>NW_028324185.1:3750000-5000000 GCF_054372755.1 Phalangium opilio
GAAGAGGGTGCCGGCGATCCGGTGGCAGGCGGAGAGGGTGCTGGCGATCCGGTGGCAGGAGAAGAGGGTGCTGGCGATCCGGTGGCAGGAGAAGAGGGTGTGAGCGATCCGGTAGCAGGCGAAGAGGGTGCCGGCGATCCGGTGGCTGGAGAAGAGGGTGCCGGCGATCCGGTGGCAGGAGAAGAGGGTGCCGGCGATCCGGTGGCAGGAGAAGAGGGTGTAAGCGATCCGGTGGCAGGCGAAGAGGGTGCTGGCGATCCGGTGGCAGGAGAAGAGGGTGCCGGCGATCCGGTGGCAGGCGGAGAGGGTGTTGGTGATCCGGTGGCAGGCGAAGAGGGTGTTGGCGATCCGGTGGCAGGCGAAGAGGGTGTTGGCGATCCGGTGGCAGGCGGAGAGGGTGCTGGCAATCCGGTGGCAGGAGACGAGGGTGCTGGCGATCCGGTGGCAGGAGAAGAGGGTGTTAGCGATCCGGAGGCAGGCGAAGCGAGTGTTGGCGATCCGGTGGCAGGCGGAGAGGGTGCCAGCGATCCGGAGGCAGGCGAAGCGAGTGTTGGCGATCCGGTGGCAGGAGAAGAGGGTGTTGGCGATCCGGTGGCAGGCGGAGAGGGTGCTGGCGATCCGGTGGCAGGAGAAGAGGGTGTTAGCGATCCGGTGGCAGGCGAAGAGGGTGTTAGCGATCCGGTGGCAGGCGGAGAGGGTGTTGGCGATCCGGTGGCAGGCGGAGAGGGTGCCGGCGATCCGGTGCCTGGAGAAGAGGGTGCCGGCGATCCGGTGCCTGGAGAAGAGGGTGCCGGCGATCCGGTGGCAGGAGAAGAGGGTGCCGGCGATCCGGTGGCAGGAAAAGAGGGTGTTAGCGATCCGGTGGCAGGCGAAGAGGGTGTCGGCGATCCGGTGGCAGGAGAAGAGGATGCCGGCGATCCGGTGGCAGGAGAAGAGGGTGTTAGCGATCCGGTGGCAGGCGAAGAGGGTGTTGGCGATCCGGTGGCAGGCGAAGAGGGTGTTGGCGATCCGGTGGCAGGAGAAGAGGGTGCCGGCGATCCGGGGGCAGGAGAAGAGGGTGCCGGCGATCCGGTGGCAGGAGAAGAGGGTGCCGGCGATCCGGTGGCAGGAGAAGAGGGTGCCGGCGATCCGGTGGCAGGAGAAGAGGGTGTTAGCGATCCGGTGGCAGGCGAAGAGGGTGTTGGCGATCCGGTGGCAGGCGGAGAGGGTGCCGGCGATCCGGTGGCTGGAGAAGTGGGTGCCGGCGATCCGGTGGCAGGAGAAGAGGATGCCGGCGATCCGGTGGCAGGAGAAGAGGGTGTTGGCGATCCGGTGGCAGGCGGAGAGGGTGCTGGCAATCCGGTGGCAGGAGACGAGGGTGCTGGCGATCCGGTGGCAGGAGAAGAGGGTGTTAGCGATCCGGTGGCAGGCGAAGAGGGTGTTGGCGATCCGGTGGCAGGCGAAGAGGGTGCTGGCAATTCGGTGGCAGGAGAAGAGGGTGCCGGCAATCCGGTGGCAGGAGAAGAGGGTGCCGGCGATCCGGTGGCTGGAGAAGAGGGTGCCGGCGATCCGGTGGCTGGAGAAGAGGGTGCCGGCGATCCGGTGGCAGGAGAAGAGGGTGCCGGCGATCCGGTGGCAGGAGAAGAGGGTGCCGGCGATCCGGTGGCAGGAGAAGAGGGTGTAAGCGATCCGGTGGCAGGCGAAGAGAGTGTTGGCGATCCGGTGGCAGGCGAAGAGGGTGCCGGCGATCCGGTGGCAGGAAAAGAGGGTGCCGGCGATCCGGTGGCAGGAGAAGAGGGTGCCGGCGATCCGGTGGCAGGAGAACAGGGTGTTGGCGATCCCGTGGCAGGCGGAGAGGGTGTTGGCGATCCGGTGGCAGGCGGAGAGGGTGCTGGCGATCCGGTGGCAGGCGGAGAGGGTGCCGGCGATCCGGTGGCTGGAGAAGTGGGTGCCGGCGATCCGGTGGCAGGAGAAGAGGATGCCGGCGATCCGGTGGCAGGAGAAGAGGGTGTTGGCGATCCGGTGGCAGGCGGAGAGGGTGCTGGCAATCCGGTGGCAGGAGACGAGGGTGCTGGCGATCCGGTGGCAGGAGAAGAGGGTGTTAGCGATCCGGAGGCAGGCGAAGCGAGTGTTGGCGATCCGGTGGCAGGAGAAGAGGGTGTTGGCGATCCGGTGGCAGGCGGAGAGGGTGCTGGCGATCCGGTGGCAGGAGAAGAGGGTGCCGGCGATCCGGTGGCAGGCGGAGAGGGTGCTGGCGATCCGGTGGCAGGAGAAGAGGGTGCTGGCGATCCGGTGGCAGGAGAAGAGGGTGTGAGCGATCCGGTGGCAGGCGAAGAGGGTGCCGGCGATCCGGTGGCTGGAGAAGAGGGTGCCGGCGATCCGGTGGCAGGAGAAGAGGGTGCCGGCGATCCGGTGGCAGGAGAAGAGGGTGTAAGCGATCCGGTGGCAGGCGAAGAGGGTGCTGGCGATCCGGTGGCAGGAGAAGAGGGTGCCGGCGATCCGGTGGCAGGCGGAGAGGGTGTTGGTGATCCGGTGGCAGGCGAAGAGGGTGTTGGCGATCCGGTGGCAGGCGAAGAGGGTGTTGGCGATCCGGTGGCAGGCGGAGAGGGTGCTGGCAATCCGGTGGCAGGAGACGAGGGTGCTGGCGATCCGGTGGCAGGAGAAGAGGGTGTTAGCGATCCGGAGGCAGGCGAAGCGAGTGTTGGCGATCCGGTGGCAGGAGAAGAGGGTGTTGGCGATCCGGTGGCAGGCGGAGAGGGTGCTGGCGATCCGGTGGCAGGAGAAGAGGGTGTTAGCGATCCGGTGGCAGGCGAAGAGGGTGTTAGCGATCCGGTGGCAGGCGGAGAGGGTGTTGGCGATCCGGTGGCAGGCGGAGAGGGTGTTGGCGATCCGGTGGCAGGCGGAGAGGGTGCCAGCGATCCGGAGGCAGGCGAAGCGAGTGTTGGCGATCCGGTGGCAGGAGAAGAGGGTGTTGGCGATCCGGTGGCAGGCGGAGAGGGTGCTGGCGATCCGGTGGCAGGAGAAGAGGGTGTTAGCGATCCGGTGGCAGGCGAAGAGGGTGTTAGCGATCCGGTGGCAGGCGGAGAGGGTGTTGGCGATCCGGTGGCAGGCGGAGAGGGTGCCGGCGATCCGGTGCCTGGAGAAGAGGGTGCCGGCGATCCGGTGCCTGGAGAAGAGGGTGCCGGCGATCCGGTGGCAGGAGAAGAGGGTGCCGGCGATCCGGTGGCAGGAGAAGAGGGTGCCGGCGATCCGGTGGCAGGAAAAGAGGGTGTTAGCGATCCGGTGGCAGGCGAAGAGGGTGTTAGCGATCCGGTGGCAGGCGAAGAGGGTGCCGGCGATCCGGTGGCAGGAGAAGAGGGTGTTGGCGATCCGGTGGCAGGCGGAGAGGGTGCTGGCAATCCGGTGGCAGGAGACGAGGGTGCCGGCGATCCGGTGGCAGGAGAAGAGAGTGTTGGCGATCCGGTGGCAGGAGAAGAGGGTGTTGGCGATCCGGTGGCAGGCGGAGAGGGTGCTGGCGATAGTAGTGTAAAGCCGCACTTCGTACCTCCGTAGGTGTAGAATGTAGGTGTAGAATGTAGGTGTAGAGTGTAGGTGTAGAATTTCAAGGTCACCCTCTCGCCACGCCCCCTTGGGAAACTCGCGCGCGCCCCCTCGCGCCGTCGGGATTCAGGTTTATTTTAATCATAGATCTATGTTCCGTAGGAATTTCATTGGTCATAGCTTCGATGACGTTTTCAATGCTTGTATATTGACCAGGTTGTATTTGTAATATCAACTCTCGAGCATTTTTATGACCTTTTCTCTTCCTGATATAGAAAAAATTATTGGAACTATCTAGGACGAGAGGGTCCTCTTTCTTTCTTTTAACGAGTTCTTCGGGAAACGTAAATCTTTCTTTTATCCATTCCATGGAACTCAATCCTAGGATTTTACCCATCTCCTCAGGTATTTGAACTTCATACCCATTTTTAGCCCTAAGGGCGCAAAAAGCTTTTTCATTATCGTCACTATATGCTACAAACATGTATACCGAAGATCGTATTTCCGGTGGTATGGCATTGTTCATAGTTTTTAATAAATTTTTGTACGCGTCGTAACCATCTCCGCGTAAAGTTCCGCCGGTAAATTGCACCTTAAATTGATCCCAAATATTGTCCGTATAATCGTAGACTCCGGCCCTAAAATAAAGATAGTCTGCAGACACATTATCCCAAGCTTTAGGTAAAAATGCTTCGGCTAAACCCACATGCCAGTTTCCATTCAAATGCAATGGAGCTGGTAATTGAACTTTAAAATGAGATTGCGTGTTTCCCGGAAACACGTTCATAGAAGCCGTACTCACGAGAGTTACGTAAAATGAATCGTTCGACATGACTCGTTAACTTTAAATGTTTTTTATTTTTCAATTACTATTCTATATATTTTACAAGATAACTTTTTGAAGTTCACATTCGTAAAAAGCTCCCCTTATTTCTTCATCATCAAAGTCCTTTACAATATAACAAACGGGGTTTCTGTACAGAATTTTTGAAATGATAAATATTTCCTTGGTCCAGTACCCTTTGTAACCCTTTTCGAACAAAGGTTTGCTTTTTGATAGCCTAACAAGATCACCGACCTTTAACATTGGTGGTTTTGCCCTAGATTGTTTACCATACAGACGTTTCCACACTAAATGCTCATTTTGCATATTGACATCAACAGGAGCCAAACCAGTACTTGAATGTACAGTTGAATTGTAGGCTTTCATTATTTTGGGTAAGGCATCAATGTAATTTAGTTTCTTCGTTCTAGTTAATAACTTGAAGATTTTATCCTTTAAAGTTCTATTAAACCTTTCAATTACTCCGCATTTAATCGCACCTACACTAGTATAAAGACTTATCCCCTCTTTTCTTAAATAATCTTTAAACAATTTTGATAAAAATTCGCTACCTTGATCAACATTAATTCGTAACGGCTTTCTTTCTTTAATAACTCTCCGCATAGCTTTCAAAACCTCTTTACTAGTTTTATTTTTCAAAGGAAGACTCCAAGCATATTTTGAGAGGATATCAATAATAGTTAGAATATATTGAAACCCTTTATTATATTTCTTAAGATTTCGTAGATCGATCAAGTCGCACTGAAATACTTCATTGGCTGTTGTAACTCAAGTTCAGTAGCGATATGAGTTGGTAAACAACCCGAATAAAGATCATGTCGAGAAGCGAGTTCATACTCGTATAGTATATTAAAAGTTTCGCGCGACGCTTCTTTAGCCAAGGTAAAAAGAGAAGGTATATTCGATAAAGACATGACTATTATTATGGCGGAGAGAATTTGATAGATCTGAATACAGTAACTTATGGCTAGTAGCGAACTTGATTATCCAGCAGATATACTTTTTAATACATTGCCAAGGGTTAATGATAGGTCTCTGCTGGATGGTAATTAAAAGGTACACGTAAAAGCGTAATTAATATATAAGAAATTCATCTTAGACGCAATAGTAGAAAGCGTAATTAGTCTCTGAATGTAGAGTTATACTTACAAAAGGAACAAAGATTTGTCAGCCCAAACGGAATCAAATACCAGTACTTAGTTTCAAAATACAATCACAGAAAAGTAAGCGTGTGAAAATACTCTCCTTTCAAATCTATCGCATTCAAAACAATACACGTTTAATTTTCTATTAGTATCGTACTAAAACCAACGCTGGAGGCAGAGGCTACCCCGTTTACAAACCAACACCAAATGTCAGGACTCGTCCTAACGTGTCTAAACCTAACCTGCCTCCAAGTTATAACGAAGTTATCACTGATTCAAAATAAATCACCGATAGGTTAGTAGTGGTTTGAAAGCAATTACCTATACTAAACCAGACTATTTTGGTAAAGATGTCGTACTTGCAATGGTTTAATAGTAGCAAAATTTCTTCCAACATATAAATGTTTAAGGGATTTGTTTTTTCCAGCTAAATCGGCATCGAAATCTGAAAGGACTCGACTTTAATTTGAGCTGTTAGATTGTCATACCTTTTGAAATAACTAGTTTTTCAGGCATTTTCCTCCTGTCGTATGTTTATATTTATTACCAACGTTCCAATCAAGGTACTAGAACCTATTTTGTTATTCCCTATTGAGGACTGATACGGGTGTAGAGTTATACTTACAAAAGGAACAAAGATTTGACAGCTCAAACGGAATCAAATACCAGTACTTAGTTTCAAAATACAATCACAGAAAAGTAAGCGTGTGTAAATACTCTCCTTTCAAATCATTCGTATTCAAAACAATTCGCATCTAATTTTTCTATTAGTATCGTACTAAAGTCAACGTTAGAGGCAGAGGCTACCCCGTTTACAGGCCAACACCAAACGCCAGGACTCGTCCTAACGTGTCTAAACCTAACCTACCTCCAAGTTATAACGTTATTACGTAAGGTGGCGAGAAGAAATTCCACCACAGAATTTGTATTAGTCTTAGACGTCGATATGATGCCCAACTATAACCTCCACGAAATGTTCCTGGAGTATGCCTGAGAAAATAGGCTCTTTCTCGAATCTCGAAAAGATGATAAAACTGTTTACGTTGTACCCGGATTCGAAATGAAAGAAATAGCCCAAATACCCAAGGATAAAACGGACAACGTTTGGAAATGATGGGCGCCCACCTCTTTTACATCGAGCTTTGTTGGAAATGTCAGAAACATATTGACTACGAAGCCTGGTATAGAGAACCAATGACTAATAAGTTAGCTGTCATTTTTGAAGTCTTGTGGAGAGATCCTTGGGAACCTTCTTCTTCAGCAGAAATTCAGCGCCTTATCATGATGAAAGGTTTAGACAATATGACTTTAATTTAAAAGTCAAGTAAGACCAAGATACCACCGTGTGTAGAAAGAAGAAACCATCGATAACTAACCCATTGATTGATATCTTTGTAGGTTTGCGAATTACACGTTGTAAGATACTAATTTTCAGTTTTAAATAACGCTTTTTGTCATCC
Organism: Phalangium opilio; assembly: GCF_054372755.1. Taxonomy (NCBI): domain Eukaryota; kingdom Metazoa; phylum Arthropoda; class Arachnida; order Opiliones; family Phalangiidae; genus Phalangium; species Phalangium opilio. Next base: position 3,756,969 of record NW_028324185.1, read on the forward strand.
ATTATGGCCTGAAAATGGCCAACTCATTCCATAAAGAAAAGGATACCGATCAAGAAAAGAGCCGTATCTTATTTCGACAGTTCAAAACTGAACTAAAGGAAAAATATCCAGACTCCTCCAGGAGGTGCTACTGATCTCGAAGCTTCCATTTACATGAAAAACAAAGAAGTAATTTATCAGGTTAGTTTTAAAGAGTAAGTAAAAAGAAAATCAAATCTACCTTCCATTGTGTATAAAAACACTGGTCCCGGAAGCTTTGGAACAGATTTTGGCTGTTATGAAAAAACTGTCTCCATTGAGGAACTCTATTTAGATAATATAGGAGTTAAATGGTGTATAGTCGTACAAGTTATTCTTATAATGACGTTATTTAATGTAAAGATTTGTATTTTAAAATAGGGATTTTGCTCATAAACTTGCATTGGTTTTGATAAGTAATCCAAATGTACCTTTTCATACTTTGGACCTATCAAATAACCTAAAAGAAGATAAAGGTAATATATTTACTAACGAAAAAAGAAATATCAAAGACAAATAAATAACAACAATAGCTCTTCATTGTATTTCTTAATGAAATATCTCTTGTCAATTAATTGTAAAGAAAAACAGAAAATAAATGTTACCAATAAACATTGTGGTGAACTTTTTATGAGGATATTATTTCTGCATTTTTCATAATAGCGCTGAACTGCCTATCTGTACGAGGTTGAATTCAGGGTTCGTACAAACCTGGGAAACTGGGAAAACTTTCAAAAATTCAGTGTTTTTTCTTCTTGGCGGTCTAGTGTAAACATGTTTTACTGTGCTTTGGTGTGTTTTATTGTAGTTTTGTTGTGGTATAGTGTAGTTTTAGAGTGTTTTATTGTAGTTTTATTGTACCTTAGTGTATTCTATTGTGTTTTACTGTGTTTTGTTGTAGTTTTATTGTACCTTAATGTATTTTATTGTGTTTTACTGTATTTTATTGTAGTTTTATTGTAATTTTAGTGTATTCTATTGTGTTTTACTGTGTTTTGTTGTAGTTTTATTGTACCTTAATGTATTTTATTGTAATTTTAGTGTATTCTATTGTGTTTTACTGTGTTTTGTTGTAGTTTTATTGTACCTTAATGTATTTTATTGTGTTTTACTGTATTTTATTGTAGTTTTATTGTAATTTTAGTGTATTCTATTGTGTTTTACTGTGTTTTGTTGTAGTTTTATTGTACCTTAATGTATTTTATTGTAATTTTAGTGTATTTTATTATGGTATAGTTTAGTTTTAGAGTGTTTTATTGTACTTTTAGTGTATTTTATTGTGTTTTACTGTGTTTTATTGTAGTTTTATTGTACTTTTAGTGTATTTTATTATGGTATAGTGTACTTTTAGTGTGTTTTATTGTACTTTTTGTGTATTTTATTGTGTTTTACTGTATTTTATTGTAGTTTTATTGCAATTTTAGTGTATTCTATTGTGTTTTACTGTGTTTTGTTGTAGTTTTATTGTACCTTAATGTATTTTATTATAGTATAGTGTACTTTTAGTGTATTTTATTGTACTTTTATTGTATTTTATTATGGTATAGTGTATTTTATTGTGTTTTACTGTATTTTATTGTAGTTTTATTGTAATTTTAGTGTATTCTATTGTGTTTTACTGTGTTTTGTTGTCGTTTTATTGTACCTTAATGTATTTTATTGTAATTTTAGTGTATTTTATTATGGTATAGTTTAGTTTTAGAGTGTTTTATTGTACTTTTAGTGTATTTTATTGTGTTTTACTGTGTTTTACTGTAGTTTTATTGTACCTTAGTGTAGTTTTAGGTTTTCGTGACACCTTAAGCAATATGGTTTTTGTTGGGGCATGCAAAAACATTTTCAAATTTAAAATAGTCTTTTACAACGTGATTACCGTGACACCAATCGGGAATATTGTGCGGTAATTGTGAGGGGCGCGTCATAACATAATTGTACTGTAGAAATGAAAGTTTATAATGTGCTTTAACTCGAAAACCTCTTGTGCCGAAAGATAGTTTAAAATGTTTGAATCGAGACACTCACCGGTTGCAGCGAGTGATTCTTCCAACAGTTGCTGGTTATAGACTTCGTTCAATAAAATACTATTAAGCTAGCTAGGATCCGAGGCTTCGTTATACCTGAAGGTGAATAATATAGCGCCTATACCGTGTTATATTTTGCTCCGTTATAACTAACAGGTGTTTTTATAAAGCGAAAACAAGGTTGGCGTCAAAGGTAATTTGAAATATACGTATAACGAATAGGTTGGTTCTCTATACCTCAAGGTGAATAATATAGCGCCTATACCGTGATAAAAATATATTTTTATCACGGATAACCTTGACGTCATACGTATATTTCAAATTACCTTTGACGCCAACCTTGTTTTCGCTTTATAAAAACAACTGTTAGTCATGTCTTTATCGAACATACCTTCTCTGTATACCTTGGCTAAAGTAGCGTTGCGCGAAACTTTTAATATACTATACGAGTATGAACTCGCTTCTCGGCATGATCTTTATTCGGGTTGTTTACCAACTCATATCGCTACTGAACTGGAAGAATCACTCGCTGCAACCGGTGAGTGTCTCGATTCAAACATTTTAAACTATCTTTCGGCACAAGAGGTTTTCGAGTTAAAGCACATTATAAACTTTCATTTCTACAGTACAATTATGTTATGACGCGCCCCTCACAATTACCGCACAATATTCCCGATTGGTGTCACGGTAATCACGTTGTAAAAGACTATTTTAAATTTGAAAATGTTTTTGCATGCCCCAACAAAAACCATATTGCTTAAGGTGTCACGAAAACCTAAAACTACACTAAGGTACAATAAAACTACAGTAAAACACAGTAAAACACAATAAAATACACTAAAAGTACAATAAAACACTCTAAAACTAAACTATACCATAATAAAATACACTAAAATTACAATAAAATACATTAAGGTACAATAAAACGACAACAAAACACAGTAAAACACAATAGAATACACTAAAATTACAATAAAACTACAATAAAATACAGTAAAACACAATAAAATACACTATACCATAATAAAATACAATAAAAGTACAATAAAATACACTAAAAGTACACTATACTATAATAAAATACATTAAGGTACAATAAAACTACAACAAAACACAGTAAAACACAATAGAATACACTAAAATTGCAATAAAACTACAATAAAATACAGTAAAACACAATAAAATACACAAAAAGTACAATAAAACACACTAAAAGTACACTATACCATAATAAAATACACTAAAAGTACAATAAAACTACAATAAAACACAGTAAAACACAATAAAATACACTAAAAGTACAATAAAACACTCTAAAACTAAACTATACCATAATAAAATACACTAAAATTACAATAAAATACATTAAGGTACAATAAAACTACAACAAAACACAGTAAAACACAATAGAATACACTAAAATTACAATAAAACTACAATAAAATACAGTAAAACACAATAAAATACATTAAGGTACAATAAAACTACAACAAAACACAGTAAAACACAATAGAATACACTAAAATTACAATAAAATACATTAAGGTACAATAAAACTACAACAAAACACAGTAAAACACAATAGAATACACTAAAATTACAATAAAACTACAATAAAATACAGTAAAACACAATAAAATACATTAAGGTACAATAAAACTACAACAAAACACAGTAAAACACAATAGAATACACTAAAATTACAATAAAACTACAATAAAATACAGTAAAAGTAAATAAAATACACTAAGGTACAATAAATCTATAATAAAACACAATAGAACACTCTAAAACTACACTAAACCAAGATAAATTATCACTATGCAGCCAAAGGTAGAAAAAACTAGTTGGTTTATATTGAACTGGTATTGGGTGAAAAGCGTTTCAAAAATGGTACACCTACTGTTTCCGTTTTGTCGTGACAGATGTTCGTGGAATGGTTAGTTGATTCAAACGAAAAATATCATAATAATTTTGGAGTTATATTGGGGATGTAGGTAAGGAAATTTATTTCGTTTTACTTTAATGTTATAAATGCACAATATATATAAATAATAATAATAAACTAAATAAACTAATAATAATAAACTAATAATGAACTAAATAAACTAATAATAATAATAAACTAAATAATAATAATAAACTAAATAAACTAATAATAATAATAAACTAATAATAATAATAATAAACTAAATAAACTAATAATAAACTAAATAAACTAAATACTTTGTTCCACGTATTATTATGTTCAATATGATATTGAGTCTTACAGAAACTTTGTGAATTTATGACAAATAACTTAAATTACAACAAAATACACTGAAATACACTAAAACTACAATAAAAACACACCATAACACAGTAAAACGCAATAAAACCAAATCAAAACACAGTAAAACACACTAAAAGTACAATAAAAGTACAATAAAACTCTCTAAAACTACACTATACCATAATAAAATACACTAAGGTACAATAAAACACAATAAAATACACTAAAAGTACAATAAAACTACAATAAAATACAAAAAAACTACAATAAAACACAGTAAAACACAAAAAAATACACTAAGGTACAATAAAACTACAATAAAACACTCTAAAACTACACTATACCACAACAAAACTACAATAAAACACACCAAAGCACAGTAAAACATGTTTACACTAGACCGCCAAGAAGAAAAAACACTGAATTTTTGAAAGTTTTCCCAGTTTCCCAGGTTTGTACGAACCCTGAATTCAACCTCGTACAGATAGGCAGCTCAGCGCTATTATGAAAAATGCAGAAATAATATCCTCATAAAAAGTTCACCACAATGTTTATTGGTAACATTTATTTTCTGTTTTTCTTTACAATTAATTGACAAGAGATATTTCATTAAGAAATACAATGAAGAGCTATTGTTGTTATTTATTTGTCTTTGATATTTCTTTTTTCGTTAGTAAATATATTACCTTTATCTTCTTTTAGGTTATTTGATAGGTCCAAAGTATGAAAAGGTACATTTGGATTACTTATCAAAACCAATGCAAGTTTATGAGCAAAATCCCTATTTTAAAATACAAATCTTTACATTAAATAACGTCATTATAAGAATAACTTGTACGACTATACACCATTTAACTCCTATATTATCTAAATAGAGTTCCTCAATGGAGACAGTTTTTTCATAACAGCCAAAATCTGTTCCAAAGCTTCCGGGACCAGTGTTTTTATACACAATGGAAGGTAGATTTGATTTTCTTTTTACTTACTCTTTAAAACTAACCTGATAAATTACTTCTTTGTTTTTCATGTAAATGGAAGCTTCGAGATCAGTAGCACCTCCTGGAGGAGTCTGGATATTTTTCCTTTAGTTCAGTTTTGAACTGTCGAAATAAGATACGGCTCTTTTCTTGATCGGTATCCTTTTCTTTATGGAATGAGTTGGCCATTTTCAGGCCATAATGGATGACAAAAAGCGTTATTTAAAACTGAAAATTAGTATCTTACAACGTGTAATTCGCAAACCTACAAAGATATCAATCAATGGGTTAGTTATCGATGGTTTCTTCTTTCTACACACGGTGGTATCTTGGTCTTACTTGACTTTTAAATTAAAGTCATATTGTCTAAACCTTTCATCATGATAAGGCGCTGAATTTCTGCTGAAGAAGAAGGTTCCCAAGGATCTCTCCACAAGACTTCAAAAATGACAGCTAACTTATTAGTCATTGGTTCTCTATACCAGGCTTCGTAGTCAATATGTTTCTGACATTTCCAACAAAGCTCGATGTAAAAGAGGTGGGCGCCCATCATTTCCAAACGTTGTCCGTTTTATCCTTGGGTATTTGGGCTATTTCTTTCATTTCGAATGCGGGTACAACGTAAACAGTTTTATCATCTTTTCGAGATTCGAGAAAGAGCCTATTTTCTCAGGCATACTCCAGGAACATTTCGTGGAGGTTATAGTTGGGCATCATATCGACGTCTAAGACTAATACAAATTCTGTGGTGGAATTTCTTCTCGCCACCTTACGTAATAACGTTATAACTTGGAGGTAGGTTAGGTTTAGACACGTTAGGACGAGTCCTGGCGTTTGGTGTTGGCCTGTAAACGGGGTAGCCTCTGCCTCTAACGTTGACTTTAGTACGATACTAATAGAAAAATTAGATGCGAATTGTTTTGAATACGAATGATTTGAAAGGAGAGTATTTACACACGCTTACTTTTCTGTGATTGTATTTTGAAACTAAGTACTGGTATTTGATTCCGTTTGAGCTGTCAAATCTTTGTTCCTTTTGTAAGTATAACTCTACACCCGTATCAGTCCTCAATAGGGAATAACAAAATAGGTTCTAGTACCTTGATTGGAACGTTGGTAATAAATATAAACATACGACAGGAGGAAAATGCCTGAAAAACTAGTTATTTCAAAAGGTATGACAATCTAACAGCTCAAATTAAAGTCGAGTCCTTTCAGATTTCGATGCCGATTTAGCTGGAAAAAACAAATCCCTTAAACATTTATATGTTGGAAGAAATTTTGCTACTATTAAACCATTGCAAGTACGACATCTTTACCAAAATAGTCTGGTTTAGTATAGGTAATTGCTTTCAAACCACTACTAACCTATCGGTGATTTATTTTGAATCAGTGATAACTTCGTTATAACTTGGAGGCAGGTTAGGTTTAGACACGTTAGGACGAGTCCTGACATTTGGTGTTGGTTTGTAAACGGGGTAGCCTCTGCCTCCAGCGTTGGTTTTAGTACGATACTAATAGAAAATTAAACGTGTATTGTTTTGAATGCGATAGATTTGAAAGGAGAGTATTTTCACACGCTTACTTTTCTGTGATTGTATTTTGAAACTAAGTACTGGTATTTGATTCCGTTTGGGCTGACAAATCTTTGTTCCTTTTGTAAGTATAACTCTACATTCAGAGACTAATTACGCTTTCTACTATTGCGTCTAAGATGAATTTCTTATATATTAATTACGCTTTTACGTGTACCTTTTAATTACCATCCAGCAGAGACCTATCATTAACCCTTGGCAATGTATTAAATCTATCCATTCTCGTCTCTTATCAATGACGTCACAGCTACAATTGTAGAAGATTTAAGCCTTGGCAATGTACGTTTAAAGTTTTTATCGTCTCTTATCTATGACGTCACAGTTGTAGAAGAGACTGACTTTTAATTACCATTAAAAACAATACCATAATCAAAATAAACTCCTTGAAAAAAAGGTTAAAATTTTGAGTCAAACTAAAAATTACAATGGATTGCGCAACTTCCAGCCTATCATTAACCCTTGGTCATGTACGTTTAAAGCTATCCATTCTCGTCTCTTATCAATGACGTCACAAATACAATTCTTCAAATGACGTCACAGATACAGTTGTAGAAGGGAGGAGTTTCCCAATGGGCGGCGCACGGTGTTTTCCCGCCAATGACGTCACAAATACAGTTGTAGATTTTCCCGCCAATGACGTCACAGAGACAGTTGTAGACAGGACTGCCAGATTCCCGCGCAGGGTTTTCCCGCGAGGGGGCGCGCGAGTTTTCCCGCGAGGGGGCGCGCGCGAGTTTTCCCGCGAGGGGGCGCAGCCGCCAGGGGGCGCGCGGGAGTTTTCCCGCGAGGGGGCGCGCCAGGGGGCGCGCGCGAGTTTTCCAGGGGGCGCGCGCGAGTTTCCCAAGTGGGCGTGGCAGAGGGTGACCTTGAAATTCTACACCTACACTCTACACCTACGGAGGTAGGAAGTGCGGCTCTATACTACTGGCGATCCGGTGGCAGGAGAAGAGGGTGCTGGCGATCCGGTGGCAGGAGAAGAGGGTGCTGGCGATCCGGTGGCAGGAGAAGAGGGTGTTAGCGATCCGGTGGCAGGCGAAGAGGGTGTTGGCGTTCCGGTGGCAGGCGGAGAGGGTGTTGGCGATCCGGTGGCAGGCGGAGAGGGTGTTGGCGATCCGGTGGCAGGCGGAGAGGGTGTTGGCGATCCGGTGGCAGGCGGAGAGGGTGTTGGCGATCCGGTGGCAGGCGGAGAGGGTGTTGGCGATCCGGTGGCAGGCGCAGAGGGTGCTGGCAATCCGGTGGCAGGCGAAGAGGTTGTTGGTGATCCGGTGGCAGGCGGAGAGGCTGTTGGCGATCCGGTGGCAGGCGGAGAGGGTGCTGGCGATCCGGTGGCAGGCGAAGAGGGTGTTGTCGATCCGGTGGCAGGCGGAGCGGGTGTTGGCGATCCGGTGGCAGGCGGAGAGGGTGTTGGCGATCCGGTGGCAGGCGGAGAGGGTGTTGGCGATCCGGTGGCAGGCGGAGAGGGTGCCGGCGATCCGGTGGCAGGCGGAGAGGGTGCCGGCGATCCGGTGCCTGGAGAAGAGGGTGCCGGCGATCCGGTGGCAGGAGAAGAGGGTGCCGGCGATCCGGTGGCAGGAGGAGAGGGTGTTGGCGATCCGGTGGCAGGCGCAGAGGGTGCTGGCAATCCGGTGGCAGGCGAAGAGGTTGTTGGTGATCCTGTGGCAGGCGGAGAGGCTGTTGGCGATCCGGTGGCAGGCGGAGAGGGTGCTGGCGATCCGGTGGCAGGCGAAGAGGGTGTTGTCGATCCGGTGGCAGGCGGAGCGGGTGTTGGCGATCCGGTGGCAGGCGGAGAGGGTGTTGGCGATCCGGTGGCAGGCGGAGAGGGTGCCGGCGATCCGGTGGCAGGCGGAGAGGGTGCCGGCGATCCGGTGCCTGGAGAAGAGGGTGCCGGCGATCCGGTGGCAGGAGAAGAGGGTGCCGGCGATCCGGTGGCAGGAGAAGAGGGTGCCGGCGATCCGGTGGCAGGAGAAGAGGGTGCCGGCGATCCGGTGGCAGGAGAAGAGGGTGCCGGCGATCCGGTGGCAGGAAAAGAGGGTGTTAGCGATCCGGTGGCAGGCGAAGAGGGTGCCGGCGATCCGGTGGCAGGAGAAGAGGGTGCTGGCGATCCGGTGGCAGGAGAAGAGGGTGTTAGCGATCCGGTGGCAGGCGAAGAGGGTGTTGGCGATCCGGTGGCAGGCGGAGAGGGTGCTGGCAATCCGGTGGCAGGAGACGAGGGTGCCGGCGATCCGGTGGCAGGAGAAGAGGGTGTTAGCGATCCGGAGGCAGGCGAAACGAGTGTTGGCGATCCGGTGGCAGGCGGAGAGGGTGCTGGCGATCCGGTGGCAGGCGGAGAGGGTGCTGGCGATCCGGTGGCAGGAGAAGAGGGTGTTAGCGATCCGGTGGCAGGCGAAGAGGGTGTTAGCGATCCGGTGGCAGGCGAAGAGGGTGTTGGCGATCCGGTGGCAGGCGAAGAGGGTGTTGGCGATCCGGTGCTAGGCGAAGAGGGTGTTGGCGACCCGGTGCTAGGCGAAGAGGGTGTTGGCGATCCGGTGGCAGGCGAAGAGGGTGCTGGCGATCCGGTGGCAGGAGAAGAGGGTGTTAGCGATCCGGTGGCAGGCGAAGAGGGTGTTGGCGATCCGGTGGCAGGCGAAGAGGGTGTTGGCGATCCGGTGGCAGGCGAAGAGGGTGTTGGCGATCCGGTGGCAGGCGAAGAGGGTGCTGGCTATCCGGTGGCAGGCGAAGAGGGTGCTGGCGATCCGGTGGCAGGAGAAGAGGGTGTTAGCGATCCGGTGGCAGGAGAAGAGGGTGTTAGCGATCCGGTGGCAGGCGAAGAGGGTGTTAGCGATCCGGTGGCAGGCGAAGAGGGTGTTGGCGATCCGGTGGCAGGCAAAGAGGGTGTTGGCGATCCGGTGGCAGGCGAAGAGGGTGTTGGCGATCCGGTGGCAGGCGAAGAGGGTGCTGGCTATCCGGTGGCAGGCGAAGAGGGTGCTGGCGATCCGGTGGCAGGAGAAGAGGGTGTTAGCGATCCGGTGGCAGGCGAAGAGGGTGTTGGCGATCCGGTGGCAGGCGAAGAGGGTGCTGGCTATCCGGTGGCAGGCGAAGAGGGTGCTGGCGATCCGGTGGCAGGAGAAGAGGGTGTTAGCGATCCGGTGGCAGGAGAAGAGGGTGTTAGCGATCCGGTGGCAGGCGAAGAGGGTGTTAGCGATCCGGTGGCAGGCGAAGAGGGTGTTGGCGATCCGGTGGCAGGCAAAGAGGGTGTTGGCGATCCGGTGGCAGGCGAAGAGGGTGTTGGCGATTCGGTGGCAGGCGAAGAGGGTGCTGGCTATCCGGTGGCAGGCGAAGAGGGTGCTGGCGATCCGGTGGCAGGAGAAGAGGGTGTTAGCGATCCGGTGGCAGGAGAAGAGGGTGTTAGCGATCCGGTGGCAGGCGAAGAGGGTGTTGGCGATCCGGTGGCAGGCGAAGAGGGTGTTGACGATCCGGTGGCAGGCGAAGAGGGTGTTGGCGATCCGGTGGCAGGCGAAGAGGGTGTTGGCGATCCGGTGGCAGGCGAAGAGGGTGTTGGCGATCCGGTGGCAGGCGAAGAGGGTGCTGGCTATCCGGTGGCAGGCGAAGAGGGTGCTGGCGATCCGGTGGCAGGAGAAGAGGGTGTTAGCGATCCGGTGGCAGGAGAAGAGGGTGTTAGCGATCCGGTGGCAGGCGAAGAGGGTGTTGGCGTTCCGGTGGCAGGCGGAGAGGGTGTTGGCGATCCGGTGGCAGGCGGAGAGGGTGTTGGCGATCCGGTGGCAGGCGGAGAGGGTGTTGGCGATCCGGTGGCAGGCGGAGCGGGTGTTGGCGATCCGGTGGTAGGCGAAGAGGGTGCTGAGGATCCGGTGGCAGGCGAAGAGGTTGTTGGTGATCCGGTGGCAGGCGGAGAGGGTGTTGGCGATCCGGTGGCAGGCGGAGAGGGTGCTGGCGAACCGGTGGCAGGCGAAGAGGGTGTTGGCGATCCGGTGGCAGGCGGAGCGGGTGTTGGCGATCCGGTGGTAGGCGAAGAGGGTGCTGGCGATACGGTGGCAGGCGGAGAGGGTGCTGGCGATCCGGTGGCAGGCGAAGAGGGTGTTGACGATCCGGTGCTAGGCGAAGAGGGTGTTGGCGATCCGGTGCTAGGCGAAGAGGGTGTTGGCGACCCGGTGCTAGGCGAAGAGGGTGTTGGCGATCCGGTGGCAGGCGAAGAGGGTGTTGGCGATCCGGTGGCAGGCGAAGAGGGTGTTGGCGTTCCGGTGGCAGGCGGAGAGGGTGTTGGCGATCCGGTGGCAGGCGGAGAGGGTGTTGGCGATCCGGTGGCAGGCGCAGAGGGTGTTGGCGATCCGGTGGCAGGCGCAGAGGGTGCTGGCGATCCGGTGGCAGGCGAAGAGGTTGTTGGTGATCCGGTGGCAGGCGGAGAGGGTGTTGGCGATCCGGTGGCAGGCGGAGAGGGTGTTGCCGATCCGTTGGCAGGCGGAGAGGGTGTTGGCGATCCGGTGGCAGGCGAAGAGGGTGTTGGCGATCCGGTGGTAGGCGAAGAGGGTGCTGGCGATACGGTGGCAGGCGGAGAGGGTGCTGGCGATCCGGTGGCAGGCGGAGAGGGTTTTGACGATCCGGTGGCAGGCGAAGAGGGTGTTGGCGATCCGGTGCTAGGCGAAGAGGGTGTTGGCGATCCGGTGCTAGGCGAAGAGGGTGTTGGCGATCCGGTGGCAGGCGAAGAGGGTGTTGGCGATCCGGTGGCAGGCGAAGAGGGTGTTGGCGATCCGGTGGCAGGCGGAGAGGGTGCAGGCAATCCGGTGGCAGGAGACGAGGGTGCCGGCGATCCGGTGGCAGGCGAAGAGGGTGTTGGCGATCCGGTGGCAGGCGAAGAGGGTGTTGGCGATCCTGTGGCAGGCGAAGTGGGTGCTGGCGATGCGGTGGCAAGCGAAGTGGGTGCTGGCGATCCGGTGGCAGGCGAAGAGGGTGCTGGCGATCCGGTGGCAGGAGAAGAGGGTGCCGGCGATCCGGTGACAGGAGAAGAGGGTGCTGGCGATCCAGTGGTTGGTGTAAAGGGTGCAGGCGAAGAGGGTGTTGGCGATCCGGTGGAAGGCGGAGAGGGTGCTGGCGATCCGGTGGCAGGCGGAGAGGGTGTTGGTTATCCGGTGGCAGGCGGAGAGGGTGTTGGCGATCCGGTGGCAGGCGAAGAGGGTGTTGGCGATTCGGTGGTAGGCGAAGAGGGTGTTGGCGATCCGGTGGCAGGCGAAGAGGGTGTTGACGATCCGGTGGCAGGCGAAGAGGGTGTTGACGATCCGGTGGTAGGCGAAGAGGGTGTTGACGATCCGGTGGTAGGCGAAGAGGGTGTTGGCGATCCGGTGGCAGGCGAAGAGGGTGTTGGCGATCCGGTGGCAGGCGAAGAGGGTGTTGGCGATCCGGTGGCAGGCGAAGAGGGTGTTGGCGATCCGGTGGCAAGCGAAGTGGGTACTGGAAGTCCGGTGGCAGGCGAATAGGGTGCTGTCGATCCTGTGGCTGGAGATGAGGGTGCAGGCGATCCGGTGACAGGAGAAGAGGGTGCCGGCGATCCGGTGGTTGGTGTAAAGGGTGCAGGCGATCCGGTGGTTGGCGATCCGGTGGCAGGCGGAGAGGGTGCTGGCGATCCGGTGGCAGGCGGAGAGGGTGTTGGCGATTCGGTGGCAGGCGGACAGGGTGTTGGTGATCCGGTGGCAGGCGGAGAGGGTGTTGGCGATCCGGTGGCAGGCGAAGAGGGTGTTGGCGATCCGGTGGCAGGAGAAGAGGGTGCCGGCGATCCGGTGGCAGGCGAAGAGGGTGCCGGCGATCCGGTGGCTGGAGAAGAGGGTGCTGGCGATCCGGTGGCAGGAGAAGAGGGTGTTAGCGATCCGGAGGCAGGCGAAGCGAGTGTTGGCGATCCGGTGGCAGGAGAAGAGGGTGTTGGCGATCCGGTGGCAGGCGGAGAGGGTGCTGGCGATCCGGTGGCAGGAGAAGAGGGTGTTGGCGATCCGGTGGCAGGCGGAGAGGGTGTTGGCGATCCGGTGGCAGGCGGAGAGGGTGTTGGCGAACCGGTGGCAGGCGGAGAGGGTGTTGGCGATCCGGTGGCAGGCGCAGAGGGTGCTGGCGATCCGGTGGCAGGCGAAGAGGTTGTTGGTGATCCGGTGGCAGGCGGAGAGGGTGTTGGCGATCCGGTGGCAGGCGGAGAGGGTGTTGCCGATCCGTTGGCAGGCGGAGAGGGTGTTGGCGATCCGGTGGCAGGCGAAGAGGGTGTTGGCGATCCGGTGGTAGGCGAAGAGGGTGCTGGCGATACGGTGGCAGGCGGAGAGGGTGCTGGCGATCCGGTGGCAGGCGGAGAGGGTTTTGACGATCCGGTGGCAGGCGAAGAGGGTGTTGGCGATCCGGTGCTAGGCGAAGAGGGTGTTGGCGATCCGGTGCTAGGCGAAGAGGGTGTTGGCGATCCGGTGGCAGGCGAAGAGGGTGTTGGCGATCCGGTGGCAGGCGAAGAGGGTGTTGGCGATCCGGTGGCAGGCGGAGAGGGTGCAGGCAATCCGGTGGCAGGAGACGAGGGTGCCGGCGATCCGGTGGCAGGCGAAGAGGGTGTTGGCGATCCGGTGGCAGGCGAAGAGGGTGTTGGCGATCCTGTGGCAGGCGAAGTGGGTGCTGGCGATGCGGTGGCAAGCGAAGTGGGTGCTGGCGATCCGGTGGCAGGCGAAGAGGGTGCTGGCGATCCGGTGGCAGGAGAAGAGGGTGCCGGCGATCCGGTGACAGGAGAAGAGGGTGCTGGCGATCCAGTGGTTGGTGTAAAGGGTGCAGGCGAAGAGGGTGTTGGCGATCCGGTGGAAGGCGGAGAGGGTGCTGGCGATCCGGTGGCAGGCGGAGAGGGTGTTGGTTATCCGGTGGCAGGCGGAGAGGGTGTTGGCGATCCGGTGGCAGGCGAAGAGGGTGTTGGCGATTCGGTGGTAGGCGAAGAGGGTGTTGGCGATCCGGTGGCAGGCGAAGAGGGTGTTGACGATCCGGTGGCAGGCGAAGAGGGTGTTGACGATCCGGTGGTAGGCGAAGAGGGTGTTGACGATCCGGTGGTAGGCGAAGAGGGTGTTGGCGATCCGGTGGCAGGCGAAGAGGGTGTTGGCGATCCGGTGGCAGGCGAAGAGGGTGTTGGCGATCCGGTGGCAGGCGAAGAGGGTGTTGGCGATCCGGTGGCAAGCGAAGTGGGTACTGGAAGTCCGGTGGCAGGCGAATAGGGTGCTGTCGATCCTGTGGCTGGAGATGAGGGTGCAGGCGATCCGGTGACAGGAGAAGAGGGTGCCGGCGATCCGGTGGTTGGTGTAAAGGGTGCAGGCGATCCGGTGGTTGGCGATCCGGTGGCAGGCGGAGAGGGTGCTGGCGATCCGGTGGCAGGCGGAGAGGGTGTTGGCGATTCGGTGGCAGGCGGACAGGGTGTTGGTGATCCGGTGGCAGGCGGAGAGGGTGTTGGCGATCCGGTGGCAGGCGAAGAGGGTGTTGGCGATCCGGTGGCAGGAGAAGAGGGTGCCGGCGATCCGGTGGCAGGCGAAGAGGGTGCCGGCGATCCGGTGGCTGGAGAAGAGGGTGCTGGCGATCCGGTGGCAGGAGAAGAGGGTGTTAGCGATCCGGAGGCAGGCGAAGCGAGTGTTGGCGATCCGGTGGCAGGAGAAGAGGGTGTTGGCGATCCGGTGGCAGGCGGAGAGGGTGCTGGCGATCCGGTGGCAGGAGAAGAGGGTGTTAGCGATCCGGTGGCAGGCGGAGAGGGTGTTGGCGATCCGGTGGCAGGCGGAGAGGGTGTTGGCGAACCGGTGGCAGGCGGAGAGGGTGTTGGCGATCCGGTGGCAGGCGCAGAGGGTGCTGGCGATCCGGTGGCAGGCGAAGAGGTTGTTGGTGATCCGGTGGCAGGCGGAGAGGGTGTTGGCGATCCGGTGGCAGGCGGAGAGGGTGTTGCCGATCCGGTGGCAGGCGGAGAGGGTGTTGGCGATCCGGTGGCAGGCGAAGAGGGTGTTGGCGATCCGGTGGTAGGCGAAGAGGGTGCTGGCGATACGGTGGCAGGCGGAGAGGGTGCTGGCGATCCGGTGGCAGGCGGAGAGGGTGTTGACGATCCGGTGGCAGGCGAAGAGGGTGTTGGCGATCCGGTGCTAGGCGAAGAGGGTGTTGGCGATCCGGTGCTAGGCGAAGAGGGTGTTGGCGATCCGGTGGCAGGCGAAGAGGGTGTTGGCGATCCGGTGCTAGGCGAAGAGGGTGTTGGCGATCCGGTGCTAGGCGAAGAGGGTGTTGGCGATCCGGTGCTAGGCGAAGAGGGTGTTGGCGATCCGGTGGCAGGCGAAGAGGGTGTTGGCGATCCGGTGGCAGGCGAAGAGGGTGTTGGCGATCCGGTGGCAGGCGGAGAGGGTGCAGGCAATCCGGTGGCAGGAGACGAGGGTGCCGGCGATCCGGTGGCAGGCGAAGAGGGTGTTGGCGATCCGGTGGCAGGCGAAGAGGGTGTTGGCGATCCTGTGGCAGGCGAAGTGGGTGCTGGCGATCCGGTGGCAAGCGAAGTGGGTGCTGGCGATCCGGTGGCAGGCGAAGAGGGTGCTGGCGATCCGGTGGCAGGAGAAGAGGGTGCCGGCGATCCGGTGACAGGAGAAGAGGGTGCTGGCGATCCAGTGGTTGGTGTAAAGGGTGCAGGCGAAGAGGGTGTTGGCGATCCGGTGGAAGGCGGAGAGGGTGCTGGCGATCCGGTGGCAGGCGGAGAGGGTGTTGGTTATCCGGTGGCAGGCGGAGAGGGTGTTGGCGATCCGGTGGCAGGCGAAGAGGGTGTTGGCGATTCGGTGGTAGGCGAAGAGGGTGTTGGCGATCCGGTGGCAGGCGAAGAGGGTGTTGACGATCCGGTGGCAGGCGAAGAGGGTGTTGACGATCCGGTGGTAGGCGAAGAGGGTGTTGACGATCCGGTGGTAGGCGAAGAGGGTGTTGGCGATCCGGTGGCAGGCGAAGAGGGTGTTGGCGATCCGGTGGCAGGCGAAGAGGGTGTTGGCGATCCGGTGGCAAGCGAAGTGGGTGCTGGAAGTCCGGTGGCAGGCGAATAGGGTGCTGTCGATCCTGTGGCTGGAGATGAGGGTGCAGGCGATCCGGTGACAGGAGAAGAGGGTGCCGGCGATCCGGTGGTTGGTGTAAAGGGTGCAGGCGATCCGGTGGTTGGCGATCCGGTGGCAGGCGGAGAGGGTGCTGGCGATCCGGTGGCAGGCGGAGAGGGTGTTGGCGATTCGGTGGCAGGCGGACAGGGTGTTGGTGATCCGGTGGCAGGCGGAGAGGGTGTTGGCGATCCGGTGGCAGGCGAAGAGGGTGTTGGCGATCCGGTGGCAGGAGAAGAGGGTGCCGGCGATCCGGTGGCAGGCGAAGAGGGTGCCGGCGATCCGGTGGCTGGAGAAGAGGGTGCTGGCGATCCGGTGGCAGGAGAAGAGGGTGTTAGCGATCCGGTGGCAGGCGAAGAGGGTGTTGGCGATCCGGTGGCAGGCGAAGAGGGTGTTGGCGATCCGGTGGCAGGCGGAGAGGGTGCTGGCAATCCGGTGGCAGGAGACGAGGGTGCCGGCGATCCGGTGGCAGGAGAAGAGGGTGTTAGCGATCCGGAGGCAGGCGAAGCGAGTGTTGGCGATCCGGTGGCAGGAGAAGAGGGTGTTGGCGATCCGGTGGCAGGCGGAGAGGGTGCTGGCGATCCGGTGGCAGGAGAAGAGGGTGTTAGCGATCCGGTGGCAGGCGGAGAGGGTGTTGGCGATCCGGTGGAAGGCGGAGAGGGTGTTGGCGAACCGGTGGCAGGCGGAGAGGGTGTTGGCGATCCGGTGGCAGGCGCAGAGGGTGCTGGCGATCCGGTGGCAGGCGAAGAGGTTGTTGGTGATCCGGTGGCAGGCGGAGAGGGTGTTGGCGATCCGGTGGCAGGCGGAGAGGGTGTTGCCGATCCGGTGGCAGGCGGAGAGGGTGTTGGCGATCCGGTGGCAGGCGAAGAGGGTGCCGGCGATCCGGTGGCAGGCGAAGAGGGTGTTGGCGATCCGGTGGCAGGCGAAGAGGGTGTTGGCGATCCGGTGGCAAGCGAAGTGGGTGCTGGCGATCCGGTGGCAGGCGAAGAGGGTGCCGGCGATCCGGTGACAGGAGAAGAGGGTGCTGGCGATCCAGTGGTTGGTGTAAAGGGTGCAGGCGAAGAGGGTGTTGGCGATCCGGTGGAAGGCGGAGAGGGTGCTGGCGATCCGGTGGCAGGCGGAGAGGGTGTTGGTTATCCGGTGGCAGGCGGAGAGGGTGTTGGCGATCCGGTGGCAGGCGAAGAGGGTGTTGGCGATCCGGTGGCAGGCGAAGAGGGTGTTGACGATCCGGTGGCAGGCGAAGAGGGTGTTGACGATCCGGTGGTAGGCGAAGAGGGTGTTGGCGATCCGGTGGCAGGCGAAGAGGGTGTTGGCGATCCGGTGGCAGGCGAAGAGGGTGTTGGCGATCCGGTGGCAAGCGAAGTGGGTGCTGGAAATCCGGTGGCAGGCGAAGAGGGTGCTGTCGATCCTGTGGCTGGAGATGAGGGTGCCGGCGATCCGGTGACAGGAGAAGAGGGTGCCGGCGATCCGGTGGTTGGTGTAAAGGGTGCAGGCGATCCGGTGGTTGGCGATCCGGTGGCAGGCGGAGAGGGTGCTGACGATCCGGTGGCAGGCGGAGAGGGTGTTGGCGATTCGGTGGCAGGCGGACAGGGTGTTGGTGATCCGGTGGCAGGCGGAGAGGGTGTTGGCGATCCGGTGGCAGGCGAAGAGGGTGTTGGCGATCCGGTGGCAGGCGAAGAGGGTGTTGGCGATCCGGTGGCAGGCGGACAGGGTGCTGGCAATCCGGTGGCAGGCGGAGAGGGTGTTGCCCTTCAGATAAAAACCAGCCAATCGTATAAGAGCTCTGTTCCCGCTAATTTAAATTATTATATTCCGACCAATCGTTTATTTATTGCGATATAGTAGCAAATGAATTTATAGGCGATACTGTAGCCCCGCTACTTCGTATAGTAGGCGAAGACAGCGAAAAACATCACGGCTCGACTATAACTAATTCATTTAACTCTCCGCATTACGTTAAAGTTGCTAAACGTTACTTTGATACTATAGACATTGATATAAGGAATAGTTTAGGCCAAGCCGCGTCATTCGAGTTTGGAACGTCGACCTGTAAACTACACTTTAGACCAGCGCTTCTCAAACTTTTTAACATTGCGGACCGGTTTTTTTTTCAACTATGTATGACGGACCAGATATATTTTTTGTTTGCTATAAATTGAAATTTTCCAAGTTTAATGAATGAAAAAATGGTAAATACATTAGTAGTTTATTTATATACGCGTGAAAACCAATGTTATGGGAAGGATGAGCCAGGAGGCCTCTTTTCGCCATCCCCTACCAAAAACTGTGAACTATTTTCCAACAACAAAATTGATGTTCATTTTTTTTGAAAGTATATTTTTTAACAGAACGGGTACTTACGGTATAAAAATTAGTACAGATATAACGGAAAACGCTTAAATTTCAAATATTGAATAAGCTAAATATGCTAAAATAATGCACGTTGGGTCGCAGAGATCTTATGAAAACGATATTTCTCGGGCACGCCTCTCATTAGTCTGCACTTGGTGACACCTAGCGGGGTTCTTCCAAATAAAAAACCCCGGCCAATTCAACTTTAACTAAAGGGGTTAGGTCAGAAAGGGTAGAGGGAAGGTAACTATAATGGAACAGTCCGAACTCTAACTCGCGCGCACTTAACTCGGCGCGCGTGATCCGTTAAGATGAAAATTCAAGAAGGTAAATACGATCTTGGTCTTTTATATCTTTACTAATATAAAGAGGGAGTTGAAACAGAGAAAAGGCCATTAATACCAGGGAAAGGCAGATTCTGCCGGCGCTTGCCTGCGGACCGGCAGCCGCATGCCCGCGGACCGGTGCCGGTCCACGGACCACAGTTTGAGAAGCGCTGCTTTAGACCATTCCAAAACCCCAAACATTAGAGTCTCGTTGCGAGTATAGGAGGTATTATTTAGATCAGGTAGGGGGTTTTGGGGTTGTCAAAAGTATTTGCTGGGACCCCGCACCAAAAAGGGTTCGGGATTGGAAGCGCCCTGAAAGGGTTATTTAGATGGGACGCCCCTTTTTAATTAGAGGTGCAAAGTATTTGGCACCTAGAGCCATTAGCACGGGACAAAAGATTCTTGGTGACGTAATGCAAAGTCAGAATGTGAAAAGTGCCGCGAAAAATACTATGAATCCTCCATGCGTGAAAACTATCTTATCAAGTCTGTGCACAGGGTGGGCCAATCAACTTAAGTTTTTCTGTACATCGATTACGTGATATCACGCCCAAGTTGATGCTTTTAAAGATTAAGCGTAAATTACTTATCAGAGTCAAACGTTCCGTATACACCTTACCCGTAAACCTTACTTTAATAAATTTATTTATGTTATAATTGTAAGTGCAACATAAAGAGAAATTTTGAATGAGTAGCCCCTCGATGCGCTACCCTTAACCTTAACATTGCTAAAATTATTACCCGTATGACCATTCTAAAAACGAGGCGATAGCTTTAACAATGCTAAATTGATTACACACAAGTAAATCTTAATAGAAGAACAGAAAGTTTTAGTGATTACCCCTCGATGATCGAGTTACCTTTAACAGTGCTAAAATGATTACGAACTTAAAGGGGCTGTCCAACTCCCTCTCCTTTTTTACCCACCCGCTATGAGGTGAGTTTACACTAATTTAGTTTAATAGGAAGGCCGGCCTTGTTTGAGTACATCTGCTAGAGCAGACGAGAGCGACAAAACTTTCAAGAATCCGATCACGTGTTGACGCTTCAAAATGTTGGCCTTCCGGTTTGCCGATAGTGCCCGCTAGGTACCGTTTGGAACATCTACCTTCGATATTTCCTTCTCTGCGTTTTATCCTTAGACATTTTAAATAATCCTTGGATTCACTGTAATGTGAAAATGAAATAAATATTCTATGTGGACAATGAAGCACGCAAGTTTCTTTTATTGCCTATCATTAAGCTCCTTTAAGGTTAGGAATGAGGCAATGGTTACGCTATCGTGTCCTGCCTTTTGGTACTTTAAAATTGACTTTGTTCTCTCCACTGCTACATTTTCGAACCCTGAAGAGGTGCTCATTCCCAAAGCTTTTCTGGCAATATTTGCAATATTAGGGAATTTCCCTCTTTTGGCTAGCCAAAAGTTCAAAACAAAGTTGTTGTTTGTTTGGGCCTCTTTATTCATAACAATCCTTTCATTTATATACTCCTCCAGATCTGATGTGTTGTTAGAATTTCGTCTCGTTTCATCATTAAGATCCAGAATGTCATCAAATAAATTAACATTCTGGTCTTTTTCTTGTTCTACAATTGTTTCAGTAGTCGACCCTTGATCTAGAACCATTTTTTGGGGAACAGTTTCATCCACTGTGTGGAAAAGTGGATATTGATGGTGCCAAACTGGCACATTGTAGACTGTAAAATGTTTTGTTATCATTATTAATGTTATGGTGGTTATCATTAAATTATTATTAATAAAAATCACCATATCCTAAAACATATTGAGATCTTACCTTTAAACAAGCGGGTTTTTTTGCCTGGGGTCCAAAACCGAAGGTACAACGAATTTTTGGTCTTTGATTAAATTCGAAAACCTTTTGGCAAAATTGTTTTGGAGTTCCTTAATGAAGTCGTCAGATACGTTTTCATTCATTTTAGTCAAAGAGTTGAAGAGGCCCAATACAAACCAATGACCTTAGAAACGGTCGGGCCTGTTTCACTAAGAGTAGACGCGGTGTTTATAAATGGTTTCACAATAGCGTGAAGATCCTTCATACGCAATAGATCCTCAGGATTTGGTTGCGGCACGATCTCTTCGTTCGCGATCAAACATGTAGATCTCAGAGAGTCAATGAAATCTTCATCCTGTATAATCATGTTAATTTATAGTTTAGCCACACTATGAAGCTGATGATACAAAATTTTGTTGCATGTTTTTATCGCTATCTCGTTCCTAGTTTTTATCATAAGTGAGTCATATTACAGCTCCCTATAAGTAATGGACGTAGGTTGTGTTTTTGAAATCAGCGTTCTCTTCCAAGACATCCAAGCCCGCCATCTATAGCTCAGTTTTACAAGTTCATTTTGCCCATTAACCCGGATCTGGAGTTTTGTTAACCTACGGAAGTTCCGGTTGATGATAATGGCTGTCAGACCGCCGTCAGTGTCATGATTAGTGTGAAGCTTGTTATCGCGTTATAATTTTGATTTAGAATGGCTTATGTTTCTTTGCTAATTAGGAGAAACGCCTAAGATCAATGCAACTAATTGCAATGCCCAAATTAAAGAGACATCTGAACACGATCTATGTAATATTAAAAGCACTTAACCGTAAGCGACTAAAACGTTTTGTAAAACCAGCATCTTTTGCAAACGGAAAACGTTAAAGCATTGAAAAAATTTGTCACACTTAAAAAAGGAATACAAATTTCTATGTCGACGCACATAACCTTTAATTAGTAATAAATCGGTCCAACTATCCCCGCTAAAAACCTTTAGATCGGTGGAAGCTCAGTGCTGTACTAAGGATGCATTAAAATATCCTAGCATGATGAAGGCTATTTTGATCATTGTAATTCATATTAATTTCCTTCTCAACACAAGCGTTTAATAAATACCTATGGACCGCCAATTATTTTTAAAAAATACGATAAATAAAATGTACTTCAACTAATATATTCACAACCCAACACTTTGTATGGAACAACTTGTTTCCTTCCGCGCTCTTCTTTCTCAAACCTTTCCTCATTGGCTACCACTTACTTCCGTTTGCTTGCCCCGCTTATAAAAAATTTCTTTCGCGCCAAAATCATTCCTCTGGTTTAGTTCACAAATTCGCCGCTGCGTTTCGCATATACCCTTTTCTCTTCAGTGCTAGGAGACAATGCTGATGCACGGCGATGTTATATCGTCCAGTACTTCTAGGGAGCTGTAATATGATCCACTTCTGTTTTTATATATTTCTTACCTTTACTACACAAACAAGAACGTCAAAGAGAGTGTAGAGTCTGAATGGTTTTATTTTCAAGGAAGCCAATTCCTCAAGGGACCTTGACGTAAAGATAATTCTTTTATGGTAGCTTTCAGGCGACCGAATGAAATTTAGCCATTTCTCGAACTTGTCAAAAGTTTCCTTAGCTACATTGGAAGCTAGAAGCGTATCGGCTAATACGCCAATCACTTCGAAAGGTAAAGAGGGGGTTCTTCCCCAACTATCATATATTTCGCAATCACGATTATAAAATATATTGTCCATGGATTCGAAACCTAACAAATTAAGTAGAAAATTTAAAAAAACCACTCCACGAAAAATCTCAAACTCTATCCATAGCATAAGGGTATTTTGCAGTTAAGTGTTGCCAGGCCATTCGGGTGTAAAATCAGTACTTCAACAACTTGACTCACAGACCATCAGAAGGCCTGACAATTGATAATTTCGATGTAAAAAGGGTTAGGCAACCCTCATTATCAGGCCAGACAAGGGGGTTATAAATTGACGTCTCTGCGCACTCTCAGAGGATCCAAAACGCCTATACAGCGCAGGTGCCACAAAGCGAGATGGAAGTCAAATTATACCCCCGTGTCTTGCCCTCTTAGTTACATCGAAATGGTCTATACTATACTAGAGTGATAGTCGAGAATGGGGGGATTTTCCTACAGCTCATTTTAGTGAAAGTATTGGAAAATATATTTATCCCTAGTTGAATTGGGCAACACCCAATGCGATTTAGGATTATAAGCCTGGAGAGCGTCATACGCCTCCGTAACTAACGCTCCATGAATATTTTCAATAAAAAGAGTGATAAAATTCTTACATGAAAACATCATCGAAAAGTATCTATAAAATTATTACTAGTAAAATTTGAAAACTTACTTGCAGAGCTTTAATCCCCACACCATCAAGAACACCTAAAATATTTTTCTTCAACTCTTGGTCACCAACGCAGAAACCAACACAAGCCTGCTTCATGCTAAATTTTCCGTCTATTGCGCAACATCTTAATTCAATTATTTTCCCCCAATTTAAAACCGTTAAATGGATTTCGTCTGTATCATCGAAGGTTGACTAAAACAATTTTACATGTTTACAAAAACAACGATATGTAGGCTGTGACTTAAGATTGTGGCAATATTTGATGGGCTTATTCTACGAGTCAAAGTTGCCAAAACCTGCAGTGAACATTTTACCCTAGCCGTCACCATTCGGAGATAATATGGTAACAAAAACAATGATATTGCCCAAAGTTATGCTGTCTTGGTCTTCAAGTTTTAATTTTGATAACAATCTGTTTGCAGAATTTCAGGAGTAGAAGACAAGGACTCTAAACTAGATATTAAATTACTAATATCGTTAAGAGATTTTTAAAGTGCGTCAAAACTGGTCGATAATTTGTTTCTAGCCAATAAATGATCTACGTCATAAAGGCAAGAAAAATCAGTCGCCACTTTTGACCCACTTTGAAAAATGTTATCGATATTAAATATCTGGATAGTTTACACTCCTTGTCCTGTACTGCCGAAATTCTGCAAACCGATTGTTATGAAAAACAAAACAATGGAGATCACGAAAGCATAACTTTGGGCAACATCATGGTCTTTGTTATCAAATTTCAATGATCTCTGTCTGCGAATGGTGACGACTAGGGTAAAAGGTTCACTGAGACTTTTCTGGAGAGTTTTTAACTATTTACTCGTAGAATACGCCCATAAAATACTGCCACGACCAACTCATATAGCGCAAACAATAGAACAACCATTTTAGGCTTAATAGCAACCAAAGTTTCAATAAACTTCTCCGATAGCTCCGACGACGTTAGCACTGTAACGTGAGGTCCACCTCTGGCAATTGCTTCTGCAAACCCTTTACCTTCGACGACACTGAAGGATAGTCCGTCAGTGGCCAACATGTTAATGAGTGCTATTTCAAAAGTTCGTTGTTCATCGGATTTCCCACCCACCTTGGCAACCTTTTCAAGTAGAAACACCCATATATTTTATATATATCATCTTTCGGCCTCTTGCAAAACCACAACACACCTTTTTTAGCGGTGAAAGCAGCGGTTCGGCAGACCTCTTAGAATTATGCTCCCTAAGAACATGGTCACCGTGAGCGCTCAATCAGAAAAGTTCAAACGATTACAAAAGAATAGACATAAAATTTTAACATTTTAATATACTTTGATGTGACGCTCCAAATTTGCAGCTGAACGTTGCTGTGTTCTAGTTATTTTTTGGCAAATCTTACATTTCACAGATATATACTTGGATTTAACTCCAGTAATTGTGAATTCGTGCCCCAAGTACTCATAGTGGTCTTGAATATTTCTAATACCGATGCCTCGTTCGCTAAATTTCTCGGCAAAGCTCCTTACAATTTTTGTTTGCAAATTGCAATCCTTTGAGGCCAGGTCTGAAGTTGTTTCTTCTATTGATGAAGAAGAAGTGTTGGGGTTGATGGACACGATTGTGAAACTCCCACTGACTCTTCCAACGATGAATTAGAAGACATTTCTAATTTCAAACATACACATTATAAAATTATCTAAATTAAATAGTAGTGAGACTTACCAAGCCAAAGGTTTAAGGTAAAATGTCACTCCACACAAAATAAAAATTTGACTATTTAAACTTCACCACAAAATGAAAATATCCAACGAATTAAAACTGGGCACAGATTCAATATATCCGATTAACTATCGCTTCAAACTAAATAAAAACCGCGAAATTATGGCCGCACACTCAAGAGATGTTGATGTCCGAAAAGAAGTCCAAACCAACTAAAAATCAGATCATATCCGATCGAAGGCTTACACGTTTATGAAAATTTTATAGAAAAGTGTCTAAAACTTTATGGAATACTTTCTATTTTAAAGAACATTGAGAGTAAGAAAACTACCTAAATAGAAAGGTGAAAACCTCTTCGCGCGATTTTTTGAGTTACATGGATTCACGATGAATAGGGAAAGGCGCATTGGCGTAATTACAGGGGAGTAGAGCCCTCAACTGCGGGCGGGCCCGTTGCTTTTGGGGGCCCTTTCGAAATTTTTTCCATATATTTTTGAGATTACAATGTAATTATTTATAATCCTAGCTGTATGACGCTTTAAATGCAGTATTAGTGATATCTCATTTGCTCAGATCAAATTATCGCGGAGCTCGCTCAGTAATGTTTCATCTTTAATTCTAAAACGGAGGTGTAGGGTCAATTTCAACTAATGGGTTAGTTGGGTGTTAATTAAAGTTAATCCTAGTGGTCGTTTTAGAGGAAGGTTCTTTGTGGGAGAGCTGTGGCCATCGTGATCCGGACTGAAGCAAATCGCGATTGTGTTGGGTATAACTAGCTTACTAAAATAATTATTATCTCCAATGATAACATTAAAAAACTTTATTTAAAGTGGAGAACTTCCAAGCGAGTAAAATACCAGAACTTCTTAGCGAGTAAAATACCAGAACTTCTAAGCGAGTAAAATACCAGAACTTCTAAGCGAGTAAAATACCAGAACTTCTAAGCGAGTAAAATACCAGAACTTCTAAGCGAGTAAAATACCAGAACTTCTAAGCGAGTAAAATACCAGGTATAAATTTAATTTCAGAAGTAGAAATGGAGAACAGAGTAAATTGTGCGCACGTCAAAGTCCCGGACGGCGGGTTATAGCGACAGAGGTAAAAAGGAATTACGTATTTTTCGCCGTCCCCGTCATCAACGTTATCAAAACGTATTTTAAGTGAGCTAAAAAGACAATTTAAACTTTTTATTACATGTTGGAGGGAGGGGCTCTATACTGGGCTATGAGTCGGACTGAAGTGAATACTATCCGTTCTCCATTCCTACTTTTAAAATTAAATCTATCGTTGAAAATACTAAAAGGTGGGGAGGCTAGAGCTATTGGAGCGCGCGGTTTAGACATAGATAATAATCTATAGATTATTATCTATGGTTTAGAGTTTAGAAGCGTTCTGAAGAAAGTTCTTTTTAGTAGCTATTCAATTTGATACGTCGCCAAGCGTTTTCGGTGGTTTCCCTTCTTTTAGGTATAAATGGGAGAAGTAGGATTTTGGTCGCCAGGTCACTAGGCGACTTCTTTATGGAAATCTTTTCGGAGTTTGTTACCTCTCGACATGGGCTTGGCTCTCCTGATAGTATCTGAATACGATACTAGAGTTTTTGGGGAAACGCGTAAGGCGTCAGGCTTACAACAATACTTATTCCCTCATTTGAGTCATTTCTTGTTTTTATCCTGCTTAATTCGATCGGACATTACCTAATTTTTACTCGGATTCGATTTTATTCGAACATCTTGTGTTGCGGCCATAATTACTGGGATTTTTATTTGGTTGTGATTGTTAATCGAATATATTGATTCTGTGCGCAGTTTTAATTAGACGGATATTTTCATTTTGTGGTGAGATTGAAACAGCAAGGCCCTCACAGGTCCTATAATTCCTATAAAATCCTATATTTTTAAAATTGTCCTATAAAATCCTATCATTTTGAAATTTGGGCGAATTTTAACCAACCAATCCGTTAAACCAGGACTCGGGTCTAAAAAATATCATGAAATGGGGATGGAGGGTATGTATTTGAACATTTTGCTTAATTACTCGGCCTCTGTTTGCAGTGCTGGTTCTTTAAAAAAATTTAAATTAATATTTTAGTGTCCTATATAATCCTGTAATTCTGGGAAACCGTCCTATAAAATCCTATATTTTCATGAAAAAAATTTCTATAATTTCTATGAATATTTTCGAAATTCGGCTGGGGCCCTGAAATTGTCGATTTTTTTGTGTGCAGTTCTAATTATTCTGACATTTCCCTTTTGTGCGGAGTGATTATTTATTCGGTTAAATTGTGTTATCTATGCTTCCTGAGAAGCTATCTCCTGGCCTCGCTTAGGATCCTGTTGGCTGAAAAATGATGGCTGCAGAACTAGGCTTCACCCGAAAGCGGATTTAATGAGTAGCCCCTCGATTCAAAGTAACCTTTAAACCCAATCTCTAAACTTGGAAGTCTTCAATCGTAGCGTGGCAGCGTTGACCTTGAGACTTAATTTCGTTCGATGTATGCCGCGTTTTTTCGTCTCAAATTTTAAATGTTAACATTGATATTTCCTAGTTAATGCATCTTAAATAATTACAAGTTTAAAGATTAATTCTAAATTAATTATAAAAAAACTTTTACCAGCAAATAAATAGATATTAAACACTTTTATATTTGAAATTAAAATAAGCTTAAGATATATATAAAGATAACAAATTATACCTAACTTCTAGATGGCCCGTAAATTTTTATCTTATTCTTTAACAATTGTAAGCTTATATTGGAAAATTTTATACGAAGGAACATAAACTAAAATCCCGGTAAACCTTTGGGGAATTCTTCCGATACGTTTTTGTCTAACCATTTCTGTGTTGAAAAAACCCCTTCCGTGTATTATTATTATTCATAGGAAAACAAGTAACGAAGATCATTTCGTACTAGCTGAGTGTGTTTGGGTGGTCTTATAAGAGGTGACTGAATACCAGTTGCTCGCACATACACACCCACTAACCCACACACATAGCGCCGATATCATCACGTAGGTAAAAAGAGGAAAACCAAAGCATTTTCAAATTATTTTCAAACTGAGTTTATTCTCTCTTTGTCGTTATACCGTCACACACGAATTTTGTTCTTATAACGAGTCATATTTTTTAAAATTAATTTTCAAATGGCTTCACTCGGATTTTTGTTGATTTTAATCATTTTGTGCGCAGTTTTGTTTTATTAATTGGATATTTTCATTTCGTGCGGTTTTTTCGAATTTTTTCATTTGGTGCTCACTTAAAGTTGGAACTTTCTAATTTTTTTTTGTATTTTTCGTATTTTTGTTGATTTTGTGTGCATTTTATTTTTATTCGTGTTTCGTGGTAATTTTCAATTTTTGATTGCGCGTCCAATTACTTTCGAATGGCTTCACTCGGAACCCAGCCCCTGACTCGTGATTTAATTGTTGAGGGGGCATTTTCCCTAACATTTATTAACGGCGACTATGGTTCTTGCAATATACAAGAACATTTTAAATACATTGGTCATATACCTTTGGAGAACGGTTCGAGGTCGAAGAAAGTGAGGGCACGATGTAATCTTGGTTCCCAAGTAATAAGTACTTGTCATACCTCGGCTACCAACTTGGAGCGTCATGCTAAGGTTAGTTTTTGTTTTTTCCACAGTAATATAATGAAATATTAATTATAAAGTGTCTTCCAAAAACGATTGATTACCTCTTTCCAATGGAGCACACTCGTGATAAATCTTTTATCGAAACTTTTTTTAGACTCGCCATGGTACAATGTTTAATTATAAACGTACCAAAAGAACTTCCGCCCAAGAAAAGAAGGAAAAAGTTACAAACATGGGCGAATCCCCAATGAAACGTTCGTCAAGAACAAATAGAAAGTATCGCATGGGCAAATCCCCAATGAAACGTTCGTCAAGAACAAATAGAAAGTATCGCAAAGCGGTGGTAAAAGTGATTGCAAACGACCACGCTACATTTTTAACTGTCGAAAAGGTTAGTTTTTGTATTTTGCACAGTAATATAATGAAATATTACTGATAAAGTGTCTTCCAAAAACGATTGATTACCTCTTTCCAATGGAGCACACTCGTGATAAATCTTTTATCGAAACTATTTTTAGACTCGCCATGGTACAATGTTTAATTATAAACGTACCAAAAGAATTTCCGCCCAAGAAAAGAAGGAAAAAGTTACAAACATGGGCGAACCCCCAATGAAACGTTCGTCAAGAACAAATACAAAGTATCGCAAAGGGGTTGTAAAAATGATTGCAAACGACAACGAACCATTTATAACTGTCGAAAAAGGTGGCTTCAGGGAAGTTTGCGCAACGCTGAGCCCAAAGCATTTCGACATTTCGCGAGATTTAGACAGGGAGTCCTCGCGTCTGAGATCATTTTCAAATGTAACTTCTTGATTTATGCAAAGTCTCGGACTTTTCCGAGAAAATGCAATGGAATTTGTAATCACGTGTTATTATTAGTAGAAATTGTTAGGAAGCATCGGTGAAAAACAAATTCACCAAACTCTCGATATCTGCAGTAGTAGGGCTCGAGAATCGGTTCTCGGTGTTAGATGCGAATTCATTGACGAGAGGTGGATGTTCAGAAACGTCTTGGTTGGGTTTTCCCATTTTCCTGGTCAGCATGACGGAGAGGCCATTCGCGAGAAGCTAAATGAAATTATGGAACAGGCGGGAATAGATCGCGCGAAGGTAAGAAATCATTCTCGGAAATTTTACTTCGTTTAATTTTTTGAATCTTTAGATTTACTCCGTCTGTGCTGACAACGCCGGAAACATAACTCGGGTCTTAAATATGGATTCCATATTTGAAGATAATTGGCCAAATGACCTGAGTATGGTCTATGCCGAAGATGTGCCTTCGGAAAGCGAAGGCGAGCTTCCTCAACTTCGCGAAGGTCGTTATCTTATTATTTCGTATAATAAGTTTGAAAATAAACTGGTGAAATTGTAGACTGGAACCAAATGGAGGCAATATTCTTGGATGGAATTCGGAGGAACTAGGCTGACTCCGAGGAGCTGCATGGAGACATTGAGGAAACCAGTACCGTAATGGCCTCATTTAGAAAGAGATGCGTTGCGCATAGCCTCCAGCTGGTGGTGAACGGAGGCATAAAAAAGTGCCCAAGAACTGAAAAAATTCTTAAAAAGATAAACAAATGGATATCGTTCCTTCGTCTATCTCCCAAATGGACAAGCGTTATCAAATATTATTCTCCTGGTCGCAAAGATCTGGTTCAAGCTAATGGAATTAGATGGAATTCGATTTTTATGGCGACCGAACGCCTAACTCAGGTTTTAACCCAATGGGTTTAATACGCTTATTTGTAGGCCCTACGAAACTTTGCCGACTTTTGATTCGTTTTAATATTTAAATACAGCCTGGAATGATTGAGGCACTAGCAAAAACAATTGAATTAGCGAAGGCGGACAAAAGAACCGGCGCAAGTTTGAAAAAGGTTAAAACGCCTCGAGAAAATGATGTCCACATTTTAAAAGAACTGCTCGAAATCTTGCGCCCCTTCAAAATATCGTCGGAAATGTTCCAACAACAAGCTCCAGTAGCCTCTAAAATGATTCCGACCCTTATGCGGATATTCGAGGAGTTAAGAGGGACCAGAAGCCCATATCTTTCTAAGTTAAGATGCTCCTTTATGGAGCTTATGGCGGAGCTGTTCAAGGAAGAATTAAACGATGAGGATTACGTCATCGCATCTCTTTTGGATCCCACAATCAAGGCTGCTTTATTCGATGGTAAAGAACTTATTTACATATACTACAAGCACCAAAGCGATCCGGCGGTGCTGTATACTTTTGTAACTTTTCGTGCCGCTTTTATATGATATGACGGCATAAAAACTCAACGACCATTAAAGCAAGTCTCGGCTCCAGCGATGCCCCTTAGATATCTTCCCTGCTTATCAGAAATTTTTTTCTCTGTACAGACGCGACCCTTACGGTTAATGTATGAACTACACCTATCAAAGTCTAATGTTTTAAGTTGAGAAATGAACATTATTATAGTGCTAAACGTTTAAAGAACTATTTTAGAATGATATAAATAATATTTTTTATATTAACATTAAATGAAGTTTATGCAATTTGGAACATATAGATGGCGCTCTAAAAGTAATATTTACTATTGACCTTGAGAAGATACAGGGGTCTTGGGGGTTTTTTTTGTTGTGATGAAGGAGACCAGAATTTACCAAATTTGGGAGAGGAAATTCCTGAAACACCAAATGTATATATTTTACAATGCAGTAAAATATATACATTTTGGAAATATTATATCCGAAGGGATGGGCAAAACCTTTTCATGATAATATTGTAGTCGACTTTAGTATAAATTATTAAAATAAACCAAGCTTAATTATAATTTTAACGATTTTATATTTTAAACAATTTAATCAACAAGCATGGATGTAAAATCGCTAGCATTATTACATAGTAGTGACTTACACCTCGGAAATAATCCTTTTTCTAAATATTTGTTTTTAATTTCGACAAATCGAGCTAACCCCGCCCTACTGATATTTGTCTGAATGGGCATTTTTGATGTCAGACGGTCGCAACACCAAACGATGGCTTTAGAGCTTTGTCTCTGCCTGTATTTAGACTTCTGTCAGTTTCGGTGAATACCGGCCGAGATAAGTAAATTTTTGAAATTGATTACCAGTAAAATAAATTATTTCAACGGAAAACGGAAATGGAACGTTGTTTTTTCTTAGGCATGCATTCAAGTTTCAATTAAAAAGAAAAATAAATATCTGATCCTTCAGACAAGTGACACCCTCAGTCTTATCGATACTTTTTACCTCTCCGAGTGACGATGACGTCACGGAGAGGTATTACACTGGACATGTGGGTGTGTCTGTCTGTCTGTCTGTCTGTGTGTGTCTGTCTGTCTGTGTGTCTGTCTGTCACACCCCACGTGACCGCGTTCGCAGTTTACAAATGGGAGCAAACAAATACCCGATTTCCGGAACGCGTTCGCGGTTCACGGAAATTTGGCCATTCATCTGCCAACACCAGTCTTTACTAACTGGCTTGTAAGGACCACAATCTGCTAGTCTTTGCCCATCCCACATGGACACTAGCCTGTACTTGCTGGTTCGTAAGCACCACCATCTTCTGTTCTTCGTCAATCCCACATTGACACCAGCTTCTATGCACCACCATCTTCAGGTCTTTGTCCATTCCGGCTTCTTCTCCATCGTTATCGTTTGGTTTTAAGATATACGCGGCGATCGGCTAGGGTTACGAGAAACGTCTAGCCTCCCAATGGCAGGGCTTCCACCATCGGTTCACGCGAATGCGTTTTTATCTATTATTACAATGGAAACGAATCGTATATATACCCCAAAATTTGAAGAAAGCGGGCAAGAGGGGTACCCTTCACTTAAAACGTCAATATTAGCAAAGTTTCGAAAGATAATAGGAACAACTTTATTTTAAACGATTTAACCATTTTTAAAGTTATTTACTGGCGATTAAAATAATTAATATCATTTATATTTAATTGATGTTTTAAGATAAACTTATTTCTCTGTAATGACACAAGTGAGAGTTTATATAGAACGAGTAATGAAGATTGCATCCGAATCGAAACACTACACGCATATCAAAGTTAATATAAAGCGAGTAGGATGATAAGATCTCTTACAAAGCGATAACATTTCCTTTTTGCAGAATATTAAATGGAAATATTTTAAATATTTTTTGGCATTACGATTCTTTAAGTACTTCTGTAGCTATAAAGCTCTGTTTCATCTTAATATTCCAAGAACATCTTTTGATATTAACATTTCAAATTTGGTGTTTACTTTTTAATTCAGCTTTACTACATTTACATATAGGGTAAACGCATTTTTTATATTCATTAGATAATATGGATGGTAATTCTTCATCTATCCACGAGTGTTGAAACGATTGGGTCTGTGAAATAAGATACTCTAGACGTAAACTAGTAATGACCTTGTTTCGCGTCCTCTTATAGGAGGTGTTAACGGTTCAGAGTGAGCCGAAAGTTAAATACACCCTTCAGTGATATATTTTAGGTCCTCATAAGAACTATTGAGGATACAAAGGAAATTGTTAAACGCTTAAGCCTTTGCTAAAGACCTTGGCAATATTTCGCCAATTTGAACTATGTATTTCCGGGTTTTCTCATTGGCTGGTGGACCTGTGTTTAGAAAGTAAATTCGTCTCGGCTCGGAGAGGTTCATTTTGGTTTCCCAACTTGTTAGATCTTGATTCTAATCAAGACATTTTTGATTAATATCTGTTCCTTCAGTCTTCATTTTAATTAAGAATGTAAAGAAACTGTTTTACATTTTCAAACTCTGCACTAAGCAAAAACATATATAAAGGGGAGCATAACTTTAGCTCAATCAGACATTTATTTGTAATAATACTTCAAAAAAAACGTAAATCAATAAAAGTTTGTATTCTTATTGTAATTAACATAATACAATTTTTACCAATCATTTATTGAAACGCGAGACGCCCCCCTAAAAATTCCAGAAATAGGACCAAATTGACAATTTTACAAAATTTTTAAAAATGCTGATTTATGTCCGTTTAACATTTAGCTCAAAATTGTCATAAGCCCAATATGAAATTCGGATATCCTTAAAACTTCATGAAGACGATCCGAAATTGTCAATTTCAAATTTTTTGTAGCATAAACTAACGTCAGTTTGATATTAAGCTTAAAACCTTAAACAAAATATAGTCAGGGCTACCCTAAAAGTTCACAAAGATGATTCAAGATTGTTAATACGCCTAAAAAGTGCCATCTTCAAAATATGTAGCCGGGGAAAAGAGAGCGTGATAGAGTGGGCTATGCTAGTGGTTGGAAGTCGCGGGGGTTGGGACAGGGATAAGGGAGTTGAGATGGATTGGAAATGATGATGGGCGACCTGCGGCACCGTATCTCTCCCTATGTACCTCGCGCACGCCCCTACCCTTCGGTAGGCGATTGCTAAGTGCTGCCACGGAGCGCCATTTTATATGTATGAGAACTAGCTTCTATTTTGAAGATAGAGGGAGCGCCCTTTACAATTTCGTCCAGTACGACCCTACCTAACCGCTGAGAACGCTGAGAGGACTATGTTGCCGTAGGTGGGGGTACACAGGCAACGCTAAAGGTATGGGGGTTTCTACTCCATTCCTCTCTCCTTCAAGGTTGGGACTCCAGGCATAGGGAACTCCATCACGCACTCGACAACGCAAAGCAACTCGCGCCAGCGTGGGAAATAAGGCGGTGACACAGGGCAAATGGCCTGTTTAAAAATTGCCTGGTCCAGTTCAAAAATTAAATCGGAGGGGGGGTCAGTGGTCCACGAGACTACTAAGAAAGTTCAAGGGTTATCAGACTCCACACATTAAAATTCCAATATTTTAATTATTCACTTCTTTAGTTTAGCAGACGACGTGCTCTGGTCAATGGTCACGGACCAGTTTATTTATTCCAAGTCAAGAAAGTCGCTGGCCTAATGTCCAGTTTAAAAAATGCTTATTTGGTCACGGACCAGAAACCTCACGTAAACGCGACGCGAATAACTAGAAACTACGTATTTTCCTCCTTTTACGTCCCCCTTGTATTTTGAAAGTGGGACTGGTACTATGGCGCGCGAATACTTAGGCATCTTATACCTTCTCCCTAGTAAACTAGATATCGCTTCTTTTGTAAAACTTTATATAACTAAAACCATGAGTTTATAACATATGTTCCATAACAAGCTTCATACAACTTTTGGAAAACAAATTTCCCTGAAATTTCCAGGCTTTTCCCCATATACTTCCCTGAGTTTTCCAGGTTTTTCCCGTATATGGAGTATCCTAGGGAGCAAATGTTAAAGAAGGAGGGAAGAAACAAATAGGACTATTACATAATCAAAGGATATCCCCGTATCTCTAATATAACCAGAGTTACGAGCTTCCAAAGTTTAGTGTAATGTTAATCCTATGGAGGAGGCAAAGTACCTACAAGCACCCGGGGCAAGTACCTACAAGCACCCGGGGCAAGTACCTACAAGCACCCGGGGCAAGTACTTACAAGCTCCCGGGGTAAGCACCCAGGAGCCCCACGGGGCAAGTACCCAGAGGCATCCGTGGCAAGTACCTGCAAGCACCCAGAGGCATCCGTGGCAAGTACCTACAAGCACCCACAAGTACCTACAAGTACCCACAAGTACCTTCAAGCACCCACAAGTACCCACAAGTACCTACAAACTCATACAAGTACCCGGGGCAAGTACCCACAAGCACCCACAAGTACCCGGGGCAAGTAACCACAAATACCTTCAAGCACCCACAAGTACCCACAAGCACCCACAAGTACCCACAAGTACCTACAAACTCATACAAGTACCTACAAGCACCTACAAGCACCCACAAGTACCTACAAGCACCCACAAGTACCCACAAGTACCTAAAAGTACCTACAAGCACCCACAAGTACCCACAAGTACCCACAAGTACCTACAAGTACATACAAGCACTCAAGAGCAAATACAAGTATCCACAAGCACCTACAAGTATCCACAAGCACCTACAAGTATCCACAAGCACCTACAAGCACCCACAAGTACCCACAAGAACCCACATGTACCTACAAGAACCCACATGTACCTACAAGCACCCACAAGTACCTACAAGCACCCACAAGTACCTACAAGCACCCACAAGAACCCACAAGTACCCACAAGAACCCACAAGTACCTACAAGAACCCACAAGTACCTACAGGCACCGACAAGTACCCACAAGAACCCACAAGCACCCACAAGTACCCACAAATACCTTCAAGCACCCACAAGTACCCACAAGCACCCACAAGTACCTACAAACTCATACAAGGACCTACAAGCACCTACAAGCACCCACAAGTACCTACAAGCACCCACAAGTACCCACAAGTACCTAAAAGTGCCTACAAGCACCCACAAGTACCCACAAGTACCTACAAGTACCTACAAGCACCCAAGAGCACCTACAAGTATCCACAAGCACCTACAAGTATCCACAAGCACCTACAAGCACCCACAAGTACCCACAAGAACCCACATGTACCTACAAGAACCCACATGTACCTACAAGAACCCACATGTACCTACAAGCACCCACAAGTACCTACAAGCACCCACAAGAACCCACAAGTACCCACAAGAACCCACAAGTACCCACAAGAACCCACAAGTACCTACAGGCACCGACAAGCACCCACAAGTACCCACAAATACCTTCAAATACCTTCAAGTACCTACAAGCACCCACAAGCACCCACAACCACCTAAAAGTATCCACAAGCAACTAAAAGCACCCAAAAGTACATACAAGCACCCACAAGCAACTAAAAGCACCCACAAGTACCCACATGTACCTACAAGCACCCACAAGTACCTACAAGCACCCACAAGTACCTACAAGCACCCACAAGAACCCACAAGTACCTACAAGAACCCACAAGTACCTACAAGAACCCACAAGTACCTACAAGAACCCACAAGTACCTACAAGCACCGACAAGTACCCACAAGAACCCACAAGCACCCACAAGTACCCACAAATACCTTCAAGTACCTACAAGCACCCACAAGCACCCACAACCACCTAAAAAATTTCAAAGTAGCAAACACAATACGAAAAAGGTTACGGCCAATCAAAGAATCCTCCTTTAGCATTACAGGCAGTATCAAGTCTTATCTAAGAGAGCGACCGCTCTCCTAGAATAGATTTGCTATATGAGATTTCCATAAGAAAGGACCATTTCACTTGACAGTATGACGAACCTTATAGATCTTTCAATAGACCATTTTAGTAAAAAGGGGGGAGGGGTAGAACAGCTTCAATATTGGAACATACAAAGGGGCTGATCCGTTGCAGGGGCCAAAAAGGGAGATGAAAGGCAAAGGATTAACCCCCCCCCAGCGTATTTTCCTCTGAATCACATTGAAGTGGTTTGCACAGTTCTTCGTTTCAATATTTCCATTTCATTTTCCCTTACCATACCTTAAAGTTTAGTCGTAACCCTTCCCAAAAATATTTTTCAACAATTTATTTCTTATGTTGCCAATTGCAATGGCGGAATCTAGCCGGATGGCTACAACTATGTCGTGCAATTGTAAAAACAATTGCAATAAACGCGTTAGTCGCAGGGTCTTATGTCCTTGTGTAAAAGCGGGCAAACTTTGCAATAGCAATTGTACGTGCGGAGTTGTTAACGGTAAAGTAATAGGGTGTGTTAATGTGGGCACAAAGAAGAGCCGTGAACTTAGGGAGATAGCTTCAGACAGTGAAGAGGAAGGCATCATAAAAAAACAAAGGCAACCAAGGGAACCGCCACCAGAGTGTGAAGACCTAAGAAATTCCAGAGAAACCCCAGAAAGGGACGATGATTCAGTAAGTACAATTTTTTTTTCAAATAAAGCAGGACCAACTTATATATGTAACAGCCATTGAGGAAAATAAAATAGAGAACAAAAGGCAAACTTTGGATGCCAGCCCTCAAATGCGTGAAGGACCTGTTGGGTTGGGTGGCCAGAGAAGTCTGATCTCTTTACTTCTCCTTTTTATTATTCCTCCATGGCAGATGGAAAATATATTACCATCGTCATTTTGGGTTTTGAGACCTCACCAGTGTCAATAGTAAAAAGTATTTTAATATAAAATAGGATAATAATCAGCAAGCGAAGCGGCCGAAAAAGATAAAGAAAAAGAATTCTATGCCGAAGACAACTGACAAAAGGCCTAGAGGGTTGCAGTGGCCTCACCCCTGAAGCCGTTGCAGACGTTGACGGAGGGCTGAGCAGCCTCGTCCAACTTTAGGACTATGTTCAGCCCGCCGCCATCTAAGCTCCTCCTCTTTTCTTATCCATAACCCCAGTCCCAAAAACAAACCAAGGCGATAAGCAACGCCGGTAGTTACTCAAAATTCAGTTCGCTTTTTGTTTCCCACTTGACCAGGCACGGTCAGTATTCGGTCTAAAGAACGTGTTCTTATTTCGGAAAGTAAAGAACAATTTTTGTACTCCGTGAATTGTCGCGATTCCAAATTTGGATCCGGTTAAAATTTTGAGAGTTAAAAATACGTCAAATCTAATAAATTATTCAAAGATCACAAAAGGTATGTTTATTTTTCTTTGGATTAATTTCCCTTACGGGACGATAGTGACGGCTTCAAGTTAGGCCTACAATAACTCCCCTCACTATTGAACCTAAGGGACTTGTAACAACCCCTCAAACGGCCGGCCCGATAGTACTTTCCGATTGGGAACTGTTACAAATGGTACCGTGCCCGTCTTTCTAAGCCTCGGTCCCTTTTTCCGTCTGGGTGGTCGGGCCCGATTCGCGTGCTTAGTTACAGGTTAGTTCAAGTTTAGACAGAACGCCGCCGTATTGGGTCCCTTCCTTCTCGAACATACGAGGCAGAATTTTTCGATTTTTATTTCAAGCGGGTTGAATCATATATTTTATTAAATCTACAATTGATATCATCAGATTAAATTATTTGGAATAATCGGATTAAATTGGAATTAAACGCTTGTTAGAGGATACATAATTTTGAATTAAATTATTTAAAAATTAAATGAACCCTCTCGAATCGTGCCCAAATTCAAATTTATACCGTGAAAGACACGATACAGAATCCTCCTCAGCTTCGGGAAATATTTCGGAATCCTCAGGATCAACGTTACCGTTAGCTAAGCCTTTCCTCGTGGCCGCGGATATTATACGCCCCCCTCGATTAAGTGATTTAAATATGGCATATGCCCAAAACCCAAGATCCCCCGTGGGATGATAATCTCGATTTGACCCCGTATTTACATTCAAGGGACGAAAGGGTAGAACCGGTCTCCCCAAATTATAGGTTTAATAATTCAAGAGAGGAAGAAAGAATTAGACATGAGAATAATATAGCCCTCTTTAACAGCATGAGCCAAAGTTTAAACCTCCAGGGGAATAGCCTAATTAGAAACAGACAAGAGCAAAGTACCCCCGATTTAGTCAAATTAAATGAGATACCTAGACCCTGTCCATCCAAACAAAAGGCAGAGGCTGAAGTAAACTCATATGCAAGGGCCAAGCAATTTATGAATAGTTGGGGTCCCCCAAAGCAAGTTGTACCTAAGACCACATCAACTGCGAACTTTCCGACAATGCCAATGCAAATTACCTCCCCCAGTGGGGCTATTCCACGTGGAAGCTCGGTCGAATATACAAGTGCCCCTAGTAGGCCAAATAGACCCATTTAAGTAAACCCTGGACAAACCCAGAACCCTATAGGACAGACTCCACAGGGAATTTCTCAGTCCCCACCTAGTTTTCGACCTCAAAGTAAACAAGGTGCTAGTCAACCCCACGGGACATCAAACCCTCAACCACAGAGTAGTCCAAATACTGGAGGTGCCCACAGGCAGCCTTCCTAGCGTCAGTCTTGCAAATGTTTTCGAACCTAGCGGTGTCTAACCAGGGCAATGTGAAAGGCTTAGAACCCCCTGAAAGGTTAGCATTCTATGGTAGAAAAAATGAAAGCGTTCCTGAATTCATAAGAAAATTCGAGGAATACGTAAGCTTCCATAAAATCAGTGAGGATGATCAAATGCTTTTCATGCCCCTCCTGTTAAGAGACAATGCTCTATATTGGTATCGTTCCCTTCCCCAAGGAGTACATTAGGCAGAATTTAAGGGACGACCAAAACGTCATTATAGGATTAAGGATGAGGGAGCTAAGGCCCGAATAGCTTTACATAATAGAAGACAAAAACAAAATGAATCCATCGACGAGTTTATTGGCTATTTCGTGAGGGTAAATCAGAATTTACACCCCCCAATACCGGAAGATAAATTACTCCTCATAATTAAACAAAATTTAAGGATGGAATATAAAGGGTTACTTATGGTTCTCCAGGCGCAAACGCTGTCAGACTTGCACGATGTATGCCTAAAGATAGACCAAACTTTTGAGCTAGACCA
Source organism: Phalangium opilio (assembly GCF_054372755.1). Classification (NCBI taxonomy): domain Eukaryota; kingdom Metazoa; phylum Arthropoda; class Arachnida; order Opiliones; family Phalangiidae; genus Phalangium; species Phalangium opilio. Next base: position 3,796,453 of record NW_028324185.1, read on the forward strand.
ACCTCTCATCCCAAGACAACCAAAGTCCTATCGCGCAACAAAATATGGATGTGAGAGAGCCACCCATACAACAGGCCCTGCGGTATATAGCACCCAAACCTAAAGTAAATTCTCAACAAGTAGTTCCTCAGTCTTCGGGTGTACAACCAATAGCTTCCCCTATAACTGATTATTCCCAGACGGGAACGAATCAAGGGTACATCCCGAACATGGGAACTCATACTAACATGGACATTCCGTATGGGAACAATAACAACCCCGATCAGGAAGGATATTACAATCCTACCCCCGTCCAAAATGATCCTCAAACCTATCGAGCTCCTTTCCCGAGGCCCAGTTCCCAACCAAGGCAACCCCACCTTGCAGCAAGACCTCCACCAAGAAGACGAAGCCTCCCCAGAGACGAATACCCTCGTCAAACTCGAGTCTTTGAGAGAGGAAATCCTGACGTTGCACCCAGAGAAAACAGCCTCAGCAACAAGAGCTACAGCTCGTTCCAAGACGTCCACAGAATCAAGCCAGGAGAGTCAGAATCCTCCGAGAGTCCAGGACGACCGACCAGTCACCTGCTTCAACTGCGGTGGCTTGCGTCACTATGCCAGCGAATGTCCATCCCCAAGGGTAGAAAGACAAAGAGGTCCGTTTCCGGGAAACGCCAACCCGGGAGGGAATCCCCGAGGACGTCTCCCTCCCGCAACACAATAGTCCCGAGAGAAGAAAATCGAATCGTGGCACGATCCTCTTTACGACTAGCCACAATTCGAAGAAGAAGAGGACTCCCCAAAAGAAAACCACATCTAATAAACATTCAATTTGAACACACAATCATACAGACTAGAATCGATAATGGGGCAGAAGTTTCCATGATTAGTTTAGACCAATGGCGGGCCTTACAGAGATTTCGACGGGATATCACATTTGAACCGAACTCAGAAAAATCAGAATGTATCGTAATGGGAAATGGACAATACTCTTTCATTGAAGGCTCTACCGTATTAGAATTTGAAATTAAATTTGAACAAGATATAACGAGGAGGAGATTTAGTCAAGAGTTCCACATCGTCCCTTCACTTCTCTGCGATGCAATCTTAGGCCAAGATTTTCTAGAAGACTGGAAAACCATGATCGATTTTGGAAATTTAACTTGTAATATTGATGGACTATTATTAAAACTCGTAGAAGTCTCAGAGGATAAGCTTCCTCCCTCACCTCAAATGGTTTCTAACGTCAACGAAGCAGTTGAATCAACCTCTCTCTCATATAAGCAGAAGAGAGAGTTGAAAGAACTCCTTCTCCGATTTCCGGAACTCTTTACTGATAAGTTTGGAAGAACCAGCTTAGTGGTCCATGAAATCCACACAGGAAATTCTAAGCCGATACACAAAAGGCCATATCGAGTAGAGAGCTGCAAAATGAAAATATTAACCTCCAACTCCTTCCAACTCCAAGGCGATACACAACAATGACTCCAATTCCTCCCAATGCCATAATCAAAAGTTTCAACTCCGCAGAACTCCGCCAAGCGAAATGTAAAACTCCTCCCAACTCCTTCCATGAAAATTAAAATTTCTTGAACTCCTCCCAACTTCATCCATGAAAATTAAAATTTCTTAAACTCCTCCCAACTCCTTCCATGAAAATGAAAATTAAACTCCTCCCAACTCCTTCCATGAAAAATAAAATTTCTTAAACACCACCCAATTCCTTCCATGGAAATTAAAATTTCTTAAACTCCTCCCAACTCCTTCTAACTTCGTCCATTAAAACCTTTCTAGTTTCTAGTCTTTGGAAGATTTCTTTACTCTTTAGAATTGGAAAAATAGAAAGTTCAAGTAAAACGTGTAGCTCATTAGTTTTCTTTCAAACTTGGCCTGAAATTGATATCACGAGTGCTTATAAATTATGATTTTCAAATAAGGAATAATATTTACTCGTAAAATTCTTCTAGACTTTAAACTAGATTTGGGGGAAAAGGCGCTACGCGTTGTCGTTGAGTCATATTTTACGCTTAGTTTCTTAAATTAGCTACTTAATTAAAATCGGACTGATTCGCTTCGCAAATGCTATTTTAAAGGACAAGTCCACAAACTTCACGTATCAAGAAATACTAACACTAGAGTTCATTCTGTTATAAGTTGTGCCTGCTAATATGCCTACTGCCTTACTTTAATATGCCTCAAAGCTAGAAAGGAGACTCTTGGCAATGGGTTTAAGAGAAAAGGAAAGCGCCCGCGGCCCCATTGTGTGAGAGACTCACTGAGGGGGCGTGTCACGTGGGGTTAAGGGTGAAAAAAGAATTTCATACGAAGCTTCAAAAGACAAACAACGCTAAGGTCCGCTTTTAAATTGGAGCCCTGCCACTTGGCAGACTTAAGTTTTCCAACTCCGTAGATTTCCATGTTTTAAGATAATTTTCCATTGCCTCCCAACTCCACAATTATAAATATCATTATTCCCAGTGCCTCCCAACTCCGCACACGAAAACTTCCACTGCCACCCAACTCCAATTTTATCTCAGAAAAACATTTCCAACTCCTGGAGTTCCCATCGCTTAAACGCGGAACCCAGCGGGTTTCGGAGTTCTTCCACGGAGTTGCAGCTCTCTAATATCGAGTTAGTGATGCCAAGAAAAAATTATCGAAAAAAGCATCTATGACATGCTCAAGGATGGAATAATCAAGCCATCTACGTCACCATGGGCCTCGCCAGTAGTGATCCTAGAGCAAGACGACGGATCCGGCACAGGCAAGAAGAAATACCGTTTCTGTATTGATGTCCGAGAACTAAATTCAATCACCCAAAGGATCCATATCCGATTCCAAGAATCAACGGAACTCTCAGTAAATTGGGAAAACCCAAATACATCACCGCATTGGATTTGAAATCTGGATACTGGCAAGTTGAAATGGAACCAGAAAGTGCGCCAAAGACAGCTTTCATAACACACGCGGGAAATTACGAATTTAACGTATTACCGTTTGGACTTTGCAACGAACAAGTACCTTCCAGCGTCTCCTGGATGAAGTCTTCCGAGATGGAGAAAAATTCGCTATCGTCGTTTATCTCGACGACATCCTAATAGCCTCCGAGACATGGAAAGAGCAGAAGAACGCTCTGGAGTACGTAATGAATAAACTAAAGAACGCTGGCTTAACTCTTAGTTGAAGAAATGCCGCTTCGCCCAATCGGAAGCAGTCGTCCTCGGACATGTAATCAACGAAACCGGAATTTACATAGATCCTTCCAAGGTTGACGCAATCAAGAAATATCCTCAGCCAAAGACGCTAAAACAACCCCAACGATTCCTTGGAATGGCCGGATGGCATCATAGATTTATACCTCATAACTCAAAGATAGCCACTCCACTCAATCAATTAAAAAAGAAAGGAGTCAAGTTTGTATGGGGTCCTGACCAAGAGGAATCTTTCCAGAAGATAAAAGACGCCATTTGCAGCTCACCACCATTGGCAGCGTATAAAACGGATGCGCCAAGCATTTTGACAACAGATGCGTCAGATGCCGGCTTGGGTGCAATGCTATCTCAGATTCAAGACGGAATCGAAGTCCCAATCGCATACGCTAGTATAAATCTTCGAAACGCTGAAGCATAGTACAGTACTTCGAAAAGAAATGTCTAGCGATATATTGGGCCATTGGACATTTCCGCCCGTACCTGGAAAGTAAACCTTTTACAGTCGTAACCGACCATAAAGCTTTACAGTGGCTATTTGGACTCAAAGAACCAAACTCAAAACTCGTCAGATGGGCGATGTATCTACAGACGTTCGATTTCAAGGTTCAACATAAGAAAGGAGTCGACAACGTCGTGGCCGACGCCCTTTCGCGAGCTCCAATAGGACTGTTCGCCTATCTGTAGCCTCCACCATGGAAGTGGAAAATCAAGACACACCATCTGAAGAGTCGAATGCAGAATCAGATCATTCACACGTCGCGTATATTTTACCACCAAATCCACACGCGGATTTTCATATCTTTGATCGCGATGATATCATTACCGCTCAAGGGGAAGATCCTGTTATTCGCGAAATCATTGAACAATTGAGACAAGATAACCCTCCAGACAATACAGAGTACGAGATGGTAAACAATCTCATTTACCGAAAAGCGTCAGGAGTTTGTCCAGCACGAATCTACCTACCTCAATCTCTCAGAAGAGAAGCTATGAGGCTCTTGCATGATCATCCTCTCTCTGCCCATAGAGGTAAATACAAGACGCGAGAGAAAGTAGGACATAGATACTGATGGCCCGATCTCGACAAGGACGTCAGGCAATATGTCAAGGAATGCGTCCTATGCCAACAATACAAGATCAGTAACCGTAGGACACCTGGTCTTATGATATCTACAGTTCCGACTGGACCCTTCGACAAAATAGGAGTTGATATCATGGGACCCTTTCCAATCAGTAGAAGAGGATACAAATTCCTCCTCGTCTTCACGGATTACATGACAAAATTCGTCGAACTAATCCCTTTAAAAAGAATAACAGCCGACGCATACGCCCTCGCACTGAAGAACTTCGTGTGTCGATGGGGAGCACCGAAGCATATACTAAGCGACAGAGGGACTCAGTTCGTGTCCTCCCTATGGCACAATACGGGCAAATTATACAACATTGGACCCATTCACACTTCACCTTATCACCCTCAGTCGAACATCACTGAGCGGGTAAACCGAGTCCTCGGACTAACCATCTCCATATATGTAGAGAACAATCACAGAACGTGGGACGAAACCCTGAACGCTCTTGCGTTCGCGATAAACTCAGCTCCCCACGAAACGACTAAAAGATCTCCTTTCTACTTAAACATGGGACGAGAACCGATACTCCCATGGGACATCGACATAGGGATGCCCATCGAGGAATTTGAAGATCGTTCGGAGACCTTGAAGATCTTGAAGGACCAGTGGAAATTAACCAAGACCTTCTCGAAACTGGCTCAGGCCAAACAGAAAAAATACTATGATCTCACGAGAGAAGACCTAGAGTTCGACATTGGGACGATCGTTTGGAAATTGACTCATCCCCTATCCAACGCTAACCTGGGTCGAATGGCCAAGCTATGTCCAAAGTGGACGGGTCCCTACAAGATCATAGAGAAGAGAAGTCCACTAGCTTACGTCCTAGAAGACATGATCTCGGGACAAAAGACCGGCCCAATCAACATGTCGCAACTCAAGTTGTACCAAACCCCTGACGTTCCAATAGAGGAAAACGAAGAGCCGCCTTCTCCCGGAGAAGAACTAGCGGAACCAGAAGAAGTCCACCCAGAGGAAATCGTTCAGGAAAGGGAAAAAACCATCCCTTTTGAAAAAACACGCATCTGACTATTGAACAACCCAAAAGGTCCAAGTAAATTACAAGACAACTTACTATGCTACTTGTTTCACGCATCTGACTATTGAACAACCCAAAAGGTCCAAGTAAATTACAAGACAACTTACTATGCTACTTGTTTCACGCATCTGAGTATTGATGCCATTTATACCAGGAGGCCAGGGTACTTGGAGTAAAATAAGCACCACCAAATAGGCTCGCATCGAGGTACAAATGGTTTCAATACTACTAGTCTTGAAATGGTTGTATAATAATAAAATATTTGTTAAACTCAATGTATTATTTTTTAATATTTACCTTAGACTAGTAACCCCTATTTTGCGAAGTCTGTCATCAGTAGAGCTCTTTAAATTTAGTAGATATATAACTTTATCGACGACAGTTACGTTTTCATCCATGTATATTTTCACTGAAATCATTTCTTAAAAATATACCAACCACAATAAAAAAATACATTAACCAACCTTTCTATATGAATCGCTAAATTTCGAATTACACCAACGTAGCCAAAGATATATTTTGCGTGAACCAACCGTCAAAACAACAAGCCACTGGAATTTTGTTAACATGAAGGCAGGGCGTTACGCAGTACGTCGGAGGTCCTAATTCATATTATACATTTAATCTCAAACTAATTAGAATTTTAAAAACTATGCGCGACATTTTCAAAATGTCTCTATAAGCAGAATTATCTTAAAATTAGTAGGAAAAAGTAAAAATTTTACTACATTTAAATAGATCAAAAGAAAAACAAAACATCTGGCGTCATAAACGGCAGAGAAAATTTATTTTATGGCATAGCCATGGATAAAGAATGCGCGTGAGAAAATCTGTTTTCACTCTACAGGATAGGCAACTCCCTATCTCGAACGACAGCTTATTCTGTATATACTCTGTTACAACATCGTTTGGCAGCACGCGTAAACCTAGGTCTCTAAGTAACGTAGCTAAGTACGTGCTGTCGAGAGACAAAAAACTTCAGGATCTTCAGGATTTAAGATATCCGCGAGTTTTTTAGCTCGAGTGCACGGACCTCTAGGCTTTAGTTTCAAATACGTGTGGTAGGCTGTATACAATTTCACACGTATTTGAAAACTAAGGCCTAGAGGTCCGTGCACTCGAGCTAAAAAACTAGCGGATATCTTAAATCCTGAAGATCCTGAAGTTTTTAGTCTCTTGACAGCACGTACAAAGCTACATTACATAGACACTTAACTTTGCGCGTGCTGCAAACCGGTGTTGTAACAGAGTATATACAGAATAAGCTGTCGTACGAGATAGGGAGTTCCCGATCCTATAGCGTGAGAACAAATTTCCGCACGTGCATGGCATAAGGGAGAACTTGACCGAGGGGACCGACATTAGAGCGTACTTGATAATAAAACACTATAGATTTTCATGATTTCAATGACTAAATAATGATTTTACTGATTTGGAGGTCAATTTAACTTTTTTTTAATTAAAAGATTGGAAGGATTTCTGTAAACCATAAAAAAGGAAAACAGGGGAAAATGGAAAAATGAGGTTAAATAAATAGTTAACAAAAACTACTCGGGGAAATTTAGAATTTTTTATGTAAATTGAGAGATATTTGCCGAATAATTAAGCAAAATGTTCGTGAATATTCCCTCCGTAGGATTAACATTACACTAAACTTTGGAGGCTCATAACTCTGTTTAAATTAGATATAGGGGTCCTTTGATTGTATAATAGTCCTATTTGCCCCCCTCTTTCGATAACATTTGATCCATAGGATACTCCCATATACAGGAAAATTAAGGAAAACTCGAGGAAGTATATGTGGAAATCCCTGGAAATCCCTGGAAAATGTTTTTTTTACAAAAGTTGTATGAACCCTGGGTAAAGCTTCGAGAGATACATTACAGATTTCACTAATTCGTTTATACTGATTTGAATGTTTTACCAAATTTTTGCAGTTAATTTAACGATTACATGGATATCACGGCGATTTTAGTGAGTTTTTGTGTACGAGATTTGAAAGAGCGACGGCACCCTCGTCTTTTGACGCATTCGTAAAAGCAATAAAAATCTTAAAAGGAATGAAAACAAATAGAGGGGGGTATACCGAACCTTTTCCTTAACTACCCATTTTACAGTGAACGGTGAACCATCAGGATAGGAGAAACATTAGTAAAGGGACTTAACCTGAGATTAACCCAATGAATAGAGTTAATGTTACCGTCCAAAACTGGCAATTTTGTTCTAAGAAAAGGGATCAACCTACAGTTCAACACGAAATAGACCATTTTACTTAACTACCATTTTCATTCTTGTTTACGAAGTGTCAATAGATAGAAGTCCTTAACTGGAGCTGGTCGAAGGTCCCCAAATGAGGTATGTTTCCAATTTCGTTTCCAGAGCTTCACTTTTTAATAATGTGGGGTTTTGAACGTTAAAGAATTGTTCAAAACCCAAAGTAAACTCGTTTATAATATTCGTATCGACCAAAACTTGAGGGGACTATGACTCAAACTTAAGCTAAATATTTCACGGGAAACCAACTTAACTTTTACTTAACTTGCACATAACAAAATGGACGGTGAACAATCGGGATAAAAGAAAGAGGAGTAAAGGGATTAACCCTAGATTAACTTATTGAATAAGGTAAACTACACCGCGGGTAAAGTAACTTTGCTTTTCCTGAAATGCTTGGTAAAGGGACTAAACATGAGTTTAACTTATAAAGTACAGAAGACAAAAGAATGAGTTTACTTGACAACCAGTTTCATTCTGTTACAGGTATTGTTGTACGATAGAGAAAGAAATTACGTGGACACTTATAACATTCGAAGGAAATCTAATCTGGTAAGTGTTAAAGTACGTTTTACACACAATGATAAGAAATCCAGAGCTTTAATTTCTAATAATGTGGGGTTTTGAACGTTAAAGAATTGTTCAAACCCCGAGTTAACTACTTTACTCTCGATAAAAACATGAGGCACATTGACACTTGCGAAATGGGACTTAGACTCAAACTTAAGCTAAATATTTCCCGGGAAACCAACTTAACTTTTACTTAACTTGCACATAACAAAATGGACGGAGAACAATCCTGATAAAACTGAAAGTAGTAGAGGAAGTTAACCCGAGATTAACTTATTGAATACGGTAAACTACACCGCGGGTAAAGTAACTTTGCTTTTCCTGAAATGCTTGGTAAAGGGACTAAACATGAGTTTAACTTATAAAGTACAGAAGACAAAATAATGAGTTTACTTGACAACCAGTTTCATTCTGTTACAGGTATTGTTGTACGATAGAGAAAGAAATTACGTGGACACTTATAACATTCGAAGGAAATCTAATCTGGTAAGTGTTAAAGTACGTTTTACACACAATGATAAGAAATCCAGAGCTTTTATTTCTAATAATGTGGGGTTTTGAACGTTAAAGAATTGTTCAAACCCCGATTTAACTGGTTTACTCTCGATAAAAACATGAGGCACATTGACACTTGCGAAATGGGACTGAGACTCAAACTTAAGCTTAATATTTCCCGGGAAATCAACTTAACTTTTACTTAACTTGCACATAACAAAATGGACGGTGATCAATCGTGATAAAACTGAAAGTAGTAGAGGAAGTTAACCCGAGATTAACTTATTGAATAGGGTAAACTTTACCGCGGGTACATTTACTATGCTTTTCCTGAAATGGTTTAATTTAGGATCGACTAAGGTCGAACACCAAAGAGCGAATTATAAACGAGATCAAGTTTTATAAATCTTTGTTCTAATATTTCCATTTTTTTAAAACAGGTCTTTAGTAAAATTAACGCCAAAAAATGAGTAAGTGCAAACTGAATAGTTTAGATTTTAATTTAATCATTTTAACTTAATTTTAAAATAAATATAGTCGTAAAAATAGACATAATATATGGAGAAATAAATCTGCAAAACAATTCATATATATTCTTCCATATTTAACATTTTCAGGCGCAAGATATTTAACAATAAAATATATAGCAGCAAAGGTAGAAGAAACGTATAACGCTGAAAAAGATGCACCAAAATCATCGAACTATAGAATTTACGACGTCGTTAAACAATTAATATTGTTTTGCTCAAACCCAGAAATTAACATTGAAAAGGTTAATGGACTGTATTTATTGGAGGAGGAAATTCCCAACATGTGCAAGGAGAAAACCAAAAAAATGTATTCGTGGTACAAAATTGTGTACGAAAGTTACCCCAAAGAAACGTAAGAAAGAAAAACCATTTATAGCATCTAAGTCATACATTGATAACTGATGAGCCGGAGGAAATTTTTTTATGAGAGATTGGGAGTTACCTATGTTAGAAGGGAAAATCATATTTAATGAACCTCGTACTTTACAAATGCTAATAATATGTAGGTTTACGTAATTTTAAAAAATTGTTAAATTACTCAAAATGACGGGGGAAATTAAATTGCGTAATAAAATAATTTGCCGAAACGTCAAACCGTTTTGGAGATGAAATTTTAAGGTTTTTCCAATGACGCCTTATATTTAACATGAAGCTGAAAATGAACTTAATAAGTTAGCGCGGTATACATTTAATCTACGACGGACTTGGCGCGACATTATTTTGATCGTCCAGTTCTTCAAAGATTTTATATTGAAAACGCGCGGTGGAAAACGTATAAAATTGATATCATTGGCATCATTTTAGGAATAATTTGAACAAAAAATCTCAAAATAATAAATCCATAACGGTGACGCGAATGTAAAAATATAATAGAAAAATTTGCGTTTAAATTCGATAAACTTTAAACCTAAATTTATCGATACAAGTACACCTTTTGTTAGAACAGGATATGTTAAATTAAATTTATTCTTAATAAACATTTAGGCGAACAAAGCTTTGTTCGAGCATAAATAAATCTTCGAAACGTTTCGCTCAATGTATGGGAAAAAGATTAAACAAGAAAGGAGAGAGCACATTCGCTGATTTAGTGACTTCACTAATAGTAAAACTAGTGTGTAAGTGCCACTTTGAAATATTTTAGACGAAGCTGATTTCCATAGACTAATTCGCTTAGTTTCATTTAAACGTTTTTATTTTGGATGTGAAGTCGCAAAGTATGGCTATACGACATCGCTAGTGGAACAGCTAAAACCAGAAATCGTAGAAGCCTACAAAAATATAATTGAACTATTTCCAATTTGGAAAAAAAAATTTGCCTGCCTCAAGAGCTATTGGAGAGCTACCCATACGCTGGAAACGAAGATGATCCTTCTTTGGACTGTTTGAATGAAGGTAAGATAAATTTTGTGTCATGTAAAACGATTTTCGTGCAAACGTCAATGAGATCGGAGGGGGTTGATCAATTAATTCATGATGTTAACTTACGAAAAATTACGTATACAACAAAGTTTTTGTAAAATAAAGCCTGGAACAACAAATCTCAGACTTAAAGGATTCGTACAATTTACGCGAGGAGGCCGGGCTACTACTTGGCGTTTACTAAGCTACAAGTAAAATGGCCTCTATGTATGAAAACTATATATAAGCGCACATGACCTATTTAGTTTTTTTAACAATAACACAGACATTAACTATCGGCAAGTTGGTTTTAATTATTTTTACGCTTCAGATACGCCAGTCGAAGAAGTGGCACAAAAACAAACGAAAGAAGCAACGGAACACAACCTTCGTGAAGGCTTGTTGGATTTAGAAGAAAAAAAATTCCAAGTAATTCTTAATATTTCTAAAAATGGGCCTGCAAATAAATAACTAAATGTCGGATAAAATACAACATTATCAATGTTTGTTATTAATCGTTCCTGGTTATTATTACCCTGTAGAAAATGGAAAAACATAAAATAACACTGAAAGAAGAAATGGAGCAAGTGGAGCTAGGCCTCATAAAAATGAAACAAGAAATTGAAAATTTGAAATCAGTCATTAAACAAAAAAAGACAATGACTTCGTAGCGGAGACGTTAAGGGAAAAATTCCCACAGAATTTTAGTGACAGAGTGTCGGATTTATTTGAATCATTACCATTATTATCACAAGTTCAAGAAGAATTAAAAGGAAACACTTTTGCGGACACATTAAAAAGAATAAAAGAATTAATGTACGGTAAGACATGAACACCATTTAAAAACCTATTTTTTAATCTATGACTATCCGAATCACTTTAAGATAATTGTATAAAGGCTCTTCATTTTCAAACTTTTAAACGTAAACTTTAAAAATTTTGTTAACAATCACTTATTTTACAGCCAAGGTATATCTTGAGTCAAGTACAAAGGAAGTTGAAAACGCTGACGGTAATCTATAAAACTGGTTACGTTACAATTATACTACAACTATAAATTCGATAATATTTTTTAATGCTATTGTAGACACATTGGTCGATAATAATGATGGACACGCCACGAACGTTCAAGGTAAAAAATACTTTAAAAAAATGGTTTAATTAGGATTACTTAAAAGTTAAAAAGAAATTATTTTTTCAATGGACAATGTAGGAAAATCAATGTCACAGACAAACGAAAATTTAACACCAACGAGTGGTCGAGGTTATATATAATGAATGCTTTACGATTATACTACAGCTTTAAAATTATTAATTAATTAGTTATTAATATATAAATTTTTGGTGGTCCAATTAGGGGAATCAAGGAGAGAAAATGAAGACATTTTAAACACAACTAACGTTCAAGGTGATATATAGTAAATAGTAGCGTAAAACCTACACTATAACTTTAAAGTTACAAATAATTAAAAATTTTCAGAGAAGAATATTCGAGACTTGAGGACAGATGAGATAGGCGAAAATTTGAGAACAACTAATGATGAAGGTAATAACTGATAAATGATTGTGTTACTAATAATAAAACTTCAAAATTTTTAATTTTTCATTATTTCCTCCACAAATTAAGAGTCTAACGAAAATTTGAAAAAAACTAATGAAGGTAATAACTGATAATCGATTGTGTTACTATTGTACTAAAACTTCAAAGTTTTTTAAATTTATTATTCCAAAAATTTCATTATTTCCTCCACAAATTAAGAGACTTCCGAAAATTGGCAAACAACTAATTATCAAGGTAATACATGATAAATGATTGTGTTACGTTTATTTATTATTAATAATATTTCATTTTTTGATCGACAAATTAGGAGAATCAACGTCAGAAGTACATGATAACATCAACGCGTCCACCAATGAAGGTTGGAGTTAAAATTATACTATAACTTTTCATTCATAAATAAAATTTCTTCTTTAGCAGAAAACTCTGAAGAAATATTGACGGAGGGCGGTTATATTTTTGAAGCAATGAATGAAGCCGGTAGTAAGTCTAACAACTTGGCCGTCACTTCAATATATAATTTTATAAAAGGATAACGTAAATTTCCAGTTTGCGATTTGGATTATGTGGGTAGTTTTGAAACTATTCCAAACGAGGAAGACGATGATGGAGAGCCACAAGCCAAAAAATTTAAAGAAAATCTTTATGAATATGTTGAAAAACTATTTTGAAAAATTTAATTCGTGTTTCAAGATATGAAAGCAAAAATAATAATATTTAAAAGACTTTCAGGGGACAACATTGACCGAACAATGTCTATGTAAATAGTATGAATCATTTGCTCAAATTTAAACCTTAAAATAAAGAAAAATATTTCATTTAAAAAATATTATAAAAGATTTAATAAGTTTAAAAAAAATATTTCTAAAAAGATTTTTTCATAAGATTGAAAATATTTTTTATTAATGATTCTCTAAAAATATAAAAACAAATAGGATTTTCTAGTAACACTTTTTAAATAAAAATTAAAACTTAAAAAAAATAATTTTCCTAAATAATATATAAAAGTGATAAAACTAAAGTTCCTTTTTATGTAAAAACCGAAAGCGTACAAAATTTTTTAATATCAAATTTAAAAAAACTGTACAAAACTAATAATGTATATGTAAATAGTATGATTCCTAATAGTGATGAATATAAAGTTCATGTTCCCGTTCCTGTGAAATATTTTTTTTGCAAAAATTCTTAATATTAAATTAAGGAAAATTGAACTGAAAAACATTTTTTAAATAAATTTTAAAAATTTAATAAAAGTAAAAATTATTCGAGGAAAATATTTTTTTACATAAAAGATAGAAATTTAAAAAAGTGAGTTGTTGTACATATCACAGGACGGACTTCGCGAATTTCACCAAGCATCTGCAAGAGTAATTAGAGGTTCGATTTCGAGTTTGGATGCCATGGATACAAATTTTATGGGACATTTTTCTGCGCTATGTTTAGGCAACACTGTATACCGGAATACAGAAATTGATAAAATGATTGTAACAGCAATATATGCCAAAATGATAGAGTATATGGTTGGATATCAAAGGATTCCATAAAAACCTGTTAAATATTTTCTCACTAAAAATCCAAAAAACTATAGAATTTAATGTGGAAATTTTAAAAATTAAATTTACATATTCATGGATAAAAGTGACCATATTTTTGGAAAAAAATGATTTTATTTTTTAAAATGAAAATATCAATATGAATACTTCTTCAGGAAATGGACCAGGAAATAAAATCTCCTACAAGTTGATTTCAATGTAATACAATACTTCCCCAGGGCCGTAAAATTGTGACCTTTTATGATTGTCCCGAGGACCAGTAAACCCCACTTTTTGAATTAAAAAACTAGTCCAAGCAACTTATAAACTGGTTTTGGACCAGAGGAAGTGTGCTATTTCCCAGACTGCTTGAAAAAGCCACCATAGACGCTCATTGGCCAGTCGCTTGGCGCCTGCGCTCTGGCTTGGCTTAATGACCGTTTGTTTTGTCGTCTGCTACCCCACTCCAGTCCTAATTCCAAGTTCGAAACCGAGGCTTAGCAAAATGGTAATTTAAATAAGATTTTAAACTTGAAAATTATTCATTTTGTAGGATTACTAATTGATACGAACCCTGGTTGGCTACAGGAAGGTTAAAGATGCGAAAAATGTCCTAGAAATGGGTATCACGCTCTTCCCGATGGGTTTTATCCGATTTCCAGCCAGTGGTGGGCAAATTCGCGAACATCTGAAATGCTTGTCACTCTCACTCTATGAATGATAATTCTATTAACTGACCCTTCTCACTCTCATTCACAAACTGAGAGTGAAATCACGGGAATTTGAAAATCTCACTCCGCGAGGGAAAGTGGGCGCGCGCTTTCGATTTCCTTCATTACCAGAGAGTGAGAGAGTAGAGAAAATATTTGTTCACTCTTTATAGAAGAATGAGAATAACCTATTAATGTTATGACTCTCTCACTCAGTTTGAGAGGCTTTGAGCTAGGGATTTTTTAGCGAGCGAGTGAAGTCTTGTTTTAACATGAAATGTTTACTGGGAAAATCTGGTTTAGGAAATCTACTAGATGGAGGTGTTTGAATTTGGATTATTGGGTTGAAATTTTTGATTAGGATTATTGGGTTGAAATTTTTGATTAGGATTATTGGGTTGAAATTTTTGATTAGGATTATTGGGTTGAAATTTTTGATTAGGATTATTGGGTTGAAATTGTAGATTAGGATTATTGGGTTGAAATTGTAGATTCGGATTATAGGGTTGAAATTTTTGATTAGGATGATTTGAATGAGTAAGGTGATTTGAATGCCAATTGTGATTTGAATAGGTCATTTGAATGACTATGTAGATATTTGATTTGAATGACAATCGTGATTTGAATGAGTAGGGTGATTTGAATGAGTAGGGTGATTTGAATGGGTCATTTGAATGACTATGTAGATATTTGATTTGAATGAGTAGGGTGATTTGAATGAGTAGGGTGATTTGAATGACAAACGTGATTTGAATGGGTCATTTGAATCACGATTGTCATTCAAATCACGATTGTCATTCAAATCACGATTGTCATTCAAATGACCCATTCAAATCACGATTGTCATTCAAATGACCCATTCAAATCACGATTGTCATTCAAATGACCCATTCAAATCACGATTGTCATTCAAATGACCCATTCAAATCACGATTGTCATTCAAATGACCCATTCAAATCACGATTGTCATTCAAATGACCCATTCAAATCACGATTGTCATTCAAATGACCCATTCAAATCACGATTGTCATTCAAATGACCCATTCAAATCACGATTGTCATTCAAATGACCCATTGAAATCACGATTGTCATTCAAATGACCCATTCAAATCACGATTGTCATTCAAATGACCCATTCAAATCACGATTGTCATTCAAATGACCCATTCAAATCACGATTGTCATTCAAATGACCCATTCAAATCACGATTGTCATTCAAATGACCCATTCAAATCACGATTGTCATTCAAATGACCCATTCAAATCACGATTGTCATACAAATGACCCATTCAAATCACGATTGTCATTCAAATGACCCATTCAAATCACGATTGTCATTCAAATGACCCATTCAAATCACGATTGTCATTCAAATGACCCATTCAAATCACGATTGTCATTCAAATGACCCATTCAAATCACGATTGTCATTCAAATGACCCATTCAAATCACGATTGTCATTCAAATGACCCATTCAAATCACGATTGTCATTCAAATGACCCATTCAAATCACGATTGTCATTCAAATGACCCATTCAAATCACGATTGTCATTCAAATGACCCATTCAAATCACGATAGTCATTCAAATGAAATATCTACATAGTCATTCAAATGAAATATCTACATAGTCATTCAAATGGAATATCTACATAGTCATTCAAAGTCATTTAAATCATCTTAATCAACAATATAATTCAAATAAACGAAGTAAAAAAATAATTCATATCACCCCAGTCATCCAAATCACTTAAATAAGCTAACTCATACGCTTTCTCATGTCGTACGTTATAACGCTAATATAATTTTCATTCTCTGAGTGAGAGTGAGAGTGAGTGAAGTTCTCGAATTTTTTATATTTAAAAGTCCTTAAGAGTGATTTCGTCTCGACTCATGAAAGTCACTCCCGACAATAGAAAGAGGCATTGGTGAAAGAAACCTTATCACTCTTTTGGAAAAACATTACTTCGCGAGAGTGAGATATTGTAATTCGCGTGTATGAAACTCTCAAGCCACGAGTGCTAACAAGTCACTCATTCTTGTCTCACTCTTTCGGCGCGAGAGACATCTTTAAGAGAGACGAAAAATCTTTCGCAATGCGAGTCACATTCGCGATTTGCCCACCACTGTTTCCAGCCAACTAAAAAATGTAGATATTTTCATAATTACTCAAAATAAAAGAGATCATACATTTCGGGAACTATTAACTACGTCTTGACGGCCACGATTTACCTAATTAGACAGTCTCCTTACACGAATTTACGCAACTTATCGTATTGAAACTACGCGTTTCGTTCCGGCTCATTTCTTAGCAATCAGCGTAACATTAATGAAACGAGACGAGGTAATTAACTCTTAATCGTTCAAATTATTAGCTACAAACGTTTACAGCATTTGATTTATATTACTCAACCATTCAAAGTGACTAATTACGACGGTTTGGAAACAAAAATAATCTAGTCAATAAAACAACATTTACATACGTTTAATAGCGTTCAATTTCTTAATCTCATCAATAAAACGACGTTAAAATACATTTAATAGCCAAGAATCTCAAACATTTTACTTATACCCTCTTCACACGAGGCATAAAAAGCAGATTTAATAAGCTAAAGTTTGATTCATAAACAATGGTTAGTGTTTCACACGGAAAAGATTTTTAAACCGATTTTAGCTAAACTGAAGTTAGGCTTGTTTAATAAACCAGAGAAGTCTAGCGGTTAACCTTTTCTTTCCGGATTTGGGTCAATTTCTTTCGCATAGTCTGCAAAAAAACGCCAATACTGTATCTAAGGCAAAAGACGAATACTTTGTTTCAAATATATTTCAAGAATCACAAATTGCAATCGATGAAATTGAAATTGATAATTGGAACAATGATTCGTTTGAATTGTCTAGCTCTCATGCAGTGCAGAATACAACTAACTCGTTACTTTCGAGTCCCCAGAGTAGAAATAACAACCCTTCTACTACAAATCCATTAATATTGAGCCCCAGGAGTAGTAATACTCTTCCTAGAAATACTAGCCATTGCTTAATTCAATCCCCATCCATCCAATTTCTGTCCTGTAAGCTCAAGTACTCCTAGACCTAATGGTCAAAATCAAAACAATCCTATGAAAGAAAGCTGTGAATATACTCTAGTTCAAGCAGATTTTCGTGATTTTAGTGTACACGAAGAAGGGGGAATAGACGTTTTAGCGTTATGGATAGCGAAGAAGTTTCATAAAGTGTATCCCGATTTAAATTTAAGATGTAAAACTTCAGTGTTTGATCACTCATATGCGTTACCATCTTGGATAAAATAACTTTCTTCACTACTTGTTTCACACATATGATCGATAAATGTTACACGCATCTTACTATAAACGACACAAAATGTAACTAAATCAAGGTAGATTTCAAGTTTTAAAAGAGTTTAAATGGCCATAATTGGATCCTGAAGCAGTACAGTAAGCAGACGACACGACGAGAACAGCTGAGCTAGCCCTAGCAGCGATAAAAAACTTATTTACAGCCTGCCTTAATTACAATCCGTAATCGTTGTCTGCAACGTTGTCTGCTAGCGTTGAAATTCCTTAAAGACACTTTAATTAACTCATTTATCTATTTTAAATCAAACTGGATTCGCCAATTAAACTAATTACACACGTGCTAGTTAATTCCTTACGTCTTTAATGTTTATTTTTTACATTACCTCAAATTTCAGTAAAATCAGTTGAAAATAATTTTGATTTATTTACAGTCCGCCTTAATTACAATCCGTAATCGTTGTCTGCTAGAGTGGAGATTCCTGAAAAACACTTTAATTTACTTGATTATCTATTTTAAATTAAACTGGATTTGCGAATTATATTAATTATTAATTAATTATATTTTATTAATTATATTAATAATTCGTCGATTAATAACCGATTTAAGGTTTATTTTACGTCTATATGTTATAAACGTAGTTTAAATAGGGTTAACGCTATGACTGGAGATGATGAAAAGAAACTAAAACTCAATTCAAAATTAATTTTAACGCATTTATTGAATTATTACAAATACTCCAAGGGTCTAGCCAGGGGCGACCCGAAGGGACAAGGTTTTGGGGGGGAGCCCACCAAATTTTGCCAACTTGAAACCAAAAATTTACCAAGCGACACGTAGTAATGTAGTATCATGTTATTCTGTTTCGTAAAATAGTTTTGGAATGAAAATCCCTGACTAAATTTATCTAATTTCCTGGACTAAATTTATCAAATTTCCCCGACTAAATTTATCAAATTTCCCCGACTAAATTTATCAAATTTCCCCGACTAAATTTATCAAATTTGCCCGACTAAATTTATCAAATTTCCCCGACTAAATTTATCAAATTTCCCCGACTAAATTTATCAAATTTCCGCGACTAAATTCATCAAACTTCCCCGACGAAATTCATCAAACTTCCCCGACGAAATTCATCAAGTTTCCCTGATCAAATTCATCAAGTTTCCCTGATCAAATTCATCAAGTTTCCCTGATCAAATTCATCAAGTTTCCCTGATCAAATTCATCAAGTTTCCCTGATCAAATTCATCAAGTTTCCCTGATAAAATTCATCAAGTTTCCCTGATCAAATTCATCAAGTTTCCCTGATCAAATTCATCAAGTTTCCCTGACCAAATTCATCAAGTTTCCCTGATCAAATTCATCAAGTTTCCCTGCTCAAATTCATCAAGTTTCCCTGACCAAATTCATCAAGTTTCCCTGATCAAATTCATCAAGTTTCCCTGATCAAATTCATCAAGTTTCCCTGATCAAATTCATCAAGTTTCCCTGATCAAATTCATCAAGTTTCCCTGATCAAATTCATCAAGTTTCCCTGATCAAATTCATCAAGTTTCCCTGATCAAATTCATCAAGTTTCCCTGATCAAAATCATCAAGTTTCCCTGATCAAATTCATCAAGTTTCCCTGATCAAATTCATCAAGTTTCCCTGATCAAATTCATCAAGTTTTTCTGATCAAATTCATCAAGTTTCCCTGACCAAATTCATCAAGTTTCCCTGATCAAATTCATCAAGTTTCCATGATCAAATTCATCAAGTTTCCCTGATCAAATTCATGAATTTTCCCTGACCATTTGCAATAACTCACATGGCGAACATAGACTTTGAAACTAGTTACTATATAAAATTGTTGAAATTATAGGATAATAATTTACTAGTAAGTGAAAAAATGACTAATTATTTTAAAAATAGTGAACCGAAAGTACCTAAAAGTAACTAAATGAAGATACTTAAAAGAGCTGGCTCGGGTAAAATCTTACTATGTTGCCAACACTCTTTCAAAGCAAATCACTTCACTGATTTCCTTAATTCGAACTTCTGTTTGTAATTAAAGACTTTAAAAAAGTGTGTCTTGTAATGAACCACCGTCTATAAGTTGATATACTGAGATCAAATGCTCCCTCGTACAATGAATATTGTAAATTTACTTCAATCATTTTGACAAGAGTCGTTATTGTTATAGATATATGAATACTATTTTGTTTGAATAGAATCCCATTAAAGTTATATTCGGAGCGAGCGAAGCGAGCTCCGCGATTTTTTTGCTCTGCTCAAATCTCCGATTCCGGTCACTCTGATACTGTTTTCCAGAATTTCAATTTCACTCCAAAATATCTTTCCCTGACATTTCCCTGGCCTTTTAGGTCCATTTTCAATTTCCCTGAGCTTCATTTTGCCAAGTAAGCGTCAATTTGCCAACTCAACAAAATTTTAGGGGGGGAGCCTCCCCCCTGTCCCCCCCCCAAGGGATCGCCCCTGCCCTTAATATGTGGTTCAAATTTCAAAGAGATCCCTCCATTAGTTTCTTTTATAGAAAATAAAGTTGCTAAGGGTGGTTTTCATTTCCATAAAAAAAATTCAGTCATTTTGGCAAAAAAAGGGAAATTTTCCCATAGGAATAACATGGGAAATGTTTCCTATGATGGCCAAAGCTACTCGACCATTTTTTGAAGACTATTTATTCGATAGGTCTGAAAACGGTTTTAAATGAAAGGTATAACACTTTTTTGGTGCCTTCCGAAGTTTTATTGAAATCAATTAATATTAAGTATTACTTTTTGTACTTTTAAGCACATACTTAAACTTACGACCTTTTATTCTGTTGGACTTACGTGGTTTAATCCTAGCTAAAATCATATCAATTCACTGATTTCACTAAGCCTCGGTCAAAATTTAAATACAGCTGATTGTATGTAGAGACTAGAGACCAATTGGCCGTGTAGCGTATGTTTTAAGGTGTTTCACCTGGTGCCATCGGCCAACGATAGCCGCTAATTAGGTAATTTGTTTAAATTAAATCAATTTTTGTTGTTTAAAGTAGATTAATGCAAAATACGCACAAGGGTTCGTTCCCTGGTTTCTCGACTGTTGCCACCAGTTACCGCTACGAAGATACGTTTTTTACTGGTAAAATAAATGATAGATTCAATCACACTATCACTAAACCCTGTCACCAAATCATACAATATTTTTAAATGACGCTTTTCCAATAATTCTTATAGGTTAACAATTTAAATTTTAATTATTTAGTGCTTATTCTAACATAACCTCAAAACAGTAAACAACGGCCATTTTTCCAACGATAACTGTGCAGATTATATTTGGTGCCACCGATAACCACTATGTTGGTTTAAATTAATGGTAATATAATTGAATAATTAAATCACACGATCACTAAACCCTGTCACCAAATCTATATTTTTAATTCAGCCTCTTCCAAGCGCGAAATTACAAATTAAGGCGATGTACAGTGTGTTAATTAATAAATATAAATTTTTGATAAATATGTAACACACTATCATTATTAAATTTCTGAAGAGAGGAAAAAAAAGTTAAAATTAATTTTTCTTAAATTTAAAAAGAAAATTTGGCTCAGAAAAAAAACCCAGCGGCAGAAGCCTGTCT
The DNA here is from genome assembly GCF_054372755.1 of Phalangium opilio. Classification (NCBI taxonomy): domain Eukaryota; kingdom Metazoa; phylum Arthropoda; class Arachnida; order Opiliones; family Phalangiidae; genus Phalangium; species Phalangium opilio. The sequence continues at coordinate 3,817,826 of NW_028324185.1, forward strand.
TATAAAATGTTTACAAGATGATTCGTTCAAGAATGTCTAGAATTAAATCGCATAGAAGTAATAAATATTTTACCTAAGTCAGCTGACTTGGCCAGGCAGGGCATAGCCCACTCGATCCATGCTCAGGGACGCTGCACTGCCCTCTGCATCTTGCGTCGTGTTACGCGTTATCGAGATAGATAGAATGTTTTAGGAAAATGGAATTGTTGTTGAAAAATCTGAGATAAGTAATTTTTTATTTCAATTAATTTATAGGAAATAAATCCATTACCAGTAAAATCAGGTGATTGAATTAAATTCTAAAGAGTAGTAAAATTCGTATTGTCTTTAAAGTTATATGTAAAAAAATATCCGCGCTTCAGTCAACTAGAAAAACTCTTATCATTTTGTTTTTAAAGCTTGGGCAAACCAAGTCCTTTTTATATAATTTACATCTAAGCCTTGGTTGAAGTAATTTTCGATCACGAGCTGAAACGCTTTACACTAGAAATTTACGTTTACTTTTAGTTAACAATATTGGTACAAATAATTTGCAATAAATTAAATAAAAACATACCCGTCCTATGGGACGATAAGTAAATCGCCCTCCTTCAAATAGGCATCCTAACTTCGCAAATATTAACCGTACTATTCCCCAAGTCACCATTAACAATGATGAAGTGTAGTCTGCTACGTTCAGCATCAGAAACTAAAGCAAAAGCACCGGTTAGTTAACCGGTTTATGACGCTGAACGATTTACCCTTCGAAAAACCGTATTTCAAATTTGGTGGACATCCGCAATTCAATTTCGTCTTGAAAGTCGAAACCTAACCCGCCAATAAGAAGCCAGAATCCAGTTCCTTTATGGACCAATGAGCGACGGGAATCCAAGTGGGAGCGGAAGGCTAAGCCTGCAGAATACGGCGGCTGGCCTATATTTGCTAGGTGGTGGAACAATGGGTGAAATTTACGGGAGAACCCTGAGAAAAGGAAAGAAAAAATGGAAAAGAGCCGTAAATATCAGCCCTAAACAAAACCTAGCATATCATAAATTGTTGAAATGCGTCAGCTTTCTGAGGATGAATGTAGAGGAAAAAGAGAGGGATTTACCATTAAAACTTAAAAACCGCGATAATGGGAAATTATGCTTTCCAAAGAAATGCTTTTTACTATTTATTAGGCAACTAATAAAGATAATCTTGCTAACCAAAATGACTTATCAAAATATGGGACCAAAATGATCAAGGTAAGAAGAGTAAAAACTCAAACATTAATTTTAAAAACTACCTATGTTATTTAATAGAAATGTGCAGATGAAGCTTTCAAATTTCTCCAAACGGAAGACCAAAAGAAATTATTTTACGATGTGATTCCACAAACTACACCTATGGATAATTTTGACTTAGAACATTTCTATAAAGATTGCCTCGTAAAATGATTCACGCTCGCATTCAGGAGATCTTTTCTAGTCACAAGATAACTGGTAAGGGAGGACACACACTACGGGATCAATTGTATTCTTCAAAAGGTAAAAAATCCAAAAACAAGAAGGAGCCTAAAAAGGTTACGGCGAAAAAAAAAGTGAAAAGTTGTCCAAAGTAGAGAAGATTACTGAAAAAGGGAAAATGAAAACTATTACACGGAAAGAACCCAAAGCAACAGAAGTATTCCAAGACGATCAGTCTTCCGAAACTTCCAGTTTTAAGGGAAAAGTAGCTAAAAAATGCAAAATTAACCAAACTACAGAAAGCTGCGCCGTACTGACGTCCCCCATTTCAGTCAAACGACCTCCAAAAAGAAGAATTTATCCTGCCACATCAGTTTCTGCAGAGCTCTTTGTGAATCCTGAAACCAAGTCTTCTAGCATGAAAAAGCCAAGAATTTTCTAAAATATTAATAACATCGCTGACAACCAAAGTCAACGTGGATCGTATTCTCCAATTATTTGCAATGAGTCCTCCACAGCCGTCTCTAAATGTGATAATGGCCCTAGTGGGTCCACCACAGTCGTCTCTAAATTCTAGAGGGCCGGTAGGCCCTTCTAGATAAGAACCCACACCCTCCCGTAATGTTAAAGAAATAATTCACAGATTTTAGGCTTAGCGTCCCATAGAAAAAGCATGGGATTTTTGGTGGTCCACTCCATCGAATAACTCAGAAACTACTGCGAAGTTAGGGTTCGGAACACTTTTGAATTATCAAGCAACTATTAAATGTTGAACTTCTGAAGTTTGATTAAGAACAATTAAGTCTAAGTATTTTATTTTAAATAATTTATAAATCATGGTAAAACCGTTAAATATATTACACTGTTTGCATAGCATTTTATTCAGCCTCCATCGGGTTTGTGGCGCATAGGATAACGCGTCTGCCTATGAAGCAGAAGATTGCAGGTTCGAGTCCTGGCAAGCTCGTTGTTTATTTTTACAGATCTTTTATTCAACTTAAATGAAATAATCCTATAAATACAATGTTTAGATAATTTTTGGTTACGAAGTACGGGCTTGTGGTGTAATGGATAACACGTTTGCATTCGAGGCAAAACATTGCAGGTTCGAGTCTTGGAAAGCTCGTTGTCCATTTTTACTTTTCGCGCTCTTTAGAGCTGAAAAGTATTGTTCCGACCTCTGCTGGTCGGCTGGCTGGAAATGTTGTGACCTGATGAATTTTGTCATAAATGAACATTTCGAATTTCAAATTTCCCGCGAATTTTCGATTCGAAATTCACCCGTAGTTCATGTTTCACCTCATAGGTGGCGTAACGTATTTAATTTCAATTGAAATTATTTTTCTGTCGGTGCTGGGCCTCGAACCCGCAATGTCCCAATCCATACGAGACGTCAGTGAAGACGCCCGGCCGCGCGCTCTACCACGAAGCCACGCTTGCTTGTAACATAGAGCGAGATAAATTATAGTCAAGAGAAGAGCAAGGTAGAACGATATGGACCCCCCCCCGACCTCCCCGACGCCCGCCACGAGACGAGAGAGAGAGAGAGAGAGAGCTGTCTACCCCCCCCCCACCCCCCCGACTCGCGCCACTGGATGCTGTCGAATATATATTGTATCGCGCTAGAGGAGGAGAGACAGTTGCTTGCAATTTTTTTTGCAATTTATAATTATTATATCTTTTTAATCCTAGGCAAGATTAGATTTCTACTTGGGAACTTAAACATTACAATTAATATTATTATATTAATCAAAAAAGAAATTAAAGTTCTCCCCGACAGAAGGCGCGCTAAGCAGAGAGAGTTTTCTAATTTTTTTGAAGACTCGTCTGCTTAAAAGTTAGGGAGGTTGATTTACTAATAAAATTAAATGTATTAACAAAATGAAACTCGAGTCAGCGTTTTAAAACTATAACTAGTTTGGGACGGAGGTACCATTGCTCACTATTTGTTTGGCAAGTTTAAAATTAAATGATCACTTAACGGAACTGACATAAAATAATAGGTAGATTTTTGCAGAATTAAATTGCAGATTCTTTGCAAAATTAACTAATCATTTTGGCAGTTTCCGCTCTCGCTGGGTTCATCTACTAATAACAGTTACGTAAGTGATAATTATAGAAATAAAATCAACAACTCAAAATATAAAATGATATTTATGATCAAAATGAATCTAATTTCAATCAACGACAAACGGAATCAACGTGTTCATCTCTCCATCCACGGAAATATGAAATTTCTACATGAAAGTGCTATCAACCTAACAATTTTTAGAAATGTAATTTTAATCAATGAAACATACTCATTTAAAGTTAACTAATTATAAGTCGCTAATTTGATTATTATATTTAAAAAATTATATTATTTAAGTAATAAATTCAACGATGGTGTTGATAGTACCAATAGAGTATTCAAGGATTGATTACGTTAATATCAACGTATCAAACAAAAAGTATTTAATTATAATTTGGAATTTCAATTTAAATTTATACAGTTTTTTAAATGCCCATTGAGATTCAGAGTCTGTCACTGAATGTTGAAGATCTCCAGTCTCTGCCAAGTGATTTAAATTTTCAGACCCTCTCTTTGGGAAAGGGGGAATTAAATTAACGAGACTTACAAACTGACATCCTTAAATTAAATAAGGATTATAAATGATAAGTTAATCAAGGTATTGAAGGTTTAATTAACGTTACTTTGAAAGTATCAAATTAAAAATTTACAATTTAAGCTCATTAATAAAAAGAACATTAAGATAATTATTAATAGGCCTTTCCTATTATGGGGGTAGTAAAACTGTACCAGTCCAGAAAGAACATATAATTTTGTTTAAGAATGGACTAGCAATAATTTCCTATTTTGTCTTCCTTAAACTTTGTATTTTGGCAGCTCTGTTGCCAAGAGTTTTTTGTTAGTTTGGCAACCTAGGCCATCGTCACCAAAGCAATGTTTTTTCCTAACCTCAGGCTCATAATCCGAAGTGTGTACCTTATTCTAATGTTAGGAAAGGATTTTAAAATATCCATGCGGTGGCATATCTAGTTAAATATCAGCAACAGTTGAAAAACCTTGGCCTAACTTTTAGGGTGGTCTGCTACAGTATAAGGTACAATTCGTTCAGTAATATAAATCGGTTACATAATAATAAAAATATAAATTTAAATAAGATTTGCAAACGCTTCAGAAACTCCCGTTTCTCGGACCCCGAGTCCCCGTCTCCCCGATACACTAAAGACCGAGGCTTAAACCTCGTAGCTCGCGGCCATCTTTATTGTTTACATCATGGGCTCGTCACTACAGGGTAGGAAATAAGACAGGTTTACAAGTCCCAAACCAGTTTATTAATTGCTCGGACCAGTTTATTTATTCCAAAAGTTGGGGTCAGTGGTATGAGGGAGCACTTTATTAATTATGGTTTTTGGAAAAAATAGACGGTGGGACCAGTTTATAAATTCGGGGTTCCTTATTAGAATTTTTCTAGCTCAACACATTTTCTACCAATTCTACTCATAGGTAGTTAGTACTCCTTGGCTACAACTTCCCTACAAAAGTTTTGTATTCTATTGACTATTGATCTTGTCTAGCGTCTATACTCTAGAATGAGTCTCTTGTAGTCGACAGTCTAGACCATAGCCAGTACTAGTTGTCAGTAGTCGTATTTCTCAGTAGTGTATGGTCACATTAGAAGATTTTGATCTGGCTTACTGATAGCGAGAGAAGATATTGCCACCGAATTTATGTAAAATGCAATAAGGAATAAGGATAGTTCAGAAAAGGATTAAGAACTTCAAATATCATTAGACATGTTGATTGATATTTAGTGGCAACTAGTTGAAAAATTGTGATAAGAAATAAAAGTTAACTGTTATGGATGGTTATATGCTACTTTTTCCTACAGTAAAAAATTAAAATTCAATTAGAATTTTCAGCTTCTTTACTTTTGTGTCTTTACGTGCTTTTTATTCTCACCATTTTAGAAATTTAATTTATAGTGGGACCGGTAAAATAATAATTAATGCGAGGGTCACTGGTCCCAAGGACCACCACCACATCCGCGACACCAATTCGCCGCCGCCATGGATTAAATATACCTTTCAGGGATAGTTATGTCCCCCAACATTTTAGTATATCACGAGTTGAACACGTTTGTTTCAAACAAGGCAGCCAGATATTTCCGCCGTTCCCCAAATTTACTGATTCATCCGGAAGTAGATTCTTGATATGTCGCCATCTCGCGTCGACCGCGTGAGATGATAAAACCGTTAAATCGCGTGTTTTCGAAAAAATCGGGCGTTTTCAAACATGTTGCAAAGAATTTGTCAATTAGATGATTTAATTCATGTTAATTTTAGGGATTGTAGCATTACTACTTGAACTAAATACAGTAAGTAACCTTTTCACATATTTGTATTATATAACCCCGTGCATCAGTATTTTTGAAACTTCCGGTCTTTGACAATAGTGACCGACAGGGGCGCCTGGAACAAATATTTTACCCCGGTAAGGTATATTTAATCCATGCCGCCGCCCACTCCGAAACAGACGAGCGCCTGAATGGCTCAACCGATGAGACAGCAGCTAAACCAAGTTTTCACCATAATAACAATAACCTCATGAAGGACAGTATAAATAATAAGTTTAAACAAACTTTTCACCATGATAACAATAACCTCATAAAGGACAGTATAAATAATGACTTTAAACAAACTTTTCACCACAATAACAATAACCTCATAAAGGACAGTATAAAATAGTGAGTTAAACGAAGTTAAATCTGAATTACAATCTATCTCATTAAGCTCAACCAAACTGTTACAAATGCATAGCGCAATATTACAAGTTGCCAATGATCTTCGAATTTTATTGTTAAATCCTCACATTATCTTAAGACTCATACAGTCACTGGGTTTTAATCTCACGGGAGAGTATTGCTATATTCGTAATTCCCGCCTATTCCAACACAACCTAGATGGCGCCCCATCCTCAGATATCGATTGATTGTAACCCCCATTTTCTAAGCATGAGATATAGAGATAGAGAGAACATTCCTCACTTCTTTATCCGCACTCAAGCGGCATCCTTGCCACTGAATGTAACGAATGACCATAATCATATGGTAGAATAAATCTTGGATACTGATTAGTATATCTCGCCTAATTAATCCGCCAAGACTTGAACACTACAGTTTATTACTTATTTAATTAAACTGTAAACAAAATTCTTACTAGATTGGTTTTATTCATAATCGGAATGCTATTTTATAAACAATGGAAAAAAACCTGAAAATTTTAAATTTGTCGGGGTCAATGAATTTAGTAATACTAATTCTAGTCACTAGAGGGCGCGAAAAGTGTAATCTGGCCGGGGCCATCTTGTTGATGAAGAATCTTAGTATATATAAGGGAAAATTCTTAAGTAACAAATTTTCAATGAAATGTGCGCGTGCTGGCGCGTGGTTTAGACATAACTTTTTTTAAATCTATACAAAAAGGTCAACTAAACTTAATTGAGTCACTAACCGCCTTTTCATATGAAATAAGTTACCACCCGCCTATCTATGGTGAATTAATTTACCACCCGCCTACCAATTGTGAATTAATTTACCACTCCCCTGCCAAATGATTTAAAATTTTAATCTTTCCCATAAAATAATGAGCGGCACTTGGAGTGAGCCAATATGCTCATGAACATCTTACTGGAACATCGAATTAATGACGTTTGACAAGCATATTTTTATTTTTATAATAGATTAATACAAATTAAGGCTGAAGGAACAGATATTATATAAAAAAGACTTGGTTTGCCCAAGCCTTAAAATCAAAACGATAAGAGTTTTTCCAGTTGTCTGAAGCGCGGATATTATTTTTTCTATGGAATTTTAAAGACAATCCGTATTTTAATACTCTTTATAATTTAATTCAATCACCTGATTTTACTGCTAATGGATTACTTTCCTATAAATTAATTGAAATAAAAAATTACTTATCTCAGATTTTTAAACAACAGTCATACTGTTCATTCTCATAGCTCAGGACATGATTAATGCTGCTCACTATTTCTCTCTCTAGTTCCAAACAATGGTTAGAGACCATTCAGTGCCGCAGGTCGCACATGAATATATTTCAACTACAGTTCACATGAATTCTCCGTGGTCGTACTATTAGAGGGTTAAGCACTAATTTTTTCAGAACATGTCTCGAAAGGGTGCTTGTTGTAAGTTTTTAAAGCAGTGTTGCCAATGTGCGGGTAATTTCCCACATCGTGGGAAATTTAGGTTTGGTTTTAGGCTCTGTGGGGAAAAAGTAATATTTTTCCGAAATCAATCAAATGTCGGAATTTTCCTGTTCAAGGGTTAATAGTGCAAAACTTTCAAAAATGCATTTCGAAAATTTTATCCGGTTTAATAATTTCAAGCGACATTTTGAAATAAATTCCATATTAAACTTAGTATGATAAAATAGTCCAGATAAATATGACTGTAAAAAAGGGGTGTGGGAAATGCGGCAAATTTTTAAAACGGAAGTGGGAAAATACACTTTCTAACATTAGCAAAACTGATTTGAAGGTTTTGGTCATGGCTAAACAGACAGCTCATTCAGTTTTTTATTGTTTTAAAGCTTATTTTGACACGTTATCTCTCAAAAGTAATTAATGTAATGATAAAATGTTTTGGGGGAATGGAATTGTGCCCGAAAACCCGAGATAAGTAAATTTTTGAAATTGATTACCTGTAAAATAAGTTATTTCAACGGAAAACGGTAATGGAACGTTGTTTTTTCTTAAGCATGCCTTTTAGTTTCAATTAAAAAAAATTAATATCTGATCCTTCAGTCAAGTGATAACCTCAGTCTTATCGATACTTTTTAGGACTTGATTCTAATCAAGACATTTTTGATTAATATCTGCTCCTTCAGTCTTCATTTTAATTAAGATTGTTGAGAAACTGTTTTACATTTTCAAAATCTACACTAAGCAGAAACATATATAAAAGGGACCGTAACTTTAGCTCAATCAGTCATTTATTTATAATGATACTCCAAAAAATAAAAACGTAACTCATTGAAAGTTTGTATTCTTATTGTAATTAACATAATACAATTTTTTACAATCCTTTATTGAAACGCGAGGCGCTCCCCTAAAAATTCCACAAATAGGACCAAATTGACAGTTTTACACAATTTTTTAAAACTCTGATTTATGTCTGTTTAACCTTTAGCTCAAACTTTTCATAAGCCCAATATGAAATTCGGATATCCTTAAAACTTCTCAAAGACAATCCGAGACTATCAATTTCGAACTTTTTTGTAGCATTAACTAACGTCTGTTTGATATTAAGCTTATAAACCTTAAACACAATATAGTCAGGGCAATGCCGGCTCAATTTATAAGGGCTACCCTAAAAGTCCACAAAGGTGATCCTAAAAAGTTTCCTCTTCAAAATATGTAGCCGGGGAAAAGAGAGCGTGATCGAGTGGGCTATGCTAGTGGGTATTTTGGTAGTAAGTAACGGGGGTTGGGACTCCAGGCATAGCCCGCTCCATCACGCACTCGACAACGCAAAGCAACTCGCGCTAGCGTGGGAAATAAGGCGGTAACACAGGGCAAATGACGAGTTTAAAAGTTGCCTGGTACAGTTCAAAAATTAAATCGGAGGGGGGTCAGTGGTCCACGAGACTACTAAAAAATTCAAGGGTAACCAGAGTCCACACATTAAAATTCTAATATTTTAATTATCCACTTCTTTAGCTTAGCAGACGACGTGCTCTGGCCAATGGTCACGGACCAGTTTATTTATTTCAAGTCAGGAGGGTCTCTGGCCTAATGTCCAGTTTAAAAAAAATCCTTATTTCCCACCCTGACTCGCGCTATAGCGCAAGCATCTTGCTACGTGTTGCGCGTGATCGAGTAGGCTATGGTCCGGTCAAAAGAAATCTTCAGTTCAGCGTTGTAAATAAGGCGGTGGACCAGGGAAAATGACCAGTTTAAAAATTTAATCGGAGGGAGAGCAGTGGGCCACAGACTCCACAGGACCACTAAGGAAATTCTAGGGTAACCAGGGTCCAGACATTATCTCAACCATGGACGAAACAATACTGATTATTTCGTCCATGTCTCAACTATTTTAATAACCCACTTCTTTACTTTAGCAGACGCCGCGCCCTGGTCAATGGTCATGGACCAGTTCATTTATTCCAGGGCAGGGGGGTCGCTGGCCCAATGTCTAGTTTTAAAAAATCCCTATTTCCCACCCTGCTTCAGTTGGAAGTCCTGGACATAGAGATACAAGAGGAACAGTTGAATTTTCAGCTTTGATTCGGGTTCAATGGAAGCACCCCTTCGCGTGTGTGATAGGGTGAGTTGCTTGTAGTGCCATCTACATGCGGCGAGGTAAACTAAAATATTACTAACCCCATGTTAACACTCGAAGTTAAGCAGCTTCGAGCGCGGTCAGTACTTGGGAGGGAGACAACGCGGGTTCGAATCCCGCCGGGGACGTTTTATATTTAATTAATTTTTATTAGTTTCCGTATTAATTAATGGAAGGAAAAGTGTTTGTAAAATAAAGAAATGTTTATTAACCGAGAATTAAAATATTTGCAAGATGAAACATTACGGTATTTATTTTTTGTTCAAATTGAATAGCTCCTTCGGACGCCGATAGGGGCGCCACGTATCAAAAACCCTATCACACACGCGAAGGGGTGGGATGGAAATTTTCGTAACAGAATGTCGCGAGAACCCCCTCGCAATAGTTTGTCTAGGTTCTTAATAGTGTTATAATGTCTATGGTCCTGGAGCTCCTAAAGTCCATAGATGCATATGACAACTTGACAAGGATTCATTTCTCATAAGCGAGAATGGCCAACTCTGTTTTGTTAGAGACAGCCTGGCAGCCTGGTATTTGTTTACTTTTGAGTCAGCTGGGTTTTCACCTTTAAAAGTTAATACAGCCCTTTGAATTTAAATAATTAGAAATGAGAAATGTTATTAAATGAATGAATCTATACGGTTGCAGTTGTGTCGAAATGAGAGCAATTAAATATGTGTCTTTGATATTTAGCTCTGATAATTTCAGAAACTTAATAAAAAGTAGTGTTATGTATTTAACCAGAATTTATTTTATTGAAATTTATTAATAATTATTTAATTAAAAAAATTTGAATACTATTTTATGTTTTAAATTTTACAAATAAAATTCAAAACAGTAAACATAGGGCAAAGGTTATAGTGTATTATAAATAGCCAGTGGGATTGATTTTAGCTATATCGCAATTAGAGCTCGACATTTTCTATCCATTATCCACAAATTAGTAATTAATTTGAATGAAAATAGGTGGATATCTTTTATTAATTGCGAAATAATGCACACACTTTACATTTAAATTTTAGAAGTTAATTTATTATTTACTTTGTGTATATAATATTCAGCATTAATTTCACTAAGGCAATAAACTAATTACCTACGAGGAATTAACTAGTATATATGTTTAAAATTATAATTTAATCGTTTCAAAACTAATATGGTTTTGAACCGGTCTTTGTAATTTAGTTATTAAAATTTGTGATTATCGATTGGTCAATATTGAAAATTAACCAATGGTGGAACTAATTTTTTTAAACTCAATGAAACTGAAATATCAATGAATAATCTACTGAAAGAGGTATCAACCTATTATTTTTTTTCAAAAGAAGGTAAATAAGGATTAGATGGCTTGCTGCTTCAAACAAGATTTTTAACCATGAATAGAATATTTTGTTAATTTGAGTCAAATTTAGATATTCGGTAATCGAGTTGATATTTATAAAGCCCTTTTTGCCCATGTCTATTTTAAACTTTAATCACAGATTTTGCTTACCATTTTACAAGCATAATAAACACTAAAGAAGGACGGAAATCTATCTGTGATCGGTAATGGTGGCCAATATAGCAATTTGCCCAATTAATCGGTTTGAACTTCATTTGCACATTTCTATTCATTAATTTGAAATGTTGCGAGAAATTTGAATGGAATATAAGTAGATATCTCTTTCAGAAGATAATTTTTGATGTTGATATTTAAGATTCATTGAGTTAAAAAAATTGGTATTGGTATTTCAAGTAAGCTTAGATATCAACATCGGTGAATTTACGATATGGGCTTATGTGGTAGTCTGTTTATAAGATTAAGTCGTTACTTTAAGTGTCACTAGACAGTATCTACCTCCAAAATCGAGAGTTAGTAACTTTATAACCATCTCCTAGTCACAGGATATCCGAGGGTCAATTTCTTATATCATATGACATGTGATACTATAGCTCAGTCAACTTTTGGCAAGGCCTAATACCGTTTTGCTTGACTTTCGCGGTCAAATTCCTTTTAAAGCATAGATCATAAAGTATCCACCCTTGATTTTCATTACGCAACACACGTTGGATTCGTAAACCTCGACGCGCACAACGATTAGAAGCATTAAAATGCAAAAACAACACACTGACCGCATACAGTTTTGGTTTTCGGGGCTGAACGAGCGACCGAGAGGGCGTAAAAGAAAAAGCCTCCGGCGGCCGGTCTCTTAAAGGGGGTAGTTTCGAGGGAACGAAATTCAAATGCAAGGCGCGTCCCTTCAACAAAAAACATTGAATTCGTTAATACGGACGTTTTAGGCAATTATAATAATGATTATCTCAACTAAATAATATTAGGTCAGGTCAGGTTATGTTTTGTTTAGTTTAGTTAGACTTACGTTAGTAATATCAGGAGCAGATGACAAAGGAGTCTCGGACGCTAGTTTCCATAATGTAGAGGGCAATGGGATCCGCGAACGTCACGGTTATTAACCAAAATCATTACGCCAGTGTCACCTCTCGTAGGAATTTTGAGCTTTATTTTCCAACCAATAGCGTGGCTGCAAAGTCTCGAAAGGAGATCTGGGAAATCTATAGCCGTATTCAGCTGAAAATTCACTAATACGACCACGCCCCCTCGGCGTATTAGCGGGTCACGTGATATCCGGCAATGTTAATCCAACGGCAATGATTGGAGACGTATGGTCTAGTCGCCGCCAGGCGCCGCACGAGGTGGTGCTAAGTGCGCATGCGTAGTACTCAAGATTAGTGTTGATGATAATGTAATTTTTTCCTAAACCCGTCACGTGTTGTGCACGTAGACGAACACTGATAACAAGAAAGATGTTATTGGTGGATTTTGTAAACCTCTCTTCAGCAACGGCAGCGCCTACAGCGGGGAGGTTAAGAGCACCATACGCCGGAATATGACGAATTTGGAGGTAAAATATTGAGAAATGGTGCCATTGGCCTCTCCGTCGTGGCAACACCTCCACAAGCGTCTGCTCTTAACATTCTCATATTACTTTGAGTCTGTGACTCGTGAGCAGCCATGGAAATAAGGTTTTTTTTCAACTAGTCCTCGGGACCAGTGACCCCGACCTCAACAATATTCAAACTGGTCCCTGAGACCAGTTACCCTTGTGCGATTTATTTTACTACTGGTCACACTTTAAAATTATTTATAAATATAAAATTACATGGTCCCAAATCATTTTTAATAATTTTATTTAGCCATCTTTGACTACATTATCGTACGAAAACCAAAAGATTATCGATTTTCAACCAAAATTATCGTACGCTCCAGCGGTGTTCTGATTGACCTTTACTAAAATCGGTACAACCAGAAGAATATATTTTCTTCTGGTACAACTTAATAATATTTACAAGGGTCCTGAAGGAGATGGACAAATAACGTCTCCAAACGTTTCTTTCATCCTGCCTTTGGACTTAAAACATGAATAATTTCATCCTATTTCACCTTTTTCTTCCTCTAGCGAGCCTTTTGTGCCCAGATTAGTTAGATTTCCCTCTAAACTATCGTACAATTATCGAACGCCGAAGCCGAATTATCGAATTTTAGCCTACTAGTACAGCGTCATAACTCCTATGGAGGATTAATACCATTTACACCAGGAAGCCGGGCTATCTGGAGGACAAAAACCCGTCTGCTTTTGTCCTCCAGATAGCCCGGCCTCCTGGTGTAAATGGTATGAATCCTCCATGAGTGAAAACTATCTATTACGAAATAAGATTAAGACTCCTTGCAATGAGAAAGGAGTCGAAATTTGACGAAAACCTTTAATTAATAAACTGGTCCCCTTTCAATATTTATCAAAGTTTAGAATTAAAGCAAAGGGCGGCTCCGTTGATGCCCCTGAAAGATGCCTTTTCCGCTACACGTTGGCTAAGCTTGGCAAAGGCTAGTTAAACCAAAGGCAGGAACCAATGGGACCTAGTGCATTAGGTCTGATTGGTTCCTGCCTTTGGCAAGGTAAAATTCGTGTCCAGAAGATTAGCCACCATGCTAGGGGTGATCATGGAGCCGCCTGTTACTTTAATAAACAAGTCCCTAGGACTCGTGACCCTCGGTTTTTGAATAAAAAAACTAGTCTGAGTAATTAATAAAGTGGTTTTGGACCTGTAAACCTGTGTTATTTCCATGGCTGCTCGTGAGTTCGGTTAAGCACGTGGTTTAAGCGCGGTTAATGGGAATTCGGTGAGTAATAATAATGATAAAATGAAATTGAAACAAATTTATAATAACAACGAGTGCTTTTTATTGAATTATATCCCTTTAAAGTCAACTTAAATTGTACAACTCGTGTAATGATATTACTATGGGTTACCACTACAGTATGGCGACTTATGGCTTGCTTTGTGCAAAGGAACAAAAGCTCGAGGCAGATAAGAACTATTTTATGAACCTTGATAAGAGTCGACTTATAATATAATAATTAGATAATAATAACCATATTTAATTCGCAACAACATTCTCCGGCAAGCACAGATGCGAACAAACTCTGGGAACTGATATATTAAATAGTGTAACGCCACTGACCCCTTTCACATATTCACGTTTCAACAAATGAGGAAGGGTCATAGAGTGACATGGTTTGTGATGACAGCGGTTACGTTCGTAAGCCGAACTCGATGAAGTGTGGTCCGTGGCGAAACAGATACAAGCAGAAGCATTGCATGGCCAAATTGTGAAATTACTACTCTGTCGAGAAACATTTATCAGCCAGACACAAGTACGTATACACATATAAAACAGCATGTCCGTAAGATAAGTGTAGTTTCCTTCTTTGCGTCCTCTGCTGACACCAGTTATGGACATACGTTGAATATGTCGCTAATTGCGTTACTACAATGGGAAGCTAAAATACATTTTGTGAAGAAGGCGTGAAATGTGTTAGTTTCTTGTTATTACAATATCTAACCATAATGAGAGCGTCATACCGATTTGTCGCAGGAGTTGCAGTACACGCCATGTGTGGCACTTAGCGTCACCCGAGAAACACCACTTGGAGGTGGCCACACGTTGTTTCCCATGGGGAGTTTTGTTGATGCAGGTCCCCTTGCCTACTGCAGTCGCAATCGGGTCGGGGAGTTTTGATTACGCAGGTCCGCTTTCCTACTGCAGGTTCAAAACAGACTGTGGCGTTCTTCATGTGCAAACCCTACAGGACATGCACGTGAGCAACTTCTAAACATAGATAATAATTGGTGTTTCTTACAGGATGGTTCACATAACTGTGCAATTTCCAGCTTCCGCCATTCCTAACGCCCTTTCCATGACCACAGTTTGGCGTTCTTGAAGACTTGTTAGACGATCAAGCCTTTCAATCACCGCGTCATGAAATGCCTTTTCGTCTGCCCCGACCTTTTCGGCATTCTCCACCAACCTCTCTTTTAGAGATAATGGTTTTGTTGGAGTTGGTTTCTTCGCTGAAAGATGTGCAAATTATTTACGTTGGAATGGTTTTTGAAGGTTAAACATTGTTGTCAAACGTTAATACAAAAATGACGGCCACTCCTTTACAGTGGTATGTAACAATGGGCACTGAAGCTCGGTTTTTGGGGCTCACTCTTACCTTTTTTTCTCAAAGGTTGTTGGCCGTCAGAAGCACTACCTGCTTGTTCCACATGCGAGGAAGAGCGAGGGTTTGCGCCTGAAGTTGACGGCTGACTGGTGCTGCCACCAGCCAGCGGCTCGGGTGGGCAACCAATGGTGGCAGACTCGGGGGAGTTTTCTAAGACTGCGGAATTTTGGGTTTTTTATCATAAGTACGGTTCTCCACACCACCACATGGTTTTTATATTGTATTACAATAAACACATACCTGTGTCCGTGTCAAATGATGTCATATCAAATGATGCGATGAACTCTTCCAGTTCACTTGTTGTTTCCTTGGTACTTCTGAGAATGCATGTTGTTTTATTATTACGCATTAACAAATAAATCACTATTGCATGTGATACTTACATTTTCTGTGGTATGTCGAGGGTTGGTTTCTGGGAACGCGGGCCAAGTTCGAAACCCCCCTGGATCCCCTCGTATGTTTGGGGATCGGCCATTGCCAGGAAACGTTTTTCCAGGGTGGTTAATGCCACGGTCTCAGGTCCGCCCCCTCCAGTCTTCCTCTGCGACTTCCCTATTTCAGAGGCCTTATGGCGAACTTCCGACTTCTTGGCCTTATATTTTGTTTTGACCTCTTCCACAGTTCGCTCCGCCACTCCAACCCGACTGACTGCTTCGGCCACCATTGCCCATTGCAAATTTCTGTCGACGGTTGACATACCATGTTCATTTTGCACCAAGTCCCGTCGTGTTTCCAACATGGTACATAACACGCCTAACTCCTCATCACTGAAGTTAGGTTTACGAGTTCTAGCTCTACCTACGTTCGAACGTTTCATTGTGTCCACTTAACAGTTCAGAGTCAAGTTAAATAATGAATGTGTTTTGCTTGTATAATGCCAATTTAACACTAATGTCAGTAATAAATACAAGGGTAGATGGCGCAGTACTACGGATCTTCCCTTATACAACCATTTCAAATGACATTGCAGGGGTTTTTTCATTAGTTATTTGTGGAATGTACATAATTTTACTAATGATAATAGCTCAATAACATATTGCTCTTTTAAGAATGATCCCCATGCAGGGTTTGTGGTGGGCCAATAATGTACATAGATGTTGAATATGCCCTTGAAATTGTAGAAAGTCATGTGGGTCAGTATGAACAATCTCAAGGGAATGGCCAAATACTGAAATGCGTAAAACAATAAAAAAGGCGAAGAGTATGTTTAATATATTTTAATCCGAAATATAACATATTGACATGAGACAGCTTTCCAAAATCAACCATAAAACCAACATGATCCCACGGTTTCACAAATCCCAAAACCAGTTCTAATTCCAACCGTAATAAATATTTGACTACATTTTCTTGCAATTAACTTTGAAGCGTTTTGTAATGAACAGCGATGACAGCGGATACTCTTTTCAAATGATTCTGGACATTCACAGTACTTTCATGCTTCATGACGTTAATTATATGTCTTTCTCAAGCAAATTACTGTGATAGTACGTGTTTTACTGAACCGCTTGTAGGCACCATTGGTACGCTTGTCAGAAAGGCATGGTCAACAATTGTTAAGTGGTCAATGACGTGAATTCCTATCCAAAGATATGACAAGAACGATGACCGCAAACTGCGTCACACACAGAAGTATACGACGCATCACTATGATTCTGCGTCTTCTCCATCACACTTGCGCCATGACTACCATCTATCGATTAGTACAAATAAGTTATTATTCTACCAACGTGTCATCAATTTAAGCAAGCATTAATCAATACCGTCATTGTGCAGGGTATGCGGTCTTGTGTGGCACTTTGCGTTACCCGGGAAACACCACTTGGAGGTAGCCACACGTCGTTTCCCATGAGGAGTTTTGATGACGCAGGCCCTCTTGCCTACTGCGGTCGCAATCGGGTCGGGGAGTTTTGATGACGCAGGTCCCTTTGCCTACTGCGGTCGTAATCGGGTCGGGGAGTTTTGATGACGTAGGTCCCTTTGCCTACTGCGGTCGTAATCGGGTCGGGGAGTTTTGATGACGCATGTCCCGTTGCCTACTGCGGTCGTAATCGGGTCGGGGAGTTTTGATGACGCAGGTCCCGTTGCCAACTGCGGTCGCAATCGAGTCGGGGAGTTTTGATGGCAGGCCCCCTTTCCTACTGCAAACCTCAATGCCTACAAAATATGGAAGTCAGTGTCTTACAAACACATCCATGTAATTAGACGTAGATAAAGCTTCACGTTGAAACACACCTTCCTGTTAAAATTAATTATAACTGGTTTTCGCAGATGTTTATGAGGTGTTGCCGGACACGATAACCAGCCGCTGCAGCCTGCCCATTCGCAGGGGCATCATCGTCGACCTGCATTTCGACAACTGCGTCATTATCAACAGCACCATCTACTACGAAAGAGGTACATACTGTTGTATACTGATGAGCAGTATGCAAAGAAAGTAACGAGCAATCTCTCATACCATTATCCTCAGACAAGGGTATCTTATTCGCCAAACACATGTTGTGAAGAATGCAGCAAGCTGTTATAATGCGGCACACTTTGTCCGGATGGTAGCATAGTTTGCCTCCTGAGCCATCAAGGCAACGAAACCGTGACTTGAGGACGCCGTTAAGGCGCTCAATGACGTTTCGTCCTACATAAACAAACACAAATTTCACACAAAAAACTATTACCGGCCACACAAGGAAATAATGCACAACCTACCACGAATATGCCGGGTGTTAAATTCAACCTCTGCCGGAGTTTGTGGGCGGTATACTGGCACCATGAGCCACGGTTGTAAGGGATAGCCTCCATCACCAAGAAGATAACCATGGGGCATGTCCCCTTCCACAAATGCCTCAAACAGCCTGCTATTTCGCCAGATGAATGAGTCATGAACGCTACCAGGCCACCGAGCCGCCACATTCATGATGCGCAATTCGTTGTCGCTGACATATTGTAAACAAAACATTTTAATTAAAACGGATTTGTTATGAATAGAGCAAAATGTCTCACAAGTTGAACGTTAATGGAGAATGTCCCCTTTCTGTTCCTGTACGCATTACTGTTTGGTGAAGGGCCTTTGATTGGAACATGCGTACAGTCAATTGCTCCAATAACGTTTGGTAAGCTGCAGGTGGCCATAAAAGACGCCTATGATCGTAACAATTACAATAAAAAAACGTTCCTTTGGAAAGCTAATATCTGAGTAAATTCATACCTTCATAGACCTTACTGACGCCTCATCTGTTGGAAACGATATCAAATCACTTTTGACATTAATTATGGCATTGGTGACCCGTGCAATGCTACGACTGACTGACGCCTGACTCATGCCGTGTTCGTAGTTGCTGGCCAAAGCGTGCTGAAATGTCCCCGAGCCATAAAACAGCAGTGTTACGAGCACTTCATCCTCCACCCCAATAACATCCACACCACGGTCGTGGTCTTTTTCCAATTGCGGCCTAAGAGCTAGGCATAAGGCGCGCACACTTAAAATGTCCAAAAGATACTGTGAAAGAAATATCTCCTCTGGTAACAAGAACGCATTACGCCTCTGTCGGAGATATTGCTCGTCATCGAAAACGACAGCAATAGCTATGTCGTTAGCTATCTGCGCCATGATTAATACTCTTAACTGATATTAAAGAGTGTACTTTTAATATGTATATTCCACAATAAATAAATCTTACTGTTCCCGCTGTAAACTTAATGTAATATGCTTCCCAGAGCTAAGATGAAACCTATAGCGCCACAAGCGTCACGTTTTCACTGTTTTCAAACTTCCCGCCATTTTGGGTGCTGCTATCCTCACCGCTTGTGGCGCTGCGATTGCTCAAGGTTGACTTCAAATATCCCGCCATTTATGGTGCTGTTCTACTCTCCGTTTTGGCGCTAGTGAGCCTAACATGATAGCCGGATATCACGTGACCCGCTAATACGCCGAGGGGGCGTGGTCGTATTAGTGAATTTTCAGCGGAATACGGCTATTGAAGTGTAAAGACATAACAAAAGAATCGTGTACGGTCGTATTGGTTGCGTTGTGACTCGAAGCTCGCTCTCAGACGTTATCCCGTCACTGCCGAATGCGGGAACTTTTGCCTGCTGCGTTACCGCCCTGAGCCGTTTTGTCCCTCCTTAGAACAACCTGGTGGTCCATGAGCTACCTGAAGACGACCATATTGACACCCAGCTTAACGCGGACGTCCGATCTACACGAGTCCATGAGTCGCATGAATCCCATCCTCATACCATCCATCGATTCTAGCTTCCAAATTGCTGGATTACAGGAGAACGCCACAACTCCCAGCTGCAAAATTTTCTCGAATAAAACAATTCAAACTTTGCAAGGATAACAACATTGAAGTTAAAATCACTATCTGAAGTGTAAAGACATAACAAAAGAATCGTGTACGGTCGTATTGGTTGCGTTGTGACTCGAAGCTCGCTCTCTGACGTTATCCCGTCACTGCCGAATGCGGGAACTTTTGCCTGCTGCGTTACCGCCCTGAGCCGTTTTGTCCCTCCTTAGAACAACCTGGTGGTCCATGCGCTACCTGAAGACGACCATATTGACACCCAGCTTAACGCGGACGTCCGATCTACACGAGTCCTTGAGTCAAAGGAATCCCAACCTCATACCATCCATCGATTCTAGCTTCCAAAGGGCTGGATTACACGAGAACGCCACAACTCCCAGCTGCGAAGTTATCTCGAAAAAAACATCTCAAACTTTGCACGGATAACAACATTGAAGTTAAAATCACCATCTGAAGTGTAAAGACTAACAAAAGAATCGTGTTCGGTCGTATTAGTTGCGTTGTGACTCGAAGCTCGCTCTCAGACGTTATCCCGTCACTGCCGAATGTGGGAACTTTTGCCTGCTGCGTTACCGCCCTGAGCCGTTTTGTCCCTCCTTAGAACAACCTGGTGGTCCCTGAGCTACCTGAAGACGACCATATTGACACCCAGCTTAACGCTGACGTCCGATCTACACGAGTCCATGAGTCGCATGAATCCCATCCTCATACCATCCATCGATTCTAGCTTCCAAAGGGCTGGATTACAGGAGAACGCCAACACTCCCAGCTGCAAAATTACCTCGAATAAAACAATTCAAACTTTGCAAGGATAACAACATTGAAGTTAAAATCACTATCTGAAGTGTAAAGACATAACAAAAGAATCGTGTACGGTCGTATTGGTTGCGTTGTGACTCGAAGCTCGCTCTCAGACGTTATCCCGTCACTGCCGAATGCGGGAACTTTTGCCTGCTGCGTTACCGCTCTGAGCCGTTTTGTACCTCCTTAGAACAACCTGGTGGTCCATGAGCTACCTGAAGACGACCATATTGACAACCATCTTAACGCTGACGTCCGTTCTACACGAGTCCATGAGTCGCATGAATCCCATCCTCATACCATCCATCGATTCTAGCTTCCAAATTGCTGGATTACAGGAGAACGCCACAACTCCCAGCTGCAAAATTTTCTCAAATAAAACAATTCAAACTTTGCAAGGATAACAACATTGAAGTTAAAATCACTATCTGAAGTGTAAAGACATAACAAAAGAATCGTGTACGGTCGTATTGGTTGCGTTGTGACTCGAAGCTCGCTCTCTGACGTTATCCCGTCACTGCCGAATGCGGGAACTTTTGCCTGCTGCGTTACCGCCCTGCGCCGTTTTGTCCCTCCTTAGAACAACCTGGTGGTCCATGCGCTACCTGAAGACGACCATATTGACACCCAGCTTAACGCGGACGTCCGATCTACACGAGTCCTTGAGTCAAAGGAATCCCAACCTCATACCATCCATCGATTCTAGCTTCCAAAGGGCTGGATTACACGAGAACGCCACAACTCCCAGCTGCGAAGTTATCTCGAAAAAACATCTCAAACTTTGCACGGATAACAACATTGAAGTTAAAATCACCATCTGAAGTGTAAAGACTAACAAAAGAATCGTGTTCGGTCGTATTAGTTGCGTTGTGGCTCGAAGCTCGCTCTCAGACGTTATCCCGTCACTGCCGAATGTGGGAACTTTTGCCTGCTGCGTTACCGCCCTGAGCCGTTTTGTCCCTCCTTAGAACAACCTGGTGGTCCATGAGCTACCTGAAGACGACCATATTGACACCCAGCTTAACGCGGACGTCCGATCTACACGAGTCCTTGAGTCGCATGAATCCCATCCTCATACCATCCATCGATTCTAGCTTCCAAAGGGCTGGATTACAGGAGAACGCCAACACTCCCAGCTGCAAAATTACCTCGAATAAAACAATTCAAACTTTGCAAGGATAACAACATTGAAGTTAAAATCACTATCTGAAGTGTAAAGACATAACAATAGAATCGTGTACGGTCGTATTGGTTGCGTTGTGACTCGAAGCTCGCTCTCAGACGTTATCCCGTCACTGCCGAATGCGGGAAGTTTTGCCTGCTGCGTTACCGCTCTGAGCCGTTTTGTCCCTCCTTAGAACAACCTGGTGGTCCATGAGCTACCTGAAGACGACCATATTGACACCCAGCTTAACGCTGACGTCCGTTCTACACGAGTCCATGAGTCGCATGAATCCCATCCTCTTACCATCCATCGATTCTAGCTTCCAAAGGGCTGGATTACAGGAGAACGCCAACACTCCCAGCTGCAATATTACCTCGAACAAAACAATTCAAACTTTGCAAGGATAACAACATTGAAGTTAAAATCACTATCTGAAGTGTAAAAGCATAACAAAAGAATCGTGTACGGTCGTATTGGTTGCGTTGTGACTCGAAGCTCGCTCTCAGACGTTATCCCGTCACTGCCGAATGCGGGAACTTTTGCCTGCTGCGTTACCGCCCTGCGCCGTTTTGTCCCTCCTTAGAACAACCTGGTGGTCCATGAGCTACCTGAAGACGACCATATTGACACCCAGCTTAACGCTGACGTCCGATCTACACGAGTCCATGAGTCACATGAATCCCAACCTCATACCATCCATCGATTTTAGCTTCCAAAGGGCTGGATTACAGGAGAACGCCACAACTCCCAGCTGCAAAATTACCTCGAATAATACAATTCAAACTTTGCAAGGATAACAACATTGAAGTTAAAATCACTATCTGAAGTGTAAAGACATAACAAAAGAATCGTGTACGTTCGAATTGGTTGCGTTGTGACTCGAAGCTCGCTCTCTGACGTTATCCCGTCACTGCCGAATGCGGGAACTTTTGCCTGCTGCGTTACCGCCCTGAGCCGTTTTGTCCCTCCTTAGAACAACCTGGTGGTCCATGCGCTACCTGAAGACGACCATATTGACACCCAGCTAAACGCTGACGTCCGTTCTACACGAGTCCATGAGTCGCATGAATCCCATCCTCATACCATCCATCGATTCTAGCTTCCAAAGGGCTGGATTACAGGAGAACGCCACAACTCCCAGCTGCAAAATTACCTCGAATAATACAATTCAAACTTTGCAAGGATAACAACATTGAAGTTAAAATCACTATCTGAAGTGTAAAGGCATAACAAAAGAATCGTGTACGGTCGTATTGGTTGCGTTGTGACTCGAAGCTCGCTCTCAGACGTTATCCCGTCACTGCCGAATGCGGGAACTTTTGCCTGCTGCGTTACCGCCCTGAGCCGTTTTGTCCCTCCTTAGAACAACCTGGTGGTCCATGAGCTACCTGAAGACGACCATATTGACACCCAGCTTAACGCGGACGTCCGATCTACACGAGTCCATGAGTCGCATGAATCCCATCCTCATACCATCCATCGATTCTAGCTTCCAAATTGCTGGATTACAGGAGAACGCCACAACTCCCAGCTGCAAAATTTTCTCGAATAAAACAATTCAAACTTTGCAAGGATAACAACATTGAAGTTAAAATCACTATCTGAAGTGTAAAGACATAACAAAAGAATCGTGTACGGTCGTATTGGTTGCGTTGTGACTCGAAGCTCGCTCTCTGACGTTATCCCGTCACTGCCGAATGCGGGAACTTTTGCCTGCTGCGTTACCGCCCTGAGCCATTTTGTCCCTCCTTAGAACAACCTGGTGGTCCATGCGCTACCTGAAGACGACCATATTGACACCCAGCTTAACGCGGACGTCCGATCTACACGAGTCCTTGAGTCAAAGGAATCCCAACCTCATACCATCCATCGATTCTAGCTTCCAAAGGGCTGGATTACACGAGAACGCCACAACTCCCAGCTGCGAAGTTATCTCGAAAAAAACATCTCAAACTTTGCACGGATAACAACATTGAAGTTAAAATCACCATCTGAAGTGTAAAGACTAACAAAAGAATCGTGTTCGGTCGTATTAGTTGCGTTGTGACTCGAAGCTCGCTCTCAGACGTTATCCCGTCACTGCCGAATGTGGGAACTTTTGCCTGCTGCGTTACCGCCCTGAGCCGTTTTGTCCCTCCTTAGAACAACCTGGTGGTCCCTGAGCTACCTGAAGACGACCATATTGACACCCAGCTTAACGCTGACGTCCGATCTACACGAGTCCATGAGTCGCATGAATCCCATCCTCATACCATCCATCGATTCTAGCTTCCAAAGGGCTGGATTACAGGAGAACGCCAACACTCCCAGCTGCAAAATTACCTCGAATAAAACAATTCAAACTTTGCAAGGATAACAACATTGAAGTTAAAATCACTATCTGAAGTGTAAAGACATAACAAAAGAATCGTGTACGGTCGTATTGGTTGCGTTGTGACTCGAAGCTCGCTCTCAGACGTTATCCCGTCACTGCCGAATGCGGGAACTTTTGCCTGCTGCGTTACCGCTCTGAGCCGTTTTGTACCTCCTTAGAACAACCTGGTGGTCCATGAGCTACCTGAAGACGACCATATTGACAACCATCTTAACGCTGACGTCCGTTCTACACGAGTCCATGAGTCGCATGAATCCCATCCTCATACCATCCATCGATTCTAGCTTCCAAATTGCTGGATTACAGGAGAACGCTACAACTCCCAGCTGCAAAATTTTCTCAAATAAAACAATTCAAACTTTGCAAGGATAACAACATTGAAGTTAAAATCACTATCTGAAGTGTAAAGACATAACAAAAGAATCGTGTACGGTCGTATTGGTTGCGTTGTGACTCGAAGCTCGCTCTCTGACGTTATCCCGTCACTGCCGAATGCGGGAACTTTTGCCTGCTGCGTTACCGCCCTGAGCCGTTTTGTCCCTCCTTAGAACAACCTGGTGGTCCATGCGCTACCTGAAGACGACCATATTGACACCCAGCTTAACGCGGACGTCCGATCTACACGAGTCCTTGAGTCAAAGGAATCCCAACCTCATACCATCCATCGATTCTAGCTTCCAAAGGGCTGGATTACACGAGAACGCCACAACTCCCAGCTGCGAAGTTATCTCGAAAAAAACATCTCAAACTTTGCACGGATAACAACATTGAAGTTAAAATCACCATCTGAAGTGTAAAGACTAACAAAAGAATCGTGTTCGGTCGTATTAGTTGCGTTGTGGCTCGAAGCTCGCTCTCAGACGTTATCCCGTCACTGCCGAATGTGGGAACTTTTGCCTGCTGCGTTACCGCCCTGAGCCGTTTTGTCCCTCCTTAGAACAACCTGGTGGTCCATGAGCTACCTGAAGACGACCATATTGACACCCAGCTTAACGCGGACGTCCGATCTACACGAGTCCTTGAGTCGCATGAATCCCATCCTCATACCATCCATCGATTCTAGCTTCCAAAGGGCTGGATTACAGGAGAACGCCAACACTCCCAGCTGCAAAATTACCTCGAATAAAACAATTCAAACTTTGCAAGGATAACAACATTGAAGTTAAAATCACTATCTGAAGTGTAAAGACATAACAATAGAATCGTGTACGGTCGTATTGGTTGCGTTGTGACTCGAAGCTCGCTCTCAGACGTTATCCCGTCACTGCCGAATGCGGGAAGTTTTGCCTGCTGCGTTACCGCTCTGAGCCGTTTTGTCCCTCCTTAGAACAACCTGGTGGTCCATGAGCTACCTGAAGACGACCATATTGACACCCAGCTTAACGCTGACGTCCGTTCTACACGAGTCCATGAGTCGCATGAATCCCATCCTCTTACCATCCATCGATTCTAGCTTCCAAAGGGCTGGATTACAGGAGAACGCCAACACTCCCAGCTGCAAAATTACCTCGAACAAAACAATTCAAACTTTGCAAGGATAACAACATTGAAGTTAAAATCACTATCTGAAGTGTAAAAGCATAACAAAAGAATCGTGTACGGTCGTATTGGTTGCGTTGTGACTCGAAGCTCGCTCTCAGACGTTATCCCGTCACTGCCGAATGCGGGAACTTTTGCCTGCTGCGTTACCGCCCTGCGCCGTTTTGTCCCTCCTTAGAACAACCTGGTGGTCCATGAGCTACCTGAAGACGACCATATTGACACCCAGCTTAACGCTGACGTCCGATCTACACGAGTCCATGAGTCACATGAATCCCAACCTCATACCATCCATCGATTTTAGCTTCCAAAGGGCTGGATTACAGGAGAACGCCACAACTCCCAGCTGCAAAATTACCTCGAATAATACAATTCAAACTTTGCAAGGATAACAACATTGAAGTTAAAATCACTATCTGAAGTGTAAAGACATAACAAAAGAATCGTGTACGTTCGAATTGGTTGCGTTGTGACTCGAAGCTCGCTCTCAGACGTTATCCCATCACTGCCGAATGCGGGAACTTTTGCCTGCTGCGTTACCGCCCTGAGCCGTTTTGTCCCTACTTAGAACAACCTGGTGGTCCATGAGCTACCTGAAGACGACCATATTGACACCCAGCTTAACGCTGACGTCCGTTCTACACGAGTCCATGAGTCGCATGAATCCCATCCTCATACCATCCATCGATTCTAGCTTCCAAAGGGCTGGATTACAGGAGAACGCCACAACTCCCAGCTGCAAAATTACCTCGAATAATACAATTCAAACTTTGCAAGGATAACAACATTGAAGTTAAAATCACTATCTGAAGTGTAAAGGCATAACAAAAGAATCGTGTACGGTCGTATTGGTTGCGTTGTGACTCGAAGCTCGCTCTCAGACGTTATCCCGTCACTGCCGAATGCGGGAACGTTTGCCTGCTGCGTTAACGCCTTGAGCCGTTTTGTCCCTCCTTAGAACAACCTGGTGGTCCATGAGCTACCTGAAGACGACCATATTGACACCCAGCTTAACGCGGACGTCCGATCTACACGAGTCCTTGAGTCAAAGGAATCCCAACCTCATACCATCCATCGATTCTAGCTTCCAAAGGGCTGGATTACACGAGAACGCCACAACTCCCAGCTGCGAAGTTATCTCGAAAAAAACATCTCAAACTTTGCACGGATAACAACATTGAAGTTAAAATCACCATCTGAAGTGTAAAGACTAACAAAAGAATCGTGTTCGGTCGTATTAGTTGCGTTGTGGCTCGAAGCTCGCTCTCAGACGTTATCCCGTCACTGCCGAATGTGGGAACTTTTGCCTGCTGCGTTACCGCCCTGAGCCGTTTTGTCCCTCCTTAGAACAACCTGGTGGTCCATGAGCTACCTGAAGACGACCATATTGACACCCAGCTTAACGCGGACGTCCGATCTACACGAGTCCTTGAGTCGCATGAATCCCATCCTCATACCATCCATCGATTCTAGCTTCCAAAGGGCTGGATTACAGGAGAACGCCAACACTCCCAGCTGCAAAATTACCTCGAATAAAACAATTCAAACTTTGCAAGGATAACAACATTGAAGTTAAAATCACTATCTGAAGTGTAAAGACATAACAATAGAATCGTGTACGGTCGTATTGGTTGCGTTGTGACTCGAAGCTCGCTCTCAGACGTTATCCCGTCACTGCCGAATGCGGGAAGTTTTGCCTGCTGCGTTACCGCTCTGAGCCGTTTTGTCCCTCCTTAGAACAACCTGGTGGTCCATGAGCTACCTGAAGACGACCATATTGACACCCAGCTTAACGCTGACGTCCGTTCTACACGAGTCCATGAGTCGCATGAATCCCATCCTCTTACCATCCATCGATTCTAGCTTCCAAAGGGCTGGATTACAGGAGAACGCCAACACTCCCAGCTGCAAAATTACCTCGAACAAAACAATTCAAACTTTGCAAGGATAACAACATTGAAGTTAAAATCACTATCTGAAGTGTAAAAGCATAACAAAAGAATCGTGTACGGTCGTATTGGTTGCGTTGTGACTCGAAGCTCGCTCTCAGACGTTATCCCGTCACTGCCGAATGCGGGAACTTTTGCCTGCTGCGTTACCGCCCTGCGCCGTTTTGTCCCTCCTTAGAACAACCTGGTGGTCCATGAGCTACCTGAAGACGACCATATTGACACCCAGCTTAACGCTGACGTCCGATCTACACGAGTCCATGAGTCACATGAATCCCAACCTCATACCATCCATCGATTTTAGCTTCCAAAGGGCTGGATTACAGGAGAACGCCACAACTCCCAGCTGCAAAATTACCTCGAATAATACAATTCAAACTTTGCAAGGATAACAACATTGAAGTTAAAATCACTATCTGAAGTGTAAAGACATAACAAAAGAATCGTGTACGTTCGAATTGGTTGCGTTGTGACTCGAAGCTCGCTCTCAGACGTTATCCCATCACTGCCGAATGCGGGAACTTTTGCCTGCTGCGTTACCGCCCTGAGCCGTTTTGTCCCTACTTAGAACAACCTGGTGGTCCATGAGCTACCTGAAGACGACCATATTGACACCCAGCTTAACGCTGACGTCCGTTCTACACGAGTCCATGAGTCGCATGAATCCCATCCTCATACCATCCATCGATTCTAGCTTCCAAAGGGCTGGATTACAGGAGAACGCCACAACTCCCAGCTGCAAAATTACCTCGAATAATACAATTCAAACTTTGCAAGGATAACAACATTGAAGTTAAAATCACTATCTGAAGTGTAAAGGCATAACAAAAGAATCGTGTACGGTCGTATTGGTTGCGTTGTGACTCGAAGCTCGCTCTCAGACGTTATCCCGTCACTGCCGAATGCGGGAACGTTTGCCTGCTGCGTTACCGCCTTGAGCCGTTTTGTCCCTCCTTAGAACAACCTGGTGGTCCATGAGCTACCTGAAGACGACCATATTGACACCCAGCTTAACGCTGACGTCCGTTCTACACGAGTCCATGAGTCGCATGAATCCCATCCTCATACCATCCATCGATTCTAGCTTCCAAAGGGCTGGATTACAGGAGAACGCCAACACTCCCAGGTGCAAAATTACCTCGAATAAAACAATTCAAACTTTGCAAGGATAACAACATTGAAGTTAAAATCACTATCTGAAATGTAAAGACATAACAGAAGAATCGTGTACGGTCGTATTGGTTGCGTTGTGACTCGAAGCTCGCTCTCAGACGTTATCCCGTCACTGCCGAATGCGGGAACTTTTGCCTGCTGCGTTACCGCCCTGAGCCGTTTTGTCCCTCCTTAGAACAACCTGGTGGTCCATGAGCTACCTGAAGACGACCATATTGACACCCAGCTTAACGCTGACGTCCGTTCT
The DNA here is from genome assembly GCF_054372755.1 of Phalangium opilio. Taxonomy (NCBI): domain Eukaryota; kingdom Metazoa; phylum Arthropoda; class Arachnida; order Opiliones; family Phalangiidae; genus Phalangium; species Phalangium opilio. Next base: position 3,846,732 of record NW_028324185.1, read on the forward strand.
ACACGAGTCCATGAGTCGCATGAATCCCATCCTCATACCATCCATCGATTCTAGCTTCCAAAGGGCTGGATTACAGGAGAACGCCAACACTCCCAGGTGCAAAATTACCTCGAATAAAACAATTCAAACTTTGCAAGGATAACAACATTGAAGTTAAAATCACTATCTGAAATGTAAAGACATAACAGAAGAATCGTGTACGGTCGTATTGGTTGCGTTGTGACTCGAAGCTCGCTCTCAGACGTTATCCCGTCACTGCCGAATGCGGGAACTTTTGCCTGCTGCGTTACCGCCCTGAGCCGTTTTGTCCCTCCTTAGAACAACCTGGTGGTCCATGAGCTACCTGAAGACGACCATATTGACACCCAGCTTAAAGCTGACGTCCGTTCTACACGAGTCCATGAGTCGCATGAATCCCATCCTCATACCATCCATCGATTCTAGCTTCCAAAGGGCTGGATTACAGGAGAACGCCACAACTCCCAGCTGCAAAATTACCTCGAATAAAACAATTCAAACTTTGCAAGGATAACAACATTGAAGTTAAAATCACTATCTGAAGTGTAAAGGCATAACAAAAGAATCGTGTACGGTCGTATTGGTTGCGTTGTGACTCGAAGCTCGCTCTCAGACGTTATCCCGTCACTGCCGAATGCGGAAACTTTTGCCTGCTGCGTTACCGCCCTGAGCCGTTTTGTCCCTCCTTAGAACAACCTGGTGGTTCATGAGCTACCTGAAGACGACCATATTGACACCCAGCTTAACGCTGACGGTCGTTCTACACGAGTCCATGAGTCGCATGAATCCCATCCTCATACCATCCATCGATTCTAGCTTCCAAAGGGCTGGATTACAGGAGAACGCCAACACTCCCAGCTGCAAAATTACCTCGAATAAAACAATTCAAACTTTGCAAGGATAACAACATTGAAGTTAAAATCATTATCTGAAGCGTAAAAACATAACAAAAGAATCGTGTACGTTCGTATTGGTTGCGTTGTGACTCGAAGCTCGCTCTCAGACGTTATCCCGTCACTGCCGAATGCGGGAACTTTTGCCTGCTGCGTTACCGCCCTGAGCCGTTTTGTCCCTCCTTAGAACAACCTGGTGGTCCATGAGCTACCTGAAGACGACCATATTGACACCCAGCTTAACGCTGGCGTCCGTTCTACACGAGTCCATGAGTCGCATGAATCCCATCCTCATACCATCCATCGATTCTAGCTTCCAAAGGGCTGGATTACAGGAGAACGCCACAACTCCCAGCTGCAAAATTACCTCGAATAAAACAATTCAAACTTTGCAAGGATAACAACATTGAAGTTAAAATCACTATCTGAAGTGTAAAGGCATAACAAAAGAATCGTGTACGGTCGTACTGGTTGCGTTGTGACTCGAAGCTCGCTCTCAGACGTTATCCCGTCACTGCCGAATGCGGGAACGTTTGCCTGCTGCGTTACCGCCCTGAGCCGTTTTGTCCCTCCTTAGAACAACCTGGTGGTCCATGAGCTACCTGAAGACGACCATATTGACACCCAGCTTAAAGCTGACGTCCGTTCTACACGAGTCCATGAGTCGCATGAATCCCATCCTCATACCATCCATCGATTCTAGCTTCCAAAGGGCTGGATTACAGGAGAACGCCACAACTCCCAGCTGCAAAATTACCTCGAATAAAACAATTCAAACTTTGCAAGGATAACAACATTGAAGTTAAAATCACTATCTGAAGTGTAAAGGCATAACAAAAGAATCGTGTACGGTCGTATTGGTTGCGTTGTGACTCGAAGCTCGCTCTCAGACGTTATCCCGTCACTGCCGAATGCGGGAACTTTTGCCTGCTGCGTTACCGCCCTGAGCCGTTTTGTCCCTCCTTAGAACAACCTGGTGGTCCATGAGCTACCTGAAGACGACCATATTGACACCCAGCTTAACGCTGACGTCCGTTCTACACGAGTCCATGAGTCGCATGAATCCCATCCTCATACCATCCATCGATTCTAGCTTCCAAAGGGCTGGATTACAGGAGAACGCCAACACTCCCAGGTGCAAAATTACCTCGAATAAAACAATTCAAACTTTGCAAGGATAACAACATTGAAGTTAAAATCACTATCTGAAATGTAAAGACATAACAGAAGAATCGTGTACGGTCGTATTGGTTGCGTTGTGACTCGAAGCTCGCTCTCAGACGTTATCCCGTCACTGCCGAATGCGGGAACTTTTGCCTGCTGCGTTACCGCCCTGAGCCGTTTTGTCCCTCCTTAGAACAACCTGGTGGTCCATGAGCTACCTGAAGACGACCATATTGACACCCAGCTTAAAGCTGACGTCCGTTCTACACGAGTCCATGAGTCGCATGAATCCCATCCTCATACCATCCATCGATTCTAGCTTCCAAAGGGCTGGATTACAGGAGAACGCCACAACTCCCAGCTGCAAAATTACCTCGAATAAAACAATTCAAACTTTGCAAGGATAACAACATTGAAGTTAAAATCACTATCTGAAGTGTAAAGGCATAACAAAAGAATCGTGTACGGTCGTATTGGTTGCGTTGTGACTCGAAGCTCGCTCTCAGACGTTATCCCGTCACTGCCGAATGCGGGAACTTTTGCCTGCTGCGTTACCGCCCTGAGCCGTTTTGTCCCTCCTTAGAACAACCTGGTGGTTCATGAGCTACCTGAAGACGACCATATTGACACCCAGCTTAACGCTGACGGTCGTTCTACACGAGTCCATGAGTCGCATGAATCCCATCCTCATACCATCCATCGATTCTAGCTTCCAAAGGGCTGGATTACAGGAGAACGCCAACACTCCCAGCTGCAAAATTACCTCGAATAAAACAATTCAAACTTTGCAAGGATAACAACATTGAAGTTAAAATCATTATCTGAAGCGTAAAAACATAACAAAAGAATCGTGTACGTTCGTATTGGTTGCGTTGTGACTCGAAGCTCGCTCTCAGACGTTATCCCGTCACTGCCGAATGCGGGAACTTTTGCCTGCTGCGTTACCGCCCTGAGCCGTTTTGTCCCTCCTTAGAACAACCTGGTGGTCCATGAGCTACCTGAAGACGACCATATTGACACCCAGCTTAACGCTGGCGTCCGTTCTACACGAGTCCATGAGTCGCATGAATCCCATCCTCATACCATCCATCGATTCTAGCTTCCAAAGGGCTGGATTACAGGAGAACGCCACAACTCCCAGCTGCAAAATTACCTCGAATAAAACAATTCAAACTTTGCAAGGATAACAACATTGAAGTTAAAATCACTATCTGAAGTGTAAAGGCATAACAAAAGAATCGTGTACGGTCGTATTGGTTGCGTTGTGACTCGAAGCTCGCTCTCAGACGTTATCCCGTCACTGCCGAATGCGGGAACGTTTGCCTGCTGCGTTACCGCCCTGAGCCGTTTTGTCCCTCCTTAGAACAACCTGGTGGTCCATGAGCTACCTGAAGACGACCATATTGACACCCAGCTTAAAGCTGACGTCCGTTCTACACGAGTCCATGAGTCGCATGAATCCCATCCTCATACCATCCATCGATTCTAGCTTCCAAAGGGCTGGATTACAGGAGAACGCCACAACTCCCAGCTGCAAAATTACCTCGAATAAAACAATTCAAACTTTGCAAGGATAACAACATTGAAGTTAAAATCACTATCTGAAGTGTAAAGGCATAACAAAAGAATCGTGTACGGTCGTATTGGTTGCGTTGTGACTCGAAGCTCGCTCTCAGACGTTATCCCGTCACTGCCGAATGCGGGAACTTTTGCCTGCTGCGTTACCGCCCTGAGCCGTTTTGTCCCTCCTTAGAACAACCTGGTGGTTCATGAGCTACCTGAAGACGACCATATTGACACCCAGCTTAACGCTGACGGTCGTTCTACACGAGTCCATGAGTCGCATGAATCCCATCCTCATACCATCCATCGATTCTAGCTTCCAAAGGGCTGGATTACAGGAGAACGCCAACACTCCCAGCTGCAAAATTACCTCGAATAAAACAATTCAAACTTTGCAAGGATAACAACATTGAAGTTAAAATCATTATCTGAAGTGTAAAAACATAACAAAAGAATCGTGTACGTTCGTATTGGTTGCGTTGTGACTCGAAGCTCGCTCTCAGACGTTATCCCGTCACTGCCGAATGCGGGAACTTTTGCCTGCTGCGTTACCGCCCTGAGCCGTTTTGTCCCTCCTTAGAACAACCTGCTGGTCCATGAGCTACCTGAAGACGATCATATCGACACCCAGCTTAACGCTGACGGTCGTTCTACACGAGTCCATGAGTCGCATGAATCCCATCCTCATACCATCCATCGATTCTAGCTTCCAAAGGGCTGGATTACAGGAGAACGCCACAACTCCCAGCTGCGAAGTTATCTCGAATAAAACATTTCAAACTTTGCAAGGATAACAACATTGAAGTTAAAATCACTATCTGAAGTGTAAAGGCATAACAAAGGAATCGTGTACGGTCGTATTGGTTGCGTTGTGAATCGAAGCTCGCTCTCAGACGTTATCCCGTCACTGCCGAATGCGGGAACGTTTGCCTGCTGCGTTACCGCCCTGAGCCGTTTTGTCCCTCCTTAGAACAACCTGGTGGTCCATGAGCTACCTGAAGACGACCATATTGACACCCAGCTTAAAGCTGACGTCCGTTCTACACGAGTCCATGAGTCGCATGAATCCCATCCTCATACCATCCATCGATTCTAGCTTCCAAAGGGCTGGATTACAGGAGAACGCCAACACTCCCAGCTGCAAAATTACCTCGAATAAAACAATTCAAACTTTGCAAGGATAACAACATTGAAGTTAAAATCATTATCTGAAGTGTAAAAACATAACAAAAGAATCGTGTACGTTCGTATTGGTTGCGTTGTGACTCGAAGCTCGCTCTCAGACGTTATCCCGTCACTGCCGAATGCGGGAACTTTTGCCTGCTGCGTTACCGCCCTGAGCCGTTTTGTCCCTCCTTAGAACAACCTGCTGGTCCATGAGCTACCTGAAGACGATCATATCGACACCCAGCTTAACGCTGACGGTCGTTCTACACGAGTCCATGAGTCGCATGAATCCCATCCTCATACCATCCATCGATTCTAGCTTCCAAAGGGCTGGATTACAGGAGAACGCCACAACTCCCAGCTGCGAAGTTATCTCGAATAAAACATTTCAAACTTTGCAAGGATAACAACATTGAAGTTAAAATCACTATCTGAAGTGTAAAGGCATAACAAAGGAATCGTGTACGGTCGTATTGGTTGCGTTGTGAATCGAAGCTCGCTCTCAGACGTTATCCCGTCACTGCCGAATGCGGGAACGTTTGCCTGCTGCGTTACCGCCCTGAGCCGTTTTGTCCCTCCTTAGAACAACCTGGTGGTCCATGAGCTACCTGAAGACGACCATATTGACACCCAGCTTAACGCTGACGGTCGTTCTACACGAGTCCATGAGTCACATGAATCCCATCCTCATACCATCCATCGATTCTAGCTTCCAAAGGGCTGGATTACAGGAGAACGCCACAACTCCCAGCTGCAAAATTACCTCGAATAAAACAATTCAAACTTTGCAAGGATAACAACATTGAAGTTAAAATCACTATCTGAAGTGTAAAGGCATAACAAAGGAATCGTGTACGGTCGTATTGATTGCGTTGTGAATCGAAGCTCGCTCTCAGACGTTATCCCGTCACTGCCGAATGCGGGAACGTTTGCCTGCTGCGTTACCGCCCTGAGCCGTTTTGTCCCTCCTTAGAACAACCTGGTGGTCCATGAGCTACCTGAAGACGACCATATTGACACCCAGCTTAACGCTGACGGTCGTTCTACACGAGTCCATGAGTCACATGAATCCCATCCTCATACCATCCATCGATTCTAGCTTCCAAAGGGCTGGATTACAGGAGAACGCCACAACTCCCAGCTGCGAAGTTATCTCGAATAAAACATTTCAAACTTTGCAAGGATAACAACATTGAAGTTAAAATCACTATCTTAAGTGTAAAGGCATAACAAAGGAATCGTGTACGGTCGTATTGGTTGCGTTGTGACTCGAAGCTCGCTCTCAGACGTTATCCCGTCACTGCCGAATGCGGGAACGTTTGCCTGCTGCGTTACCGCCCTGAGCCGTTTTGTCCCTCCTTAGAACAACCTGGTGGTCCATGAGCTACCTGAAGACGACCATATTGACACCCAGCTTAAAGCTGACGTCCGTTCTACACGAGTCCATGAGTCGCATGAATCCCATCCTCATACCATCCATCGATTCTAGCTTCCAAAGGGCTGGATTACAGGAGAACGCCACAACTCCCAGCTGCAAAATTACCTCGAATAAAACAATTCAAACTTTGCCAGGATAACAACATTGAAGTTAAAATCACTATCTGAAGTGTAAAGGCATAACAAAAGAATCGTGTACGGTCGTATTGGTTGCGTTGTGACTCGAAGCTCGCTCTCAGACGTTATCCCGTCACTGCCGAATGCGGGAACTTTTGCCTGCTGCGTTACCGCCCTGAGCCGTTTTGTCCCTCCTTAGAACAACCTGGTGGTTCATGAGCTACCTGAAGACGACCATATTGACACCCAGCTTAACGCTGACGGTCGTTCTACACGAGTCCATGAGTCGCATGAATCCCATCCTCATACCATCCATCGATTCTAGCTTCCAAAGGGCTGGATTACAGGAGAACGCCAACACTCCCAGCTGCAAAATTACCTCGAATAAAACAATTCAAACTTTGCATGGATAACAACATTGAAGTTAAAATCATTATCTGAAGCGTAAAAACATAACAAAAGAATCGTGTACGTTCGTATTGGTTGCGTTGTGACTCGAAGCTCGCTCTCAGACGTTATCCCGTCACTGCCGAATGCGGGAACTTTTGCCTGCTGCGTTACCGCCCTGAGCCGTTTTGTCCCTCCTTAGAACAACCTGGTGGTCCATGAGCTACCTGAAGACGACCATATTGACACCCAGCTTAACGCTGGCGTCCGTTCTACACGAGTCCATGAGTCGCATGAATCCCATCCTCATACCATCCATCGATTCTAGCTTCCAAAGGGCTGGATTACAGGAGAACGCCACAACTCCCAGCTGCAAAATTACCTCGAATAAAACAATTCAAACTTTGCAAGGATAACAACATTGAAGTTAAAATCACTATCTGAAGTGTAAAGGCATAACAAAAGAATCGTGTACGGTCGTATTGGTTGCGTTGTGACTCGAAGCTCGCTCTCAGACGTTATCCCGTCACTGCCGAATGCGGGAACTTTTGCCTGCTGCGTTACCGCCCTGAGCCGTTTTGTCCCTCCTTAGAACAACCTGGTGGTCCATGAGCTACCTGAAGACGACCATATTGACACCCAGCTTAACGCTGACGGTCATTCTACACGAGTCCATGAGTCGCATGAATCCCATCCTCATACCATCCATCGATTCTAGCTTCCAAAGGGCTGGATTACAGGAGAACGCCAACACTCCCAGCTGCAAAATTACCTCGAATAAAACAATTCAAACTTTGCAAGGATAACAACATTGAAGTTAAAATCACTATCTTAAGTGTAAAGGCATAACAAAGGAATCGTGTACGGTCGTATTGGTTGCGTTGTGAATCGAAGCTCGCTCTCAGACGTTATCCCGTCACTGCCGAATGCGGGAACGTTTGCCTGCTGCGTTACCGCCCTGAGCCGTTTTGTCCCTCCTTAGAACAACCTGGTGGTCCATGAGCTACCTGAAGACGACCATATTGACACCCAGCTTAAAGCTGACGTCCGTTCTACACGAGTCCATGAGTCGCATGAATCCCATCCTCATACCATCCATCGATTCTAGCTTCCAAAGGGCTGGATTACAGGAGAACGCCACAACTCCCAGCTGCAAAATTACCTCGAATAAAACAATTCAAACTTTGCCAGGATAACAACATTGAAGTTAAAATCACTATCTGAAGTGTAAAGGCATAACAAAAGAATCGTGTACGGTCGTATTGGTTGCGTTGTGACTCGAAGCTCGCTCTCAGACGTTATCCCGTCACTGCCGAATGCGGGAACTTTTGCCTGCTGCGTTACCGCCCTGAGCCGTTTTGTCCCTCCTTAGAACAACCTGGTGGTCCATGAGCTACCTGAAGACGACCATATTGACACCCAGCTTAACGCTGACGGTCATTCTACACGAGTCCATGAGTCGCATGAATCCCATCCTCATACCATCCATCGATTCTAGCTTCCAAAGGGCTGGATTACAGGAGAACGCCAACACTCCCAGCTGCAAAATTACCTCGAATAAAACAATTCAAACTTTGCAAGGATAACAACATTGAAGTTAAAATCATTATCTGAAGTGTAAAAACATAACAAAAGAATCGTGTACGTTCGTATTGGTTGCGTTGTGACTCGAAGCTCGCTCTCAGACGTTATCCCGTCACTGCCGAATGCGGGAACTTTTGCCTGCTGCGTTACCGCCCTGAGCCGTTTTGTCCCTCCTTAGAACAACCTGGTGGTCCATGAGCTACCTGAAGACGATCATATCGACACCCAGCTTAACGCTGACGGTCGTTCTACACGAGTCCATGAGTCGCATGAATCCCATCCTCATACCATCCATCGATTCTAGCTTCCAAAGGGCTGGATTACAGGAGAACGCCACAACTCCCAGCTGCGAAGTTATCTCGAATAAAACATTTCAAACTTTGCAAGGATAACAACATTGAAGTTAAAATCACTATCTGAAGTGTAAAGGCATAACAAAGGAATCGTGTACGGTCGTATTGGTTGCGTTGTGAATCGAAGCTCGCTCTCAGACGTTATCCCGTCACTGCCGAATGCGGGAACGTTTGCCTGCTGCGTTACCGCCCTGAGCCGTTTTGTCCCTCCTTAGAACAACCTGGTGGTCCATGAGCTACCTGAAGACGACCATATTGACACCCAGCTTAACGCTGACGGTCGTTCTACACGAGTCCATGAGTCACATGAATCCCATCCTCATACCATCCATCGATTCTAGCTTCCAAAGGGCTGGATTACAGGAGAACGCCACAACTCCCAGCTGCGAAGTTATCTCGAATAAAACATTTCAAACTTTGCAAGGATAACAACATTGAAGTTAAAATCACTATCTTAAGTGTAAAGGCATAACAAAGGAATCGTGTACGGTCGTATTGGTTGCGTTGTGACTCGAAGCTCGCTCTAGGACGTTATCCCGTCACTGCCGAATGCGGGAACGTTTGCCTGCTGCGTTACCGCCCTGAGCCGTTTTGTCCCTCCTTAGAACAACCTGGTGGTCCATGAGCTACCTGAAGACGACCATATTGACACCCAGCTTAACGCGGACGTCCGATCTACACGAGCCCATGAGTCACAGGATTCCCAACCTCATACCATCCATCGATTCTAGCTTCCAAAGGGCTGGATTACAGGAGAACGCCACAACTCCCAGCCGCAAAATTACCTCGAATAAAACAATTCAAAGTTTGCAAGGATAACAACATTGAAGTTAAAATCACCGTCTGAAGTGTAAAGACATAACAAAAGAATCGTGTACGTTCGTATTGGTTGCGTTGTGACTCGAAGCTCGCTCTCAGACGTTATCCCGTCACTGCCGAATGCGGGAACTTTTGCCTGCTGCGTTACCGCCCTGAGCCGTTTTGTCCCTCCTTAGAACAACCTGGTGGTCCATGAGCTACCTGAAGACGATAATATTGACACCCAGCTTAACGCTGACGTCCGATCTACACGAGTCCATGAGTCACATGAATCCCAACCTCATACCATCCATCAATTTTAGCTTCCAAAGGGCTGGATTACAGGAGAACGCCACAACTCCCAGCTGCAAAATTACCTCGAATAAAACAATCAAACTTTGCAAGGATAACAACATTGAAGTTAAAATCACTATCTGAAGTGTAAAGGCATAACAAAAGAATCGTGTACGGTCGAATTGGTTGCGTTGTGACTCGAAGCTCGCTCTCAGACGTTATCCCGTCACTGCCGAATACGGGAACGTTTGCCTGCTGCGTTACCGCCCTGAGCCGTTTTGTCCCTCCTTAGAACAACCTGGTGGTCCATGAGCTACCTTAAGACGACCATATTGACACCCAGCTTAACGCTGACGTCCGATCTACACGATCCCATGAGTCCCAGGATTACCAACGTCATACCATCCATCGATTCTAGCTTCCAAAGGGCTGGATTACAGGAGAATGCCAACACTCCCAGGTGCAAAATTACCTCCAATAAAACAATTCAAACTTTGCAAGGATAACAACATTGAAGTTAAAATCACTATCTGAAGTGTAAAGGCATAACAAAAGAATCGTGTACGGTCGTATTGGTTGCGTTGTGACTCGAAGCTCGCTCTCAGACGTTATCCCGTCACTGCCGAATGCGGGAACTTTTGCCTGCTGCGTTACCGCCCTGAGCCGTTTTGTCCCTCCTTAGAACAACCTGGTGGTCCATGAGCTACTTGAAGACGACCATATTGACACCCAGCTTAACGCTGACGGTCGTTCTACACGAGTCCATGAGTCACATGAATCCGATCCTCATACCATCCATAGATTCTAGCTTACAAAGGGCTGGATTACAGGAGATAGCAACAACTCCCAGCTGCTAAATTACCTCGAATGAAACAATTCAAACTTTGCAAGGATAACAACATTGAAGTTAAAATCACTATCTGAAGTGTAAAGACATAACAAAAGAATCGTGTACGTTCGTATTGGTTGCGTTGTGACTCGAAGCTCGCTCTCAGACGTTATCCCGTCACTGCCGAATGCGGGAACTTTTGCCTGCTGCGTTACCGCCCTGAGCCGTTTTGTCCCTCCTTAGAACAACCTGGTGGTCCATGAGCTACCTGAAGACGACCATATTGACACCCAGCTTAACGCGGACGTCCGATCTACACGAGCCCATGAGTCACAGGATTCCCAACCTCATACCATCCATCGATTCTAGCTTCCAAAGGGCTGGATTACAGGAGAACGCCACAACTCCCAGCCGCAAAATTACCTCGAATAAAACAATTCAAAGTTTGCAAGGATAACAACATTGAAGTTAAAATCACCGTCTGAAGTGTAAAGACATAACAAAAGAATCGTGTACGTTCGTATTGGTTGCGTTGTGACTCGAAGCTCGCTCTCAGACGTTATCCCGTCACTGCCGAATGCGGGAACGTTTGCCTGCTGCGTTACCGCCCTGAGCCGTTTTGTCCCTCCTTAGAACAACCTGGTGGTCCATGAGCTACCTGAAGACGACCATATTGACACCCAGCTTAACGCTGACGGTCGTTCTACACGAGTCCATGAGTCACATGAATCCCATCCTCATACCATCCATCGATTCTAGCTTCCAAAGGGCTGGATTACAGGAGAACGCCACAACTCCCAGCTGCGAAGTTATCTCGAATAAAACATTTCAAACTTTGCAAGGATAACAACATTGAAGTTAAAATCACTATCTTAAGTGTAAAGGCATAACAAAGGAATCGTGTACGGTCGTATTGGTTGCGTTGTGACTCGAAGCTCGCTCTCAGACGTTATCCCGTCACTGCCGAATGCGGGAACGTTTGCCTGCTGCGTTACCGCCCTGAGCCGTTTTGTCCCTCCTTATAACAACCTGGTGGTCCATGAGCTACCTGAAGACGACCATATTGACACCCAGCTTAACGCGGACGTCCGATCTACACGAGCCCATGAGTCACAGGATTCCCAACCTCATACCATCCATCGATTCTAGCTTCCAAAGGGCTGGATTACAGGAGAACGCCACAACTCCCAGCCGCAAAATTACCTCGAATAAAACAATTCAAAGTTTGCAAGGATAACAACATTGAAGTTAAAATCACCATCTGAAGTGAAAAACTGACAGAAGAATCGTGTACGTTCGTATTGGTTGCGTTGTGACTCGAAGCTCGCTCTCAGACGTTATCCCGTCACTGCCGAATGCGGGAACGTTTGCCTGCTGCGTTACCGCCCTGAGCCGTTTTGTCCCTCCTTAGAACAACCTGGTGGTCCATGAGCTACCTGAAGACGACCATATTGACACCCAGCTTAACGCTGACGGTCGTTCTACACGAGTCCATGAGTCACATGAATCCCATCCTCATACCATCCATCGATTCTAGCTTCCAAAGGGCTGGATTACAGGAGAACGCCACAACTCCCAGCTGCGAAGTTATCTCGAATAAAACATTTCAAACTTTGCAAGGATAACAACATTGAAGTTAAAATCACTATCTTAAGTGTAAAGGCATAACAAAGGAATCGTGTACGGTCGTATTGGTTGCGTTGTGACTCGAAGCTCGCTCTCAGACGTTATCCCGTCACTGCCGAATGCGGGAACGTTTGCCTGCTGCGTTACCGCCCTGAGCCGTTTTGTCCCTCCTTAGAACAACCTGGTGGTCCATGAGCTACCTGAAGACGACCATATTGACACCCAGCTTAACGCGGACGTCCGATCTACACGAGCCCATGAGTCACAGGATTCCCAACCTCATACCATCCATCGATTCTAGCTTCCAAAGGGCTGGATTACAGGAGAACGCCACAACTCCCAGCCGCAAAATTACCTCGAATAAAACAATTCAAAGTTTGCAAGGATAACAACATTGAAGTTAAAATCACCGTCTGAAGTGTAAAGACATAACAAAAGAATCGTGTACGTTCGTATTGGTTGCGTTGTGACTCGAAGCTCGCTCTCAGACGTTATCCCGTCACTGCCGAATGCGGGAACTTTTGCCTGCTGCGTTACCGCCCTGAGCCGTTTTGTCCCTCCTTAGAACAACCTGGTGGTCCATGAGCTACCTGAAGACGATAATATTGACACCCAGCTTAACGCTGACGTCCGATCTACACGAGTCCATGAGTCACATGAATCCCAACCTCATACCATCCATCAATTTTAGCTTCCAAAGGGCTGGATTACAGGAGAACGCCACAACTCCCAGCTGCAAAATTACCTCGAATAAAACAATCAAACTTTGCAAGGATAACAACATTGAAGTTAAAATCACTATCTGAAGTGTAAAGGCATAACAAAAGAATCGTGTACGGTCGAATTGGTTGCGTTGTGACTCGAAGCTCGCTCTCAGACGTTATCCCGTCACTGCCGAATACGGGAACGTTTGCCTGCTGCGTTACCGCCCTGAGCCGTTTTGTCCCTCCTTAGAACAACCTGGTGGTCCATGAGCTACCTTAAGACGACCATATTGACACCCAGCTTAACGCTGACGTCCGATCTACACGATCCCATGAGTCCCAGGATTACCAACGTCATACCATCCATCGATTCTAGCTTCCAAAGGGCTGGATTACAGGAGAACGCCAACACTCCCAGGTGCAAAATTACCTCCAATAAAACAATTCAAACTTTGCAAGGATAACAACATTGAAGTTAAAATCACTATCTGAAGTGTAAAGGCATAACAAAAGAATCGTGTACGGTCGTATTGGTTGCGTTGTGACTCGAAGCTCGCTCTCAGACGTTATCCCGTCACTGCCGAATGCGGGAACTTTTGCCTGCTGCGTTACCGCCCTGAGCCGTTTTGTCCCTCCTTAGAACAACCTGGTGGTCCATGAGCTACTTGAAGACGACCATATTGACACCCAGCTTAACGCTGACGGTCGTTCTACACGAGTCCATGAGTCACATGAATCCGATCCTCATACCATCCATAGATTCTAGCTTACAAAGGGCTGGATTACAGGAGATAGCAACAACTCCCAGCTGCTAAATTACCTCGAATGAAACAATTCAAACTTTGCAAGGATAACAACATTGAAGTTAAAATCACTATCTGAAGTGTAAAGACATAACAAAAGAATCGTGTACGTTCGTATTGGTTGCGTTGTGACTCGAAGCTCGCTCTCAGACGTTATCCCGTCACTGCCGAATGCGGGAACTTTTGCCTGCTGCGTTACCGCCCTGAGCCGTTTTGTCCCTCCTTAGAACAACCTGGTGGTCCATGAGCTACCTGAAGACGACCATATTGACACCCAGCTTAACGCGGACGTCCGATCTACACGAGCCCATGAGTCACAGGATTCCCAACCTCATACCATCCATCGATTCTAGCTTCCAAAGGGCTGGATTACAGGAGAACGCCACAACTCCCAGCCGCAAAATTACCTGAAATAAAACAATTCAAAGTTTGCAAGGATAACAACATTGAAGTTAAAATCACCGTCTGAAGTGTAAAGACATAACAAAAGAATCGTGTACGTTCGTATTGGTTGCGTTGTGACTCGAAGCTCGCTCTCAGACGTTATCCCGTCACTACCGAATGCGGGAACTTTTGCCTGCTGCGTTACCGCCCTGAGCCGTTTTGTCCCTCCTTAGAACAACCTGGTGGTCCATGAGCTACCTGAAGACGATAATATTGACACCCAGCTTAACGCTGACGTCCGATCTACACGAGTCCATGAGTCACATGAATCCCAACCTCATACCATCCATCAATTTTAGCTTCCAAAGGGCTGGATTACAGGAGAACGCCACAACTCCCAGCTGCAAAATTACCTCGAATAAAACAATCAAACTTTGCAAGGATAACAACATTGAAGTTAAAATCACTATCTGAAGTGTAAAGGCATAACAAAAGAATCGTGTACGGTCGAATTGGTTGCGTTGTGACTCGAAGCTCGCTCTCAGACGTTATCCCGTCACTGCCGAATACGGGAACGTTTGCCTGCTGCGTTACCGCCCTGAGCCGTTTTGTCCCTCCTTAGAACAACCTGGTGGTCCATGAGCTACCTTAAGACGACCATATTGACACCCAGCTTAACGCTGACGTCCGATCTACACGATCCCATGAGTCCCAGGATTACCAACGTCATACCATCCATCGATTCTAGCTTCCAAAGGGCTGGATTACAGGAGAACGCCAACACTCCCAGGTGCAAAATTACCTCCAATAAAACAATTCAAACTTTGCAAGGATAACAACATTGAAGTTAAAATCACTATCTGAAGTGTAAAGGCATAACAAAAGAATCGTGTACGGTCGTATTGGTTGCGTTGTGACTCGAAGCTCGCTCTCAGACGTTATCCCGTCACTGCCGAATGCGGGAACTATTGCCTGCTGCGTTACCGCCCTGAGCCGTTTTGTCCCTCCTTAGAACAACCTGGTGGTCCATGAGCTACTTGAAGACGACCATATTGACACCCAGCTTAACGCTGACGGTCGTTCTACACGAGTCCATGAGTCACATGAATCCGATCCTCATACCATCCATAGATTCTAGCTTACAAAGGGCTGGATTACAGGAGATAGCAACAACTCCCAGCTGCTAAATTACCTCGAATGAAACAATTCAAACTTTGCAAGGATAACAACATTGAAGTTAAAATCACTATCTGAAGTGTAAAGACATAACAAAAGAATCGTGTACGTTCGTATTGGTTGTGTTGTGACTCGAAGCTCGCTCTCAGACGTTATCCCGTCACTGCCGAATGCGGGAACTTTTGCCTGCTGCGTTACCGCCCTGAGCCGTTTTGTCCCTCCTTAGAACAACCTGGTGGTCCATGAGCTACCTGAAGACGACCATATTGACACCCAGCTTAACGCGGACGTCCGATCTACACGAGCCCATGAGTCACAGGATTCCCAACCTCATACCATCCATCGATTCTAGCTTCCAAAGGGCTGGATTACAGGAGAACGCCACAACTCCCAGCCGCAAAATTACCTCGAATAAAACAATTCAAAGTTTGCAAGGATAACAACATTGAAGTTAAAATCACCGTCTGAAGTGTAAAGACATAACAAAAGAATCGTGTACGTTCGTATTGGTTGCGTTGTGACTCGAAGCTCGCTCTCAGACGTTATCCCGTCACTACCGAATGCGGGAACTTTTGCCTGCTGCGTTACCGCCCTGAGCCGTTTTGTCCCTCCTTAGAACAACCTGGTGGTCCATGAGCTACCTGAAGACGATAATATTGACACCCAGCTTAACGCTGACGTCCGATCTACACGAGTCCATGAGTCACATGAATCCCAACCTCATACCATCCATCAATTTTAGCTTCCAAAGGGCTGGATTACAGGAGAACGCCACAACTCCCAGCTGCAAAATTACCTCGAATAAAACAATCAAACTTTGCAAGGATAACAACATTGAAGTTAAAATCACTATCTGAAGTGTAAAGGCATAACAAAAGAATCGTGTACGGTCGAATTGGTTGCGTTGTGACTCGAAGCTCGCTCTCAGACGTTATCCCGTCACTGCCGAATACGGGAACGTTTGCCTGCTGCGTTACCGCCCTGAGCCGTTTTGTCCCTCCTTAGAACAACCTGGTGGTCCATGAGCTACCTTAAGACGACCATATTGACACCCAGCTTAACGCTGACGTCCGATCTACACGATCCCATGAGTCCCAGGATTACCAACGTCATACCATCCATCGATTCTAGCTTCCAAAGGGCTGGATTACAGGAGAACGCCAACACTCCCAGGTGCAAAATTACCTCCAATAAAACAATTCAAACTTTGCAAGGATAACAACATTGAAGTTAAAATCACTATCTGAAGTGTAAAGGCATAACAAAAGAATCGTGTACGGTCGTATTGGTTGCGTTGTGACTCGAAGCTCGCTCTCAGACGTTATCCCGTCACTGCCGAATGCGGGAACTTTTGCCTGCTGCGTTACCGCCCTGAGCCGTTTTGTCCCTCCTTAGAACAACCTGGTGGTCCATGAGCTACTTGAAGACGACCATATTGACACCCAGCTTAACGCTGACGGTCGTTCTACACGAGTCCATGAGTCACATGAATCCGATCCTCATACCATCCATAGATTCTAGCTTACAAAGGGCTGGATTACAGGAGATAGCAACAACTCCCAGCTGCTAAATTACCTCGAATGAAACAATTCAAACTTTGCAAGGATAACAACATTGAAGTTAAAATCACTATCTGAAGTGTAAAGACATAACAAAAGAATCGTGTACGTTCGTATTGGTTGCGTTGTGACTCGAAGCTCGCTCTCAGACGTTATCCCGTCACTGCCGAATGCGGGAACTTTTGCCTGCTGCGTTACCGCCCTGAGCCGTTTTGTCCCTCCTTAGAACAACCTGGTGGTCCATGAGCTACCTGAAGACGACCATATTGACACCCAGCTTAACGCGGACGTCCGATCTACACGAGCCCATGAGTCACAGGATTCCCAACCTCATACCATCCATCGATTCTAGCTTCCAAAGGGCTGGATTACAGGAGAACGCCACAACTCCCAGCCGCAAAATTACCTGAAATAAAACAATTCAAAGTTTGCAAGGATAACAACATTGAAGTTAAAATCACCGTCTGAAGTGTAAAGACATAACAAAAGAATCGTGTACGTTCGTATTGGTTGCGTTGTGACTCGAAGCTCGCTCTCAGACGTTATCCCGTCACTACCGAATGCGGGAACTTTTGCCTGCTGCGTTACCGCCCTGAGCCGTTTTGTCCCTCCTTAGAACAACCTGGTGGTCCATGAGCTACCTGAAGACGATAATATTGACACCCAGCTTAACGCTGACGTCCGATCTACACGAGTCCATGAGTCACATGAATCCCAACCTCATACCATCCATCAATTTTAGCTTCCAAAGGGCTGGATTACAGGAGAACGCCACAACTCCCAGCTGCAAAATTACCTCGAATAAAACAATCAAACTTTGCAAGGATAACAACATTGAAGTTAAAATCACTATCTGAAGTGTAAAGGCATAACAAAAGAATCGTGTACGGTCGAATTGGTTGCGTTGTGACTCGAAGCTCGCTCTCAGACGTTATCCCGTCACTGCCGAATACGGGAACGTTTGCCTGCTGCGTTACCGCCCTGAGCCGTTTTGTCCCTCCTTAGAACAACCTGGTGGTCCATGAGCTACCTTAAGACGACCATATTGACACCCAGCTTAACGCTGACGTCCGATCTACACGATCCCATGAGTCCCAGGATTACCAACGTCGTACCATCCATCGATTCTAGCTTCCAAAGGGCTGGATTACAGGAGAACGCCAACACTCCCAGGTGCAAAATTACCTCCAATAAAACAATTCAAACTTTGCAAGGATAACAACATTGAAGTTAAAATCACTATCTGAAGTGTAAAGGCATAACAAAAGAATCGTGTACGGTCGTATTGGTTGCGTTGTGACTCGAAGCTCGCTCTCAGACGTTATCCCGTCACTGCCGAATGCGGGAACTATTGCCTGCTGCGTTACCGCCCTGAGCCGTTTTGTCCCTCCTTAGAACAACCTGGTGGTCCATGAGCTACTTGAAGACGACCATATTGACACCCAGCTTAACGCTGACGGTCGTTCTACACGAGTCCATGAGTCACATGAATCCGATCCTCATACCATCCATAGATTCTAGCTTACAAAGGGCTGGATTACAGGAGATAGCAACAACTCCCAGCTGCTAAATTACCTCGAATGAAACAATTCAAACTTTGCAAGGATAACAACATTGAAGTTAAAATCACTATCTGAAGTGTAAAGACATAACAAAAGAATCGTGTACGTTCGTATTGGTTGTGTTGTGACTCGAAGCTCGCTCTCAGACGTTATCCCGTCACTGCCGAATGCGGGAACTTTTGCCTGCTGCGTTACCGCCCTGAGCCGTTTTGTCCCTCCTTAGAACAACCTGGTGGTCCATGAGCTACCTGAAGACGACCATATTGACACCCAGCTTAACGCGGACGTCCGATCTACACGAGCCCATGAGTCACAGGATTCCCAACCTCATACCATCCATCGATTCTAGCTTCCAAAGGGCTGGATTACAGGAGAACGCCACAACTCCCAGCCGCAAAATTACCTCGAATAAAACAATTCAAAGTTTGCAAGGATAACAACATTGAAGTTAAAATCACCGTCTGAAGTGTAAAGACATAACAAAAGAATCGTGTACGTTCGTATTGGTTGCGTTGTGACTCGAAGCTCGCTCTCAGACGTTATCCCGTCACTACCGAATGCGGGAACTTTTGCCTGCTGCGTTACCGCCCTGAGCCGTTTTGTCCCTCCTTAGAACAACCTGGTGGTCCATGAGCTACCTGAAGACGATAATATTGACACCCAGCTTAACGCTGACGTCCGATCTACACGAGTCCATGAGTCACATGAATCCCAACCTCATACCATCCATCAATTTTAGCTTCCAAAGGGCTGGATTACAGGAGAACGCCACAACTCCCAGCTGCAAAATTACCTCGAATAAAACAATCAAACTTTGCAAGGATAACAACATTGAAGTTAAAATCACTATCTGAAGTGTAAAGGCATAACAAAAGAATCGTGTACGGTCGAATTGGTTGCGTTGTGACTCGAAGCTCGCTCTCAGACGTTATCCCGTCACTGCCGAATACGGGAACGTTTGCCTGCTGCGTTACCGCCCTGAGCCGTTTTGTCCCTCCTTAGAACAACCTGGTGGTCCATGAGCTACCTTAAGACGACCATATTGACACCCAGCTTAACGCTGACGTCCGATCTACACGATCCCATGAGTCCCAGGATTACCAACCTCATACCATCCATCGATTCTAGCTTCCAAAGGGCTGGATTACAGGAGAACGCCAACACTCTCAGCTGCAAAATTACCTCGAATGAAACAATTCAAACTTTGCAAGGATAACAACATTGAAGTTAAAATCACTATCTGAAGTGTAAAGACATAACAAAAGAATCGTGTACGGTCGAATTGGTTGCGTTGTGACTCGAAGCTCGCTCTCAGACGTTATCCCGTCACTGCCGAATGCGGGAACGTTTGCCTGCTGCGTTACCGCCCTGAGCCGTTTTGTCCCTCCTTAGAACAACCTGGTGGTAAATGAGCTACCTGAAGACGACCATATTGACACCCAGCTTAACGCCGACGTCCGATCTACACGAGTCCTTGAGCCACAGGAATCCCAACCTCATACCATCCATCGATTCTAGCTTCCAAAAGGCTGGATTACAGGAGAACGCCACAACTCCGAGCTGCAAAGTTACCTCGAATAAAACAATTCAAACTTTGCAAGGATAACAACATTGAAGTTAAAATCACCATCTGAAGTGAAAAACTGACATAAGAATCGTGTACGGTCATATTAGTTGCGTTGTGACTCGAAGCTCGCTCTCAGACGTTATCCCGTCACTGCCGAATGCGGGAACGTTTGCCTGCTGCGTTACCGCCCTGAGCCGTTTTGTCCCTCCTTAGAACAACCTGGTGGTCCATGAGCTACCTGAAGACGACCATATTGACACCCAGCTTAACGCTGACGTCCGATCTACACGAGCCCATGAGTCACATGAATCCCAACCTCATACCATCCATCGATTCTAGCTTCCAAACGGCTGGATTACAGGAGAACGCCACAACTCCCAGCTGCGAAGTTATCTCGAATAAAACATTTCAAACTTTGCAAGGATATCAACATTGAAGTTAAAATCACTATCTGAAGTGTAAAGACTAACAAAAGAATCGTGTACGGTCGTATTGGTTGCGTTGTGACTCGAAGCTCGCTCTCAGACGTTATCCCGTCACTGCCGAATGCGGGAGCGTTTGCCTGCTGCGTTACCGCCTTGAGCCGTTTTGTCCCTCCTTAGAACAACCTGGTGGTCCATGAGCTACCTGAAGACGACCATATTGACACCCAGCTAAACGCTGACGTCCGATCTACACCAGTCCATGAGTCACATGAATCCCAACCTCATACCATCCATCGATTCTAGCTTCCAAAGGGCTGGATTACAGGAGAACGCCACAACTCCCAGCTGCTAAATTACCTCGAATAAAACAATTCAACATTTGCAAAGATAACAACATTGAAGTAACAAGTCGGGAAAACCAAAATTTACCTCTCCGTGTCGAGAAGATTATATAACCTTAAGTATCCAATGAAAACGCCGACCTTTTTGCCCTCATCCTTTCCCGCGCTTTGCGCTTCCGCATTTCATCCTTACTCTCAACATTATCTTCCTCCATTTTACATATAAAAATCAAATACTCACAAAAAGAAGTGGCAAAAACCTGCTGGCTCTTTACAACCACTTAATTTGACTTAATATCCAATTTCCAACAACAATAATATACCGGTAGTTTAATTGACAACCTACTAGCATCGAAATTCTCATTAAGAATGGCTCCCACGGATAAAAAAGGACAATTTTCAACTAGGTGGGCGTTATCTCATTAGATTTGAAAAATATCATTTGTCTTTTTTACCAATGCCTAACCGTTTGGATTTTTTTAAAGCAATCTTAGCACCAAAAATATTTTTGAATGAGGATAAAAAAGGTCTGTCCTCTTGCAATTTTTTAAGCCTTTATCATGATTACTCTATACAACAGAAACAAGGAGTATAAACCCATTAGTGGAAGCAGTATTTTTTTCCCAAAACAATCTCGCTTATGTTTATCCTCTCTAGACTTCGCTAAAAACGTATTACTCCTACGTAAAATATTAATAGACAGGCAAGGATTCATACCATTAAAGGAGCGCAATATTATCCATATTTTCATTTCATATACAGAAAAAAGAAATTATTATGTTTCTGAGAGTAGCTTCCCATTTTTGTTGTGGTTTTGAAAAATATATCGCAATGCACGGGCCTTGATATATATAGGAGGCAATGAATGAAATATATCAAAATGCACGGGCCTTGATAGATATAGAAGGCAATGAATGAAATATATCACAATGCACGGGCCTCGATAGATATAGGAGGCAATGAATGAAATATATCACAATGCACGGGCCTTGATAGATATAGGAGGCAATGAATGAAATATATCACAATGCACGGGCCTTGATAGATATAGGAGGCAATGATAATCTCTCTCTTTGCACGAGAGGTTTATCTTTAATATTTAAATAAATATAATTATTTTTAATTATTTTAATCTTCAATAATTAACATTAATAATAGTTAAATCGTTTAAAATAAAGTTATACCTATTATCTTCTCAAACTTTGCTAATATTGACGTTTAAAGTGAAGGGTACCCCTCTTCCCGCATTCTTCAAATTTTGGGGTATATATACGATTCGTTTCCATTATAATAGTAAGGAAAAACCGCAAATGCGAAAACCTTTGGTAGCGATCCTACCTTAGGGAGCGACTAGACGTTTCTCGTAACCCTAGCTGATCGCCGCGTATATCCTAAAACCAAACGATGATAATGGAGTAGAAGCCAATGATACAGATTGGTGTCTATGTGGAATAGACGGAAGACCAGTGGATGGTGGTGTTAGAAGCCAGTGTAAGTGCAGACTGGTGTCAATGTGGGATTGACAAAGAACAGAAGATGGTGGTGATTAGAAGCCAGTATGTACAGACTGGTGTCCAAGTGGAATGGACGAAGACCAGCAGATGGTGGTGATTAGAAGCCAGTAAGAACAGACTAGTGTCCGTGTGGGATGGATAAAGACCAGAAGATGGTGGTGTTGAGAACTCAAGTAGAGGAGCCATTTCCGTGACTGTGAAAGCAGTTCGGAAATGGCGAACACGTTTGCTCCGATACGCAAACTGCGAACGCGGTCACGTGGGTGTAACAACAGACAGACACACAGACAGACACACAGACACGGCCGTTACAGAACCTCTCCTGGACTACGTCACACGGAGAGGTAAAAATCACCATCTGAAGTGTAAAGACTAACAAAAAATCGTGTACGGCCGTATTAGTTGCGTTGTGACTCGAAGCTCGCTCTCAGACGTTATCCCGCCACTGCCGAATGCGGGAACTTTTGCCTGCTGCGTTACCGCTCTGAGCCGTTTTGTCCCTCTTAGAACAACCTGGTGGTCCATGAGCTACCTGAAGACGACCATATTGACACCCAGCTTAACGCTGACGTCCGATCTACACGAGTCCATGAGTCACATGAATCCCAACCTCATACCATCCATCGATTCTAGCTTCCAAAGGGCTGGATTACAGGAGAACGCCAAAACTCCCAGCTGCGAAGTTATCTCGAATAGAACATTTCAAACTTTGCAAGGATATCAACATTGAAGTTAAAATCACTATCTGAAGTGTAAAGACTAACAAAAGAATCGTGTACGGTCGTATTGGTTGCGTTGTGACTCGAAGCTCGCTCTCAGACGTTATCCCGTCACTGCCAAATGCGGGAGCGTTTGCCTGCTGCGTTACCGCCTTGAGCCGTTTGCCCCTCCTTAGAACAACCTGGTGGTCCATGAGCTACCTGAAGACGACCATATTGACACCCAGCTTAACGCGGACGTCCGATCTACACGAGTCCTTGAGTCACAGGAATCCCAACTTCATACCATCCATCGATTACAGCTTTCAAAGGGTTGGATTACAGGAGAACGCCACAACTCCGAGCTGCAATGTTACCTCGAATAAAACAATTCAAACTTTGCAAGGATAACAACATTGAAGTTAAAATCACCATCTGAAGTGTAAATACTAACAAAAGAATCGTGTACGGTCGTATTAGTTGCGTTGTGACTCGAAGCTCGCTCTCAGACGTTATCCCGTCAATGCCGAATGCGGGAACGTTTGCCTGCTGCGTTACCGCCCTGAGCCGTTTTGTCCCTCCTTAGAACAACCTGGTGGTCCATGAGCTACCTGAAGACGACCATATTGACACCCAGCTTAACGCTGACGTCCGATCTACACGAGTCCATGAGTCACATGAATCCCAACCTCGTACCATCCATCGATTCTAGCTTCCAAAGGGCTGGATTATAGGAGAACGCCACAACTCCCAGCTGCGAAGTTATCTAGAATAAAACATTTCAAACTTTGCAACAATAACAACATTGAAGTTAAAATCACCATCTGAAGTGAAAAACTGACATAAGAATCGTGTACGGTCGTATTTGTTGCGTTGTGACTCGAAGCTCGCTCTCAGACGTTATCCCGTCACTGCCGAATGCGGGAACGTTTGCCTGCTGCGTTACCGCCCTGAGCCGTTTTGTCCCTCCTTAGAAAAACCTGGTGGTCCATGAGCTACCTGAAGACGACCATATTGACACCCAGCTTAACGCTGACGTCCGATCTACACGAGTCCATGAGTCACATGAATCCCAACCTCGTACCATCCATCGATTCTAGCTTCCAAAGGGCTGGATTATAGGAGAACGCCACAACTCCCAGCTGCGAAGTTATCTAGAATAAAACATTTCAAACTTTGCAACAATAACAACATTGAAGTTAAAATCACCATCTGAAGTGAAAAACTGACATAAGAATCGTGTACGGTCGTATTTGTTGCGTTGTGACTCGAAGCTCGCTCTCAGACGTTATCCCGTCACTGCCGAATGCGGGAACGTTTGCCTGCTGCGTTACCGCCCTGAGCCGTTTTGTCCCTCCTTAGAAAAACCTGGTGGTCCATGAGTTACCTGAAGACGACCATATTGACACCCAGCTTAACGCTGACGTCCGATCTACACGAGTCCATGAGTCACATGAATCCCAACCTCATACCATCCATCGATTCTAGCTTCCAAAGGGCTGGATTACAGGAGAACGCCACAACTCCGAGCTGCAAAGTTACCTCGAATAAAACAATTCAAACTTTGCAAGGATAACAACATTGAAGTTAAAATCACCATCTGAAGTGTAAAGACTAACAAAAGAATCTTGTACGGCCGTATTAGTTGCGTTGTGACTCGAAGCTTGCTCTCAGACGTTATCCCGTCACTGCCGAATGCGGGAACGTTTGCCTGCTGCGTTACCGCCCTGAGCCGTTTTGTCCCTCCTTAGAACAACCTGGTGGTCCATGAGCTACCTGAAGACGACCATATTGACACCCAGCTTAACGCTGACGTCCGATCTACACGAGTCCATGAGTCACATGAATCCCAACCTCATACCATCCATCGATTCTAGCTTCCAAAGGGCTGGATTACAGGAGAACGCCACAACTCCGAGCTGCAAAGTTACCTCGAATAAAACAATTCAAACTTTGCAAGAATAACAACATTGAAGTTAAAATCACGATCTGAAGTGTAAAGACTAACAAAAGAATCGTGTACGGTCGTATTAGTTGCGTTGTGACTCGAAGCTCGCTCTCAGACGTTATCCCGTCACTGCCGAATGCGGGAACTTTTGCCTGCTGCGTTACTGCTCTGAGCCGTTTTGTCCCTCCTTAGAACAACCTGGTGGTCCATGAGCTACCTGAAGACGACCATATTGACACCCAGCTTAACGCGGACGTCCGATCTACACGAGTCCTTGAGTCACAGGAATCCCAACTTCATACCATCCATCGATTACAGCTTTCAAAGGGTTGGATTACAGGAGAACGCCACAACTCCGAGCTGCAATGTTACCTCGAATAAAACAATTCAAACTTTGCAAGGATAACAACATTGAAGTTAAAATCACCATCTGAAGTGTAAATACTAACAAAAGAATCGTGTACGGTCGTATTAGTTGCGTTGTGACTCGAAGCTCGCTCTCAGACGTTATCCCGTCAATGCCGAATGCGGGAACGTTTGCCTGCTGCGTTACCGCCCTGAGCCGTTTTGTCCCTCCTTAGAACAACCTGGTGGTCCATGAGCTACCTGAAGACGACCATATTGACACCCAGCTTAACGCTGACGTCCGATCTACACGAGTCCATGAGTACCATGAATCCCAACCTCATACCATCCATCGATTCTAGCTTCCAAAGGGCTGGATTACAGGAGAACGCCACAACTCCCAGCTGCTAAATTACCTCGAATAAAACAATTCAAACTTTGCAAAGATAACAACATTGAAGTTAAAATCACCATCTGAAGTGTAAAGACTAACAAAAGAATCTTGTACGGCCGTATTAGTTGCGTTGTGACTCGGAGCTCGCTCTCAGACGTTATCCCGTCACTGCCGAATGCGGGAACTTTTGCCTGCTGCGTTACCGCTCTGAGCCGTTTTGTCCCTCTTAGAACAACCTGGTGGTCCATGAGCTACCTGAAGACGACCATATTGACACCCAGCTTAACGCTGACGTCCGATCTACACGAGTCCATGAGTCACATGAATCCCAACCTCATACCATCCATCGATTATAGCTTCCAAAGGGCTGGATTACAGGAGAACGCCACAACTCCGAGCTGCAAAGTTACCTCGAATAAAACAATTCAAACTTTGCAAGGATAACAACATTGAAGTTAAAATCACCATCTGAAGTGTAAAGACTAACAAAAGAATCTTGTACGGCCGTATTAGTTGCGTTGTGACTCGAAGCTTGCTCTCAGACGTTATCCCGTCACTGCCGAATGCGGGAACGTTTGCCTGCTGCGTTACCGCCCTGAGCCGTTTTGTCCCTCCTTAGAACAACCTGGTGGTCCATGAGCTACCTGAAGACGACCATATTGACACCCAGCTTAACGCTGACGTCCGATCTACACGAGTCCATGAGTCACATGAATCCCAACCTCATACCATCCATCGATTCTAGCTTCCAAAGGGCTGGATTACAGGAGAACGCCACAACTCCGAGCTGCAAAGTTACCTCGAATAAAACAATTCAAACTTTGCAAGAATAACAACATTGAAGTTAAAATCACGATCTGAAGTGTAAAGACTAACAAAAGAATCGTGTACGGTCGTATTAGTTGCGTTGTGACTCGAAGCTCGCTCTCAGACGTTATCCCGTCACTGCCGAATGCGGGAACTTTTGCCTGCTGCGTTACTGCTCTGAGCCGTTTTGTCCCTCCTTAGAACAACCTGGTGGTCCATGAGCTACCTGAAGACGACCATATTGACACCCAGCTTAACGCTGACGTCCGATCTACACGAGTCCATGAGTCACATGAATCCCAACCTCGTACCATCCATCGATTCTAGCTTCCAAAGGGCTGGATTATAGGAGAACGCCACAACTCCCAGCTGCGAAGTTATCTAGAATAAAACATTTCAAACTTTGCAACAATAACAACATTGAAGTTAAAATCACCATCTGAAGTGAAAAACTGACATAAGAATCGTGTACGGTCGTATTTGTTGCGTTGTGACTCGAAGCTCGCTCTCAGACGTTATCCCGTCACTGCCGAATGCGGGAACGTTTGCCTGCTGCGTTACCGCCCTGAGCCGTTTTGTCCCTCCTTAGAAAAACCTGGTGGTCCATGAGTTACCTGAAGACGACCATATTGACACCCAGCTTAACGCTGACGTCCGATCTACACGAGTCCATGAGTCACATGAATCCCAACCTCATACCATCCATCGATTCTAGCTTCCAAAGGGCTGGATTACAGGAGAACGCCACAACTCCGAGCTGCAAAGTTACCTCGAATAAAACAATTCAAACTTTGCAAGGATAACAACATTGAAGTTAAAATCACCATCTGAAGTGTAAAGACTAACAAAAGAATCTTGTACGGCCGTATTAGTTGCGTTGTGACTCGAAGCTTGCTCTCAGACGTTATCCCGTCACTGCCGAATGCGGGAACGTTTGCCTGCTGCGTTACCGCCCTGAGCCGTTTTGTCCCTCCTTAGAACAACCTGGTGGTCCATGAGCTACCTGAAGACGACCATATTGACACCCAGTTTAACGCTGACGTCCGATCTACACGAGTCCATGAGTCACATGAATCCCAACCTCATACCATCCATCGATTCTAGCTTCCAAAGGGCTGGATTACAGGAGAACGCCACAACTCCGAGCTGCAAAGTTACCTCGAATAAAACAATTCAAACTTTGCAAGAATAACAACATTGAAGTTAAAATCACGATCTGAAGTGTAAAGACTAACAAAAGAATCGTGTACGGTCGTATTAGTTGCGTTGTGACTCGAAGCTCGCTCTCAGACGTTATCCCGTCACTGCCGAATGCGGGAACTTTTGCCTGCTGCGTTACTGCTCTGAGCCGTTTTGTCCCTCCTTAGAACAACCTGGTGGTCCATGAGCTACCTGAAGACGACCATATTGACACCCAGCTTAACGCCGACGTCCGATCTACACGAGTCCATGAGTCACATGAATCCCAACCTCGTACCATCCATCGATTCTAGCTTCCAAAGGGCTGGATTATAGGAGAACGCCACAACTCCCAGCTGCGAAGTTATCTAGAATAAAACAATTCAAACTTTGCAAGGATAACAACATTGAAGTTAAAATCACCATCTGAAGTGTAAAGACTAACAAAAGAATCTTGTACGGCCGTATTAGTTGCGTTGTGACTCGAAGCTCGCTCTCAGACGTTATCCCGTCACTGCCGAATGCGGGAACGTTTGCCTGCTGCGTTACCGCCCTGAGCCGTTTTGTCCCTCCTTAGAACAACCTGGTGGTAAATGAGCTACCTGAAGACGACCATATTGACACCCAGCTTAACGCCGACGTCCGATCTACACGAGTCCTTGAGCCACAGGAATCCCAACCTCATACCATCATCGATTCTAGCTTCCAAAGGGCTGGATTACAGGAGAACGCCACAACTCCGAGCTGCAAAGTTACCTCGAATAAAACAATTCAAACTTTGCAAGGATAACAACATTGAAGTTAAAATCACCATCTGAAGTGTAAAGACTAACAAAAGAATCTTGTACGGCCGTATTAGTTGCGTTGTGACTCGAAGCTTGCTCTCAGACGTTATCCCGTCACTGCCGAATGCGGGAACGTTTGCCTGCTGCGTTACCGCCCTGAGCCGTTTTGTCCCTCCTTAGAACAACCTGGTGGTCCATGAGCTACCTGAAGACGACCATATTGACACCCAGCTTAACGCTGACGTCCGATCTACACGAGTCCATGAGTCACATGAATCCCAACCTCATACCATCCATCGATTCTAGCTTCCAAAGGGCTGGATTACAGGAGAACGCCACAACTCCGAGCTGCAAAGTTACCTCGAATAAAACAATTCTAACTTTGCAAGAATAACAACATTGAAGTTAAAATCACGATCTGAAGTGTAAAGACTAACAAAAGAATCGTGTACGGTCGTATTATTTGCGTTGTGACTCGAAGCTCGCTCTCAGACGTTATCCCGTCACTGCCGAATGCGGGAACTTTTGCCTGCTGCGTTACTGCTCTGAGCCGTTTTGTCCCTCCTTAGAACAACCTGGTGGTCCATGAGCTACCTGAAGACGACCATATTGACACCCAGCTTAACGCTGACGTCCGATCTACACGAGTCCATGAGTCACATGAATCCCAACCTCGTACCATCCATCGATTCTAGCTTCCAAAGGGCTGGATTATAGGAGAACGCCACAACTCCCAGCTGCGAAGTTATCTAGAATAAAACATTTCAAACTTTGCAACAATAACAACATTGAAGTTAAAATCACCATCTGAAGTGAAAAACTGACATAAGAATCGTGTACGGTCGTATTTGTTGCGTTGTGACTCGAAGCTCGCTCTCAGACGTTATCCCGTCACTGCCGAATGCGGGAACGTTTGCCTGCTGCGTTACCGCCCTGAGCCGTTTTGTCCCTCCTTAGAAAAACCTGGTGGTCCATGAGCTACCTGAAGACGACCATATTGACACCCAGCTTAACGCTGACGTCCGATCTACACGAGTCCATGAGTCACATGAATCCCAACCTCATACCATCCATCGATTCTAGCTTCCAAAGGGCTGGATTACAGGAGAACGCCACAACTCGCAGCTGCTAAATTACCTCGAATAAAACAATTCAAACTTTGCAAGGATAACAACATTGAAGTTAAAATCACCATCTGAAGTGTAAAGACTAACAAAAGAATCGTGTACGGTCGTATTAGTTGCGTTGTGACTCGAAGCTCGCTCTCAGACGTTATCCCGTCACTGCCGAATGCGGGAACGTTTGCCGGCTGCGTTACCGCCCTGAGCCGTTTTGTCCCTCCTTAGAACAACCTGGTGGTCCATGAGCTACCTGAAGACGACCATATTGACACCCAGCTTAACGCTGACGTCCGATCTACACGAGTCCATGAGTCACATGAATCCCAACCTCATACCATCCATCGATTCTAGCTTCCAAAGGGCTGGATTACAGGAGAACGCCACAACTCCGAGCTGCAAAGTTACCTCGAATAAAACAATTCAAACTTTGCAAGAATAACAACATTGAAGTTAAAATCACGATCTGAAGTGTAAAGACTAACAAAAGAATCGTGTACGGTCGTATTAGTTGCGTTGTGACTCGAAGCTCGCTCTCAGACGTTATCCCGTCACTGCCGAATGCGGGAACTTTTGCCTGCTGCGTTACTGCTCTGAGCCGTTTTGTCCCTCCTTAGAACAACCTGGTGGTCCATGAGCTACCTGAAGACGACCATATTGACACCCAGCTTAACGCTGACGTCCGATCTACACGAGTCCATGAGTCACATGAATCCCAACCTCGTACCATCCATCGATTCTAGCTTCCAAAGGGCTGGATTATAGGAGAACGCCACAACTCCCAGCTGCGAAGTTATCTAGAATAAAACATTTCAAACTTTGCAACAATAACAACATTGCAGTTAAAATCACCATCTGAAGTGAAAAACTGACATAAGAATCGTGTACGGTCGTACTTGTTGCGTTGTGACTCGAAGCTCGCTCTCAGACGTTATCCCGTCACTGCCGAATGCGGGAACGTTTGCCTGCTGCGTTACCGCCCTGAGCCGTTTTGTCCCTCCTTAGAAAAACCTGGTGGTCCATGAGCTACCTGAAGACGACCATATTGACACCCAGCTTAACGCTGACGTCCGATCTACACGAGTCCATGAGTCACATGAATCCCAACCTCATACCATCCATCGATTCTAGCTTCCAAAGGGCTGGATTACAGGAGAACGCCACAACTCGCAGCTGCAAAGTTACCTCGAATAAAACAATTCTAACTTTGCAAGAATAACAACATTGAAGTTAAAATCACGATCTGAAGTGTAAAGACTAACAAAATAATCGTGTACGGTCGTATTAGTTGCGTTGTGACTCGAAGCTCGCTCTCAGACGTTATCCCGTCACTGCCGAATGCGGGAACTTTTGCCTGCTGCGTTACTGCTCTGAGCCGTTTTGTCCCTCCTTAGAACAACCTGGTGGTCCATGAGCTACCTGAAGACGACCATATTGACACCCAGCTTAACGCTGACGTCCGATCTACACGAGTCCATGAGTCACATGAATCCCAACCTCGTACCATCCATCGATTCTAGCTTCCAAAGGGCTGGATTATAGGTGAACGCCACAACTCCCAGCTGCGAAGTTATCTAGAATAAAACATTTCAAACTTTGCAACAATAACAACATTGAAGTTAAAATCACCATCTGAAGTGAAAAACTGACATAAGAATCGTGTACGGTCGTACTTGTTGCGTTGTGACTCGAAGCTCGCTCTCAGACGTTATCCCGTCACTGCCGAATGCGGGAACGTTTGCCTGCTGCGTTACCGCCCTGAGCCGTTTTGTCCCTCCTTAGAAAAACCTGGTGGTCCATGAGCTACCTGAAGACGACCATATTGACACCCAGCTTAACGCTGACGTCCGATCTACACGAGTCCATGAGTCACATGAATCCCAACCTCATATCATCCATCGATTCTAGCTTCCAAAGGGCTGGATTACAGGAGAACGCCACAACTCGCAGCTGCTAAATTACCTCGAATAAAACAATTCAAACTTTGCAAGGATAACAACATTGAAGTTAAAATCACCATCTGAAGTGTAAAGACTAACAAAAGAATCGTGTACGGTCGTATTAGTTGCGTTGTGACTCGAAGCTCGCTCTCAGACGTTATCCCGTCACTGCCGAATGCGGGAACTTTTGCCTGCTGCGTTACCGCTCTGAGCCGTTTTGTCCCTCTTAGAACAACCTGGTGGTCTATGAGCTACCTGAAGACGACCATATTGACACCCGGCTTAACGCTGACGTCCGATCTACACGAGTCCATGAGTCACATGAATCCCGACCTCATACCATCCATCGATTCTAGCTTCCAAAGGGCTGGATTACAGGAGAACGCCACAACTCCGAGCTGCAAAGTTACCTCGAATAAAACAATTCAAACTTTGCAAGGATAACAACATTGAAGTTAAAATCACCATCTGAAGTGTAAAGACTAACAAAAGAATCGTTTACGGCCGTATTAGTTGCGTTGTGACTCGAAGGTCGCTCTCAGACGATATCCGTCACTGCCGAATGCGGGAACGTTTGCCTGCTGCGTTACCGCCCTGAGCCGTTTTGTCCCTCCTTAGAAAAACCTGGTGGTCCATGAGCTACCTGAAGACGACCATATTGACACCCAGCTTAACGCTGACGTCCGATCTACACGAGTCCATGAGTCACATGAATCCCAACCTCATACCATCCATCGATTCTAGCTTCCAAAGGGCTGGATTACAGGAGAACGCCACAACTCGCAGCTGCTAAATTACCTCGAATAAAACAATTCAAACTTTGCAAGGATAACAACATTGAAGTTAAAATCACCATCTGAAGTGTAAAGACTAACAAAAGAATCGTGTACGGTCGTATTAGTTGCGTTGTGACTCGAAGCTCGCTCTCAGACGTTATCCCGTCACTGCCGAATGCGGGAACGTTTGCCTGCTGCGTTACCGCCCTAAGCCGTTTTGTCCCTCCTTAGAACAACCTGGTGGTCCATGAGCTACCTGAAGACGACCATATTGACACCCAGCTTAACGCTGACGTCCGATCTACACGAGTCCATGAGTCACATGAATCCCAACCTCATACCATCCATCGATTCTAGCTTCCAAAGGGCTGGATTACAGGAGAACGCCACAACTCCGAGCTGCAAAGTTACCTCGAATAAAACAATTCAAACTTTGCAAGGATAACAACATTGAAGTTCAAATCACCATCTGAAGTGTAAAGACTAACCAAAGAATCGTGTACGGTCGTATTAGTTGCGTTGTGACTCGAAGCTCGCTCTCAGACGTTATCCCGTCACTGCCGAATGCGGGAACTTTTGCCTGCTGCGTTACCGCTCTGAGCCGTTTTGTCCCTCTTAGAACAACCTGGTGGTCCATGAGCTACCTGAAGACGACCATATTGACACCCGGCTTAACGCTGACGTCCGATCTACACGAGTCCATGAGTCACATGAATCCCAACCTCATACCATCCATCGATTCTAGCTTCCAAAGGGCTGGATTACAGGAGAACGCCACAACTCCGAGCTGCAAAGTTACCTCGAATAAAACAATTCAAACTTTGCAAGGATAACAACATTGAAGTTAAAATCACCATCTGAAGTGTAAAGACTAACAAAAGAATCTTGTACGGCCGTATTAGTTGCGTTGTGACTCGAAGCTTGCTCTCAGACGTTATCCCGTCACTGCCGAGTGCGGGAACGTTTGCCTGCTGCGTTACCGCCCTGAGCCGTTTCGTCCCTCCTTAGAACAACCTGGTGGTCCATGAGCTACCTGAAGACGACCATATTGACACCCAGCTTAACGCTGACGTCCGATCTACACGAGTCCATGAGTCAAATGAATCCCAACCTCATACCATCCATCGATTCTAGCTTCCAAAGGGCTGGATTACAGGAGAACGCCACAACTCCGAGCTGCAAAGTTACCTCGAATAAAACAATTCAAACTTTGCAAGAATAACAACATTGAAGTTAAAATCACGATCTGAAGTGTAAAGACTAACAAAAGAATCGTGTACGGTCGTATTAGTTGCGTTGTGACTCGAAGCTCGCTCTCAGACGTTATCCCGTCACTGCCTAATGCGGGAACTTTTGCCTGCTGCGTTACTGCTCTGAGCCGTTTTGTCCCTCCTTAGAACAACCTGGTGGTCCATGAGCTACCTGAAGACGACCATATTGACACCCAGCTTAACGCTGACGTCCGATCTACACGAGTCCATGAGTCACATGAATCCCAACCTCGTACCATCCATCGATTCTAGCTTCCAAAGGGCTGGATTATAGGAGAACGCCACAACTCCCAGCTGCGAAGTTATCTAGAATAAAACATTTCAAACTTTGCAACAATAACAACATTGAAGTTAAAATCACCATCTGAAGTGAAAAACTGACATAAGAATCGTGTACGGTCGTACTTGTTGCGTTGTGACTCGAAGCTCGCTCTCAGACGTTATCCCGTCACTGCCGAATGCGGGAACGTTTGCCTGCTGCGTTACCGCCCTGAGCCGTTTTGTCCCTCCTTAGAAAAACCTGGTGGTCCATGAGCTACCTGAAGACGACCATATTGACACCCAGCTTAACGCTGACGTCCGATCTACACGAGTCCATGAGTCACATGAATCCCAACCTCATACCATCCATCGATTCTAGCTTCCAAAGGGCTGGATTACAGGAGAACGCCACAACTCGCAGCTGCTAAATTACCTCGAATAAAACAATTCAAACTTTGCAAGGATAACAACATTGAAGTTAAAATCACCATCTGAAGTGTAAAGACTAACAAAAGAATCGTGTACGGTCGTATTAGTTGCGTTGTGACTCGAAGCTCGCTCTCAGACGTTATCCCGTCACTGCCGAATGCGGGAACTTTTGCCTGCTGCGTTACCGCTCTGAGCCGTTTTGTCCCTCTTAGAACAACCTGGTGGTCTATGAGCTACCTGAAGACGACCATATTGACACCCGGCTTAACGCTGACGTCCGATCTACACGAGTCCATGAGTCACATGAATCCCGACCTCATACCATCCATCGATTCTAGCTTCCAAAGGGCTGGATTACAGGAGAACGCCACAACTCCGAGCTGCAAAGTTACCTCGAATAAAACAATTCAAACTTTGCAAGGATAACAACATTGAAGTTAAAATCACCATCTGAAGTGTAAAGACTAACAAAAGAATCGTTTACGGCCGTATTAGTTGCGTTGTGACTCGAAGGTCGCTCTCAGACGATATCCGTCACTGCCGAATGCGGGAACGTTTGCCTGCTGCGTTACCGCCCTGAGCCGTTTTGTCCCTCCTTAGAAAAACCTGGTGGTCCATGAGCTACCTGAAGACGACCATATTGACACCCAGCTTAACGCTGACGTCCGATCTACACGAGTCCATGAGTCACATGAATCCCAACCTCATACCATCCATCGATTCTAGCTTCCAAAGGGCTGGATTACAGGAGAACGCCACAACTCGCAGCTGCTAAATTACCTCGAATAAAACAATTCAAACTTTGCAAGGATAACAACATTGAAGTTAAAATCACCATCTGAAGTGTAAAGACTAACAAAAGAATCGTGTACGGTCGTATTAGTTGCGTTGTGACTCGAAGCTCGCTCTCAGACGTTATCCCGTCACTGCCGAATGCGGGAACGTTTGCCTGCTGCGTTACCGCCCTGAGCCGTTTTGTCCCTCCTTAGAACAACCTGGTGGTCCATGAGCTACCTGAAGACGACCATATTGACACCCAGCTTAACGCTGACGTCCGATCTACACGAGTCCATGAGTCACATGAATCCCAACCTCATACCATCCATCGATTCTAGCTTCCAAAGGGCTGGATTACAGGAGAACGCCACAACTCCGAGCTGCAAAGTTACCTCGAATAAAACAATTCAAACTTTGCAAGGATAACAACATTGAAGTTCAAATCACCATCTGAAGTGTAAAGACTAACCAAAGAATCGTGTACGGTCGTATTAGTTGCGTTGTGACTCGAAGCTCGCTCTCAGACGTTATCCCGTCACTGCCGAATGCGGGAACTTTTGCCTGCTGCGTTACCGCTCTGAGCCGTTTTGTCCCTCTTAGAACAACCTGGTGGTCCATGAGCTACCTGAAGACGACCATATTGACACCCGGCTTAACGCTGACGTCCGATCTACACGAGTCCATGAGTCACATGAATCCCAACCTCATACCATCCATCGATTCTAGCTTCCAAAGGGCTGGATTACAGGAGAACGCCACAACTCCGAGCTGCAAAGTTACCTCGAATAAAACAATTCAAACTTTGCAAGGATAACAACATTGAAGTTAAAATCACCATCTGAAGTGTAAAGACTAACAAAAGAATCTTGTACGGCCGTATTAGTTGCGTTGTGACTCGAAGCTTGCTCTCAGACGTTATCCCGTCACTGCCGAGTGCGGGAACGTTTGCCTGCTGCGTTACCGCCCTGAGCCGTTTCGTCCCTCCTTAGAACAACCTGGTGGTCCATGAGCTACCTGAAGACGACCATATTGACACCCAGCTTAACGCTGACGTCCGATCTACACGAGTCCATGAGTCAAATGAATCCCAACCTCATACCATCCATCGATTCTAGCTTCCAAAGGGCTGGATTACAGGAGAACGCCACAACTCCGAGCTGCAAAGTTACCTCGAATAAAACAATTCAAACTTTGCAAGAATAACAACATTGAAGTTAAAATCACGATCTGAAGTGTAAAGACTAACAAAAGAATCGTGTACGGTCGTATTAGTTGCGTTGTGACTCGAAGCTTGCTCTCAGACGTTATCCCGTCACTGCCGAGTGCGGGAACGTTTGCCTGCTGCGTTACCGCCCTGAGCCGTTTTGTCCCTCCTTAGAAAAACCTGGTGGTCCATGAGCTACCTGAAGACGACCATATTGACACCCAGCTTAACGCTGACGTCCGATCTACACGAGTCCATGAGTCACATGAATCCCAACCTCATACCATCCATCGATTCTAGCTTCCAAAGGGCTGGATTACAGGAGAACGCCACAACTCGCAGCTGCTAAATTACCTCGAATAAAACAATTCAAACTTTGCAAGGATAACAACATTGAAGTTAAAATCACCATCTGAAGTGTAAAGACTAACAAAAGAATCGTGTACGGTCGTATTAGTTGCGTTGTGACTCGAAGCTCGCTCTCAGACGTTATCCCGTCACTGCCGAATGCGGGAACTTTTGCCTGCTGCGTTACCGCTCTGAGCCGTTTTGTCCCTCTTAGAACAACCTGGTGGTCTATGAGCTACCTGAAGACGACCATATTGACACCCGGCTTAACGCTGACGTCCGATCTACACGAGTCCATGAGTCACATGAATCCCGACCTCATACCATCCATCGATTCTAGCTTCCAAAGGGCTGGATTATAGGAGAACGCCACAACTCCCAGCTGCGAAGTTATCTAGAATAAAACATTTCAAACTTTGCAACAATAACAACATTGAAGTTAAAATCACCATCTGAAGTGAAAAACTGACATAAGAATCGTGTACGGTCGTACTTGTTGCGTTGTGACTCGAAGCTCGCTCTCAGACGTTATCCCGTCACTGCCGAATGCGGGAACGTTTGCCTGCTGCGTTACCGCCCTGAGCCGTTTTGTCCCTCCTTAGAAAAACCTGGTGGTCCATGAGCTACCTGAAGACGACCATATTGACACCCAGCTTAACGCTGACGTCCGATCTACACGAGTCCATGAGTCACATGAATCCCAACCTCATACCATCCATCGATTCTAGCTTCCAAAGGGCTGGATTACAGGAGAACGCCACAACTCGCAGCTGCTAAATTACCTCGAATAAAACAATTCAAACTTTGCAAGGATAACAACATTGAAGTTAAAATCACCATCTGAAGTGTAAAGACTAACAAAAGAATCGTGTACGGTCGTATTAGTTGCGTTGTGACTCGAAGCTCGCTCTCAGACGTTATCCCGTCACTGCCGAATGCGGGAACTTTTGCCTGCTGCGTTACCGCTCTGAGCCGTTTTGTCCCTCTTAGAACAACCTGGTGGTCTATGAGCTACCTGAAGACGACCATATTGACACCCGGCTTAACGCTGACGTCCGATCTACACGAGTCCATGAGTCACATGAATCCCGACCTCATACCATCCATCGATTCTAGCTTCCAAAGGGCTGGATTACAGGAGAACGCCACAACTCCGAGCTGCAAAGTTACCTCGAATAAAACAATTCAAACTTTGCAAGGATAACAACATTGAAGTTAAAATCACCAT
Organism: Phalangium opilio; assembly: GCF_054372755.1. Classification (NCBI taxonomy): domain Eukaryota; kingdom Metazoa; phylum Arthropoda; class Arachnida; order Opiliones; family Phalangiidae; genus Phalangium; species Phalangium opilio. The sequence goes on from NW_028324185.1 coordinate 3,884,505, forward strand.
CTGAAGTGTAAAGACTAACAAAAGAATCGTTTACGGCCGTATTAGTTGCGTTGTGACTCGAAGGTCGCTCTCAGACGATATCCGTCACTGCCGAATGCGGGAACGTTTGCCTGCTGCGTTACCGCCCTGAGCCGTTTTGTCCCTCCTTAGAAAAACCTGGTGGTCCATGAGCTACCTGAAGACGACCATATTGACACCCAGCTTAACGCTGACGTCCGATCTACACGAGTCCATGAGTCACATGAATCCCAACCTCATACCATCCATCGATTCTAGCTTCCAAAGGGCTGGATTACAGGAGAACGCCACAACTCGCAGCTGCTAAATTACCTCGAATAAAACAATTCAAACTTTGCAAGGATAACAACATTGAAGTTAAAATCACCATCTGAAGTGTAAAGACTAACAAAAGAATCGTGTACGGTCGTATTAGTTGCGTTGTGACTCGAAGCTCGCTCTCAGACGTTATCCCGTCACTGCCGAATGCGGGAACGTTTGCCTGCTGCGTTACCGCCCTGAGCCGTTTTGTCCCTCCTTAGAACAACCTGGTGGTCCATGAGCTACCTGAAGACGACCATATTGACACCCAGCTTAACGCTGACGTCCGATCTACACGAGTCCATGAGTCACATGAATCCCAACCTCATACCATCCATCGATTCTAGCTTCCAAAGGGCTGGATTACAGGAGAACGCCACAACTCCGAGCTGCAAAGTTACCTCGAATAAAACAATTCAAACTTTGCAAGGATAACAACATTGAAGTTCAAATCACCATCTGAAGTGTAAAGACTAACCAAAGAATCGTGTACGGTCGTATTAGTTGCGTTGTGACTCGAAGCTCGCTCTCAGACGTTATCCCGTCACTGCCGAATGCGGGAACTTTTGCCTGCTGCGTTACCGCTCTGAGCCGTTTTGTCCCTCTTAGAACAACCTGGTGGTCCATGAGCTACCTGAAGACGACCATATTGACACCCGGCTTAACGCTGACGTCCGATCTACACGAGTCCATGAGTCACATGAATCCCAACCTCATACCATCCATCGATTCTAGCTTCCAAAGGGCTGGATTACAGGAGAACGCCACAACTCCGAGCTGCAAAGTTACCTCGAATAAAACAATTCAAACTTTGCAAGGATAACAACATTGAAGTTAAAATCACCATCTGAAGTGTAAAGACTAACAAAAGAATCTTGTACGGCCGTATTAGTTGCGTTGTGACTCGAAGCTTGCTCTCAGACGTTATCCCGTCACTGCCGAGTGCGGGAACGTTTGCCTGCTGCGTTACCGCCCTGAGCCGTTTCGTCCCTCCTTAGAACAACCTGGTGGTCCATGAGCTACCTGAAGACGACCATATTGACACCCAGCTTAACGCTGACGTCCGATCTACACGAGTCCATGAGTCAAATGAATCCCAACCTCATACCATCCATCGATTCTAGCTTCCAAAGGGCTGGATTACAGGAGAACGCCACAACTCCGAGCTGCAAAGTTACCTCGAATAAAACAATTCAAACTTTGCAAGAATAACAACATTGAAGTTAAAATCACGATCTGAAGTGTAAAGACTAACAAAAGAATCGTGTACGGTCGTATTAGTTGCGTTGTGACTCGAAGCTTGCTCTCAGACGTTATCCCGTCACTGCCGAGTGCGGGAACGTTTGCCTGCTGCGTTACCGCCCTGAGCCGTTTTGTCCCTCCTTAGAAAAACCTGGTGGTCCATGAGCTACCTGAAGACGACCATATTGACACCCAGCTTAACGCTGACGTCCGATCTACACGAGTCCATGAGTCACATGAATCCCAACCTCATACCATCCATCGATTCTAGCTTCCAAAGGGCTGGATTACAGGAGAACGCCACAACTCGCAGCTGCTAAATTACCTCGAATAAAACAATTCAAACTTTGCAAGGATAACAACATTGAAGTTAAAATCACCATCTGAAGTGTAAAGACTAACAAAAGAATCGTGTACGGTCGTATTAGTTGCGTTGTGACTCGAAGCTCGCTCTCAGACGTTATCCCGTCACTGCCGAATGCGGGAACTTTTGCCTGCTGCGTTACCGCTCTGAGCCGTTTTGTCCCTCTTAGAACAACCTGGTGGTCTATGAGCTACCTGAAGACGACCATATTGACACCCGGCTTAACGCTGACGTCCGATCTACACGAGTCCATGAGTCACATGAATCCCGACCTCATACCATCCATCGATTCTAGCTTCCAAAGGGCTGGATTACAGGAGAACGCCACAACTCCGAGCTGCAAAGTTACCTCGAATAAAACAATTCAAACTTTGCAAGGATAACAACATTGAAGTTAAAATCACCATCTGAAGTGTAAAGACTAACAAAAGAATCGTTTACGGCCGTATTAGTTGCGTTGTGACTCGAAGGTCGCTCTCAGACGATATCCGTCACTGCCGAATGCGGGAACGTTTGCCTGCTGCGTTACCGCCCTGAGCCGTTTTGTCCCTCCTTAGAAAAACCTGGTGGTCCATGAGCTACCTGAAGACGACCATATTGACACCCAGCTTAACGCTGACGTCCGATCTACACGAGTCCATGAGTCACATGAATCCCAACCTCATACCATCCATCGATTCTAGCTTCCAAAGGGCTGGATTACAGGAGAACGCCACAACTCGCAGCTGCTAAATTACCTCGAATAAAACAATTCAAACTTTGCAAGGATAACAACATTGAAGTTAAAATCACCATCTGAAGTGTAAAGACTAACAAAAGAATCGTGTACGGTCGTATTAGTTGCGTTGTGACTCGAAGCTCGCTCTCAGACGTTATCCCGTCACTGCCGAATGCGGGAACGTTTGCCTGCTGCGTTACCGCCCTGAGCCGTTTTGTCCCTCCTTAGAACAACCTGGTGGTCCATGAGCTACCTGAAGACGACCATATTGACACCCAGCTTAACGCTGACGTCCGATCTACACGAGTCCATGAGTCACATGAATCCCAACCTCATACCATCCATCGATTCTAGCTTCCAAAGGGCTGGATTACAGGAGAACGCCACAACTCCGAGCTGCAAAGTTACCTCGAATAAAACAATTCAAACTTTGCAAGGATAACAACATTGAAGTTCAAATCACCATCTGAAGTGTAAAGACTAACCAAAGAATCGTGTACGGTCGTATTAGTTGCGTTGTGACTCGAAGCTCGCTCTCAGACGTTATCCCGTCACTGCCGAATGCGGGAACTTTTGCCTGCTGCGTTACCGCTCTGAGCCGTTTTGTCCCTCTTAGAACAACCTGGTGGTCCATGAGCTACCTGAAGACGACCATATTGACACCCGGCTTAACGCTGACGTCCGATCTACACGAGTCCATGAGTCACATGAATCCCAACCTCATACCATCCATCGATTCTAGCTTCCAAAGGGCTGGATTACAGGAGAACGCCACAACTCCGAGCTGCAAAGTTACCTCGAATAAAACAATTCAAACTTTGCAAGGATAACAACATTGAAGTTAAAATCACCATCTGAAGTGTAAAGACTAACAAAAGAATCTTGTACGGCCGTATTAGTTGCGTTGTGACTCGAAGCTTGCTCTCAGACGTTATCCCGTCACTGCCGAGTGCGGGAACGTTTGCCTGCTGCGTTACCGCCCTGAGCCGTTTCGTCCCTCCTTAGAACAACCTGGTGGTCCATGAGCTACCTGAAGACGACCATATTGACACCCAGCTTAACGCTGACGTCCGATCTACACGAGTCCATGAGTCAAATGAATCCCAACCTCATACCATCCATCGATTCTAGCTTCCAAAGGGCTGGATTACAGGAGAACGCCACAACTCCGAGCTGCAAAGTTACCTCGAATAAAACAATTCAAACTTTGCAAGAATAACAACATTGAAGTTAAAATCACGATCTGAAGTGTAAAGACTAACAAAAGAATCGTGTACGGTCGTATTAGTTGCGTTGTGACTCGAAGCTCGCTCTCAGACGTTATCCCGTCACTGCCTAATGCGGGAACTTTTGCCTGCTGCGTTACTGCTCTGAGCCGTTTTGTCCCTCCTTAGAACAACCTGGTGGTCCATGAGCTACCTGAAGACGACCATATTGACACCCAGCTTAACGCTGACGTCCGATCTACACGAGTCCATGAGTCACATGAATCCCAACCTCGTACCATCCATCGATTCTAGCTTCCAAAGGGCTGGATTATAGGAGAACGCCACAACTCCCAGCTGCGAAGTTATCTAGAATAAAACATTTCAAACTTTGCAACAATAACAACATTGAAGTTAAAATCACCATCTGAAGTGAAAAACTGACATAAGAATCGTGTACGGTCGTACTTGTTGCGTTGTGACTCGAAGCTCGCTCTCAGACGTTATCCCGTCACTGCCGAATGCGGGAACGTTTGCCTGCTGCGTTACCGCCCTGAGCCGTTTTGTCCCTCCTTAGAAAAACCTGGTGGTCCATGAGCTACCTGAAGACGACCATATTGACACCCAGCTTAACGCTGACGTCCGATCTACACGAGTCCATGAGTCACATGAATCCCAACCTCATACCATCCATCGATTCTAGCTTCCAAAGGGCTGGATTACAGGAGAACGCCACAACTCGCAGCTGCTAAATTACCTCGAATAAAACAATTCAAACTTTGCAAGGATAACAACATTGAAGTTAAAATCACCATCTGAAGTGTAAAGACTAACAAAAGAATCGTGTACGGTCGTATTAGTTGCGTTGTGACTCGAAGCTCGCTCTCAGACGTTATCCCGTCACTGCCGAATGCGGGAACTTTTGCCTGCTGCGTTACCGCTCTGAGCCGTTTTGTCCCTCTTAGAACAACCTGGTGGTCTATGAGCTACCTGAAGACGACCATATTGACACCCGGCTTAACGCTGACGTCCGATCTACACGAGTCCATGAGTCACATGAATCCCGACCTCATACCATCCATCGATTCTAGCTTCCAAAGGGCTGGATTACAGGAGAACGCCACAACTCCGAGCTGCAAAGTTACCTCGAATAAAACAATTCAAACTTTGCAAGGATAACAACATTGAAGTTAAAATCACCATCTGAAGTGTAAAGACTAACAAAAGAATCGTTTACGGCCGTATTAGTTGCGTTGTGACTCGAAGGTCGCTCTCAGACGATATCCGTCACTGCCGAATGCGGGAACTTTATCCTGCTGCGTTACCGCTCTGAGCCGTTTTGTCCCTCTTAGAACAACCTGGTGGTCCATGAGCTACCTGAAGACGACCATATTGACACCCAGCTTAACGCTGACGTCCGATCTACACGAGTCCATGAGTCACATGAATCCCAACCTCATACCTTCCATCGATTATAGCTTCCAAACGGCTGGATTACAGGAGAACGCCACAACTCCGAGCTGCAAAGTTACCTCGAATAAAACAATTCAAACTTGGCAAGGATAACAACATTGAAGTTCAAATCACCATCTGAAGTGTAAAGACTAACAAAAGAATCGTGTACGGTCGTATTAGTTGCGTTGTGACTCGAAGCTCGCTCTCAGACGTTATCCCGTCACTGCCGAATGCGGGAACTTTTGCCTGCTGCGTTACCGCTCTGAGCCGTTTTGTCCCTCTTAGAACAACCTGGTGGTCCATGAGCTACCTGAAGACGACCATATTGACACCCGGCTTAACGCTGACGTCCGATCTACACGAGTCCATGAGTCACATGAATCCCAACCTCATACCATCCATCGATTCTAGCTTCCAAAGGGCTGGATTACAGGAGAACGCCACAACTCCGAGCTGCAAAGTTACCTCGAATAAAACAATTCAAACTTTGCAAGGATAACAACATTGAAGTTAAAATCACCATCTGAAGTGTAAAGACTAACAAAAGAATCTTGTACGGCCGTTTTAGTTGCGTTGTGACTCGAAGCTTGCTCTCAGACGTTATCCCGTCACTGCCGAATGCGGGAACGTTTGCCTGCTGCGTTACCGCCCTGAGCCGTTTTGTCCCTCCTTAGAACAACCTGGTGGTCCATGAGCTACCTGAAGACGACCATATTGACACCCAGCTTAACGCTGACGTCCGATCTACACGAGTCCATGAGTCACATGAATCCCAACCTCATACCATCCATCGATTCTAGCTTCCAAAGGGCTGGATTACAGGAGAACGCCACAACTCCGAGCTGCAAAGTTACCTCGAATAAAACAATTCAAACTTTGCAAGAATAACAACATTGAAGTTAAAATCACGATCTGAAGTGTAAAGACTAACAAAAGAATCGTGTACGGTCGTATTAGTTGCGTTGTGACTCGAAGCTCGCTCTCAGACGTTATCCCGTCACTGCCGAATGCGGGAACTTTTGCCTGCTGCGTTACTGCTCTGAGCCGTTTTGTCCCTCCTTAGAACAACCTGGTGGTCCATGAGCTACCTGAAGACGACCATATTGACACCCAGCTTAACGCTGACGTCCGATCTACACGAGTCCATGAGTCACATGAATCCCAACCTCGTACCATCCATCGATTCTAGCTTCCAAAGGGCTGGATTATAGGAGAACGCCACAACTCCCAGCTGCGAAGTTATCTAGAATAAAACATTTCAAACTTTGCAACAATAACAACATTGAAGTTAAAATCACCATCTGAAGTGAAAAACTGACATAAGAATCGTGTACGGTCGTACTTGTTGCGTTGTGACTCGAAGCTCGCTCTCAGACGTTATCCCGTCACTGCCGAATGCGGGAACGTTTGCCTGCTGCGTTACCGCCCTGAGCCGTTTTGTCCCTCCTTAGAAAAACCTGGTGGTCCATGAGCTACCTGAAGACGACCATATTGACACCCAGCTTAACGCTGACGTCCGATCTACACGAGTCCATGAGTCACATGAATCCCAACCTCATACCATCCATCGATTCTAGCTTCCAAAGGGCTGGATTACAGGAGAACGCCACAACTCGCAGCTGCTAAATTACCTCGAATAAAACAATTCAAACTTTGCAAGGATAACAACATTGAAGTTAAAATCACCATCTGAAGTGTAAAGACTAACAAAAGAATCGTGTACGGTCGTATTAGTTGCGTTGTGACTCGAAGCTCGCTCTCAGACGTTATCCCGTCACTGCCGAATGCGGGAACGTTTGCCTGCTGCGTTACCGCCCTGAGCCGTTTTGTCCCTCCTTAGAACAACCTGGTGGTCCATGAGCTACCTGAAGACGACCATATTGACACCCAGCTTAACGCTGACGTCCGATCTACACGAGTCCATGAGTCACATGAATCCCAACCTCATACCATCCATCGATTCTAGCCTCCAAAGGGCTGGATTACAGGAGAACGCCACAACTCCGAGCTGCAAAGTTACCTCGAATAAAACAATTCAAACTTTGCAAGGATAACAACATTGAAGTTAAAATCACCATCTGAAGTGTAAAGACTAACAAAAGAATCGTGTACGGCCGTATTAGTTGCGTTGTGACTCGAAGCTCGCTCTCAGACGTTATCCCGTCACTGCCGAATGCGGGAACGTTTGCCTGCTGCGTTACCGCCCTGAGCCGTTTTGTCCCTCCTTAGAACAACCTGGTGGTCCATGAGCTACCTGAAGACGACCATATTGACACCCAGCTTAACGCTGACGTCCAATCTACACGAGTCCATGAGTCACATGAATCCCAACCTCATACCATCCATCGATTCTAGCTTCCAAAGGGCTGGATTACAGGAGAACGCCACAACTCCGAGCTGCAAAGTTACCTCGAATAAAACAATTCAAACTTTGCAAGGATAACAACATTGAAGTTCAAATCACCATCTGAAGTGTAAAGACTAACAAAAGAATCGTGTACGGTCGTATTAGTTGCGTTGTGACTCGAAGCTCGCTCTCAGACGTTATCCCGTCACTGCCGAATGCGGGAACTTTTGCCTGCTGCGTTACCGCTCTAAGCCGTTTTGTCCCTCTTAGAACAACCTGGTGGTCCATGAGCTACCTGAAGACGACCATATTGACACCCGGCTTAACGCTGACGTCCGATCTACACGAGTCCATGAGTCACATGAATCCCAACCTCATACCATCCATCGATTCTAGCTTCCAAAGGGCTGGATTACAGGAGAACGCCACAACTCCGAGCTGCAAAGTTACCTCGAATAAAACAATTCAAACTTTGCAAGGATAACAACATTGAAGTTAAAATCACCATCTGAAGTGTAAAGACTAACAAAAGAATCGTGTACGGCCGTATTAGTTGCGTTGTGACTCGAAGGTCGCTCTCAGACGATATCCGTCACTGCCGAATGCGGGAACTTTATCCTGCTGCGTTACCGCTCTGAGCCGTTTTGTCCCTCTTAGAACAACCTGGTGGTCCATGAGCTACCTGAAGACGACCATATTGACACCCAGCTTAACGCTGACGTCCGATCTACACGAGTCCATGAGTCACATGAATCCCAACCTCATACCTTCCATCGATTATAGCTTCCAAACGGCTGGATTACAGGAGAACGCCACAACTCCGAGCTGCAAAGTTACCTCGAATAAAACAATTCAAACTTTGCAAGGATAACAACATTGAAGTTAAAATCACCATCTGAAGTGTAAAGACTAACAAAAGAATCGTGTACGGTCGTATTAGTTGCGTTGTGACTCGAAGCTCGCTCTCAGACGTTATCCCGTCACTGCCGAATGCGGGAACGTTTGCCTGCTGCGTTACCGCCCTGAGCCGTTTTGTCCCTCCTTAGAAAAATCTGGTGGTCCATGAGCTACATGAAGACGACCATATTGACACCCAGCTTAACGCTGACGTCCGATCTACACGAGTCCATGAGTCACATGAATCCCAACCTCATACCATCCATCGATTCTAGCTTCCAAAGGGCTGGATTACAGGAGAACGCCACAACTCGCAGCTGCTAAATTACCTCGAATAAAACAATTCAAACCTTGCAAAGATAAGAACATTGAAGTTAAAATCACCATCTGAAGTGTAAAGACTGACAAAAGAATCGTGTACGGCCGTATTAGTTGCGTTGTGACTCGAAGGTCGCTCTCAGACGATATCCGTCACTGCCGAATGCGGGAACTTTATCCTGCTGCGTTACCGCTCTGAGCCGTTTTGTCCCTCTTAGAACAACCTGGTGGTCCATGAGCTACCTGAAGACGACCATATTGACACCCAGCTTAACGCTGACGTCCGATCTACACGAGTCCATGAGTCACATAAATCCCAACCTCATACCATCCATCGATTCTAGCTTCCAAAGGGCTGGATTACAGGAGAACGCCACAACTCGCAGCTGCTAAATTTTCTCGAATAAAACAATTCAAACTTTGCAAGGATAACAACATTGAAGTTAAAATCACCATCTGAAGTGTAAAGACTAACAAAAGAATCGTGTACGGTCGTATTAGTTGCGTTGTGACTCGAAGCTCGCTCTCAGACGTTATCCCGTCACTGCCGAATGCGGGAACGTTTGCCTGCTGCGTTACCGCCCTGAGCCGTTTTGTCCCTCCTTAGAACAACCTGGTGGTCCATGAGCTACCTGAAGACGACCATATTGACACCCAGCTTAACGCTGACGTCCGATCTACACGAGTCCATGAGTCACATGAATCCCAACCTCGTACCATCCATCGATTCTAGCTTCCAAAGGGCTGGATTATAGGAGAACGCCACAACTCCGAGCTGCAAAGTTATCTAGAATAAAACATTTCAAACTTTGCAACAATAACAACATTGAAGTTAAAATCACCATCTGAAGTGAAAAACTGACATAAGAATCGTGTACGGTCGTACTTGTTGCGTTGTGACTCGAAGCTCGCTCTCAGACGTTATCCCGTCACTGCCGAATGCGGGAACGTTTGCCTGCTGCGTTACCGCCCTGAGCCGTTTTGTCCCTCCTTAGAAAAACCTGGTGGTCCATGAGCTACCTGAAGACGACCATATTGACACCCAGCTTAACGCTGACGTCCGATCTACACGAGTCCATGAGTCACATGAATCCCAACCTCATACCATCCATCGATTCTAGCTTCCAAAGGGCTGGATTACAGGAGAACGCCACAACTCGCAGCTGCTAAATTACCTCGAATAAAACAATTCAAACTTTGCAAGGATAACAACATTGAAGTTAAAATCACCATCTGAAGTGTAAAGACTAACAAAAGAATCGTGTACGGTCTTATTAGTTGCGTTGTGACTCGAAGCTCGCTCTCAGACGTTATCCCGTCACTGCCGAATGCGGGAACGTTTGCCTGCTGCGTTACCGCCCTGAGCCGTTTTGTCCCTCCTTAGAACAACCTGGTGGTCCATGAGCTACCTGAAGACGACCATATTGACACCCAGCTTAACGCTGACGTCCGATCTACACGAGTCCATGAATCACATGAATCCCAACCTCATACCATCCATCGATTCTAGCTTCCAAACGGCTGGATTACAGGAGAACGCCACAACTCCCAGCTGCGAAGTTATGTCGAATAAAACATTTCAAACTTTGCAAGGATATAAACATTGAAGTTAAAATCACTATCTGAAGTGTAAAGACTAACAAAAGAATCGTGTATGGTCGTATTGGTTGCGTTGTGACTCGAAGCTCGCTCTCAGACGTTATCCCGTCACTGCCGAATTCGGGAACGTTTGCCTGCTGCGTTACCGCCCTGAGCCGTTTTGTCCCTCCTTAGAACAACCTGGTGGTCCATGAGCTACCTGAAGACGACCATATTGACACCCAGATTAACGCTGACGTCCGATCTACACGAGTCCATGAGTCACATGAATCCCAACCTCATACCATCCATCGATTATAGCTTCCAAAGGGCTGGATTACAGGAGAACGCCACAACTCCGAGCTGCAAAGTTACCTCGAATAAAACAATTCAAACTTTGCAAGGATAACAACATTGAAGTTAAAATCACCATCTGAAGTGTAAAGACTAACAAAAGAATCGTGTACGGTCGTTTTAGTTGCGTTGTGACTCGAAGCTCGCTCTCAGACGTTATCCCGTCACTGCCGAATGCGGGAACGTTTGCCTGCTGCGTTACCGCCCTGAGCCGTTTTGTCCCTCCTTAGAACAACCTGGTGGTCCATGAGCTACCTGAAGACGACCATATTGACACCCAGCTTAACGCTGACGTCCGATCTACACGAGTCCATGAATCACATGAATCCCAACCTCATACCATCCATCGATTCTAGCTTCCAAACGGCTAGATTACAGGAGAACGCCACAACTCCCAGCTGCGAAGTTATGTCGAATAAAACATTTCAAACTTTGCAAGGATATGAACATTGAAGTTAAAATCACTATCTGAAGTGTAAAGACTAACAAAAGAATCGTGTATGGTCGTATTGGTTGCGTTGTGACTCGAAGCTCGCTCTCAGACGTTATCCCGTCACTGCCGAATGCGGGAACGTTTGCCTGCTGCGTTACCGCCCTGAGCCGTTTTGTCCCTCCTTAGAACAACCTGGTGGTCCATGAGCTACCTGAAGACGACCATATTGACACCCAGCTTAACGCTGACGTCCGATCTACACGAGTCCATGAGTCACATGAATCCCAACCTCATACCATCCATCGATCCTAGCTTCCAAAGGGCTGGATTACAGGAGAACGCCACAACTCCGAGCTGCAAAGTTACCTCGAATAAAACAATTCAAACTTTGCAAGGATAAGAACATTGAAGTTAAAATCACCATCTGAAGTGTAAAGACTGACAAAAGAATCGTGTACGGCCGTATTAGTTGCGTTGTGACTCGAAGGTCGCTCTCAGACGATATCCGTCACTGCCGAAAGCGGGAACTTTATCCTGCTGCGTTACCGCTCTGAGCCGTTTTGTCCCTCTTAGAACAACCTTGTGGTCCATGAGCTACCTGAAGACGACCATATTGACACCCAGCTTAACGCTGACGTCCGATCTACACGAGTCCATGAGTCACATGAATCCCAACCTCATACCTTCCATCGATTATAGCTTCCAAACGGCTGGATTACAGGAGAACGCCACAACTCCGAGCTGCAAAGTTACCTCGAATAAAACAATTCAAACTTTGCAAGGATAACAACATTGAAGTTAAAATCACCATCTGAAGTGTAAAGACTAACAAAAGAATCGTGTACGGTCGTATTAGTTGCGTTGTGACTCGAAGCTCGCTCTCAGACGTTATCCCGTCTATGCCGAATGCGGGAACGTTTGCCTGCTGCGTTACCGCCCTGAGCCGTTTTGTCGCTCCTTAGAACAACCTGGTGGTCCATGATCTACCTGAAGACGACCATATTGACACCCAGCTTAACGCTGACGTCCGATCTACACGAGTCCATGAGTCACATGAATCCCAACCTCATACCATCCATCGATCCTAGCTTCCAAAGGGCTGGATTACAGGAGAACGCCACAACTCCGAGCTGCAAAGTTACCTCGAATAAAACCATTCAAACTTTGCAAGGATAACAACATTGAAGTTCAAATCACCATCTGAAGTGTAAAGACTAACAAAAGAATCGTGTACGGTCGTATTAGTTGCGTTGTGACTCGAAGCTCGCTCTCAGACGTTATCCCGTCACTGCCGAATGCAGGAACTTTTGCCTGCTGCGTTACCGCCTTGAGGCGTTTTGTCCCTCCTTAGAACAACCTGGTGGTCCATGAGCTACCTGAAGACGACCATATTGACACCCAGCTTAACGCGGACGTCCGATCTACACGAGTCCTTGAGTCACAGGAATCCCAACTTCATACCATCCATCGATTACAGCTTCCAAAGGGCTGGATTACAGGAGAACGCCACAACTCCGAGCTGGAAAGTTACCTCGAATAAAACAATTCAAACTTTGCAAAGATAACAACATTGAAGTTAAAATCACCATCTGAAGTGTAAAGACTAACAAAAGAATCGTGTACGGTCGTATTAGTTGCGTTGTGACTCGAAACTCGCTCTCAGACGTTATCCCGTCACTGCCGAATGCGGAAACGTTTGCCTGCTGCGTTACCGCCTTGAGCCGTTTTGTCCCTCCTTAGAACAGCCTGGTGGTCCATGAGGTATCTGAAGACGACCATATTGACACCCAGCTTAACGCGGACGTCCGATCTACACGAGCCCATGAGTCACAGGATTCCCAACCTCATACAATCAATCGATTCTAGCTTCCAAAGGGCTGGATTACAGGAGAACTACACAACTCCCAGCTGCGAAGTTATCTCGAATAAAACAATTCAAACTTTGCAAGGATAACAACATTGAAGTTAAAATCACCATCTGAAGTGTAAAGACTAACAAAAGAATCGTGAACGGTCGTATTAATTGCGTTGTGACTCGAAGCTCGCTCTCAGACGTTATCCCGTCACTCCCGAATTCGGGAACGTTTGCCTGCTGCGTTACCGCCCTGAGCCGTTTTGTCCCTCCTTAGAACAACCTGGTGGTCCATGAGCTACCTGAAGACGACCATATTGACACCCAGCTTAACGCTGACGTCCGATCTACACGAGTCCATGAGTCACATGAATCCAAACCTCATACCATCCATCGATTCTAGCTTCCAAAGGGCTGGATTACAGGAGAACGCCACAACTCCGAGCTGCAAAGTTATCTAGAATAAAACATTTCAAACTTTGCAACAATAACAACATTGAAGTTAAAATCACCATCTGAAGTGAAAAACTGACATAAGAATCGTGTACGGTCGTACTTGTTGCGTTGTGACTCGAAGCTCGCTCTCAGACGTTATCCCGTCACTGCCGAATGCGGGAACGTTTGCCTGCTGCGTTACCGCCCTGAGCCGTTTTGTCCCTCCTTAGAAAAACCTGGTGGTCCATGAGCTACCTGAAGACGACCATATTGACACCCAGCTTAACGCTGACGTCCGATCTACACGAGTCCATGAGTCACATGAATCCCAACCTCATACCATCCATCGATTCTAGCTTCCAAAGGGCTGGATTACAGGAGAACGCCACAACTCGCAGCTGCTAAATTACCTCGAATAAAACAATTCAAACTTTGCAAGGATAACAACATTGAAGTTAAAATCACCATCTGAAGTGTAAAGACTAACAAAAGAATCGTGTACGGTCGTATTAGTTGCGTTGTGACTCGAAGCTCGCTCTCAGACGTTATCCCGTCACTGCCGAATGCGGGAACGTTTGCCTGCTGCGTTACCGCCCTGAGCCGTTTTGTCCCTCCTTAGAACAACCTGGTGGTCCATGAGCTACCTGAAGACGACCATATTGACACCCAGCTTAACGCTGACGTCCGATCTACACGAGTCCATGAGTCACATGAATCCAAACCTCATACCATCCATCCATTCTAGCTTCCAAAGGGCTGGATTACAGGAGAACGCCACAACTCCCAGCTGCTAAATTACCTCGAATAAAACAATTCAAACTTTGCAAAGATAACAACATTGAAGTTAAAATCACCATCTGAAGTGTAAAGACTAACAAAAGAATCGTGTACGGTCGTATTAGTTGCGTTGTGACTCGAAGCTCGCTCTCAGACGTTATCCCGTCACTGCCGAATGCGGGAACTTTTGCCTGCTGCGTTACCGCCCTGAGCCGTTTTGTCCCTCCTTAGAACACCTGGTGGTCCATGAGCTACCTGAAGACGACCCTATTGACACCCAGTTTAACGCTGACGTCCGATCTACACGAGTCCTTGAGTCACAGGAATCCCACCCAGCAAACACAAAAGGTCCCGAAGACATTCGTGAGAGATATGCTTGGGGTATTAGTGATATTCATAGAACATATAAAAATACAATTTTTATAACTTTGGGATGTTCCTCGGGTAACCAAATGTCATCGTTTCGAACACCCATGGAACGTCCATTGTATTCATTTCAAGATGTTTCTTGGATATTATATGGACTTTGCAGGAATGTTCACAATACCCTCATTTTACCCTGGGCGTATCCTCAGATTATCAGAACGAATTTTAGAAAAGATATGAATAATCCATTATATTCTGAGGACATCCGACGGAATTTTTGAAAAACTTTAAACCCCTAGTTATATTCTCAGGATATCAGATGGAATATTACAAAAATTATGAACTTCCTAGTTATATTCTGAGGATATCTGATGGAATATTTGAAAAACATTGCACCCCTAGTTATATTCTCAGGATATCAGATGGAATATTTGTAAAACATTGCACCCCTAGTTATATTCTCAGGATATCAGATGGAATTTTAAAAAAATAACGAACCCCCTAGTTATATTCCGAGGATATCTGATGGAATATTTGAAAAACATTGAATCCTAGTTATATTCTCAGGATATCAGATGGAATGTTTGTAAAACATTGCACCGCTAGTTATATTCTCAGGATATCATATCGAGTATTACAAAAATATTGAATATACTGGTTATATTCGAAGAATATCAGAATGAATAAAACAAAATTTTGTTATACCCCAGCTATGTTCTAGGAATATCAGGTTTTGTTTGGTTCTTCCCAGGTACATTTTGAGAATATTCTAGGTAACCTCAAAATTTATACAGATTATTATAATTATATATATATATATTCATGCATATAGCCTTTCCACAGTTTAAAGCAGATATCTTCAGAAGGCAATAGAAATGAAAACGATCTCTGTCTTCTGACTTCCTGCATTAATGCACAAAGCAATGACTAAAATTTTTTATTCTTAAAAAATAAACAATAACCAAGTAGTTCTAAAATTCCATTTTATTTAGCATATAGCACATGATATCAGTTCATGCTATTCGTTAAATGCGTTTGTCACCTAGCTGTTCTTTTTAGCAGCAGTTGCTGCTTTGGAGCTTACGCGATCCGGGGCATGGGTAAACCATGATTTTATGTTTTTTTCTACATTAGCAATTGTTATATCTTTGAGATTTTTTCCGCTCCTTACAGTCTCAGTTAAGTTTATAAATCAGTTAATCATCAAACCATATATTCGGAATAATTATCTTACCAATTATAATTTTCATCAATCGCAAATTAATTAAAGGAAGTTTCCCTTTTCTTCCCTCCCAACTATACTGTTTAGCTAGTTCATCTTTAAAAACATGTACCAAAATTCGTTTGACGCAATCATATAAGGTAATTCCACCAAATTGTTTAAGATAGACTCTCTAAAATTCATTGGTTGTTATAAATACAATTTTATCGTAATGCAAAATGAAAATCTTTATTATGAAACGTTTTTCACTCACTAATTTGGTGACATTCTCAAGCGAGCTCAGTGTTTCTTCTAGTAAATTAATTTCGCCTTCATTGGTGAAAGGAAACTGAAACATTTCCTCTAACTGAGCCATTTCCTCTCCCGATATTGGTTTAGGTTGTCCGTTCTGGGTGTTTCTCAAAATACAATCTAGGGTCTCCATTATCTGTCTTTGATTAGACTTCAGTACCTCCTGATTGAGATATAAATTGCGAATCAATGCTGTAAAAATTTCGTAAAATTAAGAAAGATTCACTTGGCACATAAGTAATTTGAAAATAATTAGAATAACACTGAACGTTGGCGTCCATGTCGTCAAGAATTAAAAGATTGAGCCTCCTTTTAAACAACCTAGGCTTAACAATTCGAAAAAGTACAGAGAGCTCTCAAAAGATGAGGACGATTGATTCAACTGTCCAACTTTAAGTACCCTTTCACGCTAGTTTTGCAAATTCTTAAGCCTAGGTTGCGTCTTTGTAAAGATTGTACGAACATTCACTGATTGAAACCATGCTATTTGTAGGACCGTTTGGTTTTGAAGCTGGTGTTTTATCTTTTTGCCGATTTGGAGTAGAGCTTAACTGCTTTCTCCCTTTTGTTTTCATGATTGTTCTTGGTCCTACACAAAATAAACCGTCTCCATCAGAACCTGTTTTATCCAGAAAATAAGAACAGTTATCAGTAGTTTTCAAATTATAATTTATAATATATTACCTTCATTTTCACTTAAGCTCAAATCGTAGTCATTTCTGGATAAATCTAGTTCTCTTTCCGGTTCTGAACGCAACTCATTTTCATTAAGTTCTTAAGGAGAAGGAAAAATAAAGTAATAATATTTTTAAGCCGTATCTCTAGCTTTGCATGATAAGAACGGAAATGTGTACCATTTTCTGGCAAATCATTTAAAGATCGACTTGTGCTTCCCATAAAAGGCATCTTCGTGAAGTTCGCAGGCTTCTTGTTAGATGTTCCATTTGTTGAACTGCCTAAGAGATTAAAATTTATTAGAGAAAGATTAGCCCAAGCTGGACATCACATGCCACCACGTATTACAATTTTTCAGAAGTCAGCGCTCGTATTGTTAAACTATAAAAATGAATAATAATAATTACATTTATTGCTCAATGACGAAAGCACTGGAACGTCAGGGATATCTAAGTTATCCGATTCCTGTTCCAAATCCTCTGCAGAATCTGAATCAATGTCATGATTTGGTTTTTTTTTTGACAATTTCTGTTTTTTCTTTTCCCTGGACCAGTTTCGTGTTCCCTTGCAGAAATATCAGTGTCCTTAACGTATTTAACCATTTTCTGCCAAGCTTCATTAAAGGTTTCTGAAATGCCCAAAAAAATTATATAATCAATTTGAAATTAAAATTGCCAATTTGTTATTACCATAACTTCGAATAATTTTGATTTCATACGTCTTCCAGTCTTTATTTGCTGGCGTCAGTTTTTTAGCGTCGCGTGATGCACTTTTATCCCCTGGCCAGTAACACATTGTTTTTTGCTGATTATTAAAAACCCAACTACGGGGAAGAACAGCTACCCCTCCTTGGGTGAACTCCACTAATTTGAAGTTAAGAACCATTTAACCTAGAGATAGTTAAAATCTTGTTAATGCGTTGCAACTATCAAAAACGAACTACGCAGGCATTTTAAAGGAATTTTAATGCATGAATAATAATTAATGCAACAGAATGAATAAGGCTTTAGAACGTTTTAGACATAAAAGCTTAAAAAACCTACTTTTATTCACTAGGATTATGCAGAAGTTGCAACACGACAAATTCATTTGAATTATCCAGTGGGTGTTTTATAGCTTTTTGTAGTACAAGACCAAGAGGCCATTTCATTGGAGCGGATAATTTTGATGATAAGCACGGGGATGTAAAATAATCTTCTACTGTCAAGAATTTTCTACCCACTAAGAATAGTTTTGAAATGTCACTTTCTGAGGTAACGAGGTTTTCAATCACAACAATTGAAGAGGCACTTAAAACACAGCAGTTATCTCGTTTTGAAATTGACAGTATAAATTCTGATAGTATAACTTTCCTATATTGAGGGTCAATACACCCCTCTAAAAGTGGACCTTCTTCATGAACCATACTAGGGTAAATTTTAGTTTTGACTTTTGAAAAACAGCTATACCTTCTCTCCTCACTAATACGATTTATTGCCTGTTTTAATGGTTAGCCTGCATTTGCAATTTTATTTTTTAATGTAAAAAGATAATTCTCAAATTGATAGGCACTAAACAAATCTAAGTGCCCGTACTTTCTACAATCTCTAGCTAAATGCAATAAACCATGCACATTGTATGAAATAAGATGTTTCCCATAAAGAACACCATAAATTTTAACAAAGTATTTAAGGAGATTTTCAGCAAAATCAATCATTTCAGCTGTTTGCTGTGGGGTGGCGAGAATACGAATTGCGACATGCAATGCTCGAAAAGTCTCATAATGTGCTTTAGGTAGCACTTTTTTCAGAACTACTAGGCCTGAATAAAGTAAAAATTGACGGAACTCTGTCGCTTTAAATCTGTCAACATCTTTCAAGCTCCGAGGCTTCCTAACAAATTCGGAACAAGTTATCGGAGCGAAAGATTCAAGGCAATTAGAAACCTCTAATACCTGGTCGGGCCTAAATTTATAAAGGGCATGTTTCCTTTCAGCCCCCATCCATAACTTTAAAGTCTTTTTGACAGCCCCCAAGCAAACAAGATGCATGTAGTCTAACGGAAAGTCATCAACAATATCAATGTTCAGAAGGTTTTCTAAAATACTGGTTCCATGGTGGTGTTCTGCCTGAGATTTATTTCTAAAGTTAGCGTCTGTTCGTAGTTCAATATCCTCAGTAAATGGGAAACAATGCCTGTTTCCACGCCTTATTCCTGCTTGTGTGCATTTATCGCACCCATAGTAACCATTGTGACCTTTGACTTTACGAATAAAGGCCCTAGCTGGAGTGTCACAAATAAACCCTGCTATTTCAACCACTTTTGGATCGCCATTTAAAGTTATTCCATTTTGTATTAGAAGAGATGCCTCGGGTATGAATGAAGATAAAAATTGATCAGAGCATTTAGGTTTGCTTAATCCGTGAAATAACCCTATGACAAAGGGCTTGGAGTTTGCTATAGTAGAAACTGCACCCAATATTGGCCAAAAGTTGCTGGTTGTACTAGTTCCAATTGGCAAACCATCAATGTTAATAAAAATTTTAAACACCGAGACTGTCGCCGCTAAATCGTGTTCACGTTGGACCATGTAACGAATTCCAGCTTCTAGACCAAAATGAAAGTATTGGCCGGGTGGTATTTCCTCTACTATTGAAAATCTAGGCGTGCGTAACAATGTTCGAGAGTTGATGGGAATATCTTTAAAGCAATCGTGATTTTTCAAGATCTTTAACAGGTCATTTACGGCATTTTTGCGGATCCCAAAACATGTCACCCATCTTGCCAGACTTGCTCTCAAATGTTCTGCATCAGAGCCTTTGAGTGTTTCAAAAAAATCATGACCATTGTCGGCGGGAATATTACGATCCTCGGAAATGCAAATTTCTCTATCAATTTCATCGATTTCTGCTTCAGAGATAATCGATGCTTCAATATATCCTCCAGTTTTATCGTCACTATCACTCATATCATCACTATTTTCCGTAGAGCTACTACTAGCTTCTTGGTATCTAACTTCTTCATAGTTATATAAAAAAAATTCGTCTTGATTTTCGTTTGCTACTGTATTAATTAGCCTGGCTCGGTGACGTGAGGACAAGGTTGACAATGGCTTGTACCTTCCTTTCGGCATTTTAATGCTAATACAATACTAATTTAAAACCGTTTTAAGCTTAAAGTATATTTTATCGGTAGGATACCTATATAGCGAAGTTCTATTTAATATGCAAATCTCATCGATTTGGTTGTTTAAAATAACAGACCCATCAGATAATCCAGCTCCGAAAATCATCTCAAGTCTTACACTATGGGCAATGGCGTCTCATATCTTTCCATTTTAATTTGGTTTAAATTTATAATTAACTAAAATAATAAACACCTGGCATATTTTAAACTCTCATATCATTGCCTTAGCTTTAAAAATAACATGGAAAAGTGGTGGTCCTTTCCTTTACATTATTGTAATACCATAGATTAAAAGTGCACGTGAGGAAATTTTCACGATATAGGATAGGCAACTCCCTATCTCGAACGACTGCTTATTCTTATTATTCTCTGTTACAACATCGGTTGTCAGCACGCGCAAAGATAGGTCTCTATGCAGCCAAGCTTTGTGCTTGCTGACAAGAGACGATGTATTTCAGGATTTAAAATATCTGCGAGATTTTCAGCTTGAGTGCACGCACATCTAGGATTTATTATTTTGTTTTAAATACGTGAAGTAGGCTGTAGTCTTTTTCTCGAGTTTTTAAAACTAAGGCCTAGAGGTCTGTGCACCCGAGCTAAAAAAAAACTCGCGGATATTTTAAAGCCTGAAAATCCTGCAGTTTTTTGTCTCTTGTCAGCACGCACGAAACTGGGTTACATAGAGACCTAGCTGTGCGCGTGCTGACAAACGATGTTGTAACAGAGCATATACTGAACAAGTTGTGGTTCGAGATAGGGAGTTACCTATTCTATAGGGTGAAAACAGTTTCCTCACGCGCATTCTTTAGCCATGGTAAAACTGCAGTGAAATGTAATCCTTCATATTCACAAAAAACCCCAGTTAATTCTAGATAAATTATGAAGCTGAAGCTGTACGGTAGTTGCTCCTATCTAACCACTGCTTTCTCTAATCTAACACTAGACCTAAACCTCGGATCCACGTGGAGGGGGGAAAAAACCCCGAGCAGCTGGAATCTCTCTCTCGTGTCCCCGAAAAGGCTATTTGTAGTAAAGGGGTAAAACACCCTCGCTGCCCTAAACTAGTAAGGACAAGGAAGAAATTCTTCCATTATAAAGTTTAGGGTTTAGGCTTAGCTCAAAAATACTTTGTTCTTCTATCTCCGCAGTTTTAGGCCTAACATAACACTCTAATACCATAAGAACATGCATTAACCACGGTAAAGGTGGTTATGCTAATACAAAATTAGTCCCTACAAAGAAATTAATTTAAATTTTGATTATATTTTACCTGATTTTCGTAGTTTCTTTTTACCGTTGACAAAGGCTTAAGACTTCAGACCGCCAGATTTGATAAAGCTGCCGGTAACGCGTGAATCTTTTATTTTAATTACGTTTCAGAAATGAAGCGAAATATAACGTATATAAATTTTAAACTAATTCTCTTTATAATGTCGCGACTAGCGTGGCACAAATTAAACCGATTCACGACACGAAAACGACTTGATATCACCGCCGCTTAGCTAATGAGCTTAGAAAAATGGCGATTCCGCGAGCTCTTCAACAAAACGCTGCCGCATTGCAAGTTTGCATTTTGCAACAAGTTTCCTAGAAAAAAACCCCCGTACTCCCGTAGGCTTGTCCAGTCAGAGTCAGCGCCCTCACCCCCTCCCGCCTGAAGACATCGTGGTTTTTTAGTTGCCACCTAGTGCATATTATTTATTTATATATTTTTTAAATTCGACATCACAATTCAATTTTAAAAAATATTAGTAGAATTCATTGTGGTAAAATTAGAGCTTTAAATATATTTTCAACAGTAAATATATTCCCGTTATTTTTTATAATTTGATTACTTAATTCCCTCGATCCCCACACCTACAATTTTAGATTCAAAATTTCACGCAAAATACACGAGGGGCTACAGTCCAAAAATATTGGATATCCAAGGGGTGCCCCAAGGTTATGGAATTTTTTCAGAGTTTTTGGGTTTCCCAAGGACATCCAAGATGCCATGCAAAATTTGACAGCATTTCTGGAGATTCCAGAAACATACTTGGAGCAACCATTTTTATCGGGTTTTCAAAGGGGATTTGGACCTGTTTCGGACATCTATTGGACCAATTGTGTTTGCTGGGTTGCGATTCACAGATGCAATTTTTTTTTAATATAGCCTAATTTCAATTCCGTAAGAAATGGTATTTTAATAAAATCTTGGGGCCTATTGTTGCTAAGTATGTCTAGGCCTTGAAAGAAAAAAGTAAGCTGAGTTCGATCATGCGTGAAATATTCTTTGTTCAAACATCTAAAACACTTTTTTTTCTTCTATGTTTCTTATAGATTTTATTGGGTTGGTGTAGCCAGGGAGTAGAATGCGATATGCCGCACTGAAAAGTGTCTTTAGTTTTTGAGGTAATAATTTAACTGGAAGCGTTTTTTCTTTAATACCTTCCTAGTTAATTCGAGTGCAGTAATTTCGGATAGTATTACCATCGTTTCGGCAATTTTATTAAGAATCTGAGAAGAAGTAATACTCTTGAACCCTAGCATATCTTAAGATCTATATTATCCATGGCCTTAGCCGACCTACCCCGTTAACAACTTCACACGCGAGGTGTTTTTCTTGCATTCGACAAGAATGCCAATAGTTCTTTAAAAACGACTTTTGAAGCTTGTGAAAAGCGCATTTTTACCAAATCAGTTTTTCGCCACTGATCGTTGTTTTACCATCTTCTTGAGTGTTTCGACGATTTATATTACCTTTGTTCTAACCCACATGACTGCTATCAACTAAGGCTCTTAAATCGTTAAAGATAAGTTAGTATAACAAGATGGCCCCGGCCTTTAGTGACGCCAACAACATAGTATTACTATATTCATTGACCCCGGCAAATTGAAAATTTTCGGTTTTTGTTCCATTGTTTATAAAATAGCATTCCGATTATGAATAAAACCAATCTAGTAAGAATTTGGTTTACAGTTTAATGAAATAAGTAACAAATTTCTGTCCAATGAACTAGAACAATATTTTTGACTTTTTTCTTAATGCAAAAGTAACATTTGTTGCATAATATATGACTGGTAGCTAAAATTATTCAATGTTTGTACTATTATACCAATATACAATCATTGCCTAGAATTAGCCCCCAGTCATATTTTCTGAAACTTGATACCATAGCAAACAAATAACCTAATGAGTAAGAATCATACATCAGTAGTTTCTTCATCAAAATTGTTAGATTACTTTCTTACTAATTGAAATTAAATTGAAAAATTAGTAGTTGTAGAGTTTTGAAATGCGTCCCTCGTTGGGGGGCCTTGATTCCTTTATTTATAAAAAATTTGCAGTGTTGGCTCTACTACTAGTTAGTTTTATTGGAGATGGCTTTACCTACTTCAATTTGGAACAGTGCTGTTTTCTTAGTTTTATCTGGATTAATGTTGATGTTGCAGCATATATGTGGGCATCTCTTTTTATTATCTGAAACGTAAATGGGTGTCTTACTCAAGGATTCCAAGCCTTATACGGGTTTCTTTCTCAAGGATCCGAAGCCTTATACGGGTTTCTTTCTCAAGGATCCCAAGCCTTATACGGGTTTCTTTCTCAAGGATCCCAAGCCTTATACGGGTTTCTTTCTCAAGTATCCAAAGTCTTATACGGGTTTCTTTCTCAAGGATCCAAAGTCTTATACGGGTTTCTTTCTCAAGGATCCAAAGTCTTATACGGGTTTCTTTCTCAAGGATCCCAAGCCTTATACGGGTTTCTTACTATAGGTTCCCAAGCCTAATAGGGGTTTCTTATTCCGGGTTGAAGTTTCGTCTGGATACTGTAGATTTCGCAGATTCGTCTGGATATCGTAGATCTCGCAGTTTCGTCTGGATATCGTAGATCTCGCAGTTTCGTCCGGATATCGTAGATCTCGCAGTTTCGTCCGGATATCGTAGATCTCGTAGTTTCGTCCGGATATCGTAGATCTCGCAGTTTCGTCCGGATATCGTAGATCTCGCAGTTTCGTCCGGATATCGTAGATCTCGCAGTTTCGTCCGGATATCGTAGATCTCGCAGTTTCGTCCGGATATCGTAGATCTCGTAGTTTCGTCCGGATATCGTAGATCTCGCAGTTTCGTCCGGATATCGTAGATCTCGCAGTTTCGTCCGGATATCGTAGAACTCGCAGTGTCGTCTGGATATCTTAGATCTCGCAGTTTCGTCTGAATGCTGTAGATCTCGGAGTTTCGTCTGGATGCTGTAGATCTCGTAGTTTCGTCTGGATGCTGTAGATCTCGTAGTTTCGTCTGGATGCTGTAGATCTCGTAGTTTCGTCTGGATGCTGTAGATCTCGTAGTTTCGTCTGGATACTGTAGATCTCGCAGTTTTGGTATAATCTGGATATTTTAGATCTTGAACTTTTACGTTGCACTTGTAAATTCATCTGGAATTCTGTTGATCATTGAAAATATGCAAAAATTGGTTTGAAAAGTCTGATGTCATAGATTCCAGGTTATTTAAAATGTAAACATATTCCTTTATGATAAGAATAGTAACATTATCGATAAGTAGCGCTGAGAATGGTGGAAAAGTTTTCATCGCCAAATGCTAAATCCAGTTGAGTACCACCATCAGTTGATTGCTTCAAGTTAAGACCTTGTAATAGTTGAAACCCATTATCAGAGAAGAAATCGATAAGCTTCTTGGTTTCAAGAGATGTCTCAAGAAGGTTAATGTTGAAGTCACCAACAATGACGCTGGGAATATCTTCATCATAATATTCCGCCACGCATTTCCCAATACCATATATTATGTCTTGAATGTTGCAAGCTGGGGAAGAGTAAACTGCTAGTACAGAAAGGCGTAAATCACCTAACATTCCATCCATCCACAAGCATTCAATGTGAGAGGTTTTTGTTGGTTCGGCCGTGTATACACGGATCCTGGTGTTAGTTACATTTTCGTTTTTATAAGCTGATATCCAATATGGTTTTCGTCGAGACTCACGTGGGAGGCAAATACCATTTAACTCCGAAAATCCAGGAATTTTAAAATTATCAGTTTCTTTGGCCCAAGTTTCCACAAGAAATATCATATCCGATTCCATTATCTTGAGATCCGAGGTTACATCTTGTAAATGGCAATTTAAAGACAGTACGTTATGTACATAAATAGATATTCTTTTATCCAAAATAGGTACAATCAAGGGACAATCTTTTCGAAGCCGCTCCATCTCTAAGGCAACAGCGTCTTTACTTTTAACCACTGGATTAGGCGCTGTGAACTTTCCCACGATGAACAAACCGTTTGAAGTTTTAGCTCTACTACAAGCGACGTATAATTGAGATCTTTTCATTCTTCTCTTTGGACTGAGATGAACAACTACTTCGGAGTAGGTGTCTCCTTGACTCTTGTGTACTGTAATAGCTTCGGCAATTACTAGAGGATACTGTTTTCTTGATACGTAGATGTTTTTCTGTCCCGAACGTCTGGTGAAACTTCTAACAATCTTCTCAATAGGCGTCCATAATTCGTTAATGTTATTGGCGGCCATTAATCCTTGAGACTGGGCTCTAGTCTCTTTTCCAATCTTTTCATCATTAAATTCAATCCAAACTCGAAGAGGGACTTGCTCACCTTTTTGATTTTGACCATACTGAATTTTTCGTAATCTTCCAGTTGCACCATTTACTAGACCATCGGCGGTGTTCAAATTGTTGGTGATCATGTACCTGATACAAACCATTAGAGTTAATTCTCTTGGTAAACCGCTGGTTTCTTGGGTTTTCAAGGTTTTTGCGGCTTCAAGAATTCTTGCTTTGATCTCGTTGCTGGCATCACCGGTAGCCGAGTCAAATGCGACTGAGCATATCTTTTCAGCATTCCGTGAACATAACTTTAATTCATTGAACGCATTTACTTCATCATTTGTTGCAAACAGATGAAGGGATTCCAGAGGCAGAGGTCTTGAAATAGATGTTTCCAGGCTTCGAAACAAATCAATGTCGGCGGGTGTCATCTCTCCCATGGACATTCGATTTAAAGCCATGGCGAATATTTTGTCATCTTTCTGTCTCATAATTTCGTTAAGCTCATACAGCTTAAATTTTTCCCACAGTGGACTTCCAATTAGCGCCGCATAGGGGTTATTCTTCTCCTTTAAGGGCATGAATGTGTAATTATCCCCAACAGGGGGTAACTGGTTGTAGTCTCCCACGAGAATAACTGAAATACCACTAAAATTCTTTGAAGATCCGAAGATTTGTTGGGCTCTTACATTAATATAATTGAAGATTTTCGCTCCACACATAGATATCTCATCTATTATCAGAAGTTTCAGGCCTAAAAGAGAACACCTTTTTCTGTTTAAAGTGTCGTTGACCAAAGTATTCATTTTGCCAGAAAATTGATTAGTTGGCAAGTTAAAGGCAGAGTGAAGAGTGACACCATCAATATTAAAAGCTGCTTTCCCGGTTAACGCTGTTCTTAAAACGGATAATCGTGATGGATCGTCACCAGGCCTGTTCTTTTCATGCCTGGATACGGCTTCAAAAATGGCTTGAATCAAGAGACTTTTCCCAACACCAGCACCCCCTGTTATCAGAATCCTCAAAGGTTCTTCTTCAGATGTTTTGAGATGTTTAAGCACGTAGTAGAAAATCTCTCGCTGCTTCAAGTTAAGTTTGCGAAGCATGCTGTAATATTCTTCATTGTTGACCAGAGTTATTGTTGGAGTAAAGTCGGCAACGCTTGTCTGTTGGATATCAGAAGTTATGTCAAAAACAGCTTCTTGAAGAGAGTTGACAAAATACTGCGGATCATCCAAAGTGAAATTTCTGTCACGCTCGTTTTGATGTTCTATCATGGGTTTAATATTTTGAACTTCATTTGTATGTTGGTTTTCTCTTACTTCTTGAATTATTTGGTCCAGATCCAAATCATCAACTTCACTTATAAATTCCCTTCTAGCTTGAGATATTTCCAGCTTACGAGCTTCATAGATTTCTTCGACGTTAGATTCTAGTAATTCGGTTTCCTCACAACGCCAAGGTAAAAAAACATCAATTCCACTCGACAGAAATTTTTGAGATCTTTCACCATACTGTACTTTTTGAATCTGATTACTTTGGTTTGCATCCTTTTCCGGACGTATCCTGAAGAATCTTTCAGCTCAAGAGACGTTTCAACAGAAATCGTTTCAATTTCTTGGTCTTCATCTTCGTTCAAATTTTGGGTTCTTCTATTGCGTTTGGTTCGGGAAAACTCATACCACGAGGCGAAAGCGGCTAGACTGAGATTTTCCAGTTCATCCGGCCTCGCAATGTAGTGCTCTATGATGCCTTGAGAAAAAACGTCAGTACTATCATTGGGCAATAATTCCAATTCAGATGGCCTTTTCAGAATGTGCACCCTTTCTTCTGGTGGTGAAGTGTTTATGAAAACGTGAGCACGACTACTCCGACAAATTGGTATGGAAAGCAGTATGTAGCAGCATTCTTGGGCGCTAATTTCTTCACAATGAATGAATTTATTAGCAATAACCTTTAATCTCTCTTTTATACCACTGCCTTTATTTTTCGCTTCCTTGATAGCCTCCCTCAGAAGCTGTGACATCCCCTTTTGGGCTTTACCGATGTAGGAAACAATATACATGAGACAGGCGTACGGGTCTAAGACATATTGAAGATCCATATTAGCGTTCCATAACTCCAAAATCTTTTTGTTGTACGGATTTATTCTTATTTCCTGCGGCGATCGTTTCAGAAGTACAGTAAACCTTCGAATTGAATAAGTTACAGCATCAATATACTCCTTTTCAGCCATGTTCAGAGTTTCCATAAATTCTTCAAATGTTTCTGGTGCAGTTTCAACTTTCAAATTTTCGATAGCATCTCGCACCAATTTGCTTCTAGCTTCAACCTCTTCAGAGTTTTCGTTTTCATCACCTTTAGATGGGTCGTAAATAATGGATCTACCCATTGGCGGAAAAGTTATTCCGAAACGACAGGATGACTGTCCACCATCACTCTTTTTACGACAGGTTCTGGAATGCTTGTGGGTTTGCAGTTTGACCAAGTTATTTTATTTTTCACTTCCATCCCCTTTCGAGCAAGTAACGTGTGAATCAATGAATATGATAACCTCTTCTAAATTGGAGTTTTCACTTCCCAATTGTGGAGCGGTTTTATTTCATAGTAGAATATGAGCATGTGGTGATCCCCTCATTTGGAACTCTATCCTAATGTAGTAATCATCAATGGTTCCAATCGGTGACTCCTTGCTTCGCAGAAACTTGAAAAATTCTCTCAAACGATAATCAAAATATCGGCTGCAGGTGACAGGGTCCTCGTTGATAAGCTTAGCTCTCTCCATAAATCCCAAGGTTTTGACATATTCTTTCGCAGTGTCTCGAGGGTGTCCGGCAATTACGCACAAGGACTGCAAAAGTTCTTCCCATTTCGACTCAGCCGCACTCAGAGTAAGGAACCACGTAGGATTACCAAGTTGACGAACCATAGCCAGAAGGTCTTTTTCACGCTGTTGTAAATAGCCAGGAGAAGATCTAACGCTTTCCAAAACTTTGTAACCATCATCATGTTTCACCAAAGAATCCAAACTTCCCGGTGCTGTTAATTCTCCCGCTGTGTATGCTTGGCCAGCTTTGGACTTGGTTTTTCTCATGCAAATATTAGTAGCGCTTCGTAGTTTTGACGATACTAATTTTACATAGGAATAACATATTTTCGGAATATTCGAAGCACAACGCCTATCGCTGCATCTGAACTCCCATTTTATTTGGTATCGTTCCTTTCAACCGAATTCCCAATGGACCGAAATCCCATTGGACCGAATATCCCGCAATGATTTTAGATTTCCAGCCCAATGGCTATATTCCCGATGGACCGAAATCCCAATCTTCCGAATATGCCCCTAAAAAATACATGAATATAACTTGAAACACTGTAGCCGTCAGCGATTCGGTGGTGTAGTGGATACGATGTTGGACTGCGAAGCGATAGGTTGTTGGTTCGAATCTCCGAAAGGTATGTTAATAATATTAAAAGTAAATGTTTCGTGATACTAATTAAAACGCTCACTTTCATTCCTTTCAAGGCAAGAGATATATAGAATTAATAAACAAATTGTGCTTAAAATGAAGTACAGTCTTAATGGTAGTTCCATCAATGTCTTTAAATTAAAATTTTAATATTTTGGTTTTGGGTGGGTTAGGTTAGGTTAGGTTAGGTTAGGTTTGGTCTGGTTTGGTTCCAATTCGCTGACACCTTTTCCAAAATATGCTCCTTTTAATTAGCTACCACCTTTTCCAAAACATTTTCCTTTTAATTAGCTGCCACCTTTTCCAAAAGATTTTCCTATTAATTAGCTGCCACCTTTTTCAAAATATTCTACTATTAATTAGCTGCAACCTTTTCCAAAACATTCTCCTACAAATTAGCTGCCACATTTTCCAAAATATTCTCCTTTTAATTAGCTACCACCTTTTCTAAAATATTCTCCTATTAATTAGCTGCCACCTTTTCCAAAGGATTTTCCTATTAATTAGCTGCCACCTTTTTCAAAATATTCTACTATTAATTAGCTGCAACCTTTTCCAAAACATTCTCCTACAAATTAGCTGCCACATTTTCCAAAATATTCTCCTTTTAATTAGCTACCACCTTTTCCAAAATATTCTCCTATTAATTAGCTGCCACCTTTTCCAAAATATTCTCCAATTAATTATCTGACATCTTTTCCAAAATATTTCTATTATTGCTAATAAATTGTTCGTGGTAAGAGGCGGGCTTTTAATACTCATATAAATAATCTTTTTACCTCCAAACAAGGTTGGGTTGGGTTAGGTTAGGTTAGGTGACGTTTGGTTAGGTTAGGTTAGGTGACGTTTGGTCAGGTTAGGTTAGGTTAGGTTAGGCTAGGGTAGGTGAGGTTCGCCGTAATTAAAACGTAGTTAAAATAAGTGCAGTAATACATTTTCAACTCACATTTATTTTAACAATAATAAGTTGTGAAATTAAAAATATATTTAATGCAAAACCACACAGTATGTCTTCTTCCAGTTCAATAGAATTTCGGTCCAATGGGACTATAATAGAATCGCACCTTTGGCTACGTTCGGTCGAATGGGACCCCCAAAAAAAAACCTTCTGTCGAATGGGAATTCGGTTCAATGGGACCAAAGCTTTTATTTGCTGTGTGTATGTTGCCTTTGGTGATAGCATCAAGGCTTGACCAGCGTAAATTTGCGGGAAAGAAAGGTATTCGGAGTCTTCATCATAAAGAATAGATTGTGGTCTCTGCCCTTCTCCAGGAGCATAAGCAATACTTTCAATCTGAGGTGTAATTAGATCTTCAGATGAAAGCAAAAGGGTATCTCTGTTGCCATTATTTAATGGCGTTTCTTCATCAATTTCGTCCCATTCATCGTCACTGTCAGGTACTTGAGGTTCTGCAACAGCATTCTCTCGTGGATCTGTACCAACAGAGGGTGTATTGTTTGCTTCAGTTGGCATGTCTTCTTCATTTGATATGAAGTCCATGATATTTTATTTTCTGAATTCCAAAGCCACGTCATCTGTAACTGTATCTTCATGTTTTAAATATAACGGGGTTGTTATGAGAAATTTTAATGCGTCCAGTATTTTCCTGGGAGGAACTGTTTCAGACATATAGTGGTGTTGATATTCCTTCTTCCTCATGAGTTTAATTTGAACAACTTGAGTGTCATTGGGACATCTGGGTAGAATTGAAACTGAAGAGTCAATTGAAACTGGTACATTTACCACATTACCGCGGATGCCTCTTTGCTGATCAACTCCTAGTTTTCTTATCTGCATAAACGGTAATCGAAGAGATATCATTCTACACTCTAGTTCCGTTAGATTTTTCAACTCTGGAGGTAATTCGGGAAAAATGTAGCCATTTTCTATTGAGAGTGGTGGTATTTTCTTTCGGGAAACATAGCTATGGCAAGAACCACACAACAAAATATGTGATGGAAGCACCCTGTGATTTATTCCTTCAATCGATAAGTATCTAACCGACTCTGTTATTTTAACAGAAGTACGGAAAAATAGTCCAGAGCAGCCATCGCATTTATGATCCGGACCATCTGATATATTTTGGAGATAGGTGTTTTCAAAATATTGTGGGTGTTGTTTCCTAATGGTTCTACTAGCATTATCTGTTATAAGGTTCAATTCAGCATAATTTTCATCTAGTCTTCTAATCTGCCTTGAAACGTTGTCTCTCTGCAATTCAGCTTCTCTATAGTTGGAGTTTTCACGTCTTTGAAGTCTTGACATATGATCTCTCTGAAGTTCCGCTTGAGCATATTCTTCGTTTTCTCTTCTTAATTTTTTTCGACTTTCTATCTCTTTCCAACTTAGATTGAGCACTATTGGAATTCTTACGTTTTCTAACACTTATCAGATTATCAACTGAAGAAGAAGATCCATCATTTGTTGTGGGATCTTGATTTGTTGAAGGGCCTTCGAAGATTGTAGGGCCTTCAACTGAAGAAGAAGATCCATCATTTGTTGTGGGATCTTGACTTGTTGAAGGGCCTTCGAAGATTGTAGGGCCTTCAACTGAAGAAGAAGATCCATCATTTGTTGTGGGATCTTGACTTGTTGAAGGGCCGTCGAAGATTGTACGGTCTATGCTTGTAATTGTGGGGCTGCCATGCGTTGAAGGGTTGTCGAAAATTGAAGAAATGTCAAATGACGAGGTTTTAAATTTTTTCTTATTTTCAGCATATTTTTGTCGGCGACGGGCGTTTTCTTTTTCTCTGTACTCTGGATCTTGACGTAGTCTTTTCATTTTTTCTTTCCAGGTTTCCTTGGCATTAGATGCCATTTCAAACAATGACTTGGGTTTAAATTAAAAATGATTAAAATATCCTCTAGTTATTAAAAATCCACAAAATTATCTTAAATCTACATGAAGTAACTTATTTCATTAGTATTAATAATACGCCTGAAAATGGGAACGCAGTATAAATTTTAAAAAGCTTACACCCTAATAAATCAAACTAATTCAAATACTAGTATATAATATAACAACCAAAAATGTATTATACAACTTGAACAATTTAACTTAACAAAGGCTTAACGATGTGAGAAGTTCAGAACTCGGCTCGCTTCAAGTTCTGGGTTTCTTTACACCATAGAAGCAATAACTAAAGATAAATTTAAATATTTAAAAGTGGTCTTGCTTAGATCATAAAAAATAAAACTTAGCTGCAATAAATATTATTTATATTTTCGAAGCAACTGTTATTCATTCAGCAAACGTATAAAAGCAACGAGTCGACGGAAATACGGTCCGAAAAAGACCGAAATACGGATAACCGTTATTTGCGAAGGCAGAGTGGGTGACTTTAATTGGTTCTCCCTACCCCCCTCCCTAAAAGATAAACAGAGAAGAACACAGGGGGTGAATGTCCTGGGATAGGTCACTTCATACGATGGAGCTATAATACTGCCAACTACAACAGATGAATAGTTCCCATTGCTTCTATCGTCTGCCACCCATAATCTGGCAGGCTGGCAGCCCGGCACCCCCTTCAATGAATTGTATACCGCGGAGCTATCGACATCTAGTTTATTTTTAGCGAAATATTTTAAAATCCTTTCCTATTAAATATAATAATCAAATTAGCGACCTATAATTAGTTAACTTTAAATGAGTATGTTTCATTGATTAAAATTGCATTTCTAAAAATTGTTAGGTTAATAGCACTTTCATGTTTCATGTAGAAATTTCATATTTCCGTGGATGGAGAGATGAACACGTTGATTCCGTTTGTCGTTGATTGAAATTAGATTCATTTTGATCATAAATTTCATTTTATATTTTGAGTTGTTGATTTTAT
This sequence comes from Phalangium opilio, assembly GCF_054372755.1. NCBI lineage: Eukaryota > Metazoa > Arthropoda > Arachnida > Opiliones > Phalangiidae > Phalangium > Phalangium opilio. Next base: position 3,917,380 of record NW_028324185.1, read on the forward strand.
GAGATTGTTGATTTTATTTTTATAATTACTTTCATTTTGTTAATACATACATTTAATTTTATTAGTAAATCAACCTCCCTAACTTTTAAGCAGACGAGTCTTAAAAAACTATATCATTGGTGAAATTAGAAAACTCTCTCTGCTTATCGCGCCTTCCGTCGGGGAGAACTTTAATTTCTTTTTTGATTAATATGATAATATTAATTGTAATGTTTATGTTCCCAAGTAGAAATCTAATCTTGCCTAGGATTAAAAAGATATATAATAATTATAAATTGCAAAAAAAAATTGCAAGCAACACAGCGCTAAAGGTAGTCTGGCGCGCGTGCGAAGTCTGTCTGTCTCTCGTCCTCTAGCGCGATACAATATATATTCGACAGCATCCAGTGGAGCGAGTTGGGGAGGTGGGGGGTCCATATCTAAAGCCAGACAGTTCTCTCTCTCTCGTCTCCCGCTAAACCCACGCAGTAAGTGCGGGCGTCGGGGAGGTGGGGGGGAGGGTCCATATCCTTCTAACTCTCTCTTTCTTCTCTTCAGTATAATTTAACTCGCTCTATATTACAACCAAGCGTGGCTTCGTGGTAAAGCGCGCGGTCGGGCGACTTCACTGGCGTCTCGTATGGATCAGGACGTTGCAGGTTCGAGGCCCGGCACCGACAGAAAAATAATTTCAATTGAAATTAAATACGTTACGCCACCTATGAGGTGTGAGTTGAACTACGGGTGAATTTCGAGTCGAAAATTCGCGGGAAATTCAAAATATTTGTTTAGTTGGAAATATCCGAACGAGTACTCGAAAAAAAAGGGGGAAATGGGGGATAGAAAAGGCGCCCAGCCTGCCAGCATGGGTCGGAACAATACTTTTGCTGCTCTAAAGAGCGCAAGAGTAAAAATGAAGCGTTTAGTGTCAATTTTCACGGCAATCAGAACTAGAATTACTAAGAATAAGAACCAACGCGATTTAAATAATCAAAACAATTTCAAACCTCCAAAATGTGTAACTAAAAACTTTCCTTTTAATATCATATTCAAAATATTGCATATTTTGGGTCTTTACCGCCACGGAAAGAAGAAACGTTCAATTCGGCATTGGTTACTTTTCGCAGTAGTTAACGCGTACTCTCTGTGCATATTTAGTTTCGCGGTACATTTCGAATTAAACCTGGAAAACCTTTCAGATTGTTTGTTACCAATTGGAGACATACTTAGAATGTGTTCTGTTACGTTTGTGCTCAACTCGTGTTTGTTTGGAAAAAGTTCTATCAATGGAACAAGCGTGAGACTAATGTACCTCATCTCAAACGACGGTGATGTCATAAAACTACCACGCAGTCTCAGTGCAATCACGTTGATAATTTTTTTTTTCGGTAAGCGCATTGTTGATAGCAATTAGGTTTACCCTTTTATGTGACTATGATTGGGTAATGAGTTACGTTCGCGAAACTTTATTTGACTGTGAGTTTTTAAAATCCGGCACCATCACCGCCTATTGCGTACTTGTAGTTGCAAGCACTTTGTACTACACTATAACCTCGTTGACTTACCTTTTCCAAGTTACATTGGCGCTTTTAATAGCTTGTATCGGAATCAAATTAAAAATACTGGCGGAAAAGCTTAAGGTAGAGAAAAACGTAACTGAACTGTGCGTCTTACATACGCGATTGTTGAACGCTGTTCTTGACCTTGACCGACTCAATGAAAATTTGCCTTGCATTATGGCTAGTGGAGTGGGTGACTTACTTCTGTTTGGAGTTCACAGTAATTTGCAAATTGCTGGGCACTTCCTCACTCGATCATGCTTCGTGGACAATTGGCGTGGTACTGCCTTTATCTAGTACCGTTGTTTTGTTGGTTACGTTATCCGGTATTATAAATAGTAATGATGAAATGATTTCCGCGCTTCATTTGAGAATTTTGTCGGTACGAAAACCTCGATCGTCTATTGCTTACATCTCGGAATTTTCTATTGAAAAAGATGCAAAGTGGATGTTTTCGCTTCTCTTTATTGAAATGTTGCGTCATTGATAAAAATTTTATTGAAGGCATGTTACAGGGTGCCATATCGTACTTGACCTTCGTTTTGTCTCTGGTTTAATCACCACCAAGTATAATAATGTGTTGTACTATATTGTATAGAGTAATTTATCAGCAGTTATAATAAAATTAATTATTAATATTAAATTTAAAGCAAATCGGACCAACGAAAATAAGTCACAGTGACGAGTATGATGTTTACAACGCTTATAATCAGCCTTATACGTTTGCTTTATTAAGTATATAAATATATTCCTTGGCTCGCACCATAACCATTGAAAAGGAGAGGATTGATTTGTCTATAACAGTGCATTGCAAATGTACTATACAAATTTTAATGAACATACTTTTAGAGTGAAAAGAAAGAAGTTGTGTTAAGGTGGTATTTTTCATCCAGTGGTGATTTTAAAGGGAAGAGAATTGTGCTTTATCTATAAATGAAGAAACACCACTATTTATGTCTTTAATAAACACGCAAATCTGTCACATTGCCTTGTATAAAATAGGAAATGTCTTACTCTTTTTAAAAAAACCTCACACTTTAGGCCAAGAGTATTCAAAGAACTCGATGAACTTTCTATACAATAAAAACTGAATTTACTCAAGTTGGGTGTTTTACCAAATTCTCTATCTTTCAAATGCTTCTGGGCATAAGTGTAATTTAGAACATTAAAAATTGCAAACTTTAACTTTCTGTACGTGTATTAAAGCTGCGAGTGTAATCATTTTATGACCGTTAAAAGTAACTCATGGAGGAGCTTTCATCTGACGGTATAGCCTACCGGGAGGGAGAGGTAAAATATTCCTTCAGTGAAGAAATGATTTCCAGTCAGCGTCGAGGTTTGACCATAACTTAAGGTAATAATTTTAGCACTATATGGAGAGGCTATTCATTGAAATTTTTAGTACGTGTATTAGTGGTTACGTGTGGGTTAACCGAAAACGTTACAGCACTGATATAAAGACAGCGCTTTAAAGTTACGAATCTGTAATACTGTTCTTGTATTTATAAACGTCTACCCTTTGAAAAGATTAAACTAGCCTAAGTTTATACGAAGGGCTTGATTGCACATACCAGAAGTTAGATGAGACTAGAAGTACTGAGCTAACCAAATTCTTCACCTGGCGAAAGAGAATATTCTTGATAACACACCAACGGTTGGCCCTCTGGTAGCGGTTTCAGAACTTCCCCTCCAAAACGTGAGACGCTCGCGGCGGTAGACGGCCGAACTAGATTAAAGCACCCGCGTCCGTGTTCCGCGGCTTTAGGTTGAGGGGAAGGGGGTATGAAATGTTTTGGAACTCGACCAATTCTCTCTAGTGTAGGCGCAATGGAAGCGGCATAAAATGCTCAAATTTGTTCATTAGTGCCAGGATCTACTACCAATGCTAGAGCTCTTTACTTCTAGTCTCATCTTACTTCTTCTCATACTTAGTTTTACCGCATTGGACATAATGAGTACATACATGTTCCAAAATTGATCTGGAGTTAAATAAAAAACGCTCAACTCTCTTGACCAAAGTCATTGCGGTTTGACTGAAATTATGTACAACGGTATTAAACTTTCTTTTCTTTTAAAGCTTAGTTTAAATGAACTCTTTTCGTGACTGAGAAAACTTATATAAATATCTCAAGCATAACAAAATCTGAAAGTTTAGTTTTGCCGCAGCGATGCTTAAAGGAAGGGTGAAAAGGAAAGTCAAGCGATTTTTTATCGATTCTTCTAGTAATTATAAGACCAGTCTGCATAAAGAAACAATGAGGAAATGATTTTAAAATCAAATTAGCTTCAGATTTTAAGGATAATTTAAAATAATCCCCTCGAACCAATCGCATAACGCCCCGCCTTTTTGTTAACAAAATGATCGTGGCACGCTCCATGTCTCGTGCCACAATTGTCACATCGCGGGCAAATTTTATCAAATCTCGTGATAAATTTCTTTCGACACGGAGTGTGCCACGAGAATTTTGTTAATAAAAAGGCAGGGATTAACGCGATTGGTCAAAGGTACTTATATCAAATTGTCCTTGAAATTTCAAACTGATTGTAATTAAAAAAAAATCTGTGCTATTTCTTGGATGTTTCACTAGACAGATTGGTCTTATAGTTTGTAGAAGAATCGATGAAAAGTCACTTTGTTTCGCACTTCGCCATCCCTTTAATGAGCTTAGTTCACGTGAAAATTGATTTACTTAAACTGTACGTATACGCTTTGAAAAACAAGAAGTCACATCTTACTGCAAATTTCAGTACTAACCAAGCGTGTTTTGAAGTTGCATAGCTGTATTCAGGGGGTATACGAAATTTAAAAATTTAATCCATTCTCGTATTAGTTACTATAGAAACGGGAGGGAGGTTTCTTATATTACTTTTGTTTGTACTTAAGTTAAAAGGGGGAGGATAGATAAGTTAGGTTGATTTAGTTTCGGGAATTTACAAGAATAGGACCCCACCTCTCGGATTTTTTTCTGCTCTGGTTTTTTTGATAGATTCTGAGGTGAAAAAAATTATGCCGTAAAACTTTTTTGCCGGAAATGATTAGTTAAAAAGTTATAGCAAAAAGAAAATTGGCATATATTAGCGTATGTGGAGGGTCCCGGCGAAGCCGGGAGGCGATAAAACGTGTACCGCGCAATCGAGAGTTATATCGCATTGTTGTCCACCTTGCTTTTTTACCACTGGCGCAATTTCGGAAAAAAATATTTAACAACGAAAATAGAAATAAGAATGACCTTTTCGATCTCTAGAAGTCACTATAGTATTAGCAGTGGTCTGAGCTATCATTACGATTTCGGATTGAGTATAAATATAAAATCCCTGAAGGGATTTTCTAAATAACCTGTCGTCCGAGATTGGGAGTTGCCTATCCTTTAGCGTGAATACAGATTTCCTCGAGCGCATTCTTTATCCATGGTCTGACTTGAAAATGCCTATATTAGGTTAATTTCAGGTTATTTGTACTTAATGAAGTTGGAAGTGGGAGGATGGATAAGTTAGGTTGATTTAGTTTCTGAAAGGGATTTAAATAAATAAATTACTTTAATTGCGACGTTTATTGAAGTTTTCGCATTTATAATTTTTACCACAAATTTTTTAGCCGAAAAGTGCGGAAACTGAAACCCCGTTAGCCGAATCCGAAGCTGATTGAGCCAAAAGTCATTTAGAATGTGTTAGCAGACGACGCATAGGAGGATTTTTCCTATTTTAGTATGTGGGATCTCAGCCCACTGCACCACGCTTAGCCTGCACGCGCTGACCCTCCAAACAATTTTTTTCCAATGTAAAAGCGCGAATCAGGCATTTTCGACTTTTTCGTTCGAAAAAACAAGGATTCAGCTTTTAACATGTCAGTCTATGGGAGGAACTATTCTTTTTAAAACAAAATAGTTTTTTTTCCTAAAAATTCCCCGAGTTATTAAATAGGTTGTAATTATGCAGAAACCAAATTTTAATGAATTTTTAGAATACGAAGTATTTTTTTAAAAACTTTGAAACTTTGCACGATAATTTGAAACCATTCAATATGCTTCTCACTGAAATCTTAATAGTTTCCATTTTCCAATTAGTGAAAGTCCAGGGCTCTACATGAGGCACTAGTCAAGGCATTTGACTACTAAAAAAATGCCTTTACGAATAAAATAAATTGAAATCTGGGGGTTCACTAGTCAACTTGACTAGTAAAAAACATGTCCCGAATATTCGTAAACCATGCGTCTCACTAGTCAGTGAGTACTAAAAAAAACTGGGATAGGGGGCTCACTAGTCAGGCTGACTACTAAAAAAATATCCTTATGTAGAGCCCTGAGTGAAACCGAAAAAAAACACATGCGTGTTGAGGCCAAGCCGCCAATCGGACGTGCTTCTATGACGCGTTTAGACAAAAGCGTGATCGAGTCGGCTTTTATGGGATAAATCGGCGAAAATTTATTTTTGGCAAATTAGTGTTCCCCAAAGTTCCGCGGCTGTTATGGGATAAATCGGCAAAAATTATTTTTTTGGCAAAATAGTGTTCTCCAAAGTTCCGCGGCTGTTATGGGATAAATCGGCAAAAATTATTTTTTGGCAAAATAGTGTTCCCCAAAGTTCCGCGGCTGTTATGGGATAAATCGGCAAAAATTATTTTTTGGCAAAATAGTGTTCCCCAAAGTTGCGCGGCTGTTATGGGATAAATCGGCAAAAATTATTTTTTTGGCAAAATAGTGTTCCCCAAAGTTCCGCGGCTGTTATGGGATAAATCGGCAAAAATTATTTTTTTGGCAAATTAGTGTTCCCCAAAGTTCCGCGACTGTTATGGGATAAATCGGCAAAACTTACTTTTTTGCAAAATAGTGTTCCCCAAAGTTCCGGAACTTGAGAAGTTGAGAAAGATTTAATTTCAAGTTCTTAATAGTTATTATGGCGGCGTTAAATATTTTCAAATGCTCAAATACAAGCCAACATTATATTTTTCGCAAAACTAAAGGATCATTGTTTTCACTGAGTAACTATGTTTGCAATCAGTCGGGGCCGTCGTCAGGGGGAGGGCCGGGTTCTACAGTGTGTAGAGTGTAGACAGACAGAGGAAACCCACCCATAATCCCACGCCCACAAACAATTCAGGCCAAGCAAGCTAACAACGTAGAAGCAAAGACGCAAAGACGAGACAATTTTAGGGATTAACATGGTATTTATTTAATTAACCAAAATCTTGAGGGGGAAAGACTTTGAACTAATTAAGTGGCCACCAGGGCCAGTAGACCCCAAAGCGTTTAATTTTTAAACTGGCTATTGGCCTGTGATAGTGCCTTATTTCTCACTCTGACGTTCATGACATTCTGCTAAGCCTATAAATCCCATATCATTAAAACGAAATTAAAAAATTATTGTCTGGCATTAAAAAACGTTTTCGCCAAGCTTTGGAAAATTGGCACACTCTTCGTAGACGGTAGAGCAGATGATTCCAGTGTTGCCAATGTTTGAAAGTGGATTTTCCCACTTCTATTTGTAAAATTTCCCACATTTCTACAGGCCCTTTTTAGCCCCGCCCCCAGCTAAAATATGGAAAAAAGGGTACAGTTACATTTATCTGGACTATGGTTTCCTACTAGGTTTTATATGGAATACACTCCGCATGGCTTTGACATTATGTACAAAACGCGCCAAAACGCTATAAAGCTTTAAAATTCTCAAAACATGCTACTCTTTTTCCAGTGTCAGATTTACAATCACCGAATTTATTTCATAATATCTCTTGCAATTATTTAACCGAGCAAAATTTTCGAAAATGCACTAATTTTAACTGCATAGTCTGCACTTTTAACACTTAAACAGTGAAATTCTCACATTTAACCGATTTCGGAAATAAATTACGTTTTTCCCACAGAGCCTAAAACCTTACCAAAATTTTCCACACATTGGCAACATTGGATGATTCTGAACGTGGCAACTAATTATTAGGGCCAATATTTTGGAAAAGGTGAAAGCTGGTTATATAATTTGGAAAACGTGGCAATTAACTATTCATATATTTTGGAAAAGGTGAAAGCTGGTTATATAATTTGGAAAACGTGGCAATTAACTATTCATATATTTTGGAAAAGGTGAAAGCTGGTTATATAATTTGGAAAACGTGGCAATTAACTATTCATATATTTTGGAAAAGGTAAAAACAAATCATAATAAGTATCAGGGCTCTATTTTGCAAGATGGGATCTTATTTGTAATAGACCTACGCGAATGCGAGTTGACATATTTATTTTTAATTTGCAAACGTAACCTGACCCAACCACTCCTGCCAATGTTAAATAAATCATTTTTAATATACATACTAAATTGAAGAACGTAAAATATTAATATTGGATTTAAATTGCACTTGGAAATAAACATTTCGTCATTTGGCATATTTATTGTCGTTTACAAACCTAACCACACCTGTCTTAATGTTAGTTTAGTCTTTTTTGTTATTGATACACATTTTAGCTTATGGTCAAATCTCTTAACATATATGCAGCGTAAGGTTATTTTATTTTTTTGCCAAGTTTGGAAAGTTCATATTTCATAGTTTTTTTACAAAAAAATAAAATTATAACGGAAATTAGCCATGAGTCGGAGGAAATATGTTTCTTTTACGGTTTCACTGGTTCGAGTCTTTTGAAATATTAGTGAGAAGTATATTGAAGGGCTTTAAATTATCGTGCAAAGGTTCAGAATTTTAAAACTAATAGTTTTTATTTCAAAACTCATTGAAACTTTGTTTGAACTTAACACAGTAACATAGACACTTTTTTAGGAAAAGAACCATTTTTTTGTTAACTTTGCGCGATAACTTGCATCGTCATATTGACGGTCATGGTAAAAGCTGACGGCTTTGAATTTTCAAGTGGTAGTCGGAAATGCACAATTCAATTTATTTTCTTCTTTTACATGTAATTGTTATGACTTGCGTAATTTAATTTATAGTTAAACCCTTGTATTAATTTGTTTTAAGACCTCGTTGACATTGTCTCTTCTCTCGCTTAATTTTTAATAAATAGTACAAAGTTTTATAATTTCTTGTATAGACAGGATTTTAATACTAATCCCCCCAATTCCCGATGAGTATACCAATGCTTATAGCACGATTTTAATTGAACAATCTGAGGCAAAATGATGCGTCCTGTTCTTCACAGTAGGAACTTTTAAGTTATTTTCTAATATGGATCAACTTGAACCAGACTTTTCCGTTAAAAATCTTGCTTTAAGACTTGGCACACGCATCGATAGTTAGGTGCATTCGTCCGAATATGTGCCCTACCGTGGCCCTACCTAAAATTTGACCCTGGCGACGGCCCTGCAATCAGTATAATATAAAATACAACTCCAATCTTCAGTCACCTCCTGTTGACGATCCAATTAAGATTAAGATACCTAAACGTATTCCAAGGGGTCCAACAGACATTTTGAAAGCTTTAGCATCAACAGTCAAATGAAATCCGGCTTCACCACATTACAAATACGAAGATGACCCCTACTTTTTACCTATAAGTAATGTCAACAAACGGAGCTTCGCTCTGTCCAAGCAAGCTGGAAGGAAAGCCGCTGCGTTTTTATTGGAGAAATATCCAGACAGTTTTGGGCATAATCCTGCCGAACCAAATATACCCGCTTTCAATGCACGCATTAAAAATGACGAAAGCAATCTAAATGAACCTCAGTCTCTTATGGAATGCATTGACACGTTAGATTTATCGACATCCGTAACAATTTACAAATATCTAAAAACAAAAGATGTAGCACTCGATGACGATGTTTTACACAGTTTATTAGAGCTGCTGTGTTACTACGGCGGTGAAATTCAAATCCCAGAAGATTACATCGAGGAACGTTGGTTAAAACGATCGAAACGTGAACAGTGGAAGAAATGGCAACCCGATAACCTCATCGATGAGATATTCCTTAGAATTGAAAATAAAACTGCGAGAAGCTACAGCGCGTTAATAAAAGGCCTTGCTAAGCATAAACAGATAGACAGGGCTTATATCTTATATAAGGAAATGAAATACAAGAATTTCGCTGGGGACGTTGATTTGTATAACGAGCTGCTAATAATAGTACCATATCTACGCGAAGGAGCGGACAATAGATGGAATTTAGTTGAGGAACTAGTCAGTGATATGGCTCAGGATAATTTGAAACCAAATATAGGAACTTTTAACGCTTTATTAGCCAACGTAAATAAGCTGGGAACGTGGCGAAACTCGAAAGATTTGGCGTTATCGATATTCGCTGACATGAAACAATGCGGCGTTGGACCTAGTCTAGCATCGTACTATTATCTCCTTGGTATCTTCTGCAAAGATAGAGGACCAACTAGTTACATTTTAATCGACATTATCAATGAAATTGGCAAAAAAGAATTTGAAATACGACACAAGATCGATATTAATTTTTTCGTTACCGCCATGGAAATTTGTAATAATCATCTGGGCGATGCGGAATTAGCATTGAAAGTTAACGATTTATATCAGTATGGAGAAAATAGTAAACTTATTGGCAGCGCCTTAAAGGAATCAATCTATTATCAGAACTTATTTAAAGCCGCCTGCAAGTTGGACGATATCGATAATTTCTTCCAGCTCTATAATAAATACATCCCTCATTCGTATACGCCGGAACCTAGCGTCATGATTGAGATCTTAGAGGCCATTAACTCGAGCGGAAAACTTGATTTCATCCCTCAAATGTGGTCGGACGCCATTATGTTTAACCACTCTAACAAGGAGAACGTTGTCAGCGCCATTCTGGCAATTATGGCGCAATCCAAAGACGAACATTTGGTCTCGACTTTTGCAACTGTAGCGCAAAATGTTAAAGAACGTATTCTCGCCATACAAGATAAAGAGAGGATTATTAGGACTAATGTTACATGGACTGGACAAATATTGGGGGATCTCTTGACCATTTTTACAAAGGCGTCGGATTTAGAAGAATCCTGGGATACCTTCAAAATTATGAATAACCTTCAAGGGTCCATTATGGGTTTTCCTAGCAATTCCTCTTTACAAGCTTATTGTAAATTGGCTATACTTAACAAGCAGTATGATAGAACGTTGGCGTGTTTGAATTACTTATCCGATATTGGGCAGGTGGAAATTATTGCGTTCGTTAATAACATGTGCCAAAATATGGACAAAAAGAACGAAAATTTTAAAACGGAAGTTAAAAAATTGCTCCCAGAGTTAAAAGACGACAATTTGTAACTGTGAAGGACACAAACCGATCTGGGATTTGCCAATATCATATACCAATATAGAGTTTCAAGCTTGATTTACTGATTACAAAACCGATTTTTACTGATATTTTTTTTAATAAGTCAAGAGATGGCACTTTAGCAAATGACATCGCCATATACAGGGTGTTTCTGATAAGTCTGCCATAAATCAAGGGGCGTGTTCTTTGGGTCAAACTGAGTGGAAAGTGTCAAAGAACATGGGGTGTACAAGAATTTGCAACGAAGATATGGCCCCCCAAACATTGGCCCCTAAAACAAGAAAATATTCGAATATGTAGACTAAAACAAATTCAGCCTTATCAACTTGTTTAGAAATAATGAGACAATTTCAATAGTTTCCCTCTAACATCGTTATTGAACTTTCACCTGGCAGAAGTGTATTAAATGAGTAGAAGTATGCCTACTCTAGTAAAGTAAATTCAAAGTATCATGGTACCTTTCGGTTGGTATTACTTTTATTCTTAACAAGTTAACATGGACGTTACAGGTATTGTTCAAAATGTCCACCAACGGCGTCTTTCGAAAGATTCTTGGACATGTTGGAAGATTCCTGGCATGTTCCTGATTGTTTGACAACCTTCAATAATTCGTCTTCGCAAGTCTTCCTCATCACGGACTTCATTCTTGTACACGATGTCTTTGAGATGACCCCAAAGATAGAAATCGCACGGATTTAAATCCGGATATCTGGCTGGCCACGCAACTGGTCCTCCACGCCCAATCCACCTCAAATTAAACGTAGCATTAAGATGTTCTCTAACTGCACGGCTGAAATGTGGGGGTGCCCCGTCGTGCATAAACCACATGTCACGAAGTAATGCTAACGGTATGTCCTCGAGTAGTTCAGGTAAAGTGTCTCTTAAGAACGTGAGATATGCTTCACCATTTAGTCTGGGTGGAAGAAAATGCGGACCTAGTAAATGATTACCGACAATGCCGCACCATACTTTTAAAGAAAATTGCTGTTGGTGACTTCTAACACTAGTTGCGTGTGGGTTTAATTGGCGCCATTCGTGGTGGTTGTGATAGTTCAGAATTCCATCCCGGGAAAAATGTGCCTCGTCGGTTACTAAAAGGACCCGTGGAAATTGATTGTCCTCTACTCTGGCCAAAAACCACTCGCAAAAGTCGATGCGTCTTGGATAATCTGCCGGGTTAAGAGCTTGCACCTTTTGAATATGATACGGGTGAAACTGATGTCCGCGGAGAATTCGCCAGACCAAAACGTGATTAACATGTAATTGTCGTCCAACTTGTCTGGTACTTGTCGAGGGGTCCTCATCGAACATGGCAAGGACGTCTTCCTCGATTTCCTCCATGTCTTCTGGAATGTCTCGCTCTCGAACGGTGTTGGGTTGTACTTGTCCGATGTCCCTCAAGCGCCTGTCAACAGCCTCGAACGTACGACGATTTGGTATGCGTCGTTGCGGAAATTGTTCCTGGTATCGCCGCTGTGCTTCCACTGAATTGCCCTGCGCCAGTCCATACATGAGATGCATGTCTGCATATTCTGCATTGGTATACGCCATACTGTACTACCACACGTTCGTTCGAAGTGATACTGTGACGTTATCAACAACATCGCGTTACTTTATAGCAAACCACCGTTTAGTTTTTACGTTTGCGTCATGACTGTCAGCATTGTTTTTTATTCACGGACTTTATTCTTGTACACGATGTCAAAAAAATCTTTGAGATGACCCCAAAGACTTTTTAGCAAACCACCGTTTATTGTTTACGTTTGTGAATAAAAAACAATGCTGACAGTCATGACGCAAACGTAAAAACTAAACGGTGGTTTGCTATAAAGTAACGCGATGTTGTTGATAACGTCACAGTATCACTTCGAACGAACGTGTGGTAGTACAGTATGGCGTATACCAATGCAGAATATGCAGACATGCATCTCATGTATGGACTGGCGCAGGGCAATTCAGTGGAAGCACAGCGGCGATACCAGGAACAATTTCCGCAACGACGCATACCAAATCGTCGTACGTTCGAGGCTGTTGACAGGCGCTTGAGGGACATCGGACAAGTACAACCCAACAACGTTCGAGAGCGAGACATTCCAGAAGACATGGAGGAAATCGAGGAAGACGTCCTTGCCATGTTCGATGAGGACCCCTCGACAAGTACCAGACAAGTTGGACGACAATTACATGTTAATCACGTTTTGGTCTGGCGAATTCTCCGCGGACATCAGTTTCACCCGTGTCATATTCAAAAGGTGCAAGCTCTTAACCCGGCAGATTATCCAAGACGCATCGACTTTTGCGAGTGGTTTTTGGCCAGAGTAGAGGACAATCAATTTCCACGGGTCCTTTTAGTAACCGACGAGGCACATTTTTCCCGGGATGGAATTCTGAACTATCACAACCACCACGAATGGCGCCAATTAAACCCACACGCAACTAGTGTTAGAAGTCACCAACAGCAATTTTCTTTAAACGTATGGTGCGGCATTGTCGGTAATCATTTACTAGGTCCGCATTTTCTTCCACCCAGACTAAATGGTGAAGCGTATCTCACGTTCTTAAGAGACACTTTACCTGAACTACTCGAGGACATACCGTTAGCATTACTTCGTGACATGTGGTTTATGCACGACGGGGCACCCCCACATTTCAGCCGTGCAGTTAGAGAACATCTTAATGCTACGTTTAATTTGAGGTGGATTGGGCGTGGAGGACCAGTTGCGTGGCCAGCCAGATCTCCGGATTTAAATCCGTGCGATTTCTATCTTTGGGGTCATCTCAAAGACATCGTGTACAAGAATGAAGTCCGTGATGAGGAAGACTTGCGAAGACGAATTATTGAAGGTTGTCAAACAATCAGGAACATGCCAGGAATCTTCCAACATGTCCAAGAATCTTTCGAAAGACGGGTTCATGTTTGTCTTAACGCCGTTGGTGGACATTTTGAACAATACCTGTAACGTCCATGTTAACTTGTTAAGAATAAAAGTAATACCAACCGAAAGGTACCATGATACTTTGAATTTACTTTACTAGAGTAGGCATACTTCTACTCATTTAATACACTTCTGCCAGGTGAAAGTTCAATAACGATGTTAGAGGGAAACTATTGAAATTGTCTCATATTTCTAAACAAGTTGATAAGGCTGAATTTGTTTTAGTCTACATTTTCGAATATTTTCTTGTTTTAGGGGCCAATGTTTGGGGGCCATATCTTCGTTGCAAATTCTTGTACACCCCATGTTCTTTGACACTTTCCACTCAGTTTGACCCAAAGAACACGCCCCTTGATTTATGGCAGACTTATCAGAAACACCCTGTATATCACCCAAGGAAAATCTGGACAAACTATGTGAAATAAGAATTTAATAATTAAATTTTGTATAATTGGTTCGTCGGAATATATGTAGACATTTAGAACTATCCAAACATTTATGTTAACTGTTAACGTGAAATTATTTGCATTTTACAGATTCAGAAACTTTTATCGACAAAGAGTACAGAACCGAATTTAAGGACTGTGTTGAAAAATTTATTATGGGTGAAAATTCTAACTGTTTATATTTGCATATAATTTTTCAATCAAAACCGTGAACCTCTTCGACACTATTCTCTAAAAATTGAAAATAATTCTTATCACTCCCAATTTTTATGATTCGGATCGGCCTCTTTAGGAGTGAACCGAAAAAACCGTATTCTCTAACCCCAATCCTAATCGTCAATCGGATACTTTGGTTGCGTTCAGTAACCGGCATCTAAAACATCGATGACTAAATGATGATTTTGATGTCTTACTGAACGGTTTTTCGCCTCTTTGGGCGTGACGTCATGATGCGCATCGGGTGCCCATCAGAAACATTGGCTGCGAGAGGAGGTTTTTTTAGATGAGCATCGAATTGATGACGTAAATTTCGTCATTTTGCGCAGAGCCAAAAATGGAGGGAACATCCCTATCTCCTGAATTTGTTAAGAATGAAGAATTAACCAATATTATCCTTTTCGATGATTATACCAAAAAGCAATACATGATTGCTGTTAAAAAATGATTATGACAGAATTTTAAGAGGTGGGCGCTTTGATTGATCATTGTAAATATTTCGGGTTTTTTTTTGTTTAAGCCTTTGCCATAACGTTATCGTATTAAACATATTCTTATTATTATAGACCCACTTTTCGCTTGGTTTTGTTTACAGAAAGCGAAAGAATTTGGAATTGCTCCAGTAGCTGACAATGAAGCCAGTGGGTGAAACAATAATATATCTCCATTCCCAACTTCACAATCGGAATTATTAGGCTCAAGTACCAGTTGCAGAGGAAGAAGAACCAACCGCTGCAAGTCTTTTGAGTTCCACGGATTTTGTTGATAAAAATGACAAGCAAGGTAACAAGTACATTTGAAGATTTTAGTTCATTGACTGACAAAATGAAATAATCAGACTTTGTTTATAGTTAAGTGGTCAAGAAGCACAGTCATTTTGCTATCCCTATTTGCGGAACATAGAAATGAACTAGAAAAGTCTAGAAAATAACAACTGTTTGGACCAAAATTGCGAAGGGAGTGGAAGAAAAGGGTTTCTTCTGAACAGACGATGAATGTTATGTTAAGTTCAGGAATTTGAAAGGAACGTATGTGTAATAACTGAACATTTTACTTTGGTACATTTTTAAATTATTTTCATTTCTTAGTTATAAAAAGGGTAAAGAAAGGGCGTCAAGACTGGACAAAGATGTGAACGCTGGGAATATTTTTAAGAAATGAATGAAATCTTTCATCAAGATCATTCCATAACTCCAATAAATTTCTGAACACCATTTCGGAAAAATCAAATGGCAAATTCGTACATTTCATACTTGTGTATTATTTCAAAATTTAATCGCATCTTATAGGCAACTCGCAGATCTCTTCAACTTCTTCGGTAAACACAATTCCAAGTGCATCTTGAGCGACAACTCCAAGTACGTCTGGAGCGACAACTCTGTGTACAGAACAAACAACAATATCGAGATCCACAACGCCAATTGCATAACTGACAACAATATCTAGAGCACCAACACCAGAATTATCTACATCAACTCGAAATACAGATATGATGATCCTCCCACTAAGAAGAAAAAGCAGAAAGAAGTTGCAAACAAAAATGAAGCACCTCAATGGTTTGTGGAATGGTCCAAACGTAATGAAGAATTTGAAGTGAAAGCACAGGAGCAAACTAAAAAATTCCAATCTGAACTGTTAAAAAGACTCGATACGAAAATCGAAACATTGGCCAAACTTGTGGACAGTTGGTCATATGCCTGATCAGCGCACAGACGGCGTAGCGGCCAAAATTGGAACTATCATAAGGATGAGCTTAGAGTAGTGGCACTCTATGTTAACACCCTATAGGGCATAATAAGTCAAACCCTCGGAGATGCTATTACTCCATTTCATGCGGAAAAAAAAATTCAGCGATTCGGGGAGACGAGCTAAGAGCGGAGAAACGTATTTTAAGCCTTGGTCTTGTAAAATATTGGTCTATAAATATTCTTAGTTTCAATTCATATTCTTCTCTTCTGATATATAAACTATCGATCCTACGCCTGTGTGATTGCCGGCAACTTTTCAAGGTTGTGAAAAAAATATTATAAATCTTGTAACAGTTCCCCCTCGTGAAATACTATGGGGCCGGTCGTTTGAGGGGTTGTTGCAAGTCCCTTAGGGTTAATAGTGAGGAGAGTTATTGTAGGCCTAACATGAAGCCGTCACTATCGTCCCGTAAGAGAATTTCAATCCAGAAAATACACATACCTTTTTTTCTGAACTTTGAAATAATTTTATTACTTGCGACGTAAGTTTTTAACTCTTGACAAATTTAACCGGATCCAATTTTTGGAGTCGCGACATTTCACGGAGTACAAAGTCGTTTATTTCTCGAAAAATACTTCTGACCGAATACTGACCCGTGCCTGGTCAAGTGGGAAACAAAAACGAACTGAACTAGTAGAAAACAACCGGCGTTTCTTATCGCCTTGGTTTGTTTTTGGACGGGGGTTTGGGATGAGAAAAGAGGAGGAGCTTAGATGGCGGCGGGCTGAACATAGTCCCAAAGTTGGACGAGGATGCTCAGCCCTCCGTCATCGTCTGCAACGGCTTCAGGGGTGAGGCCGCTGCATGCACCCCCTCGGAAAAGAAGGAGAAGAAGAGCGTGGAAAGAAAATTGAAGTGAGGAAGAATAGGGGGAGAAACAATGGAAAGAAAAAGTAACATGGAACAATGGTATGCACAAAGATCAATCGGCTTGAATAGTAGTTTTCATTCGTTCATGACGACGATCCCGGAGGATAAATTTTCGCGGACAAAGAGAGGCAAAGTGGCGCCCGACCGCGTTGCAGGCCTTGCATTCATAAGCCGTATTTGGACGGTGGAGGACGGGATACCCGTCCGGGTAAACGGGGTAGAGACGGATGGACATGCTGTGAGGCATTCCATCCCACGCAACGGGAAAAAGGTCCCGGTTCTTCGGAAGTTCTTGGAGATACGTGAGGTCCTCGAGGAATAGCTGGTCGTAGTCCGATATTTGGTAAAGCTTGTCTTGGGGGATGGGGAGGGGACCATAATCCATGATATACCGAAAGTCTTGCGAACCTGGTGGGAAAGGGTTCGGCTCATGTTCGTTGACGGCGTCAATGGGGTCTGGAAGTTGGCGTGGTTCGTCATGGGTTTGGTGGTTTCGCTGTGCTGCGGCGATTGGAGGGTCCTGCGGTGGGATGGTTTCGGGGAGAACGGGCGTCTGTTCAGCGGCTGGAGGAGCTTGTAGTGGGGCGACTCCTGGAAAGTCAGGCAATTGTTCGGCGGCTGGCGGAGCTTGTGGCTGGGCGACATCTAAAGGAGTGTTCGTCGGAGTAGCCACTGGAGGAGCTTGCGGCCAAGGGGCCACATAACGGCGTGCGACTTCCCACATCACTTCGTCCAGGGATCTCTGGGGAGCAACTTCGGCAATGGCCGCTTGAGGTCGTTCCGTCTCTTCCGGGGTAGTATCTGGTATCGCGGGCGGTTCTCGTGCGGACCTCCTGCCACTGGGCGAGCGTTTGTGCCGGGGGTGTCGTCCTCCAGATTGGGCTGGTCCTCGTTCAGGATTAAAGGGATAGAATCGGATTTATCTGAGTTGGTCACACTAACATTGGTTTTCTATAAATTAACCACCCCTAAAAACATGGGGGTCAGTAGAAATCGCGAGAAAAATTTATTAATTAAAATAAACGTGAACAAAAATTAAAATTTTGAACGCCAGATTTAAAATCGGCCACCATTTTCAACCCATTACCTATGTAGGTAAAGTTCGGCCTCTGATTGGTTGCTAGTAGTTGGAATGAAAACTGTCGTTTAAGGAGTAAAAAGTAGTAGGAACGAGAATCTAGGTCAGCTTGCCTGGTGAATCGTCGTCTGCTTATATGCTTAAGAATGTCAGACGAGAAAGTATTTCTGATCATTCCGGTCCTGAATCTGAGGATGAAAGTTCGAACTCTGATTCTTTGGATTCAGAAAATTCGGAACAATTTATAATAAACGGATCTGAGGGTAGTTCTTCTGAAGTAGAAGAATTTGGTGTGCAGCCATACCAATTCCCGTCAATCTGTATCATACTGCTCTCACAGAATGAATCCCCCTACCAGTAGGAAAAACACTACGGAGCCTTAGAGACTTATGACGTCGAAATTGGTAGAGACGAACTAGTAACGTTTTTCGGTGGTTCGGCTCTGTGTCACCAGGTGCCCTCATGATCGCAACACAAGAGCATTTTGGATCTTTTAATCGTAATTTAAAAATCATTAATTAAACTAAAATATAAAAACATATATATTTTCAGAATCCTTATTTGTCTATCTATCGAATTAAATTAACCTTATAGGGATTTATTGCAATGAAATTAAAAGAAAGTATCCCTTTAAGATATCGATGTCCTGTGCCCTATTCCTTGCTGGACGAGCTGGTTCCTCCAAGCTTTCTGCTTCCCGGACAAGGGGTCCAAAATGGTGAGCCGCGGGACAGGAAACTAGGGGAAAATCCCGGAGGGGATGGAGTCAAGAGGAAATCCTCCGGCGTTACTGTGGTCATCCTTCCTCGTCTTTGGCGAGGGGCCAATCTCCAATAGAGAGGAGGAGTAGCCATCTAAAAAAGAGAATATAAGAATTCCATAGGGATGAAGGAAGTGTTCCCATTGGGATCGAGCGTGACGGATCGCAATGGTATTAACACGTTGGTTCCGGTTTAAACGGCTGTTGGCACCAAACTTCTTGGGTGGGCTAGTCTACTCTTTCCCAAGGTGGTTTGCAATGGGTAATCTCTTGAAACAGAAGTCTATGGGGTCTTAGTCCCTGATGTCGTTATTTCGTAGGTACTGCGAAACTTCATTTGTTGAACGTAGCATGCGACTCTTTCCTTCCCGGTGGATAATAGTATACATCCATGTCTACCTTGCCTGGTTGTACCGTGTGTCTATAACACAGCTCTCGAACCCAACCTTTCTTGAATGGTTTATCATAGTTCGTGGTAAATTGATCTGCAATCGACGGCTCTAAGGGAGAGTGATTATCTTCTCTAGTACTTTCAGACTCAGAAAATTCATTCATTGGAACTAAAGGAGTACGGTTCGCAGCTGCTGGTGACGTCGAACGTGTTCCATTTGTCGGAAGAGGGGGTTCTCCTTCGGGATTAGTTGATAGGGTATGGACTTTCGGCGTCTTTTTCAAGGGCTTGGTTGACGAGCTTGTCGTCGTGGTGGCTCTCATTCGCTTTTTTCGCCGTTGTCTATCTTCCTTCCTGTCTATCTCTTCCGAAGATGAACTGAGTTGTTCTCGAAGCTGATCTGGTGGACGATCTTTTCTTCGGGGTTTACCTTGCGGACGAGGAATGGATGGTTCTTTCATCGATGTATTTCTGCTACTTGATACCTTCCGTAGCGGTTTCTTTCGACTTCCAATAATAGAAGATGAAGTGGTAGGGTGATGTCTTTTGCGGAGATCGTGGATCTCTGGCGCATCACTCGAGAGACTGCTACTTGATAAGTGTCCTACAGATGTACGGCTCGTTCTAGGAGCAGCGGAAGAAGTGGTCGGATGACCTCCTTTTTCCTGTTCCGGCTCGGATCTTCTCTCGTCATCCGTTGAAGCGCTCAACTTCCGAAGAGCTTTTTTCTTGGGTTGAATTCCTTCGGTTGTTGTCGTAGTCGGGTGATCTCTTTTTTCTCTTTCAGGTTTTAAAGATTCCTTTGGGATTTGTGGTTCAGGAGTCAGTGGCTTGGTCACCGGATGTGTTGCTTCTGGACTGACAAGATTTTCATGACACCTTTCCGGTTGGATTTATTCCGCTGGTCGGACTTCTGCGTTAGTCGTTTCGGGTTCTTTTGATCTCGTTTTCGGTATCTTGTCCACAAATCGGAATGGTCCGATCATTTCCACAACTTCCTCGAAGGATTCTGAGGAAGGTTGAGGTCTTTCCTGTTGTACTTCTTAAGGAGGTGTTCTATCAGGAGGTGGCGTGTTTGTTACTCTTTCTGGAGGAATAGGTTCCATCGGAATGGTGTTTTCCTATTCCTGCACAATTTCCTCGGCGTGGACTTCTACTGGTTCTGCTGGTTCTTCTTCTTCGGGAGAAGGCGCATCTTCGTTTTCCTCTAACGGAACTTCAGGGGTGTGGTACAACTTGAGTTGTGACATGTTAATTGGGCCGGTCTTCTGTCCCGAGATCATATCTTCTAGGACGTAAACTAGCGGACTTCTTTTCTCTATGATCTTGTAGGGGCCCGTCCACTTTGGACATAGCTTGGCCATTCGACCCAAGTTAGCGTTGGATAGGGGATGAGTCAGTTTCCAAACGATCGTCCCAATGTCGATCTTCTCTTGTAAGATCATAGTATTTTCTGTTTGGCCTGAGCCAGTTTCGAGAAGGTCTTGGTTAATTTCCACTGGTTCTTCAAGATCTTCAAGGTCTCCGAACAATCTTCAAATTCCTCGATGGGCATCGCTATGTCGATGTCCCACGGGAGTCTCAGTTCTCGTCCCATGTTTAAGTAAAAGGGAGATCTATTAGTCGTTTCGTGGGGAGCTGAGTTTATCGCGAACGCAAAAGCGTTCAGGGTTTCATCCCACGTTCTGTGATTATTTTCGATGTATATGGAAATGGTTTCTCGAAGGACTCGGTTTACTCGCTCAGTGATGTTCGACTGAGGGTGATACGGTGAAGTGTGAATTGGTCCAATGTTGAATAATTTGCACGTGTTGTGCCATAGGGAGGACACGAACTGAGTTCCTCTGTCGCTTAGGAATTACTTCGGTGCTCCCCATCGAAATACGAAGTTCTTCAGTGCGAGGGCGCATGCGTCTGCTGTTATTCTTTTTAAAGGGGTTAGTTCGACGAATTTTGTCATGTAATCCGTAAAGACGAGGAGAAATTTGTATCCTCTTCTGCTGATCGGAAAGGGTCCCATGATATCGACTCCTATTTTGTCGAAGGGTCCAGTTGGAACTGTAGATATCATAAGACCAGGTGTCCTACGGTTACTGATCTTGTACTGTTGGCATAGGACGCCCTCCTTGACGTATTTCCTGACGTCCTTGTCAAGATCGGGCCACCAATATCTATGTTCCACTTTCTCTCGCGTCTTGTATTTACCTCTATGGGCAGACAGAGGATGATCATGCAAGAGTCTCATAGCTTCTCTTCTGAGAGATTGAGGTAGGTAGATTCGCGCTGGACGAACTCCTGACGCTTTTCGGTAAATAGATTGTTTACCATCTGGTACTCTGTATTGTCTGGAGGGTTATCTTGTCTCAATTGTTCAATGATTTCTCGAATAACAGGATCGTCCCCTTGAGCGGTAATGATATCATCTCGATCAAAGATATGAAAATTCGCGTGTGGTTATGGTGGTAAAATATACGCGACGTGTGAATGATCTGATGATACGTTCGACTCTTCAGATGACGTGTCTTGATTTTCTTCTTCCATGGTGGAGGCTATTGACATGGCGAACAGTCCTATTGGAGCTCGTGAAAGGGCGTCGGCCACGACGTTTTCTACTCCTTTCTTATGTTGAACCTTGAAATCGAATGTTTGTAGATACATCGCCCATCTGACGAGTTTTGAGTTCGGTTCTTTGAGTCCAAATAGCCATTGTAACGCCTTGTGGTCTGTTACGACTGTAAAAGCTTTACTTTCCAGGTACGGGCGGAAATGTCCAATGGCCCAATATATCGCTAGACATTCCTTTTCGGAAGTACTATACTTCGCTTCAGAGTTTCGAAGACTTCTACTAGCGTAGGCGATTGGGACTTCGATTCCGTCTTGAATCTGAGATAGCATTGCACCCAAGCCAGCATCTGACGCATCTGTTGTCAAAATGCTTGGCACATCCGGTTTATACTCGGCCAATGGTGGTGAACTGCAAATGGCGTCTTTTATCTTCTGGAAAGATTCCTCTTGGTCAGGACCCCATGCGAACTTGACTCCTTTCTTCTTTAATTGATTGAGTGGAGTGGCTATTTTTGAGTAATGAGGTATAAATCTATGATGCCATCCGGCCATTCCAAGGAATCGTTGGAGTTTTTTTAGCGTCTTTGGCTGAGGATATTTCTTGATTGCGTCAACCTTGGAAGGATCTATGTAAATTCCGGTTTCGTTGATTACATGTCCGAGGACGACTGCTTCCGATTGGGCAAAGCGGCATTTCTTCATCTGAAGAGTTAAGCCAACGTTTTTTAGTATGTTCATTACGTACTCTAGAGCGTTCTTCTGCTCTTTCCATGTCTCGGAGGCTATTAGGATGTCGTCGAGATACACGACGATAGCGAATTTTTCTCCATCTCGGAAGACTTCATCCATGAGACGCGGGAATGTACTTGGCGCGTTGAAAATTCCGAACGGTAATAGGTTAAATTCGTATTTTCCCGCGTGTGTTATGAAAGCTGTGTTCGGTGCACTTCCTGGTTCCATTTCAACTTGCCAATATCCGGATTTCAAGTCCAGGGCGGTAATGTATTTGGGCTTTCCTAGTTTACTGAGGGTCTCATCAATTCTAGGAATCGGATATGGGTCCTTTGCGGTGATTGAATTTAATTCTCTGAAATCGATGCAGAAACGGTATTTCTTCTTGCCTGTACCGGATCCGTCGTCTTGCTCTAGGATCACTACTGGCGAGGCCCATGGTGACGTCGAAGGTTTGATTATCCCATCCTTGAGCATGTCATAGATGCTTTGTTCGATGATTTTTTTCTTAGCATCACTAACTCGGTATGGTCTTTTTTGTATAGGCTTAGCAGTCCCTGTGTGTATTTCATGAACCACTAAGCTGGTTCTTCCTAACTTATCACTAAAGAGTTCCGGAAATCGAAGGATTTCTTTCAACTCTCTCTTCTGCTCATATGAGAGAGGTTGATTCAACTGCTTTGTTGACGTTAGAAACCATTTGAGGTGAGGGAGGAAGCTTATCTTCTGATACGTTTACGAGTTTCAATAATAGTCCATCAATATTACAAGTTAAATTTCCAAAATCGATAATGGTCTTCCAGTCTTCTAGAAAATCCTGGCCTAAGATTGCATCGCAGAGAAGTGAAGGGACGATATGGAACTCTTGACTAAATCACCTCGTTATATCCTGTTCAAACTTGATTTCAAAATCTAATACGGTAGAGCCTTTAGTGAAAGAGTATTGTCCATTTCCCATTACGATACATTCTGATTTTTCTGAATTGGGTTCTAATCTGATATCCCCTCGAAATTTCTGTATAGCCCGCCATTGGTCTAAACTAATCATGGAAACTTCTGTCCCATTATCGATTCTAGTCTGTATGGTTGTGTGTTCGAATTGAATGTTTATTAAATGTGGTTTTCTTTTGGGGAATCCTCTTCTTTTTCGTATTGTGGCCAGTCGTAAAGAGGATCGTGCCACGATTCGATTTTCTTCTCGCGGGACTATTGTGTTGCGGGAGGGAGACGTCCTCGGGGATTCCCTCCCGGGTTGGCGTTTCCCGGAAACGGACCTCTTTGTCTTTCTACCCTTGGGGATGGATATTCGCTGGCATAGTGACGCAAGCCACCGCAGTTGAAACAGGTGACTGGTCGGTCGTCGTGAGTGACTCTCGGAGGATTTTGGCCTTCCTGTATTTGATTCTGTGGACGTCTAGGAAGGAGCTGTAGTTCTTGTTGCTGAGGCTTGTTTTCTCTGGGTTCAACGTCAGGATTTCTTCTCTCGAAGACTCGAGTTGGACGAAGGAATTCGTCCCTGGGTAGGCTTCGTCTTCTTTGTGTTGGTCTTGTCGCAAGGTGGGGTTGCCTTGGTTGGGAACTGGGCCTTTGGAAAGGAGCTCGATAATTTTGAACCGGGCAGGTTTGAGGAACAGTTTGGACGAGGATAGGATTATAACATCCGTCCTGATGTGGGTTGTTATTGTTCCCATGCGGGATGTTCATGTTAGTGTAAGTTCCCATGTTCGGGATGTACCCTTGATTTGTTCCCAGTCTGGGAATAACCAGTTGTAGGGGGAGCTATCAGTTGGACGAAAGAATTCGTCCCTGGGTAGGCTTCGTCTTCTTTGTGTTGGTCTTGCCGCAAGGTGGGGTTGCCTTGGTTGGGAACTGGGCCTTTGGAAAGGAGCTCGATAATTTTGAACCGGGCAGGTTTGAGGAACAGTTTGGACGGGGATAGGATTATAACATCCGTCCTGATGTGGGTTGTTATTGTTCCCATGCGGTATGTCCATGTTAGTGTAAGTTCCCATGTTCGGGATGTACCCTTGATTTGTTCCCGTCTGGGAATAACCAGTTGTAGGGGGAGCTATCAGTTGCACACCCGAAGGTAGAGCAACTACTTGTTAGGTCTGGGTGCTATAAAAGGCAGGGCCTGTTGTATAGGTTGCTCTCTCACATCCATAGTTTGCTGCGCGATAGGATTTTGATTGTCTTGGGATGAGAGAGGTTGGTCTAGCTCAAAAGTTTGTTCTTTTTGTAGGCATACATCGTGCAAGTCTGAAATCGTCTGCGCTGGGAGAACCATAAGTTACCCCTTATAATCTATCCTCAAGTTTCGTTTAATAATGAGGAGCAGTTCATCTTCCGGTATTGGGGGATGTAAATTCTGATTTACCCTAACGAAATATCCGAAAAACTCGTCGATGGATTCAATTTGTTTTTGTCTTCTATTATGTAAATCTATTCGGGCCTTAGCTTCCTCATCCTTAATCCTATAATGGCGTTTTAGTCAACCCTTAAATTCGGCCCAATCTACTCCTTGGGGGAGGGAACGATACCAATATAGGGCATTGCCTCTTAACAGGAGGGGCATGAAAAGCATTTTGTCATCCTCACTGATTTTATGGAAGCTCGCATATTTACGAATTGTCTGAGAAATTCGGGAACACTTCTACCATAAAACGCTTATCTCTACGGGGTTCTAAATCTTTCGCACTGCCCTGGTTAGACACCGCCAGGTTCGAAAAGGATTGCAAGACTGACGCTAGGAATGCTGCCTGCTGGGTACCCAGTATTTGGACTACTCTGTGCTTGAGGATTTTGTGTCCCGTGTGGCTGACTAGCACCTTGTGAACTTTGAGGTTGAAAGCTAGGTGGGGACTGAGGAATTCCCTGTGGAATCTGTCCTGTAGGGCGCAGAGTTTGTCCAGGGTTTACTGGACTGGTTCTATTTTGCCTAC
The DNA here is from genome assembly GCF_054372755.1 of Phalangium opilio. Lineage (NCBI taxonomy): Eukaryota > Metazoa > Arthropoda > Arachnida > Opiliones > Phalangiidae > Phalangium > Phalangium opilio. The sequence goes on from NW_028324185.1 coordinate 3,942,828, forward strand.
TAGGGGCATTTGTGTATGCGACCGAACTACGACGTGGAGTTGCCCCACAGGGAGAGGTAGTAGTTACTGTTACTGTCGGAATATTTGCAGTTGACGTGGCTTTTGATAAACTTGCCTTGAGGAAACCCAACTATTCAGAGAATGCTTTGCCCTTGCATATGAGTTTAATTCAATCCCTACCTTCTGTTTGGGAGGACTGGGTCTAGGTATCCCGCTTAACTTGACTAAATCACGGGTACTTCCCTTATGTCGAGTTCTAACTAGGCCACTCCCCTGGGGGTTGAAACTTTGGCTCATGCTATCAAATAGGGCTAAATTATTCTCATGTCTAATTCTTTCTTCCTCTCTTAAGTTGCTCCTCGTAGAAGTATGGGAGGAATTTTCTGTCCTTGCATCCCTTGTATTCTAGAGGGCTGGTAGGCCCTTCTAGATAAGAACCCACACCCTCCCGTAATGTTAAAGAAATAATTCACAGATTTTAGGCTTAGAAAAAGCATGGGATTTTTGGTGGTCCACTCCATCGAATAACTCAGAAACTACTGCGAAGTTAAGGTTCGGAACACTTTTGAATTATCAAGGAACTATTGAATGTTGAACTTCTGAAGTTTGATTAAGAATAATTAATTCTAAGTATTTTATTTTAATTAATTTATAAATCATGGTGAAACCGTTACATATATTACACTGTTTTCATAGCATTTTGTTCAGCCTCCATCGGGTTTGTGGCGCATAGGATAACGCGTCTGCCTATGGAGCAGAAGATTGCAGGTTCGAGTCCTGGCAAGCGCGGTGTTTATTTTTTCATATCTTTTATTCAACACAAATGAAATAATCCTATAAATACAATGTTTGGATAATATTTTGGTTACGAAGTAAGGGATTGTGGCGTAATGGATAACGCGTTTGCATTCGAGGCAAAACATTGCAGGTTCGAGTCTTGGAAAGATCGTTATCTATTTTTGATGAAGAATCTTAGTATATATAAGGGAAATTCTTAAATAACAAACTTTCAATGAAATGTGCGCGTGGGTTAGAAATAACTTTTTTTTAAATCTATACAAAAATGTCAACTAAACTTAATTGAGTCACCAACCGCCTTTTTATATGAAATAAGTTACCACCCGCCTATCTATGGTGAATTAATTTACAACCTGCCTACCAATTGTGAATTAATTTACCACTCCCCTGCCAAATGATTTAAAATTTTAATCTTCCCCATAAAACAGTGAGAGGCACTTGGAGTGAGCCAATATGCTTACGAACATCTTACTGGAACATCGAATTAATGAAGTTTGACAAGCATATTATTATTTTTATAATAGATTAATACAAATCAAGGCTGAAGGAACAGATATTATATAAAAAGGACTTGGTTTGCCCAAGCCTTAAAAACAAAACGATAAGAGTTTTTCCAGTTGTCTGAAGCGCGGATATCTTTTTTCTATTGAATTTTAAAGACAATCCGTATTTTACTACTCTTTAGAATTTAATTCAATCACCTGATTTTACTGCTAATGGATTAGTTTCCTATAAATTAATTGAAAGAAAAAATTACTTATCTCAGATTTTTCAACAACAATTCCATTTTCCTGAATCATTTTATCATGCAATTATTATTTTGAGGGATATCGTGTAGATTAAATCTAATTGACTCTTTCTTTTTTAATTTCCGAGAATTTTCCTTTCAAAAGGTTTTAAACACATCAAGTTTTCATAATGTTGTCAACTAAACAGCAACTCAACCAATATTTCTAAAATCTTCCCCACAAGTACTGATATATACAGTTCAATAATTGTGACTGTGCTTAAAGAGGAAACGAACCCCTTTATCAAATATAAGAAAGGTGATAACAGCCCCCTTTTGTATTCGAAAAGACCGCATATAATACATTATTAATGAGAGTGTTATTTGAAAATTGAAGTATGTTCTTCATTGAAAAGAAAAAATTTCATGATAAAATGTTTCAGGAAAATGGAATTGTTGAAAAATCTGAGATAAGTAATTTTTTATTTCAATTAATTTATAGGAAACTAATCCATTAGCAGTAAAATCAGGCGATTGAATTAAATTCTAAAGAGTAGTAAAATACGGATTGTCTTTAAAATTCAATAGAAAAAAAATATCCGCGCTTCAGACAACTGGAAAAACTCTTATCGTTTTGTTTTTAAGGCTTGGGCAAACCAAGTCTTTTTTATATAATAAATAATGCACCCAAGAATGTTCTGAATTTTTGTAAAACAATTTTATTTAATTAATTTGCAAGATTCTATCACATTTTAAGGAACTTAAAAATATCACTTCAGCCTTATTTGCGCCATTACATTCCGTCCTTTTTATTCCATTTCAAATAATTTGGAATGTAGTAATTAAAATAAGCAAAAAAAACCTGAAGTCCTAAAAGGGCCAAACTAAGTTGCACTTGCCTATAATACATTTGTTAGGGTTTCAAAAGAAAATGTTCCGTCGTTCTTGATTAGGTAAGGAGTTTTCTTGAGGACTGTTTCTTAGTTTCCTTTATCACCAATGACTGGACACTTCATTTCGACCAAATTATCGTTGACTAGACCGTCAGGGGAACACCCCAAGAATGGATAAGAAGGGTTGACTTCAAAACCAATCTTCCTTACTTTTAAATTAGACTCTTTTTTAAAGCAACAAGAGTTTTTTTCGTTTATAATTCCATACTGTGTGAATTCATTTCCCTTAAAGTTTGACTTAAGAGCTTTTTGAATTTTTTCAGTAGGATCTTTTGGAAAATATGTGTAATACTCGTAGCAATTTTGACAAGAGAGAGAGCAACAGGTACTAAACAAAACGAAAACAGTATTAGACTGTATTACCAATTATATACTCATGTTATGACCAAGGCTTAAGAGTTTACATAACTAATTTGGTTAATATTAGGGTGATAAGGTTTTCAACACTTACCATTTTTGAAAATATTCTCTTTTGAAAATTGTGGTTTCGAGCACTATTTTTCATTTCTGACTGAATTATCAAACGTCACATACACTGCCGCTGATGCAGGTCTCAGGCCTGCCATTTTTGTTTCCCCATCCCCTAGATCAAGCTTCGCGTTTTCTCCGCACGGTGACACTAGTGAAACTTTTCGTTCTAGGCGCGGAATCTGGCAGCCCTGAACTAGGGAAATTTTGGTCCAAAAAGGGAAATTTTAAGGGTTAGAAAGGGAAATTTAATTTTTTCACACGTGGAATCATTGCTATGAAGTTCCTTTCCTTTGTTCTCTTGCGAACATAGAGATACAAGAAGAACAGTTGAATTTTCAGCTTTGATTCAGGTTCAATGGAAGCGCCCCTTCGCGTGTGTGATAGGGTGAGTTGCTTGTAGCGCCATCTACATGCGGCGAGGTAAACTAAAATATTACTAACCCCATGTTAACAGTTAACACTCGAAGTTAAGCAGCTTTGAGCGCGGTCAGTACTTGGGAGGGAGACAACACGGGTTCAAATCCCGCCTGGGACGTTTTATATTTTATTGATTTTTATTAATTTCCGATTATTGCAGACGACGCGTCGAGGCTCAGTTCGCCGCTTAGCTCGCGCTCCGGTTTTTGCTGTAGTTTTTCAGTTCTTTTATCGTTCTTCGTCTGGTTTTTAGCACCTAACGCCTTCTAAAGACTTCCGTTAACGGTAATAAAACTTAATTTCCAGTTATTTTTTCTATTTTTCGCGTTTTCGCTGTTTGTTGTACCTATCTACTGGCAACGGTTTGCCATACGTTTTGGAAAAACTCTTACTTTTTACTCCGCGGTACCCATGACGGTGCTTATTACTATAACTGTGTTTGAGACTTAACTAACTCGGAAGTATTTTGCGCTGGTGGTTTTTTGGCAATCGCCATGGCGGGTTCTAAGGATCAGTGTTGCTGTTGTGATTCCAATTTCTTTGGTCAGCAGCAGGTCCTGTGGTGCATTGGTGGCTGTAGAAGGAGAGTACACAGGAAATGTTCCAATGATCAATCATTTACCTGCCAAGTTTGTAAGGGTCCATCAAAATCTTCTAGACCATCTCGCAGTCCCTCTCGTAGAGTAGGAAGCTCTGTTGCTGTTGATGCTAAATCACCTTCAACTTCCAGCCACACCGATTCTGTGCCTATGGCTGATATACATGATGCTTTGCAAGAACTTCTCCCACCTGATAGCCTTACTCGCAATCGGAATTCTATTTTAGATTGCATACTAGAACAACCTCAGTCCACTGAGAAGCTGGTTCATTCTCTTCAGTCGGAAATAACGTCGCTCCGAACTCTGACCTCTTATCTTACAGAACGCGTGGAAGTATTTGAGAAACAAAATCAAGAGCTCACCGAACAATTGCAGAATCGTCGCCAGTCTGATGCTGCCACTCCCTCTACTGTGACCAACGGTCAGTCTGCGTCTCGTGATTCCCCCTGTACTCCAGCACGTTACTCCCTCACTTACCAGCGTTGGTGCACGCTAATCCTCATTTTCCTCGCCTCGGTCTGAGTGGCGTGCCTCTTGCTAAGCCTCCTCCTCCACGCAAGATTACTAAACCTGCTCAATTGGGGTCTTCAGTTAATTCCAAACTGAAAGCCGTTTCTCGACCATCTGGTCCCAGAAACTCTTTCCGTAAGGCTATATTCGTTAGTCTATTGGAGGAAACACTTTTATCCAATTACCTAAGTGAGATACTGATTGCCGAATTAGGCATCACTTCGCCAATCTGCATTCGACTAAAACCTAGGAGTCCTACTGCTGTCCACTCATCGTTTTACGTGTCCTGTGATTATGCTACCCAGTTTACTGCCCTATCTGATCCTTCCAACTGGCCTGTTAATTGCATTATTACCGAATTCAATGGCTTCCCACGTGACACCAACAAAAATAGTAGTGAGCTCACCAGTGCTAACGCGACCCCATCAACATGAAAGAACTAAGCATAGCCTATCAGAACGTTCGTGGTTTGCGTACGAAATCTGTGGAATTTTTTACAAACGTTACTTCGACAGATTATGACATTATATGTTTAACCGAAACCTGGTTTAACGACTCGCACTTTACAAATGACTATTTTCCTAATTATTACAATGTCTTTCGCGCGGATCGCTTAGATCCTCATTTTAACAAAGTCTGTGGTGGTGGCGCGTTGATTGCCGTGCGTCGATCAATTAATTGCTGTAGAAGTCATGATCTTGAGGGCACCTCGGAGAATGTTATTATTGAAATTCGGACCTCGTCCTCTGGGTCATTAATATTAGGCACTGCTTACTTTCGACCAACCCTCTCTGATGTTGACTACACGCTATACACGGATCGATTATTGCGGGGCTTGGATGGTACTACCGCTGACATTGTTCTTCTTGGTGATTTTAATCTGCCTGGGATCGACTGGCTAAATTGCAACACTCTTGGCTGCAATTCACCTACTCGATCCAAGGCCAAACCTGTTTTTGAACTTTGTTATAATCTTAATCTTAATCAAGTTATCCAACCTACTACAACCGGCAATTTACTAGATCTATGTCTCACCAATATAAATTTTATAGAAATTGGCGAGCTTGATGACCCGTTGGTTTCTATTGATTCCTATCATTCCCCACTATTTATAACCCTCCCCGACACAACTTGCACGCTACCTCCACCACCTGACCCCAGCTATATTTACGCTCAAGGAGACTACGAACTACTATACTCTACATTAAGGGATGTTGACTGGGCTGCGTTGCTCGACTCGCAGGACGTTAATTATTGTGTTGCTTTGCTCACTGATCGAGTTCGGGTGGCTATGGAGATAGCTATTCCTCGTAAGACGTGCCGCGGTTTTCCTGGATTTCCTTTTTGGTTTTCTCAGGCTCTCCGCAGGGCTATAAAACGTAAGCGGTACTTCTATCGAAAGAAAAAGCGTACAAACACCCTAGCTGATGCCATTGAATTTAACCGCCTACGTGCGCTTGTGAAAAAATTGCTATCTCGCGACAGGAATGCTCATATTGCAAGAGTTTGCAATGACGCGGTTTCTCACCCGAAAAAGTTCTGGAGCCTTGTCAATGGTAACATTCGAGAAGATTCCAAAACCATTACTCTCAAACTTGGTACCGCCATGGTTTCTGACCCTGAACGTCTAGCATCGAAGTTCTCAGAGCACTTTTCCCGTGTCTCTGTAGATAATACTCAATCAAATGAGCCGTATCACTTTGATTGTTCAAGTATTGCTACTTAGCCTTTCCACACTCTGGTTATTACACGGCAGGATATCCATAATGCCATTACCAAGCTTCCGAACAAATTCTCGACGGGAGCGGATGGTATCCCAGCTTTCATCCTTAAGGGCTGCGAGTCCGTCCTACTTCCGTTGTTAGACCACATTTTTAATTTGTCACTTCAGACCAGTACCTTCCCCCCTATTTGGAAAAAAGCCGTTGTTGCTCCGGTTTTTAAATCGGGTGCGTCCTGCGATCCGGGTAACTACAGACCCATTTCACTTCTCTGTGTATTTGCTAAAATATTTGATATGGTTATGCATAGACATTTACAACAGTGGTTTAATCAGTTCCCAAACGATTGTCAGTATGGTTTCACACCGGGAAAATCAGTTGATACCAATCATGCTGCATTTATGCATTACGTTGCACCGGTGGTGGAAAGCCGTGGGCAAGTTGACGTTATCTATTTGGACCTTGCAAAGGCTTTTGATCGGGTGTCACATAGCTTCTTGAGGGACAAGCATCGCCTTGGGCGTAAACGGCCTGCTCCTTAATTGGATTTGCCATTATTTGAAGGATAGAGTTTATGTGCTAAAATGTAATGGGAAGCAAGCATCAATCGAGTACCATTTAAGTTGTGGAGTTCCTCAGGGTTCTTCATTAGGGCCTTTGCTCTTCAATATAAATATTTACGACCTCCATTTGCTGATACGTCACGCCAATCTCTTGCAATTTTCAGACGATAACAAACTTAGTATGATCATTGAAAATGTACTTGATTGCTCCTTATTGCAAGATGACATAAACACTGTCATTAATCGGTGCCGGCAAAATAATATTCCGGTTAACCCCGCTAAAACTGTCCATGTGACTTTTACCAGGAGAGTTAGTCGTACTATTCTAAAATCCTATACAATAGACTCTAATTTGATTCGTTCCGCAACTGAAACTAAAGATCTTGGTACGTTGTTTGACGCCAAGCTACTTTTTTCTAACCATGTACATAGGACCGTTAATTTATGTCGCCGTACCTTAGCCGTTTCTCTAAAGATATGTCGTAAATTACGCTCTCTGCATCATTTTCGGCTATTATATTTGAGCCTCGTCCGCTCGCGCTTAACTTTCGGATGGGTCGCATGGGCCAATTGTAGCCAATATCTTAATAATAAAATTGAAGGCGTGCAACGTAAATTTATTAAGTTTTGCCACAGATTATTTATACCCCGATCTACCTATAAGTATACCTTATTGTTCACAATTCTTGATATTCTAACAATTGACGATTATATTCGTATGAATGATTTTACTTTTATCTTCAAATTGTTAAATAACAAAATTCCTCTCTCTGTTATTTTAATGGCCCTCAAGTTCTCAACTCGTAAAAATTTGCGTTCCCCAGACACCTTCTATATCAGTCGCAAAACTTTAAACCCTATAGTTCGCATGCAAGTTACATGCAATAAATTTGCTAACTTAATTGACCTTTTTTCTGACAACCTGCAAGACGCCAAGCGCATACTTCGTATAGAGTTGTTAAACAATTACTAAATAAAAATTTTCAATATTAACTTTATAAGTTTCTCCTAGAATCAACTAATGTCGTGGCTTTGTAAATTTTGTATAATTTCGAATGACATTGTTTAAATTTGTATATATCCATGTAATTTTGTATAATTTTAATTTCTGTGTATAACCTCGCGAGTTGTCTTGCAACTTTTTTTATGGACATTAAACTTCAATTTCATTTCATTAATTAATGGAAGGAAAAGTGTTTGTAAAATAAAGAGATGTTTATTAACAGAGCATTAAATATTTGCAAGATGAAACATTACGGTATTTATTTTTTGTTCAGGTTGAATAGCTCCTTCGCAGGCCGATAGAGGCGCCACGTATCAAAAACCCTATCACACGCGAAGGGGTGGGATGGAAATTTGGAACAGGTAGTTTTGTCATATATTATTATTTGTTAGGCCTATTTACGCGTAAACCAAGATTGTTTTTCAGGATATCTAACAAGTCATGAACTAAGTTAGGACATTTTCAACGGTCTGAAATCAAAATAGGCTTTGTGCCTGTTTAACTCGGCTGTTTTACAAATACGAGAGAGTTCAGAAATGGCATCTAATATGAAAGAAACATCAGCGGAAAAGATGAGAAGGCTTCGTTTGAATCCAGAATACAGAGAAAGAGAAAAAGCTCGAAGACGAGAGAGATACACAGCAAATAAGAAGCTAAAGAGGGAGTTGGTTTTAGAATCTCCTGCGAGTCAGGACCCATCAACTAGTCAGAGTACAAATATTAGGTTCCAGTTCACTCATAGAACAGATTTTGTTAATTACTTATTTAATTAAACTGTAAACCAAATTCTTACTAGATTGGTTTTATTCATAATCGGAATGCTAATTTATAAACAATGGAAAAAACCCGAAAATTTTAAATTTGCCGGGGTCAATGAATATAGTAATACTAATTCTAGTCACTAGAGGGCGCGCAAAAGTGTAATCTGGCCGGGGCCATCTTGTTGGTAAACCGATTTCCCTTTTCCTCACCACATCGACAGTGCATAGTGACCTAATAGGGGGCTTAACTAAAAAATCCCCCTCTCTCTCCGAGTCCGTGCTTTTTTATTTTCGCAAACTATAGTTTATATAATAACATGTCTATTGTCTGATAATACTGAACTTAAATCTATTAAACTTCTCTATATGAATAATATGATAAAAATAGTTGTTAATTTAATATTATCGACGCTGTGCAACTAAATTTTTCTCTTGAAATTTTATAAGGGACCCCCAAATCTTCCTTAGCCTATCTGTAAAAAAAATCCACTGAGCTTATTAAGAAATTAAATTTCATTGCAACGCTTTACTAACAGGGGTTACGCTTTTAGTTTTTTTAACCTCTTGGAAATTGTATAATTAACGCAAGATTCATGGGTTTTTTCTCTCGTAGCAATAGCTAGGCCTTAAAACCCTCCCTACTCTCCCTTTTTACAGCTATCGCGAAGACAACTCCGAGATTAACCTTAAACTTGCTTGAGGGCCTATAATTTTACCCAGTCACGAATTATTTTAAATCGAATATGAAACTATTTGTACATCTTTGATAGGTACCATTAATTTTATGGTTTCCTCCGGGTTAAATTTTATAAGGACTCCTGGCACTTTACATTCTCTTTCAAATGTCTGTACTATTTCTAAGTGCAGTCCACTGACGAACAGTTCTCTTTTTCTAATCATTACGTCACTGACTTCGTACCAGCCGTTGTCTTTCCTCACAAAGTTCACATAATGTCCCTCAGCCAACTATTTACCGTTATGAATAATCGCCCATTAAGTTTTAAAAAGCATTTCGATTAAAGTGAAACGTTGATTTTCAAAACTTGATATTTTGGTCGAAATCTTAATTAGTCGACCATCTTTGTGAGAAGACACAAAAATACGTACTTCTAGCTGGATATCAATTCATCACGCTCTTGTATTTTTGGGTTGTTACAAAATACGCATGGCATTTCTGTTAATATCATCGTTCTTTCTAGAGATTTCCAATCAATTTTATCTCGGTTTTCTAGCGGAAGGTTGAAAATGTTGCTTTCAACAATATTTACCTAATTTTGTTCAACTTGACATTTGGGGCATTTGGTAACGTTTCGCGATTTTGACCAAAAAAGATCTTTTAGAACCTTAGGGTAATTGTCTTCCATTACTTGACTTATTGTCGTCAAGACCACCATCAAAAATTCACTGGCGTCTTGTTGAAAGTTTTGCGTAAAATGATTTCCAACAGCCCTTCTCAGTTCCAACCCTTTACGACTGAAACTTCCTTGAGAACTCGCCATGTCGTTTATCGCGTTATGGAGGCAACGTCAAACTGGTTTTCCAACGAATGATCCATTGTAAGATTTAACCAATTCTCTTAATTCCGGCACTCATAAGAGTAGTTGCAAAACGCTATTAGAATAGCATGTTACTTAATCTTCGTTAGCTAAACCTTTCAAGGGAAAACTATCCAAACTCTGTTGGCCTTTCCTTTTCTTCTTCGGCGTTTCATCACATCTCTCTTCCCCGCCTTCTAAAAGGCTTTTAGATAGTGTAGGCGCACTTCTTTTCCTACCTCGACTTTCTTTCGACTCCGTTATTTCCAATAGAGGCAAATCTGGCCTATATTTTTTGCAAAGCCTGTTATACTCCATAATGGCTCGTCCATCCGCCTTAATTTCAGTCGGATCGAACGATAATAGATGGAGTCCGGCTAAGGACGTCACTCTCGATAAAGCCACGTACGCCATGCCCGTTCCGAATAAATTCGGACCTAAATCCATAATGGCGTATTTCAAACTCATGCCTTGGCTTTTGCGTATCGTAATAGCGTACGCCAGGATGACGGGAAACTGGGAGCGTTTAAAGTAAATTTTTGCCATGAGGAAAAATTTAACGCTTATTTACTCAACTAAAAAATCGGAGATATCGTCGTCGTTATTCGGTTCGCGATCTACTCTGAGAAAAATACCGGTAACGTTTCCTGGTTCATTCTTCTTGAATCCAGTTACGAAACTCATCGTACCATTTACAACGCCTTTTTCAAAACTGATTTCCTTCTGACCATTATTTGTCAATCAACGCAAAGCAGTAACTTGCTCTCCAAACCGCCCGTTTTGGACGGTTTGTTTTCAAGCCTTTGCAGCCTCCCGAGAATGTTTTCATTCATTTTTTGTCACAGTCTACGATTCTATCCTGACAAGGAATGCTTTCAACTTTCTCGCCGCTTTTTCGAAGCATTTCAAAGTTGAATTTTTCGCACATGGCTAATTTAGGCATCAAACAAATTGGTTGAAACCCTTCATTGGAAAACTTAATGAAGAGCTCCATAACCACCTCGATGTTTTTTCCTCCCTCAACCAATCTAGATTCTAAGGTTGCAACATCAGCTTCGGAAATATTTCCAATTCTAACTTTGCTTAGAATGTCGCCGTAACTTTGGTCGTCTAACATTTTGCGTTAATTCATCGTATTTAAAAAACTTCCAAAGACCACTTCCTCTGATGCAATTGAATGGCTTCTTCGGAAGTGATTTTGATAAACGCGGGATTTCCTTGAACCGGAGGCAATTCGAAAAAGTCTCCCAAAACAAGGATAAATACAACTCCACCAAATGGTTGGTTCATTTCCCAAAATTCGTTCAGCCTCAAGTGAACGTGAGTCAGTAACACCGACGAGACCATAGAAATTTCATCAATAATTAACAGTTTCAAATTTCTCAAAGTTTCTTTCATAATGCTCATATTGTCAGAACTCGTGGAATGGTATTCGGCGATACGCCCATGATCTACCGGCAACATAAGTAATCTGTGTAATGTTACGCCATTAACATTCAATGCTGCCAAACCCGTTGGCGCAGCAATGGCCACGCTAGCAGGATTTTGAAAGAGTCGCCTTACGGCATTGGCGAGAGTGTCAATTAGAAACGATTTGCCAGTGCCACCAGGTCCCGACAAAAAAGGCACTTGTTTCCAGATTTTTCTCCCTCTCGGGAGAAGTGATCCATGATGTGATCATAAATTCTTCTTTGATCCGAGTTTAATAACGCCACATTGTCAACAACAGTCTCGAAATTCATTTCCATGGCAGCTTCCACATCAGCCATCGCATGTTCGGTTTCGATAACGATTTCCTTCCCTTGGAGTGCAGTTTCATCGTCGTCACTTTCAGCCTCCGAAATTATGGTTTCTGGCTCTTTCGCCTTTTTGGAAGCCTTCCGTTTCTTTTCAACTTCTTTGGAAACCGAGAGTTTCTCATGATATTCTCATATCTTTTAACACTGAAAGCATCCGCATAGGTTTCAAATTCAACCAATAGCTCATTTTCGTCACGCCACGGTTTGAGGAGCATCAGTAGAGCATGACAATACTTTTCTTTCTCCTCTATCGGGTCGTGAATGAAATGCTCTATTATGTAGGGCTTAATTCTCTTTCTCATGAAACCCAGATTGTTTTTCAACACGATTACATTCGCATTTTTCTCGAAACCCTCAGAGTGCTTCGCATAATCGTAAAACTGGCCAAATTCCCGGAAACTAAGATTTTCCAAGCTGTCGGGACGATTCGGATACTTGTCGTCGACGAACCCTTTTTGGCAAGTGTCCTTTCTTTCGGGGTCAATTTCCCCTCAAACGTTCGAGTTCCTTGTAACCTTTCAAAACTCTCGATCGGTTTTCTTTCAAGTTCGTGTTTATAAATCTAGTGCTGTCGGATTTCTTGTAAAGGTCTTGGCTCAACATAAGATCCATAGCTTCGTATATGCCTACTGACTTAGAAGTCAGTCATTTCAATCTATAGGCAAATAATCTTTTTTACGAACATTCGTGCCCTAACTTTGCAAAAGTTTGGTCCATGTCAGCCCGATCTCCCTTTGTGACGTACGCCGTGACATAGTTTGCCACTATTTCCGATTTGTCAGCAAACAAATTGCAAATCCATGTTGGCTTTGGAAGCCAAAAGTAGCGTGGGATTATAATCAATTATAAAATCTTCTTGCTGTTTTGTCGGCAAGTCGTACAGTCGTTTCTGCACCTTTTTCATTTTACGGTGACGAGTAACTTATGTAACGGAATTCATAGTGGCAACGGTTGTTACGTTTCGAGGGAAACCGTAACGGCACACTTTCAATCCTTTTTTAGAATTTTTCACCTTCTTATAACAACTGGAGGTGCATTTATGAGTTTGGAATTTTTTTACCAGCAGGTGCAGTTGAGGAATTACGGATGCGCTTGGCATCGAACACGTGACTGGTTTTTGCACGTAATCCAAAATAGTTTCGGTCGAAGAAGTTTCAATCTTCGGAGCCTCCTGGGCCCACAATAGCATGTGGTAGTGGGGTAAACCTCGAGATTGGTATTCATCCGGCCAAAAATGATGTTCTATCATGCCAAGAACTGGATTTAGCTTACACAAGACAAAGTTGTTTAACAGCGACCGCACTTTGTTGTGATAGTGCAAATTGACACTAAGTGGGTTGAAATTCAACAATTCAGCCACCGTCATCGATTCTACTCCTGGAACGTCTGAATTCACTTTTCTCAAGTGATCGTGCAGTTCCATATCATCGTATTCGGCCGGATTAAAAGTCAAGAGCCAATTGGGAGGACCAAATTCCCGTATCATCGCCAAAACGCACATAAGGACCTTGTACCAGTAGTCCTTAAATCCGCGAATATGACCCAAGAAAGTAGCTAATTTACTCTCAAGTTCTTTATCGCCAGATTCAACCCGACTGAGCAAGTTTTCAACCCCAATTTCCCAAGGGTTTTTAACACGAAGAACGTAGTTCAAACTGCCAGAGTTCGCCTTCATTTCGCATTCTTGATAAGAATGAAACATATAGGCGTAATCTCGTCTAAAAATTGGAATTTTGTTCAAAAGACGAGATAAACGATACACTGTTTCAGTTAATTTCCCAAATGGTCTGTCATCGTGCTTGCCGTAGCGACCCTTGGGGAACAAATGAACGAAGCTCAAGTACTCCAAGTTTTTGTCCCAAGAACTAATCGGCGCGGCTTCGACGCGCTTCATTTGGTAAGCGGCCAATAAATCTTTCGGTGGTTGGACGTTCACCGGATTAATAGAGTAGTAATCGTACAGATCATTGGCTTCTCCCTAGAAAGTTTTCACCACAAAGCCTCGGGTTCTGTAAAAATTTTGTATACGTTGCCTGGAGCAAGGCTGGATTGATTTTTATCCTGCTCCTGCATGTTCGAAGCGTTTTGGTCACCTTGGACGTCGTGAGGACTATCCGCTGGCCCTTCTGTTGGAAGCGCAGCGGAAGCGCGTGTCACTGCATCAGATCTATCATTAATCAACGCAAGTGGATCTGTTACGCTCAGTAATTCATGGGGAGTCAATGAAGTTTCATTTTGATCAATTTCTTGCGTTCTACAAATATATTCCTCGTTCATTGCCGAAGTATCAATGTCCTTATACAAAGGATTAATGTTTTCAGCACAGTGAACGCTTTCAACACTTTTACGAGGCATAGAACCTGTTGTCAAACCTTTTTGTCCGCAGTGGGAACGCCATTCATTAGGATATGCAGTTCGTGATTTTTGGGCAATGTCTTGGGAATCATCTTCAAATTTTTCTCCACGGGTATTGGAAGATAAATTACACTTCCCTTTAAAGCTTTAACCGTACCGAACTGCATGTTGGAATTGGTTTTAATACCTAACCGCACCTCAGTGTGGAAGGGCTTCACAAGCTGAATTAAAACTTTCTCAAACATGTTTAAATCAGTGACATCTGACGGAAGATTGTCAACCAACAAGTTGTTCAGGAAGCATCTGATGAGAGCTTTTCCCTTTCCTAAATCCGTAGAGGAGTAACGACATAGAAGCTTGTCTTCCTCTCTTGTTTCTGAATTGTTCATTATCCAGCCAGCTCTTAAGATCAGATAGGCCTCGTTATCGAAAACAGTACTGTCTACCATTTTTACCTCTCCGTGTGACGTAGTCCAGGAGAGGTTCTGTAACGGCAGTGTCTGTGTGTCTGTCTGTCTTTCAGTTTTTACACCCACGTGACCGTGTTCGCAGTTTTCGTATCGGAGCAAACGTGTTCCCCAAATGTCATAACAAGCAGTACCATTACAGGTCAATAAAGAAGTTTACCCAACGGTTAGCAAAATGGTAAGCGAATTTATTTCACCAAAGTTGCTTTTAAGGAATATTTTTCTGGTGTCACTTATCGAATTCCAAATAAGCGTTTAACTATGACACCAGACAGAATTTTATATTTCACTTGTATATAATAGTGGTGGAAACGGAGCATTTTTATTAATACATTACTAATGTGAAAAACCAACAATGTTTTTTCAAAATAAATATGTATAAATTCACTGGATGTTTGCGCAATTACATTGTTAATTAGCAATGAAAAGCAATCAGAAAAGGAACTAACGAGGCATTGTCTGCACAATTGTGACTTCGAGGGACTTTTAAGTACGTCTGTTATTGAGAATAGTACTTTACTCGTCCTTTATAACTTCAGATTCTAACCATGAACAAGGACACATAGTTCAAATATCATAAAGTTATGACTGTACTGTATACTTATTTTAACATAAGATGTTGAAAGCAGGTTCATAATTGTTTAATAGGAAAACAGACTTATCTCAATTATATTAATGCTTTGCAGTGGTTTAATTTAAATGAACGCTATACATTAACTAGTTTTGATGTTCAGTTAAGAAAAATTACCACATTACGTAATATGTAAGCTTATCTATACGTTATGTAACTTACTCAACGTTTATCCGAATGAATACAGTTGATTGAAATAGGCTTGCAAACATTACATTTTTTAACCTTCAACCGCATAGGCCAACCTATAAAATAGAAGCTACTATATTTTATATCTGGACAAATTAACCGCGAATAATTTGTAGACATAAACGTGAATAACAAACGAAAATGGATATCCGATTCCGAGCTCTAATCTCTCTCATTGCTGCAAATACCATTTTGAGAAACCCTTTCGGGTCATAAGTTTTTCTCTCTTAATGGCGCAAATACCATTTTGAGAAACCCTTTCTGGTTATGTGTTTTTCTCTCTTAATGGCGCAAATACCATTTTGAGAAACCCTTTCGGGTTATGTGTTTTTCTCTCTTAATGGTGCAAATGCAATTTTGAGCAACCCTTTCGGGTCTTAAGTTTACAATTTCATACGTTTTCAATTTGGTACATTTTCACTTTCATTGATTATGGGACGCCACAATTTCTGATGATCACACATATCAGAAAACAGCACTTACAACTTTACAAAGCTCCTAGAGCTAGGATATCAATCAACCAATCATTACGGCTGATAATACAAGGCCTCTAGGACCAGGACATTTTCACTTTTTTTCATTATAGGACTTCCACCGGCAATTTAGGCTTAATATAAGACGCCACAATTTGGACGAAGACCAAACATGGTGGTGTGAGAACTCAAGTATAGAGTAGCCAACGGAGAGAAATACAATTTTCCAAATTTCTGTGAACTGTCAATGCGGTCCGGAAATTGGGAACACGTTTGCTCCGATACGAAAACTGCGAACACGGTCACGTGGGTGTAAAAACTGAAAGACAGACAGACACACAGACACTGCCGTTACAGAACCTCTCCTGGACTACGTCACACGGAGAGGTAAAAATGGTAGACAGTACTGTTTTCGATAACGAGGCCTATCTGATCTTAAGAGCTGGCTGGATAATGAACAATTCAGAAACAAGAGAGGAAGACAAGCTTCTATGTCGTTACTCCTCTACGGATTTAGGAAAGGGAAAAGCTCTCATCAGATGCTTCCTGAACAACTTGTTGGTTGACAATCTTCCGTCAGATGTCACTGATTTAAACATGTTTGAGAAAGTTTTAATTCAGCTTGTGAAGCCCTTCCACACTGTGGTGCGGTTAGGTATTAAAACCAATTCCAACATGCAGTTCGGTACGGTTAAAGCTTTAAAGGGAAGTGTAATTTATCTTCCAATACCCGTGGAGAAAAATTTGAAGATGATTCCCAAGACATTGCCCAAAAATCACGAACTGCATATCCTAATGAATGGCGTTCCCACTGCGGACAAAAAGGTTTGACAACAGGTTCTATGCCTCGTAAAAGTGTTGAAAGCGTTCACTGTGCTGAAAACATTAATCCTTTGTATAAGGACATTGATACTTCGGCAATGAACGAGGAATATATTTGTAGAACGCAAGAAATTGATCAAAATGAAACTTCATTGACTCCCCATGAATTACTGAGCGTAACAGATCCACTTGCGTTGATTAATGATAGATCTGATGCGGTGACACGCGCTTCCGCTGCGCTTCCAACAGAAGGGCCAGCGGATAGTCCTCACGACGTCCAAGGTGACCAAAACGCTTCGAACATGCAGGAGCAGGATAAAAATCAATCCAGCCTTGCTCCAGGCAACGTATACAAAATTTTTACAGAACCCGAGGCTTTGTTGTGAAAACTTTCTAGGGAGAAGCCAATGATCTGTACGATTACTACTCTATTAATCCGGTGAACGTCCAACCACCGAAAGATTTATTGGCCGCTTACCAAATGAAGCGCGTCGAAGCCGCGCCGATTAGTTCTTGGGACAAAAACTTGGAGTACTTGAGCTTCGTTCATTTGTTCCCCAAGGGTCGCTACGGCAAGCACGATGACAGACCATTTGGGAAATTAACTGAAACAGTGTATCGTTTATCTCGTCTTTTGAACAAAATTCCAATTTTTAGACGAGATTACGCCTATATGTTTCATTCTTATCAAGAATGCGAAATGAAGGCGAACTCTGGCAGTTTGAACTACGTTCTTCGTGTTAAAAAACCCTTGCCAATTGGGGTTGAAAACTTGCTCAGTCGGGTTGAATCTGGCGATAAAGAACTTGAGAGTAAATTAGCTACTTTCTTGGGTCATATTCGCGGATTTAAGGACTACTGGTACAAGGTCCTTATGTGCGTTTTGGCGATGATACGGGAATTTGGTCCTCCCAATTGGCTCTTGACTTTTAATCCGGCCGAATACGATGATATGGAACTGCACGATCACTTGAGAAAAGTGAATTCAGACGTTCCAGGAGTAGAATCGATGACGGTGGCTGAATTGTTGAATTTCAACCCACTTAGTGTCAATTTGCACTATCACAACAAAGTGCGGTCGCTGTTAAACAACTTTGTCTTGTGTAAGCAAAATCCAGTTCTTGGCATGATAGAACATCATTTTTGGCCGGATGAATACCAATCTCGAGGTTTACCCCACTACCACATGCTATTGTGGGCCCAGGAGGCTCCGAAGATTGAAACTTCTTCGACCGAAACTATTTTGGATTACGTGCAAAAACCAGTCACGTGTTCGATGCCAAGCGCATCCGTAATTCCTCAACTGCACCTGCTGGTAAAAAAATTCCAAACTCATAAATGCACCTCCAGTTGTTATAAGAAGGTGAAAAATTCTAAAAAAGGATTGAAAGTGTGCCGTTACGGTTTCCCTCGAAACGTAACAACCGTTGCCACTATGAATTCCGTTACATAAGTTACTCGTCACCGTAAAATGAAAAAGGTGCAGAAACGACTGTACGACTTGCCGACAAAACAGCAAGAAGATTTTATAATTGATTATAATCCCACGCTACTTTTGGCTTCCAAAGCCAACATGGATTTGCAATTTGTTTGCTGACAAATCGGAAATAGTGGCAAACTATGTCACGGCGTACGTCACAAAGGGAGATCGGGCTGACGTGGACCAAACTTTTGCAAAGTTAGGGCACGAAAGTTCGTAAAAAAGATTATTTGCCTATAGATTGAAATGACTGACTTCTAAGTTAGTAGGCATATACGAAGCTATGGATCTTATGTTGAGCCAAGACCTTTACAAGAAATCCGACAGCACTAGATTTATAAACACGAACTTGAAAGAAAACCGATCGAGAGTTTTGAAAGGTTACAAGGAACTCGAACGTTTGAGGGGAAATTGACCCCGAAAGAAAGGACACTTGCCAAAAAGGGTTCGTCGACGACAAGTATCCGAATCGTCCCGACAGCTTGGAAAATCTTAGTTTCCGGGAATTTGGCCAGTTTTACGATTATGCGAAGCACTCTGAGGGTTTCGAGAAAAATGCGAATGTAATCGTGTTGAAAAACAATCTGGGTTTCATGAGAAAGAGAATTAAGCCCTACATAATAGAGCATTTCATTCACGACCCGATAGAGGAGAAAGAAAAGTATTGTCATGCTCTACTGATGCTCCTCAAACCGTGGCGTGACGAAAATGAGCTATTGGTTGAATTTGAAACCTATGCGGATGCTTTCAGTGTTAAAAGATATGAGAATATCACGAGAAACTCTCGGTTTCCAAAGAAGTTGAAAAGAAACGGAAGGCTTCCAAAAAGGCGAAAGAGCCAGAAACCATAATTTCGGAGGCTGAAAGTGACGACGATGAAACTGCACTCCAAGGGAAGGAAATCGTTATCGAAACCGAACATGCGATGGCTGATGTGGAAGCTGCCATGGAAATGAATTTCGAGACTGTTGTTGACAATGTGGCGTTATTAAACTCGGATCAAAGAAGAATTTATGATCACATCATGGATCACTTCTCCCGAGAGGGAGAAAAATCTGGAAACAAGTGCCTTTTTTGTCGGGACCTGGTGGCACTGGCAAATCGTTTCTAATTGACACTCTCGCCAATGCCGTAAGGCGACTCTTTCAAAATCCTGCTAGCGTGGCCATTGCTGCGCCAACGGGTTTGGCAGCATTGAATGTTAATGGCGTAACATTACACAGATTACTTATGTTGCCGGTAGATCATGGGCGTATCGCCGAATACCATTCCACGAGTTCTGACAATATGAGCATTATGAAAGAAACTTTGAGAAATTTGAAACTGTTAATTATTGATGAAATTTCTATGGTCTCGTCGGTGTTACTGACTCACGTTCACTTGAGGCTGAACGAATTTTGGGAAATGAACCAACCATTTGGTGGAGTTGTATTTATCCTTGTTTTGGGAGACTTTTTCGAATTGCCTCCGGTTGAAGGAAATCCCGCGTTTATCAAAATCACTTCCGAAGAAGCCATTCAATTGCATCAGAGGAAGTGGTCTTTGGAAGTTTTTTAAATACGATGAATTAACGCAAAATGTTAGACGACCAAAGTTACGGCGACATTCTAAGCAAAGTTAGAATTGGAAATATTTCCGAAGCTGATGTTGCAACCTTAGAATCTAGATTGGTTGAGGGAGGAAAAAACATCGAGGTGGTTATGGAGCTCTTCATTAAGTTTTCCAATGAAGGGTTTCAACCAATTTGTTTGATGCCTAAATTAGCCATGTGCGAAAAATTCAACTTTGAAATGCTTCGAAAAAGCGGCGAGAAAGTTGAAAGCATTCCTTGTCAGGATAGAATCGTAGACTGTGACAAAAAATGAATGAAAACATTCTCGGGAGGCTGCAAAGGCTTGAAAACAAACCGTCCAAAACGGGCGGTTTGGAGAGCAAGTTACTGCTTTGCGTTGATTGACAAATAATGGTCAGAAGGAAATCAGTTTTGAAAAAGGCGTTGTAAATGGTACGATGAGTTTCGTAACTGGATTCAAGAAGAATGAACCAGGAAACGTTACCGGTATTTTTCTCAGAGTAGATCGCGAACCGAATAACGACGACGATATCTCCGATTTTTTAGTTGAGTAAATAAGCGTTAAATTTTTCCTCATGGCAAAAATTTACTTTAAACGCTCCCAGTTTCCCGTCATCCTGGCGTACGCTATTACGATACGCAAAAGCCAAGGCATGAGTTTGAAATACGCCATTATGGATTTAGGTCCGAATTTATTCGGAACGGGCATGGCGTACGTGGCTTTATCGAGAGTGACGTCCTTAGCCGGACTCCATCTATTATCGTTCGATCCGACTGAAATTAAGGCGGATGGACGAGCCATTATGGAGTATAACAGGCTTTGCAAAAAATATAGGCCAGATTTGCCTCTATTGGAAATAACGGAGTCGAAAGAAAGTCTGTACTATTTCTAAGTGCAGTCCACTGACGAACAGTTCTCTTTTTCTAATCATTACGTCACTGACTTCGTACCAGCCGTTGTCTTTCCTCACAAAGTTCACATAATGTCCCTCAGCCAACTATTTACCGTTATGAATAATCGCCCATTAAGTTTTAAAAAGCATTTCGATTAAAGTGAAACGTTGATTTTCAAAACTTGATATTTTGGTCGAAATCTTAATTGGACCGGGGACGAAGAAAATCGTTTGATTATTGGTGTTGTGAAATACGGTGTTGCATCGTGGTATAAAATTGCCCATGAATTCGAAATTAAAAGGTCGAGCCAGAAGCTGAGTGGTAAATGGAGGAACCTTTCTAAAGGCAATAATATGTTAAAGGTTAAAACGAGGGTTTTAAGCAAACAAAGGAAATAAAAAAAGTGTTCATTAAATGTTTTATAAGTATTGTAATAAAAAATAACAAATTTTATAGGATCATTCACCCATAAAAAAAAATCAAACATTTATTGATAAAGTGTCAAAAACTCTGAAAATATAAATAATACGGATAGTAATTTAAATGGGCTTGGCAAATTTATGTAAAACTTAAAAAATAAAATTGTAACTTGTACCTTCGAAAAAAAATATTTGGCGCCAAAAAAATATAAGGAAACATTCCAATTTCAAAATGAAAGGGGCCGTTATCTCTGGCCAATCAGGATCCAGTTCACAGCGTTGTATCGGAGGACCTCCCATAGTGACGTCATCCCTTAATATATGCGTCAAATCATAGCCGAAAACGTCACTGGCTTTGCTTTGCCAGCCGTGTTTGGTACAGCTTTGGTTTTATGGTAGGGGTGTGCGAATATTGAAATTTGCAATCGAATAGAGTTCGAATGGGGGGGGAGCCCCGGGTAACCCGAATAAATTTGGCAAATGAAATTATAATTTATATTTATATGCCGCCAGGAAGACTCGCCACAACAATTACGATAGAATCCTTCCCATAATAAGTACAGATAATACCTTTGGAATTTCGTGATTTATCAGCGTGTATAGCGTGTGTATATAGCGTCGGTAGTGATAGATCTCAAATTTTTTGGTTTCATTCTAAATCTTTAAATGGTGGGATGATTGTAAGCAGAAGTGATATGAGACTAGAAGTACTAAGCTAACCAAATTCTTCACTCGGCGAAAGTGAATATTCTTGATAACACACGAACGGTTGGCCCTCTGGTGGCGGTTTCAAAATTTCCCCTCCAAAACGTGAGACGCTCGCGGTGGTAGACGGCCGAACTAGATTCCAGCACCCGCGTCCGTGTTCCGAGACTTAAGGTTGATGGGAAGGGGTAGGAAATGTTTTTGGAACTCGACCAATTTTTTACCTCTCCGTGTGACGTAGTCCAGGAGAGGTTCTGTAACGGCCGTGTCTGTGTGTGTGTCTGTCTGTGTGTTTGTGTGTCTGTCCGTTGTTACATCCACGTGACCGCGTTCGCAGTTTGCGAATCGGAGCAAACGTGTTCGCCATTTCCGAACTGCTTTCACAGTCACGGAAATGGCTCCTCTACTTAAGTTCTCACACCACCATCTTCTGGTCTTTGTCCATCCCACACGGACACCAGTCTGTTCTTACTGGCTTCTAATCACCACCATCTTTTGGTCTTCGTCCATCCCACACGGACACCAGTCTGTACTTACTGGCATCTAATCACCACCAGCTTCTGTTCTTTGTCAATTCCACATTGACACCAGTCTGCACTTACACTGGCTTCTAACACCACCATCCACTGGTCTTCCGTCTATTCCACATAGACACCAATCGGTATCATTGGCTTCTACTCCATTATCATCGTTTGGTTTTAGGATATACGCGGCAATCAGCTAGGGATACGAGAAACGCCTAGCCTCCCTAAGGTGGGATCGCCACCAAACGTTTTCGCAATTGCGCTTTTTCCTTACTATTATAATGGAAACGAATCGTATATATACCCCAAAATTTGAAGAAAGCGGGCAAGAGTGGTACCCTTCACTTTAAACGTCAATATTAGCAAAGTTTGAGATGATAATAGGTATAACTTTATTTTAAACGATTTAACTATTATTAATGTTAATTATTGAAGATTAAAATAATTAAAAATTATTATATTTATTTAAATATTAAAGATACACCTCTCGTGCAAAGAGAGAGATTATCATCGCCTCCTATATCTACCAAGGCCCGTGCATGCGATATATTTCCTTCATTGCCTCCTATATCTATCAAGGCCCGTGCATTTCGATATACTTTTCAAAACAACAACCAAAATGGGAAGCTCCTCTCAGAACCATAATAATTTCTTTTCTCTGTATCCGTTTATCCCTACTTGTTGCAATACTACATTTTTTATAGCCTTCTGCCTGAACGCTGTACTTGACAATGTTGGCTTCAGTGAAGCAACGACTTTGAAGGGAATTTCCGCTGTTTCATTCTCTCAGCACGGTTCATGGATAGAAACGTACAGATTCGAGACACTATGAATTACTATTGTGTTTCAAATCCTCTGTAAAGACGTCTTAACGGCTTGGAGTTAGTCGAAACGTAAATTCACATCTTATTTTTCAGTTGTACCATGGGTACCACAATGTTGTCAGGCGTTTATTGAAGGATGTTTTAGTACTTGGTAAAGACTGTTATGTGTACCAAGTGTCCTAGCATCCAAGTGTAAATGGGATTTATAGAAGCCAGTGTAAATGATATGTATAGAACTAAGGGTGGAGTCGCTAAATATATCGCCGTAGTTATATAGCTGATCGCATTTTGTCATCCATATTTTCCTTGATATAAGTTCGTAATAGATGATGATGTCTGATAAATATAAGCGACATTGTTTCATGTTCGAATAAAGTTACGGCTTCCACTATTGGGATTATACTCCTTGTAACGTCTATATGTTTAAAAACACTGCAGCTTCCACTAATAGGTTAATACTCCATGTTATGGGTAGATATTTTAGTTTATTAACGGTTTTCTACTTGAGTTCTTAACAACAAATAGTCCATGTAAACTGAAAAGTGTAATGTTTTATTGTTCCCGGCTGTAAACACCAATTATATTATATACGTCTATTTCTGGGCAATTTATTCGGTACAAAAAATATCTTATGGTTGAATGAATTCAGTGAAATTTCATTTTGATATAATTAATATTTTATTTTCAAGTGAGCAATTACACATAGATATTATTGGGAAATTACGTCCTGAGACATCTGACTAATGGTATTAAGTGCTGTTTTGTCGGCGTCGTGTGTCGTTGTATTTTCAACATTTATGTTGGCGTCAGGTTTCTGAAGCTCATTTGATGTTGCAGGTGTTACTTGAGTAATTTCTTTCGTGATTGGAATATTTTAATCTTGAGGCTGTAAAAATAAAAATTTTAGTCAAACATTGTTTATGGTTATTATGGTGTAACCGTAAAATTTGAAGGGGGCCTAATTTCACAACTAGCAAATTAAGAAATTCCCAGGTTACCCGTTTAAAGGACTTATTCTCCAAGACTAACTATATTTACCAGATAGTCCATTGTTGCAAAGAAAACGCAGTGGTAGTTACTAATATGAACTTGAACTTATTGTACCAAAAATAGAACACGTCTGACTCTAGCGCGTTACATTTACTGACTGCTCTTATACTGACAGAGGCAAGGGGTTATTACCCCGCCGAATTAGTTTTTTACAAAAATAGTAGCCAAGGCGCCACTTGTGTGAAAAAGCATAAACAAAATTCTCTGAAGCAGACGACGCGAAAGGAGCTTCGGGTGCCACGGTTACGTCCCCCCCTCTAGACAAGTCGTCGGTCTTCAGAGAGAGAGGGGGGCTCGTCGTCCCTTTTCTTGGGCCTATTGCGGCGGCGGGCTTTATAGGCCTCGCTTCGACGTGGGCGTGGCTTGAAGCAGTGGCTGTGGCTCTCATGGTGCCGTCCGACTTGGCAACGGCGACATAATGTTTGTCGTTCGTCGGGAACCATGTTCGGTGGTGGGGTGTTGGCCGGACGGTCCATAGGAGTGACGGGTACTGGTGGGGTCGTGGCGGACTCTGCTCGGCCACTATCTCGGCCACTATCCGGGGGAGTGGCCGCCCGAACGTCCATGGATGCCGGAGTGCGGAAGGAATAGAGGCCCAGACCTCGCCCGCGGCCTCTCCCTAGTGGTTGCGGTATGACGGGCTGAGTCCCTCGACCTCGTCCTCGGCTAAGAGGGGCAACGGCTTCGGCCTCTGGGACGGGAGATACCCGACCGAAGTCCGAAGGGCGTAGGCGCACTTCTGGTGAGGCGACAGCCGGTTCTGGCACGGCGGCCGGCACGAAGGCCGCCGCGAGAGGTTCTGGAGGCGTTCAGTTCAGAGCCGCCTCGTGTCTCTCGATGACTTCTCTGGGGGTGACCAGCTCGGCTTGGACGGCCTGGTTTTCTCGGCGCACGGGGTCATAGTCCGTGAGCCAGGCGCCAAAAAATTACTTTTGAGTATCAACTCGGGGGACCAGAAATATTTATGTTTTCTAGTTAAGGGGTCACGTGGGGATATAAATTTTAAAATGGAAATTTACCGGTAAATTACCGCGGTAATAAGGCAGTGAAAGCATAAATTACCATAAATTACGGTAATTTTTGTTATTCGAAAATTTTAATCGGTAATTTACCCGGTAAATTACCATTTTTAAAAATTACGGTAATTTCACATCTCTAGTTCCGAGTAATAAAAGTAATAAAATTGACCCCCTCATCGTCCATTTACGGGTTGGTGTTAAATTCTATAGGGAGGTCTCGAAACTTAAAGGGAGTATAAAGACCAAAATTTGGGGTAGATCACCAAATTACCACATTTTAACAACAGGTTTATTAAATAGGGTAAATTGGCGGTAGTTACGTTTTTGGCCCCAAAATTTGAATTGCCTTATATACTCCCTTTAACAATATCACCTCACTCTCTTGGAGTCAAACCAAGAAGAATCAGACACAAGATTCACGCAAAACACGCAGAAAAGAAATACCCGACCATTATAATAGCATCAGACGACACTGACGTCCTCATTTTATGCCTAGCGTTCAGTTCCAAAATTTCAAGTAACATTTATGTTAGGTTGAAGCACGAAGGATAAAGTAAGAATCGTTGACGTAGGAAAAGTTGCTGCAGCTTTAGGATCAGATACGTGCGACGCACTTATAGAGCTTCTTAGCTGGACTGGTTGTGACACAGTGAGCGCCCTCTCAGGTCAAGGAAAGCTTAAAGCGTTCAAGTGCATATCTCAAGATGCAAGTATCAGGCAAGCCGTATCGGATCTAGGTTAAAAGTGGGAGCTTACTGAAACGCACATGGTCTCAATTCAAGCGTTAACTTGCCTAATTTACTGCTTCAAAACCAAGTTCGTTCATGTTAACGCTTTACGATATCAAATGTTCCGCGCCAAAAATGGAAACATTGAATCAGGACAAATACCTCCTTGCAAAGACACCCTTCACCAGCACACGATACGCGCGAATTATCAAGTTGCAATTTGGAAGCGAAGTTTAATTGGCTCTCCCGATATACCAGACCCGGCTGCAGGCCATGGATGGAAACTTAACGACAAGGGACAACTAGAAATAAATTGGATGGTTGTCCTCCCAGCTCCGGAAGCTGTATTAAATTTAATGGCTTGCAACTGCACTAGAAATTGTCGTCCCCTAGACTGCGCTTGCATTTTAAACAAGCTGAAATGCACAGCCGCATGCAAACTTCAAGAATGCTCTAATATGGAGATAGAAGAACCTTTGTACACTCTACCTAATGAAGACTCTGATGAAAGCGATGACGATTAATTTTTATTATGCACAAATGTATAGAGAATAAAGTGACTTAAAAGTTTTTAATACTTGAAATAATTTATCTGCACGTATAAGGACCTATATTTCCATTCAGTACTAAATAGAATTCCATTTCAATGCAACAACTGATTACTAATTTAAGTATGTTTGAGACCTCCCAAGTTGAATTATAGGTTATTTTGCTGATTTCGGAAGAATTTGTGGAAAAAACAATTTACCCCTATATTAAATTGCTGATAAATTGTTACGTATCTTTAATAATCGTTCAAAATTTAGATCATATGAAAGCTAGAAAACAATTTTAACATACCGCACTCTAGAAAAAATTAATAGTGAATATTAAGCACGTCGCGTTTCAGAAATCGATTAAAATAATGAAGTAAAATGCCTTTTTTTAAATTTGACGGCAAACCGCTGGTTTTACAAAAATAACTCACATTCAAAATATTTAGCGATATATATAATCTATCGAATAAAATTAGATTCATTGTCATCGGTTCAATAGATCAAACGTAATAGCCGTTTAAAGAAAGACGCACGACGCAATCTTGGATCGGCCGCCATCTTGTATAGCTGGGCGACCGAGATTGCTATCACGCTTTTTTACCATCCCCACGTGACCCCCTTACTAAAAATCATAAACATTTCTGGTCCCCCGATTGATACTCGAATTTCCTCTGTCTCATGGACTAATGGGCTCGGAAGAAGTCCGCGCTGGAGTACCTTTGGTGTGCCTTTTAGGAGCAACTTTCTGGTCTGAGAAATTCTTCAGTGTCATAGTCGTTTTGGGCATTTCGACTAATGTTTTAGCGTAAGCTTCGAGCTTATGATAATGTCCAGGAAGAAATCGAAACTTACTTCTGTTTTGAAAAATACTCCAAACATTGACTTAGCGTCTTCTTCGTCAAATATCTCATTATTATCCCTGATGTATTGTTCTAATTTCTGAATTTTTTCCGGTTCTTCAAGTTTCTTGATAGATCCAAAAGAATCATAACCAGTATTAATTAAACAAGCAAACACTTGCGGCGGAAGTTCTTCCTTCATTTTGAGCACGAATAGTTCACTTGCAGTTTTTTACACTGTTCATTTTCATTGTTTGCCATAATGAAATAAATTCAGTTAATACGTAGTTATTAAACAAAATTTTTTTTCGTAATTTTAAGTAAAATGTGCGAAATCCTCGGTCAAATCGCAATTACCCTTTCTCGCGAGAAACTGTAAAGCTTTTACTACAAGACTGGCACGAGCACGTTTTGACTAGTTGTGATTGTGAGGCGTCGGCATTTTCCCGCGTAAATATGGTCACCAGATGTTGCTATAGCCGTAACTCAAGCTATGGCGCGATTTTTTAAACGTGGCAAAACGGATAAGCTTCAAAACGTGGCTGTTTATTTCATTTTACCTCCGATTTTCTTTGGATTTCGATGCTGATTTTGTGATTTCGTTACTGATTTCATGATTGCGTTGCTGATTTTGTGATTTCGTTGCTGATTTTGTGATTTCTTTACTGATTGTGTGATTTCAATACAGATTTTGGATTTTTTTATCAGATTTCCCAATTTTATTGATTTCAGTCCTGATTTCTGATTTTGCTTTTGAATTCGGATTTCAAAAGTTGGATTTCACGGGTAGCGTACGGGATTTCATGAATGACCGACCCCTCGCTTTTATTGGTCCTAGCGGCGATGGGCTGATTACGGATCCGATGGAAAGTAATCAAGGGGTTTTAGAAATAAAATGTCCAGCGTCAATTAAAGGAACAGATATTAGTAAACTTGAAATTGCAACCATTGTTGATAACTTTCCAACGTTTTGCTTGAAAAGAAATAACGGTGTAATTGAGCTTGATAGAAAGTCCCATTATTACGCGCAGGTGCAGGGAGAGATGGCAGTTAAAAAGATAAGTTGGGCAGATTTTGTGGTTTTCACTGAATCTGCGGAAGGTGGATTATTTCGGGAACGAATTTTCTTTGACGATAAATTCTGGACCACTAAACTTCTTCCTAAGCTGAAATACTTTTTAACTAAATACATTGTCCCATTTTTGATCAACAGTCCAAAAGAAGTGCCGTAAATTTTTTGTGATATTTTAATGTTATTTATTATTTGTGATATTTACATAAAATGTGATAGACAACTTTTTAAACAAGGAGTTGATTAAAAGTACAAATGTTTACAAAAGTGGTTCATATATATTTGTTATGTAAGAACAAACGGGAAAAATACTGCTTGACATTTTTGCTATTGTTAAAGGCATAATTCCATCAAAAATATGAAATTTCTTAACCCTTCCTATTGCCCTCTCTACGTGAATTCTCAATTCTGCAATTCTTCGCGTTTCAATAATTTCTTTTTCGGAAAATTGAGGCTTATTTTTCAAAAAAGGGGGAAAATTCAAGGTACAGTTTTTCTCTTTTAGTAAATCTTCAATTAAAAAGCCTTTATCAGCAACCACATTATCGTATTCATCCAGTAACATTATTAGTTTATAATGATTTGTTATAGCTTTATCAGAAACTCTTCCTCCCCATCCTTCTGATACCAAAGATATTACACCACCAGGAGTAATGCCTACTAGAAATTTCACCGTATTTTGCTGTTTGTAGTAAGAGTAAGTAAGATTTTGAGCTGTTAAGGAGGTCGACCGTTCTATGAATAACTCAGTACAGTCAATTATTATTCGCGTGTTAGGATACTTTAGATAGCATTGCGGCATGTACTTGTCAACTAAAGCTTTAGATGGAAAAGGAAACATTTATTTTATTTCTAGTTCCATTAATTTAATCCATTTTTGAAACATATCGGAAAATGACGAGGGTGATATGTTGAAGCGATCAGCGATGTCATGAGGAAATAAGCCCACTTTGAGCCTCATCATCACTGCTAAAAACTGGTCAATTAAGGGAAGTTTAAAGGACCTTCTTCTTTTCCCTGGATTTGGCACCTTTTTTCAACTTTTAAACATCATTTTCTCAGCTTTCTCTTGAAAAAAACAAAAAATAAAGATCAATTAACAGAACCTTAAATCTTTATCCAAAATATCACAACTGAAAAGCCACAAGAATTCTGCGCAAGTTGGCAAACCAGTATAAAACTTTGTCATCTCATTATCATCTTTTAACTTTTCCGCATTCCAAGTACGTTGTTTCAAGCAGTCTTCTAGTTCTGATATTTTTTGACGCAAATTTCTATTTTCCATTTCTAATTCATGGTAGTCTGTCTGCGTTCCTTCACTAACTCGACTTGAAAGCACAGGCACAGTTTCTGTGATATTTTGGTCAGGGGTTTGGTTAGTCGTTTCATCAGCAATTTGGACAGACATTTCTTTTCCTTCAGACATTGAAGTTTGAGAGGGGATTTGGACAAGCGTTTCGTTTGCCACAAAATTCACAGTTTCACAAATTTCTTTCGTGCTTATACTGCTTCCCACGTAATCATGAAAACGCAGAGAAACAACAAGCCTTCTTTCATGTACCAGTTTAGTCCTAAATTCTTTATACCTTTCATCCTTTAAACAAATTGTAATCCAAAGCTTAGCAAAACTATTGGAATTTTACAACCAAATAGGGCTAAAAAAACTATATTTTACAATAATTTTGTTTTTTCTTCGTTTCTTACTTTCCTTTTAAGTGCTAATTGAAGCTTCGCTTCTGAAATCTTTCTAGGTTTAAGCAAGTTTAAAGTTGGAACCCAATCCGGATCACTTCCCAGCCTGGATATCCCGATATAAAATGTTTACTACATATACGCGTGTTCAACGTGGGAGTATAGTTTTTTCTATTTACTATTCTTCCCCATAGTTTAACTCTAGCGGCCGGAAATCTATGCAGTCTAATATTTGGCATTCCCTTCCTGCTTTTACAACCGACGACACTACAGCAAACCATTTCTTAATTTAAATGTTGGTGATTTAATCGAGACAAAACAAACTTCTTATGTCTTGGGATTATTTTCTAAAGAAATTCTTTAGGAATTCTAAAGATAAATTTCCTAAGAAGGTCTAGGGATTATTTTCTAAAGAAATTCTTTAGAAATTCAAGAGATAAATTTCCAAAGAATGTCTTGGGATTATTTTCTAAAGAAATTCTCTAGGAATTCTAGAGATAAATTTCCTAAGAAGGTCTAGGGATTATTTTCTAAAGAAATTCTTTAGGAATTCTAGAGATAGATTTCAAAAGAATGTCTTGGGATTGTTTTCCAACGAAATACTTTAGCAATTCTTGAGATCAATTTCCAAAGAAGGTTTAGGGTTTATTTTCCAAAGTAAAGAATTCTTGAGATAAATTTTCAAAAAAGGTTTAGGGTTTATTTTCCAAAGTAAAGAATTCTTGAGATAAATTTCCAAAGAAAGTCTAGGGTTTATTTCCCAAAGAAATTCGTAGGAATTATTGAGATAAATGTCCAATGAAGCTCTAGGGTTTATTTTCTAAACAAATTCGATAGGAATTCTTGAGATAAATTTCCAAAGAAGATCTAGGGTTTATTTTCCATCGAAATTCGTTTGGAATTCAAGAGATAAATTTCCAAAGAAGGTTTATTTTCCAACGAAATTAGTTAAGAATT
This sequence comes from Phalangium opilio, assembly GCF_054372755.1. NCBI lineage: Eukaryota > Metazoa > Arthropoda > Arachnida > Opiliones > Phalangiidae > Phalangium > Phalangium opilio. The sequence continues at coordinate 3,973,934 of NW_028324185.1, forward strand.
TTAGAGATGGATTTCAAAGGGCCAGATATATTGCAATTATGCTTTAAATATAATTATCTCAAAATATTTTTTACCCAAATTTTTTAGCTAAAGTTTTCCTAGATAGACATTAACTTGATGGTTAAAAAAATTAAAAACGTTTCACGAAGGCTTGTCCCGTAGCTGAGGCTCAGCAAGCGCTGAAATGGAATGTTATATTTACCAATTTTTTTTTGCGCTTTAAATAATCCGTGAGGTGTTTATGCAAAGGATGAAATAGATTAAAAGTAAAATAAGAGTAATTAAAATCGTTATGTTTAGATTTACAGGGAATCTAAGCTGTCAGTCGGAATTTTTGCTTAATTCTCTTAAGGAATGTATTATCTTTATTTCTAGCGTAATTAGAGTCCAAAATAAAGTATTTTTAAGAAACATTGTAGAGTAAATTAAGTTAAACGCGTTTCTGATACTCGAAAAACTCTCAGTGAATATACATTATTAAATTTAACAACAACGTCTGTATCTACTGCTTGGCCGTTAAGCCTCCAAAACCCACTTAGTACCCCATACAATTGCACAAGGTTAAAACTTTCTGCCGTTTACGGATGTTTTTAAGTCGATTAAATGTCTGACTTTATAAGCAATTTCACACTGCATGCGAGAACTTCCCTCGCTATAAGGGGTGTAGTTCAGCATATAAGAACTACACTTACTGTATTGGGATATGGTTCTGCATGTAAGAACTATCCTCGTTTCAAGTGGCTAAATAAATTTACCCACTTCTCTATATATTTCCCAAGAAAATTTCATAGATATTTCCCACGTAAATTCCAAAGACATTTCCCAAGTAAATTCCAAATACATTTCCCAAGTAAATTCCAAAGACATTTCGCCAGTTAATTCCAAAGATATTTCCCAAGAAAATTCCAAAGATATTTCCCAAGAAAATTCCAAAGATATTTCCCAAGAAAATTTCAAAGATATTTCCTAAGAAAATTTCAAAAATATTTCCCAAGAAAATTCCAAAGCTATTTCCCAAGAAAATTCCAAAGATTTTTCCCGAGAAAATTCCAAAGATATTTCCAAAGTAATTTCCAAAGATATTTCCCAAGAAAATTCCAAAGATATTTCCAAAGTAATTTCCAAAGAAAAAGAGGCCAATATTCCCCAATTTCCTAAAGAACGCCTTAAGGATTTCCAAAGAAATTTCCCAAGGAATTTTCTTAAGAGTTTTTAGGAAGATTTTTGTAAGGGAGAGCACCCATGTACGAAACCAAACGGACCACTACAGCCTATAACCATGGCAGCCTCACCATTTCGACCCGTCGGAATAGATTATCTCGGTACCTTCCGGGTGTCTTAGAACGAAAATCGCTATATTCTCGTAATTACGGACTATCATAGCAAATCGGTAGAGTTCATAGCAACAAAAGATGCTTCTGCCAAGTCAGCGGCTTTGTAGAAAATGTGGTATTACGTCAAGGCGCACCAAATGAAATAGTCATTGACCGAGGAAGCCACTTTTTGGCACAACTAACCGAAGAAACACTCAAACTAGTCTCCACAAAACACATCCGTACAACTGCGTACCATCCTCAATCAAACGGCCTCTGTGAACGTTTCAACAAGATCCTAGCGGAAATAATCAGCCAGTATGTCTCCACACACCAGAAAGATTGGGATACGAGCTTACATTTTGTAACCTTCGCTTACAACACTTTAAAACACGCCACGACTGGCTCTTCAACCTTCGTCCTTGTTTACGGCCGCGAAGCCACTTTACCAATAGATGTCATCCTCGACACCAACCTGGGGGAGAGTAAGACTTTAAAATAGAACTTAACGTTAGTCCGCGACATCGTGATGAAACGTTAAACCCATACTAAACAAAAAAGTATTGAGCAGTACTACGAAGGACGGGGTGACCAACGGTAGCAAAAGGACCATCTAGTCTACGTGAAAACACCAACCAGAAAAGTTGGTCGATCAGAGAAACTATTGCATCAGTTCCACGTACCATTTCGGTTACTTGCTGTAATCCCTCCAGTTAACTACGATATTGAAAACAGACGTGTCAAAAGGGAAATAGTGCACGTATCCCGGAAGAAGAGTTATATCCTCCGAGCCGTGACGAAGAGTTGAAATCCGAGGATAACAATTGCGACGTGGACACCCCTACTACACGAGACACAACCTGCGCACCGAAACCTCCCGAAGCTCTTCAGCCGAAAATGAACGTTACCTTTTCGGATCAAGTCGAAACCTGGACAATTCCAAATAACTCTTCCTGGCCATCTCAAATACGTATTTCACCTGCCCACCAAGCCTCCGACGAAGTACACGTGCCAGGCGGCTGGTTCAACGCTACGACGCGTCAACCTAAGACATTCTTTTCGTGTTTAGAGTAGGACAAAGAATCATCGGGACGATTTGTCTTAGTTGGGGGATGTGTCATGGAATAATATTTTACTAGTAACTAAATGCATTCTTGTAACCATACTATATATTCTTGTACCCAACGATATATTCCTGTAAATAAACAGGGGTCAGTCGTGTCTAGCTTAGGTTTTCCCCGTACTCCAGAGGCCGACGCTCTAGCGAAGGACCAAACAAAGAGGGTCCACAGCATATAAATGGGGGACCCCGAGGTTGAAAGGCCAGTTTTGGCAGCTCCTTCTCGGGCGAACCACTACCAAGGACACACGGACTACTAGACACGAGGCCTATGTCTTGCCTAGATTTAGTAGGGGCCCCTTAGAGTACGGGTACATACTGGGCAACGGCTGCCCGCTTTAAAGTAAACGTCCTATTTTCTAACAATATCCCTGTCTTTAAATTAATTGCCATTTTCAATGAACGTTTTCCAATCTTTTCCCTTTGGCCTTTTCTTTCCAACTTTTGACGCGCTTCCGAAGACAACAAAAACGAAAATCGAGAAGCTCTAACTCGGATCGTTTTAAAACAAGCTATTAGTGAATAAAATTTACTAAAGAGTACGTAACTCAATTACTTTTACTTTGAGCGGTTAAAACTTAAAGAAAATGAGAAACAAATATCAAACTCATTTAGATATCCAAGGTTTCAAGCCTGAATAGACGAAAAACTGAATTTGACTGAACATTAATATTGTCGCAAAAGTTTATTTTTGATCTAGAAAATCATGATTTTCAATGCGCCTTGAAAAATTAACATTTTAACTTCATGGCGTCAAAATGCTGTCGACCTTCTGTTTTAGATATCGCTAATGTGCGCGCACACCAAAGTGGACTCTATAATGACTTTAGTAACAAACTGTGATTGCTTCTTGTAAATGCCATTATTTCAAAATGTAATTGTTCTAACTTGGCGTCAAGGGGCCAGCCACTCATTGTAATCAGTGAACGGGACTGCACCCTTAATTGTTTTTCCCAAAAATGATTACGCGTAATCTTTAAAGGCCGTTTAGATTTTTCTAAAGCAATCTCAGCACCAAAAAATATTTTTTGATACAAAATAAATGTTTTATATTCTTATTAAGAATAAAACAAGAGGATAAAAAAGGTCTGTCCTCTCGTAATTTTTTATGCTTTTATCATGATTACTCTATACAACACTAACAAGGAGTATAAACCCATTAGTGGAAGCAGTATTTTCTTTCCGAAACAATCTCGCTTATGTTTATCCTCTCTAGACTTCGCTAAAAACGTATTACTCCTACGTAAAATATTAATAGACAGGCAAGGATTGATACCATTAAAGAAGGAGCGCAATATTATCCATATTTTCATTTCATATACAGAGAAAAGAAATTATTATGTTTCTGAGAGGAGCTTCCCATTTTTGTTGTTGTTTTGAAAAATATATCGCAATGCACGGGCCTTGATAGATATAGGAGGCAATGAATGAAATATATCACAATGCACGGGCCTTGATAGATATAGGAGGCAATGAAGGAAATATATCGCAAGCACGGGCCTTGGTAGATATAGGAGGCGATGATAATCTCTCTCATTGCACGAGAGGTTTATCTTTAATATTTAAATAAATATAATTATTTTTAATTATTTTTATCTTCAATAATTAACATTAATAATAGTTAAATCGTTTAACATAAAGTTATACCTATTATCATCTCAAACTTTGCTAATATTGACGTTTAAAGTGAAGGGTACCCCTCTTGCCCGCTTTCTTGAAATTTTGGGGTATATATACGATTCGTTTCCATTATAATAGTAAGGAAAAAGCGCAATTGCGAAAACCTTTGGTGGCCGATCCCACCTTAGGGAGGCTAGACGTTTCTCGTAACCCTAGCTGATCGCCGCGTATATCCTAAAACCAAACGATGGTAATGGAGTAGAAGCCAATGATACAGATTGGTGTCTATGTGGAATAGACGGAAAACCAGTGGATGGTGGTGTTAGAAGCCAGTGTAAGTGCAGACTGGTGTCAATGTGGGATTGACAAAGAACAGAAGATGGTGGTGATTAGAAGCCAGTATGTACAAACTGGTGTCCAAGTGGAATGGACGAAGACCAGAAGATGTTGGTGATTAGAAGCCAGTAAGTACAGACTGATGTCCGTGTGGGATGGACAAAGACCAGAAGATGGTGGTGTGAGAACTCAAGTAGAGGAGCCATTTCCGTGACTGTTAAAGCAGTTCGGAAATGGCGAACACGTTTGCTCCGATACGCAAACTGCGAACGCGGTCACGTGGGTGTAACAACGGACAGACAGACACACACACAGACAGACAGACAGACAGACACGGCCATTACAGAACCTCTCCTGGACTACGTCACACGGAGAGGTAAAAAAAGGAATATTAAGGTTCTGTAGGATTTCTTTACACATCAACACAAGGCAAACTACTAACGCGGCACACTAGTGTAACAACGGACGGACACATACAGAATATCAGACACACCCACCCACACACCCACACCCACACAGACTGACACAAGGAAATTAGAACCCTTCCGTGACATACGTCACTCGGAGAGGTAAAAATGGTTTTTATAACGTCGTACGCAACTAAGAATTAATACTGCTATTCATCACGGATGTTTTCGCCGAACTAACCTCTATGTGTCAAACCGCGCGACCTCCTAAGGTTCTCTTATCTTTGAAACTGATGACACGCCCCTATGATATTCTTTTAATTTTTTTGTGTTTGCTTACATAAGAGTTAAAAAGGAGTTAAACTGCACATTTGTTGCACAATTTTTATTCTTATCTTTGACGCCAATAGACCCTTAAAGAAAATAAACAAGCTGGGCACCTTATATCGCCGAGTCGGAATTTTTCGAATAGAGAGTACCAACGTCATCTAGTGGCGAAAGGTTTCGTTGAATAAATAAATTCATTTGTCTCCTCTTTCGATTTCATATAAGTTCAAGGCTTAGTGTTAGTAACATAAAAATTAAACAAATTATTAATTAATAATAATTATTAATAATTACGTTATGAGCTTGTGGTAAAGCGAAATCTGCTCTAAAACATTTCCTAAATCACTTTCACCCGAAATTTCAGTTCCCAAGTTCCGCCATTAAATTTTTAAAATATACTTCCTTACCACTACTGCGCAAAATTGGCCCATAGCCGTCTAAACCAATCAGATTAATATACTGTTTACCCAGAATGCTCTGTCAATCCTCAAAAGACGGTTGGGAAATTTTAACGATTTTCTTTAAGGGTCTATTGCTCAAATAAGTGTTATTAAATCCTTTCAGGGGCGTAAATGTACACCTGAAATGGTGTCAACTTTTAATGGTGTTAAAGCACACTCCATTTTCTTAGAGTGTACGAAGAGCGGAAAGAGGGGGATACGGGTTCCATAGAACTTTGGGTAGACTAGCGGAAAAATTCAAACATAGTCTTATCGAAATCTTTGATTAATTTTACGAAAGACAAGTACTTAGCGCTACCAAATCCCAATTTTCACATCGGACCGATCAGCGTAATCGGTGATATTCGCCTTGGAAGATGCGCTTTCAATGTTAAAAGATAGGGAAAATTCCTAGTTTTAGTGGTGCTCTTTAATGCCTTACCCCCCACTGACTTGTATAAATCTCGGCGCAAAACTACCTCAACACATGCTTAAAATATCCTGAAAGTTTGGTTTTGTAGGAACTAATAGTATTGATGTAACAGAAGGATAAAGAAGGTTACGTTTCCTGGAATAAATAGACTATTTGTAGACAACAACGCCTGGTGGGGTGCTCCACTAAAAGTCTAGCTGTAGCGACGGAAAAATCGCTTCAAGGGGCTCTCTGGAAGCTTTTATACTACCAAAACCCCTGTATAGAATGAAAATATTTCCATTTGGTTGCTTTACTCCCAATGAAGATGATAAAAAAACAACACACTATCCTTAAGTAATAGGTTCATTTTTATTATGTACAGTGGTTAACAGACTCATATCATATTACATCTGGTAAGTCTTCATCCATTTGCAGGTTTTCTAGTTCTGTTGCGTCTTCGCAAATAAGACGCGCAGCAGATTGGGGCCACGAACCTTTTTGTTCGTGTCTGCGGTAGCCCAAGCACCAAACTACACTACTTACGTGGGCACATGTGCCCACCGTTAGCGCCCCACCCTTGCAATTACAATACCACCGCTGAATGGCGTTCATTCCAACACCATTAGGAGTATATTGTATAAATGCCTGATGTTCGGTAGATTTGGAAAACTGGCCAGGTACTTTAACCCTAAGAAGGTTGTTTTCGACCTTACAGAGCTCGACTGTAAAAGTTCCTAACCGGTCAATTATTAGGCCGACGTATGATTCCGCTCTCCTTGTTTTAAAATCACTCATGACCACATCCCGCACGTCGTCTTCTGTAAGTACCGGGAAATCGTCGAGCTGGATATCGTTCAGTTTCTCCCATTTGGTAGGTTTTCTCGAAAGTCCGTCTCGTTCCACTCTCTCCTTTAGTTCATTTATTTGTCCTTTTGACGCTTCCATTCTTTGGACGGTGGCTTCCCAATTTCCTTTGTGCAGCAAATCAGGATGGAAGGCGTTTAGTAGTGCCGCCGCTATTCTAAGAAAGTCCTTGAGGTGCAACAACAGACCTGATGGTATGCGGTGTTGCAATAGAGCAAAGACAGTCTGAAGGTGACCATTGCGCACCTCAACCGGCCATCGTAGGTACGTTACCATTCTAGAACGGTTAACCTCAGAGGGTTCCACTTGTTTGCTACCCTTTGGTAGGAACGACGGCATTTGGAGTTCCAAACCTAAGTCTTGAAGTAGACCGTCAGAATCCCGAAAACCGCGGTCAGCCAGCACAACATCGTTTCTTTTCAACAATGTCTTCAGGTCCTGTTTCGTTTTTAGGGCATGGTTTAATATTCTGGCGTCGTTGTTTTTCCCGTTGGAATAGTATGGGCCAAGAGCATCTATAATGTACCCTGTTGTGGTTACCATTAGCATAGGCTTGAGGATATGTTGGCCTTTGTGGATGCAAAATGACTTTTGTAATACCGTGTAGTCGCTTGACCTTTCAACGCGAATGTACGTCCCATCCACTATAACGATAAGACAATCGTCCCTTGAGTTTGCAAATAGTCTTTGAGCTGCCGGTAATTGGTGATTAGCAATTAAATGTTTTCGTTTAAGATTATCTGCCCCAAGATGTTGAGGGACGAACGAAGTAATCATGGCCGATGTAACAGACTTTACTACATCAGACACGTTTTTCTCTGTAATGTGGAACAGTGACGCCAAAAACGGGTTTGAGAGTCCCATTCTGAGTTTCATAAGCAAGATACACAACGCTGTTTGTGTTGACCGAATTTCGCTGTTCCGTAACTTAGAAACAATACAGTCATGTACAATGCCAAAATCGTGCATATTCAGTGATGTCAGAACTTTGCAGTCTTGATCGTTGGTGATTAACGTTTTGAACGTCGTCTTCCGTTGTTCTTTGACAATTTCCGTTAAGCCATGAAGTAGTTCTTCAATCTCAGTCGCGTTTAAGTTTGCTTGCGTACAATGTGGTGTAATCGCGTCTGTTATGTCGTCGGGAAGCAAATTATTATCTCCAAGATGGTTCTGACACATACGGCTTTCTTTGGGAACAAATATACCGCGCTTCACCCAAATGTCCAATCGCACGTCCAACTTCACTCGAGTACGAGTAGAACTGGCGCACACAATGCAAGTTGTTGTTTGCAGTTTCAAAGTCTTAACCTTGAGTGTGACGCATGTTGAGTTCACGACGTTAGCCCCTTCTGATTCGCTGCTTGAAGTTGTACTCGTCGTTGGAAAATTAGTACTCGAAGTATAAGACAACGTGCATGTCATGCAAGCACGTTTTCCCAAGGCATTCTCAAGTAAGGGCGGATAACCATTTTCTTGTCGTCTTCGACGAAGGTACGACGCTAAACGACGCCTTGATATGATACGGCTGGTACTGTTATTTATTTTACGGTTACAAGCGTAACACTTTTGCGAAGGCATAGTGCCACAACACGATGTCGAAAACTAATAAATACTAACACCCTTGTTTTATTTCACCGTCACTCAACGTATTTGTAATATAAACTATCTTATATTGTATAAAGAAAGACAGATTAAAATGGGTGACCGACCTTTGTTTCCTGCAAACCAGTAAAAAGTACTTTGTTTCCCAACGGCGTCGAAAAAGGAACAAGAATGACGAAAGGACACGTGTAATTAATTCCGATAAAAAGAGGTTTGTTTCAATCTTTCCATTTGTGTGGGTGGTGTGAGTTGTCTTATATTGTATAAAGAATGATATCTTAAAAAACATAGACCGTCTTATGCCTACAACCCTCAAACCACCCACACAAATGGAAAGATTGAAACAAACCTCTTTTTATCGGAATTAATTAAACGTGTACTTTCGTCATTCTTGTTCATTTTTCGACGCCGTTGGGAAACAAAGTACTTTTTACTGGTTTGCAGGAAACAAAGGTCGGTCACCCATTTTAATCTGTCTTTCTTTATACAATATAAGATAGTTTATGTTACAAATACGTTGAGTGACGGTGAAATAAAACAAAGGTGTTAGTATTTATTAGTTTTCGACGTCGTGTTGTGGCACTATGCCTTCGCAAAAGTGTTACGCTTGTAACCGTAAAATAAATAACAGTACCAGCCGTATCATATCAAGGCGTCGTTTAGCGTCGTACCTTCGTCGAAGACGACAAGAAAATGGTTATCCGCCCTTACTTGAGAATGCCTTGGGAAAACGTGCTTGCATGACATGCACGTTGTCTTATACTTCGAGTACTAATGTTCCAACGACGAGTACAACTTCAAGCAGCGAATCAGAAGGGGCTAACGTCGTGAACTCAACATGCGTCACACTCAAGGTTAAGACTTTGAAACTGCAAACAACAACTTGCATTGTGTGCGCCAGTTCTACTCGTACTCGAGTGAAGTTGGACGTGCGATTGGACATTTGGGTGAAGCGCGGTATTTTTGTTCCCAAAGAAAGCCGTATGTGTCAGAACCATCTTGGAGATAATAATTTGCTTCCCGACGACATAACAGACGCGATTACACCACATTGTACGCAAGCAAACTTAAACGCGACTGAGATTGAAGAACTATTTCATGGCTTAACGGAAATTGTCAAAGAACAACGGAAGACGACGTTCAAAACGTTAATCACCAACGATCAAGACTGCAAAGTTCTGACATCACTGAATATGCACGATTTTGGCATTGTACATGACTGTATTGTTTCTAAGTTACGGAACAGCGAAATTCGGTCAACACAAACAGCGTTGTGTATCTTGCTTATGAAACTCAGAATGGGACTCTCAAACCCGTTTTTGGCGTCACTGTTCCACATTAAGTCTGTTACATCGGCCATGATTACTTCGTTCGTCCCTCAACATCTTGGGGCAGATAATCTTAAACGAGAACATTTAATTGCTATTCACCAATCACCGGCAGCTCAAAGACTATTTGCAAACTCAAGGGACGATTGTCTTATCGTTATAGTGGATGGGACGTACATTCGCGTTGAAAGGTCAAGCGACTACACGGTATTACAAAAGTCATTTTGCATCCACAAAGGCCAACATATCCTCAAGCCTATGCTAATGGTAACCACAACAGGGTACATTATAGATGTTCTTGGCCCATACTATTCCAACGGGAAAAACAACGACGCCAGAATATTAAACCATGCCCTAAAAACGAAACAGGACCTGAAGACATTGTTGAAAAGAAACGATGTTGTGCTGGCTGACCGCGGTTTTCGGGATTCTGACGGTCTACTTCAAGACTTAGGTTTGGAACTCCAAATGCCGTCGTTCCTACCAAAGGGTAGCAAACAAGTGGAACCCTCTGAGGTTAACCGTTCTAGAATGGTAACGTACCTACGATGGCCGGTTGAGGTGCGCAATGGTCACCTTCAGACTGTCTTTGCTCTATTGCAACACCGCATACCATCAGGTCTGTTGTTGCACCTCAAGGACTTTCTTAGAATAGCGGCGGCACTACTAAACGCCTTCCATCCTGATTTGCTGCACAAAGGAAATTGGGAAGCCACCGTCCAAAGAATGGAAGCGTCAAAAGGACAAATAAATGAACTAAAGGAGAGAGTGGAACGAGACGGACTTTCGAGAAAACCTACCAAATGGGAGAAACTGAACGATATCCAGCTCGACGATTTCCCGGTACTTACAGAAGACGACGTGCGGGATGTGGTCATGAGTGATTTTAAAACAAGGAGAGCGGAATCATACGTCGGCCTAATAATTGACCGGTTAGGAACTTTTACAGTCGAGCTCTGTAAGGTCGAAAACAACCTTCTTAGGGTTAAAGTACCTGGCCAGTTTTCCAAATCTACCGAACATCAGGCATTTATACAATATACTCCTAATGGTGTTGGAATGAACGCCATTCAGCGGTGGTATTGTAATTGCAAGGGTGGGGCGCTAACGGTGGGCACATGTGCCCACGTAAGTAGTGTAGTTTGGTACTTGGGCTACCGCAGACACGAACAAAAAGGTTCGTGGCCCCAATCTGCTGCGCGTCTTATTTGCGAAGACGCAACAGAACTAGAAAACCTGCAAATGGATGAAGACTTACCAGATGTAATATGATATGAGTCTGTTAACCACTGTACATAATAAAAATGAACCTATTACTTAAGGATAGTGTTGTTTTTTTATCATCTTCATTGGGAGTAAAGCAACCAAATGGAAATATTTTCATTCTATACAGGGGTTTTGGTAGTATAAAAGCTTCCAGAGAGCCCCTTGAAGCGATTTTTCCGTCGCTACAGCTAGACTTTTAGTGGAGCACCCCACCAGGCGTTGTTGTCTACAAATAGTCTATTTATTCCAGGAAACGTAACCTTCTTTATCCTTCTGTTACATCAATACTATTAGTTCCTACAAAACCAAATTTCAGGATATTTTAAGCATGTGTTGAGGTAGTTTTGCGCCGAGATTTATACAAGTCAGTGGAGGGTAAGGCATTAAAGAGCACCACTAAAACTAGGAATTTTCCCTATCTTTTAACATTGAAAGCGCATCTTCCAAGGCGAATATCACCGATTACGCTGATCGGTCCGATGTGAAAATTGGGATTTGGTAGCGCTAAGTACTTGTCTTTCGTAAAATTAATCAAAGATTTCGATAAGACTATGTTTGAATTTTTCCGCTAGTCTACCCAAAGTTCTATGGAACCCGTATCCCCCTCTTTTGGGGAAACTTTCTTATGAACAAAAGGTATATCAGTGAAGGCATTTTGTTGTTGATTGAAATGGATGATTTCTATTGTTGGTTGGCGGCCCCGGGTACGCAAAAAACAAACGTGGATAAAAACCGTTTAAAGTTAGATCAGCTTTCACCTTTGACTTCGTAATTTTAAAAAAATTGCTAAATAAAATACATTGCCTCTAGGCCTATCATACTAGTTTACATTGGCTACTCTGACTTCTGATAGACAAAAATGTTAAAACAAGTTTGCCCTTTTAAGAAGAGACTCTTGGAAGTATTGGGAAAGAAACATTAACATCGACAAAGAATTCGCCCTGTTATATTGTAGCAAACCTCAAGTTTAGGTTTCATTTTATGGACCCAGCTGTAGTAGACCAAGAGCCAGTGGCCTGGATCTTACCTCATAAAGTACAAAAGGTCTGACCATTGGAATGAGTTCAGTTTTGATGCTCATTAATAGATCTGGCCGTCTTACGCGTCACAGCTGGGGCATTTGAGGGGGGCGGGGTCATGTTTGACCCTAATGAGGTATGATTTCTTACCTCATGAGGTACATGAATAATAAAGGTGGCAAATGATATAGCTGGAAATGGCGATTCCAAATATATGAAATCTGACGTCAAAGGGGGCCATCAATAAATCAGACAGGGGTTAAAATGGTCGAATGCGGTATGAATTCTTACCTCATGATGTACATGTATGAATCCGGTGTTGTTTGCTAGATCTGGTAGTGTTAAGTAACAGAATATAAAATCTGACTGGAAAATACGCGGCTAAGGTTTAATCTGACGGCCTGATTCTTGCGTCAGGCCATGAAAGCTTCGTGCCTCATATTGGTAGATTCCCACTCGACCGAAAAAACCGGCGCAAATCACGCAGCATACGGTAGAAATTTTACCTTACGCCGTCGTCCGGCTGTAGACCGTTCACACTACGACTGAAGTTTGAGTTAGAAAGATATATTTTTGGATCACGTGACAGGTAAGAGTGGTTTCCATAACATTTATTTCGCACTCTGAATTGGTATCTCCGTTCCATTGTCGCTGAGATCGTACAAGAGATTTTATCTAACCTCCTCAATAAAGACTTCCTTATTAACATCTTACCTCTATTTACTTCCATTAGTTAAATTTTTCTTCCTTCGTGGCATGTTTCCGACAAAAAAAAACATGGCGGCTATCAATCGATCTCGCGTGTGCGTGCGCTCTTGAAATTTATGACGCAGTCTGTGGGATAATATCATTGCCTGAGACACCGGCGTAACGCCGAACACGACCAAAAAATAGAAAACAACTTACGCCCGGCCGGGCGGAAATTCCGTCGGGCTCGGCCTAAAGATTTTTTGGTCGAAACCCTTTCTGCCTGGTCGTGTTTTCCGTCGAGTGGAAATCTTGCTTAAATGCAGCAAGTGTTATATTGTAGAAGCAGCCCCACTGATGTCAAGTATATTAAACTTAACTTGATTTAGCGAGTTGCCTCTGATTCTAAGACGGTAATGTGGTAAAATATTTGGGACTGTGATATAGAGATGAACTTAAATCGGCATCATTTAATAAAAGAGCTATTTCAATTCGGGGGTAAGGAGAGTTTTTGAGGCGGGGTTTCGCCAGTCCTCGCCCAGGTGCTTTATTGTGCGCAAACTTAAGCATAGAGTTCTACGACGGCCGCACGGAGGGAGGGTGAAAACCGGCTCCCTTTATTGCCAGGCCCAACTGTGACGTTTCCCCCTTCAACTGATGTAGCTCTACACAGGCCCATTTTATTTCAAACTCATTCAATGAAAACTTCTAACGTTCAATTATTATTTAATGCAAAGAGAGATACAAAAATGTTACATTTTAAACGTCATCTGGTTCATCATCCGAATCAGTCTGATAATCAATGTTTACGGTTTTATCGTCATAGTCATGAGGTTCATTTTCTGGTTTTTCTTCTAGAGAGTTAGGAACTAGGTCACCATTCAGAAAATAGGCCTTTCCGAAATAAACCAAAGGAATCCTGGGTAAAAGGTCCGACAGCAATTAGTTCGAGTTAGTTCCGTTCTAGCAGCAGCCAGTCACACCAAATCTACTCTCACAGTCGCCTTGCGTGGCGTAAGCATGGTTTTCACTTGACAAAAAACGACTTTGCAGCTGGACGTCAAACGTCAGATTTGTTTTTTACGTTGTCGCCCAGCGTTATAGCGTTTTCACTTAGCGTGTTACCGCAAATAATGAATCCAAGGCTTAACAGATAAACTGAGCATTACACTAATTGTAGCCCATCTATTTTCTTTCTTTTCTGTAATCTTTCTGTCTAATATCATAAAGATATGGATGGTTACTAACCTTTTCAATAAAAATTTCAGCATTGAACTTCGGCATTCTCTGGGATTTGTACTAGTAACCGACTCGATTATGAACGAAATAAAAACTTCGGATTGCGGACGTCTTTTTCCGAACACGCGTGGCTGAAAATGACGTCAAGACTCAAGCTTATTGATGATTGATTTGCGCAGAACGTTAACGTTGAACGCGACCGAAAAAATAGAAAGCTAACATCGCCACACTCAACGTAATTTCTGTCCAGCGTAACCATGTTTTTATTCGGTGGTCCCTTGACGTCGGGCGAAAAGTCGTGATTTACGGCAAGTGAAAATCATGCTGTACCTTTATTGGCCTCTTTGTAAGATTTAAGGTCGTAATAGTATTTTTGTACTTTCGTTTGCTTCAAAAACTCTCCTTACCCCCCCCCGAATTGAAATAGCTTTATTTAGTAACAACAATACTTTAAGATATTCAGTAGAATAATGCCCTTCTCTGATAATGGGTATCAAGTCTTTTTTAGCTACGACATCTTCGAGGCTGTCGATGGTGTCCCATAACGTAGGAGAGTCCGATTGCATTTCGCTCAGAAAAGCCAGTGATACGAAGAAAACGGAGATCAGCCATAAGGCGTAAATGAATCTGCTCAGATTTCTTTCCATTCGCAGAGAACTTTCTGAATAATGAATGAAATTATTAGTTAGCCAACGAGAAACTTTTGTAAACTACGTTAACTTAATTCAACAATATCAACGGGGGAAAATCAACTTGCAGAAAAATGTTAGGAAAAAGTTTCCATAGCATGCTCGAAATTATATATCTAAAGTTGTTGGAACGCTTTCTTTTTCTAACTTGATATGTTAACTTTCTACGTCTTTCATCATGTACCAAATGTATATAATTTTCAATTGCCAAAAGAACTGAGACCATCAGATACAGAAACGCTAGAAAAATGCACACCTAATGTAAAACATAAGGCAAAACTGCAATTAGTGTTGAATAAAAGTCGTAAGGGAAAGTCGCGCAGTTGCACATCGTCATGTGACAACTGAACGGAGTATACACGAAACAGTTAATTAAAACTTAAATAATCAATGGTTTTCATTTCATTCGTGTCTCGTTCAAGATGTAACTAACCAAATCTGAATATAAACTTACACCCGAATCGATTGAAAAAATTTGCCATTTAACGTAGCATCAATTGGTTTTGGATTAGTGCTTAGAAAGTTATTTTTTCGACGTAGAAAAAGCTTGTAAATCTCGTGTCACGTAGCTTCTCCTCAGTTACAGCGGTACCGTAAACAACCATATCGTAACCCTGCAAATTAAAACCATTCATAACGTCTTAAGAGGAAATAGACTAATGATGGATATGTATTAATACTTCTACGGATACGTTAGTATTTATACATATCCATGGTCTAATCTCTTCCATCCTGTATCGCTTTTGGGGTAAGAGACCCAAAAGTTCAAAGGGCTCTGAAATGACCCTGCTCTATGATCTTTAACATCATCTGAGTTTTCTAACAAATCTACCTCTTTTCCTAGTTGATTTAACCATTCCCCCCACGATTCACCCGTTTCGGCTTCGTAATGCAATGTTACACTATCGGAAAACAAAAATGAGAAACACGATATTATGAAAAGTTTTCGTTTAAAATTTTTGTTTTGTAAATTATTATTTCAACTGTCTGTAGTAGTAGTAAAACAAGGGCAGGCATAAATCATCGGGTTTGGATCATGGAAAATTCTCGAACAATAATTAAAATCATACTACATAGACACTTTTTGATATTTACCTTGTGTTACAGAGTTTAAATAAATGAATAATTCTCTCAACCCACAGTCTATACTCCGGTGCACAATCATACATATTCTGCAAGTGATTTGAAATGTTATCTCGGAATTCATGATTAAATGGTTTTGCTTTTAATCATTGTTTATTATTACCATATTAATCGCTATATTTGCTAATTTTGTATAATTATCAAGAGCCTTCATGATAAGTAAAAATCCAAATTTTACAGTGATCTAGATTCTAGAATTTGAAATAATACAGTAAAACATTCCGTTTCTACCAACTAAATTGGACTTATTCACCTATTATTATTCATAAAAGTGGACAAGGCTTGACACGGGATTAGGCTTTTTGATATTACGTACAGACCACGTTTCTGACCAATACGATAACTCTTCCAGAATGATGTGGACCTACGAAGTATGCGTGGCTTATTCTGAATTGCTGGCTTCTTTCAGCGCAAAGCGACATAACTTAAAGGGATACTCCGGACTAGAATTATTCCTTCTTTAATCGAAAAAGCTCCTAAAATAACGATAAAATCAATTGAAACCATGTTTCTATCTACAATATTAAAGATGATACGAGCAATTAAGTTTCCATAATGGCTTGTAATGAACACTACGCGTGAGGTTTATCCGCGAAGCACTGAGGACTACCCCCGTTTGAACAAAGCAGTCAGGTGTTACTTGTCGACAATTAGTGGTACTCCGTAGTGCTTTGCGTCGAACTGTGACAAAAAAGCAAACTTTGAACAAGTTCTGAAATCACTAATTAAATCATTTCAATCTTGGCCGTTTTTTGTGATACATTTTGAATCAAAATTTCCTTTGTTTACGCCGAAAATCGTTTCCATAGTCACGTAAAATCAACTTAATCCTAAATGTTCATGTAACAATTTGTGTTCTAAACTTTTGCAGCTGGTCAAATGCAACATAGTTTTCCTTTAATCTAATTAATGTTTATGACGTCAGTATAAATTTCAACCCAAAGAGGTTCAACGTCATTATTGACATTTAAACACAAACGGAGTCAGCGTCAATATATGAGAAAATGAACAGTACTTATAAAGGTAAAGATAACATTATAGAAAATTGATATTAGGCTATCAATGATTTAACAGTTAACACTGTGGATTAATTCGCTAAAATTGTACATAATTTGTGAAGTATATACTTGAAAAAAAAACTGCATAACGCTATAAAACTTTAAATATTTAGTCCAGATAGCTAAGCTACGTTTTCAAACAAATATGTTTATAGTGTGTTTTTCTATTAAGAAAAATTATTGGAAAAATTTCATTTTAATGCACAAACCGGAATTGATGACATAATTCCATGTGGGAGACGCAGATCAAAATTCATGCCACGTTAATAATTAAAGTATTTAATTTAGCTTTAAACGTACCTACCAACCGTCGTCTCACTTAGGAATCAGCCTGTTCCGACTTGCACTTAAAAATATCGACGCGACAATATCACGTGACAATGAGAACAACGGCAAAACCGTGTTTGTTTCTTATTTACAGAAGCTCGATCGTGTCCGGAATTGTTCGTTTGGTCATTAAGTCGGTATTGACAATACGGCCATAAGTATATAATTTATTCTATAAGTCACCGAAAAGTGAAAATTACAGATTCTATATGGGACTCTCAAATCCTTAGAACAAATGATATACAGAGATATATTGGATATCCGCCTGTGTGTAGGCATTAAGGGTGTTGATATCGGTTACAAATATCGATACTTTAAAAAATATCGAAATAGCAAATCGATACTTGTAGCATGTCGATAAAAATTGCGTTGTTCTGATCTTTAAAATCAGATGGTAAAATGATTTGGGAAAATACAATTTTTTTTCAAGTTTTTACACTATAGTTACTATAATAACCGGATGAAATGACACCCGCTGATATCGATAGAAATTTCCAAGTTTTGGTTGAAAGTACTCTATCGAAGATGAACGTCAAGTAAATAGCCAGAATTATTAACTGGTTATTTATTCTTGTTAATTGTTCATTTTCATTGACTATTTTAAAACGGAAGGGAATTAAGGGTTGCGTCTGCATTATGGATAATCATCCAGGGGCTACTCACTAAACCTTGTTGGAGATTTTAGGGCGCTCTTTACATTTTATCAGTGTTAGCAGACGAACTTTAGCGACAATGTGTGCTAGGATGGTACCAGAGGCTGAAACCATTTGCCCGTATACTTAATAACGTCAATGAATTCTTGCTAGTAGACGCTGTAACTTGGGAATGCTAATAATTATACGCTCAGGCTAATATTTCGGCATTACCACAATATGTAATGAAATTGTAATTTATAATTATATTCCATTACCTAGTAATATACAATTTGGATGGAGAAGTTTACTGCATCGATCAATTTTGAATTTCGGTTCGATAAAGTTGAAGTTTAAAATGTTAACGTTAACGTCGTTATTAAAAACTGTATTTACCAAGTAAATTAGCGCTTTAAATTTGACCATAAATTAAATTAGGGTTTTCTCGATAATTTATAGTTAGTTTTATCGTTGCTGTTTATTATTTCATACTACTCTAGATGGCAGATCTTTAGTATCAACGGCGTCATACTCACGCAATTGTAATCGATGGAAGTTTTACAGACAATGTCACAGAGTTGGTTCATTCGATGGGAGTCGAGCGATTTGAGGGCGACTTTCATAGGCACAAGTAATTTTAAATAGCCACTAGAAAATGTAGAAACAGGCCAAAATAAAATTAACGCTCAAGTAAACGTTAACACCTCGGAACAAAATCGGACACCGTTTCCCCCATGAACTCATTTACTAAAAGGCGAGACACGTGGCTTGCTTCTGCATTTATTGGAATGCTAAAAACAATTAGAGTAGTGTTATTCGAATATTTTTGAATGGACAAAACTGAAAAGGTTTTTTTTTCATCATTTTCATGTTTAATAGAGCATAAATAGACCAAGTTCCCATTATAGGAAAAACAAGACGGCCCAAGGGCTCGTAATAGTAGCCACATCGTACGAGTGAATAGCCCCTCTATACCCTACCCTAATGAGTGGATAACCCCTCTGTAACTTACCCTAATGAGTGAATAGCGCTATCTTTTACCATGCTTAAATGATTTACCATGCATAAAATCAGAGTAAATGGCCCCTCGATGCCCTACTCTAAACAGTGATAAAATTATAACCGTATAAATTTAATTATGCTGTATTTCCAATATTCCGGCGAATCGAAGAACAGATAGTTTTAGTGATAATCCCCTCGATGAGTTTACAACATAGACTTATGCCGATGCACATTTATCGCATCTTATAAATTTCTAACAAAGACTTATGCCCAGAAACTTTTGAAAGAGAAAGTTCAATTATTGTGATTACCCATTTTAGTGATTATCCCCTCGAATTACCTTTAGCAATGCTAAAATGATCAAACGCATAACGCTCATTTACAACATAGTAGCTTTATCTAAACCCAGATTTGAATTAACCGCCAAAAAGTTCCAGTCAAACATAACATAGATGGCGATAGCTACCGAAAGAGAACGAAACACATGAGGAGCGCGGTAGGAAACGGGGAAAATCGTTATCTATTTAACGATAAAAACTCGAGTATTCAATTGAGTCTCTATGGTTCAGTGGTAGCGAGACTTACTGCTGCGCCAGCGACCCGGGTTCAATTCCCGGGTGCGACGAGAAAAATTTTTAATTGAAATAAAATCTCAAACAGACCTCAGCTACCCCTATTGGTTGGTTTAAGTACTATCGAGTTCCTTTTAAGCTAAAATATAACGATAACGATAGCGAAAACTCCGGCCACTACTGTTACTACTACTACTACGGCTCGGGTCAAACTAAGAGCCTCATCGTATACTACGATGTGGCTAAAAAACACGTCAAGGTACAATTTAGTGTGGGGGGGGGGTGGGAATGAATGGGTAACTCTGACTCATCATATTTACACTTATTGGCACCTGGAATACCAACAGCTAATTGGAATCATCGTGTAGCTTTTTTCTCAACGTATTTAATTTCATTTTGAGGGAAGAGTCAGACTATTCATAATGTCTGCGAATAATCTATTTCGTTGCGTTATGCGCGCACCTAGGAACTCGCATTCATCTTTAGCAAATTATGTAGCTTATCAAATTAACCCATGACTTGGCTTTGAATTTGGTGCAAACACATGTGAGGAAGCTTGAGATAGTATTTTATTCGTCAATAACATAAAAAAACTACATAGATAATACATGGAACACCGATGAAAAAATTGCAATATTACCGGAATTTATTTATATAAATGAAGCAGGCATAAATAACAGCTTATCTATACTTCATTCCGACTCATTCAAACCTTCGTGGGACCATTTACCAGGTTTTTGGCATGTTCTTAGACTGGAGAAGGTAGATTTATTCCAACTCTCAAATTTCTCGGTTAACTTGTGCCGAGACTGTCTAAATGCAGGTTGTGGGTCGGCAACCAATATGTTTCAAAAATAAAGCTTGGTTTCTTCGGTGCCACAATAGTACGTAGTTTAGTACGTGGAAAGGTATTTTTCTTTAGTTTTGTAGAGTGGAATGAAAAGCGAAAAGCTATACGCATAAAGAAACTTTGTAATTATAGTTAGGGAAATTTAGAGGTGTAAGTTCTATTACATCCTTAATTAGTTTAAATATATACAGACTTTGAGAAAACAAACCCGCTATAGCAGACATTAATATTATGTCGCTATTGGGAATTTGTTTTATTGATTTATGGTACGATAAACAATTTTAAGACCATGGCTTATTTCAACGTTTAGAAAGCTGTTCGAAGCAAATCTCGGTAATAACAACGGCTACTGATGCTGACATCAGAATGAAAAACAAGTAGAAAGGAACGGTGACGCTACTGAGACCCAAGTCCGAAGAGCTTTTCACCGGTTTTTTCCAAGTGATATATTCCATAGGGTGATGGTAGACGAACTCCAGATATTTGAAAACTTGCGTTTCGAACATTGGTCCTATACTGCAATAAAGAGTGGTCAGTCCTTTTCAATTTACTATAAAATTCATACTGACCTCAATTGTCCAAGCTCGTGCACTATTGGACTGCTTCTCATCCAAGATGAATTGTAAGCAATGTGTAAGAATTCGAAACCCATTTCTTCCTGCGAAAAGTAAAGTCCTCCTTGGTTCGCAAAGAGCTCTTTAGCCTCAGCTTCAGCGGCCAAGACTTCTCCCAAGAACCAAGTCAGGTATTTGTCTGATATGATCAGAGCTTCTTTCCCAGAAATTATCGGAATGTATCCGTCAACCACTATAAAATCCACAATACTTTTGAAAATGTTTTCCATATCGAGTGCGTCTAGCCATTCCTGAACAACTGGATCCTTGGCAGCCTAAATACAAACCAATGACGTCAAGTGAACAGAGGACATAATATTTAAAAGAATACTCACCAAAACTTGCAGATATTCGAATGTTCCACTGCCTTCCATCATAACAGGTGGAATTCCCGTTTTGATCAAGTCCGAGAGAGTGTCGATGCAATCGTAACTCTCAGTCGTGAACTCGGTGCGCAAGAAACAACCCAAGAAAAACAGAACGAAAGTCACTCCGATGAGCCACGACGAGGCTAGCAGACGACAAGTAAAATGTGGCAGAACGGTTGAAATCGCTATAGAAAATATTTTCCAATTATAAAATTCATAGAGCTGAAATTTTTCTGGGAGCTCAGCCCACCAGTCTCCTCTCAAAGGTGGTACATCCCCAACCGCGATCAGAATTATTTTTACGCCAAAACCAGGGCCACCAATAAAAAAAAACTTTCTTACGTTCAGCACACAAGAGCGACGCGTTATCCCAGACATTTCCCAGCGTTTCTTGGACTAATTTCTTAACAATTTTCGTTTTAGACAAATGTTTGTATTTGTTCATTACTACCGAATGAATGACGAGTAAAACCGCAAGAAGGACCACGGTTACCGCCATTAAAGTCACCACCTTATGAAATCAAAAACGTATTTATGATTGGGTACTGGATTGTAACTGAGTGAAACTTACTGGCGTGTCCATATTTAAGAAAGAGAGCGAAGTTGACACGACCCTTTTCGGGGCGGCGGACACGATAATAGTTCTGGACGCTCCAAAGGGCGAAGACGGACTGAAATATTCCTGTCGGCCGTTGAAAAATGATAAAGGCATGGGAATCATGACACAATGAACTTTCTAAATTGGGGTCAAATTTATGTCATAACACTATTTTGTATTTTTTATTAGCGTAAAATTCACTTACGTTTGCTACATTAGGTTCATTAAATATTTTAAGAGTTTCTAAAAAGTCCAATTTATGACTTTCGAATATTGTTCTAGAAGCAGCAATTAAATTAAGTTACAATTACGTTCGAAGAGAAATGTGTGAATGATCATAAATTAAAATTTCATTCCTGACAGAGGTCAGCAATAAAATTGAGTTACAGAAATGTGTATTTGTAAATTAGAATTTCATTCCTGACATATATAATCGAGGCAAATCATTTCTACTGGGCTCACTTCAAAAACATTTATTACTGAATTTATTGGCTAAACAAGTTGGGAAAACCAAAATTTTACCTCTCCGATTCAAGATGGGGAGTACCTACAAACTTTATTATGTAGAATTGGATCGCTCTTTATTGATAAACAATTGCAGAAGTTAAAATTAATGAATTATTCAAAGCTTAGAGAATTTACAGTAAAGCAGACGAAATTTTCATCCAATAAGGGTATGTCATGTGCCCAAGGCTATCATCCAATGGGGAGAAGAAAATAAAACAGGAAATGAGAGTAAAAGGTTTGGCGAGATAGTCCCTTATATTGGTAAAGGCTCAATTGTGTACTCCTCATCTGTATAAAGCTAGATTCACAGCTGGGTTGGCATGTAAACACTATCTTTTCGTTTCACCTCAACAATATTCTTAGTTTGTCATCATTATACCGTAGCTTATTTGTGGCTAGCCGCACTGAAAGTGCACGCGCACAAAAATTTATGGAAACTCCGAAGCTATAACTCTATTATAATCAGAACTTTAACTAATCAAGTAACCACTATGAACACCTTAATCTGTTTATTCAAATGTGTATTTGACTTTGAGAGACTTGACTAATAATGACGTTTGAAACGAAGCATACGCCTGTTGTTTCACCGAACTCAAATCGGTAGTATATAAAGTTTTCGAATCGCAGCTATAGATAAGAACAGCGCAATTGCGTGAACCTTTGGTGGAAGCCCCGCCATTGGGATGCTAGACGTTTCTCGTAACTCTAGCCGATCGCCGCGCACATCTTAACCTTAATGATGATGGAGTAGAAGCCAGTATGTACAGACTGGTGTCCATTTGTGATGAACAAAGATCAGATGATGGTGGTAATTAGAAGCCAGTAAGATCAGACTGGTGTCCAAGTGGGATGGACAAAGACCAGAAGATGGTGGTGTTTAAAGCCAGTAACTGCAAACGGGTGTCCAAGAATATGGCCGAGTTTAGAAGGCAGTCAGGATAGACAAAACTCATAAGATGGTGCTGTTAGCCAGTGTAAGTGCAATAACATTTTCCAGATTTCCGGGAACTGTGATTGCGGTCCGGAATTTGAGAGTGCGTTTGCACCAATTTGCAAACTGCGAACGTGGTCCCCTGGGGTAAAACATCAGACAGACACGTCGAAATTAGAGGCTCTCCGTGACATACGTCACTCGGAGAGGTAAAGAGTGAGAAACTTAAAAGTGCTATCCAACTTCACAAAGACTTCACAATAATAATTAACATCGTATTTTCAAATTCCTCAGTTTTTGTTTTTTAAATCGAGTTTGTTTGAGTGCAATAATTGAAATTACTTCAAAATACAACAAAGATTACTTTATGTTATAGGATCGTTTTAAGTAATCTGCCGTACTTCTGTACGCCGACACCGCGTTCGCCATCCCCCAGGTTTCCTGGTAAGAATTTGAAGTATATTTACCATCTTTTTCAATAAAAAGATTTCGGTCTGCGAGCTCACCGTAATTGTCGCATAGTTTATGGGAGTTTCATTAGCGTACCTGTGATAATTGAGGCATTTTTAAAACCAATGAGTAAAATTTCACATTTATTAATTCAAATCTTACCTGTATTTAAAATAACGATTATTGCCAAGAAATTCAATTTCATTTTCTGCCATTTCTCAATTTTCAACTGATAAAACAAATCTCGTGTCCAATCTGTTATGACAAAACTAGAACACGCTTATTTTTATTTTTGAAAGTTTATGAAGAATTTAACAAAATCATCATTTCATTTTTATTTTATTTTTTTTTTGTCTCTCTATCACAAAAAAATAAATAATGATTATGTGAAATCAGGAGTTCACAGGCAAAACATGGAGCTTTTAGACCATTTTCCAAGAGAACGAAACGAGAATTCGGTGGTAAATTACCATCCCAAACCCTTCTATGTTTGTTCTCCTCCTCATCTAACTTCAGATGGGCATCGTACCCTGGGGATGAAGGCAATAACTATTTGGTACTAAAGTACTAAACACTTAGCAATCAACTCACAAACCTTGATTGTCTTGACGTGGGACAAAAATCCACAAGCGCGTCTTACCAAATAGTTAAGCGAGTTTTATGTGATTCGGTTTAGTAACCTTGCTCCAAATGTTCAGATGTTGGGAAAAATCATGTTAGTATCACCCCAGCTTTGAGGTACACTTCTCTCGGATATAAGTATTATATACTTCTTCTTTTATACTTCTTCTTTTATACTTCTTCTTTTATATAGCATTAGGACGTGTCGCAAGAAACGTACCAACAGCGAAAACTTCCGATAACAGCGTGATTTTTGGTTTATGCTATTGAATCTGAACTATGGATTACAAACTAATGAAAATATTTAACGACATTCAAAGTCGGTCGAATTCGCGAATATTTTGAGTTCGTTTGGTTCGAGATCCTTCTTTGAAAATGGTAGGCAAACGCGAAATCGCCCTTAAATGTGCAAAGTTCAACGCAAAAGCTGACCGTAATTTCCAGAAATAATTTTAATGACTTTCGTAGCTCGTGTAGAGTAGTGTAACGCCATTTCCTTGTATTATGCACGCCAACAGTAAATATACAAGGAGTAAGGAACTCTGCCAAAAATCTTTAAACGTAACGGCGTTTCTCTTGCACGTAAAAACACAGACAGCTGCATGAAAATTAGACTTTAAAGGTGGAATTCATAAACGTCGGACGCAACACAATGTAGTACAGGCGAAGGCAGGGCTTCGTACGCAAAAAGCAAACGTTTGCGCACGACACTCTGCCTTCGCCTGTGCTTAATTGCTTAACGTCCGACGTTTATGAATTCCACCATAAACATACCATTTTCAAAAGTTGGGTGTAAAATATAATATGGTGTATGCCCGTATCGTTTTCATAAGACGAAACATCCGCTAGATGGATCCAAAGACGTTAGATCATGTGGCTTCGAACAAAAGAGCTTTGTTTAACTGATACTTTGAAGCTTCATCTAGCGTCTTGTAATCCAAGCAGACGATACTCCGCCCTCATTTGAAAAGGGTGTATTTTATATATGTCGTCTTGGGAAATAGATATACTAGAGACGAAATTGTTTGCCGTGTTTCTTATGACTAATTTATTTACTTCCCTTCAACTGCTTCGAAATTTTAACTATCAAAACTTGCACAACTTTAAAAATATTCTTAATATATATATCAAGTTTTGCTTTCTGTTACTGGGGGAAGGAAGCGGGATTATTGCTTTCCTCTCCCTCCTTGACCTGGTAAACTTAAAAGGTCCACATTAATTTCACTTTCGGAACGCAATTACTTACTAAAGGTCAGATATTATTAGAAGTGAGATTTCAGCATTATTAAAAGTAAATCCATATCTATCTAGGCCTGGTTATAATTATATTTTATCCAAGTCACGCAATAAAGTACGCATATAATTATCGAAATAAGATAATTTCATCTTAACCATGTTTTATATTAAAGAGTATAATACGCATTTTACAATATTACCCGTGATTTAATATATACAACTTAGTAGTAGGGGAATAGAGAGGTTAGATTGTGTGTTAGTGGTACGTCACACCTTGAATCTACATAACTCTGAATATACAGTTGCGTTACGCTGTCTAACCTCTCGGTAAGGTTTGGGCGTGGCTTAGCGAAAGAAGACATCAATCACGTGTCTGCTAGTGATAGGAGCGGGAGAAGGGAGAGGGAGTCCGGGGGTGTGTAAATTCGAAACGTCACTTCCTCTCGTCTCGTGATTGGCTATTAGAGCTACGCAAAACGCGTCA
Organism: Phalangium opilio; assembly: GCF_054372755.1. Lineage (NCBI taxonomy): Eukaryota > Metazoa > Arthropoda > Arachnida > Opiliones > Phalangiidae > Phalangium > Phalangium opilio. Next base: position 3,999,999 of record NW_028324185.1, read on the forward strand.
AAGCTAGGAGGGTAACACCCAAACCAAATCGACATGATAGAAGGGGCATATGATAGAGCTGTATATTCATAGTTATATAGATTCATGGTCACACCCTTCTAAGCTTTACCACGGCTCTGGCAGCCATATTGGTAGGTTTCAGCGTTCCTCCTATACTATAGTATAGTGTAGTGTAGTATGTGGAAAAGTATTTTTCTTTAGACACGTAGCATGGAATAAATATACGCATTAAGAATCCTTGTAATTAAAGTTGGGAAATAATAAAGGTGTTAGTTCTAGAGATGGGCCGATACCAGTTTAAACCGATACCGATATGATCCGATACTTCGGAAACCGATACGTACCGATACCGATATTTTACCCGATCCTTCGATTAAACCGATATCAAACCGATACCGATATGGCATCGGTATCGGCCCATCTCTATAAGATGATTCTCGATCCAATTTCGGTACTTGAAACTATAAAACTGGCTTATCATATACGACAAACCCATTTTGGACACTAGTAACGTTATCCAAAATGAGATGAAAAACTGTGCTGTCTCAGAGTTTAGGTCTTATGGCGCCATCTACTCTCAACATAAGTATTTATTTTCTTTAAAAAAATCGGGTTGAAATATCGGTTCATTTATAACCGATACCGATATATCGGTTAAAGCCAAATATAAGTACCGATACCGATATGGCATCGGTATCGGCCCATCTCTAGTTAGTTCTATCAGTTCCAAGTACAGTGTAAATACAGACGAACCAGCTATAGCATACATAGCTACATTACAATGCATAGAGGGGTGGTGGCTAGCCACTATGGCACAGCCTCCTAAGTCAGCTATATTGGTGGGTTTCAGCTTTCCTCCACCTGTATGGCCGAGTAATTTATGTCAGCAATCTTAGATCTCTATTGCTATCTGAATGCGACAATTACAATTTTTCATCCAAAAATTAGGTAGATATGGAATGATGTTGCTTTTTTAAAAAATATTTAGTCCTATCAATTATCATAAAATAAACCCATAATCACAGATCATGGATTAACTAACGCAAGGGATTGTTAACTAATCGGGTGTCCCATGTAACGCTATCGCCAACTACATGTTCCGAATTATTCCTCGATTCCCCTCTTCATTCCCCCAATTTATTGGACCAAAACGGATGTAGATATAGCGCCATCTCTAGGAAAAATAAATATAATTTGCGGATTTTAAAGATGGCGGCGCCCAATTTAGGAAGGATTTCAATTTTGACGTCATAGGACATGTGATATTTGGTCCAATTTTCTTATAACTTCCTGTTAGGGATAGTGGCTGCTGCTAGGGGGCGTTTGGAACACGCGTGTTTTATCCTTTAGGGGGATGAACAATCCCTAGCGTTAGTTAATCCATGCACAGATTGAGTTATACTTTAGTAACGTCAGACGAAATATTATTGAATTTATGGACGAGTGCGAAAAGGGCAACGAAGGGTTGGGTTTCTTTTCTGCTATGAAAACCTTTTAAACCCTTTTTTTGTATAACTTATCATAATGCAAAAGGGTTGGGCCACTGTTTATAGACCAGCCTCCCTAGTTTTGGAATACGTAAATTGCATATGAAGAAATGTAATTACAGTCCATTGTGGACACGCATTATTATTCTCAAATTATATACCTAGATTTAATTGCACTTTTTCCATAGTTTTTGGAACGTTTACTTACTTTCTCTGCATGCTCCAGTAAATATATTTATTATTTAGCTAAGTCAAAACTATTAATTATACCCGGAATTCATACAGCTATTAGGAATCATTGTGCAGCCATTTTCTCAACGTCTCCAGGCGGATTTCGTGGGAAGAGCTAGACTAATTTTTAGGTATGACAAGTTTTTCTCGCGAAAATTCTAAAGCAATGATAAACGTCAGAGTTTTGAGGCATGACGGATAGTACTCAAGCCTGGCCCACCATAGAAATTATCTTGGGAGATATGGGGCACAATAATTACTATTATCAGTATACAGTATATTCCTGATCATACTTAGATACATGAATGCATCTTGATGAGGGAAATTCGAAAGCAAAAGTCGTGAGAGACAGAATGAATAATTGAACGTGAATTTTAACCTAAATCACTCACTACGCGTTAGATATCTATTTTACTATTAATAATCGGAAACACAATTTATATAGTTAACTTCCTTTAAATATGACATGTGTACTGCTGTGTATTAAATTGACTGTAAAGAAATCATAGTAAAAATTATTTAAAATACGTCACAGGCACCACGTGACGCAAAGATACAAAGACTCGACATGGATCTAGAGTGGAGGCTTAGTAAATGTTTTTCACGAGATTACAGCGAAAATTCCCAAAGTTTTAATTTTCGAAATAAATTATGCTTCATTGAATTTGATTTTCCACCTGCATCTTATTGCCTTCTTCCAGTGTTTTGATGCCCTTGTAAGTTCGATATAATTGAATTTAATTTAATCTCATTAAAGCCATTTTCACAGCCAACTCGAAAATAAATATAACCAAACTAAGAGTAATTCCGCCGAGGTAAATGACAAAAACCACGTAAGCTTCGCGCAAGGTAAAGACACAGTTATCTTGTTCAGTTGGTTGCCATATATAGGGCATGAATTTCAATTTTTCATTAACGTGGTGGAATTGATAAGGCTCCATTTCGATCATACGGTACATTCTAAAAGGTAGAGGAGAATGTTATAGTTTAAATGTTGCCAAAGGAAGGTAGAAATATAAGACAGTGAAGCGGTATATAAGGAGACTGCGCAGGAGAAACGCGATTCAAGAAAATAATATTTATCGCCCTCTGGGGTATAAAAGAGGTAGCACCACTAGCGTTAGTACTCAGACGAATAAGATGAGCGGCAGGCGAGCCAGTTTTTAGCCCCCTTTAGCCAATAAGAGTCTGAGGTGTAATTCAAGGTCATTTTAGAAAAAAATTGTTGTAGATAAAAAAAATACATCATTACGCGTAGTGGTTACTATATTTTGCACTCTCAATACGTCGAGGCAGTTGTTCAAGGCGTTGTGTAACATTTGTACCCGTTTTTCTTAGTGTATATATTATGAACGTTGCTAATCCATCGGCATTAGGGTCTTATCTTTATTACAAGCTTGAAACATTATTGCTATACTTACCCTGCATTTACGATATCCATACATTCCTGAGAAACTTTTGGGTTTATCGGCGCTGCCATAAAGGTTTCAAAGACTGCTTCTTTACCGATGTAGTATAGGTCCTTCGACTTATTGAAGAATGGAAACGAGTAATCAACTGGCCACATTGAGTCGCGTGGGTCAAGAAAAAATCGGACAAATTCTGTTTCCCACGTCATTCCCATTTCAAGTTCGTATAATAACTCCGCAAAAACCAAAGCCTCATTGCGTTTAGCACGTTCGTAAATAGTTTGACCAATTTCTCCATATCGATTCTGTTTAGAAATTGAATTCAAATAAATTAGGAGAAGTCCGAGAAGCACCTAACTTCTAGACATCCTGAAAAATGCATGTTTGCGAAGATGGTACCAGCTTGAGGGAGTGTGGGATGGAGTAGTAACCCCCGTACCTAAAATGTGGGCTCTGTACCCCAGCTATGGCACCGTAAGCCTAAAAGCATCCTCAGCGTTTAGGTAGGGTCGTACATTACTGAATCGTAAATGACGCCCCTGTATCTTAAAAACTCATACAAATACAATGGCGCAAAACTTAACAATCGCCTACCTAAGGATAAGGGCATGCGCAAGGTACATTGGGACAGTTTCAGTGCCGCAGGTCGCCCATCATCATTTCCACTCCCACTTACCTCATTTCTCCCTAGTAACAGAGGCTAAAGCTATTTGTACATTATCTATTTCCTCAAAAGAAGGGAGATGACATGAAAAAAAGGGGCTAGATAAGAGGGGACTATACGAACTGTTATGGCTTGTTACACCTTTGGCTTACTTTTAAAAACCTATTAGAGTAATGATGTTCATTTTGTAAGACTGGAACAAGAGACGGTTTCGCAGCGACATCTTGAATTCTGTCGATAAGGTCCCATTCAGTTGGAACATCTGATTTCATGATGCTCATGAAAGCGCAGGATCCGAAAAATACACCGATCAACCATAATCCGAAAATAAACCTGGTCAATGTGTGCTTGGCTTGAAGAATCGACCCTGCAAAAGATAATAAATAGTCTAGTAGATCATTAAGTATAATTTCTTTGCAGAAGTGTATAACGTTTGAAACGTTTCTATATATACCTTGTAGAAAGATATTTGCATATAATAACCATAGGTTATAGAAAAATCCTTTTAAAAGCTATAGTTTGGGTCCGCAATTAATTTTATTATCCAAGGTGCGAAACGACGATCGAATGTTAAAGTCAACAACCAAAAGACAAGAAATCAAAACGTAAGTAATCAGAAAAATCAAGCAGATCTGCAAAGAGTAAAAATGGAACAAATGTTCTTAGGTAATGAATCCTGGAAATCATTAACCAAATTATCACTGAATCATTCAAATGGAGAAGCTCTCATAATCGCGGTTCCCTAAAAAGCTGTTTCCCGTACGTTAAAGCAGTTCTCTAACCGGGATGTGAAAACGGTTCACGGGTAGTTGAGCGATTTTCAAAAGAGCGTTTTGGAATAAAGCGGTTCCCAAAACAGCGGTTTGCAAAACCGCGTGGAAGAAAAACCGCGGTTGCTGTTCCCGCGTTTCTCAATACAGCGCTATTTCCCAAAACAGCGGTTGCTGTTTCCGCCCAAACTGTGATTGATAGGGAGGGAAATCTCTATTATATTAAGTATATAACAAAGAACAATATTATGCAAAAAGGAGTAATGTTATATCGGAAGTAAATATAAAATATAATTTTTTGGAAAAGACATATTATTTTTGGAAGTCAATGAAGATAAACAACAATATTTTGGAAAAGGCGTACGAAACAACGCTCAAGATATAAACGCTGTAATCAAAATGCGCTAAAACGAGAAATGGCTATAATGGCAAACGCGTTTATGAAAAAGCCGTTTTGGACAATGCTGTTTTGATAACACGCCCAATCGATAGCATACCTGTGAGGACGACAGTCGTTCGTGATGATGTAGATTTGGTTATTTTAACCCCAATAGTATTAGGTCAGGTAAGGTTAGGTTTGGCTTTGTTATTTGAAACTCAATAATATTAGGTCAGGTGAGGTTTCCTTTGGTTATTTGAACCCCAATAATATTAGGTCAGGTAAAGTTAGGTTAAATTTAGATTGACAGCGCCTCACCAGGCGTCGTTTTACGGGAATCTATGACGTTTCATCTACGTCACAAGCTCTCAGTAACCAGTGACAAACTTATGGAACATAACTTATGGTATTTATATAGATCTTACTTGGGAGTCGATAGCAAAAAGTTTTCCACTGATGGTTTCTGGGTGGGCTTTGGGATTAATAGAGAGAATGATTACTTTCTCAACGTAAAAGATGTTCGTATATTTGGTAGTTTTTAAATCATCCTCATTTATTCCATGGACATCTAAGGCCAAATCTAAACCCTGCCAATGAATAAAAGTATGATTAAGTCTCGCCCTTCCTCTTCGGATATCTAAATTCCGTAATATTTCTCGCAAAATTAATATAATACGAAGCCAGGAATACGTCATATTTAAGGAGGTCTCCAAAATTCGAATATTTGCCATACTCGATCCATTTATAAACATAAACACTGAAATTGTAAGAAAATGAAATTATTTATTTTGTAATAACAGGAGCAGATGACTTGAAGTTGTCGCATCGGTCAATTGCTCCCAGGCCTGTTGTACATTCTAAAAATATACTAACGTTTTGTTGCAAGACTCGAAAAGGTAGCGTAGCCTTTCAACCCATTCCGCATACTCAGAAATAACTTATAATACTAACAACAAAAAAAGCTAATTTCATAAAACAAGTTTAAGCAGAAGGGGATAATAGAAGAAGAATGAAACTCTATATCCTCTTAATACTTTAGTTATGTAACATGATTCTTCCCAGGCTCACCTCACCCTATTTTGTTTGAGAACCCTCCCGCTCATCAAACTTCAGATGGGCATCGCACCGTGCTAGGGTGAATTCTATAACTGTTTGGTACAAAATCTTCAATAATCAACCCACAAACCTTGATTGTCTTGACGTGGGACAAAAATTCATAAGTGCATGCGCCTTGGCAAATAGTTAAGAGCTAATAGAGTGATGATGAAGGAACCATTTATCGAGTACGTGAATCGGTTTAGTAACCTTGCTCTAAATGTTCTGATATTGGGAAGACTCATGTTACAATTACCCCATTTTAGTTACACTTCTCTCTTAGAGAAGCATTATATACTACTGGTTTAAGTAACACTTTATTAAATGCTCATAAAAAACCACCCAACAACCTTACCTCAACTATAGCAATTTTTATGGTTGTATTGTCGTGATCACTCATTGTGGAATCTGACTTTAAAACAATTTGTTTATTAAGTTTATTTGTTTGTTCAGGGGAATCTTGTAACTAGTTAGTACTAAGGAAAATAAAATATTATTAGAATTTCGTAAATAATTATACTATTAAAACGATATTTTGTGAAAGCGTTAAGTAAAATTACGGTCAAGGAATATGACTCTTCAACTAAAAACAGTTCTCACTTGAACGTATTTACACTTGACGATAAAGAACTGAGTTAGTATTTTAGCCAAGACGAACGCCTTCGTTTTCGGTTTGAGGAATAGCGAGTTAATTAGTTCCAGTTGCCTTAATTGGTTGAAAATGCTTCAATGTTGTAGCATAAGGTATAGTCCCCATAAGTAAGTAACTACAATTAATACCTACTTTCACCATGAACTTACAAGGATTCGCAGTCATAAAAACCATTGGGTACATCATCAACGTGAATTCACTATTGTCCATCTAAAAAGCACCAAGAGGCTTACTTACAGAAATTTATGTTACTTATGGTTGAAGGCATATTAGGCACAACGTCGCGCTTAATGGTTAAAACGATTAAGGTAAACGGTTTACTATTACCAACTTTAACTACTTTTTTTCGGGATATTTTCTTAGTAAATTAAGTATAGTTACTTTTTCTTAACTGCCTAACGTATAAACTACATTACCTATAAAATTACCATATAATTTCGAAAAACTTTCTTGGGTAAATCAAAGGAAAAGCTCGGGTAACATAACATTAAACCAAGAAGTGATATCTAGTTTATTAGGAAGGTATAAATTCGCCACATTTCCAGCTTTATCTCCAGTCCAAACGTAGGTCCGGAGTTAATCCCCGCCTCTAAATCACAACCAGCATCTCATTGGTTCTTGAAAACTCGCGTCAGCGTGACGCAAATGACGAAAATTACGTATTTTCCGACCGAGGAGAGGTGAAACATCCCGGCCTCCTTTTCCACCCCCCTTGTATTTTGAAAGGGGGACTGGGACTTAGGCACGCGAATTCTTAGGCATCTTATAACTTCTCCCTAATAAACTAGATATCACTTCTTGATTTTACCTTAAAAGAACGGCCTTTATCTAAATATAAAATAAAAAAATTATCTCTTATTACAAAATAATTAGTCTTAAAAACGAGGACTACTGTGCCATCCGCTATTGGTTTAGAGGCGTCTGCAAAATCGAACCTACCCTTGAGAATTCAACCAATTCCGATAGGGATAATTGGTTCGGATTAGCAGACGCCACTAAAGCAATGGCGGATGGCACAGTAGTCTTCGTTTTTACGACCAATTAAATGCTAATTGTTTTGTAATAAGAGATAATTTTTTAAATATTATTTTCCATTTATATCTAGAAAAAGGCCGTTCTTTTAAGGCATAATGTTATGTTACCTGAATTTTTACTTTAAGATTTTTTTTCTTAAATGGGGTAAGGAAGCGAGGTTTTTATGTGCTTTTCCCTTGACTAGGGAAACAGTCCACAAACTCACATTAAATAACTTTATGAACGCTATTATTAGTTAATTAGTTAAGGTACAGCTATTAAAATGATATATAAGAATAATTGCAATATAGTAATATACAGTTATAATTCGTACAGTATTTATTAAACGAGTTATAGTGCGTACAGAAAATTCTGCAACTCAAGTGTGTTGGTTTAAAACTTTAACCCCAGTAAAGTGTTTTTCTATACTAATATCGACCATGTCTCTATCTACTCATTATTTTTGGGTTTGAAGAATATGCCAACGACAGAAGTGCTACCATTTCTTTGTCCCTTTGACCTTACGGTCAATTTTGCCATAAGGTAAGAGATTATAGAAGTGAAACTGAGAATTGTAAACTAACTGTTACTCGCATCCTCGTTCAGGTGGAATTACTATATGTTTGTTATGATGAGAAATTTAAGTAAGCTAGCGATACGTTAGGACTTATAGAAAATTTGTGTGTATTGTATGCAGAGTCGCCGAGAACATGCCAGAGTCCAGGGTCGGAAATAAGCACAGGACACTGTACATTGTCCAATAAAATTTTAAAATGTCCCATAAGTATTTTAGAAACTAAGGCGGTCACTGGACATTTTGACCAGTAACTTTTCCGAAGTTTAGATAGCTTGATAATGAAGGTGCAACTCTATTTTTGCACACTCCAGTGAAAAATGTTCTATAAATTTTCCAGTCAAACAGGGGGTCACTGGACACTTGTCCCATAAGAAATTTTTCTTATTTCCGGCCCTGTGCCAGACCGGTTTTAACAGTATAAAACCACCTGGGTTTAAACCCGTTCTTTATATTAATGTATTATACTTAGGAGATAATATTACAGACTTAAGATTAGTCTTAGAATTTAGACTGAATAACGGGACGGAGGAATCATTCAATCACAGAACTAAAACCACAACACGCTGCAACTATAACGCCACAATTCACTACGTGTATTAAAAAACAGGTAAAAGTGTCTTATATGGGTAGGGGCTAGATTCCCTCTTTACTATTTTTTTAAAGGTTAGAGCTCGGCATTTTCTATCCATTATCCACAAATTATTGGATAACAGAATATTTATAAACAAAGTTGTGGATATAATACGATTTAACATGCAAGTTCTGTGGATATAATACGATTTAACATGCAAGTTCTGTGGATAATTTCGAGTATGGATAAAGATAAAATGGCGTGGATAATGGATGGATAATTCCGAGCTCTATTAATGGTTTTTAAAATTGGTGGTTAATACCATCTGGATTTTGTTTTTTTTTTTGAAAAAAAAAGTCGTACTTTTGGCAACCCTTATTTTATGACTAGCTGTTGCCCGCGGCGTTGCTCGCATGTAATAAGAATTTTCATCAAAATGATATAAAGAATGGGTAGATTTTACTGATGACTAATATTTTTGTAGCACCCAAGGAGCGAAGGCACTCGGCGTTGCCCGTCAGCCCGTCGGGACATTTTTATTACTTTTCATGCGGACATTATTCCATAAAGAAGTGTTTTTATATTTCTGGCCGCCATTTAAAAAGATGGCAACAAATCGAACCCAAAAGACCATTCGGCCCGTCTATAGGTTAAAGGAAAGCAGTGTACTAAATATTTGCGAAATCGGTTGAAACGCGTGGACTTTGTTGCATAGAGATGATTTTTTTACATTTCTTGGCGCCATTTATTAAGATGGCGACGGATTGGAAAAATCTTCCTTAGTACGCGCCTACTACTTATAAGAAACGTTCCTGCAAATTCTAGGGCAATCAGTTTGGGCTGGGCGTTGATTATCAGTCAGTCTGTCAGTCAGTCAGGACTTTGATTTATATAGATATAGATGCTGTCATAGTCATTTGCAAATCCAGATAGTCTGCATGCATGGTAAATTCCATCTAAATCTGTTCAGCTGTAAAAGCCGGATTAAGAAACAAACACCCTTACTAACGAAGTTTCACATACATAATAAAAGAAGGGTTACAAATCGAAGTTCGATGAACTCAAACACTTTTAGATCATAAATTGTCCACGTTACTTATTGTATAAACACATGGCGAACGCAAGTTCGAACGTGATAGCGGCAATACTGAGCGCAATACCAACAGCGTAGGCAACAAAGAGAATGCGGGCTTCCTTCAGGGTGAAGATATTGTCCCCTGATTGCGATGGTCTCCAATTAAGTTTCAAATATTTCAGTTTCGTTTCTCGCTGTTTCAATGCAAATGCTTCGGTTTCCAAAATGCGATATAAGCTAAGGAAAAACGAAACAGTTTAAAAATGTCTACACGGAAAGAATTCCTCAAAAAATAATAATAAATAAATAAACAAATAATTGCTGCGACTGATTTTGCAGCGTCCCGATTTTCACTGGACGAATAACTACTTGAATATAAGCGATATGATTATTTTATGGCCTCTATAATAACGTAGGCGTTGCCTCTTCATTGTCATCCCAAAAGATAGTACTTTTTCTAATTTAAGAAGTGTTTGTAGGGAAAGTCAGCATTTAGGGTATTTTAGGTCATGATAATCTCAAAATTTATCACAAGACCGCACTCAACTAAGAAAATACAATTAAAAGTATTTGTGAATGTGTGTACATCTAAAACTAGCTGTTACCCGCGGCGTGTGCTCGCGAGTAATATGAACTTCGAATAAAATGATAAAAGGAATGGGTAGATTTTACTGATGACTAATATTTTTGTAGCACCTAAGAGCGAAGGCACTCGGCGTTGCCCGTCAGCCCGTCGGGACCTTTTCCATTAATTTTCACGCGGATATTATTCCATAAAGAAGGGTTTTCAAATTTCTGGCCGCCATTTAAAAGATGGCAACAAATCGAACCCAAAAGAGCATTCAGCCCGTCTGTAGGTTAAAGGAAAGCAGTGTACTAAATATTTGCGAAATCGGTTGAAACGCGCGGACGTTGTTGCATAGAAAAGATTTTTTACGTTTCTGGGCACCATTTTTTAAGATGGCGGCGGATTGGAAAAACCTTTCTTAGCACGCGCCTACTACTTATGAGTAACGTTCCTGCAAATTTTCAGCCTTTTAGGGCAAGCAATTTGGGCTGGGCGTTGATTATCAGTCAGTCTGTCAGTCAGTCAATCAGTCAGTCAGGACTTTGATTTATATAGATATATGGTGACGTCTAAAGCGGTCAATGACGTTAAACGAAGAAAGGCTATAATTGGTCCGTTGGTATGTAGAAAAAATGGCGGATAAGAAAAACAACTCACAGAGATCGTCCAATGAAACCGAAATAAGTATTACTCAAAATCTGTACTTATAGAAGATTAAAATAGTTCAAATACCCTTTTTTAAGTATTTCGTCGCAGTCATTAGTGACTCGAGAGCTAATTGGGACGGCCTGCAAGGTTTCATACAGAATTTTCTCTCAAATGTAGTATAAATCAGCAGAGATTTCAAAAAACGGAAGTAAATAACCTTGTGCGTAGCCAAATTCAAATGGATCCGCAAATATTTTCACAAACTTTGACTCTTTCGAATAGCCGTATTCAAATGATATGATGTCTATCGGTTTTACGAACGAGTCTGAGATCTCAGCTCGTTCGTAGATTCTTTTACCAAGTTCTTCAGCAATGAATCCACTCTGTAAAACATAATGGGTAAACAACTGTTTTCATTTGAATGTATGATAAACTTTTGAGGAGGAAATTTTGATGGGTTGTTCCTTCGACTTTTGGAAAAGTACTTTCCCCAATAGTAAAATGTACTGACCCAATGGGAAGATTTTTTCAAAATGTACTTTTCCCCTGGGGGTAGGAAAATTTCCGTCCCCCTCAACGAAAGGCTTTTGGCGCCATCTAGTGACTACATTTTGGTCCCATAGACGCTAATGTTAAAAATGAAATTTGAAAATGTACTCTAAACAGGCCAAATGTACTTTCGGTACTGAAGACTTTAAAATGTACCGAAAAAGTACAATTGCACCACTCAGAACATCCCTAAGCATACACTAGTGCTGCTTCCAATGCATGGATGTAAAATTTACGCATAGTACCCCTGATAAGCTTTATGTACCACTTGGTCATAGCAAAAAGAACTACTATTTACAAATGACTTCCCAACGTAAAAATTTAATGCAAGTGTTTCCCTTTAGCAGACGCCACTAAACCAATGGTGGCACAGTGGTCCTCGTTTTTAAGACTAATTAAATGCTAATTATTTAGTAATAAGAGATATGATTACTGATACATTAAAACGTTTGAGAAATTGTAACTTAAATGGAAATGAAAGCCCCTTCCTAATATACTATAACTTTTTCATCCCCTTAAAGGGTTAAATCTTTTCTTGTGCCTCTATATTTAACAAGAAATCGGGAGTTTTTTATCTCGTTGGATTTTTCGTTAAAAAAAGGTTCCCAAAACAATCTATGGGGTCGCAAAAGCAGAATTCTGGTCTTACTTTGAAAAATTGAGCAGAGTAGTGCGATTCCTCAAGAAAAATAGGAATTAAATCTGGTTTAGCAATTACATTCTCCAAGTCATCAATGGTGTCCCATTCAGTAGGTATGTCAGATTGCCTATTACTCATTAAAGCGGTAGTCAGGAATAAAACACTCAAAAGCCATAAACCGTAAATAAAACGGGTAGTTAAGCAATAAACTTGGAAAACTGATTCTGGAAGTAAAAATCGAGAGATAATTGGAAAAACCAGGAATAGGTGTAATTTTAGAAGCGGGAATGGAGAGTGGTTAGCCTTTCCTTCAGTCCGACTCATAGCCCAGTATAGAGCCCCTCCCTCCAACACGTAACGAAATTTTAGTAGTATAGAGCCGCACTTCGTACCTCCGTAGGTGTAGAATGTAGGTGTAGAGTGTAGGTGTAGAATGTCAAGGTCACAGTGTCAATGCCCTCTGCCACGCCCCCTTGGGAAACTCCTGCGCGCCCTGGCGGCAGCGCGCCCCCTCGCGGGAAAACATTGCCAAGGGTTAATGATAGGTCTCTGCTGAAAGTTGCGCAATCCATTGTAATTTTTAGTTTGACTCAAAATTTCAACCTTTTTTCAAGGAGTTTATTTTGATTATGGTATTGTTTTAATGGTAATTAAAAGGTACACGTAAAAACGTAATTAATATATAAGAAAATCATCTTAGACGTAATAGTAGAAAGCGTAATTAGCCTCTGAAAATCAAAGTGTTACTGGTGTGTTAGCGTCTATTTTTAAGCCTTGGTTAAATTCTGCCTATAAAAAAAGAGTTATAAAAGATAGTCAATAATCATCAAGATCAAGATGCCATATTATATGCAAGACTTGCACCCGGAATGTTCAGCGGCCATAGAACTAATTCAACACTTGTCTCAAGTCTTTGACCATTCCGTCCATTGTCGAGTCACGTCAGCAACTATTAAACCTTTATGAACAAGCTGTTGAATTGAAAAAAAAAGTATAAGAAAAGAAATCCAAGATTGATGAACTAATGAGACAAGTTTCTCTGGATACTACCTTGGTTTTATTTCAAACTGCCGCGGTCCAAGTTGAAGGAGAGACTGAAAGCATTACCCAAAATTGGAGCTTTTTCTGGAGATTTTTTTGGTGCATTTGAGGAGAGTCAAAAACTGAGAAAATGTCTTATAAATGTATCATAAACGATATTGACTTTTTCAAAACTAAGTTAATCTATACTTGATATTCAAGTAATCTCAATGTTATTTGTATATGATCTGTATACTTTCTCATTTAAATAAAAAAATGTACAAACAACAAACCTACAATCGTAAATTCATACGCAAAGATAAATTATCACTATGCAGCCAAAGGTAGAAAAAACTAGTTGGTTTATATTGAACTAACATTGGGAGAAAAATGTTCAAAAATGGTACACCTACTGTTTCCGTTTTGTCGTGACAGATGTTCGTGGAATGGTTAGTTGATTGAAACGAAAAATATTGTTATAATATTGGATTGCTATTGGGAATATACAGTTATTATATGTGAAAAACTAAGCAACATTTTATTATTATTTTTAATTTTTTACACAAAGATGATTTTCTCCATTGTAATTTTTAGTTTGACTCAAAATTTCAGCCTTTTTTCAAGGAGTTTATTTTGATTATGGTATTGTTTTAATGGTAATTAAAAGGTACACGTAAAAACGTAATTAATATATAAGAAATTCATCTTAGACGTAATAGTAGAAAGCGTAATTAGCCTCTGAAAAGTGTTACTGGTGTGTTAGCGTCTATTTGTAAGGCTTGGCTAAATTCTGCCTATAATAATCCAACAATTGTGACGTCATTCGAAGAGTTGTTGTATCGCGTAACGTATATTAAGGGGTGGCGGTAAAGTTTAATCATTGCTAAATGAAAATGTGTCAGGTTCATAACGTAGCGGATACAGTAGAGGTTTGGGTCGGTAATTTCTTACTGGAAAAGGACTGATACGGGTGTAGAGTTATACTTACAAAAGGAACAAAGATTTGACAGCTCAAACGGAATCAAATACCAGTACTTAGTTTCAAAATACAATCACAGAAAAGTAAGCGTGTGTAAATACTCTCCTTTCAAATCATTCGTATTCAAAACAATTCACATCTAATTTTTCTATTAGTATCGTACTAAAGCCAACATTAGAGGCAGACGCTACCCCGTTTACAGGCCAACACCAAACGCAAGGACTCGTCCTAACGTGTCTAAACCTAACCTACCTCCAAGTTATAACGTTATTACGTAAGGTGGCGAGAAGAAATTCCACCACAGAGTTTGTATTAGTCTTAGACGTCGATATGATGTCCAACTATAACATCCACGAAATGTTCCTGGAGTATGCTTGAGAAAATAGGCTCTTTCTCGAATCTCGAAAAGATGATAAAACTGTTTACGTTGTACCCGCATTTGAAATGAAAGAAATAGCCCAAATACCCAAGGATAAAACGGCTCTCTTACAACGTTTGGAAATGATGGACGCCCACCTCTTTTACATCGAGCTTTGTTGGAAATGTCAGAAACATATTGACTACGAAGCCTGGTATAGAGAACCAATGACTAATAAGTTAGCTGTCATTTTTGAAGTCTTGTGGAGAGATCCTTGGGAACCTTCTTCTTCAGCAGAAATTCAGCGCCTTATCATGATGAAAGGTTTAGACAATATGACTTTAATTTAAAAGTCAAGTAAGACCAAGATACCACCGTGTGTAGAAAGAAGAAACCATCGATAACTAACCCATTGATTGATATCTTTGTAGGTTTGCGAATTACACGTTGTAGGATACTAATTTTCAGTTTTAAATAACACTTTTTGTCATCCATAATGGCCTGAAAATGGCCAACTCATTCCATAAAGAAAAGGATACCGATCAAGAAAAGAACCGTATCTTATTTCGACAGTTCAAAACTGTACTAAAGGAAAAAACTGTCTCCATTGAGGAACTCTATTTAGATAATATAGGAGTTAAATGGTGTATATTCGTACAAGTTATTCTTATAATTACGTTATTTAATGTAAAGATTTGTATTTTAAAATAAGGATTTTGCTCATAAACTTGCATTGGTTTTGATAGGTGGAGGCAGAGGCTACCCCGTTTACAGGCCAACACCAAATGTCAGGACTCGTCCTAACGTGTCTAAACCTAACCTACCTCCAAGTTATAACGAAGTTATCACTGATTCAAAATAAATCACCGATAGTTTAGTAGTGGTTTGAAAGCAATTACCTATACTAAACCGGACTATTTTGGTAAAGATGTTGCACTTGCAATGGTTTAATAGTCGCAAAATTTCTTCCAACATATAAATGTTTAAGGGATTTGTTTTTTTCAGCTAAATCGGCATCGAAATCTGAAAGGACTCGACTTTAATTTGAGCTGTTAGATTGTCATACCTTTTGAAATAACTAGTTTTTCAGGCATTTTCCTCCTGTCGTATGTTTATATTTATTACCAACGTTCCAATCAAGGTCCTAGAACCTATTTTGTTATTCCCTATTGAAATTGAATTCATAGTTTGTTTATTTAAAAATGGATAGAGCACACATTCCACTATTTAGATATTCAGGGTGTAGAAAGTAAATTATTTTTAATTGATTTTAACATAAAGAACAAACCAAGCGTTAACAGGGGATGACTATCTTAGGCGTCAGGACTTTTGTATGCCAATGCGGTTCCTCGATGAAGAAATTCCAGGTTTCCTTAGCAAGGTTATGTTCTCTGACGAAGCTACATTCCATCAAGATGGAAGAGTCAACAGACATAACCATCACTATTGGTCGCAGCAAAATCCTCACTGGCTTCGGGAACATTATTATCAGGTGCGTTTGAAAACCAATGTGTGGGTTGGCATCATTGGCCACAGAATCATTGGGCCATTCTTTTTGACGAGAACATCACCGGGCAACGTTAATTGAAGTTTTTGCGTCAAGAATTTACTGATGCCATTAATAATTTACCCTCGGCAGTAGTGAGGGATATGTGATTTCAACAGGATGGCGCCACCGCATTTCGCCGTACCCGTAAGAGAGTGGCTGAAAAACGAGTTCCCCAACCGATGGATTGGTAGGGGTGGACCAACGCCCTGGCCTCCATGGTCTCCTGACCTAACTCCGTTAGATTTCTTCCTCAAGGGAAAGGTATACGCAACTGAACCAGATTCACCAGACGACCTTATAGCCAGAATAAGAATCGCCATTGCCAACATCACCCCAGGAATGCTTCGCCACGCCCGCGAATCAATGGCCAGTAGACTTGAAGAATGTCTACATCAAGATGGTAGACACATCGAACATTTGCGCTAAAGGACATTAATTTCCTGTTTGTTACAGGATTAATCTTGCAAAATTTATGATATCTTACAAAAACTAATTTTTCATTAACATTATTGTATTGATTTCTTACAAATTCTCATTTTTGTGATAATTTGAAACTACATGAACGATTTGTTTAGTGGATGCCAGAGAATTTTTTAATTAAATTTCTATGAGTCTGGAAAATGTACTACAATTAATTTCCTCATTGATCTCGAGTTTTTTTTTATAAAATGTCCGAAAAATTTGGGCACTCTGATCTTTTCCACACTGTATATTAAGTAGAATATTTTGTGCTATTTTCACGAAAAATAAAATTTAGGGGCGTAGAAAATGAAGATGGTACTTCAATTTTGGGAAATTTAATTTAGCAGTCAAATCATGAACTAAGCAATAAAAGCTAAAGTACAAGCACTTGTAAATATTTTTCCAATTTGTGGTAATTTAATTGAGTAGTTAAACCTTGAGCCAGGATATAAATTTACATAAACAAACACTTGTAAATTAATTTCCGTATGTGTAAATTCTATTGAATAGTTAAACGTTGAAACAGGATATACAAGTTCAAGCACTTGTAGATATTTTTCCAATTTTTTCTTATTTAATTGAGTTGCTAAATCATGAACCAGGATTTAAAAGTAAAATTAAAAGTACTTGAAATAGTTTATACCAACTTGTGGTAGTTGAATCGAGAAAATATTTCATGAATAAACAATTTTCCTTCAACGAGTTATACTCTACTTGATTGCATATATTGAGGAGAAACATTGTGTGCTATTTTCACGAAAGTTAAAATTTTGGTGGCCTAAAAAATGAGGATTCAACCCGAATTTGTGGTAATTTAATTGGGTAGTTAATTCATGAACCAGGCAAAAAAGGACAATTACAATTAAAAGCACCAGATAACGTTTCTTCTCAAATTGTGGTAATTGTATCGAGAAATTAAATAACGAATTAGGAATTTTACATCAACGAGGCTTACCCAATTTGATTACATATATTATGGAGAGTATTTCTATGGGGCGCCGTTTCGGACAAAATTCCAAACACATATGACAACAATAATTTGAGAGTGGAAAACAATAATTTGAGAGTGGAAAACAACAATTTGAACGAGGAAAACAATAATTTGAACGAGGTAAACAATAATTTGAACGGGGAAAACAATTATTTGAACGGGGAAAACTATAATTTGAGAGTGGAAAACAATAATTTGAGCGAGGAAAACAATAATTTGAACGAGGAAAACAATAATTTGAACGGGGAAAACAATAATTTGAACGGGGAAAACAATAATTTGAACGAGGAAAAAAATAATTTGAACGAGGAAAACAATAATTTGAACGGGGAAAACAATAATTTGAGAGTGGAAAACAATAATTTGAACAGGGAAAACAATAATTTGAACAGGGAAAACAATAATTTGAACGAGGAAAACAATAATTTGAACGATCGATGAAAACAATAGTTTGTTTACTTACATAAGTAGGGACTCTGCAGAACTACGTCATGCACAAAGAAACGTACCAGGAGGAGGGGCTTAAATAGCTTTCATCCTGTAGAAAAAACACACCATAATGGCGCTGGCGAGTGAAACTAAACCCGAATTGCTAAGTCCCTTTTCTAAAACTGATAAAGTATAAAGAGTTTTAGGGAATTCGACAGACGTCGGCAATCCTACCCTATAGGTGTCGAATGCCAGTGGCAACTTAGCCCCCCCCCCCAAATAATCCGTAAACCCTACCAAAAACTAGCTGTTGGAACCTAAAATTCTGTAGCAATATATAAAAAATTTTCAATATCAAACAGTAAAATTTTGAAGAAAAAACAGATGGAGACAAGTAAAATGTTTCATGTTCTTTCGAAGCGAGTCCCAATAGTGTGGACTAAAAGCTAACCAAAACTAAAATTAAACCTAAAACGAGTGAAAATCCTTCATAATCGGTTCCGTAGTCTTTATCAATGAAAGGTTGTATATTTTTAAAATATGAATAATTTCACGTTGACACAAATTTACGGATAGTTATAAAGGTCTACACATTTTCCAATGAATCCATTAAGCTCGATTCCCACTCGACCGAAAAAACCCGGCGGAAATGACACAGCCAACGGTAGAAATTTTAACTTACGCCGGCGTCCGGCGGTAGACCGTTCACACTACGACTGAATTTCAGTTTGGCGGTATACCGTTCACACTACGACTGAATTTTCAGTTCGGCGGTAGATATTTTTGGGTCACGTGACAGATTTGAGTTGCTTCCACAACATCTATTTCACACTCTGAATTGGCATCTTTATCCCCTTGTCGCTTAGATCGTAAAATAAGGGATATTTTCTATCCTCCTCAGTAAAGTCTTCCTTATTAACATCTTATCTCTTTTAACTTTCGTAAGTTTCATTTTTCTTTCTTGGTGGTATGTTTCCGAAAAGCCTTGGTCAACCACAAAAAAATGGCGGCTATCAATCGATCTCGCGTGTGCGTGCGCTCTTGAAATGTATGACGTTGTCAGTGGGATAATTTCATTGGTCAAGACACCGGCGTAACGCCGAACACGACCGAAAAAATAGAACACAACTTACGCCCGACTGAACGGAAATTCTGTCGGGCTCGGCGTAAAGATTTTTCGGTCGAACCCCTTTCTGCCGGGTTTCCGTCGTGTTTTCCGTCGAGTGGGAATCTAGCATTATGCAATTTTTTATATTAAGTTCTTATAATAACTTTCAAAGAGTTTGCCCAGATTTAGCCCCCCCCCCCCCAAATTTCAAACCCTAGCGACGCTACTGAAGGCAGGAACCAATGGGAACTAGTGCATTAGGTCTGATTGGTTCTTGCCTTTGGCAAGGTAAAATTCGTGTCCAGAAGATTAGCCAGAATGCTAGGGGTGATCATGGAGCCGCGCTTTCCTTTAAAACATTGCATTACCAAAGTAGGAAATCCATGGACACTTTTATACTTTTATAATTACTTACGGTTTCTTTTTTAGCTTAATTAGACGAGTAATTAATTAGAAATTAGTAATTCTAATTAATTAGTTTGATAAATAAATGCCTAATTTCTAATGGAATTTAATTAGTTTCTATGTCTAATTGATAATTGGCTAATTAATTAGATCATAAATAATTGTCTAATTGCTAATTCTAATTCAATTAGTTGTCAGCTAAGTAGCACAGCTCTGGAAATATTAAATTAATTTGAATTTTAATTTCATTCGGAGGTATTTTCTGGATGTTTCACTATGCAGAGAGGTCTTATCAATAGTAGAAGAATCGATAAAAAAATCACTCGGTATTCCATTTACTGTTTGAGATTGAAAATTTTTTATATATTGCTACAGAATTTTGGTTGCCAACAGCAATTTTTGGTAGGGTTTACGGATTATTTTTGGGGCGGGGCTAAGTTTAAAATTTGGGGGCTAAAGCCCCCCCCCCAAAAAAGGCCTAGCGACGCCACTGCCTGCCTTTGGCTTAACTAGTCTTTAGCAAGCTAAGCCACTGTGTAGCAGACAAACCATCTTTAAGGGGCACCAACGGAGCCGCGCTTTCCTTTAATACCATCGAAAAATGGGTACGGAAGCCGTAAATTATTCTCGAAAAATTAGACAAGCTTCGAGCCTTCCGTCTTGTTAAAATTTGTCTCATTTCTTCATTTTCTTGCCACAGTTCCTAAAAGGAACTCCTGAGTAGTAAATCCACGAGCACTGCTATTAATTCAAGAAGGTAAAATAGTCGAACTTTCGAAATGGGGCAGTTACGATTTACAAAATTTTCTTAGACTTCACTGTGGGGGAATTTCATTGACAAAGAGAGAGAGAGTACTAGCAGAAGGGGATAATAGAAGAAGGATGCCACTCTGTA
Organism: Phalangium opilio; assembly: GCF_054372755.1. Classification (NCBI taxonomy): domain Eukaryota; kingdom Metazoa; phylum Arthropoda; class Arachnida; order Opiliones; family Phalangiidae; genus Phalangium; species Phalangium opilio. Next base: position 4,020,524 of record NW_028324185.1, read on the forward strand.
TCATCTTAATACATTAGTTACGTAACGTCATTCTTCCCAGGCTCACGATTTTTGTTTGCTCTCCCGCTCAACAAACTACAGATGGGCATCGCACCGTGCACGGGGTGAATTCTATAACTGTTTGGTACTAAATCCTATGCAATCAACTCTCTAACCTCGTCTCGAGGTGAAACAAAAATCCACAAGCGCGTCTTGCCAAATAGTTTAACGCAAATAGACTAATGATGAGGGTACTATTTATCGCGTATGTGATTTGGTTCAGTAACCTTGCTCCAAATGTTCCGATCTTGGGAAGAATGACGTTACGATGACCGCTTTGTGGTACACTTCTCTCGAAGAGAAGTATTATATACTTCTGGTACTAGTAACTCTACTAAAAAGAAAGGTCTTGCCGTCTTAGGTAATCCTCGTTCGTTAAGGCTTGATGATTATTTCTTTTGTGATGCCCTTGTAAACTGGCAAGAACAGAAGAATGGTTTAGTGCAACTTCTTGTTCCACCACTCTTCTATTAGCGTGAATTGTCTTCAAAACGTGCTACGATGTCAAAATCTCTATCCTCATTGCAGACAGTATAGTCTCTTCTACGTCCACGATCTTGCACTAACGAAATCACGAATTGGTGTTCGCCAATGTCGATAAAGGCGTTTCGCACCGGATATCGTTGGTGTGGAAAGCGTTCGGCATATAACATTGCCTTTAGTTGAACGTTACCGCGACCGTCACCAAAAAAAAAACATTTAGTCCAATTTGTCCTGGTTGGAATAGCTTGGCATTTTGCTAGGAAACGAGACTAACTACTGTAATTCTAGTATTCAGCTGCAACACTACAAACCCAGTATATCGAAAGGGACCGGAAATACCACAATCATGGGGTTTATTGTGGTGAAGGTCGCTTTAACGTTCGACACGTGACACCGCTGCAAGTTTTGACCTCTAATGTCGTGACCCGATAGGTCAAACATTTACCATCCTTGTTTTTAGGCTCAACTCTGCGGTATTGCCTGTTCCATTAGATATACTAGGTCTGTAGTGATACAACTGTAACATTACGCCTATTAATAAGGCACAAATACTTTAAAAAACATCGGTCGGACGTTTTGGAAAAAGTGTACGGTATTTCGAAATCCAATTTGATTTCTTCGGATCCAATGGATTTCATCGAATTTTGAGATTTTTCCCGTGATTCCGTCGGATTTTTATATTTCTACAGTGATTTTGACGGATTTTGCAATATTGCCTTGATTTCGTTGGATTTTGAGGTTTTTCGCGTGATTTCCTTGGATTTTGAGATTTTTCCAGTGTTTTCCTCGGATATTGTGATTTCTTTGGATTTTGGATTTCGTTAATTTTGTAATGGATTTCACGATTTCTTTACTGATTTTGTGATTTCGCTTCTGATTTTGTGATTTCTTTGTTGATTTCGTGATTTCTGTGTTGATTTCGTGATTTCTGTGTTGATTTCGTGATTTCTTTCTTGATTTCGTGATTTCTTTCTTGATTTTGTGCTTTGTTTACTGATTTTGTGATTTGTTTACTGATTTTATGATTTCTTCTCCGATTTTGTGATTTCGTTGCTGATTTCCGATTTTTTATTTGATTTCGAAATCAGCAATGATTTTGGATTTCTTAAGTTGGATTTCACGGGTAGCGTACGGGATTTCATGAATGACCGACCCTTCGGTAAAAAATCATATCAATAATTGTTCGCCAATATTAAAACACCCCTAACCTTAGATTTGGACTAAATAAGGGAAATATAAAGTTTCTTTGGGAAAAACTTTGAAGCAAAAGGTCCAAGTCATCTGTGGCACCGAGAAAAAAGACCTTTGTTAAAATTTCTTGTCGTCACGTAGCAGCTAGGATCGAATTACCGTAGTTAGTCTCGTGTCTTATCAAAATGCCAGCCTATTCCAAGCAGGACAAATTTAACATGATGTTTATGATGATTACCCAAGACGGCAAGACCTTTACGTGAACTAATTGAAGCCGATCCATTACTTTTAGAAAGGTACTGATCTCTGACGAGGCTATATAGGGATGGTTCATTAAACCGGTGTAACGTACAGTATTGGACCTAACAAAATTATCACTGGTTACGACATCATAATCATCAACTGCGATGGAAGATGAAACTTGGTGGGCATTCTTGGAAACCGAGTTATCGAACCCTTCTTCTCGATGAGAAAATCACTGAAGACATTTTCTCGTACTTCCTACGTCTATGAGTTTAGTGCTTGTAAATGTATAGCAAGACATGGACAGTCGTCTTGAAGAGTCCCTCCACCCCAATGGTACTCACATCGAACATTTACGTTGAGGTGTTTAATAAACAGATTAGTCTAGAGGTTGTAATAATAACGCCGAAGGGGGGTTATTATGAACTCCAGTGTTTTTGCAACTCGGGAATGGGCATTTACAATTCATAGTTATTTAAGAAATAATACATTTAAATCCTAAAAACAATCTACTCCCATAATGATATATTTAATAATGCAAAACTCATGAACTTTAACATATTCATCTTTTTTTTGTGTTGTGTATGTTGTGCTTAAAACATGGTGGGAAATATACATATTTTAAAATATTTATAACAACACGAATCAAGGATTATGCGTCCAATTCCGGCTTTGGAAAATATCATCGAGCCCTTAGTTAAAACTTCGTCACCGATTTTAGAAGACTCAACCTCTTCTTCAAGCAGTATCACAGGACAGTATAGTGGAACGTCTGTCATTGCATCAACTGCTACATCTTTATCAAACACGTGTCCAAGTCCACCTTTGGTAAATATCGAGCCATTTGTTAAAACTTCGTCAGCGATATTAGATCGACAAATCACTACATTGGAAAATATTGAATTACCTTCCGTTACAAGTACGGCTTTGGTATTAGATGAAATACATATATTGAAAAAACTAGCACAAGAGTTTTTAGTTCATAAACTTGATAATTTAGATACTTGTGCCTGGTCAGTTGACGTATTGAAAGATTCTGAAATACACATTAATGTGATAAAATGCCTGAAGTTTAGAATTAGTGGCAATACTAGTTTAGTTATAGTTGACCTAACTCATTGTCTAGTCCCAACAGTTTATTTTGGCAATGAGTTACTATCGCAAGATCATCTACTATTTTCATCAAGCTCAGTTGACTTTAAGGGTTCAGTTTTAAATATAAATGACTTGATGAATGTATTAGATGAAATCGAAAACTGGGAAATATGTCGTGGCATTCAGGGCGAATTATTTTTCCATTTTAAAGACAAACATTTAAAACCTGCATATACTTGCATGGTTAGCCAATCAATTCGATCTGAAAAATGTGAAAAATTATTTTTTGGCCAGTTTACAACACTTTGCCCGTCGTGTCGTAAAACCAAAGTAGTTTTGAAGACTAGAAAACGGAGAGAGAAAACACACGCTGTTAAAAGTACAAATATTCGCTACATGACTAAAGACGAGGTAAAAGATCAGTTTGTGGAAGTAAAGAAAAATAATAAAGCTTTGAAGAAAAGGAATAGAGTATTAGACTTAAAAGTCAAGAAGAGCTTCAAAAAAGATGGATTTTTTTATGACGGAAGAAGAAAGTAAAGATTTTGAAGAAATTGTCAGAAAAAATCCATTTCAAAGCAAATCTACATTTCATAAACTGCTGATGCGTGAACAAATGAGATTAATTAGGACAAAAAAATCCAGACCAAGGAAATGGCACCCAGCTATAGTACAGTGGTGCATTTCGATAAAAGCAAGGTCACCCAGTGCCTACGAAGCTGTGCGCCAAGCTTTTATGTTGCCTTCTCAAAAAACGCTTTTCAATTACTCTGTTGATTTGTCAACAAAAAGTGGATTTAATGATTCGGCGCTGCTAGAAATGCGAGAAAAAGCCGATATAGACAATTTAGAAGAGCACCCAAAGTATATCAGTTTAGTCATCGATGAAATGCAAATCAAACAGGATTTAATATTCAACAGCAACACGGGAGAATTAATTGGCGCTACGAATCTCAATCAGTTCAGGGACCCTATTCTCTAAGAGTTTTCGACCGTAAAGTTTACGATTCCCGAAAAGTTTACGGTCGACGAAAACCGTTTTCTCAAAATGTGTATTCTGTAACTTTTCGACGGGAAACTTTACGGACAAGGTTCCCGTAAAGTTTTCAGCCGATAGATGGCTGCCGTTAATGGCTTTTCAATCTGAAAACACTCCTTTTTGGCGGGAAGTTTGAGTTTAAAAGAAGTTTCTAATACTTGTTAAGCCTAATTATCGCAATGGCACGTCGATTACTAAATTTAGAAATACTTTTGGCCGCTGAAAATGAACAAAGGCGATGTTTAGCGAGACAAAGAGTAATTCGCGATAGGTCTAGGGCTTTTGAATTGAATGATCTTAAATTTCGACACTTGTTTCGGTTGCATCGGCACTTAGTAATTCAACTTTGTGGAGAGCTCGAAGAAACGCTTTCGGGGGTCAGACGAACCGCGATACCAGTAGATACCAAAGTAAGATAACTCCAAGTATATAATTGTGTAGGTATAAATTGTTTTTAAATTCTTGCAGATTCTGGTTGCTTTGCGGTTTTACGCTATTGGAAGTTACCAACTTGGGATAGGGCAGGATTTGTACCTGGCCGTGAGGCAACCTACTGTTAGTAGGTGTGTTAACGACGTTAGCGAAGCTATTGTTAGAAAATATACGTCTAAATATATCAAGTTTCCTACGACCGAAATTCAACAAGAGGCTATAAAACAAAGGTACATTCAGTATTTGCTTTTCTATTTATAGAAATTTAATGTTTCGGCACTTAGATTTTACACTGAAACTGGATTTCCGGGTGTAATTGGGGCTATAGATTGCACTCATGTTGCCATTGTTACCCCAAAAACCACAGACGAAGAATATAGAGAATATTTATATGTGAATCGAAAAGGGTATCATTCAATTAACGTTCAGTTAGTAAGTGTAATGTGTGTGCAATCAATTCAAAGCTATTTCCTAATAAGAATTCATTCGAGGTTTGCGACTTTGATCTTATCATACTCAATGTCAATGCGAAATTTCCAGGATCGGCTCACGACTCTCATATTTATAGAACCTCAAAAGTTTCAAATTTTCTAGAAGGTAGTTACCGTTCTGGCACATTGAGAAACTCTTGGTTTGTAGGTAAGTTTTTTGTAGTCAAAATTGTACCGCACATCGCGAAAACATTGTAACTTCACTTATTTCCGCAAAAATAAAAAATAAAACAATTGAATTTATGTTTCGTTAAATTAAGGTGATTCGGGTTACGGGCTTACTCCGTGGCTAATGGTACCGGTTTCGCGACCCCGCGCTGACTCGGCAGAAAGTCGTTACAACGTCGCTCACGCTTCAGCTAGACACATTATCGAATGTGTAAATGGCGTTTTAAAACAAAGATTTCGTTGTCTACTCAAGGACAGAGTTTTACACTATGCCCCTACACAAGCTAAAAATATTATTAACGCGTGTTGTATATTGCACAATATCTGCCGACTCAATGGAGTTCCAGATGAGGAGTTTCAAAACGTAAACAATATGCCTATCCCTGACAGAATCTTTCCGCCGGATGAGGTTCCTCGCGGTGATAATTGGCAGAGAATTGGAGCACAAGTTCAACAACGTTTAATTCGTCGTTTCGAGTGAGGTCAGCCAGAGGCTTCAAAAGATGATTTCCAAAAACTTACAAGCTGTTTGAAAACGGCACTTATAGGAACCTTATGTTTATTCATTTTTAAAATTGTGTTATGGATAAAGTTGGCATACATAAATGAGATAATAAAAGGCATTGAACTTGTTGTTTTAAGCTTATTGGTTTTTTAACATTCACGGCGTTCATTCAGAACCTGTACCATGTTCGTTAGAGCAGAAGAAAATTGTAGTTGCGCTTTCACACCTTGCCTAGTAATCTCCAACTTCTTTAATTTGTAATCGACCAAATTTTTGCTTGCTTCAGCTTTTATCTCCTCAGCTTTTGCTTTTCGGTGCTCAGCTTCAGAGATTTTTTCTAAAGCTTTGGCATTACATTCAAGGGCACGTTGAATTCCCCTTAAAATTTCGTCAGTTGAAGACTGAATCTCTTTCAACTCCTTTGCTGCAGCATCGTAAGGAGCCAATCGTGCAGCTGACATTTTCTTACCCTGTGTCTGATATTTTTCTATATTTAAAAGAATACAAAATTAAAAACCAGTAATTACATTCTTAGCTGTCCTAAAATTTACTTTTTGGCTTTTCCGAAACATTTTCATCTTGTCCAAATGCATCTTGGTTCACTTCATCTCCACCATCCATGAAAGTGGATTTATTGAAATCACTAGTTTTACTTGTACCAGGTTTAGGTGATAAGGAACGATAAACATCATAGGTTTTGCCAAAATCATCAGAAAATTCTAACTGTTCAATGTTTGTGTCAGGAGTTATCTCTACTCTACAAGATTGATCATCTGAGAGACTATGGCTCATTGGTTTTGAAACTGTTGCATAATTGGAATTCTGAAAATTAGATGGTTTTAGGTTCACTTGAATTTAATTGGGCATGAATCAGCGAGTATCAACAATACTGTCAAATTATAATTACAATTTACCTGGGTTTCATTATCAAAGCCAGCTTCATTAATGAATTTGTCCCCGGCAACTACAATTTTCCCAATAACTTCAAGTAGTTTGCTTTCTAAAACTGTCAAGGGTTTGGGTGGTGGCCCACCGCCAGTCTTTGGTCTTTTTAAACTAGCTGCCTTCTTTTTGACCGCAGTTTTCCAATCCGAAAGTGTCTGAATCAAAAAGATGTATTTAATTTTTACTAAGAATAGTTAAAATATCATTGTAACTCACGGATTTCCATTTATCCACGTCTTTTTGTGCTCCACTGCCACAACTATTAAGCTTCAACATTAATACTTCCCATAATGCATCATACTGGGCTCTTGTAAAATCATTTGTAAGTTTTCCTCTTTAAAGTTTTTGTGTTTTTCTAGAAACTCTACCATAATCTCCTGTTGGTCAGGGGAGACCCTCAACCCTCTCTTTAACACTTCACTCATATTCTAAATTTGAATTCAATTTCATAAAAAAGAAAGATTTATACGCTATAAATCAGTCAGACGGTCAGACAGCCGAGGCTACTCGCCATAAAAGTTTGTCTGCATGACCCTGGATCCCTGACACGCGACGCGAGCCCTCTGTCGGTGCGATTTTACATTTTTAGCGGGAATATTAAACATTTCGTAACGGAAAAGTTACAGAATTAAAAAAAATTTTAGTTTACGGTCGTCCGTTAAAGGCTTAACGGAAATCCGTTAACTTTAACGAGAAGGAAAACTTTACGGTACGAATAAAAAAATTACAGAATAGGGTCCCTGAAATGAAGTGGCAAGATTAGAAAATGACATGGAAGTTAGGATGAAAGGCCCCACAGATGATGGAAACATAAATTTGGCTAATCACGTTCTCCAGTTGATGGTCAGGGGACTTACAACAACTTTTAAATACCCTTACGCCTTTTTCCCCTGTGAAAATTTGCATGCAGAGGACTTATATCCTATACTTTGGGAAGGCATTGAAAATTTACAGGCAGCTGGATTTCGCATACTCGCCGTTTTTTGTGATAAAGCATCTTCAAATATGAAGTTAATTAAAATATGTACTGAACTAAATCAAAAAGAGAATAATCACAGAGTTCGATTTAAAACCAAGAATCCATTCAATAATGGGGAGCCGCTTTTCTTCGTTTCGGATGTCTGTCATAATATTAAAACAGCAAAGAATGGCTCCTCACTGGAAGCCATTAAGAATGCTGGTTCCGTGGGCTTTACTGGAGTGGACAAGGGTTCCTTCAAACTCCTTCAGAACACGGAAACCACCAGAACCACTGCAGCCGAGTCTACGGCAGGGGGTGGGACTAGCGAGATGGGGGATCTCGCTGTGGAGCTCGCTGGTGTCGCTCTAGGCACAGAGGGGGAGGGGTGGCTCATTCGGAAGCTTGTTCTTCCATGGATGAGTCCACCCTACTGAAAGAATCGGATGGGACCCTTCGGGATCCAGCCGATGTGCGCTCTAGTGGTCCTGATGAGGGGGAGGATCTTGGGACTGGGAGCTTGCCTGTCGGGGGGGAGGTGCCACTAGCCCTCTCGGGACCGATGAGGTGTAGCTAGGTCCCTTCTGAAGCCCTTTTTTAAGGACCATGGGGACGCTACGTGCAATTCAAATCAATCTGCACCATAGTAAGGCGGCCTCTGCGGTACTCTGCAGGAGGTTTGCTATAGAGGGTCTTGATCTGGCCCTCATACAAGAACCGTGGATTTGCCATGGCAAAATCCTCGGTCTTGACGCGGCGGGGTTACTATTTTATGACCATACTGCTGCTAGACCTAGGGCGTGTATTCTGGTTCGGAGGGATCTTTGTTGTATCTCTCTACCGCTGTACACGTCCCAGGACACGGCGGCCGTGAAGCTAGTCCTGGCCACTGGGCATGCCAAGTTGACTATCACGGCTGCCTCTGCATACTTTGCCCACGACGCGGACTCTCTCCCGACAATTGAGGTGATCAATTTGGTCAATCAATGTGAAAAGAGAGGGGACAAATTGATCATTGGCTGTGACGCCAATGCTCATCACATCACGTGGGGCAGTTCTGACTGCAAACGGAGAGGTGATGATTTACTAGAATATTTAGTTGGTTGTAAACTCTATATTTTTAATCAAAACAATGAACCTACTTTTGTTACTTCTAATAGAAGGGAGGTCATTGACCTCACGCTAGCCACGGAAAACCTCATGTCCTCCGTGTCTAACTGGCATGTGTCTAATGAGCCGTCTTTGTCGGATCATAGGCACATCTGCTTCACTGTCGCGACTACCTCTGTCCCGGCGGGGACGGAGATACGCAATCCAAAACGGACCAATTGGGCCGGCTCTAGGGAAGACCTAATCCTACGCTACGGAGGGGGTCACACTCCTAAACTTACTTCACCTAAGGATCTTGATAGCGCTGCTGCTGATATACAGTGCTCCATCATGGAGTCGTTCCACCGGAACTGCCCACTTAAGACCGTCAACCGCTCGAGGTTTGTCCCTTGGTGGAACGCGGATCTCAGCCGGCTTCGTAAATATACGCGCAGGCTCTTTAACAAAGCCAAGCGCACGGGTGACTGGACTGGATACAGGCAGTCCCTTAACACCTACAACAGCGCCATTAGAGCTGCTAAGAAGGACTCCTGGCGGACCTTCTGTGAGCAAGTCTCCAATGTCCCTGCTACGGCTAGGGTCATGAAGATTCTAGCGCACGACAGCTCACATCGACTTAATGCTATTAAGCTGCGGGACGGTGTGTACACTAAGTCTGGGGCTGAGACTCTCAAGCACATGCTGGAGGTCCATTTTCCTGACAACGTTTATCAATCCAACAAACCCTGACTCTCTCTACCGTGTCCTGCACAGGGCTAAGAGGGAAGACTGGCTTGTAGCCAGACAGGTTGTCACGATTCCCAAGCTTCGGTGGGCTGTCAACTGTTTTGAGTCCTACAAGTCTCCGGGAACCGATGGGGTCTTCCCTCTGCTTTTGCAGGAGGGCTTAGACCACATCGCCTCTCCGCTATGCAGGATCTACAGACTCAGCATTGCTCTCGGTCACATACCTCGTGACTAGAAACGCTCTAGGGTCATCTTTATTCCCAAGCCCGGGAAGACTTCCTATCTCTAGGCGAAGTCATTTAGGCCCATATGCCTGACTTCCTTCTTCCTCAAAATTCTGGAGAAGCTGGTGGACAGGTACATTAGAGACGAGGTACTTTCGGTAACTCCTCTCTCTTCTTTACAATTTGCTTACCAAAAAGGCAAATCCACTGAGACGGCCCTTCACGGCCTTACGAATTGCCTGGATAGGGCATTCGAGTTTCAGGAAATTTCACTGGCCGTCTTCCTCGACATTGAGGGGGCCTTTGACAAGGTCTCTAGCTCAGTTATTACTGAAGCTGTTAAGAGATTTGGCATCAGCGACACTCTTGGCCGCTGGATCAAGTCCATGCTTACCGACCGCGAGGTGTCGGCGTCCCTCCTTGGGGACTCTCTAGGGGTGACTACCAGCAGGGGCTGCCCTCAGGGTGGAGTGCTCTCCCCCCTGTTGTGGTGCCTGGTGGTGGACGAACTCTTGGGGAGGCTCGTGTGTGCTGGGGGCTGCTGCTGCTTCGGGTATGCGGACGATGTAGCGATAGTCTTTACCGGGAAGTTCCCGGATACTGTTACCGCGCTTATGAGATCTGCTCTCTCTAGCGTGGAGCAATGGTGTCAGGCGGTCAACCTCACCGTTAATCCTGATAAAACTGTCCTTGTTCCTTTTACGAGGAAGAATACTAAGGATCTGTTCAATGATATCTCTTTCTTTGGCCAGGTCCTGACAAAGTCCTCCGAGGTGAAATACCTGGGGGTGACCTTTGATTGCAGACTCACATGGAAGCCGCATCTTGATCGGTGTATTAAGAAGGCCAAGATGCTCATCTGGAGGACCAGGAGCTCTGTCGGCAAGACTTGGGGCCTCAACCCCAAGGCTGTACACTGGCTCTATACTGGGATCATCAGACCCATACTATCTTACGGGGCACTTGTCTGGTGGACAAGGGTCCGGCTTAAGACGGTGCAGCCTGCGCAAGCTTCAAAGGCTTGCCTGCATTGGTGTTACGGGGGCCATGAGATCGACCCCAACTGCTTCCCTGGAGGTGCTCCTTGACATGCTTCCTCTTCATCTCTTCATTGAGGAAGAGGCTGTCATGGGGGCCTACAGGCTCAACATTAGTGGCTGCTGGGTTCCAAGACTTTGGGATTACAGCCATACGAAGCTCTTTCGGGAGTACGCCGCACTTGAGCCGTCGCTAACGATGTGCTCTGACAAAACCGTTACCAGTTTTGATTTCACTAAGCCATTCAACATCCACTTCCCCAAACGAGCAGAGTGGACTAACCTGCTGCCTCTTGGCACTGGAGGTGAAACTATTTGGTTCACCGATGGTTCCAAGACTGATTCCGGCGCTGGCGCCGGCTATTACTGCCAAACCACAAGGGTCGGCTTTTCTGCATGCCTGGGCACCTTCGCTAGTGTGTTCCAGGCGGAAATTGCCGCGATCTGTTATTGCGCAGATTACTGTATTAACAAAGGGTATACCGGACGGACTGTGAGAATTTATTCTGACAGTCAGGCCGCTCTGAACGCGCTGAACCAGTGTCAGATTACCTCTCAACTGGTGCGCAGCTGCCTTGATCTGCTAGCGCCACTGGCATCATGCAACAGGGTTCTGTTGTACTGGGTGCCAGGGCATAGCGGATATCATGGCAATGAGCAAGCCGATAGATTTGCGAAAAGGGGTGCGGAGGCCAAGCTCTTGGGGCCGGAGCCGGCCGTCCCCATCCCCTACATGCACGTCAAACGGTGTCTGCATGACAGGTTGACTGTCATACAAAACCAGCTCTGGCGTAACATGGAGGGCCAGAGACAGACAAAACTGTTAGTCAATGGTCCCTGCAAGTCTCGTGCTAGAGACCTAATTTCGCTCAGCAGATGGGATATTAGGCTGGCCACCGGTCTTCTGACCGGGCACTGTCGGCTTAATAGGCACCTCCATCTGATGGGTTTTGCCGACAACCCTCTCTGTAAGTCGTGTAAGGAGAAGGAAGAAACATCCGCTCACGTACTTTGCGAGTGCGACTGCTTCGCCTCGCTTAGACTAGAATATTTTGATTCACACACTTTGGAACCCTCGCGGGTCTCCTCTATTACGGTGGAGCGAATTCTTCGCTACGCTGTAGCCACGGGTCTATTCAAGGCCTGAATATGTGGGTGCACAATATGCCTTTGGCATCGATGCAAGGGCGCGAGCCCCCCTACTCACTAATAATAATAATAACATATTTGACCTCTGTGACGCGAAAGCGCATTTTTGTATGATTCAGTTTAAGATTGTTTTCACGAGCTTTGTTGAGATCTAGGCAAATTCTCATCTTGTATGGTTTCTTGACGACTACCATGCTAGAGATCCATTCCGTGGGTTCAGTGTATTTCGCTAGAACACCTTGACTCGTGTATTTTATGTCAAGGCATTCAAAATGTGAAGGTGTCAGAGCTCACTAATCTAAAAGGTGCTTCTAAAAATCAGTGTACAAATTCACTTCACTCAACAGAATGTTTTTATATATATGTTGCCAAAATTAATACTATATCAAGAATATGTAGTAATTGTTATCGACTCAAAAGGAATTTGGCCAAGAGATTGAAAAGACGAAAAGCATCTTCAAACCTTAATCAGAAAACTCAATTACGAAATATGACTAAAGTTCAAAAAATACCGTTACTAAAGGAGATTTTTAAAGTAATTAAGAAAGTGACAAAGAAAACCCAGGTTTTGAAGCAAAGTCTAGAAAAGCTTATAAACACAATTGAAAAACTCCCCGAATCTGAAAGAAATATTTCTATTCCAGTAGTTGAGGATAATCCGTTAATTAGTAACGAAAAGTTTTTATGATGAAGTTTCAAATTCATATGATTTTAAATAATAAAAAAAAGAAGTGGGATTCGGTAGTCGTTAAATGGTGCCTTTACCTTCGTAGTAAATCTTTGGCTTCTTATGAGGCACTAAGAGGCGTTTTCTTTCTGCCAGCACTAAATACTCTCTATTCATATTCATCAGTATTTTCGGGAAAAAGTGGCTTTATTTTAGAGGCAATTAAAAAAATAAAAGCCAAGATTGATATTGAGGATTTAGATGAGCATCAAAAGTATTTTTCGATATTGGTTGATGAAATGAAAATTAAGGAGGACCTGGTTTACAAGGCGTCTAATGGAGAAATTGTTGGGTTTTGCCACCTGAATGAAGCTGGTGCTAAGCTAAAAAGTGCAGAAAACCAAGCATTGGGTTTAGGTTCAAAGGATCCTCCTTTAGCTTCGCATGTTATGGCAATTATGGTTAGTGGACTGGCTACAAACCTCAAACACATTCTTGCATACTTCCCGTGCCAGTCAGCGGATACTTCCATGTCAGCGGATGACCATTATTCTATCATTGATCAAGCTATAGAAATATTGGAGAACAACCATTTCAGAGTTTTGACAGTTACTTGCGATAAATCGGCCATTATTCAGAAGTTGATCCGAATGAGCACGGAATTAGACCCTGTCAAGGGTGTTGCCTACAAAGCACCTAATATATAATATATGCGCCGATGGAAGAGCCAAGAGATATTTTTTATATATCAGATGCCCCCACCTAATTAGAACCGTTCGGAACTGTTTTGCCAATAGTGGAGAAGAGAAATCCCGTTTACTTAAGAAAAATGGAGAAAAAATTCTAGCTCTCTTAGATAAGACTTCATACTGCTCTTAATGTATAAGGAGGGTTTTTCGTTTGGATGTAGTTTTTTTTTGCATTGTACTTATTGGTTCGAAACAATTCCACAGAACTACAATTTTGGCCCGCAATATGTGGTTAAAATTTCAAAAAGATCCACGCATTAGTTTATTTTATAAAAAATAAAGTTGCTAAGGGTGGTTTTCATTTCCTTAAAATTAGTCAGTGTTTTTGGTGAAAAAGTAAAATTTTCCCATACAAATAACATGGAGTTTTTCTAGAATTTAGCCATTTTGTGGCCACCCTTTTGAAATGAAAGTGATGCCACGAATATTCGGTTACTATTCGGTATTCGGCCTATTCGGCCATTTTTTTCGTATTCGGTATTCGGCCGAATATTTCGTAATATTCGGCCGAATACCGAATCTCCAATCATGAAGGAAAAAAACGGAAAAACTACTCAAAAATTATTTATTTCAATAACAATTTTTAGTTTAATATTTATAATCTACCAGTGGTAAGTTGTGATGAATAAAAAAAAGCATATAGTAACACGATCTACTCGCAAATGAACCAAAAACCTAAAGACGCTATAGACGGGTCCTATAGTGTTAAAGAGAGCGCGTTGAAAAATCGTAACTTCCCCCTTTTCATTCCCTCCTTCCCGAGTTTATAACCAACGTTGAAAGCTTCCGCGCAGGCGCGCTGTAGCAGAGGCGGTAGAAAGCGGATCTAAACAGTGCATCCCTCTCTCGGCTTGCGCGCCAATATTGCGCAGAGCAGTAATCGCGTTAGAGCTAGTGCCGAGAGGAGAGGAGAGTTTTCCCACGTGACCCTACATTTCGCGAAGCCGTCCGCCTATTCACCTCACCATTCCATACCCTTCTTGTTCCATGATGAGACCTGTCCCATTGCGGTCCGTGCGGGGGATGTACGTATTTCGCAGAACGGGTTACAGCTCATAACCGGTTTCGCGCGAGTTGCACATATCTCACGCCCGAATATTCGGTGGCCGAATATTCGGTGCTTCGGCCGAGAGCATGGCCGAATATTCGGTATTCGGTATTCGGCAAAATCAATATTCGCGGCATCACTAAATGAAATATTCGTTTGTTACGTTTGGGAACGGTTTTATATCAAAATATAAACCTTTTTCTTGGATCATTTTTAAGGTTTTTGAGAAAAATTAAGTTCTAAATTTCATGTTTTTACCTCTCCGAGTGACGTATGTCACGGAGAGGTATTACACCGGCCGTGTCTGTGTGTGTGTCTGTCTGTCTGTGTGTCTGTCTGTCAGACCCCACGTGACCGCGTTCGCAGTTTGCGTATCGGAGCAAACGTGTTCCCAATTTCCGGACTGCATTGACAGTTCATGGAAATTTGGGTTTGTCTCCTCTGGCTATTCTACTTGAGTTCCAACACCACCAGCTTTAGTTTTCGTCCACTCCACATGGACACTAGTCTGTACTTGCTAGCTTCCTAGCACAAACATCTTCTGAACTTCGTCAATTTCACCTTGCACCAGCTTCTATGCACCACCATCTTCTGTTCTTCGTCAATTCCACATTGACACCAGCTTCTATGCACCACCATCTTTAGGTCTTTGTCCATTCCACATGGACGCCAGTCAGTCCATTCCGGCTTCTTTTTTCCTTCGTCACCGTTTGGTTTCAAGATATACGCGGCGATCGGCTAGGGTTAAGAGAAACGTCTAGCCTCCCAATGGCAGGGCTTCCACCATCGGTTCACGCGAATGCGTTTTTATCTATTATTATAATGGAAACGAATCGTATATATACCCCAAAATTTGAACAAAGCGGGCAAGAGGGGTATCCTTCACTTTAAACGTCAATATTAGCAAAGTTTCGAAAGATAATAGGATCAACTTTATTTTAAACGATTTAACTATTTTTAAAGTTATTTACTGGCGATTAAAATAATTAAAAATAATTATATTTATTTAAATATTAAAGATAAACCCAAGTACCGAAGTCGTTAAATCACTGCCTCCTATATCTATCAAGGCCCGTGCATTGCGTTATATTTCCTACATTGCCTCTTATATCTATTTAGGCCCGTGCATTGCGTTATATTTCCTACATTGCCTCCTGTATCTATCAAGGCTCAGGCATTGTGATATATTTCCTTCATTGCCTCCTATATCCAACAAGGCCCGTGCATTGCGATATATTTTTGAGTACAACCAAAATGGGAAGCTCCTCTCAGAACCATAATAATTTGTTTTCTCTGTTATATGAAATGAAAATATGGATAATTTTTTCGGCAATTCGATTGGAATGACTCATTCTGATGTATCATTCTCTCAGCACTGTTCATAATGGACAGGAACGTAGAGATTCGAGACACTAGGAATTACGATAGTGTTTCAAATCCTCTGTAATGAGGGCTTAAAGGCTTGGAGTGAGTCGAAAGATAAATACACATCCTATTTTTTAGTTGTACCATGCGTACCACAATGTTGCCAGGCGTTTATTGAAGGATGCTTGGGTACTAGTACAGACTGTTACGTCTACCAAGTTTCCTAGCATCCAACAATAAATAGGATTCATAAAAGCCAGTGTTAAGGGCATGTCATGGGTCAAGTCGTTAAATATATCGACGCAGTTAAATAGCTGATGGCATTATTTTATCCGTTTTCTCATTGCGTTTCGAGAGGAAGTTCAACTTTGGCACGGACGACAGATGGCGCTCTTAACCTTCTACCCCCAAAAATCGCTGTTTTCTGCTCGTTTTCCCCTTCCGCGTTTTTTCGTTATAAACTTATGATTTAACGAACTGTTAAGATAAAATTTCATATTTCCTAAGACAGATAAGCTTCTACTCCTTTCATCTCACTCCCAGTTAGATTTAACCTTGTTAAAACATAAACAGATGAATTTGAGTTACAATGTCGTAAAATCCTGTGCATACAGTTACCTAGGAGTGATAGAGACATTTTTAACGATGCCTAGAGATGATAAACTTAAGCGAAATTGTTTTACGTTTGAATAAAAATACCGCTTCCAGTAGTGGGTTTATAGTACTCCTTGTTTGTGTAAGATTAGTGTAGCTGTAGAGCGTAATCATGGTAAACGTTTAAAAATATATATTTTCAATAAAAACACCGCTTCCACTAGTGGATTTATACTCCTTGTTTGTGTAAGGTTAGTGCAGGTGTAGAGTAATCATTATAAACGCTTAAAAATATATTTTCAAAAATGAAGAATATAGAACATTTATTTTGTATCAAAAAATATTTTGGTGCTAAGATTGCTTTAGAAAAATCCAAAGGGCTAGGTATTGGTAAAAAAGACATGTGAAAGCTATTTGTAGATGAGATAATGGTTTTACATGTTTTAAATGAGACTAAAACTTCCACTATTGTGTCTAAAAAAGTGTTATTGGCAATGTATATTTTTTAAATATAAACAAATGCTGTTTAGTTTATACGCCCCCTATTTGTGAAAGACCTTTTTTACGCACTTTTATCATTCTTTATTTGAATTTCAAAGGTAGTACTTCATAATTCAATCTTCTGTAATAACTTTCTTCGGAAAATAATATTTCAAACGTTACAGAGTCTTGCAAGGGGATTGCTTTTGCGGATCTTTGTGAGTATTTAACTGAATAATAAAATGCAGGAAGATAATAATTTAAGTAAAGAGGAAATCAGGAAACGTAAAGCGAGGGAAAGAATGAGGGCAAAAAGGTCAGATCCTGAATTTAGGAAACGAGAAAATGAAAGGAGAAGAGTGTTAGCAGCTGAAAAAAAGGCTGTTTCGGGAACAGGTTCTAGCACACCCAATTTTGGACCTACCGCAAGGCCAGTTGGCCATGATTCTGCGAAAGATGATGCATTAAATAAAAGCTCTATTGAAAGTACTGTAAGCGTAGGCATATCTATTAATGAGGAACCCAATAATGTACAAAATGATAATGCTAATATTAGTGAAATAATCGAGGGCGATGAACAAGTACCTTGTACGTCCCATGGTAATGTCTATCCCTTAGAAAGATTAAGAATCTTGAGACAAAATGAAGAACGCAGTAAGAGGGAGTCGCTAGGTAAGGGGAAAAAGCGAGAGAATGAGTCACATTGTGAAATTGAAAATCAGGGTGGTATGTTTACCAAGAAATTAAAAAGGGTTGATGAAAGGTATAAAGCAAGCGAACGTGTAAGAAATCAGATAAGTAAGGCTACTGAACGCCAAGATCCAAATTATAGGGAAAGAGAACGTGTCAGAAACCAATTGTATAAGTCGGCTAAACGCCAAGATCCCGAGTATAGAAATGTTGAACGTGATTGAAACCAGGCTTGTAAGGCTGCTAAACGCCAAGATCCCGAGTTTAGAGATGTTGAACGTGCTAGAAACCAGACAGGTATGGCGGCTAAACGCCCATATCCCGAGTATAGAGATGTTGAACGTGCTAGAAACCAGACAGGTATGGCGGCTAAACGCCAAGATCCCGAGTATAGAGATGTTGAACGTGATAGAAACCAGGCTTGTAAGGCTGCTAAACGCCAAGATCCCGAGTTTAGAGATGTTGAACGTGCTAGAAACCAGGCTTGTAAGGCTGCTAAACGCCAAGATCCCGAGTTTAGAGATGTTGAACGTGCTAGAAACCAGACAGGTATGGTGGCTAAACGCCAAGATCCCGAGTACAGAGATGTTGAACGTGCTAGACAAAGATCTTCAGCCGCAGATAGGCAAGCAAACCCCTCGCTTATAGAGCAGACCCATTTTGATAGCATAAAAGATGGCCAACGTGGCCGTGTGAAGGATGTTCAAATCTTTTTTTTAAGTCATCTGGCACCATTGTAAAGTCCATAGATTTTTTGTCAGTCCCTGGTATTGAACAAAGAGAGTTGAATGATGAAATATTTTTGTGTAGTACTTGTTCTAAAAGCGTTAAGAGAAAGCAAATTCCAAAATTTTCAAGGGAAAATGGATTTGTGTTTCCTGAAATACCTGCGCAATTAAGTAACATAAGTAATTTAGAAGAAAGAATGATATCACCACGAATACCATTCATGCAAATACGAAAGTTAGGGTGTGACCAACAACGTGGTATTAAAGGAAATGTGGTTAACGTCCCTATAAATGTAGAGTCCACCGTCTCGGTTTTACCCAGGTTACCTCGAGACACGGATACTATTCAAATTGAGTTTATGAGAAGAATGCAGTATAACACACCCTATTTGTACGAAACTGTGAGACCCAAAGTCATTTTAGAGGCCCTGAACGTTCTGGTAAAAACACCTTTGTATGTTAAACATGGAATTACCGTTAAGAGTGACATATTAGACCCCATTCCTGAAGAACTTGAATTTATTGTTGACGAAAATGACCGTCAGGTAAATCAAGTTGATGTATCAGGAGATAATCCAGTAGTGCCAATAAACGCAGAGAATGATAGCGATGATACGTGGAATGAACCCAACGAAAGTAGTTCGTTAACAGTTTGGAATCAAGACACATTATTAGTTTCTTTAAGTAATTTCTTGCCAAGTGTTACCATGCATGTTAAGTTTGCTCCTGATGAAGGTCAAACCCCAATGTCTTTACTCTTTGACGAGGATACGGAAGAATTGTCATTCCCGAGCATTTACGTGGGTCAAAAAATGAACCTTAAGGTTAAGGGAAGTTTTGGTGATATTTTTAAATGGGAGCTTCGTAATATTGATAGGCGCTGTGCTAAAAATCCTTCGAAATTGTTTTACTCTTTTGTCAAATTGGAAACCTTGAAAGTTAGTCAATCTATACAGGTTTGCATGAGGAAAACTAAAAGAACAGATGGGTCGAATTATACTGCTGGACTTTTAGCCTCTGCAGGTTCTCTTGATGCTTTAATTAAGCAGGATGATGGTTTTAGGGTTTTAGAAAGACTACAGAGCTCGCCTTCTTATTGGCAACACAGACAAAAGGAATTGATGGGTATGATTAGACAGCTTGGTACGGTTACCTTTTTCATAACGTTTTCGGCTGCCGAAAGTAAATGGCCTGAGCTACTGAATAATTTGAGACTAACCTCTGGGCAGGAGAGTTTACCTAACGATGATATTAATAATTTAAGTTTTTCGGAAAGGGCAAAACTGATTCAGGATGATCCTGTTACTTGCGCTAGATATTTTGACCACCGTTTTTGGGCTTTGCTTAAGGCGTTACAGAAATTAGGTCCTCTTGGCGTTATAGAAGACTATTATTTTAGAGTTGAAATACAGCAAAGAGGTTCGCCCCACCAACATGGTTTGATTTGGATAAAAGATGCTCCAAAACTTAAAAATGATCTCTTAAATGTTAAGGAAGTAGAGGAATTTATTGATAATGTTTTTTCTTGTGCTGCTGAGCACAATGACGAACATTTAGATTTGTTAACACGATTACAAATTCACAAACACACAACGACTTGTAGAAAGAAGGTCGATAATAATTCAGTTTGTCGTTTTGGAATCCCGTTTCCACCTTTGCCCAGAACCATAATTTACGACGCTGGTTTAAGAGAGCTTGGTAGCGTACAGGAAGAACTCAGATGTAAGGCAAGGTCAAAGAGATTGTATGAGATGTTGCAATCGAAAGAAAAAGAGTTTTGGGTAGATAGTTTTGAGGAGTTGCTAGCTAAGTTGGGCTGGTCAGAAGTGGAATATATTTCTGCCGTTACTTATGACCTCAAAAGGAAAACAGTTTTGTTGAAAAGACACCCTAAAGATACTAGAGTTAGTCCTTACAATCCGTGCGCTTTGCGTCTTTGGCAGGCGAATATGGACATTCACTTCGTTCTTGATGCTCACGCACTGGTTATGTATATTGTATCATATATAGGAAAGTCTCAAAGAGGGATTTCTTTGCTTCTGCGCGAAGCTTTTAAACAGGCAAAAAAGATAAATGTTCAGTAAAACAGAAGTTGAAACTAATTGCTAATCAGTTCTTGAATGCCCACGAGGTAAGCGCTCAGGAAGCGGCTTACTGTGGTTTACAAATTCCTGTGTCCTGGTGCAGTCGCGCCTGTGTTTTTATAAACACCAATGCCCCTGAAAATCGTGTACACATTCTTAAGAGTCAATCTGAACTTGAAGAACTACCAGCAGACAGTGATGATGTTTTTGCCTCTGGGATGCTAGAACATTATGTTCAAAGGCCAGAGGAACTAGAGGCAGTAACGGTAGCTCAATTTGGTGCCTGGTACGAATATTCTAAAGCCGCCCACGATCATGTTGATGAGGAAGAGAGCAATGAAGTTGAAGCTTGTGGTAAATAGCTGAAACTTATAGATGAATCAGGGTTTATTAGGAAACGTGGCCATGCTAAAATTATTAGGTACAGAAGATTCAATTTAGAAAAAGATCCCGATAACTTTTATCGTGAACAATTAATGTTGTTTAAGCCTTGGCGCGATTAAAGTAATGATATTTTGACAAAGGATATGAAATTAGAATATGAGCTTTGTCGCGAAACTATTAATGAAGTTAGGAAAGAATTTCACAATGACTAATATCCAGCCTGAATTAGAACATAGAAATGAAGTTGATAGATCTTTAGCTATGGATGATTCCGATTTTTTAATTAATACGGTTCAAGAACCTGTAGGAAATATTAATAGAGAAATTATTGATGGCAATGCCGAAAATACTGTTGCTCCGTCAATTACCTTAATTAATGACTCGGAGTACAACGCCCTTCTTAGAAAATTGAATTCAAAACAAAGAGAGATATATTACCATGTTTTGTATCATGTAAAAAGCAAAGAAACTCCGTTGCGCCTCTTTGTTACAGGGGGCACTGGTGTGGGGAAAAGTCTTTTGATTAGTGCTATATTTGAATCTGTGTCAAGGTTTTACAACAAACAACCTGGAAGTAATCCATCGGAAGCGAAAGTAATCCGTTGCGCACCTACTGGCAAGGCTGCCTTTAACATTGGTGGGGCAACTTTGCACAGTACTTTTAGTTTACCCGTTAGCCAATTTGGTGGAAATATAACGAGATTGGAAAGTGAAACACTTCATAAATGCAGGTTACTCTATAGTCAAGTAAAACTAGTAATAATTGACGAAATTTCAATGGTTGGAGCGAAAGTGTTTAATCGGGTAAACACTAGGTTACAAGAGATTATGGGTTGTCCTGATTATTTTGCTGGTGTGTCTGTCGTTCTAGTTGGAGACTTTAACCAATTGAGACCAGTTAGCGATTATTTCGCATTTCAAGGTCAAAGTGAGAAAGATAATCCTTACGCGTCGTTAATTGGTAACCCAATATGGGAGCAATTTGAATTTGCTGAACTTGAGGAAATTATGAGACAGAGAGATGACAAAATATTTGCTGACGCTTTAAATAGAATGGCTGTGGGAAGTATGACTCAAAATGATATTGATTTCTTTAGTAGTCTGGAGGTAACGCCTGAGCGTGTACCCCCAAAAGAAGCTATACATCTTTTCGCCACTAACGCGGAAGTAAACCAATTCAATCAAAATAAGCTTTTAAACATGAATACGGAAAAGGCTGTTTCGGTTTCAGTAGATGTTGTCAATGGTGATCTTAGTAGTGAAGTTAAAAATAAAATACTTTCCCAAGTTGAAAAGTTAGCAACGTCTGATACTTATGGTCTGCCCAAACAATTGACTCTTGCGTGTGGCGCGAGATATATGATGATCAACAATGTTGACACCTCTGACGGACTAACTAATGGCGCGACCGGTTGGTTAAGAAAGATAGAGTACGGCACAAATAGGCTCGGGGATAAAATCCCGCTCAGGGTATGGATGGAGTTTGACGATCTCAAAGTTGGGAAAATGTTGAGGCAAAAATGTCATGGTTTATATTTGAATAGTAATATTAACGCTTCGTGGACGCCTGTTGAAAAGGTCATTAAAGCATTTAATAGAAAATGGAGACAAAACAATGTTTCAGTTTCGAGGAAATAATTTCCTTTGGTTATTTCTGAGGCGATTACGATACATAAAAGCCAGGGTGATCCGTACTCATCGATAGTCGTGCATTGTAAGGCTACAAGGAAATTAGAAAGAGCGCATTTATATGTGGCATGTAGTAGAGCAAAGACCGCTTCCGGTTTATATATTGATGGTAAATTTCAAGTTCCAAATGCGCCCAAGAATAATATTGTTGACTTAGAACTCCAAAGGTTGCGTGAATGTAAATCTATTAGTTTCCCGTTCTTACAAAACGCTTTATGCATTGATGTACACAATGTGCAGTCCTTGAACGCACACTTAAAAGACGTTCTTGCAGATAAAGTAATTTTAAATAGCAAATTATTATGCTTTGTTGAAACATGGAAAAAAGAAACAGATAATTTTTCTGTACCGTCCTCTACGGAAATAGGTGGTATTCTTCTACCCAGAACTGCTCGTAGAGTGGCGTTTGGATCATCTGTATATTTAAAAGATTCGCCTGAAAATTCGGTTCAATTTATACAATGCAGAGTTTTACGCAGCGATATTCCTTTTAGAAATTCCCACATAGAACGTTGCTGGCTCAATGCTTACATAGAAAATGAACTTGTATCACTGGTACTGTTATACAAATCTCCCGGAGCAAGCCTCCGTTCTGTTTTTGAAGATTTTAACCCCTTGTTTGACGAAAGATATGACAGTAAAGTTCCCACAGTAGCGGTTGGAGATTTTAATATAATTTTTTTAAAGTGCAAGACGGCACTGACAAGCTTTTTTGAATCATTTGATATGTGTTTACTACCTGGTCTGGAAGAAAAATATTCAACAGATTATTATTGCCAATTAGATTTGGCCTTTGGAAACAAAGCATTTCGAGAGCGATATGAAGCATCTTATAGGGAATCGTATTATTCTTATCACAAAGCAATCTGTTTTGTAAGAAAAGCCTAGCTTTAACAATCAAACGTGTTTTTAACAATATTTTTCATTCAATTAAACAATGGAACAATTTAATGTATACAAGTGGGTGGAGAGGATGGATTTGTGTACTTTTCTAGGTAAACCCAGACAACTTTAACTTGGGTTGTCCTTTAGCCAATTTGCTAAATGGTTTGCAAAACCCCCTTTAACTTGGGTGTGCCTGTATCCAACTATATACATGGCTTGCAAAAAACCTCTTAAACTTGGGTGTGCCTGTATTCAACTATATACATGGCTTGTAAAAAATCATTTTTAACTTGGGTGTGCTTGTATTCAACTATATACATGGCTTGGGAAAAAAACACCTTTAACTTGGGTGTGCCTGTATCCAACTATATGCGTGGCTTGGAAAAACGATAAGAGCAATTGTGGCTCTACTTGACGGATAGTTGATTCGGAACTGTTCAGTATGGTGGAAATACGGTAAGCGTTTCATTTCTAAAAGATATTCAATTGCATTATATCAAATGTACCAATTCAGTTCACTTTTCTATCACCATGTCATAACCGTTACTCCGGATTAGGTACGTTAGTCAATGTAAAATCAAGCAATTCCTGACTGCCATGATTCGAATTACATTCTACTTCCTTTTGTGACATGTACCTAATAGACAGTCAAAACTTCAATCGTGCTGATCTTTATAATTGGCAAATCCAAAACGGTATATTTTCTAAAAATCTGAAACATTACTTTTCCTTACACATTTAATTGGATTTTATTTATAGCATATTTCAAAATTATTATAAAAAAGTGTAAATGACGTATGACTTTCTCCGTGTTTCCTATACCAAGTCATTAGAGTTGATAGAGACATTGAAGAAATAGCCTATTTAGATATCGCGCTCTCATAGAACGCACGAGCTTGACATCAACCTTTTAGACGATAATTATCACTTGTGATAACTCGTTTATAAAGTTTAAAGAATTGCCCCAAAGGGCGATAGATAGAAATGACAAGTCTAACCTAACAGTTCTCACAACTTTATTTTCGTCGTAATGGTGTCATGTGTGTATTTGCAAATCCAAAATTAACTATTTAATAGATTATATTTGTTCCAGGCATTTGAAATTTGTGGTCGTGACGTGGAACATACCCTAGAGAGGGTTAGGATGGTGAACAGCGTAGATGATTTTGTTAAATTTGGCATGACCAAATGAAGATTGATAAAAGTGTAACCATTTTGGATAAGGTTCTTAATTTTGGTGTAACTAACATAAGTATAATTGTTCTTGTTTTTCTTCCAGCACGTTAAGTCTCTAATGGAGATTTCTCAAGAAAGTTTATCTTAGAAATATTCAAAACAAGGTACAGTTAAGTGTAAAAAATCATTTAAGCGATTTAATGCAGCATTTTATAAATTATAGACTTATATACATAAAACTTTCACACCCTAATCTCTACGCTAATTAAAAGTCAAACAAACCATTAAAAAGTTTTGTCTAACGCACATTAAAATGATCTTAGGAATGGAGAAAAGAAACAACCCGACAAATAAAGATGCCAAACATTTTAAATGATATTGGAACAGCAAATGGGGTCATATGAAGGCGAACTGCAGAGCAGTCTATAGTGAAGTGCAAAACCACGTCATAAAAACACGTTTAAACTGTTAAAGGGTATTACGTAAAACCAATTTTAAAATGGGTCAACTGGGTATAATGCACATCAATAAAATGACTGTCAGTAATGTTTCAGGTTTACGGACGAAATAATATGCTAAGCACGATCAATGTTACGGAAACAGAAACTAGGGCCAAATGAAAGCGAACTACAGAACAGTCTGGCAGTTCGCATTTGCAAGAGGAAGTTCAACTTTTATGAGCCGCTAACGATCAGAGAACAACTTGTCGCCAAGATTCAAATATTTTGCATGGAGTGGGACTGAAATGTTATTCTTTGTAATTTTTGGGACTACAGACCTAATTTCATTATGTAATAGTTTGAGTTAAAAGCTAATTTATATTTCCAAGAACACACGTCTCTATCGGACACTATCCGGGAAACATTTATCGTTTAAACTGGCAGAATAGATGTAACATTGTTAAAAGTTTAATTGTATTAATGGTTTTTCCCCCATATGGGTTTTCTCAGAACCTGTTTTTTCCATATGGAATATCATGGGTTTTTTTATGGTTCGAATTAGCTGATATCTTACATATGTTGTCCATACATTTTATTACATGTTTATTAAGATTTGATGGTTTGTATATCCAGAAATGTTTTATTAAATGATTATTATAAAGATTGTCGTCTTAGCTTAATGTTATATTTGAAATGTGGTTTTCAATTTTATGAAAAGTAAATAAATTAAAATTAAAACTAAGTTTTTTTAAATCAAGGGTTTCAATGACCATAAGGGTCCTCGGGAAGGATGCGATTAGTCAGGCTTTATGACGTGATTAATCAGGGTAGGATTAATGTTTACATTGAAGGTGATGGCAGGGTGAAGTCACCTCTGGCAGACACGCCAACACGAGTCGCCCAGAGCCTGGGTTTACAGGAGTTCGCCACACTCCCGACATGGTCTCACATCATGCAAAATAGTATTTTGTGCTAAGTTAGATAATTCGAGGAAAAACAATGGTTCAGGTTTTAATTAAAGGTTTTCTATTAAGTCTTTGGAATAGCTGTTTTTAGTCCTTTATGAATGCTAGAGCAGTGATAATCTGTGTTTATGGCACTTTCTTCGAAGCTTGTTTATTATTTTTAGCTAGGTGTGGTTATATAATCACACCTAGGTATTGCGCTAATACATTGTGCGTGTGTATGTGTTTGTGAGTTAACCACTAGTACACGAAAAACAACCGTGGATAGAAAGCGATTAAGGCAAGATCCGCTACCACGTTGGAGCTCGTAATGTGAAAGAATTGCGAGAGGAAATACATTAGCGCTATGGCATGAGTTAAAGGCAATTTTCCGACTTCGGATGGACGTAAAACAAGTTTGTCTGGACCTATAGTTAAGAAAAGATCCTCTTTAGGCTCTTCAAAGTATTGGGAAAGAAATAAGATCGGCATCGTCAAAGTATTCACCCGGTTAGATTGCGGCGAGGATAAAGTTTAGGGTTCATTTGACGGACGGCCGTATCGAAACGGATTAAAATATTTTCTCCTTACTCCGGTTTTTGGGGTTAGCGAAGGAGGATGGAGAATACGGGCAAGGTAGCTAGAATGAGAGATTCATTTTCATACGGAAAGGGCACTATGTGTAAAGGCTGGGTTGCTGCTATTTATTTATAGTTGTCGTTGAAAATATCTCCTGACCCTTCAATGTGTATTTGTTATAGGTTTTTATCTACGTTGATTATGATCTGTGAGTGTGTATGTTTGTGGATTGTCTGTGGAGGCTGGATAGGCGAAAAGACCTTTTTATCTAGATATGGTAAGAACTTAATGTACACCAAACGTTGGGCCATCTCGAATATTAAGTTAGCGAGTTTGAAAACATGAATACTGTACTACATTCGCACATACGAAACTAACACGCCCTTCCCGCCTCAACCACACCTAGCTAATACGTAAAAACTTTTTACGTGACTTGTTTTCAATGTACATTTAGTTTGTATATTTGGAGAAAAGCGTATCCAGATTCTTGACTAAACTCATAGGTTGCCCATCTTAAATCTCCTAAAAGAAAGTATGGTTCCAAACATGGCTTAAAATGTTTTTCCTAGAATATGACGCATGTATAGTCAGAATTCATTACCGAATTTGATACAGTTGCATGTTTTATTTCTTAACAGTAGAAGAAAGTTTTAGAAGTAGTTCGGTTGTATTTATCAAGGCTGGGTTCGCTAGATAAACGTGTTAGGAAAGTAATTTTTTATAGCTGTGACCTTTTAGCTTTATGATTAGGCATGTTATTATTCAATTTAAAGGTTTTAAAAGCGTTCAATTCATAAACATTATCACGCATGTATTTCATATAGGTGGAAAGGTACTCATCGCGGTTCCAGTCCCTTATAGCCCCACACCAACGTCGGGTAGCTGAGTTTGCATTTGCGCGTAGACTTAAAAATACACAATAACTAGTCACTGCAAAAGTGGAAACCAGATGGCAGATACTTTGTTTGAACGAATTGATCACTTCGAAAATTGCACACACAGAAACCAACACACCAAGGTGGAGATACCATTATGGTAGTGCATTAAATCCGGACTCCGTCATGAGTTGCTTCTTGACGCGAGGAAGATTAGCTCATCGGCGGGCCACCTCATTGTGTTGGTTTTTCTGTATGTAATTTTTCTAAATGGGCTATTGTGTTCGTGTGCAGGAACAGAAATATAAGTTTGCGTTCGCTGTCAATATGTTTTAATTGGTTTATTCAATTTACATTGCAATACAATTTTAATTGTAGCGTTTTTTATAAACTTGACCCCGATTTCCTGAAATCCTTGCGAAGGATGCATTTCTTTTTTTTGCTTCAATCTAGAAAGAAAAGTATTATATTACATAATATCCTTTAGTCGATTATATTATAGCATTGTTTATCACTACCAAAACTTTCTTCGTTAAATAGTTTGTTAGGATGTTTGCCGCGAAATCTTTACCAAAGAGGGTCTCGTATCGTTCAGACGAGGCTGAATTTCTTACTGATTCATTAAAATTGTCTAAGATGTTTTCCTTTCGATAGTTTTCCAATTCAAGCATACGTTTTAAAGTAAAACATCTCAACAACTTGAGGCACTGCTTGGCATTTATCTTAAAATACAGGCGCATAAAAATAAAAATTGGACCCATCTACGAAGTATTCTACACCAGTCAATTCAAACATCACTATGAAATACAGTCTTGACACCTCTTTCGAAATTCTACAACTAGGATATTTCACTCAGTCTGTCTTATATGAAACCCCACTAAAAGTACCTATGATTGATTAGAAAACGAACTTACGTCTGCATTCTGTTTTAAGGCGTGTTCCAAACAGGCCAGTTGGAATGAAAAATCGCGTTGACGTTGCTTTAATTTATCTTCTTTCGCTAGGCAATGTTTCGACAAAAGGTTTTGTCCTTCAAAGACAGGGTCCAGCTTCGGGACAAAGTTGTGCGCGCTCAACTCTAACGTAATTCCTGCGGCCTACAAAATAACAATTAAAATTCAAACACTCGTTCCAACACGCTAAAAAACTATTTACATACATTCCTAAACTTCGTAAAATTTGAGAGATATTCTAATCTAAAGTTGTACAATAATCGAAATTCAATAATTATTCTCTATTACCTTAATCATTTCTTCAACGTTAAGATGGTTTGACCCAAACAAGCTTAAAAATGGGAATTGACCAATTATCTCCTCTATCGTTGAAGCTTTAGACATTTTAAAGTAGACGTCTTATCAATACTGCGTAAAATTCTATAATAATGTAACATTACTATTTATTTATTTATTTATTTATTGGAGGGATAGGGTTGCTAAGCCAAATTGACTTATGTGCAACCCCCCAAAAGCATTAAGGTACAACAAATGAACCGAAAAATATTAAATTATTAAAGTCAGGCGTTGTCCAAGATCCAAGCCGTTATACTGTGACGGAAAGTGGTAGAAGATTCCAATGATAACAACTCCTCAGGTAACGAGTTCCAATCATTGATGACCCTTGCGGTAAAGTGACTAGCTTTAGGAAAGGACTTCGCCACTGGTTTCGCCAGTTTAGCAGGATGTCCTCTGGTGCGTAGATTAGTTGACGGGAGAAATAGTGAAGACATGTCAGTGTGCACATTGCCTTTATAAATATCGAATACGTAGACCAAATCATTAACACGTTGTCTAAGAGACGGGGAAAGTAGGCGGAGTCGCTCATCACGCGTAGCAGGGGAGTGGTGGCTAAATCCCTTTGTGACCTTCGTGAATCTATTGTGGGCCTTTAAGAGTAGAGATTGCTGCGTAATTTGTAATATGGTTGTGCACTTTATATATGAGCTGTAAAAAATATATGTATATTTTTTAAAACGGCGTTTGTCGCTAAAACCTAGGAGTCGCATATAAATGGTTCAGTAGTATAAAAAGGCTCCTTGTGCAAATTTATAAATGCTCCTTGCGTTAAAAATCATATAAATGACACTTTTTTTACGTGGAGAGCTTTCATGGACTGATAATATAAAGTGCGGTCGAAAAGCATTAAAATAAAGTTTGATTTCCTAAAATATTACTCCATGGTGACAAAAAACTATAGCTGTCAAAGGAATTAGAATGTCAATATACTGAATAAATAGGTCAAAAATGACGTCAAAGACTTATTTTTTGGGAAAGAAATGGGGAACACATGTTTCCGCTTATTGGCCATAGGTCTATTTTTTAACAATTGGATCATTTTGTTCATAAAACCAGGTTCGGAACTGAGGTTGAGTCGGGCCCGCGGAATATTTCCCTCTTGGCCTTTCTCTCCTAATAATAAAAAAAAACTGAGGTTGAGTCACTAATAACGCCACTATAACCAATAAACGGAAATATAATTCGTTCCCCATTTCTTTCCCGAAAAATAGAACTTTGACGTAATTTTTGGCCTATTGACGCTTCTCGGTCTAAAGAAACTCCAAAGTGAATGACTCATTACAACCTTTGCCCTAAAGATAAAAAACCATTATTTTAGTGCGGGTAAAGACCATTTTTTCTTCTGTCTTCGCCGTGAGGTTCATTGTTGCTTCGCGTATTCACTCTGATAAAACGTTAGTCACTTTAATTGAAAACTACAAGTACTTTGTCACAAAATCTCAGAATTGGAATATTCCAACGTTACAAGTAATATTCGTATGTATATTTTTTATTTAATTAATTTATATTGAGCATCAATATAAAACGCTAAAGTGGTAAACTCTGTTATGGGTAATGTAAATGGTTAAGTTATTGACAAGACCGAAGGGACCGTCCATTAGGGACGTCACACCAGAATGTCTAACTCTCTCTGTAGCGGTCGATAGTGTTTTTATGCCCACAGGCTAATTAATTAACGATCTACAAAGTTTTACTTAGTTTTGACTAAGTTTTAAATAAAATAAAGCCGGTTGGGGTAAGTTTAAAATAGTACACTTTATTGCGACTCTCTTGTAGGAGAGCCAAACCAAATCTGAAGAAATATACAAAAAGGGTAGCAAGGGCTTACACGGTAAAGTCCCTTGCTCCCGTGTTGACGATAAGCCGATAACAATCAGTTTCTTTCATCTCTATTCAATAGCTCTAGTTAGCCCCTTGCTCCAAAGGTGTGGGTTTTTAAGAATCATGGAAAATCTCCAAAACTAGAGAGAAGCCATCGAGCATGGAAAATAACCAGGGTTATGAAGGAATCTATATTACAACGTTACATACCCCCCCCCCACTAGGGTTGAGCAAGGAGCGAAAGCCTAAGGAAGCATGGCTAAACATAGGCAATAGAGATTTCGAACGTAATATCAAAAAAAAAAAATTAACAATTATTGTAACATCAAAAAAAATTAAAGACAGAGAAAAATAATGGTAAACCGAGAACATACTAAATCGCCATGGTACAATTTGGAAATTACGCGGTCCCGAAACACTTTTTTTTTTTACAATAAAATATTTATATATATAAAAGGGACGAGAAAAGTTACTAGGTTTCAGGCGCCTTATCTCGAGAATTTAGTAAACACATTGGAATTTATTTCCGCAGTCTTTTCAGTCAAATGTGGTGCATTGTCTAAAACTTCATTCTGGGAACGGGTGGTTTCACTACGTTCAAGGAGTCGGTGAAAATCCCTACCAGGTAACCTAAAGTGGGGAGAATAACCCGTAGCAGCAGGTGGGGATGATGCAACACCTTTGGCCAGCATGGTGTCCACGATAGGTTTTCGCGGGGGAGACAGGGTGTAGGCGCGAGATTTGAATGGCCCGCGGGAATTCAAATCTATTTTGGGCTGCAAAATAGGGCAGCGGCCAGTAGGTTCCGAAATTACTTCGGGAAGGTCTCGAATTATCGATACCACTGTGGTCTGGTTATTGTGGACCGGTATGTCAGAAGGGGGTAAAGGGGAAGCACTCGCAAGTACACCCACAGACTTCTCTGTACCGGATCCTAATTGGCTAATCAACTGGTATTCTTGCGGGTCGTTACCGAACACAAACGTACCGTTATGAGGCTTAGGATAAATCTGAGTGAACTCAGCAAAGTCCCAGCCTAAAATAATGTCACTTTCGACATCGGTACTTATGGCAAAAACTTATTTCCAAGTACGCCCTGCAATAGTGGTACTAAGTTCCGCCTCTCCTTTTATTCGGAAAGGGGAAAGGTTGGCATTATTCACACCAGGACTGGACCAAGGTCGTAAACCACCAGTTTGACCGCAAGAAGCTTCCCATACTTTAGTGGAAATAACCGAGATTTCGGCCCCACTATCTAGTATGGCATCTCCTTGATAATTTCCTAGAATTATTGGTACTTTCGGTCGACGCCTGGCGACCTTAATTTGGCCCTTAAGCGATGTGGCAGGCTGTGAACCCGATACTAAAGGGGTATTGATAGCCTCTGTTGGGACTAAAGGGAGGTCCTGGCAAAGTTCTGGGTCGAATTCGGATGTAACATCACTAGCACCGATAATTCCTATTATGTGGGGCGGACAATCGTCGGGTGGGGAAGAGAACTCTAGCGCATCGAGAGCGCTCTGAACCACGCCTGATATTTGGGCCTGGTCCTCTGCGGCTGTAATGGAAGCCACATTGCCACGGTTGCCATTGTGCGAATTATGATTTTGTTTACGTTTGTGTTTGCTACCACGACTAGAATTAGGACGAAGTTGTGGGCACTGATAGGATTTGTGATTATAATCACCGCATTCATTGCAAATTATGGTTTCGTCACAAGGACGAACGGGCGCGAAGTTACCACCATTAGACTCTACGTTGTGGGTAGTAGGGTTCGACTGGACCGAAATATTCGGTCCCGGTGTAAATGTTTGGGTACGATGGGGCCTAGAATAGTTATAAGGAGGCACGGTCTCGCGACGGGTACTCTTCGAATCGTATTCCTTACAGGAATTGTAAAGATTTTCGGCTTGTTGAACCGCGTCCTGTACTTCATTAAGGCTAGCATTGGGAGGTGCGGTCAAGAAGGCATGCAAACCACCAACGACTGTGAGACCGGAGAAGATACTGACGACATGGGTTCAGAATTTGTGATATCCAAATCACTGTCGTGAAACGAGTCAGTATCTTCGTCGGAATTATGACCGTCCGCGTTCAATAAAGGATCGGGAATAGGACGATTTCGCGTGTTATATTGGCGAATAAGAGCGTCGTTTGACTTAGCCATAAACGAGAAAGTTAACAAAATAAACAATAACTAAATCTCGAAGGGCGAAATACAAGAAATAATAATAAAAAAAAATGGGAACCAAAATTTAACGTGACCTGAACGATGAGATGAGCTTCAAGGTTGACGTGAGTGTGACTCGAAGACACAAGATGTAGTCCAGAAGAGTACAATGTCTCTTGTTAAGGCGTACACAAAGTTAGGCACGAAAAAAGTCGATAATCGTCGACGTCCCGCAGTCCGTGCGACGTGAAAGTTGAGAACCGTTGTCCCGCAGGTCGACCGGTGAAATCCCCCGGTGAAAAAGGACAGGAACGGGTCCTTAGATGTCGTCCCGCAGTCCGACAAATATCCAGAACAGCCAAAGTACCGGGCCCCGGAAAATACGTTGAATCCCGCAGTTTTCAACGGAAAAACGAGGCAGGAAAACGGCAGGTTGCAGGAGTCCAAGTGACGAAAAGTCACGGCCAGGAGAAAGGTGAAATTTGGCGTGTACCACGTTGAGGATCACGAGATCATAAGCATTTAACGAAATGCAGGCCGGCGCCTCCACCAAATTTGTAGCGGTCGATAGTGTTTTTATGCCCACAGGCTAATTAATTAACGAGCTACAAAGTTTTACTTAGTTTTGACTAAGTTTTAAATAAAATAAAGCCGGTTGGGGTAAGTTTAAAATAGTACACTTTATTGCGACTCTCTTGTAGGAGAGCCAAACCAAATCTGAAGAAATAATACAAAAAGGGTAGCAAGGGCTTACACGGTAAAGTCCCTTGCTCCCGTGTTGACGATAAGCCGATAACAATCAGTTTCTTTCCATCTCTATTCATTAAATTGATTTATTGCAAATGTTATTATAAAATTTGGGGCTTCACCTACTCGTAGGGGGGATTCCCTAATATTTCAATACAAACAATTTAAACGATGACCAAATATAATCCTTGCGGATGACTGGGCTTTGCAAACACTTTTGAATATAAGGAAATTTAAGTCACGCGTAGAATTACTCGTTCATCCCCATTTGTGACGGATCGACAGAAATTCAAACCTTTCCCCAGAGTCTGCCGTACTTTGATGCCGTTCCCCAATACTTTTAAAATCCAGATAATGGGACTGTTTGAGCCGAAGGAACAACGACGATCTTAGTCATAACGGGTGGGTAAAAAGGAGAGAGAGTTGGATAGCCCCTTAAAAAGTACCTAAAAGGGAGGGTGAAAATGAAAATCTAGTTTTTAGCCATATCGTAGTATACGATAGGCTCTTAGTTTGACCCGAGCCGTCCGTCCGTAGTAGTAGTAGTAGTAGTAGTAGTAGTAGTAGTAGTAGTAGTGGCCGGGGTTGTCGCTTCGTTATCGTCAGATTTTAGTTTAAAAGGAACTTTATATTACCACAACCCACCCATAGGGGTTACTGGGCTCGGTTAGAGATTTAATTTTAATTAAAATTTTTTCAGGTCAGACCCGGGATTCGAACCCGGGCCGCTGGTGTAGTAGACAAACTTTCTACCCACTCAACCATAGAGACTTGATAGAAACCTCGAGTTTTTTATTATTTATTCTTATCTCTAAAATGTCGGGGTGATGTGGGGTGGGGTACCTCTTAATCTGTGGGGTCGGAAACTTTTGAATTTTTATCTGTGGGGTCGGATACTTATGAATTTGTATGTTTGGGGTTTTTATATTTATTTTTTTATGTATGTGCTAATTAAATAGATAACGATTTTCCCCGTTTCCTACCTCAATCCTCATGTGTTTCGTTCTGGTTCGGTAGCTATCGTCATCTATGTTATGTTTGACTGGAACGTTTTGGCGGTTAATTCAAATGTGGGTTTAGATAGAGCTAACATAGTGTTAAATGAGCGTTATGCGTTTGATCATTTTAGCATTGCTAAAGGTAATTCGAGGGGATAATCACTAAAATGCGTAATCACTATAACTAAACTTTCTCTTTCAAAAGTTTCTGGGCATAAGTCCTTGTTAGAAATTTATAAGATGCGATAAGTGTGTATCGGCATAAGTCTATGTTGTAAACTCATCGAGGGGAATATCACTAAAAACTATCTGTTCTTCGATTCGCCGGAATATTAGAATTACAGCATAAGTAAATTTATACGGTCATAATTTAATCACTGTTTAGAGTAGGGAATCGAGGGGCTATTCACTCTGATTTTATGCACGGTAAATCATTTAAGCATTGAAAAAGATAGCGCTATTCACTCATTAGGGTAAGGTATAGAGGGGTTATCCACTCGTTAGGGTAGGGTATAGAGGGGCTATTCACTCGTACGATATGGCTACTATTACGAGCCCTTGGGCCGTCTTGTTTTTTATCGATTCTTCTACTAATTACAAGACCTGCTCGCTATGTGGCAATCGTGGCTCGAGATATAGAGCGTGCTACGGTAATTTTTTAACAAGAGCGCAGTGCGTTACGCAATTGGTCGAAGGTGCAATTTTCTAATTAACTATGAAATCTCAAAGTAATTTGAATTGTCAAATCATTCGTATGTGTTTCCTGGATGTTTTACTATGCAGATTGGTCTTATAATTCGTACAAGAATCAATTAAAAATTACTTGATTTTCCTTTTCACCCTACCCCACCCTCCACCGTAACGTTTTGGTGTTTTAAATTTCTGAAAACATTAAAAATACCCACAATTTTCTTCATTTAAATATTTTAAATTTATAAGAGTTTTAGATGGATAGTGGAAAGGCTTCGTTTTCCGCTAAGTACAATCCATGGAATATTGTACTTAGTAATGTGCTAAATTAAAAATGCTTTTCAAAATAATTAGAATTCCACAAGATGTTTTGGATCAAAAAGGAAATTTATTAGGAATTTTTGTAGAAGACAATTGGTATTTATGACAAAATATCTTACTTTTACCTTCGTATAACATAAGTTATTAAGATATGTTCCATAAGTTTGTCACTGGTTACAAACTGGAGCTTTTCATGAAATGACATAGGTCATACATTCTCGTAAAGTGACGCCTGGTTCTGGCGCTGTCAAAGGCTTAGTACAGACTAAATAGGAAGATGGATTGCAAAATTAACCGAGTGTTGTCAATTCTCGCTTGTCGTTCTCGAACTAGCTCGAGCTGTGCGTCTCTAGCATTACGAAGTATAGGTAGTGTCATACTTATGGAAAATACCTTATAATCTTATGGAAAATACCTTATAATCTTATGGAAAATACCTTATAATCTTATGGAAAATACCTTATAATCTTATGGAAAATACCTTATAATCTTATGGAAAATACCTTATAATCTTATGGAAAATACCTTATAATCTTATGGAAAATACCTTATAATCTTATGGAAAATACCTTATAATCTTATGGAAAATACCTTATAATCTTATGGAAAATACCTTATAATCTTATGGAAAATACCTTATAATCTTATGGAAAATACCTTATCTTATGGAAAATACCTTATAATCTTATGGAAAATACCTTATAATCTTATGGAAAATACCTTATAATCTTATGGAAAATACCTTATAATCTTATGGAAAATACCTTATAATCTTATGGAAAATACCTTATAATCTTATGGAAAATACCTTATAATCTTATGATATAATTACTTATATGGTAATGTGTGCGATAATCATTTTAAAAAAATTGTAATAATCATGGTTGCCCGTTTCTATACCACTTGAACTCGTAGCACACCCCAAAGACGGTCAAAGAAGCTGTTGAGTTTTTCAAATCTGTTGAACGACAAGAATGCAAGGAATTGTAGTCCTTCAACGAGTAGAAAACTCAACCAGCTGGTTACACCAAAGAGGTTATAAAGAAGAGGAGTAAAAGGCTTGGTTCAGTGTTCTTGGAAAGTTTACCTCTAAGCTTCCGGTGTGTGCGCAAATCCTTTTCTAACCTCTTATTGGTTGAAATGCGGTGAACCGGCTATTAGGATAAAAAATATATCAAATGAATAAAAAAGAAAAGCGAGAATACCAAACTGCCTTGTTTAGCGTTAGCTTCAACTCCCCCTCTTTATACTCTCTTTGGTTACACGTAAGTGTAATTTCCTTCTATAGCCCACTGGTCCAATGCACTTTAAACGTTAGCTACACTGTCTAGTAAGGTCCGGCTTAATTTACACAGTGAGCACGATTAAAACAAACTTTTCCCCTCTCCACTGCGCCGATTGGGCATGTGCTGCACTCTAGCGCTGGTACCGATTTCGAAAGTGGGGGGGGGGCTGACGGAGAATTTGATCAATCTGAAGCTCCTTATTCGTGCTCACTAATATACACCCTTATGAGTAGTTATCAAATATTTTCAGTGTTTGTAGGTATGATAATGTTTTTATTAAACAAAAGGGTCTTTTAGCAGGGTTTCGTCACCGCCAGTGTCAACTTAGCGTCTTCGGACATTGATAGTGCTGAGGAAAAAGAGCTATCGCAGTTCTTTGAAAAGTACGTAATAATCTCCATATTGAGTTTTTGTCAACTTTTTGACGATTATATGGATTTCTGATCGTATGGGTAACATTTTGCTTGTTTGAACAATATCAGACTCAAAAGGAATCAGAATTACTGTATTTCTGAAATATACCTTGCATTTTTAAGAGTGGAATAGCTTTAATGGAGATCACATCAAATTTTCAAACCCTTTTTAAAATTTCACCTGTTTGAAGTGTTAAAAAATAGAATTAATGTTTCTCAATATTCTTACTTGGTCATTCAGATACATCGAAAGTTCTCGGTGAAGATGAAAAAACTCGGGATGAAGATAAGGTTTCAACGAACTTGGTTGAGCAGCCCGCTAATGTGGAAGTCGGAGGAGAGAAAGCAAATGCTGACGATCATGAGCTAAATAAAAATAATTCTATCCAATTTGAAGTGGAAGAATTAGAAGAAGAAAACGAGGAAGAAGTTTTTTAAGTGCTGAATAATAAAAAATAAAAAAAGCGAATTTAAAATTTGTGGTCATGTTTATTTTCACCTTCAAAAAATCGGTGAGACGTATAAGAGAATCAAACACCAGAGGGGAGAGACCGCCATCGGAGCTTATTTCCCTCACGCCCTTGTATAAGTATTTAATGTAATGGTCTAAAAAGCAGTTAACCCTGGATATGAATTCGCGTATTTAAAATATAGGAGCAATGATTACCAATTTTTCTTTAGTCATATAAACAGTATTGTACAACGAAAGCAAAATTGTATTGTTATTTTGCGCGAATAACGTATTAAGGTGGAATTCATAAACGTCGGACGCAACGCAGTTTAGTACAGGCAAAGGCTGGGCGTCGTGCGCAAACTTCCGCCTTTTGCGCACGACGCCCAGCCTTTGCCTGTACCTGCGTTGCGTTGCGTCCGACGTTTATGAATTCCACCTTTAATCGATTTCTTCATTTTTTCTGCAGTATGCCTCAGAGGCATAAAGCAGGCAAATTAAGCAAAACAGTGAATTGCTTGAGGTAGGCCAATTAATGAATTTTTCTTGCAACCTTTGATCTTAGGGATATTGATGCCTCATAATATTTCTTTCCGGAAATAAATTGAAGATGACTATAACTTACGTTAGTTTTCTAGGATAGTGCTATTACCTCTCCGAGTGACAATGACGTCACAGAAAGGTATTGCACTGTACGTATGTGTGTCTGTAACCGCGTTCGAAGTCGGCAAAATAGTATCAATTATATTTATTTAATTATTTAAGGAAAACGTCTAAATAATAATAATATTTGTTAAGCAAAAATAATTCGCTGGCAACCACAGAGGCAAGCCTATATGTGGTGATTGATTGCGTCTCGACTCGGAGAGGTTTATTTTGGTTTCCCAACTTGTTTAGGGGCATATTCGGACGATTGCGATTTTTGTCCATCGGGAATATAGCCATTGGGCTGGAAATCTAAAATCATTGCGGGATATTCGGTCGAATGGGATTTCGGTCCATTGGGAATTCGGTTGAAAGGGACGATACCAAAACGCTTATTCGACAATGTATCATATAGTAAAATTAATGCCAAATCAGCCATTATATTTATTGTTTTTCTATTTAATTGGTCAATAGACGTTTACCATTAGACATCAAATATTACATTACATCATAGAAGTCAATGAAGTGGTAATAAACGTGGTTGACGCGCTTAAGCGATAGACTTATAGACTTGCTTTTTTTGGGTGGGGGGAACACTTTATGAACAATTGTGGGCTTTGAGAATAAGGAACATTTAAACCGTTTGTATAATCTCAATAATCTAAATCAACCTCGATATAAGACATTTAACATAACATATATGTAAAAACGATTTTTTTACTAAACAATTATTGCATTATTGACCTCAAAACGTACTAAGACGAAAAACGTTTTAAAATGTGAGAGAATATATTAAAATAATTTATTTTCCATGTTGATAGAACGTTTTGTACGTTTCACATTCAGTAACAATAAATCCACAATTATGTTTAGCAATTATAGTACATATTATCTTTAATTGATTTTTTAAGCTAATGTTAAAAATTATCATGAATTAATTCACTGAAATGAATAACTATCTCTAGCATTACCGTGTAGTCTTCGCCAACATTATTAATACAGATGTCGTTTTTGAAAACCTCTAATCTCTAAATTGCCCGCGAAATTTTAAACCCAGAAAAATTTTGAGATTGAGTGATTTGCTTTGATAATTGAAAATCATGAAGATTCTAATCTTAGGGAATTGTTTGTACTTGTAAATTTAAAATTACGTTTTTTTATCACTTAGGAATATTACAACATGAAATATTTTATCACATTTTAAAACTAAGAATAAAAATAGGAATGTTCTGTTGTGACATTCCTATTTTTAAAACGAGATTAAAAAAGTTTCTAGAAAATTAAAAACAGGTTTTTCATTCTTAAATTCCTTAATTTATATTTAGAAGTTCAAACAATTCTCTAATACTCTAATAATAGTTGATTTTCTATTATCTAAGCTCATCCCTCAACAAAAAGCAAGTGAATTCTTATTGATTCTTCTACTAATTATAAGACCATTCTGCATAGTGAAACATCCAGGAAATATCTCCGAATGATTTCAAAATTCAAATTAGATTATGGTAAATTTAAAAAAAGACATTCGACCAATCGCGTAAAGCCCTGCCTTCTAGTTAACAAAATTCCATTTGCACGCTCGAAATCTCGCGCCACGACTGTCATATCGCGTGCGACTTATATCAAATCTCGCGCTAAATTTCATTCGGCATGGAGCGTGCCACGAAAACAAGAAGGCATGGCGCTACGCGATTGGTCGGAGGTCATTATTTCAAATTATCCATAAAATATCATCCTAATTTGAATTTTAAAATCATTCGGAGATATTTCCTGGATGTTTCACTATGCAGAATGGTCTTATAATTAGTAGAAGAATAAATAAAATATCACTTGATTTTCCACTTCACCCTCCCTTTAAAGAGGGATTGACCATCGCCTACACACCAAGTTTTGCTGGGTTTCAAATTTCACGGGAAATCCACGTTCTAAAACACGCCCCTTGCGGACGCATTCCGCGAATTAAAAGGTACCGAAAAAATTCTCGGAAAATTGGCGGGCTCAGGCCTGTATTATTAATGTTGGTGTCAAAAAGTGAGTGAAAATCGTGTAACGTAAATTTTACGAATTTTGGCCGTGCCTTTTGGTTTCTCGTAGCAGACGGCATAGCTCCGTTGAATATTGCTCTAATGTACGGACTACGCGAGCTGCTCGTGCTATATGCTTCAGTCCGTGAGCGCATTATTCGAGTGGGCTATACCAAAAGCGGATTATGCTTCACACATAAAGTACGTAAGTCCCACTTTTCCATAGCTTTGGCCATGGATTTCATGATATTCCCGAAGTAAAAACTAAGCAGACGAACATAAAACCTTTTAACCAATCATGAGTCCCCTAACCATAGATAACCTCTTCAATGCCAGACCAATCGGCGACGGCTATTACTATTTTCTTGCATGGGACCTCGACTCGACCCCGCCGTCGACATAGCCGGGAGGCCCGGAAGGCGAATTTGCGGTATCGTTCCGTAGTCGTTATAAAATATTTAACGTTTTAAAGCTCAAGTTTCGAAATTTTTTTAGACATTTACTTAGTTTTCAACTAAATATTATAAGATTTTCTTTAAATTTCAACAGAAAAATAGCTCTGCGAATAAAATAAGACACGAAAACTACACTAAGCCTTGGCTAGATATCACCGGCTGAGGCCGAGCGGCGCATATCGAGCTGCCGGCGGCCGGGCTTGCCGTAACGGCGAGAACAGAAAAAAATACCTCGTTAAAAAACAGATGCACGGCGTCTTAAATAGTCCAAGCAAAAGCTACCCAGAATTGTAACATTTTAACGCCTTACTCCCAAATAATCTTTGGTATTGTGAATAGTTTTATCTAAAGAATATTTTAGTCACCCTATTCAGTCTTTATAGTAGTTCTCGAATTTAGGTACGTGGTAAATCGGTTCTTTAGGCGGAAGGATCGGATGGATCCGAAGGAGCCGCGTTACTGAACTATTTCCCTCCGCGTAAGAGGAGGTTCTTTCCTAGGATCTTAGAGAATATCGTGTAGTTCCCCCAGGCACATGTTACGTACTTCATGTGTAAAGCCTAATCGGCTTCTGGCTATACTACCACTTAATAGGCTCATTCCATCGCCGAGAAAACCTACAGTGAATAAATTCATGATAATTTGTGACATTTTTACACCAATTTAAAGTACGCAACGTACAACAGTTTGTAAAGTAGCATTTGATCTGTTTTCGATTCTGTGATCGTTTTTAACATCAGTTATCGATATGAGAAACAACAAATACGAGATTAGAGCGGTAACAACACCAATAATGAAATTCTTATCGATCACGACACATTTTAAGAACCGAAAATTCAAGTAGCAACTATTAATCTTAGTGAACAAGTAATTTTCTTGAACCATTTCGTAAACAGACAAATTATTCTTTATTGACAAAACACGCGTATGAAATGCCGAAGTTAACTGACCATTTGAAGAACTCGCTAATGTTAAAGTGGTGAACAGAACGCCACCACACAACAGAGGCTGCAAGGTATCTAAAATAAGTGCCATAATACTTGCTAAGTCCTTACCATCTCGAAAGTAATTAATAATATTTGGGACGTTAAAACAAAAACACACGATCCATTCGGTTAACCATATTAGTATTAAAAATTGCAAAGTAGTGTCCAAAGTTTGGACCGAATCCAATAAATTGCTATGCTTAAATGACAAAGTTGCAATGTCAGTGCTAGTCGGAATTAGCTCAGACAAACTGCGAATTTTAATTCTAATACATTCAATTGTAAATAGTAATGAAACTTGCACGCCCCATGTCAAAAGTAGAATGTAAATTACACCAATATCTTCCAGTACTAGTATGAAATACTTTAAGAACCACGGAGGTTTTAAAAATTGCCAATTGAACATCGTAATTTCTACCGCACTTTCAACTGTTACC
The DNA here is from genome assembly GCF_054372755.1 of Phalangium opilio. Taxonomy (NCBI): domain Eukaryota; kingdom Metazoa; phylum Arthropoda; class Arachnida; order Opiliones; family Phalangiidae; genus Phalangium; species Phalangium opilio. Next base: position 4,062,469 of record NW_028324185.1, read on the forward strand.
GGATTAAACAAATTGCCGAAATATAATATAAACAACAGTAATAATATAAATAGTTCTATCAAAACCGCCGAATTGAGAATTCTAGATACTCGCATTTTATGGCAATTAACATTTTCCGAGCACAAATTTAATACCTTGTAGAATTGCTTTACGGTGTTGCTTTGATCCAGCAAACATAAATTTATGATGTAACAATACGCGCATATTCGGATAATGAGTGCAACTGGGTCAAAGATATCCCTCGCAGGATGACTAACGGCGTAATGAATTTTGTTGGCGATTAGAAAAAGACTGAAGAAACTAATAATCAAAAATGTCACACATTTCCCCAAGGTTAACCGTTTAGATTCCCTTAGTAATCCAAGAAAATTCAATGACTTTAAAACTATTTTAAACATTAAGTTGTTTTCCACGCATTGTGGGGTTGAAACCGTTGAATCACGAGACTCGTTAATACATCTCAGTTTATAAACAATTTTTATAGTTGGTGTTTGTCTCATACTATCTCAATTCCGAACAGAAAGTTGAAATTTCAACCTTCTTCGCTCAAGGAGTTATTTCCTCTGTAGAATATTGTACAGTTTAAGGTACATTTTGGGCGGCAACTGTTTGTTTGATAAATGAATCGTATCGATTTGTGGAACCAATAATTTTTGGTTTACATACATAACATTCAGAAACGTTTCTTCGTTTTTATTAAGGTGTGGTTACATTTGCGTATGAGACATACAATAAATAGATTTTGTCGCCCCTTTCTTAATAGGAAACTCCCAAAATTGCGAAAAAACATATTCATTAATAATAGAAATAAATAACCCAAATTATACAAGGGAACGTATGCATCTTAGGTTTCTATGACCATAAATCTATTAATTAACATGAACATATATCTTTATCATAAGCCCTTCCATTATGTTAGTGATAGACGGTGTCTGTGTAGACTAACGCGCGTATTACGTCATCGCGTTAACCAATCAAAATCAAAACACCTCAAAATTGAAATAGTAGACGACGGGTTTAACTCAATACAAAAATTTCCTTTGCTGCGAAAGTGAGATCTTCAATTTTCGGTTTGTTATCAAACTTTAAACTACTGTTTAGGTTAAATGAATGAACTGGATGATCAGCTTAAAAGTCTAATTAGCCATTTTAATGACAGATGTTTAGTGTTGATAGGGGGAATGGGATATCAGAATCCATGAATGTAGAACTTGCCTGACGTCATAAGAATTAGGCACCTCTTATCCCTAGGAAATTCAGAGATATATACATGTTAATAAATAAAGTGGCGGTGATGTGAGTAAAAAAGCCGGAATACTGACGCAAAACAATAAGCCTAATTATATCTTTTAACACTCAGAATGTTGCCCAGATGTTAGAATTAACTTTGTGTTAAAGACATAATTATATTTTAAAAATATATGTATATTTCCAAAACGCATATACATTTATTCAATTCTTGAGAACTCGTATATGGATGCATTCGAAAGAACGTACAAGCAAAACATGCTTATCCATTCCACAGACCAAATAAGCAAAATGTTGCGAAAAGTATCATTCAATTCCAGTACGGTGACGAACAGTTCCGTGTGTTTCTTTGCAAGAGCTTGTACGTCACTATTGGTTTCTATATCATCGGCCCAATCTTTAATCTTCATTCTAACGCATTCTATTGTAAAGGCCAGCGTTATTTTCGCAAGAAGGCCTAACATCACGAAGGAGTACCAAAGTGCAAGGTTCAATAATACCATTATGTACGTCAGACTCCAAACGGGCTTTAAATACTCCCAATTGAAAATAAACCTTTCTACGTGCGAAACAAAATAGTTCTGTTGAAACGTGACAAAATTCGTTATGATTACTAAAGATATGAAGGAAGAGATAGTAGCGGCCACGACAAAGTTTAGTTCCCAAGAGACACTAGGCTTGACGTCCTTGCATAATCGCAGCGTTTTTAAAAAAACCCTCGTAGGTTCCTCTCTCAAAACGCATAAATTTACGAAATACGTGGTTGAGTATACTCGTAACAGTCCTACGATGGTGTTCAAAATGGCGCTGCTTTTCACTATTTCATACCTGATGCTATATTCAATGAAGACGCACGATAAGTAGACGCAATACAGATTTACAAGGACTATTGTCATCAACTTGATTACACCAGTTTTCTTGTTTTCATTAAATATTCCTAATGCATTGAAGGTTTTAAAAATAAAGTGAAACAGGATGTTTCTTCTCACGCATTTCGGGACAGAATCCAACATTTTTGGGGAAGTTATGTCTGTGCGATAAAATAGTTTTTTAAGCCACATAGTTAAATATGTTCTGTCGAAATCTTACGAATTACTTCAGATACTGTACTTTCACAGACAAAAGAAAACTTATATGTTTTCTCTTAAGAAAAGCAAGTTTTTACTTGGCAGACAATGCCTTACCTGACGCGACAACGTTGGTATTGATATAAATTTTATTACTGGATTACAAACGTTGACTCAACATCAACCGCGCGTGAGAAACAAGTCATTTGAATCAAATATTTGAGTTTGGGGAGTCGCTCGGTTTTTCCATATATAAACAGTAGTTAGAATATACAATTGCTACGATATATTTTTAATAATATTGAAAAACATTCAATCTAAATCAATGACAAGAAAACTGCCAAATGTTTTTACAATATCTGCGCGTATACCCAACAACGTCAATGTCGTCACCTAGTTCAACCATGGACGAACAACACGACATGTTGTATTATCTTAAACCCGTGTTATAGACAGGCGAGCGTTAAAACAAACCAATCGATATGATGCAATCAAATCTTTTTTTTAATTAGTTTTCACTGCACTGTTGAAGCACTGAGAAAATTTACGTTAGCTCAGACTTACTAATACCAGGAATACATAGATTTACTACTAGTAGTGAACACTTTTTATTGACATTGAAAATCGTTACATTAATTTAAAAGAACGAACAAAATATTCATTTAAGCATAAATTGGGGAATTAAGTGTTGCAATATTTGTTAATTCAACAACACCGAAGATAATATTTGTAATTGTGAAATATTCCTCGATTTACAGAATTCTAGGCGCTGGATAAGAAAAAGAAGTACACTATGGTATTGTTCTCAAATTGATTCTGAAGCATTAAACGATACACATTATTATTGAGAAGAATTTAATCTCATAATTTTGAGGAATTTCCATGTTTATGACGTAGAGTTCCCCAAATTTTTGGTGGGCAGGCCCAACCGGCATCATGCATGATACATGCATACGAAATTCATAACGAAGATTAAATAATAAATTAATCTTATAATAATAAATAGTCTAGTGATTGTAAAAATCTTTACAAAAATATTGAGCTTTCTACTGTCAAAACTAAGGAAACTCACTAACCTAGAAAACTGTGAGAGCAATTTAACACATAAGACTGATCTGTACTTGTGCTTCGAAAAACGGGTTGAAATTTGTTTATCAACTATGGAGCTGGCCATAACCGTGCCTTACCAGGGATATTTTAAGAGGGATGAGCGGCTTGCGGCAGAGTTTTATTTAAACTGGGGCTACAAAAGCGCACCGTCTTTTTCCCCCCTTTCAAGGACAAATTGAAGTCCTACTACGAGTATTCTTCCACCGTTTTTGGCGTCCCACCTGAATTAAACCGTTCCACAGTTAGCGCGCCTATTTCTTTCACGTTTTGCTTCCTCCCTCATCATCCTTGAATGGTACTAAAATCTAGAAATCCGGCACACCGCACTGCTTATGTCACGCCAATACTGGTTCCACAATTTTCCTCTCCTTTTAAATCCCTCTTAAAACATCTAGTATCCCTGGCCATACATTCGTTATACCAGGGGTAAATAACGAAAAGAGTTAGAGACGCTAGCTTCCGTAGTGTAGAATACAGTGGGACTTTCAAACGTAGACACAGAAAAGAGAAAACGCCTCGGTCGCGCCGTCTATAATTCAAAATAAGTATGATATTTTCCAACCAATAGCGTGGCAGCAAAGTTTCGAAAGTCATGATGGGATTTAGATTTTCTCCTGTCTGCTAGTGTTCGTCTGCTTACGACTGAGTGACAATTAGGCTTAGAGTAAAGTTTATTCATTAAGGTGCACTTGAATTAGAAACATGCAACTTTAAAGTTGGTAAATTCCTTACTCGATAATGAAATGGAATTAAATGTCGTTTTTGCATCCTTCAATACAGTTTTAGTTGTTTTAATTTCTTTAGTCACAGATACAGTCGATGATCCTGATCCCACGGTTCCCACTGGCACCGACTAGGAAAAATCACTAAGCCTTGGCTCACTGGGCCGACTCTGTAACCGCGCACTTACGGCAAAACAAGTTTGAACATTTTGAGGATTTCCCCGGCTTCAAATTGCAAATTGTTGACTTATCTTTCTTCTTTAAATCGCTGTTTACTCGCGATTGAATATTATAATTATATTGGGTTGATTTATGAGACGACTTCACAACATCGACACCCGCCATTTTACTTTACCCAGAATACCTTGCGGCGCGAGATTTTAAGGCAAAACTTTTAAGGTTCTGGTCTTATTTACAATACAGTTCCAAAGATGGCACTACGTTAGTTACAAATTCTATGACGTTTCAAGGTCCCACTGTATTCTACACTACGGAAGCTAGCGTCTCTAACTCCTTTCGTTATTTACCCCTGGTTTTACACGACATAATACCGTACGGGCTTTGGACCCTTCCCATTAGATCGAAGGCACTAAAGCCGCACAAGACTAAGGCATGCTAAAAACGGGTGATTTTCCGAAGACCAGTTGCATTTTTCAATCCTATGCTTTATTGTCTCTCCATAGTGGGGTGGCATAGCGGCTAGCGCTTTCGCCTCGCAGCAAGTGGATCCCGGGTTCGATCCCGGACTGTGGCACCGGGTGAAAAATCTGGGAACAACTCCTTCTGCGTAGAGTTTGCAAGTTCTCTCCCCGCTTGTCAAAAGGAGTTTTCCTCCGCGGTATAACCCGGTTTCTCCTTTCCATCAAAACTTGCAGAGGTTAACGGTAATAGTTAGTATAGGGCGCTGAAGGTTAGCTGTGGCATAGGGGCTAGCCACCACCCCTCTATGCATTGTAAAGCGACCCACATGTAAACAAGCCACAGGCTTAGTGTGGAAATCCCTTCGTAGACAAAGCTTAGATTAGATAATTTGTGTAAACTATCTACCTTTTTACGTCTCCGAGTGACGATGACGTCAAGGAGAGGTATTACACTGGACGTGTCTGTGGTTGTGTCAGTCACCGCGTTCGCAGTTGGAAAATCGGAGCTCGCAATTTCCGGACTGCGTTCGCAGTCCACAGAAATTCGAAAAGTTTTATTTATTGCTATATCTATCTTATTTAATGCCAATCATTAGCTAGTCTTTACACCATCATCTGCTTACTGACCGCCAATTCTTTCACCCAATACCAATCGGTATTTATTAGCTTCTAACAACAACAACATGCACTAGTCTATCGTGCACACCACATGCAAGCCATTCTTAACAAAACATTTCAAGGTAATCCTCAAAACTGTACAAATCAATTTCAGCCATGTTTTACCAGATGTAAGCTAGAAAACGGACTGCTTTCTTCAATTAGAAACATTTAATCTTGAAATGTTTTTCATTTACGGAGAGTGTCAGAGAAATGCAAGGTTAGCTGCTATAGGACGTTTGCAGAAAGGTTTCCGAACCGACCACATCCGGGGCATCAAGTAATTTTAAACGCAATAAACCGATTTCTTGAAAGAGGCACGGTGATTCCACGTAATGCGCCAGTGCGACATCAACATCATCCGCCAGTTGTACAAGGAGGTGGACACGGGGCGGGCAGACGTAACGAAGTAGTAAGGCGTATCGTAGACAATCCCCACACCAGTTCACGGGCAATCGGAGCGGAATTAAATTGTTCTCATACAACGGTCTTAAACATTCTTCGTGGTGAAGGATTTCACCCCTACAAAATTCATCTTCACCAACATCTTAAACCACAAGACTTTGGACCACGCGTAGAGTTTTGTCGGTGGGTATTGGACCAAATTAAAGTTGATGGAAATTTCCTAAACCACGTACTTACGAGTGATGAATGAACGTTTTACCGGGACGGTACAGTTCACCGCCAAGTCTCTACTTTCAAAATATCAAGTGTTTAATATAATTGAACCAATGTTTCTATTTTTAAAATCCATTAACATATCACGAAAACTCAGTTTCGATATATCAATAATTTTGTCTTGTCGAACTTGTTCGCCCGTTTGATGACATCACTATGACGTGAGGGGAAAAAAGCGCGGGAATCTTATACGCGTCTCTAGCTTCTCGCTAGTCTAAACTCTGGGTCTGATAGCAGAGTGGCACCATCTCACGTCAAAAATATATCTGTGACGTCAGCCTACGGGAAACGTTTTAGCCTTCCATAAAAAGTGGATTTCAAATAATTTTATATGAAGCATTTTCAAATGCATATTGCGGCCAAATAACCAGAAACCGGAGAGTTAAAAGCTCATTATTTTTGAATTCACAGAAATAAATCCATCTTTTGTTATATAAGTCAGACATTTTTCAAACGAAGCTTCTCATTCCCATTAAGTAAATTCCGGAATAGATTGCAACATGTATGCTATTATCTTAGAGCTGTCTTCAACTCAACAAATGTCCCGTGAGAAAGGTTCGGTAAAAAACCGGAGTCCAAAGGATGCCAACCACGTTGGGGCTCAATGGGTCGAGAACCAGAGGAGGGGAAAAAACCTCACCTCTATTTATCAAAAAGAACCCAGCCTTCTTCAAAAGTTATCTTCGGGACATCAGGTCCCAGGACTCTGTTTTGGTTTTTTTTTTCAGGAAAAACATTCTCCTTCCCTACGTCATGGAACTCTTGTGCTCAAATAATGCTTTGTCGTTTTTACGAAAACAGGTGTCCTTAAGGTATCCAACTAAAGCAATGGCGGCACAATGTTCATCGTTTCTAAGACTAATAAAATGCTAATTATTTTCTTATAAGAGATAATTTACTTTTTTATGTTTTTCTTTTATATTTAGAAATAGGCCGTACTTTTTAGGTATAATGTTATGTTTTCTCAACTTTTAAGCTTGCCAATATGACGGTGATGTAAGGAAAGCCAGAATCCTGAGGTAAAACCCCGAGCTTAATTATGTCTTTTAACACTCAGATTGTGGTCCAGATGTTAGAATTAACTTAATATTAGGGTTTTTTATAGTTTAAAATATATGTATATTACGAAACGCATATTCGATTTTTTAGAACTCGCAAATTAACGTTTTAGAAATCATTTAAGTCTACATGTAAATTAAAAATCCGCTTATTTTAGCAACTGTCATTTGAAAACAAGGATGGCAGCGATATGTGGCTAGCGGAAATGTTATTATCAACTTTGAAAACTGATATTACGAAGAACATATAAGAAACAACTGCGGTTAAAACAGAACCCAATGAACTTGGATCAATTGCCGCGCAATTTAAGATTTTAAAATAAAAGTTTCCAGTACTCAGTTTAAGCCACAAATAATTTTCCCCCGCTCGTTCAGAATCAGATATATCTCTTGCTGTTCTTAAAACTCGAAGATGACACGCTGACAAAAGAACATCTTTCGAGCAGCTCATGAAGGGCATTGTTACAAACAAAACTGTGGTGCACCATAATGGAACCAATGCTTCCAGGAGCCAAGTAACAGCGTGTATGATACCTTTTCCATTTAGCTGATCCGCCACATACGGAACGTACAAACAAACTATGCTTATCCATTCCGCAGACCATAAAAACAAAATGTATCGAATGGTATCATTCAACGAACAGCTCCGTGTGTTTCTTGCCTAGAGCTTGTACGTCACTATTGGTTTCTATATCATCGGCCAAATCTTTAACTTTCATTCTAACGCATTCTATTGTAAAGGCCAGCGTGATTTGAGCAAGGAGGGCTAACATCACGACGGAGTACCAAAGTGCAAGGTTCATTAACACCACAACGTATGTCAGGCTCCAAGCAGGCTTTAAATACTCCCAATTGAAAATGAACATTTCTACGTGCGAAAGAAAATTGTTATTTTGAAACATGGCAAAATGAATTAAAAATACTAAAAATATAAACGAAGCTATAGTAGCGGCTACGACAGAGTCCAGCACCCACGAGATACGTGGCTTGACGTCGTTACATAATCGCAATGTTTCTAAACAAACACACGCAGGTTTCTTCTTAAAAATGCACATATTTACGAAATACGTGGTTGAGTATACTCGTAACAGTCCTACGATGTTGTTCAAAATGGCGCCGCTTTTCATTATTTCGTACCTGAGGCTATGTTCAACGTAGAAACACGATAAGTAGACGCAATACACATTTACGAGGGCTATTGTCATCAATTCCATTACACCAATTTTGTTGTCTTTATTAAATATTCCAAATGCATTCAAGGTCTTAAAAATAAAGTGAAACAGGATGTTTCTTCTCACGCATTTGGGAACAGAATCCCAATTTTTGGGTGAAGTACGACGTAGTTGTTTTTGAAGCCACATAGTTAACCATGTCCTTTTTAGATATTTCGAACGACAATTGATACAGTTCCTTTTTTACTCAAAGAGAAAAACACTGTAGAAAGTTTTCTCTTAAGAAAAACAAGTCTTTACTATTGATGGGCAATGCCTCACCTTGCACGACAAAGTTCGCATTGATAAGAATTTTATCACTGGTTTACAGAAATTGATCCAACTTTAACCGCAATTGAAAAAGTCATTTGAATCAAATATTTGAGTTTGGGGAGTCACTCTGTTTTTCCAAATATACACAACTGTTAGAATAAACAATGATTAAATTGTTTTTTGAATAATATTGCAAAACGTTCAATCTAAATCAATACCAAGAAATACTGTCAAAGGTTTTCACAGAATCTATAAGCTACAACGTCAATGACGTCACGTTGCTCAATCATGGACGAACAATACTAAGGGACAAATTGCAGCTTATAGAACCCCATGCTGAGTAACGAAACAACCGATGTTAAATTTATATGCCTCTTTTTAGCCCCAAAATGGAGGGGGGGGTTAAGGGAGCTAAGAAAAGTACTGATTCAAATCCCGGAAAAAACTAGCGCCATCTAGAGAAAAATCGTTGTTAGCTCAGCTGCTTTCAACGAGGGGGAAACCACTAAGAAAATTTTGTACACCAGATTTCAGATTTCAAATGACTTCAATTGAATTATCATAGACTTCATTTGACTTCAATTGAATTATCATAGACTTCATTTGACTTCAAAGACTTCACTAACTGTAGTTGATTTCATATGACTTCAAGTGACTTCAATACAATTTATAAAGACTTCCAAGTGACTTCAGTATAATTTATAAAGACTTCAAGTGACTTTAATATAATTTTTAAAGACTTCAAGTGACTTCAATAAAACTTATAGATTTCAAGTGACTTCAATATAATTTATAGATTTCAAGTGACTTCAATATAATTTATAGATTTCAAGTGACTTCAATATAATTTAGAGATTTCAAGTGACTTCAACATAATTTATGAAGACTTCCAAGTGACTTCAATATAATTTATAAAGACTTCAAGTGACTTCAATATAATTTATAAAGACTTCAAGTGACTTCAATATAATTTATAGACTTCAAGTGACTTCAATATAATTTATAGACTTGAAGGGGCAATATAATGCCAATTTCTATTTTTCTCGAGACTTCGTCAAACTGCGTCACTGTAGTCGTGTTTTACTAATGCCGACTCAATTTATAAATTGAGTCGGCATTGGTTTTACTGAGGATTGACAACAACAAAGAGTGATCAGATGGAGCTTAAACTTTTTGCAACATTTTTATTATAACTTATAATATTTACAGAAATATTTGGCTCAGAACTTTTTTTAAGTTTTATTACGCGTTTTCCTTCATCCTTCCTTTGTACTAATTATATTTCTAATGGCTAAGATAACGTCTTTGCTCACGCACAAATGGCCATTTGTAAATTTGGGACTTTGAATAGTAAACAAATAATGTTCAATGCTGTAAAAGCCATGTGCAAACATATCCACTGATACTAATTGCCCATGATTATTGAAGTCATACCAATTGCACAGTATTCCTAGGCCTTTAGCATTTTTTCTGGGGGCTTTAACCGGCGCGAAAGTTTGAGAAAATTCTCTACTTTTCACATTACCGCTGAGATAAGAAAATTCTAAGATTAAGCCAATTAAACAACCTGAACCACTGTCTTTTCGGCACACAACCCATTCGCCTATGTTAACAACGTCTTTGCGAATAGGCTTCGTATATCCAGCTTGCATAGCGAGTGAAGAGCCTTCGTTAGAGTGGTTCCAGTTGGTTTCTTGCGACACACGTTGAAGACGATCGCTACTCAGGTGATTTTCGGTAGCTCGTAGCAACCAACAAAGAGATGTCTTCCTGACAATTACCACTTTTCCGGTTTTAGTTCTTAGTGGAACAAAACGACTGTCTTTTGTGAGACAGTTTACATCAATTTCGCTGGAGTAGTCCTTTAAATCAGACCCACCAGAATTTAATATAAGACATAAATCTTGTCCTATGTGCGAAGCTCCTTCCAACGCTTCCAATGTACAATTATATTTGTCAGTCTGAATGGTGCTTATCTCGCTGTCACTGCTGGAATCATCATCATCATTATGATTCGAAACGTTTCCGTTGATGTTTTGGTTTTCTATGAAAAACACTGGTTTTAGCATACAAAATGGTGTTTTTCTACGGTGAACCATCCCAAATTTAGCTGCATCTGCCACGGCTGTTGACTGGGCTCTGAGGACGAATTGGTTTATTTCAGTGTAGCTTGGTAAGGCTGTTTGTTTAACTAAAGAGGCATTTGCTGTGTTACGAGGAAATTTGAAATTATTTTCACTGCATTTGCTTATTATGTCTGATTGCATCTCAATTCTTTTCACTCTATGCAAAATGTCTAGCAAACTAAAATTTACCACAGTCGAGAATGTGCTCGACATTGAGCGCATTGCCCTGAAAAAACTTTCGCACGTTTGACTGCTAAATAGCCAAGGTAAGAAACAGTCCACATTTTTGGAATCTCTAAATTTGTCTATTAATATAATATCAGTAAAGCATGAGCGTTGAGTTCCAAACATATATAAAGATTTTCAGTAATAAAGTTGTCTTTTAGCTTGTATTCATCGTGTTCTATAATCCATGACCTCCAGATACGTACAAAGAAAACTACATACCAGATGTCATAGATTCTTTCCGATGGTGACATTTCTTTCTTCAAAAATGGGTCTAAGGATTTTTTCATTAGCAAAAGGTATTGCGTGGTCCCTTCACTTCCTGGCACATTTTTCAGAAGACCCTTTGTGAGCACATTTTTTCCACTGCTCGGAAATTCATTTTGTCCTTTGGTTCAAGATCACTCTTGGAAAGGAAATGTTGGTCTTTCGGGAACTTATTTAATAGAACATTAAGGTGTGTTAACGACACGATTTTACTTCCGCATGGCAAAACAGATGATTTTTTCAGCAACCTTGTCCTAAATTTTGTTCCGATGTGAACTGTATCTTGAACGCAGGCAAAACGAACATTAATGTCCATATAAAACCATTCTCTTCCTTTGTCCTCAGTCTTCTGGGCAAGCTTAGTTGTAAATCGCATGGCTTTAATTAGTCGACTATCTCCGTCTGATGACACTCCAAGCACTTCTATCCCATGTTCATGGGCGCTCTCAATGATAGTTTGCCATCTTGATATAACATCCGCGGCTTTGAACTTGTTATCAGTACCATAGACGCATAAGCAGAACGAGGGTGCCTTAGGTTCAATAGGCTGAGCCATAATTACATAAGCTAGGGACGCAGGGGCATGATTTACAACGTGGCTTTCAATCTGGCTTGCCGATTCAGCCGGATAAGAGAGCAAATATGGAAGACCAGTCTCATTATTTATAGATGGAACTAATCCGACAAGTTGGTTAGTTTTAACGTCGTATTCGATTCTTCCCGTTATTCGTGTAGCGTCTTCGCTTAGCCAAATTTTTGGTGCGAGGTTTTTCTCATCCAAAAAAGCTTTAAGCTCCATCATTCGTAGCTTTCCTTCCACAATATTCGGTCCTTTATCGCTGATACACCTTTGTACTGTGGTTAGTGACGGTAAATTTAGGTTCTTCTGCATTGTTTCATAAGCTAGCCGACCACCGATCAAAAAGAGGTAAGTACAAAAGAGTTTCATCGCTCCATCGTAACGTCGTCCTCCATTTTTTCTTTTGCAATTGGATTTGGCGGTTGTCATTAAAGTTGAAAGAAAGGTACTTAGATTTACGCTTTCAAGTGTCGTATCTGTTGTAGTCTCGTGATGAGTTTCTATGTATTTAGTGAAGCCTTGCTTCAGTTCAGGGTTTTGTTCAATTAAATTTTCAACATTATTAACAACTTTTGTGTAATTAGTAATTAAAGGTTGACTATGGCACAAATAGTCCAATTTGCGTTTTATTCGCGCCGACCGACTATACTTTGGCTGCTTCCACTTCCTGTTCGGGATCTTTGACGGTTCAGGAATGACATGGCTGATCCCTAGGCCACGCCATCGTTTACTTCCCCCGAATTGGGGTTATTTTGTTTTGTCTCTTCGTCCCTTTGATCATCTTTTAACTGTAAAGGACAGTTGGCCTTCCTTTTCAATGAGGAAGAAGGTATGGTATTGACATCTATTTTGGGAGTTTCCGAGTCTGAGGTATTTTCATTGTTTTCAGCTGCTGATGACCCATCAGGTTTGCTATTTCTTACGAGAAAATGTTCTAAAATATTGCTAGTTTTTTCTGAATTTGTCTTTTGTTTTGGAATCCTTTGAGGTGAAATGAGTTTTGATGTGTCTTGGATAATTTGATATAATCCATCGCGTGCTTCCGCTGTTTTTATTTACAGATGTCGAAATTTTAACGCTCGCGTCGCAAACTGGGCATATCACACTTCCGACTAGATTTTTAGGCGAAAGCTCAATTATTGTTAAATCAATTTTCGAAAAACGTTGGAAATTTTCATTGTCTGTTAGGAACTGAGTTTTCACTCTATTGACAAGCAAGTTTCGAAGTTTCAATTCTTCTTTTTTATAGTCAAATTTTGAGGTTTCGGCATTTGAATCCGATGGTACAATTTCGCCTAAACATTTTCCATCTTGATGTGACTTTTGAGAAGGATTTTTGATGTTTTTCTGATTAGACAATTGGGACTTATGACCTAGTAGGTCGAACTTCATAAAATAATTGTCTTCCTTTCCCTCAACATACTTTTGTATGCCTTGCAAAAGATTTTTATGGCCGGGCAGGATTCTGAACTTTTGAGTCATCTTTGAATACATTCCGTAATGATGTTCAAGGTTTGCATTTGGATCCAAATAATCTTTCATTTCATCCCTCGCGAAGGCTTCCATTTCACTTATGTTTTGAGAAGTCATGGTTTTAATAGAATACGGATTGTCAAACCCCATCATTTTCATCAAATTATTTAAATAAATAGGGATTTCAACCCCCATGTCACTTCTTAAAATGTTCCAAAACCTATTATCAAGAATAGGTTCAGCCTGAAAGAAATAGAATAATTTAGACCAACAGAACCGCAGGAATCGAGGTATAGGTAGGTTACAATAGAGTGAGATTTAAAAATTTATATTTTTCAATGGAGAAGAGATTAATAAATATTTTGGCGAGGGTTTCTTTTCTCGGACAATATAGTTTCAAGGTATGACTCAGAAAATTACAAACTCTATGAAGGGAGGGTGGAAAGAAAAATCCATTTTTTCTATAAATTTTTGTACTAGCTATAAAATCTATCATTACATAGAACATCCATGAAGTATCCGAATTTTTTTTAAATGTAAAGAAATTGAGATTTCATTACTAAATTAGAAATTGCACCGTAGACTAATCGTGTAACACCCTGATTTCTAGTTGACTAAGATTCTGTGTCTTAGTCTATGTCGAGCAAAAAACGTGCAAAACAATGTATCCGTCCGATTCCTTGCCAAATTCGGTTTCGCACAAGATTCCCGTGGTCATTGGATACCATCATTTACAACAACTCCATTATTCAAGTACTGCAGTGATTGCCTTGAATCGATTCTCACAACTTAATTGTAAACCTGACTCCCTGACTGTCCAACCCTTCGGATAAACGTTGTGCGCGGCATAATATCGTGGATGTAGGTTCGAAAATTACGGTAATTTTGTAAAGTGATAAATAAGGTAATTTACCAAAATTCAAAAATAAGTTTTATTGGTCGTTTATCAGCTAAATAACGCTAAATAATGAAAAATACCACTTAGACCGCGACTTGAACTTAGCTATAATACTTTTTATAGCATTTCCTTTTCCCACGCTTGTATGACTTACTCAAGTACGCATGCGCGGGTAGAGGAAAATTTTCCAGTGAAGCACGATTTAAAACATGGAGCTTTTAAACCATTTTCTAAGCGAAAGAAAAAGAATTCGGTGGTAAATTACAACAGTAATTACCGTTTTCGTAATTTACCAGAGAATATCGTAAATTACAGTTACCCTGGTAAATTACAACAGTAATTACCATTTTCGTAATTTACCAAAGAATATCGTAAATTACAGTTACCCTGGTAAATTACCCTCGAAATTACCATAGTAATTTACTGATTTAGAACCCTATGTGAGTACCACTGAAATTTGTTTGCGAGATTGCTCGTAGGTGAAGCGTTTAAACGAGTAAATTGTTCTGTTTTTAAAATCATTCAGAGATATTTCTTGGATGTTTTACAAATAACCAGTAGATGGATCGACAAAAAATCATTTGGTTTTACTTTTCACTCTACCTTCAATGAATGTGTTTATTTATGACAATGATGTTTTAAAACTTACTTTTATCTCTTCTTCGTTAGCCATTAGTTATGAAAAAACTCGGATGTTTCCCGAAAAAAATTCCAATAAATAAATAATAACTAAAGGCGCAGAGCAACCGAAAGCAAGTATGGATAGCGAATAATATGGCGCTGACGTCGGGTGCGAGAATGTCCCTCTTAGCGGATCACGTGACGTCTGGTTGCTGGCAGAAGCGTGTGAGAAAGAGATCGGTCTGCGCCGTTATAATACCTTCCCCCTCTATTTCCTTGGCTATACTTTCTATACGTGTGACTCAAAACCCGAATTGAAAATAGTTGTTGAAGAAGAAATTTCTCAGAGATTTCAATAATAATAAATAAATAAAAAATAAAAAAAACCTGCAAACCTTTTTCGAATTCTTTGACCAACTTGATAAGCTCTTTTGCTTGACCGCAAATTTTAAAAGTGAATTACGAAAGAATTTCGTAAAGTTAACTTAGCACTGGTATATGTATTGTGTTAATTAGAAGGAATGTTCATTCATTCTTTAAGAAACGAAAGGAGGGAAAAATAAATTTCATATTCTAGGGACTTCACGAGACTTCAATAGATTTCAAACGAAATTTCAGTAGACTTCTAGACATTTTTAAATGATTTCCTTGGACTTCAAAAGACTTTTCAAGGACTTCATTTGACTTGCAAGAGATTTCCAATGGACTTCATTAGACTTCAAGAGATCTCGAAGGGATTACTTATGACTTCGCAGGACTTCAAGAGATTTCCAAGGAACTTCAAGTGACTTCAAGGGATTCTCTAGTGACTTCTTAAGACTTCAAGGGATTCTCTAGTGACTTCCTACGACTTCAAGGGATTCTCTAGTGACTTCCTAAGACTTCAAGGGACTCTCTAGTGACTTCCTAAGACTTCAAGGGATTCTCTAGTGACTTCGTAAGACTTCCGAGATTTCAATAAAATATTGAAATTTATAGAGACTTCAAAAATTATTTATGGACTTCAATCGTGATTTCAAAAATTTTGTACACCTGATTTCACAAGTGGTTTCCCCCTCGGCTTTCAAAAAGAATAAAAAAGGTTTTTGATGCAATTTTTCAATTATATTTAACAAAGGATATGTTATTATTATACCATATTTTTATCATAACAATTAAAAGGTTATTCAATGTATTTTTAATTAATACTATAAGAAACTTATTCTTTAAAAACATTGGTTCATGTTGAAATTGATAAAATTATTTAACCCTTGGACAATGAGAGGCCGAGGCGCGCGCTGACTGCTGCGACTTCTACTGTTAAGTTAATATTTATCAGTCTCGCTCGAAACTGGAGGTATGGCGCCAGAAAAAGAATGAATAAATTTTCATCTATTTATCTTTGTCAAAATAAATGTCCATCATCAACCATCAAAATGTAAAGTTTTTGTCCATATAATTATTTCTTCTAATATCCATGTGTTAAAAGTCTGCTTTAATGGTTCGACCAAAATATTCCAGTAGTATTTTTAACTCATGCTCGCTTTTTTAGCCCCTATTGTTTCACTTTTTTATTATCTTACATATCCCGCACGAGTGTCCTTTCTGCTGGGGCAGCTTGTTCAATTAGTTTTCAATGCACTGCGGTTTTGATGAACTGAGAAAACTTACTTTAACTCAGGCTTTGTATTAGTTTAGTGTATAAATTTGATTTTTAACACGTTTTATTGGCATAAAAGATCGTTACCCTTATTTAAAAGAACGAACAAAATAAAAATATTACTTAAACAGAAATTGGGGAATTAAGTGTTGCAATATTTGTTAATTCAACGACACCGAACATAATATTTGGAATTTTGAAATGTTCCTCAATTTTACAAATTTTGTGGAATTGGTTTTACATTATTCCAGCCACTCGAAAAGAAATACATTATGGTATTGTTCACAAATTGATTCAACGGTACACATTTTTATTGATAAGAATTCAATCTCATAATTTTTCGAAATTTTCATGTTCATGACTTTTAATTACCCTTTGATGACGAACAAACATCAATGTGTCTTTACACTATTGAAAGAGTACTGCCTTAAAAATTGATTCGATGTCCTATAATGGATTAAATGTCTCCAAGAACTATGCAAGACCCTTTAATGTATTATATTTCGACTAACTCATCGCAAATTGGAAGTACAAAACACCACTTGTTGAGGGACAAAAGCAATATTCAAATATAGTCGTGACTTGTCTATAATCTCGATTATTGAAATATATCTAATGCTTTAGTTATGATTGGTATTATGAACTTGAGACTCTACAGTTGACTGGAAAAACTTCTTCGTTTAGTAGATTTATAACAGAAGGGTGTAGAATGCAAAGTTAAACCTTTGTAAGTGTAAAGTATTTCAAAAGAGATATTTCGCAGGGTGAATCTTTCACTTTTGAGAAACGATCATCAAAACGCTTAGTGCTAAGCTATAATTTTTTTAGTTAATTGCACGGTATTTAGTAAATACTCAAACAAAAAGCTCTTGATTATATTTATTTTGAAAAAGTAATGTTATATTTCGTAAGAAAATGTGAAAATTTTTCTTCGCACGAGTTTGTTTGGGCTTGTAAAACTGACAAAATGAAAACTAAATACGATACGACTGTGGTTAAAACAGTTCCCAATGCGTTCGGATTAATCTCTACGAATTTAAATAAAGAAAAATTAAAGTTTCCGGTGCTCAATTTAAGCCACAAATAATTTTCACCAATTTGTTTAGAATTCGACAAATTTTTCACCAATTTGTTTAGAATTCGACAAATCACTTTGATTTTTCAGCACCCTTAAATGATAGGCTGATAGCAAAGTGTCTTTCGCGCTATTCATAAAAGACAGTGATGCGAACAAGGCTCCCGTGCACCATAGTGGAACTAATGTTTCCATAAACAGAATACTACCCGTTTCGAAATCCAGTTCTCTCAGTAAATCCATTACCAACGGAACGTAGAAACAAAATACACTTATCCATTCTACAGACCATAAAGACAAAATGAATTGCAAAGTTAGGTTGAATTCCTGTACGGTAACGAAGAGATCGGTGTGTTTCTTCGCTACGACCTGTACGTCTGTGTTTGTAACTATATCATCGGCCAGATCTTTAACTGTCATTCTGAGGCACTCTATTGTAAAAGTCAGTGAAACTTGGGCTAGAACGGATAAAATTGTCGAATAGAACCAAAGCATTAAGCTCATTTCCACGCTTAAGTATGTCACAAACCAAGGTGGTTTTAAGTACTCCAAATTGAACAAGAACCATTCGACGAAGGTTTTCAATCCACTTTTTTGAAATGTGTTTAAATGTGTTACAATAATTAATCCTAAAAGCGTACAAAATGTTATAGCAACTACCGAGTTCATTACATACAAGACTTTTGGTTTAGCATCATCACAAAATCTCAGTGATTTTAACCAAACGCAAATGGATTTATTTCTAAATAAACACATGTTTGTGAAGCAGGTATTGAAAACAATCTAATGACGTTAACGAAGGAGTTCAAAATGACGCTATTTTTCACATTTCCATATCTATAACAGCAGTCAATGTATACACTAGTTTGCCACAATAAAAATAAAATTGTTACGATTATTGTCATACATTTTCTGAGAGTAAATTGCTCGTTGATACTTAATATTCCAAATAGATTCAAGCAATAGAATATGGAATTAAACAGTTTGTATCTTTTGACGCATTTAGGAATATTCTTTGATCTGTCGAGGGCACTCGCTTCCCTAAAAGGGATTTGACTGCGATACCACATGGTTAAACGACCTTTAAACCATAGGATTAGAACGATTTCAACCGAGTGTAACTCTGACCAGGTTAACTGAACAATACTGTTGTTACATCGGACGAATTACCCGCTAAAAAATTTACTTTATTTTGTTCCTATTTGATAAAGTTTTAATACTGTCAAATACAAATAGATAAAACCGAAAGTGCCAAGTATCATATTTACGACGTGAAGTCTCGCAATATTTCTCTACTTTGCGATGTCTTTGAGGTTTTTTATTACGAAAAAGTTCGGCTTTTAGGCGTTCGGAGGGTTAGAACGATTTTTGTTCTTCATGATTATACATTTTGAAGTGAAACGCTAGTAAATGTAATTCGCTTGGCCACTTGAATCATAAGTCGCGTAAGTCTCCTTAATGCTTCACTTTCTGCTATTTCTATTTGCCTTTGGTACTGCGCGTAAAACATTGTAAATGTAGAATACTGCCAACACAATATAGTAGTTGATTAATGGACAAAAGTTACTTTTATTAACATGTCAATTGCGGATTTACACATCAAAATATTTGGGTGTGTCGAGTAACATCTATTGTTATTAAAATTAATAGAAATAGGTGTGAACTGTTTATGTGAAACGTTTTTACGGTTATTGTGATGATTAATATTTCGGTATAAAATTTTTTACCTATAAAAGGGTGAGGCTTCAAAACATCTGTTAAATTTTCAATAATTTTTAAACTCGTTAAACCTTTTTTTCACTCAAGTCTGGTTACTTAAATGAAGATTTTTAAAACAGCTCATGCTTTCACATTAAATTTCCACGTCGTATTTGATATTTTTAAATCCATGTATTTGAAAAATATCTAACATGTGTAAGGTTCATATCAACAAATTAAAACACCAAATTTTATTTTGGTCTAAAGAAACTAACACCATTTACATTTGTTAAAGTGTCAAAATGTAATAAAGACAACATGTACGTCGTATTTGTTGGCCGTATTCAATTTCGTAAATACTTCTCATTGGTTCTTCCCGTATCCAACAAAATACCTTATGTTAATTAATTGAACGTCATGAATTATAAGGTGTTAAGTAACTAATCCTCTTTCTACCTTAAAAGAGTAAACAGAACATTTATAAATTCATGTTAATCATAATGAACTGAGACAATAATAATCATTGCCTATATGTTACATCAGTGCGCTAGATTAGTTTCTTTGAAAGTTTACACTTGCACATGTACAATTTGAATACCTACCGTTATTCTCTACATGAATAAAAGATAAGAAGAAAAGCAAGTACGATATGAGGGCCATTAAGATACCACCGAGTGAACTCTGGTTGATCAAGACGCATTTCAAGAATGTAAAATTGAACGATCCGTTGTTAATCTTAACCAACAAATAGTTTTGCTTAGCCCTTTCATCGTCGGATAAATAATTTGGTGTTTTAAGTAGTCTTAGATGGCAGGCTGAAATTAACAATTCTTTAACGCCACCCATTACGCTCATTGTTGAAAATAAAATTCCGCCACTCAATAAGACTAACAGAGGGTCCAAAATTAATATTAGTATTATCAATACTTCTGGGTTCCTCATTGAATCTATCATAACTGGTACGTACAAACAGAAAACGGTTATCCATTCAATCAGCCAGAGAAACAAGACGTATTTGAACATTTCGTTTAAGCCTTCCAACACAGCCAGTACTTCCGTATGTTTTTGACCAAAACTTTCAATATCACGATTATTCAGCAAATCCACCGATAATAATTTAACCCTTATCCTAACGCACTCTACGGTAAAAGATAAAGCTCCTTTAGCAACCAGAGTTAACAACATGTTAAAATTCCACAGAAGTGTATCTAAACTTAACGAAAGATAGGTTAGAAACCGAGGAGGTTTTAAATATTCCCAGTCAAACAACATTTCAACCAAAATGTTGATATATGCTGGACTGATCCAAACATTAATCAACGATATTATTCCAAGAATTGTAAAACCTAGTACTTCCAACGCAAAAGAAAAGTTGATTAAAGTTGGCAACTTAAGTTCTTTATCGGAACAGAGGAGCAATGCGTTGAACCATCTTGAGACGTTGCTATTGCCAAAATAACACAAATGGACAAAAAAAGTGACGGAATGTATTCGTATTACACTCGCGAATGAGTTAACAAAAACTGTCAATATACCGTTTTTGTTATACAGTTTGTACACGTCTGAGATACAAAGGTACATTCTAAATCCGCAGTAAGAGTTCAGCACTAATAAAAGGATCCATTTTCTCACGCAAAATCGGTGATTTGTTTTTAGCAATCCGAATAAATTAAGGAAAATGAATGCTAAATTAAACCAAAAGTTGTTTTTCACAACCCCAAAGTGTCTACTTTTTCGGTGAAATTTCTTTTTATATTTAATGTGAAGATCAGTAAGTACTTTATTCAAGAATTGAGTCAACATTTTAAGTTTGCTTCATCCACGGTAAAACATTAAAATTGCTTGTGAAAATGCTCATTCACTTTACAAAATGACGGAAAGAATATGGGTAACAATTTTCATAGAAATATTCAGTTAGTGGCTTGAGAATGTATTATTGGGTGTGTGCTAGACGTATATTTTCAATTCCGCACCACACCCTTTATAGTTCTGTAAACTATAATATTATGAGTAACCTAAAATCAATAAATTTTAACATTTCGTACTACCGTAACTCAATTTTTTAAGGTAGGTTTGATCTCATTTATAAATAGGGGTTTGAGCAAAATCCGGGCTAATAAAAAAAAACCCTTGAGGTTTAAACCTGTTTGTCTTGCCTTTCAAAGTGGTATTTTTTTTCTGAGTTGCTTGCTTTAGAGCTGTTACAAAGCCATCAATAATAAATGTTAAATTGTGAATAATTTGATATGTGTCTTCAGTCAACTGTTTTGTTTTTTAGGCTTGGGCAAACCAAATATTTTTCATATAATTATTAACATTGAACTAAATATGATATGTAAGCGCGAATTTTTTAAAAATCCGAAAATCTTCAACTTTTTAAATATTACTTATTGAAAAAACTAATGTGATTTTCTATATCAGCGGGGTCGGTTTATGTTAAGAAAGTGTCACCAGTTTCCTTGTTTCTTTAATGGTTGTCAAGATATTTCAATTTGTTTAAATTTATAAAATTGAGAACCCTCTAAAGGTATGTTCACACTTAGTTCGCAGACGGATTTCTACTTTTGAATACCTGCAATATATATATAAATGTGGTCAAGTTACAGTTTTAAATTGCCAGCTGGATTTCAACTTTGCCATCACTTATGTAGACCTGTAACATGTCTATAAATTTGGTCAAATTACAGTTTTAAATTGGCAGCTGGATTTCTACTTTTCCATCACATTGCAGACATGTAACATGTCTGTAAAAGTGGTCAAATTACAGTTTTAAACTTGCAGCTGGTATTTCTACTTTTGCATTGGGTTTGCAGAATCGCGCTGCAAATTTCTGCCAGTATAGACTAGAGATAACAAACAGAAAATGTAGAAACGGCAGGGAATTTGAAGTTCTAGAAGAAAATTTTCGGGATTTTTGAGCTGCAGAAAATGTAGCCTTAATGTATACCTATTACAGCCTGGTAGCGATAAAAAAGCGTGTATGTAGATGAATTACAGATTAAAATTTTTGTAAGGGCTCGACATCCAATCCGGGGGTTATGTCCCTTATGTATGTGATTTCGGTAGTGCAAGATCGTGAACGTAGAAGAGACTGTATAGTCTCTAATGAGGATAGAGAATTTGTCATCCTAGCACATTTTGAAGCCAATCCCATACTAGTAGTAGAGCGGTGGTACAAGAAGTTGTGCTAAGCCATTCTACTGTTCTTGCCAGTAGGGAGAGAACAAGGGCATCACTATCGGCATTATCATATCGCCCTACATCAAGCCTTAACGGACGAAGGTTACCTAAGAGGGCAAGACCTTAGTCTTACCATGCGTGAAATAATTGAAACCGATCCATTATTTTTGAAAAATGTACTGTTTTCTGACGAGTCTTAATTTTAAAGGGGTGGTACGGTTAATCGTCATAACGTACGTTACTGAACCCCAAAAAAGTATCACTACTACATCATTACCATCAATTGCGATGGAAGGTGCATGCTGGGGTGGAAATTCTTGGAAACTGAATTATCGGACCTTTGTTCGATTAGAAGATCCCTGGAGCAGAGTCCTGCACGGGCCGGGCTCAAGCCCGGTCCGGCCCGAGGCCCGGCCCAATCGGGTCGGGCCGAGCCGGGCTTTCCACTTTTGAAAATTGTATCGGGCCGGGCCGGGTCGAGCTTTTAAAATTTTGGAAATTAACGGGCCGGGCCGGGTCGGGCTTTTAAAATTTTGGAAATTAACGGGCCGGGCCGGGCTTTTGTTCATTTTTCAAAATTCGGCACTTGATTATCATTTAATCCAAAGTTCAAATGAAAAATAATTTAAATGCGTATAAGCAGAAGTGGTATGATACTAGAAGTATTGAGCTAACCAAATTCTTCACTCGGCATTAGTGAAAAGACTTGATAAAACACAAACGGTTGGCCCTCTAGTGGCGGTTTCTGAAATTTCCCCTCCAAAACGCGAGACGCTCGCGGTGGTAGACGGCCGAACTAGATTCAAGGAGCCGGGTCCGTGTTTCGCCGCTTTAGGTTGAGGGGAAGGGGGTAAGAAATGTTTTTGGAACTCGACCAATTTTTTTTCTCTCCGCGATGGAAGCGGCATAAAATCCTCAAATTTGTTCACTAGTGCCAGGATCTACTATCAATGCTAGAGCCCTTCACTTCTAGTCTCATACCACTTCTGGTATAAGCTTCAAAGGACAAATATAACGAACAATTATCAATAGAAATGAAAAATACACGACGCTAAAGCAAATATGAATTCAAATCATTGATTTTATGTAAAAAATATGAAAATTACAACTGAACTACGTGTAACGGGCCGGGCCGGGCCGGGCCTGTTCAATTCATGCAATGTGTCGGGCCGGGCCGGGCCGGGCTTGGTTAATGCATGTAACGGGCCGGGCCGGACCGGGCCGAAAAACCAACTATGTACTCGGACTCGGGCCGGGTTTCGGGCTTATTTAAAATGTTAAAACCGGGCCGGGCTTGGGTCGGGCCTGAAAAACTCGGCCCGTGCAGGTCTCTGGATCCGGTATTCGATAAGCCCATTTTCACTATTCGATACGTATATCGAATACTGAACTGACTATTCGGTTAAAGTTCGACTACCATAAATTTAGGTCCTTGGCACTAGAGAGACCACCTTATTTTAAAAAATATCATCCCTATTTTATTTGTCCTCCATCAAAAACTACCAGCAAGTGCCTAAGAAAATTTTAAGAAACACTTGACCACCAATGAGGAGAGGTATTTTGAAATTTAGGAGCTTCTAAATGTTTTTCTCCTTGCTTTGCATTAAGTATTCGCGAATATTTGGGTTACCAGTTTACCACCCGATTAATCGCGAAGAGTTAAGCCTTGTATTTGCAAGTATTAGGGTTAACTATTCGCGAATACTAGGCTTAAGTATTCGCGATTAATCGGTTAGTAAAAAATTTACCAAGGCCTAACTATTCGGTATTCGATTTGGAATAAACTATTCGATTCGGTATTTGATACGGAAACGTTTTTAGTATTCGATAACCGGTTCGATGCCCAAAAAGTGGTATTCGCACACCCCTAATATTTAGGCAATGTACCCATTATATTTTTTTTTGTTTCGTTTTTTGCCGCCATTTTGTTGAACACATGGTTTCACACAAACAAAGGGACCTGCCCTACGCGGGGAACATGAAGAATTGACGATTAACACCCGTTCGTCCTTGGTATTTTGCTTCTATCCGTAATTAAGTATGCGTAAACATGACTAATTATAATTAGATTAGTTTTAATTTAAAAGCGGGCTCATAGCTTTAGGCAATGTACCCATGATATTTTTTATTTAGTTTCGTTATTTTGGCGCCATTTTGTAGAACGAGTCTTTTTTTTTGGAATTGGGGCGTGGTATTCGCCAAACAAAGGGACCTGCCGTTAAGCAGGGAATTCTGCCAATTCTTACCAATGGCTTACCGACAGAGAGGTAAATTGTTTTTCCATTCTTTCTTTATTTCAGAATGCTTCAGTAGAGTTCTAGTTGTATCAACTACCCTCCTACGAAATATTACCTAATTCGGTATCATATTGCGACATTTTCCACAATATTGTTCTTTGGATTTTTACTACCCTGAGAAGAGGCGCACTTTTAGCCACTGACACATTACCATTTGAGAGGGTTTCTACTTTCCAATAAAACTTTGAGCTTAACGATAATAGTTAGTATAGGGCGCTGCACTGCAGAGAACTTAGTCTTACTATTATAAGAATAAGCTATTAAAAACAATTTCACCATCGCTTTAAATCTGAGAACATTTTGAAAGATAAGCATACAGAATTTTTCTTCACTCAGGAAATGGACAAGAAGACGACCCAGGTCCATCACACTCAAAAAATTACAGGCATCATAGGA
This sequence comes from Phalangium opilio, assembly GCF_054372755.1. Classification (NCBI taxonomy): domain Eukaryota; kingdom Metazoa; phylum Arthropoda; class Arachnida; order Opiliones; family Phalangiidae; genus Phalangium; species Phalangium opilio. The sequence goes on from NW_028324185.1 coordinate 4,087,609, forward strand.
TGCACCCTTATGATCGTAAGAGTGGTGAGAGAATAATATATCACTAATATCATAAGATATGTTCCATAAGTATGACACTTTCTATACTTCGTAATGCTAGAGAGTGATTGAAAGCTAGTTTCTACACTCGGTTAGTTTTGCAGGACTTCCATCTCTCTATTTAGTCTGTACTAAGCCTTTCATAGGGCCTGACCAGGCGTAGTTCTACTACAAATTGCAACGTACGTCACTTGATGACAACCTTACGGAACATATCTTATAAACTTGTGCTAAAATTAACGGGGAAACAACCCACTCGAAAATTTTTACCCACCTTAAGCAATTTGCGGAATATCACTTTTAATAGCTGCAACGGTTTTTCATTTTTTCTTTAAATAGATGGACGACATATGCTGAAAGAGGCGGAGAAAGATAATGAGAGTAATCAGTTTATTTTTATCAGTTAATTTTATGTTCCTAGACAGTTTAATCGCCTAACAACTCGGAAATGGCTCTCCAAACTTGTCTAAAAACTATCTACAATATAAAATTTCCATGGGTGTTACTTGCTTCGAAACTAATAAGATATTTTTCTCATTGTTTATAGAAAGTCAATATTATTACGAACATTGTTTTATAGGTGTAAAATATTTAAGCGTCATTAAATAATTAAGCTTCATGATGTGAAATTAAATTTAACTAAAATAATTTCTCTTCTAAAATTTAAAGTAACCTTGCAAACTTGTAAATATCCTGTAAAATCTTTTCATTTCCATTGTATAAAAGCTAAAACTTTCCATGTTTTCTTCAAAACCTGTATCAATGTAAACAATCTTTTTTTTCTGTAAAAGTGTTTTCAACTTTGGATGTTTCGGAATAACTCTCTCTCTGGCCAGCTCACCTCTACCTCTAAGATAGAAAAACCCAAAAGGAGAGGAAAAGTACCCATAGGGCCACCTTGTAAAAAGCAATAGACCAATTACATAAAAGATTCGCGCGAACCGAGTTAGCTATTCATTACCATATTAGTCAGCTCCAAGAAATTCAGCCGGTCACTAATTCAACAAGACGGCCCAAGGGCTCGTAATAGTAGCCATATCGTACGAGTGAATAGCCCCTCTATACCCTACCCTAATGAGTGGATAACTCCTCTATACGACACCCTAATGAGTGAATAGCGCTATCTTTTTCAATGCTTAAATGATTTACCGTGCATAAAATCAGAGTGAATAGCCCCTCGATTCCCTACTCTAAACAGTGATTAAATTATAACCGTATAAATTTACTTATGCTGTAATTCTAATATTTCGGCGAATCGAAGAATAGATAGTTTTAAGTGATAATCCAATCCCCTCGATGAGTTTACAACATAGACTTATGCCGATGCACACTTATCGCATCTTATAAATTTCTAACAAGGACTTATGCCCAGAAACTTTTGAAAGAGAAAGTTTAGTTATAGTGATTACGCATTTTAGTGATTATCCCCTCGAATTACCTTTAGCAATGCTAAAATTATCAAACGCATAACGCTCATTTAACACTATGTTAGCTCTATCTAAACCCACATTTGAATTAACCGCCAAAAACGTTCCAGTCAAACATAACATAGATGACGATAGCTACCGAACGAGAACGAAACACATGAGGAGCGCGGTAGGAAACGGGGAAAATCGTTATCTATTTAATTAGCACATACATAAAAAGAAAATAAATATAAAAACCCCAAACATACAAATTTATAAGTATCCGATTCCACAGATAAAAATTCAAAGTTTCCGACCCCACAGATTAAGAGGTACCCCACCCCACATCACCCCGACATTTTAGAGATAAGAATAAATAATAAAAAACTCGGAGTTTTTCTCAAGTCTCTATGGTTCATTGGTAGAGTGGCTGTTTACTACGCCAGCGACCCGGGTTCGATTCCCGGGTCTGACCCGAAAAAATTTTAATTAAAATTAAATCTCTAACCGAGCCCAGTAACCCCTATTGGTGGGTTGTGGTAATATAAAGTTCCTTTTAAGCTAAAATCTGACGATAACGAAGCGACAACCCCGGCCACTACTACTACTACTACTACTACTACTACTACTACGGACGGCTCGGGTCAAACTAAGAGCCTATCGTATACTACGATATGGCTAAAAAATGTCCCTGCGCTACGTCATTTATTGACCACTTGCGAAATTAGTGTACGAAGTTTAAGGTCTATGGGTTTCGATCCTTCTGAAAAGGCCGACTTTTTATGTGCAGCCTTAATAAAATGCTTGCCCGCAAACTAGGGTTCGAAAATTACCGTAATTTTGGAAAATGGTAAATTACGCCGTAATTTACCGCGTAAATTACCATTCATGGTAATTTACGAAAATTAAAAAATTAAATTATATTGATCGTTTTTAAGCTAAATAATGAAAATATCACTTGAACACAGCTATTCTTTTTATAGCATAGTGTTTTACAATATTTAAACACCGAGTTTTGATGTTTGCAGCTCAAAATACTTTTGAACAGCAACATCCACTTTCTTCTTCTTACCAATTTTGCGAATTTTTGCTATTTGCGTAAATTACCACGGTAATTACCAGGGTAATTACCGTTTTCGTAATTTACCCGAGAAATTCGTAAATTACAGTTAACCTGGTAAATTACCGTGTAAATTACCATGGTAATTTACCGATTTAGAACCCTAGTCAAAACCAAACGCCGCTACCTTTTTAGATAGTTGGGACGCGGATGAACTACTTTCGTTCCTTAGAGAGCAAATTGAGTGCCGAGAAATGGCAGATATCCTAGGTTCAACTTCCGGAAGGTATGGGGGGAGAAAAGAAAACGAATGCCAGTCAAAAATTGGTACTTATGCCCAAGAAAAATCAAGGCCAAAAATGGAAAAAAGGCATACCCCTTCCGTAGCTAGCCTAGCAACTAGTGTTAAACAAAAACCTAGCAATAATTGATATCCAGAAAACATATATTGCATATTTTGCGCAACCGAGGATTATAAGTCGATTAATTGCAATAAGTTTACATTAGAAGAAAAGAGAGATAACGTAAGGGAGAGCGGTAGATGCTACATTTGTCTCCGATTTGGTCATTCCTCCGACAGGTGTCGCACAAAATTTAGGAAATATAAAAAATGCCTCAAAGGCGACAATTTTGCTGTGTGCGATAAAAACGAATCGCATCTAGTAAGAGATACCGTGGAAGATGAGAGACAGAGTGTAGTAACTGCCATAAGTCCTACCGATAACAAGGAAAACACAGTACAACTTCAAACTGTCTTAGCTATCGCAAAAAGCCCCTCTAACCCTAACAATAAATTAAAAGTAAGGTGTGTCTTAGATGGGGGAGTCAGATTAGCGTAATTAGGGAAGACCTGTCACGCTCATTAAAATTACCAATAGTTGGGGAAACAACCCTCGACATATTCAAATACGCTTCAAGGGAACCTGAAACCGTAACTTGCAAAAAGGTCAAAGTTAGGTTAGAAAATAGAGCCTTCCCCGAAAAGAGCATAGAATTTATCGCCGTTGAATCGCCTTTCGTATGCAACCACGTTGTTAGCATGGGTTGCAAGGAGATTGAAAAATTTATGGAGAGAATGGGTTTACAAATGTCAGATGACCCAACCGATCCCCTAAACGAAAGCACGGAAGCCGACATATTAATTGGAGGCGAGATCTACTGGGAAATAGCTAGTGGTAAAACCGAAAGGTTCAGCAAACGCGTGGTTTGTGTTGAAACCATATTAGGGTGGGCGCTACATGGTCCCTCGGGTGAAGCTACAGAAAAATAAAATCAGGATCCGTAATGTTTCTAAATGCCACAAAAAAAGAGTAGATAAAATCTTAACTAAATTTTTCGATCTCGAAACCATTGGCATAAATAGCCAAGAATTAGAAGAAACCACTGATAACGCAACAGTCTCTAGCTTTTTCGAGGACATTGCATTTGATGGGGAAAGATATGTAGTCAAACTACCCTGGAAAACCCCTAAGGAAGCCCTTCCAGATAACAAGTCGGTAGCCATAAAAAGAGCTCAGGCTTTAAAAAGAAAATTTGGTAAAGATCAATCCTACTATCAGGTTTATAAAAAAGTTATTCAAGAGCAATTAGACACGGGTATAGCCGAAAATGTCCCTTCCAATGAACAAAACAGTAACAAACCTGGAATTTTCTACCTTCCAAGGGGTCATTAGAGAAGACGCACTTACTACCAAGCTACGGGTGGTTCTAGATGGGTCTTCTCACGAAAAAGGAGTGTAACGGGGAGCCCGTTACCAGGGTTCTCAACCAGATGGAGCGAGATAAACCGATATCAGAGTTTCCCGCTAGAGGTCCCAGGAAAGCTGAACCTTAGATCTGTCGTCTGCTCGACGCCCGGATTGGCTGTTCCCAGAGGCCCGAGGGAATATATTCAAACGTAGACCGGGAATCAGGGCAGTTGGAGGAGTACCGGCGTTAGAACCAGTTAATGTTATTTTATTAACTAATTGACTTTATTACTTGTTTACTGTTATTAACGGAATGTTTATTAATTATTTATTTAGTAACGGACTGTATATATAAATTAAAGGGATTAATTTTATAATAAATACATTTATTAACTGAAATTACGTAGTCGTGTGTTTTCGGGTATCAGCGAAAGCGCGCGATTACAAATGGTGCCCCGAGTGAGGAACAACTTTTGAATTTCGCGCCTTTATTTTCCGGCTTTGCGTTTACTACGGACTTGTGTTTCATACGGACGTTTTCACCGAGTGAACTTTTTAGCATGTTACTGGACTTGTTGGCTGATGTACGTTTTTGGGTGTTCCTTCTGCACAACGTGGGAATTTGAACACCCTGCAGTGAGCCCCTGATCCGGCCTGGGGGGATCACACGATTTTGATTTCGCCCGACCACGAAGAACGTTTTCTTTGTTATTTTCCTGTCGGCCTTTGCCTTATTACATTATCGCCAATTTCTCGGTAAGGTTATGCATTTAACTCTTACTTAGGGTCACTTTTAATTATCGGAAAGAACCGTAAACCGTTTGTCCTAAGCCTCGGTCGACATAGTTACCGGGCTGAGTCATTGCGCATCGGTTTAGCCTACCTTCGGGGGCTGCCAACTTGGGCCTTGGTCTTATTGTCAACGTGTTGATCAATCTAAGTGGCTTTCTTATATTTTTTTGAATTCAAAATGGGGATCTATTTTATTTGGGATCAATTAATTCTCCCTTATTTTATCCCATTTGCGGTTACGGTGACTTTGGGATATGTGGGCTATTTGATATGCCGGGAAATCGGTGTGACTGTGGGATATGATCGACATACCCCGTTACATGGATTTAATATAACTCCACCTCGACCGATTATTCATCCTACGTTGCCGACTGGCAATGTTAACCATACCGGGCTTCCTATACCCTTGACGTTAAATCCAACCCCTGGTACAGCGTGTCAGTTGCCACTTCGTTCCGGCTCTTCTGAATTATTGGTCCGGTTCCTCAAAGATTGTGAGTCGAAAAGTAAGGGCTCTAGAGACTCAGGACCTTCACATAAGGCCAATTCCGGTAAACCATCCCGGTCGGGCAGTAACTTACGACCATCTGATTTAGACACCGTTGATATGCAACGGCGTAAAGAATGGCAGGTCTGGGCTAGGGTTGAAGCCGAAAGAATCAGGGCCAACGTAGGTCATTTTAGTAAAGACCAAGGGAAGAATGTCCCACCTCGGGAGCCACCGAAAGGAGTTACCCCGTTATCACCTTTACGGGTACCCCCTTCGTCAAATATCCCGGTACTGAGAACTTCACCACCCCTACATCAGAGACAAGTTTTAGCCTCTGTCCCCCCTTTTTTTTCCTTTGTCCAGCCAGGAACTGTCAACCCGCCCCTCTGCTCAATACCAAGGAATCAGGGTGTCGTACCTAATAGTCCGGCTAGACCACAACGTCGTAATTCTCCAGGGGAATTCCATCGCATGGTAGCATCGGGCAATAGATCGGGTAGGGGCCCGGTTCTTCTACCCCAGCAGGTTCCGGTGGTTAACCCGCCACAAACCCCACCTCGGGTAACTTATAGAACTATAGGTGTTAATCCCTCACCCCCTGCTGCCCTAGCTCAGCATGTTCAATCCGCCTCAAACACCACCTCCAGTAACTAATAGGACTATGGGCACCAATCTCACACCCCCTGCTGCCCTAGCTCAGCATGTTCCGGTGGTCAATCCACCACTAACGCCACCCCGAGTAACTCATAGAGTGACTGGAACTACTATGTCCCCGCCAGGATACCCAATTAACCCGGTACAGATAGTCGCCACCCCCGCCGGCGGCTCACGTTATAACCCCGTTCTGGGACAGTCTATAATGTTGCCCAGCTTCTCGGGTCGGGAGGATCCCAAGCTATATTTACGCCGAATGGAAATGTTTATTCAGTATCATAAATTTGAGGTCCAAGACCTAGAGTTGTTTATACCCCTGTCATTAAAAGAGGACGCCCTCAGCTGGTGGGAAACCCTTAGTCGCTATGCTAATCGTCCCGGGGATTGGGGATATTTTCTTCAACAATTCAATTTGACCCCCCCGAAGGGACCGAGAGATTAGGGTCGCCCTTTATAGTATAAAACAGGTGGTAGGGGAAGATCTCCAATCATACCGTAGACGGGTCGTCCAGTTGAGTGAAACCTTAGTCAACCCTCTAGACGAACACGAGTTAGTCGAAATTTTAATTACCAATGTTTTACCGGAAATCACCTTGCTGTTGCCAGAGGATTTATGTCGTACCATGGCTCAAGTGCAGCGAGAGTTTAAGCGCATCCAGAGCGGTTTAGACCGAAAGTATGCCCAGGGTGGAACAGGGGGATATACTTCAAGTCCTGGCCCAAGGGTGCGTTTTTCCGGCCCTTCTGGGACCGCGGGCAGTAATACCGGACAGACGAGTGGCCCGAATAGACCACCGCTTTCCCAGGCTTGCTATCGATGTGGTAGCTTTGGCCATCTTCGTCGGGATTGCCCCAGACCCGCGGGTACACCTCCTCGCCCGACTCACACGAGAAATTTACCTGCGCTTCCACTTGTGGCCCCACAAGGTCCGGCAACAGGTGCGGGAAACGCTTAGGACGCATCCTGGTAGGGTCTCAGGATGTGCGCCGGAACCCACAAGACCTTCTTCACATGAATTCAGTCAGGGGGGATAGTATTAATGACAGTCGACTTAAGGGTATAGTTATTCAGATCGCTTGCAAACCATGTATTGCCTTTCTTGATTGTGGGGCGGATCATAGTGTTGTCGCCTGGGACTTTTTACATAAACTGGGAGTCATTTCGTTGGTTGTTCCCCAGTCGAAGATGGTCAAGGGTGTACAAAAGGGTGTAATTACGACGTCCGTGGGTTATATTGATTTGGAAATCGATTTGGGGAGGCAAATGGGCACAATACCGGTACGCTTTCACGTTTTGAAAGATATAGAATTCCCATTTATTTTGGGAATGTACCTATTGGACGAGCTGCGAGCTAGCATCGACCATGAACGTAACGAATTCCGGTATTGTGGATATACTCTTCCCCTCATTTATTTGAAAGATCATGCGCCCGGGTTCACTCAGAACCAAGAACTTGACACAGGGACAGTGGATATGTCCCGGTTAAACATGGGTACGCTGACGGAACAAGAAGTGGAAGACTTAATGAGAATTTTCCTCCCTTTTCTCCGGTCGTTCGGGTAGAACTCACCTATTACGACACCGTATCAAGTTAAAACCGGGGACTGTCCCTATCCACCGACAACCTTATAACCATAGCCGTATGGCTAATGAAGAAATAGATATTCAGGCCAGGGAATTGCTGCAACAGGGTTTAATCCGGCCTTCCGATAGTCCGTGGGCATGGCCTACTATAGTGGTGGGAAAGAAGAACACAACCGAGACACGAATTTGTATAGACGTTAACCGATTTAATAGTTTTACGATAGATGATCCCTACCCGGTGCCACGCATCGAAGATATCATAGATTCTATGGGAAGGCCCAAATATATCACTAAGCTTGACCTAAAGTACGGATACTGGCAGGTAGAGATGCACCCGGATGAAATCGAAAAAACGGCCTTTGTCACCAGGGAGGGAAAATTTGAATGGCTCGTAATGTCGTTCGGGTTAAAGAATGCCCCATCCACATTTTCTCGGTTGATGCATAAAGTTTTGAAGTATGCAAGACGATTTGGGGTCGTGGTATACCTGGACGACATTGTCATCGCTAATGCAAGCTGGGAGGAACACCTGGAAGCTCTGCGTTATGTGTTTTCACAGCTGAAACACGCCGGTTTAACGCTTAATTTAAGAAAATCGAGTTTTGGAGTTTCTAAGATTGCGGTACTCGGCTACGTTATAAGCGCGCAGGGTGTACAGATTGACCCGGAGAAAGTAGACGCAATTAGGAACTTCCCCAGACCACGAACCATAAAACAGGTCTCATCCTTCTTGGGAATGTGCCGGTTTCATTCCCGGTTTATCCCTCGTTTCGCGGATCTTACGGCCCCCCTTAATCAACTAAAACGGAAACACCAGCGATGGCGGTGGGGAGTTGATGAGGAGAAGTCTTACCAGGATTTAAAGCAGGCTATACCGGAAGTGGCTCTGCTGCAGGCCCCAACCCCGGATGGGAAATTTATAGTTACCACGGACGCTAGTGGCATCGGTGTTGGGGGGATGTTAACCCAGATTCAAGGGGAGATGGAAGTGCCGTTGGCATATACCAGTCGTCTTTTAAGACCTTCAGAATTAAAATATAGTACTCCAGAACAGGAAGCATTAGCGGTTGTAGAAGCCGTTCGTAAATTTCGTCATTATATAGAGGGCCGGGAATTTGCTGTCTTATCGGATCACAGGGCGCTATGCTGGTTACTGCGCTTGAAGGATAAGAAAAGTCGGCTCATGCGGTGGGCCTTAGAGCTACAGGAATTTATGCCATTCGAAATCTTGCATAAATCCGGTAGGGAAAACGTGGTTGCCGATGCCTTGTCTCGATGCCCGGTATCAGATTTGGACACAGTCAGTCCGAAGGTTTTAGAAACGGACGACACAGATCAGTCGCCCGGTCCTGAAGACCAGGAAGTCCGGGTCAATATGGTATCTTGTAACCCCGTAGCATTAGGTCTCCCGTTAGATGTAGCAACTAAGGCCGACATTAAGTTAGCACAGGCTAGTGATCCGTACTGGCAGTCTATTAGTCAGGACTTAGAAAATGGTAAGGCGTCGAAATTGTATAGACTAAAGGAGGATATGTTATACCGGATAGCCCAAGGTTTTCAACCAGAAAAGGTAGTTATTCCAACCGCGATAGTACCACGGGTATGTCAAGCCTACCATGACCATCCGCTATCGGGTCATAGAGATCGCACCGCAACTTATAAACGGGTGTAAGCTAAATACTACCATCCTAAGTTGTATTCCCTAGTTAAAGACTATGTCCGGGGATACTAAACTTGTCAGAGATATAAGAGTAGGAACACTAAAAAACCAGGTTTAATGATTCCTTCTCATAAAATTCATCCCGGGGACTTAGTTGGGATTGATATTATTTGTCCCTTGCCAGTAACGAAATCTCAGAATGGGTTCTTAGTGGTAATGGTAGATTATTTTACCAAGTATGTAGAAATATTCCCGGCACGAAGCGTTACCGCCCCTATACTGTGTAAGATCTTACTACAGTATGTTTCACGTCATGGTACGATGACAGCCTTATTATCGGACAATGAGCCTCAGTTCATATCGGTATTATGGAAGCGCTTATGCCAAATGTTAAAAATTCAATTGAAATTCACGTCTCCATATCATCCCCAGGCTAATATGACAGATAGGGCAAATAGGGTCATAGGCGAACTCATGAGTATTTATACCGGGAATGTCCATACGAAGTGGGACGAAAGCTTGCCCCTTATTCAGTTGGCCATTAACAGTGCCATTCATACTTCCACTGGTTCATCCCTTTTATTTACATCATGGTTATGAGCCTACGTTACCCTGGGATGAGCGTACCTTTGCCGGGATACCCGAGGACATCGAAGGAGAGATTAGGGGTTATGAGGATGGGCCGCTCCGGGAATGGCAGTTGTCCATTGACTTTGCTCAGGAAATAAATGAGCAAGCCAGTGCCAAACAAAACGCTTCTATGACCGGAACTATTCCGATGGGGAGCTAGAAGTGGGGCAATTAGTGTGGAAAGCTTCCACGGGGATATCTTTGAAGACCGAGAGCAATTTCGTCAATGGACGATGACGACTTGCCATCCAACTTTCGCAAAGTGGTTTTTGTGGTGCGTACTGCCCTTTCTGCTCTACCGTTGGATTCAGGGTGATAAGGAGCTGAGTGTAGAAGATCGGTGCCATTTGCTTGGAGGAATGCCTCGAATTCTGAGCTTGAAAAGCATGTGGCATTGTCAGTAACCAAGGTTTTAATGATACCAAATCTGGCCATGAGTTCTCGTAGGAATTTAATAACTACGTTTGTTGACGTGGTAGAAGTGATGGCTATTTCTATCCATTTCGAGGCAGAGTCAACGACAATTAATAGGTATTGGCCGTCGATCGGACCAGCAAAGTCTGCATGAACTCTTGTCCACGGAAGATCAGTTTTGGGCCATGGAATGTATGTTCGTTTTGGCGAGGGCGCGTTTGATTGGCATCTTTCGCATTCTTTGACAGTTTGTTCAATGTCATTATCCATATTCGGCCACCAAACTTTACTACGAGCCATTTGCTTCATGTGAGTCATCCCTTGATGCGAACTGTGTAGATCGTCTATGATGGAGACGCGCAGGGCTTTTGGCACCACCACCTTGTTACTTACGATGAGTATTCCTTTTACTGTGGATAAATCGTTGCGGCGAGCATAGTACGACTTATATTGTTCGGAAACTGTAGAAGGCCAAGCCGTGTTGCAGTAAGCGAGAACCTGTGACAAGGTGGGATCTTGAGAAGTAGCGCGAGCCATATCTTCAAGGCGAACTGGACCGTGTGAGAGCTGGTCCATGAGGTAGACGTATTCTGGAGGCAAGAGAGGTGTTGTAGCAAGCGTAGGCAAGGGTACACGACTGAGAGCGTCAGCATTACTGTTTAATGCGCCCTTCTTGTAAACTATGGAGTAGTTGTACGATGCCAGCAACAACGCCCATCGTTGTAAACGAGAAGCAGCCGTAGCTGGAACAAGTCGAGATTCCGAAAATATAGCAGCGAGGGGCTGGTGATCGGTGACTAAATTAAAGTGTCGACCTAGCAGGTAATCTTTAAATTTGCCAACTCCAAACACTAAAGCGAGTGCTTCTATTTCTATTTGCGGGTAATTCCTTTCTGTGGACGTGAGGCTGCGCGAAGCGTAGGCTATTGGCCATTCCTGACCATCGGTCTTGTGGGAAAGAACAGCGCCGATGCCCACTGGCGAAGCGTCGCAAGCCAAATACAACGGACGTGTGGAGTCATAGTGTACGAGGAGACTGTCGGAGGTAAGCATGGCTTTGGCTTCGTGGAAAGCGCGGTCCTGTTGCGACGTCCAACGCCAATGAATGTCCTTGTGTAGAAGCTCGTATAGAGGTGCTAATCGTGTAGAGTTTTAGGGAACAAATTTGGCGTAGTAATTGATGAGACCAAGGAACGCTCGTAATTGATCAACGTTAGCTGGGGCTGGAGCATCAGTGATAGCCATAATCTTGTCATGTTGAGGGTGTAAACCTTCGGCGTCGAGAAGATAGCCCAAAAACTTGAGTGAAGGTTTCATGAAGTCGCATTTGGTTTTGTTGAGTTTTAATCCTGCGTTTTGTAAGATTGTGAGAACTTCGTCCAACTGTTGAAGGTGTTCTTTGACTGTTCTGCTTCCTAGCAATAAATCATCTTGAAAAGGATTCAGATGTGTTCGTCCACGAAATAAGGTTTCCATGGCGCGCTGGAAGACAGCGGAAGCTGATGAAACGCCGTATGGTAGCCTTGTGTATTTGTAAAGACCTTTAGAAGTGTTTATGGTCACTAGATGTTGGGATTGCTCATCCAATTCTAGCTGACTATAGGCTTCTTTCATGTCCAAGCGGGAAAAAATAGTGCTTCCACTCATGTTGGCGAAAATATCGCTAGCTCGAGGAAGTGGATATTTTTCAGCATCAATAGCTTTGTTTGCTGTGAGCTTATAATCACCGCAGATACGAACAGCATCGGCTGATTTCATCACTGGCACAATGGGTGCTACGAATTCGGAGTGTGGCACAGGTACTATGACTCCGATGGATTCCAAACTATCAAGTTCCTTTTCGACCTTGTCTTTAATAGCATATGGCAAAGTGCGTGCTTTGAAGAAACGAGGAGGGCAATCAGGTTTGCGGTATAAATGTACCTTAACGTCCTTGAGATGGCCAAGTTCAGAAGAGAATACTTCCTTATGCTTGGTTAATATCGTGTCCAAGGATAGTTCGTGGTCGCCTGTGTGATTGACGATATGTTCTAGGACCCGTAATGGTGAAAAGATCCAACGTCTTCCACAAAGACTGGGGCCTTTGCCTTTAGCTACAGCGAAGTTTCGCAGTTCGACCATCAAATTGTGCATCAACCAGCGTTGTGCCTAACATTTCCATTTTGTGCGTGGTGTAGACGGATAAATTGCGGGTAAATGGTTGTAGATCCGAAGTTTTGGGTATCTTCTTGTAAGTTTCTTCGGATATGATTGTATATCCCGATCCTAAATCCACCTCAAATTTGATAGAAATGTTATTGACCTTGCAAGTAACGAAGCATGGTTCTGGGACATCCATGATATTTGTGTTGTCATCCGTAATATGATTAACGGTGTGGTCATACAGTTCGTATTGCGTGTTTGGATCTTGACATGCAACGTGATGAGTGTGTTTAATGTTGTATTTGTGTGTAGCAGCACCTTGTTCTGGCTTGGATAAACACACACGTGCGAGGTGTCCCTTCTTTCCACATGCGCTGCATTCTGCATCAACGTAACGACAAGTCTTTGTGTGATGTTCGTTACTTCCGCAACGATAACATCTGTCGTTTCTCCGAGTTGGAAGTGCAAATTGTGCAGACGAAGATGATTTGTCGTTTGATCCATCTTTCTGTTTCGCTTTCTGTGGTTGTTTCCTTTTGGTCTGCATTTTTCTATTTGTGTAGTTAAGTGTTCTTGGAGTTTCGTGGGTGACATTGCGTATCTCTTGAGCATCTCTAGCTGCTATTTCTATTGTTTCAGCTATTTTGACAGCACCGTCCAAGGTGAGAGTATCTTCTTCCAGAAGTCTGTTTCGCATTTGTTCGTGTTGTATTCCCATAAGTAGCCGATCCCTTATCATTTTGTCACGACCGTTGTTGGTCTCGAATTGACAATGTTCAGATAAGCGTCGTAAATCAGCAACATAATTCGCTATGGACTCGTCGTTTCTGCGACTTCGACTGTAGAATTTGGCTCGTTGGGTAATCTCTCTTGGTGTAGGATTGTAATGCTTGCTCAATAATGCCACTATCTCAGTGTATGTTTTATCACCTGGCTTGTGAGGAACCATCAGATCACGTAACTTTTGATAAATGCGCGTTCCAACGCTTGTAAGAAGGATAGCTTTTTGTTGTTTATCATCAGTTATCAAATTTGCTTGAAAGTAGAGATCTAATCTTTCCGAGTAAGTGGTCCAAGATTCGGCCTTAGGATCAAATTGTTCGCAATGACCATAATACGTAGAAGTAGCCATTGTCCTAGTAGTGTGTGCGTAGTAACAAAAGAATGCTTACTATATGGTGTGAGGCGGCTAATGCTTAGCGTAGACTTGTGACCAACGGAATAAGAGCTGAGAGGTTAATTATACGGTTTTGACTGATCCCATCTCCGTCGCCAATTTGTTGTGTCGTGGTGGAATTAAATGTAAGACGTGTATTTAATTTAACACCATTTTAATTACTAAATCAACAATAAAAGTTATAAGTGGTTCGGATCAGTCCGTCGTTGCGTAGTAGTGTATCATACTCTGGCCCCTAACGATACGTACATAATACTTCTGGCGGTCATAATCTGAACTAAGTGTAACCGCGTTATTTAAACTACAGATATGACACTCTTTTTTGACCTTTGAATTACAGTAGTTCAATCTTTAGTTTTGCCCATTTCAGAGTTATTTAGAGATGTAGAAGAAGATTCCTTTGAGATTGATGTCGTAGAGTCACGACAAGCATTTTTAATTGGGGAATCGGATGACATTGAATCATCAGGATTGATTGAAACACCTGCAAATATAATATATAGCTTAATATAATTTAAACTGCTTAATTTTATACATAATTATTATTACCTGAAGATGACTTTGTTGAGTATAGAAGATTTACTGGATTTATTAAGTGTTCAGTACAAAGCACTTCGTCTATAGCCTCAAAAAAATCCCAGGACTGCTTTCCACTCCCATTTTTGTTCGATTTGTCCTTAATTATCTTATATCTAAAGAAAATTATGGATAGCTGCATCTTAATACCGAAGCGTAGGAAAACCGTGACAGTTTTTTTAAGTAAAATAAATGGCACGTACCTCCCTTTAAGATTACGCCACTTGGTATCACAGTTATCTGCATTGAATCCATAGCCTTTATCTTTAAATTCTGCACTAATGTTCATCCAGACGTACTTCTTCCGACGTGAATTTTCAAATTCACCCTTGTACGTTTGAAATAATTTAATGAGCAACAATGTGTTGTTCTTCCCCCATTTACAAACTACTGGATTAAACTCACTATCATTTCCTTGTTAGAAATATATCAATATATCAAAATATTAAACTTAAAGGACCCTTTTATGTAAGATTTTGTTGTCTTTTACCTGTTTTATCAAACTCCGTTTAAAAAGAGAAATTCGACTCAATTCTTTCAAGCTGTATGTCACTCACTTCTTCGGAGATTGTTGAATTTAGTGGTGGTTTTATACCTTCTGGTTTCACACCTATTTCTATTGCTTTATTCAGACAAGCAGCAGCCAATTTTGGTTCTGTTAATAATTATAAAAAGTAGCATGACTGTTCAGTAGAATGTAAAACCCAAGCTAAAGCGGTCATTGTTTGTGCAAACGCTTAGCAATTAAACTCGAATCCAGGTCGTTATCGTGCTTCGCCTATTCTTAAATGGAATTAATATAACTGTTACCAGTAATGATTCTGTTGTAGTCCTCAACTGATCCAGAAAATTGTATGTTTCCAGTATTATCTGATAAACAAATATTTTGATAATTAGCATAAGCATTGCTCGCCATGTTGAACTTCAACTAAAGACATCATCAATCCTATTCGCATCCAAAAAAACCTGCTCTTCCAGCCGCTGTGATCGGTGTCCCACCGATGCGTAGCGTGACGTAGAAACCGGAAGTGCGAAAAACCGTACAGTAAAAAAATCGGTCTCCGATGCGCGCAGCGCTGCGTACGCTAGCCCGGGAGTTTAGAACAATTTGTTATCGGACTAACAGAATGTACTAAACAGTCTTCCGAACCAAGAGGTGGCGAATGTGGGGTATTGACTGGAAAGTCTGAAGTGAATGATAAGGTATTGGATAAAAACTCGATTGGGGAA
Source organism: Phalangium opilio (assembly GCF_054372755.1). Taxonomy (NCBI): domain Eukaryota; kingdom Metazoa; phylum Arthropoda; class Arachnida; order Opiliones; family Phalangiidae; genus Phalangium; species Phalangium opilio. The sequence goes on from NW_028324185.1 coordinate 4,103,152, forward strand.
CGCGAGACCACCATGACGTGACGGTGACTATGAAGCAAGCCGAGGCTTACTTCGCACTTTCAACTCTCTATCTTACGAAACGCATATAGATGATTTTTTTCCGCTTTGTTCATATAAATTATTTTAACATGCTATATAAGCTTACCTAAATTAAAAAAACTTCAATGATAGCCTTACGAAGTTTTCGATAAGAATCTTGAACCATGAGGACTAAGAGACTCACTCGCCGAGTCCCCAAAAATAAGTTGCCCCCCTAAATTGAGCCTCCAAACCCGAGAAATCTCATGAATACTCCAGGATAGCGTAAAAGTTTATACACTAAGCAGCCTCCGACCTCGGAAGCTACCATAGTTTGAGAATTGGTTACGTGATCATTGAGTTCACGATCAACACTATCACTATTATGACGTGGCAATTTTTTTCACTTTACTGCGCAGTAGCACTTTGTAATTAGAAAGTAACGTACGTGTATGGGGAAATTAATGTTGGAAAACACATACGTCACACCTCGCCATAGCATTTAGTAGTTCACATCAGTTCAGTTCCTAAATGTGTAATTATGATATGCCAGTTCCTTGAACTGCACCCCATTTTAAATATGAATATTAAAAGATGGCATGTGTAGTTGAAGCAGAGCTTTATATCTGCGCAACTACTAAAGGCAACGCTATGCCGAAAAATATTTCTCATATCTTCCTTTTATCGTGATAAAGACCATATTAATATCTATAAGGTTACGTAACATCTAAGCACAAAGAATAACTAGCTAGGAGTATGAACCAAGGACTAGAAGCTGCAGTCTTATTATGATATATATGAAATGTTTATGCTAATTTCCTTCTAAACTCGTTAAATAAGATCTAGTTTGGTTCCACTATAGTCTTCGTCTATTTGATATTTTATGAGAAATCTATTTTAACTAAAGATAACCTTACTAAAATATTAACTTTGGACAAAGTTTCTATGATATGTAATGCATTTAAGCAACGTCTACCTTACTAAATACTAACTTTGAAATGAAATTAGTGTGTCGACTTCATAGAAAATCTTCATTACTCCTTCTATATAAACTTTGAGGATTAACAGATGTTTTACATAAATAGTTTAAGATATCTAATTTATGTTAATTATTTTCTTCTTTAGTTACATATACTAATTGTGAATCAATTGCCTTATATACCCTAAATTTACATAATTTATGAAAAAGGTGTACGCTAGAAGTCAAACGCTAACAAATACTATGTTTAAAATTATTTTAGGAATAACGTTTTTCAAAACGACTAAACTTCTATCATACGATCTATTTGTAGAATTTATCACTCAGGGAAAATCCTACACTGCTTTTAGGAAGATTAGATTCGGATTTTATATTGAATTATACATTAACTAAAGTAGAAACAACTGTTAGGTTTAATGTTGGTTTACACTCTAAGAAATGGAAGTGTAAAAAACATGTAAAAACCGTAAAACACCCAAAAAAGAGAGTTTTATTACCAAAGAGAGTTTTAGGGGCCAATTTAAAGTGTAAATTCGGTGTAAAATAACACTATTAAAAGACCGTTCGAAATTAAACATGACAAGTTGGGAAAACCAAAATATTACCTCTCCGTGTCGAGAAGATTATATAAACTTAAGTATCCAATGAAAACGACGACAGGGTGACCACAACTCCTATATTTTATAATTTTTCCTATTTTTTCGATACCTTCCTATTAGTTCCTATAATTTAGAAAATGTTCCTATATTTTCCTATTTTTTGAAATATTCTTATTTTTCGAAACTTTTTCATATTTTGCGTGCTCTCACTGTTGGTCTTAGTAGATGTCACTCAAAAAATTGAAGTGTGACATACATGAATGCAGTTTTACATTTCTGCCACCAAGGATTTATAATTTAAGCTAACGTTTTGCTTGTATTATAAATCCATGCTGCCAGCCTGCCACGATGGAGCTATAATTTAGGTGACTTAGATGCAATGTAAGGCACTTTTAAGGAAACATAATTCTCACTTCGATAGAATTAGTATTCCGTCACTAACGAATTGTATTAAATGTTTTTAAATTGAATTCATTAGTACTATTTCATTGTGTGTTGAAAATCATGTCTCATTTATTCCAAATCATTTGAAACCTATATTTTCCTATTTTTTCAATGGCAAATATCCTATATTTTCCTATTTATTTAATGAAACATCTCCTATATTTTCCTATAAATCAATTGCAAATTTGCTTTTCTCCTATATTTTATTCAAGGCTTTGTTGTGGTCACCCTGCGACGACCTTTTTGCCCTCATCCTTTCCCGCGCTTTGCGCATCCGCATTTCATCTTTACTCTAAACATTATCTTCCTCCATTTTACATACAAAAATCAAATACTCACAAAAAGAAGTGGCAAAAACTTGCTGGCTCTTTACAACCACTTAATTTGACTTAATATCCAATTTCCAACAACAATAATATACCGGTAGTTTAATTGACAACCTACTAGCATCGAAATTCTCATTAAGAATGGCTCCCGCGGATAAAAAAGGGCAATTTTCAACTAGGTGGGCGTTATCTCATCAGATTTGAAAAATATCATTTGTCTTTTTTACCAATGCCTAACCGTTTGGAATTTTTTAAAGCAATCTTAGCACCAAAAAATATTTTTTGATACAAAATAAATGTTTTATACTCTTATTAAGAATAAAACAAGAGGATAAAAAAGGTCTGTCTCTGTCCTCTCGTAATTTTTTAAGCTTTTATCATGATTACTCTATACAACAGTAACAAGGAGTATAAACCTATTAGTGGAAGCAGTATTTTCTTCCGAAACAATCTCGTTTATGTTTATCCTCTCTAGACTTCGCTAAAAACGTATTACTCCTACGTAAAATATTAGTAGACAGGCAAGGATTCATACCATCAAAGTAATATAAGAAACCTCCCTACGGGAGGAAAGTGTACAAAGGCGAATTTTTCCCGATACATCCTCGTACCGCGAATGTCCCCATGCACTTATACGGCCGCAAACAAAGTTTAAAAAACAGGGCTGGGCCGCGTAGAGCGTAGTTATACATTCTCTGATCTCGCGATTGCGTCGGGTGCTTAAGTTTGTCAATTTCACAAACTCATTGTAATTTTAAACTTTTCCAATGAAATAATTCATGCAGTATTTAGATTTTGATGATAATCAATCTTTAATAGACAGGCAGTGACTCGATTATAGGATTTTCATAGGTCATTGCATAAAATTTGAATTAAACCCTTACCTTGCCAAGGTATATGACTAACACTATACATAGATATATTTTAAAATGGTGTTATTATCTATCTCGAAATTTTATTCTTGTATTCATCATTTTCATCTTCTTGGCTTCACAACAAACTAGATTTTCGTTTCGAAATAACCGTATGTGAATATTTATTAGTAAAATCGGGAATCATCTGTTTCTTACGACAAACGGCTAAGCAGACTACACTAGTTTGAAACGCTTTTTCCCCTTTCCTTTTCCAACGACCATATCGAAGGACTACCGTACCTTGTCCATGAGCAATAGTGTCTGAATATGGTATTTGGCGGTTCGAGGATGTCTCGCGTGTTTTAACGTTATGCCTATGGCGTCTTGTTTACTTCCCTCCCGTAGGGAGGTTTCTTATATTACTTCTGATACCATTAAAGAAGGAGCGCTATATTATCCATATTTTCATTTCATATACAGAGAAAAGAAATTATTATGTTTCTGAGAGGAGCTTCCCATTTTGGTTGCTGTTTTGAAAAGTATATCGAAATGCACGGGCCTTGAGAGATATAGGAGGCAATGAAGGAAATATATCGCATGCACGGGCCTTGGTAGATATAGGGGGCGATGATAATCTCTCTCTTTGCAAGAGAGGTTTATCTTTAATATTTAAATAAATATAATTATTTTTAATTATTTTAATCTTCAATAATTAACATTATTAATAGTTAAATCGTTTAAATTAAAGTTTTACCTATTATCATCTCAAACTTTGCTAATATTGACGTTTAAAGTGAAGGGTACCCCTCTTGCCCGCTTTCTTCAAAATTTGGGGTATATATACGATTCATTTCCATTATAATAGTAAGGAAAAAGCGCAATTGCGAAAACCTTTGGTGGCGATCTCACCAGTAGGTAAAAAGTGGGGCATCCAACTCACCCGGGAGTCGGGAGTCCAGGTTATTTCTATGGGGAGTCGGGAGTTAATGTTATTTCTATGGGGAGTCACGACTCCCGGGTGAGTTGGATGCCCCACTTTGGTATACTATCTCTAAGGAGTTAATGTTATTTCTATGGGGAGTCTTTTTCTATGGGGAGTCAAGAGTTATAATGTTATTTCTATGGGGAGTCACGACTCCTACGAGTTGGATGCCCCACTTAGGTATACTATCCCTAAGGAGAGGAGGGGAGGGGGGGGGTCAGACGGGGGGGACACACAGGTGGTAATACACTTCCGCGTTCTACTAGAGATTGAGTGTCCATAGGTGTATACTTTGCGTACGATCGAACAACATCTGTTTTAATAGGGGGGGGGAATGTTGTCTGGAAATATATTTCCCCTTGTAAGAGTGATAACAGTTGTTCTAATAAGAGTCTGATGATTGATAACATTATTGAGGGGTATTTAATTTGGAAGGAAGAATTTCTAGGAATGTCAAAGTTTTATTATAATGTTTTCCAGTTGATTACAATAGGTTTTTTGATCACACTACATTTTGAATTCTTGAATTTCGTTCTGTTCCTTGTGAGGATGTAACTTGGTGATAATTCGGAATTATTTAGTGCATCATCGAATAATTTTAATGGTGATTTACTGGTTTCATTCGTTTTTCCTGCTTTAATTTTAGGCTTTCGAGACACGTTGAGTGATTTTTTCCCCTTTTTCTTTTTTAAAGCTGTTTCAGATGTCGGAGTTCTTGTTACAGCGTTGTTATTAGGTGGGGTTGCCGTCTGTGGCTTAACATTGGGTATTATGTTTAGATTTGGTGGATGTGGTGATTGTGTTGTAGCGGCCGGAATCTGGGATGGAAGGTTATCGACATGAACTACATCTGGTTGCATTTTGCTTTTATTATGTAGGAAATTTTCTAGCAGGTTCATGTATCGTTTAGCCTTTTCCTGGGAGGACATTCCTGTCTCCCTCAATATATCATACATGTCACGATCTAACGCTGTCATTCGATTATCCAACACACTCTTGTTTGACTCCAATTGTCCATATGGTACTAAAACCATAGGTCGCGAGGATGTCATTTTACACCGAGTAGGGCTGATATCCCGTTTACAATGGAGGGTAACAAAGAGCTCAGTAATGGGAGAAAACCCCCGTTTTGTGATTTAGAAAGTTCTTTCCGTTTGTCCTTTAGTGAAACTCTCCGCTTTGATAATTTTCTAATTAGGTTTTTATACCGCTTAAATCTACTTTTTACTTTCACTGGAAGAACAACGTTCCCTTTCGTTATATTTAAGCAGATTTCACACACGGATTTTATTTGAGGGTTAGAAAGAGGATGAGAAATATCCCTCAAAGGGTGACCGTCTAAGGTGCTGTACCGTCTCATACTGCTGATCATTTAGAAAAACCACCGTCATTTATGTAAAATATCATCGACTCTTTCTCTAGAAAATTAGTTCTCAGCCTAAGCAGATCGGGTGTTTCTTGACGGGCATCTATGATAAGATAGGAGTGAGGTTTCGAAGTAGCGTGGTGAAATGCACTGGTTAAATGTTTGGGGTTGTGGCTACACATCTGATTCGCTAAATATTTTGTTTGCCCCTGATCCCTAGGATTCCGCATTAAAATTATGTAACGGAAGTTAAAAGAAACATCACGCATGATTTTCCCATTTTTGAATAAATTTTGAGAAAGCAATATGACTGATAAACTATTATGATGACAACCTCTAATAAATAAATTTCCGATGTTAACATTATCTTTGGACTCGTTAATTAAATCATCTATTATTATTAAATTGTTAATAGACGGATCGAAAAAGTCATCTAGATTTTGAGGGAGTCCATTGTGAAATTCTACAAGGGGTTCCACTTTCCTCAATTCCTCGAATTTACTCTGATAGGCCCCGTAACAATAGCAAACTCGTTGTATTTTAGGCGTGATGCTGTTCTCAAGGTTTCTTAAGATTTTGAAAACGAATTCCGACTTCCCACTTTGCGAACTCCCTGTAACTAACCAAGCTGAGGGGTGGATAAATTTCAAATACCACGTATCCATTTCATGACCCATAGACGAATGAGATGGATTTGAGAGGTACCTATGCATTTGTAACCTCGTTACTAAAAATCCAAAAATTGAAAGATTCGGGGTAACCCAACCATTTAACGTATAATTGAACACCATTCTTTGTTTTTCTTTTCCTTAAAACCTTCTCGATTTTAAACGTGCAGTTCTTAAGATCTTTCCCAACTTTCTGAATTTCATTTTCATAAAAAATTCCCTCAATTTTATCCTCGTTTAAATCTTTTAACCGGTATACAGGCGGGCTCCTAGGGATACGTTCAATTATTCTAAAAAGTTCTTCTGACCAAAATGGTAGATAGCGCTTATCAAACACCCCTCTAGTCTTGCTAATCCGTACTATGTCACCAACATCAAACCGATAATCGGTGGGTGGGGAAAAGTTTGATCGCCGTAGAAGTTTAACCACACCTCTTTCGAATTTTTAGAGGATACCATTATTGGCTTCATCTTAATTGCTCTGTGATGCGAGTTATTATAGGCGGAAGTAAGTTTATCTAAGATATGAATGTATTTCCTAGAACCCGATTTCGTAAATTATCTATACATACGTGCCTTTAACGTTCTTATTAATCTCTCACAAATTGATGCCTTTGTATCTGTACTTGTAGAGTACAATTTCATTTTTCGAGAATGGATGAATTTCTTAAAAGTTTGGTTGTAGAATTCACTCCCCCTGTCTACGTGAATGAGACTTGGGACTCTATTGTTAGAATTGGAAAGTATGCACTTAAATGCCTTAACAAGCGTCACGCCTTTCTTATTTTTCAACGCCTTTAAAAATGCGTATTTACTGAAAGTGTCAACACATACTAAGATGTAATTGTTACCCCTGTTTTCGCGTGATAGGTTTCTTAGATCCATTAAGTCTAATTGCCAAATTTCATCTATTCCAAACACTAAAGTACGATTTTGCTTAAATTTGTGAACAACTGGTTTATGAAGGGTATACACATCATTGTGCTTCAAATAATCCTACACGTTTTTTAGAGTTACTTTTATCCCATTATCCTTAGCGGATCTATATAGTTGGTTTACACCAGCGTAGCTTCCGGCGCTTGCTATATCATGTTAGAGTTTCTCGAGTTCAGGAAAATTCTTCATTTATGATTTCTTCTAGTTTTATGTAAAATACGAGGTGTTTTTGAACTTAATGTTCTTAATACGAGGTGTTTTTGAACTTAATGTTCTTAATACGAGGTGTTTTTGAACTAAATGTTCTTAATACGAGGGGTTTTTGAACTTAATGTTCTTAATACGAGGGGTTTTTGAACTTAATGTTCTTAATACGAGGGGTTTTTGAACTTAATGTTCTTAATACGAGGTGTTTTTGAACTTAATGTTCTTAATACGAGGTGTTTTTGAACTTAATGTTCTTAATACGAGGTGTTTTTGAACTTAATGTTCTTAATACGAGGTGTTTTTGAACTTAATGTTCTTAATAAGGACTTATAAGAATCCAAAGAAATACCCTTCACCCCTCTACGTTTTCTAGTTTTTCTAGCTGCTTCTAACCTTTCCACGACTTCGAGAGGAATGACTAACGTTCGCTTCATCCTCCTCCCTTGAAATGCGTCCCACAACTAATTACTATCACATTATATACAAGATTCCTAGAACTAATTACCATAACGTTATATACAACTACATTAAAATATGACAAGTGATTTTTTTCTCAAAACAAGAAATAAACCATATTTTATTAATGATCCATAATTTCATATATTTTCCTTTAACCATTTTTTTACATTTTCCAGCGAATCATCGCAATCAGAATTTCGCCATTCATGACAAGGACACTCGCCCCTAATTGTATATTTGAACCCTCCACAGTGTTCGCAAAAGTTTCTCACGTCCAACAGTCGACGGGATGTAGCTCGCGTGGCCATCCAAACCACCTTTTTCGTCTGACTTAAAACGCATCGTCGAAATTTCACGCAGTTCCGAGTGGTACAGAAATAATCTAACTGGCCGTCACCAGGCATATGTTTAAGTTCCCCCTCGCAGTGAGGGCAGAGGAGACTACCTGTTCGAGGAACAGGCGCGAATCCATGTTTTTTCAGGGTTTCAAGAGTGTCAATATCATTTTCCATGGCTCTGAAACTAGATTAATAAAAATTCCAACACCACCACCACCATCAGAAACTACAATAACCTGGTCAAATTTGAAATTAGTGTTATTTCTAAAGAGGGGGGATTTAGTTTACAGAGATAATGGGACTAACAGGGGGGGGAATAGCGAATGAACCACCTCCGAATTATTAATCAGCGAATTCATCCGTAATTTTATAATGGCCAAATGCTAACGTCGTAATTCCGTCCTTTAAAACATATCGTTTTGAATCAAAGGAATTTAAGCATTGTTTTTTTTGATGGATTGTAAAAAGTTTATGTTTTTGGCTCGTTATGCGAATAATGTCCGTCGTAGTGTTTTTTCTTAAAAACAAACACTTTTTGTAATCCTCATGACGTACATGCCTTTGAATCATTCTTTTACATATGCCTTTAGCTGTTTTCTTTTCACCCGCGAGGGATTTAATACTGTACATTTTTGGTTTAAGACCGCAGAATGAAATTATTGGGATGGAATTTAATTCATCTTTAAACACACCCAACCTTTTCTTGTTAGACTCACTGAATAAGAAGTGGCTTTTTGGATAATCGGAGGTGTCCAATTTATCCATATGTTCCTTAAAATCCCGATATACATCCTCAGTTTGGATAGAATACAATAAGGAATCTGTATCCGTGAAATTTAGCAAAGCTCTATTGTTGTACTTCGCTTTGATAAAATCATAGTGGAATTTGTACATAGTGAGCTTTGATAATTCTAGAACACAGAAACCGGTATAAATGGGGCGATTTAAAACTAGCTTCTTCTTAATCATATGAACACCGACAAGGTTTTCATTAAAAACAGTAATTCTCTCAAAAGCTGGAGAGGCTGTTAGTTTCACCATTCTTGCGGGTGTATGGACTAGTTCGAAATTTACCCTACATCTTAGATTTTCCATTGTTTTCCCGAAAACTGAATTATTCAATAATTTATATAGATCTTTCTGAAAAGCGTTATTCGCACTCTTCCTTTTTAAGGTGTTAAAGTCAATATATTTCTTGAACCATTTCCCTTGTCTAAATTTAAGAGCTTTATGAATTACCTTAAGTTTCATCCCGAGTTCTAAGTAGTATTTTAAGTTACTGTAATGAACTACGTAATATTTTTTATCATACAAGTTAGGTACCAGCTTGGGGAATTTTAACTCCCCTTCACTCCCTGTAGCTTCTAGAATATCTTTCGATAATGGTGAGAGTTCATCGTAGCTAGTAATTTTTTTCTCGGGTGCGAGGGGGGTGTAATCATTGTGAAGATCATGCAATTCGGGAGGGTATTCGAGATCAACTTGTAATATGTATCCCGTCTCTGAATCATCAGGTATATTTCTAATTTCATCCATAAGCGATTTTAGCTCAACATTTTCAACCCAAGAAAACGAATCTATAGGTAGTGGTTTTGACATAGCATCACCGTACAGGTTATTACAATCTTCAAAGAAATAAAATATTTTACAGCAAATCTGTTTCTCATTCATAGTCCACCCTTATTATCGTACCAGATAACACAAATAGTTGGTTGGTTTAGAAAATTTATGGGAAATCACAGATACTCCCCCTCTTACGCCAGATTCAATAAACAGATGCATGTCTGGATCTTTAAATAATTCCAGTTTTACCCTGCTCATTTTGAGAGCAGCCATCCATGACAACCCCGGTCCGGTATATGTTCAGTAGAGGGGTGAAAGGTTGGGGGGGGGGGTTATAATACGTTAAACCAAAAATATGAGGGGTAATATACCTATTACAATCAATTCCGTAGTTATCGCTAATCATAGACCTAAAATTTTCATATACATCCGCCAATTGGAGTGTATCAGCTTGCACGTAAAGATCATGATAATCACCTAGGAGTTAGAAATTTCAAAATTACTTTAAATTAATCCAATTTTTTAACTAAAGAGAGCGGTCTATACCTAAGTTTTTCAATTGAAACACTCTCCACACTTTAAGTGCATGATTATAATCCTCATCGCTAATATTTTTTCCTGTCAGTCTGTTAAAAAACTTATCCTTTGAGGGTAATCTGGTTTCGTTGAATTTTTCAATATCACTTATGTAATCGTAACAGTAAACCTGTTTACGTTTTAGTAACTCAGCCTTCTCCTTTTCATAAACTGAATTTAGAACTTTGAAGGAGGCTAAACCACCTTCCGCTAAATTTTCTACATACTTTTGTAAACTACTCGGCATGAATATATACGTATCTAAAAACCTTATTTTCCCTAAAGACAAGGAGATATAGGTCTCGGCATTCGATGGGATACATTGTATACACTGGTTCTTATACATTCCTATTTTCTGCATTAAAAGATGACCATCATACCTACGAATTATGTATTAGACGCTTATAATAATTGTGTGAGTATTAATTACCGCGACATATTATGAAGTAAAACGGAGATGTAGTTAGGAAGACGAACCTTTAAATTACACGATGAATGTGCACTACCCCTATATTCACCAGTTATGTGCGAGTGATCACGAACAGGTTGGTTGTTTAAATCATCAACATAAAGTTCACCACATATGTAACAAGTTGTAGAAAGTTGGAACGCGAGTTCCTGTTGAGGGGATAAAGTTATAGGTACAGGATTACGGAGTTTCTTATTAGCAGGTGTTTGAAATAGGCCATAGCCATTTTAGGAGACTTGCGAGTCTCGCGTTTTTATCTGTATCACTCACACTCTCGCGCATCCTTTTTTGTATTCTTAATAAACAGTTCTTGGTAGGATTGCACTTTACGTGACCCACCCAACTAACAATGGTTTCTAATTAATTGGAGCCTGAGGAGTCCGAAAAAATAGTTAAAAAATTATTTGACCGCCGCAAGTTGGTGAAAAAAAATTTTGAAAATTTTAAAATCCACGCACTTACCACCATTGAAGTCGCTATCCGCTTAACGCATTCTGCACTCAATCTCGCAAAATAATTCGGGAGCGACTGTGAAAAATTGACGTGCTCGCGCCGCAGTTATAGCTATGGAATTTTTTAAGCTTACGGAAACCCTTCATTTCTGATAAAAGAACGGAAATATAGTGCGAGAAAAACTGAAAGTTTTTGGGAAAATCGTTGAAATTTTGGGAAATGCCGTCAGATTTTCTGGGAATTTGACAAATGTGAGGGACGATATTTTGGAAAAGTTCTCAAATTATTCGGGAATTTGATAAATAAAAGGACGATATTTTGGAAAAGGTGTCAAATTATTTGGGAAATTGACAAATGTGAAGGACGATATTTTGGAAAAGGTGTCAAATTATTTGGGAAATTGACAAATGTGAAGGACGATAATTTGGAAAAGATGTCAAATTATTTGGGAATTTGACAAATGTGAAGGACGATATTTTGGAAAGGGTGCCAAATTATTTGGGAATTTGACAAATGTGAAGGACGATATTTCGGAAAAGGTGCCAAATTATTTGGGAATTTGATAAATGTAAAGGTCAATATTTTGGAAAAGGTGTCAAATTATACGTGAATTTGATAAATGTGAAGGACGATATTTTGAAAAAGGTGTCAAATTATTTGGGAATTTGATAAATGTGAAGGACGATATTTTGGAAAAGGTGTCAAATTATTTGGGAATTTGATAAATGTGAAGGACGATATTTTGGAAAAGGTGTCAAATTATTTGGGAATTTGATAAATGTAATGGACGATATTTTGGAAAAGGTGTAAATTATTCCTGAATTTGATAAATGTGAAGGACGGTATTTTGGAAAAAATGTAAATTATTCCTGATTTTGATAAATTTGAAACGACGTGTGGCCACCTCCAAGTGCCACAAATTACTGCATACCATTCAGTTCCTCCCTAGTACTCTATTTACATTTCGTTATATCCCGGAATAATGTGACACATGCTTCAAAATATTGCCCTTCACATTTCGAATTGGCCAAGGGTTTGAAACCTCTCTCAAAATATGGTTGATTACAATTATAAAATTGCCGAATACTTCGACACATTTTTGCGAAATATTGCCATTTACATTTAGCAAATTGCTGAATAATTAAACACCTTTTGAAAATTTTACGTTCAAACTTAACAAATTCACAAATAATTTGACGCCTTTCTAGAATATTGCTGTTTACATTTATCAAATTGCCGAAAAATAGGCACCTTTTCCAAAATATAGTTGCAATAACTTCACGCGTTTTCCAAAATATTGATGTTGACGTTTGCTAATTACCCAATAATTTGCCGCCTTTACCAAAATATGGCTGAAATAACTAGACGCCTTTTCTAAAATATTGATGTTGACGTTTGCTAATTACCCAATAATTTGCCGCCTTTTCCAAAATATGGCTGAAATAATTAGACGGCTTTTCTAAAATACTGATGTTGACGTTTGCTAATTACCCAATAATTTGCCGCCTTTTCCAAAATATGCCTGAAATAACTAGACGGCTTTTCTAAAATATTGATGTTGACATTAGCTAATTACCCAATAATTTGCCGCCTTTACCAAAATATGGCTGAAATAACTAGACGCCTTTTCTAAAATATTGATGTTGACGTTGGCTAATTACCCAATAATTTGCCGCCTTTTCCAAAAAATGGCTGAAATAACTAGACGGCTTTTCTAAAATATTGATGTTGACATTTGCTAATTACCCAATAATTTGCCGCCTTTTCCAAAATATGGCTGAAATAACTAGACGGCTTTTCTAAAATATTGATGTTGACGTTTGCCAATTACCCAATAATTTGCCGCCTTTTCCAAAATATGGCTGAAATAACTAGACCGCTTTTCTAAAATATTGATGTTGACATTTGCTAATTACCCAATAATTTGCCGCCTTTTCCAAAATATGGCTGAAATAACTAGACGTCTTTTCTAAAATATTGATGTTGACATTTGCTAATTACCCAATAATTTGCCGACTTTTCCAAAATATGGCTGAAATAACTAGACGGCTTTTCTAAAATATTGATGTTGACATTTGCTAATTGCCCAATAATTTGTCGCCTTTTCCAAAATATTGCTGAAATAACTAGACACCTTTTCTAAAATATAGTTGCAACAGCTAGAATCCTTTTCTAAAAGATTAATGTTGACGTTTAGTACTTTCCCAATAATTTGTCCCTTTTCCCAAAATATATTTGCAAAAACTAGATTCCTTTTCTGAAATATTGATGTTGAACATTTGCTAATTTCCCATTAATTTGACACCTATTCCAAAACAGTTGCAATAACTTGACGCCTTTAATTTAAAAATTTTGTTCTAAAAAATCTAATTCCCCAACGATTTGACACATTTTCCAAAATAAATTCAAAAATAATTTGACGGCATTTACCAAAATTTACCGTTATCAATTATCGAATTCCCAAAAAAATCAACGATTTTCCCAAAACATTTCAGTTTTTCTCGCATAATATTTCCGTTCTTTTATCAGAAATGAATGGTTTCCGTAAGCTTAAAAAATTCCATAGCTATAACTGCGGCGCAAGTACGTCAATTTTTCACAGTCGCTCCCGAATTATTTTGCGAGATTGAGTGCAGAATGCGTTAAGCGGATAGCGACTTCAATGGTAGTAAGTGCGTGGATTTTAAAATTTTCCAAATTTTTTTTCACCAACTTGCGGCGGTCAAATAATTTTTACTTATTTATTTCGGACTCCTCAGGGTCCACTTAATTAGAAACCATTGTTAGTTGGGTGGGTCACGTAAAGTGCAATCCTACCCCCGTTCTTTATCTCACCACGCTTTTTTATTTCTGATTGGGTTTTTAATGCCTACTAACAGGTTATGGGCCCAGGTAACCTTCATTAGTGCGCCTTAGGTACGACGAAAACGCATAAAACAAACGTAAGACGACGTTTTGTATAATTAGAAAAGAAAACATAAGTCGTGTTTGGTAGCCATGGCTTAGGACGGAGAAAAAAGAACAATCATCACAATAGACGAACAAGTTCGCGAAACTCGCGACGGAACAATACAAATAGACGTGCTAACATATCTAACTGACGAGGATTGTTAATAGACGGCGAGATAACAAGACGGCGCGATTGAGAATTCAAACTGACGAAGATTATTAACCTTAGCTGCAGAAAGTATAACTGACGAAGATACCTGCAAAGATGGGAGACGAATATCGAATTGATAAGCTTAACCAGAAAAACTATCGACATTGGTCTATGAGGGCCCAAGGCCTAATTGAAAGTTTGCTGGCCAGCCATAAACCCTGGTTATGCAAATCGTGAAGAAATGTCAACCGCACAAAGCGCGTTAGATCATAAAGCAAAACCCATCTTGTACCTGATTGTAAATGACGAAAGTTTAGATGACATTGCAGAATGCATAAGTGCAAAAGCGATTTGGGATACGTTAAAAAATATACACACTACTTTCGACACGTGGCACGGACTTCTTATTTTAAAGGATTTAGTTAACACCGGAAAAGGTCAAAATGAAAGTATTGGAGAATACCTCACTAGAAGAAGTGCTCTGTACCATAAAGTAAGCCACTCTGGTTTTGAATTTGAGGAAGTAGTCTTGGCTGGTTTTGCCGTTCTTGGATTACCGAAAGAGTATGAATTTCTTGTCAGAAGTTACGAATTGATAAAAATTACCTTGATTTATCAACATTGAAGTCGAAATTACTACAGACAGTCGAACACTGGACGATATAGCAGAGGCAGAAGTACAGTACGTGATAATAAAATGCATAGGTCCAACAGCAACAGGAAAAACGTGGAAAGTATAGTTGACGACACAAAATCCCACGCTAGACTGCGATGTTATACTTGTCTAGAATTTGGACATATAGCGAGAAACTGCACACGAGAAGAAGACGAAAAGAATGGAAAGTACAAAGCGACTTCCGTAAAACATGAGTCGACATATGTAAGCAAGAGACAAGAAAATTCTAACAGAGCAAACCCAACCATATCACACGCGGCTCTCACTGCCATAAGACATGGACCTGCTTCGTCCAATGGTCGTTGGATGTTGGACAGTGGATGCATTGATCATATGACGTCATGCCGGAAAAATTTCATTACCTTCAAAGAAGAAAGTACTACTGTGGATGTGGCAGGGGTGGAGTATTAACTGCAACTGGGATTGGAGAGGTGCAAATCGAGTTATCGGCAGAAAATGGAGGTTGCACCCTAACTTTGGCAAATACGTTGTACATCCCGGAGCTGGAGGGAAATTTGCTATCAGCAAGCCAAATCACTGATAAAGACGCCAGCATCTTACTCGAGAAACATTCCGCGACGATAAAAAGTAAAGACGGAGCACAAATAGCAATAGGACGAAAAGAACAACGTCTCTATTACTTTCATGAAGTACAACCGAAGAAGGTTGCCAACAAAGACATGTCAAAGACGCTAGACTTATGGCACCAACGTTTGAGTCACTTACATGTTACGGCTGTTAAAGAAGAGTCAAACAAAAGTAATATACAACTAGACGTCATGAAAGAAAAGATCTATTCCAAATGCGAAACATGCATGGAAGGAAAATTGAAAGCTACTCCTTTCCCGAAGAAAAGTTTCACTAGAGAAGAAAAACCATTACGATTGGTTCATACGGACGTTTGTGGTCCTATCACGCCAATGTCGAAGGGAGGCAAGAAATACTTCGTGACCTTTATAGACGACTATTCACGATACACGGAGGTTTACTTGTTTACTAAAAAGAGCAAAGTTGAGGAGAAATTTGACGTGTATAGACGAAAAGTAGAAAATGCTCAAGAAACGAAGATAGGCACTTTACAAAGTGATAACGGGGAAGAATATACGGGAAATTCGTTCAAGGCGACGCTTAGCGAACTCGGAATTGACAGGCAATTGACGATACCTGGAACTCCTCAACAAAATGGTGTTGCGGAAAGAGCAAACGAGACCCTCCTCGACACGGCAAGATGTTTGCTATTGCAATCCGGAATGCCAACCCAGTTCTGGGCCGACGCTTTAGCAACAGCAACATACATAAGAAACAGATGTCCAACCGCTAGTAATCAAGGAGAGACCCCGTACGAACTATGGAAAGGGGAGCTAGCAAATATATCGCACTTACGTTTCTTTGGTTGCAGAGCTTGGGCTATAAACAAACATAGGACAAACAAGTTTTCTCCAAAGGGCATTGCCTGCATTTTCATTGAATACTACGCGAACGCTAAAGCTTATCGACTTTGGGATTTAGAAGCGGACATTGTATTTATTAGTGATGTGAAGTTTGAAGAGGACGTCTTCCCTATGAAAATCAAGCGTGAAAGCGATTTGAAAGAACGATTTTTAGAAGATACCATGTGGTGGATGTTAGAGTCAGAAAACAAATCAGCTGATTTTGAGGAAAATTAGAACATTGAAATTGACGAAGACATAAATGTTCCAGTAATCAGCGAAGAAGAATCTGACATTGAAGAGGAAGAAGAAATGGAAGAAGATAACGCATCATTGCAACCCCTAGAAGTACAAGAACAACCTCGTGAAATACAAACAAGATCGGGAAGACAAATTAACCCACCTACTTGGACGAAAGACTACGACATGAGTGAAGACCCAACTTGTTCAAAGGCTCTTCGAAACCCGAAGATCTTGGATAACATACATACAGCACGAGTTGATCCTCTAACCGCGAATGAAGCACTATCGACGAAAGAAAGTGGAGAATGGCGAAACGCTATGATGGAAGAAGCAAAGAATTTACTTCGAAATGATTCCTTCTAGTTTCTAGCTCGACCAAAGCAAAGAAAAACCGTGAAAGGAAAATGGATATTCAAAACAAAGTAGGATGAACAAGGCAACCTGGCCAGATACAGAGCCAGACTAGTCGCTCTGGGCCACACCCAAAGGGCAGGATTGGACTACGATAAAACATACGCTCCCGTAGTGGAAGCAAAGACGACCAGAATTCTGTTTGGAATTGCCATGCAAAAGGATTGGAATATTCACCATCTAGACGTATCCGCGGCATATTTAAATGCGCATCTTGAAGAAGTTTACATGGATATGCCGGAGAATTTTGAAGACCTGACCGACGAATTGCGAAAAACCTTCAAACACATACCGTCTAGGGAAGCTTTTAAAACTGAAGATTATGTGTGGAAACTGAACAAAAGCATTTATGGCTTACATCAGTCAGGTCGTCAATGGAACAAGCACATTGACAAAATACTGAAAGAAAAAGGTTTAAAAAATCTAGAGCCGACCATTGCGTGTATCACATGCCTGGTCATGAACTCGTAATAACGGTTTATGTCGATGACTTAGTGCTGTACGGAACAGATGAAGAGATTTCGAGAATGAAGGCAGCCTTATCGAACAACCTTGAAATAAAAGATCTAGGAGAAGTAAGACACATTCTTTCCCTTAGAATAAGTAAAACCGCAAATGCAATGACCATGGATCAAACACGCTACACGGAAGCATTTCTAAAAGAAATGGGTATGGAAAAAGCGAAAAGTGTCGCAACACCTTTATGCTTGGGAACTAAGTACGAAGCTTGTACAGAAGGGCAAGAGCTCATCGAAAATATGGCATATACCTATAGACGTGCGGTAGGAAGCCTGCTATATATGGCTACGCATACCAAACCAGACATAGCGTTTGCTGTTTCATTTATGAGTCAATTCAGTCAAAATCCATCAAAGGACCATTGGAACGGTGTCCAACACATCCTGAAATACCTAAATGGGACAAAGAAGCTTGGCCTAGTATTTAGAAAAACGAAGAAGTCGTTACAAGTGTATACAGACGCAGACTGGGGTTCCAATATTATGGATAGAAGATCCTTTACTGGCTATACATTCATTCTAGCAGGGACTGCTGTAAATTGGACCAGCCGAAAGCAGAAATGTGTCGCACTTAGCACAGTTAGAGCGGAATTCGTCGCATTAAGTGAAGTAGCGAAAGAATGCCCATGGATTCGACATTTTTTGGAAAAACTAGATCTACGACCTTTGATTGGACAAAAGGAAATCGACGTGAATATTGACAATCAAGGCGCTATCAAGTTGGCAGAAAACCCATTTACTTCTGATCGGTCTAAACACATACAGCTAAGAATCTTTCATGTACGGGAATTGATAAATGAAGAAAAAATCAAACTGACCTATGTCCCAACAGAACAATATCGCGGACCAAATGACGAAATTTGTTCATTGTCCTAAAATGCGCGAACACCTGATTGAAATGGGATTACAAAATCCAGGAGGGGTGTTGGCAGGTGTTTGAAATAGGCCATAGCTATTTTAGGAGACTTGCGAGTCTCGCGTTTTTTTCTGTAACACACTCTCTCGCGCTTCCTTTTTGTATTCTTAATAAACAGTTCTTTATCTCAACACGCTTTTTAATTTCTGATTGGGTTTTTAATGCCTACTAACAACGATCACTTGAGAAAAGTGAATTCCGACGTTCCAGGAGTAGAGTCGATGACGGTGGCTGAACTGTTGAATTTCGATCCACTTAGCGTCAATTTGCACTTTCACAACAAAGTGCGGTCGCTGTTAAACAACTTTATCTTGCGTAAGCAAAATCCAGTTCTTGGCATGATAGAACATCATTTTTGGCGGGTTGAATATGAATCTCGAGGTTTACCTTATTAACACATGCTTTAGTGGGCCAAGGACGCTCCAAAGATTGGAACTTCTTCGACCGAGACTATTTGGATTATGTGCAAAAACACGTAACGTGTTCGATGCCAAGCGCATCGGTAAGTCCAGAATTGGTCCGGCTAGTTAAAATTTCAATTTCACAAATGCACTTGCAGTTGTTACAAGAAGGTGAAAAAATCACAAATGCACTTGCAGTTGTTACAAGAAGGTGAAAAAATCTAAAAAAAGATTGAAAGTATGTCGTTACGGTTTCCCTCGAAGTGTGACAAACGTTGCCACTATAAATTCCGTTCGATCAGTTACTCGTCACCGTAAAATGAAGAAAGTGCAGAAACGACTGTACGACCTGCCGCGAAAACAGCACGAAGATTTAATAAATGATTTCAATCCCACGCTAGTTTTGCCTTCCAAAGCCAACATGGATTTGCAATTTGTCGCTGACAAATCGAAAATAGTGGCAAACTAATTCACGGCGATCGTCACAAAGGGTGTCGAGAAAAATGCGAATGTAGTCGTGTTGAAAAACAATCTGGGTTTTATGAGAAAAAGAATAAAGCCCTTCATGGTAGAGCACTACATTCACGCCCTACTGATCCTGCTCAAACTGTGGCGTGACGAAACTGAGTTATTGGTCGAGTTTGAAACCGACGCGTATGCTTTCGAAAACTCGCTTTCGGTGTTAAAACGCATGAGAGAATATCACGAGAAACTCTCGGTTTCCAAAGAAGTTCAAAAGAAACGGGAGGCTTCTAAAAAGGCGAAAGAGCCAGGAACCATAATTTCGGGGGCAGAAAGTGACGACGATGAAAATGCGCTGCAAGGGAAAGAAATTGTTGTTGAAATTGAGAATGCCATGGCCGATGTAGAAGCTGCCATGGAAATGAGTTTCGTGGCTGATGTTGACAATGTGGCGTTACTAAACTCGGATCAAAAAAAAATTATGATCATATCAAGGATCACTTCTCCCAAGAGGGAGAAAAATCTGGAAACAAATGCCTTTTGTGTCAGGACCTGGTGGCACTGGTAAATCGTTTCTTATAGACACTCTCGCCAATTCCGTAGAGCGACTGTAGCCCTCATTAGTAAAATCTAACTAAAATAAGCTTCTCCCGAGGGTCATAAAGTAAAATGAATAAAGACAACTTACTGTTTAAATCCAAGGTCAATAAATCTTTTGTTTCGATCAACTGATATAGGGGCAAACCCGTAACCGAACTTGTACAAAAAAGTCGCTCCGTCTTGGGAGATACCAAAAACTAAACTACTCTGAGATTGAGACACAACTAACGTAATAAAAAAACTATCACAGTAAAATATTTGGAAGGGGGAGGAGCATGTAGCATGGAGGCAAAGCCCTGCCAGATCCAAGGAATGGAAGCTCCAAGGATTCTGGCAGCCATGTTACATCCCCCCTCCTTAGGAACTGTGCTTCATCAAAAAGGAAAAAAGGGTTACCCCGAGGAACCCTAAAGTATTAGCAGGGGTTTGTTACACCAAAATTAATTTTCATTGATTTTTTTGGGCTAAACGTTCCAATCTTCGGGCGTCTCTTCGTTCTAGTGACTCCTTATTCCGCCCTCGGGGGCAACGCCAGCATGAATTATGGCAACGACAGCATGAATTATGGCAACGACAGCATGAATTATGGCAACGACAGCATGAATTATGGCAACGACAGCATGAATTATGGCAACGACAGCATGAATTATTACTCCATATTAGTGGATGTTTTGCGTTGTGAATTTTTGAAGCAATGCGTATTCTTGGGATTCTGACGCGAGGAATCCATCCCATTGAACCGAATCTTTCCCAGTATATGTTACCCTCGTCAATGGATGTCATTTGAGGACACCAAAGACGGGGAAGAACAGTAGGAAGAGGAGCAGGAGTTTGGGAAAGGGCAGGCTGAAGAGGAATGGGGTAGATAGGTTTTGGAGAGGCGTGGTAGGGACGAGGGCAGTAAGGTGCATGATTTGTTCCTTAAAACGTTTATACACCGTGCTGGGTTCCGGATGATTTTCAGGTTCCGGATTAAGGGAGCTTCTCTCTCCCGGAGAAACCATCGTAATTAACTGTATTTCATCGCCAGGAGTATTACAGTCTTTGGACCAATGAGGGCCCCCACAATCGATGCAATTTAAGGGGAACAGTCTTTTTGTATATGCGAAGCTTGTCCGCAATTAAGGCAATATTGAGCGTATGTATCACAAATACGCTGAGCCTCCTCTATTTTGGAAGTTGATCCATGGTTCTTTTTGTTAATCGTAGCTCCTTCTGGGGCTTCAAAATATACAGGACGTGGTTTCCTCCTTCTGCCATCTAAAAATATACAATGTTAAAAATTTATGCTTGGGAGATATTTTCCCAAGGGGAAACTGAGATTGGCTCTCGGGCAAAAGAGAAATGTTCCCTGGTTAGTTTAGCAATCTTATTTTTCTGGAGGTAAACTTGGACCTCGTATAGCGACCGTAATCTTTTATGGTCTGGAGGTCGGTAGTAAATATCTACTTCATTTCCTCCTGGCCTATTGCGCACTTCTCTTCGCCATCCCAATCGAAAAGGCTCTAAATAATCATCGGGTAATGTAACCCTATTCAATCTTGGAGTTCTCATGGACTCCGATAACGTGGCTGATGAACTCTCGGACTCACGAATCGATTGAGAATGCGATTGAGAATTAAGCTCAGGTTGAATAAGTGTAGCTGATGAACTAGAAGGTGAATTGGGCAATTGGTT
Organism: Phalangium opilio; assembly: GCF_054372755.1. NCBI lineage: Eukaryota > Metazoa > Arthropoda > Arachnida > Opiliones > Phalangiidae > Phalangium > Phalangium opilio. The sequence goes on from NW_028324185.1 coordinate 4,124,823, forward strand.
CTGATTTTCTGCGACTGATTTTTCATGATCAGACGCGGAAGCCTCCCCTGCCGCAGAGGGCGGTCTGCCACTAGAAGGGCTATTGAGTTGGAAAGCTCGCATATCGTGATTGGTATGGAGTAGGAGAGGAGGGTCTTCAAATAGGGTCATGCTCGGTTCACTATCAGAGTCAGGAGGTTGACAAAGTACATCTGGAACATCAGAAATGATCAGTTGATCTATAGCTTGATCGTCCAGAGTATTGGTATCAGATGATGATGTTGAGGAAGTCCTCGCAGGTTGGTGTTCTAGACCACCGTTCGTTGAAGTACTAGGCTCAGGATCATCTGCAACTTCTGAATGTGAAACGGTTGCATTGTTGGCATTGTCGAAGACAGCTACATTTGTCCAGTAGAGTTTCAAGTGTTCTAAATTAACTTTTCAAACACTCTGTCCTGATTTAGCATCTTATATTTCATAGACTACTGGATAATGTTTGGCAATTATCTTAAAGGGACCTGCCCATTTAGGACTGAGTTTTCTCATAATTTGACCTGTCGTACTTGACAAAGGATGGGTCTCCATCCATACTAATGTTCCTACCTCATATTCTAGAGGGTCATAGTATTTCTTTTGATGAGCTTTAACTAACTTAGATTGTTTATTACTAAATTCTAATTGTTCCTTAAGAACCTTTAAAGATTATGTACGATCAGGGTCCTGAATGAGTTCTTCAATATCTAAATCCCTAGGGAGACGTGGCTCCCGCCCTAAATTCAAAAAGGAAGGGGATCTGCCCGAGGTTTCATGGGGTACAAATTTTATAGCAAATTGAAGAAGGTCTAGGGATTCATCCCATCTTTCATGGTGATTCCCTACGTAGAATGATATAAGCTCGCCATTTACTCGATTTACTCGTTCGGTGGGATTGCGCCGCTCGCATCCGCTTTCCGATGCTTCGCTAGCGAAAAAGTACGACGGCCCATTCGTACATTCGTAGTGCAGGAAAGGACAACCCCGTTGACGTACATGCTGGAGGAGAAAACCTCGCGAAAATTCGCAGGTGTCTCGCACGTTTCTAACTTGAAAGCGTGCACTTCACCCTGGACGGGAGACTCTGCGCTGGATAGCAAAGTCGCCGGTGAAAACTCGCCTGGCAATGCTATCAGTAAAGTTCGGCCTATACGTAATAGGGAGAGCGGAGAGGGAGCAAAAAGAGCCCCCCTAGGCATTCGTACAATTTACGTTCTAACAGAGGAAACCCTTTGTAAAGTTTTTGGGTGGGGGAACACTCTTGATTTTCAATTTCCGAGATCCTATTGGAACCCCTATAAATATTTGATGACTAATTTTTTTTGTGCATACGCGCAATTTAAATAGTTGTACGTGCACGTGCAATTGCAGCAAGGACGGAGCTAAGAGCAGGTCCCGGCGTGGCGGAGCGCTGCAGCATCAGCGCAGAGCCACTAACCCCGTTGCAAAGAAGAAGCCAGCCAAGGAGCCCCAACAGCAAGGTAAGCGAAGTGTCGCTACTTGGTGCCATGCGGGCCAGATCTATTTTAGTGAAGGCCGGTGGCCGGCTGGCCATTTGGGTGTTGAGGGTCCCACCCCAAATGTATTTGGGGAAAGGACACTCAACCCTGACGATTTCATCGGGGTGCTTGAGGGGAATCAGCCGCGGTTACCCGGTGGTCTGAGACGTCATCGGTTCCGTTCTCGGACGCACTTGACAATTTCAGCGGCATGGAAGAGAAGGATGACCTCTTTTTCCCGTAATTAGAGGAACGCAGCCCTGCCCAATAAGTAGTTTTTAGGTGGGGGAGTTGTAACGGCCATTTCGCAAGCGCAAAAAACCGTTACCCCTGGTAGGCCGCCGTGCCCCATAGCGTTAAGTTTAGCGCGTTTGGGGTATCGATGGATCGAGCACACGCTTGCAAATCTATCAGGGGGGTCTAAGAAAGTCTTATTACACCACGCAACTATCCTCGTCGGAGTCCTGACAGAGACTTAACCCCTTGACCAAGAGTCAAAGGGGGTAGGAACCCTTAGACCCGACTCAAGACCCTGCGTATAAAATAAGGGAACCGAGGGATCTTTTGGCTCCAGCAACGAAGGAGGAAGGCCCGAACTATTTTTTGAGAGATGGCTGGGTGAGTCATTAATAAATTTTGATTATAAAAGTCCGTGTATTCACTCTAGGTAAGCCTACAAGTTTGTAGAGGCTTACAACATTTTGAAGATTCAAAATCTAATTTGTCCCAATATAAAGTCACTAGTAAGGGAAGGTACTATATAAAATTGAAACTTAGTGTTTTTCAATCTCATTATCCTTTAAAGAGAACTCAAGTTCTTGAGAATCTTTGATAAACGTATACCGGCCGTCGCCCTTATCCACACAATCTAATTGTTCATCCTCAGGTATATCTGAAGAGTTTCTAAATTTGCAAATCTTTTGCCATTGATCTAAAATAACAAAAGAAGCATCTGGCCCGCTATCTAATTTAGCGTGTACTGTCGTGTGTTCAAAATTTACGGGAATAGTAACCCTTCTATAAATTAAACCTTTTTAAACAGATTCAATCCATAAAGGGAGCGCGACACGCTTCTTTATAGAATTGTTTACAAGGCATCGGGATTGGGACCACGAGGGATCTCTCCCGCCTTGGCTTCACTAGAGGAACCCGTAAACGCTAATCTTTCTGGGGGTTCAATAGGGACTTTTTCCGTTTGAACGACTTGAGAATTGGTACATGGTTTACCAATTGAGGTAAAGCCTTAACGATACTTTCTAAGCTAGCAGCTATTGAAGTATTAACTGCTATATTTTGAGCTACGGCATTTGCCTGGACAGTAGAATTATCAACTAAAGTTTGAATTAAAGGCATTAGACAATTCCATACATCCTCAGCTTAATTGTTTTCGGAGGGTTAATGGAAGGGATGTCAACTTCCCCAAGAAACCGGTTCTCGGCTGACCGATTATTTTAAATGGCCTTTATTACCGCTCCACTGCACAAAAAAACCGGTTTTTATTCGGCCGTTATTATGTTTTTGATAAATTTTTAAAAAATCTCTGCTCCAATGTACAATCAAAGGCAAGTGCTACACCTAGTCGTTTTAAAAAGTTTTTATTGCAATATAAAGTTTGTAAACAATTGTTTTTTACATTTATACAAAGTATAATTATTTAATCCTGCCAATACTTTTGATTAAAACCATGCAGAAACACTCGCTCTGATATGTGGTCACTTGTGAGGCGAGAACGATTATCACGCACAACTTCATTAATTATTGAAACTAGTCTTTCCGAGGCAACTGAGCTACCTAATACTGTGCAATATTTTAGTCCTAAATTTCATAGAAGTGGAATGCAGACTTTCGATTTAAACCAAAATTCTTCTGGTTTGTTAGTTCGAGGCAAAGTTGGTTGTTGAAAATATAACTTTAACTCGTTTGGTAAGCTACTTAGAGAAGAACAACAGTCATAAAGTTTTACCTCGTGACTCTCCCAAAATAGAGATTTTGTGTCTAATTGTTGGTTAGGTTCTTCAGGATCAATTTTTTATATTCTTCTGTAATGTCAGCCGCAGCTTGACTTGCAATTAGTGTTGGAATGTACTAGATTTTCTTAAATCTAGGGTCAAATAAAATCGCTCTTACTAGCAACTTATTTATTTTAAGTTGTTGAGACCTTGGTTTAAGAGGTCGTTCCCGTAAACGTTTAGCTGGTTCACTTTGACAACAAATTTTTTTCCATTGCTTTGAACAAACATGACACCATAGGTAGAAATAAACCTCCTGTAACATAGTTTCTACCTAAAATGTCTCTTGTAGCTTGTCCTAAGGGAGCTAAAACCTTTTTTAAACTCTACCAGTATTTCGATTTCAAAACCCGAGAGCATTTTTCATGCCGAAGACCTAAAAGATGGACTAGCCATTCTAGCTACGTAAGGAGCAAGTACTATTTATCTTTCCAACATGTAATATGTTGAGTTCCACCTTGTTACAACAGACTGGTCCCTTTAAAGTTGCGTTAGCTTCGTCTTGTAACCCGTCATTCGCTACCAAATTTAATAAATGTGCAAAACAATAAACTATTTTTCCTTCGACCAAGAAGTTTGGAACACCAGCCATGATGTTTACAGCTTCGTCAGTACAAATGCACACTATTTGGTTCTTGGAAATACTGAATTTTTCGGTTATATCTTGCATTTCTGAGGCAATATTATCTGTGTGATTAGAAGTCATTTGTCGTGCTTCTTAAATATCTGATTCGGCACATGCATCAACTAGATACATAATACAAGTAATTGAAGTAAGTCCTCTGTTCTAACTGCAATTGTTATTTTAGCTTCTTCTGTAAACTTACTAATAAAGTGAGCGTTCATTACTAAAAAACCCCTGCTCGTATTTGTTACTGTGCAGTTATCAGCTGATAGTGATATATATTCTGCCCTTGACAATACATTTTTTCGCAGCAGTTAAAACTGCACTGTACCTTGCAGACACCATGCTATTCACCTACAATTTGTACCTAAAGTTTCTTTACTAGTAAAACTGAATTTTGATAGAAGTGAAAGTAAAATGTAAATAAAATAAATTTACTGTGTTTCGGGATGGTAGCGTGTAAAGCGGAACCATTGTCTTAACAAAAACTTTGAATCCGTCATTTTCTACGATAGCATGGGAAACATTGTCCTTGCAAATCATATAAATTAGTGCATTTGTAATAGCGCTATCCCGTGAATCACCTCCCAAAAGCAGAATTAATATTGTATTTTAACAACGTGTTTGTAAACGCAATGCAAGCAAAAACGTACTGTCAAAACTTGTTAATGTTTCAGTTATTGTTAATTTCCGATCAACCCTAGAGCTACTATTGGAACTTCTACAACTTGAACTTGAGCGTGGGCTTGGGCTTAAACATATCATTATATCATTGCAATCAGTGCTTCCTTGCGACTGTGAATCCTCTATAAAACATCAACCTAGAAGAAGAGTAAGGTAAAACTTTTATAACAAAACAAATGGGCAAAAGAACAGGCTTCAAAACCAAGATCACAAAATACCTCCAAAGCAGTTGCACAGCTACTATTTGCTTCTGTTTTCAAAACTCGTGGATGCTTTCGGTTTAAGTGATGTTTCATATTGCTGGTTCCTCCACCAGTTTTGAATTACTTCCCACATAAGTTGCATTTAGCCTTCATTTTATCCACTTCTGAAAAATACTTCCCTAACAAAGACATCGTGGGGTTGTTAGATATCTAGACAAAAATATTATTTACATGATTAAATTAGATGTAATTGCTTAATCAAAAGAACAATAGACAACACTTAGTACTTGCGTCGCTTCAATTTTTTCAAGCGTCAAGACTTGAATTGAATGAATGCATGTTCAATGCTTCAATCGGTAAAGAAAAAAACCGAGACTTAAAATAGTGGCGCACTCAGTAGTGAGTTAGCACTTTGTCAGTCAGTCCAGCAGACCCAAACTATTTTAGTACCGAATAGACGACTACCGAATACGATAACCAAGAACCGAACCGAAACTGTGTAACAACTTACTTGTGACGACAACTAATGCTTTTTTAGAAATCAGAACTCGGAAGTTACGCAATGAACCTGACGTCATCGAGTCACTAAAAATAGCTGGGTGTGGGTGGGTGTAAGCACATTTTTATTATTTAGTGATTCAATGATAAAGAACATAGGAAAAAGAGCAATTTTTATATAATTTGTAAATTAAAAAAACCGATTCGGTTTTTGGTTTTAATTTTAAAAACCGATTAAAACCGAAGAATTTAAAAACCGGTGCTCCGGACTTGAAAAATACGGTTTTCAGTTAAACCGGGCGGTTTTTTGACATCCCTTGTTAAAGGTTGTCTTTTGGAACCAACTGCTCTCGAAGAGCGAGACGGAGATGTTCTAACTTCTGGATTAGTTATGGTTTTTGCAAAACTAACTTTAGGTCTGACGCTTTTTCAATCTTGTTTGGGAGGATCAAGGGTATCTTTTGTTTCAAACCCAGTTTGAGGAGGTAAGGTAGAGGGAGTTGAACTATCCTTTGGAGCAGGAATGCTCTTTTGAGGGAATAATTGATAGGGAGAAAATCTCGAAGCTAAATAGGCTGCAGTCCTCTCTTTCTTTTCAGCATCTTCTTCAAAGCGAAGAATACGGTTAAAGTTTTTTAAAAGGATCTTCGATTTCAGGCGGTGCTAGGGTATCCCCAGTAACACAAGACTCCGGAATGTAATCCTATAAGCGTCGTCGTGCCCTATAAGTATCCCGAGAAATTTGGAGATGCTGTCCAGGGGATAGTACGAGAACTGTCTAAGATAATATTATTTTGGGGTGTCATTTCACAGTCCGACGACTGTTTCGTTTTGAGTCCCTAGTGTCGTAATATTAATAGAGTTATAATCAAACACACCGATCACTATTATTTTAGTCCTACGGTGTCCCGTTTTTAGTTCTATTAAAAGACAATTCTCAAACTGTACTTATTTGAGTTACTAGCCTCCTGTTTTTGGTTATGTCAAAAGACAGTCCTCCTATTGTGCTATTTTGAGTTACTATCGCCCTGGTTTCAGTTTCATTAAAAGATGATCTGCCGACAATTCTACTTTGAGTTACCAGCGTAATGTTTTTTGTATTGTTAAAAGACAGTTCTCCGACTGTGCTACTTTGACTTACCAGGGTAATAATTTTCGTCTTGTTAAAAGACAGTTCTCCGACTGTGCTACTTTGAGTTACCAGGGTAATGTTTTTCGTCTTGTTAAAAGACAGTTCTCCGACTGTGCTACTTCGAGTTACCAGGGTCCCGTTTATAGACTTGTTGAAAGATAATCCTCCGACTGTGCCACTTTCAGTTACTAGCCTTCAGTTATTAGTCTCGTAAGTGGACTCTCCCCCGACTTTTCTATTTAGGCACGCGTCTAAAGCATTTCCATAGGAAATTTTAACAAAATTTAGATTGTTTGGAAAATTTCTTAATTTTTGCCGTGCACCTCTGCCACGCAAAGTTAATTTTTCGATCTGCACAGGGACATCCATTCACTGCGCTTTTTGAGTCTTTGGTATCCTTGTTTTTGGTCTTGAAACCGGATAGTCCGCCGAATGCTCTTTATTAAGTCCTCAAGCTTCCCAGTTTAGTCTTGCCATTCTACTGTCCCCAGACTGTGCCACTTTGAGCTACCAGCGTCCCGTTTTTAGTCTTTTTATTGGACTGTCTCCCGATTATTCTCATTTAGCGCGCTTCTTAAACATTTCCATAGAAAATTGTAACGAAATTTCGATTATTTGACAAATTTCCGAGTTTTTGCCGAGCACCTCTGTCACGCAAAGATGTTTTTTCGATGTGCACGGGGACAACCACTCACTGAGCTTTTTTGAGTTTTTTAGCATCCTTGCTTTGGTCTTGTTAACGGATAGTCCGCCGAATGTTCTTTATTAAGTCCTCAAGCTTCCCAATTTAGTCTTGCCATTCTACTGTCCCCAGACTGTGCCATTTTGAGTTACCAGCGTCCCGTTTTTAGTCTTGGTATTGGACTGACTCCCGATTGCTATACTTCAGCGCGTTTCTAAACCATTTCCATTAGAAATTGTAAGGAAATTACGATTATTTGAAAAATTTCTTAATTTTTGCCGTTTTTCTCTACCACGCAAAGATAATTTTTTTGATCTGCACAGGGACAACCAAACACTGCGCTTTTTTGAGTCTTTAGCATCCTAGTTTTTAGTCTTGTTATCGGATAGTCCGTCGAATGCTCTTTTTTAAGTCGTCAAGTTTCGCAATTCCAGTCTTTCCATTCTACTGTCCCCATAATGTGCCACTTTGAGTTACCAGCGTGGTTTAACAGCGCGCCAAAGTAGAATTGGTAGAATAGTACGGAGACAGTCCAATAACAAGAATAAAAACGGAACACTGGTAACTCAAGTAACTCAGTCTGGTTACAGTTCAATGGCAAGACTAAAATCGTGAAGCTTTAGGATTTGAAAAGGAACATTCGGCGGACTATCCGATAAGAAGACCAAAAACTAGGATGCTAAAGACTGAAAAAAAGCACAGCGAGTGGATGTCCTTTCGCAGATCCGAAAATAATCTTTGCTGTGGCAAAGATTATTTTTTATATAGCCCCTCATATGCTAGGCCATTTTCCATTGGCATTCTCTATGGAGTAATATTACTGGATAAAAAACGAAAGTCCCTTTATAATTGCATTAAACGCATCTCAGTCTAATGTAATATTGCTCCATGGTGGCATTTAGGTAGCAGCCACTGGAAAACGGCACTAGATTTCGAAATTCAAATAGTGGCAACACTGCTGCGCTCCGCCGGGATTTAACGACTTTTCTAGAAATTTCTTCACAATGGCTCAATAACGTGAATAAACTTGCCGCGCTTACATCGTGCCAGCGATGCTACTGTAGTGTTCGCCTGTTCGGCTCCAGCGTCGCGTTCGTTCGACCTCCGCCGCGCCGATAAGTACGAAGTTTGCTAATTAAGTTTTCGGGTTTTATATTGTTTTGGTACGTAATTTTGTGTTATATTTAGATTAATATCTTGGCAATATTTCTTGCTCTATAACTAAAAGTTTGAATCTGAAAGAAAGGAATTAGTAAAACATTATTTTTCTTTGAGGTTAAGCCTTTGTTTTCTAGGTTTCATTGTGTTCGTGAGTCCGCATTTTCCCCAAACCGCAACGGTAATATTTTTCAAATTTAAGCCTTGGTTTTCTAGTTTTTTTAGGCCTGCAAATCCGCAATTATGATTTTAATTCTTAAACTACAAACAAGCATTTCTGAGTATTTCTGATATTGCCCAAGTTTACGGTTTATTTATATTTTTTTTTTTATTTTTTTAAATATATATACACATACTGTTATGGATAATGGAAGTAGGTTTAATCAACCTATCACTCCTTCAATTTCTGTTAGGCATAAACGTAGGAAGAAAAATTCTTATATTAGTGGATTATTGGAAAGAATTGAAGACAAAGACATAGATTTTCCATGTAGTGAAATCGATCAAGAAAATATTCATGGGCAGAGCCCCGAGAAAGCCATTTTAATAGAACCTGTAGCTGTTTCAGAGGAAGAGGGGGATTTATCGACACAATCTGCTGAGTTTGTAAAAATAACCAGTAGTGATATTGACTCAGATGAATCTGTAAGAGTTGGTTTTCCAAATGATCCATTTCCTTCAAACACGGAGAGTTCAAGTGATGACGGTCAAATACCTCTTAATATCAGTTCTGATATTAGAGAATGGGCCTTGAAACATAAAGTTGCTAATTCTACAACTTCTGATTTAATAGAGATTTTAAGAAAGCATGGGCATGATTTACCGAAAGATGCACGCACTCTCCTTAAAACTCCTAGAGTGGCTATTACAACACCAATTAAAAACGGAGAATATTGGCATGTAGGGTTTGAGGCTGGTATAAATTTTTTTTTAGAAAGTAAGCCAGAGTATGCGCATGAGCTCTCCTTTGGGATAAATATTGATGGGCTTCCTATTTACAAAAGTTCTTCAATCGATTTTTGGCCAGTACTAGCATGTGTGTACAATTTTTCGGAGGGAATGGTGGGTACACCTTTTCCGGTGGGAGTATTCTGTGGGGTTTCAAAACCTGGAAATTTGCAAGAGTATTTGGGGCCTTTAATTAGAGATCTTAAGGAATTGGAAGCCAATGGATTTGATTATCAGAACAAAAATTTTAAATGCAACTTGAAAGGCCCTTTCATTCTTGACACCCCTGCACGCTCATTCGTGAAAATCACTAAAGGCCACGTTGGGTATCATTCTTGCGACAAGTGTACAATAGAAGGTATTAGGCTACATAATCGGACTTTGTTTTTCCAAGAAGATGGTGATGTATCTCTTCGCACAAATAATAGTTTTAGGAACGAATATGATGAGGGTCACCATTTGATGGGTGGGCCTTCACCCCTATCACAACTTAATATAGATATGGTGCAACAATTCCCCCTTGATTACATGCACCTTATGTGTTTGGGAGTAACCAAAAAAATGTTACACGCGTTTTTAAGCGGAAATTTAACGGTAAGGCTTAGTAGCCACTTGGTTTCCGTACTTAATGAAAAATTAGAAAGCTCTCGTCTGTACATCCCTAAAGAGTTTGCGCGTAAACCTCGTAGCTTAAAATACTTGGACCGCTACAAAGCGACGGAGCTGAGGTTAATGATGCTATACATTGGGCCAATTGTTTTTAGGGGAGTATTAAGAGAAGATGTCTTAAATCATTTCCGTTTGTTTCACTGCGCTGCGTACATTTTAGCTCACCCAGTTTTACATAAAACCCATTGTGACTTCGCTAATGAACTGTTAGGACTTTATGTCAGCTCTTGCCCTGAAGTTTTTGGAAGCACCTTTATGGTGATGAATGTTCACGCATTGAAGCATGTTGCAAGTGATGTAAAGGTATTTGGTAATCTTGATTCTTACAGTGCTTTTCCTTTCGAAAATTTTTTACATTTCATGAAGAAAGCAATAAGGTCGCCCCACCGGCCGGTGCAACAAATTATAAAAAGAATGGGTGAATCGAATGTGCTTTACCAAAAGCGGGCTGTTTCAGAAATAGCTTTAAAATCACCGTTCATTTACAATGAAGCATTTTTACCGCGTAATGTTGCTACTTTCAGAAAGTTGCAAACTCCAAAATTTATGGTATCAATATGTAAGGGTGACAATTGTTTTAAGCTTATTTCTGGGGAGGTCATTCTAGTGAAAGGAATATTTCAAAACACCGATAATGAAATCTATGTTTGTGGTAATATTTGTAAGCTTGAGCAGGACCTCTTTGAATATCCACTTCAATCTTCCAAACTTGGAATATTTCTTGGAAAATTTGAAGAAGAGACAAATATCTATCCCTACAGAGCCCTAGCTCAGAAATGCTTAGTCCTACCAGATAAGAGAGAAACCTTTGCCATTATACCATTGCTGCATAATTCATAATTTAACCGATTTTTTTTGGTTTTTAGTTTTATTTACCACAATAATACGTTTTAAGAATTAGGACTTTCAAAAAATCTTTTAGTGCGAAAATTCCCATTCCGATAATTAATTAAAAGTTAACGTCTTTGGACTTCAATTAGCTTGCCTATCGAATAAAATTATTAATCGTTTTATCACTTCAATCTCTCTTTAAGTCAAAAATATAGGTTTCAAAAATAATTAGAAATTCATAAGCTTAACAGTTTTTTTAGCTTAACTGATTAGCGATTAAGATAAACCAAAATACATTGATTATTCCATAGTGATATATATACTAAGAAAGTATGAACAAAGGAACTTCATTAGCAAAGATGTTACTGGCTGCAACCGTTTAACATCTCTGTTAATAAAGTTTTACTTAATTACAGTAGAGCTTAGCTTTGTTGTTGTTAATGTTTAAAACGCGCATATTGAAAATAAAATAGTTAATTAATCAATATACTTAGACATGTTTGCGGTTGTAAAGTTCCTAGAGGAGAATTCTGTAGAGGTAGTGCCAGATTGTTGGTGTGAAAATGACAACATTTGTCAGTGGCCACCAAAAAAAGCACATGGAAAATATTTTAAAGGCTGCAAACCACCAAAGGTGGACTGGGAGAGATATTCCATAAAAACCTACCATAAAGGGCGTAAGTACAGTCGTATTACTATCAGGTATTGGGCCCAATCACATTATTTATCCAAAGTATTCTCTTTAAGTTTCTCTTGCTCGAGCCCGGGAATTATGTGTAAAAGCCGAATTTACTTCGGATGTTACCGATACTGATGAGTTGGGAAGAGGAAAACGGAAGATCTTGAAAAATATACCATCAGATGATGAAGATGATAGTGAAGAAAGTCCTCCTAAAAGGCCGAAAACTTCCTCTAAAAGTAATTTTAATTTTATATGAACTTCTTTGTTATTATTATTGCCAAAATGTGGGGGCTTCCATTGGGGGAGTGACCCTTTATAGCTACAAGAATTTAAAAAAAGGTAAAAAACCAATATTTTCATGAGAGAGCTTTTCATGGCGCCCTTTTTCGAGAAGTCTGTAGATTAGATGAAAGGGTAAATTTTATAATTTTTATTTAATTACTTCTAAAATTTTTAAAAAAAGCACGGAGGGAAAATTAAGGTGAAATGAAATTTGGCTCTACCCCTACAGATGGGAAGAATATGTGTGAGAGAAGTGGGGTATTCTGTATATTAACATGATTTCCACTTACTATTCATGCATTCACACTCTCTCATTGTGGGTGGTAAGCCTTAAAAAACGTGGATGAGTTTTTGATTATTTTTTTTCTCCTATGGATGAAGAACTGGAAAAATCCAAGCATAACCCAATAAAGTTGCCCCAACCGCCTGTGTTTCTTATCCCTGGTATGAATATTTCATTTAATAGTATAACTGTACGAGACCATTCTAACCTGTGAAATTTAATTTACGAAAAAGATTCAACACCCAAATCTCCAGCTGCAACACCAACAACTGAATCTTCAAGTCACTCGCCTAGTCACTCCTCCACTCATGCACTTACTGTGTCTCCAAGTCACTCGCCTAGTTATGCACTTACTGTGTCTCCAAGTCATTCGCCTGGTTATGCGCTTACTGGCTCACGAAATCACTCTCCTACTCAATTAGCTACTCATGCACCTACTGGGTCTTCTAGTCACTCGCCTAGTCGGGCACTTAGTGGGTCTCCAAGTCAATCGCCTAGTCACTTCACTACTCACGCACCTACTGAGCCAAGTCACTCTCTTACTCTTTTAGCTGAGTCAGAGTCTCCTAGTCACTCTGCGGTTCAATTTTCTCCTAAGTTGCCAACAGATGCGCTTATTCTGTCATCGAGTCTCTTAAATAAAGAGCCTGCAGTTTGTGGTAATTATGTTTTCAAGATAAATTCATATTGATTTTAAATAGTTTCTAATTACAAACAATCATCCAAAGATCTCAATACTACTTTGATACAATTAAGGTCGAATCTACCAGGTAATTTACTGTTTATGAGGATGTTATTGTAAGTACTGCAGAAAAAATTGAGACATATTTTATTACTTCAGAAAGTATTAATAACATTGAAGAGTCTTTTGAAAAGAGGAACACAGAAAATGATGAAGGTAATTTTAGTTTCATTTTAACATTTGAAATGCAATGGGAAAGACACCATAAAAACTGTTAGTAGAAGTAATCAATCAACCTTTTTTATTTAATAAAATAAGTGGTTTTCAGTAAACTGTCCGGTTCCAAATAAGTCTGATAGGAACTCCATTTCTAGGTTTCTCTAGCTAATTATTTGGTTATTGGGGGCATAGATAATGTAAAATTCGAGAAATAACTAAGTACATCATTTTGTGAAGCCGGGGATTAGAAAAAAACTGCCTACATTTATATGAAGCCTCCAAAACGTTTTGCGTTAGAGCCGTCTTGGGTTCTATCACTGCTATTATTTCTCAAGCTTGCAATGACATGAACTGAAATTTTTTTAATAGATTTTCATAATGCCGAAGTGATTGATAATAGTGAAGCAGCGACCCAAGAAGGTGACTCAAGAAAATTAAGAGGTAAATATAAACGAATTATTTTAGAATATGCTCTTATTATAATCAAATCTTTGATGTTGTTGAAGATCCTAAACATATTGAAGAACAAAGACCAAATCTTGAACAAAGTAAAAGTATTTCAACGATAACTCCAAATAAATCCTCAGATAATCAAAATGAAAGTCATCAAACTGGCAATGTTCAATGCACACCTAGAGGATCGTTGTCATTATCTCGAACGCCAATAATTCCTAAAATAAGTGCTGCTCGTAATGGTAAACCTATATTACTTTTACATTAATTTAACAGAAGAAAATTGTTTATTTTATATTTATGTTCTTATAACATAATTTTTGCCGCAAGTTTTCCCCTGTTCCAAGGCTATTTCATTCGAAATCATAGCGTCGTCTATTAAAAGCTCCCTTGAAACAGAAGGAACCTTGCGGCTAGGAACCTAGCTTAGATCATTCAGACTTCCAAATTATTTAATTTTCGACTGATGGCAATGAAAATTGGGTCATTGGGATTAACACATTGCTTAAATATATGGAGTTATGCTTATATTACGTAAATTAAAAAAATATTTACAGAAGATAAATTTCAAAAAGCAGTATTGTCGATGCTTTCTGATCTGAATGTTAAAGTGGATCTAATTCAAAAAGTTTTGGCTGATAATTTTTCAAGTCCTTTTGATATGAATGTGCAAGACCTGCCAACTTTACCATTAAAAACCGAAGAAAATATAGAAGAATTTGAAAAGTTTGTTAGCAGTTCAGAGGAAAAAAGGAACAAAGCAGTAATATAAATCGTGTTTTTGATTAATTATTACTCGACGACTTTCCCTAATATAACATATTTCAGGTAATTGTTTTATCAAGTTGGGGTGGAAAAAAATTAAATGATTCAGTCAGAAGAATTCTAGTCAATATAATATCCCCTGAACTTGCTGTAAGTGTAAATTGGTCGGGTGCCAATGGAAAAGTGGCAATGAAACATCTAACACTACGAAAACTCATTATCGGTATTATTTTTTTAACATTTTTAAAGCCTGACATTATGTCTATACACTACAAAACATATTTATTGTTTAGAAGCAATAAGGAAAAATCCAAGAACGAAACTTGCCAAGGAATATGACATTGAACAAGTTATACAAACTTGGTTACGGCATTCAGGAGAGAGAATTGGAGCCAAAAAGGATTTGGATCAAAATGAACGAAGAAGCATAATTAAGTCCAAAATATCTGAAAAATCGAAAAGAGACGACATAAGCCAAGAGGAATCAAATAGATCTCAATCCAGTCCAAGCTATTCGAGAAGAGGACAGCAGTATCCAACAGAAATCAGAGATCTAGCTGAACAAATTGGTTCTAGAATGAGGGGGCAAGAAACGAATCCAATTGTTTCGAGGAGTAGAGATCCAAAGCCAAAAACGCATAAAAAGCGGTATCGATCGCAAGAAGGAAGACACCAAGAGAAACCAAGTAAACACCGAAGACTACAGTTTATAGTCAGTGAAGAATCTGATATCAGTACAAGCTAAATGTACTGTTTTACTACCATTTTAGTTTGACAATTAAAGTCCCTCTATTAGTACTTTTTTTAAATGCTAAAAAACTGAAACTATTTTTTTTTTCTAAAAGTAGTTTAGAAACTAATCAAAACAATGCTTTTGTTTCTTAAAAGAAGTGATTTGATAAAAGTATGCTATGAAGGTCGAAACCCATTTATGGAATATAACCCCTCCCTTGTGCCATTTTTAAAGCATTTCTCAAATTTGCCGTTTGGGGGCTCAAAATAGATTTCTCCAAACTAATTTTAGGATGTATATCTTATATTTTTAAATCATGCACAGTGGGGTAAAAATATTAGAATACAAGTATTAAACTGACTTTGGAGGAATCTATTTTACGCCTAAAATTGCCAACTTTAAGAACTCTTATCATATCTATTTCTCAACAGATATTTAAAATCTGTAAATTGCTTAGTCTCATACCGTACTCTTAAAAAGAAACTTAATGTTTGAAGCTTCCATTATCACTTTACTTTGTTTCCAAAGGTTTTCAAAAACCATGAAACCACTTTTTTTAAATATTATTTCAAGTTAAGAAATAGTATATTTTTGAACCTTTTTATATTTTCCAAGCTGTTCGATATACTAAGAAATACTTAATTTTTATTACTACATTTTGTCAAGTGTTGGAAATCTTAAATATATTGCTTCACTGTCCTTTTCTAATGTTGCTTAATTTCGAAAAAAATATTTCAAGGCCAAAAAAGTACAATGTTAATATCAATTATTTTGCATTTATTCAAGTTCGCCTAAGATTAGGTTAGGGATATTTTTGTTTCAGTTAGAATCGAAGTATTATTAAGACCATTACATTCCTAAAATTCATAGTTCCTACATGACGTAATATCATAATCAATACGGGTTTAAATACTTCTTAAACTTAGTGTCGGTTCTTTGGCCGTTTTAACATCGGTGTGTGAAATACTTAATTTTTTATTACTACATTTAGACAAGTGTTGGAAATGTTAAATATATTGCTTCACTGTCCTTTTAAAATGTTGCTTAATTTCGTGTAAATATTTCAAGGCCAAAAAAGTACAAATTTAATATCGATTACATTGCATTTATTCAAGTTCTCAGAAGATTGGTTAGGGATATTTTTGTTTCAGTTGGAATTGAAGTATTATTATTAATGTTTACTTAAGACCATTAAATTCCTAAACTGCATAGTTACTACATGATGTAATATCATAATAAATACGGGTTTAAATATTTCTTAAACTTAGTGTCGGTTCTTTGGCCGTTTTAACATCGCTGTGGTAGCCCATTGTCCATCAGCTCACTATAAGACTCAGTGTTAATGTAATAACAAATCCACAGCCAGTTTGCTCTCCGATTTATAGTCTATTCACTGGCAGATACAATGTCTTGCGGATAATTCTGTATCTGGTTTATATCAAATTTTCAATAGGTTGACTGTCCTTTTTGTGTCAACAAAATGCCGAAGTGGTGCTGTTCTGCTAACCGATTGTCAATCCTATCACTGTCCACGGCTGTCAGTCCATTTGCCGACTCAGTGTCAGTTTTCCAATCCATTTACCAGCCAATTCGATTGCAATTTTGTAAACAAAATGTTCACTGTACGATTTTTGTCAGCCCATTTACCTATTCAGCATCAGTTTGCTGGCCGATTTTCAACCATTCACAAGCCGAATAAGTGTCTACTTTTTGGCCTATTCGGTGTAGATTTGGTAACTCAATTTCTATCCATTCACCAGCTTATTCAGTGTCTGTCCTTTGGCCAATTCGATTTCGATTTGGCAACCAAATTTCAATCTGTTCACTGTCTGATTCTGCGCTAATAAACTTGCCGATTCGTTGTCATTACTGGCCAATAGTGTGTCAGTTCACTAGCCTTTGGTTTTCGGATTGCTCAACAATTTTCCATCCGTTAGGTTGCCGAGTCTGTGTCTGTGAGCCAGCCGATATTAAATCCATTAGCCCACCGTCTCCGTCCTACAATGGGTATGGTTTTTGTTGACTATTCAGTTTTGTATCCGTTTCAGGGTCGAGTTAGGATAGTTCTATGTTCAGGCCTAGGAGGGTTGTAGTTACTGTCCGTATTAGCGTCCGATTCAATAACGAGTCGCGATTGTTCCCGGTTCGGGTCTAGGAGGGTTGTAGTTACCGTCCGTTTTAATATCCGATTCTATGTCGACTTGACATTGTTCTCGGTTCGGATCTAGGACGGTTGCAGTTACTGTCCGTTTTAATATCCGATTCCGTGTTGAGTTGCGATTGTTATGGGTTTGGGTCTAGGCTGGTTGCAGTTACTGTCCGTATTAGCGTCGGATTTTCATGCACACATCAATTTCGGGACAGTTAGTCACTTTTTCGGGCGGACATTCCCCACATCCTCGGAGACTTTTTGGAGACATATTGAGCTACCCTAAAGGCTGTCCGATACACTTAAAATTCTCACTAGCCGCCGGGATCATTTTGTGCTACAGGGGTAGTTTTCTAAAAACGAAGCTGAAACCCACCCTAAACAAGGATGTTCTCGAGAACATAGAGCTCAAAGAGGACTCACTGAGTTCACTATTGAGAATGGGAGGTGGTGCAATAGGAGAAATATTTCAGGTAGCTAAGAGGAACAAAATGGAAACGTTAAAACTCCTGCGTTACAACGAGCCCATCAAGTTAAACTATATAACTTGTGTTTCACCGTGAGCATGACAAAAAAAAAAGAAATGGAAACATTTCTACCAGTAGAATTGAAAGCTCGAGATAATGGCGGTCTCTTCTTTCCTAAAATGCAGTTCCTACCATTTTTAAAAGAATTAAATAAAATAGTGAGAACAAATGCGAATGAAAAGTCCTTGAATTTTCATGTAAAACAAATGATTCAAGTAAGACTATATAATCTCACCATATTTATAATTAAACATCAATAACTTAGGACATGAACTTTTACTATAGGTTTGCTTCGACGCTGTGATGAAAAGCGATAACTTACGGTCTTTGATTTACGAGGGTTTGTCAGCTATAAACTGTCCTCAAAATAAGCTTTTTTCACGAAGCGATACAGACGAGTTTTTCCCATTGGAGACGTAAATACACTCATGCTAGAATTCAGGATTTTATCGGGCACCGGACCAAAATAATATGCAAGGGAGGTCACACATTGCGAGATCACCTTTACAGCATGGTGAAGAAATCCAAAAATTTAAACTGTGAAGGTAAGAAAAGGACTACTAAAGAAGCAAATCCAAGGAATAAGGGAACAAAAGATAGTAAAAAGGAAGCAAAACAACACAATCTTGTCAGGAAATCCTTAATAAGTGAAAACACGAAACAAAATCTAAGAAAAAAAAGAGAATAAGTCTACCATAACAGCAAAAATAAGGAATGTGGGAAGGAAAGACCAGAAGAAGAAAGAAACAACACAACCCAAAAATCTAGTCACAAAACCTTTAATAAGTGAAGGCGCAAATAAAAATGTAAGAAAGAAAGGTGCTAAAACAAATCAGAAAAATAAACGTGAAATCAGTAAAATAGTTGGAAAAGAACTATAACAAAAACGAAGAGTCTTTGAGTTGAAAGAACGTGACGTAACACAGAGTAAAGAAACTAGCGAGGAGGAAGAAGTCATAGCATCGTCAACATTTTCTTTATCGCGAATAAAACGTTTAACACCAAAGCGGTTGAAATTAGACACTGCTGATGGCCAGATGAATGAAACTAGAGTAATAAACCCTGAGATAAATAAAGACGTCCCTAAGTCCAGATTTTCAATGCAATTAGGTAAGAGGGTTGTTTAAAGTGATTTTTTTTATTGAACAGTCAATATTTGTACAAAATTCATTGTGATAAATTTTAAAGCCATTTATAAAAAGTTCAAAACCTGATCTCTATAGTTGTCGTTGCTGCTTTTAGAACTTCTAATATTAGATTTAATTCTTACAGCTTTCTGGGCAGAGGGGAAATTAATACCACTGAGTTTACTTCCAGTAGCGTACTTAAGCTGGGAAAAAAGGGACTCGATCGCGCTTCCGTTTACTCTAACTGGTGTAATGAAGTTGTCAGGATAACGGGTAGTAAAATCGTCTACTAGCTATTCGTAGTAAGTCCCACGTTTGCCAAGACAAAAAAACGTCTTGTTTAGGATCTCTTAAATTTATTTCCGGGTCAGATTCCAAAATTTCTGTTAGCCAGTCACAAAAATATTTGTATCCATCTTTTATAGATGAAATAATTGGATCATTAACGCTATAAACATGTTTGTTATTGAGGAGACCACTTTCAAAAATTTGGCTGCACGCTAACAAGTAACGGTAGCACTCGTGAGCTTCCAACTGGTTTAATTTTTGGCATCTTGGCAAAGTAAGATTTGACTAAATGCCAAAAGTTCGGCTAACACTTCTTGCTGTTGCATTATTTTAGACGGTTTAACATTTAGCCTTGTCCATGGATCGCGGATAATGTAACTGTCATGAAGTCGCGGGACGCTTCTTATTAGACCATTTTCCGCCCGTTTATCATCTCTCATTTTAATTTGACGAATTTGATTCCAGCCAAATTTCACGCTATTTCTGTGAAAGCTTTTACTTCTATTTTCTCTCGATGAATGAAGTGCTGAAATTAGTCTTTTGAGCTCATGCGAGGGACAGATTACGAAATAAAATTTTCTTTCGGGTTCGCATGGGTTGGGAAAATAGGGCTCAATTTTGTACTGGTTTTTAGCTTGATCAAGAACTGACCCAAACGAGGGATGCTGATTCATGAGACCTTAAATAGTTGATAGGTTGCTGGCAGCGCCGTCGCAAATCAAGCCCATTGTTCTAAATCCATAACTAGAAAATGCACGTATGCTCTCAAGAATGCATCCTCGCAAAAAGTCTTGTTTTACGGAAGACGAAAAGGACAAATAGGGGCCAATAACATCAAATCCAGAAGAGAGGTCGCGCCAGAGAAATTGTAGTATGTATTGGGTTGGAGACGGAGTACCGGTCCTTTGAAGAATCTCTTCGAGCATCGGGTATTCATCTTCATCCATGGCAAAACCAATAAATTCGTGGTTTTTTGAGTTCCATATCACCTTTTCAATAACTTTTACTTCATCCAGAATTAATATCCCCTCACCATTTGGTAGTGGCTGTCGGTATTCTTCCTTTTGCCTCTTTAAGGCTTTGTACATGGTTTGTTGCTGGAATAAATACTCATGGTTAACACCTGTTTGTTGCTGGAATAAATACTCATGGTTAACACCTGTTTGTTGCTGGAATAAATACTCATGGTTAACACCTGTTTGTTGCTGGAATAAATACTCATGGTTAACACCTGTTTGTTGCTGGAATAAATACTCATGGTTAACACCTGTTTGTTGCTGGAATAAATACTCATGGTTAACACCTGTCTTTTTGTTGAACACTTTAGAACGTTTCTTCAAAGTACTTATGCACGGAAGTTTAATGATATTAAGCGATTGTAATGCTTGATACGCTGATGGGCTCCTACACAATACTGCTAAAGCCACGCGAATGCTGACGGAATTCCAGTTGTTTCCAGTTTTGCTTAGGTTGTTGTTTAGTTGATCTCCGAAAAAGGCTTTCTTTTGGTCAAGCAATGAACGCTTATTGTCACTTTTCCATATTTGTTTTATAGAGTCAGCACACTTGCCGGTACTTGCAATTGCTGCGTCTATTTCTTCTTGAAAATCAGTACTAAGAAGGTTAAACATAGATTCCATTTCCTTTGACTGTTCATCGTTTAAAAGAATCTGACGATGAGCTAGTTGTTCTTCCAGCTTTTTGACTCTCAAGCTTAAAGTATTTCTATTTTTTCTGACTCTATTCAAGCGATATTTTCTACTTCTGAGAGTGAGTTGAGATATGGGATAGTTACTTCCAATACTACGGCGCTTATTTTGTCTCGTTGGGGTTTCATCGAGCTTTCTTTTCTTGGAACGTGATATGTACTTGGAAATATTCCTACAGCTTTTACATTGCAAGGACTTCGACTTCTTTTCACCGTTTAAAAACCACACAGTACAATCTTTGCCTTGAACTCTCTTGATGGGGCTAAAACATTCGATGATGTTTTCTCTCACATAGCTTTCCGAAACACACTTTTTTATATGATGTTGCTCAAAAAGAATACCGGGACAAAAGCTAAAATTATTTCCAACTACCACGTCCAAGTTCCGTAAGATGTCATCTTTATATATATCACCACCCAAAATCACATTACTTTCAACTACCGGTTTAAACACAATAAAAAGGCTGCACTTTCCAGACTCTGTTAAAGAGAGTGTCACTGGTTCAATATCAATACCAAATATTCCACAAATGTTCGAGTTCGTGACTAGGATGGTGTTTTCATTCCGTATATTTTTTACAATCTACCAAAGATAAAATATGTTATCATCATTGTAGCTTTGCTGAAGCTCCCAATATCATTAAAGAGGTACTGATACAAAGTTAACAATATATTTAGGATAGGGGATTTAGCTAAGAAACTTAGAAATTTTGAGAATTATCAGAAGTAAGCCTCGTTTTTCAATCAAGGTTTTTGGACGAAACATTTAAAGTTTATTGAAAACGGAGCATTACTCTGTATGACAACGATAAAGTTTCCGCTCCTTTAACCACGAAATCAATAACTGGCGCAAGATCTTGATTAGGTTCTCCAGAAACACAGCTTTGGGAAACCGGAGTTATGCCAGTCTTTCGCTGAGGGTATGGCACTGATGACATTGTAAATTTATCATTTTCAAGCAATCTCGTTTTATCAGCTTGCACACCAAAATCTGAAAATAACTGACATCACAACCAGATAGTTCACATCAGAGCAGTTAAACTTACCAGTTGTTGAAGGTCGTATTAAACATTGGGTTGAAATTGTTTTAGAAAATTGGGTTAAGTTTATCTGAGTGCTGATATGTCTTTTCAACACCGTAGGTTCACATATTAAATGTTTTTGTGTACTACAACCTGTATTATTTACTGTAGTTAGTTAATTAAGTTTCATTTCACACCAAATCGCAATGTACTGGCCTACTTACCTTCGGTTGGAACTTTGACTAAGCTTTCTTCAAAGTTTTTAAATTTAATTCTGCCTCCAACGTTAACATTTTGTGCTTGGCTTGATTTATAAACAACGCCAAGGCTTAACTCGGAAGGCGTACTAGGTTTAAAAGAAGTAACTTGAACGGTTTGAGTAGACTGATTTTTATACTTTACTTGATCTTCTCTTAGGTAAAAGTTGCACTGCGTTAACTTATTTAATTTAATCTTATCCCTAATTACGTACGCCATACCGATAGTCCGATACCGAAACTTTAACCCTAACAGCTGATTTTCCACGGTATCCGAGCTCAGCTCCCACAAAACTATAGAATGCTAGCCTTTTTGCTAGGTAGACAGGCTTCTTTAGGGAAACCCAACAAGACAGAGAACGGGTGAAGGTTTTTGCTATTGCACTATGAAGCCAGTAAAATATTAGTGTCGCCAGTCTATGTTAGTTAGTCTTTACAAAATCAAAATGTAAGAAGGCTTTCAATTGGTCAGAGCAGTTCATGTGATCAAAGCTTTTACCCAGAGTCCCTTGGAAGAAATGAGAGGCGAGGTTAGTAACCGGTAAGAGCTTCCCACCCCAAATTTGATTTTAGAGACGAGGAGAGAGGTTTTTGTGACGTCAGGCGTCTACAAATGCGAATTTAATAGCCCGCGTGTTATGTATTTCACTCCGGTATAAACTCCTCCCAATACCACGATCCATAAGCGTAAGTTTGTAAAATTTTTGGTAAAGCACACTTGCGTCTAAGAAACATTCCCAATAATTTCAGAAACTTTGACTTCATTGAGAAGGCTTAGTAGCAGAACCGCTGAACAGTGTGTTACATATTGAACATAAACCAAAAATAATATCATTTAATTAAACATTGTGTTACAAAAGACTTTAAAAAAACAGCCGCAAATTGGAAGAGCTACGTCGTATGTCGAAACTAAGAAATCGTGTTAGAGATCCAATGAACAGCAATGCCTCTTACTTTTAATATGGAATTTGAATTTAAATAATGCAAATGTAGAATTTTATTAAATGAAAGAATCTATACAGTTCTGTTTGTCATTATTTCCTTTGAAAAGTTATCGCCAGTATTTAGTCAGCGACTCAGTGGAGGTTTTATCATTAATGTGTAAAATTTACCTCTACATCTTATTAAAGTGTCCCAGCTGTCATAGATAACAATGTAGTAATTGATTTATCTACCAGTAAGATTAATAATTTATTTGAACCTACCGACAGTATTCGTAATCTATGGCTTTTATCACAAATAACCGAAGTTGATGTTGCCTATAACATGAAAATAACGCTACTTCGACCGAGGCTTAGCAAAAATTGCTTAATACGGAAGTATTCTGGTGATTTTAATTAGTAAAATAATTGTAGTAAATTTCAATGAAGTTTTGGTTACGAAAATAATAAAAATCACACCTAATTAGCATCCATTTTAATTCCAATTAAAAACATTTTCGTTTTAACCGGGTGCTCGAACGCCATGTTTTTCTTCCTTAAATCCCTCTAACGGGAACGGCGTGTAATGGTGAATCACGACAAAAACGCCGTAAGTCCCACATAATAAATTAGGCGTAAATTGTATGTCTCTAACATTGATAAAACGCAGTAACTTCAATACCCAAAAGAACGTAAGTCAGGGCATGTAATTAAAATTATGAGAAACAATACTTAATCAAAATTTTTCATAATGAAAAAAAATAGGCCCCAATTATGATACTGGGGCTTTCATTTAAGACCGTTTTCAAATCTATCAAACGTTTAGTTATTTTTGAAAGGGTATGGACAAAATGGGCAAGTTTAGAAAATTTCATATATTATTTCTATGGAGATTTTCCAGGTTTTCGTAAAAATCTGTGACTAATTTTATGGAAATGAAAACCACCCTTAGGAAGTTCATTTTTTATAAAATTAACTATTACAAATATCTTCAAATTTTAACCACACATTAAAGGCCAATATTTTAGTTAAGTGGCATTTTTTCAAAACCGTAAACATAATGCGAAAAAAGTTACGGCCAGTGAAAAAACCATCCTTATACATTAGAGGCAGTATGAAGTCTTATCTAAGAGAGCTACCGCTCTCCTAGAATACCACCAGTAGTCTATAACCGTGACCTTAAAATATAGTCGGATGGGTCCGTTCATCTGTGTGCCAGAGTGCACAGGAATAGGGCTGTGGGAATAAGAAATAGCAATGTTTTTGGTAGAAATACTAGGATTGCAATATTAAAAATACCATAATATATGGATTTGAAAATTTGGAAGAAAATAAATATCCTGAATTTTCACCAATTTATATTGACAAGTTTTACATTTAGAAAAACTTGCACCACCCTACTTTTAAGTTTACACTGCTAATTAAAAGTGCATAGCTTCGAAATTATTAAGTATTATTGCTACTCTCTTGTTTGTAGTCTGTCAAAATCATAAATTTTCCTTTTTATCCCGCTTAATAGTTACCATTGACCGTTTTGATACTTCCTAGTTTGCTTTAGTTTAGTACTTTGGTTGCTTTCAAACCGTTTGAAATTGGTCAACCGTATGCTATAAAAGATTGTATTATTATTACGCATTTTATTAGTATCTGTGCAAACCGTATGGATTTTAGTGGCCGCCCCTAAGGCCGCGCGCGGACTACGTTTTGGAGCATACGCCGCGTATACCACTACATCCTTTTTCCCACGTTACCTAAGTTCTCTGGACTCAATTTTGCCTAGCTCCAGCGCGTCACATCGGCCAATGTCGCACATATTTGGTGGCCGCCTTTTTGGCCAAGTTGGAAATCCATAATACGTAGTATTTATATTTATCCATGCTCTGGCTATGCTAAGCCTTAGTGTGATCAGAGTTAGTGATATTCAATTGTCAGAAGTACGATAATTAACTGGAGTCTTTTCATTATCTGTAATAATATTGAAAGTTATTACTATCTTATGTTCAATTTAGAATGATTTTTGTATTTCAATTTTCTGGCCATAAAGTCCAATCTTGTCGTCTGGGGGAATGTAACCTTCCGTAATAGTTTAGGGACCTATCGAGTTTCTACTCCAGGGGTGTAAGTCTAAATAGAGGATTAACACCCTGTGTTACGTTTGACCTTTCCCTAACTAAGGGTCGACTTCTTATCATTATAAGTCAGTCACTATCCACTACTAAGATGTAGTTGTTCGCTCGAGCGAAGGGCTTTGACCCTGATATTGGACTTAATCATCATTATTAGTAATTATGTTTAAACTTTTACGTATTTTAATTGTAATAAATACAAGTCGGTATTTAAAGTGTTAGTGCCATAATTTTCGTCATCCACAAACTTAAATCCTTGAAAAATCTAGTTTAAAATGATATGTTTACTTTTTTATTTGGTTTCGTAGCAATTTATAAAATTGAAATCATAGTATGGTGTTTGGAAAAAGCCTAGTTAAAATTTTGTTTCATTTGATGACGTAGTAAGGAGAAATTTTCTTTCTTTCTGTCGTTCACGTGACGCGTGTTAGTCTCGCCGCACCGCGTTAAGCCTATTTTATTCAGATTCGCGCGGCATTATTAGACTCGGGAGTCCCGGGCGCACGCGCTTGGCTTTTCCGCGAGATGCCGTGAGTGACTTAGAAAGGAGAAAAACCCGCCAATAATCTTCAACGCAAATTTACTTTTGACCCCCAAATTTCAAGATTTCGAGGTATTTTTTCTGTGTTTTCCGTCATATTTAATTATTGATCAAGCATATTTTTGGAATCAGAAAAGTTAACTCTCAAAAAAGTAAGGTTTTCTTTAGATTTGACATAATTTTTAAATCAGGTCGATATTCCTTTAATTATTACTTATTTATTATAAAAATGTATGAATTAAACTAAGGTACGAGAGTAGTTTAATTTTAGTATTAGCCAAGGCATGGACTAACTAACGCTAGGGATTTTTCACTAACCGGGTTTCCGATGAATTTTTATGGCCAACTACATGTTCCGAATTATTCCTTGATTCCCCTCTTCATTCCCCCTAGGACCAAAACGGATGTAGATAAAGCGCCACCTCTAGGCAAAATAAATAGTTTTTGTGGATTTTAAAGATGGTGGCGCCCAATTTTAGGCGGGATTTTAATTTTTACGTCATAGGACACGTGATATTTGGTCCAATTTTCTTATAACTTCCGGTTTAGGGGTAGTAGCTGCTGCTTGGGGGTGTTTGGAACATGAATACTTAATCTTCTAGGGGTAGCGAACAATCCCTAGCGTTAGTTAATCCATGGCCAAGGCTTTTATGGCCACGTAGGGCGAGTTTAGAAATCTCGCAAGCGCGATTACAACGTTCCCTTTAAGAATATCGAAAAACAATTTCTCTTTCCCAATCTTTTGAAATCAATTGTTTTTACGCTTATGAATCCTGTTGTGACGGTTTTGGGACACACAAACCCAAGGTGAATATAAATACTCCAAAAAATTTCAACCAATCTATTTTTATGAAAAAATGTTTGACTTTCTTGGTCGAGTATTTGCCAAACATCAAGAACTCAAAGTCTTCTTAGTATTTTCTTTTTCCTCTCGTTCAAAGAGTTGTATTTGATATTCCAATTAATCATAGAGGCCATCTCGAATAGAAGTACCGCACAAGCGAGAGATAGTAGAAAGGCCCATAGTGTGAACGCCATTTCTATTCTTTCCATTTTAAGTGGATGAACACTAGTGTCAATTGTCGCATGGCGCGCTTCCACTTCGAGTCCCCAAAATCTTTCCACGTAACGGTGCCAAAGAGTAACTTGACTAGTCTCGAAAAATGAACGTAGCCTAATATGCAAATAAAAAAGGTATTAGATCGGGGTATTAGATCGGGGTATTAGTTGGGTTTGTTTGTCTGCGCCTGTCCTGCCTCTTCTAAAAATCAATTCTCATAAAAACCTTAAGCGAGCTTTATGGTTTCTTCCCAATTGTTCTAATTTCAATCGGAAAAACTCCTCGCGATCTTTAAATGACAATCCCAATCCACTGACACAGGATACAGAAGACTGCATGTTTCGGTGAGTGGGCCATTATAGTGGTTAATTGTTTTTCGGTTTTTACACAACGAAAAGAACGCAGTACAGTAACTAAACTGTTATATGTATAAATCTCCATATTGTTTAAGATTCAATGGGTTAAGATTTGTTTGGGTTATTGTTCATATGATCCAGTAATATAATTTTATCCTGTTTTATTTCGATAGTTTAGAAAATTTAGGTACTGATATTATGCAGTAGCATTTTAGACACCATTGAATTACTTCTTTCCTCTCAATCGTTGACAACGAAGTGACCAAAACACCGAAACGTCCTGCAGTGAAAAATCCACCCAAATGTCATAGACCCGCGTGAAACAATTTCATATTTATATATTGTATTTAAAAGTTGTCGAGTTTTCTCATACGATATGTTGTCAGTCTATGATATGTCAGTCGAAGGCTACTAGGATATATTTTAGTAGGTAAAAATCCCTTGAGCATAGTTTGATTTTTGTCACTCGCTCGCTTTAATTGATTTGCTTTCGTGCGGAGTTAAATACAGAAAATGTTCCTGTGATGGATTGGATTTTATTCCAATGTTAGATTCATTTTATTGGATCTTATTCCATATTGATTACCAGAGAGCTATTTCCACACGATAAAGCGAATCGGTTCCCTACCATTCAACCGAATTCCCATTCGATCTAAGCCAAAGTTGGGAGGTCCCAATCGACCGAACTCTCGCACTTTGGGCGGTTATCGAAAAGTTGCACTTCACGATGTTCAATGTTAAATTATCTCCGATAAGCTTTATAAAAAATATTTAAGGGAAACACAACCTTTCAATTCTCTGTATTTAGTTGGTATATGCTAACCAAACTTACATAACTTTTTTTATTTCACTGTTTATATTTTTAGTTTGAGTTAAATAACCTAAAATAGTTTGACCTAATCATCAATTACCTGGCTCATTTTAGCCCAAACGAAGTAAACCTAACCCAGGCTTCAAGTTATTCTCGGGAACAATATTTTGGAAAAGGCATCATAATTCTGCGGAAGTAACTAAATGAAAGCAAGGATATTTTGGAAAAGGAGTCAAATTACTACGCAAGTATCTAATTGTAATCACCAATATTTTGGAAAAGGCATCAAATTATTCTAAAAGCAATATAACTGAACTGTGCGAAACAAAGCCGTGTTAACCAAACCTAACCTAGCCTAGCACAAGAGAGAATAATGAAATTATAATTTTGCGAAACTAAATGCCAATTATGAACGTCAATTACGCCACCTATGTGTAAGTTTAAAGCAAAAATTTATTTTTTTATTGAGAATTACTTCATTAATTACGCTAAATGGAAATTATTTTAAAACAACGTTCTACGTAAATCCCAGTGGTTTGAAACCCGTCATTCCGCTAGCTTTGTATTTTATTTGGCACATTTCGGTAGAATGGGAATTCGGTCTACTGGGAATTAGGCTCATCTGAAGGATACCTATAAATCGGCCACGTCTGTTGGTGTCGGTTGATAGGGATGCGGTCAAATGGTTCACAAGTCTCTTATTAGGCGTGGCGAATGTATTTAGTTTCCCAGTAATAAAGTTCTTAAAAGTAACTTGAAACACCAATCTCACATAATTGAACATTTTAAGTCCTCCATACAATATTTATTCGGCTAAACATTTCCTATAATCCCATAATCCCAAGACACTTAGTGTGATTAGTTAAAAACCTAAAATCACAGATTGATTCCATTGCGTAGAAATTTTGATTAGCTCAGTTTATGCAACTACAAACAAATTTTTATCTGGCTGTAACGTTTTTGTGACTTTCAAGAGGAGTGACATTGGGCAAATCACGAATGATCGACCAAATAGTGGTGCTTTTGAATCGTCAAACGACTGTAAAATATTGTTATAAAAATAGATTAAAATTAGGTCAAAACATAACTAGAATTGTTAGACTTTAATGCTTTAAAGGTTATCTAAATCACGTGACTAAACTTATTTTTTGTAATCATTGAGAGCTGTAATCTTGGCTGCATATCTCGAAAGAAAGGGGAGTCGTAGTTTTGTTTTCGCAATTTTAAGTATCTTACGCACTGTAAAGGAATGTCAATTTAAATAAATTAATCTGAACGGTTTTAAACTCTGACAATTAATTTCGTGAAATGTTACGTGGTGCCGAAACCCGGAACGTTTATCAGAAGGCTAGTCGCGTACAATTAACGATCTAGTATTACGAATTTCCCGGGTTTCGGCACCATGTAATATTTCACGAAATAATTGTCAGGGTGTAAAAACGTTCAGATTAATTTATTTAAATTGACATTCCATTACAGTGCGTTTAAGATATTTAAAATTGCGAAAACAAAACTACGACTCCCCTTTTTTTCGAGATTGCATGCCAAGATTACAGCTCTGAATGATTAAAAAAAAGTTTAGTCACGTGATTAAGATAAAGTTTAAAGCATTATAGTCTAACAATTCTAGTTATTTTTTGACCTAATTTTAATCTATTTTTTATAACAATATTTTACACCGACTACTAGAGAGCAACTCGGATTGAGTGATAAAAGCTTTACTTAATAATAATAATAAACGGCTTTTTATTAGAATCAACCTCTAAGTTCTATCTTAATTACAAAGGTGTCCTACAATGTTTATTTATTTAATATTTAGATTTATTTGTTTCTTTTCAATATCTTTTAAAATTCATCTAATTTGTTTTAACTAGATTTACAGATCTTTCTAGTTTTATATCTCTCGGTAGTAGTACAGTCATTTTAGCCCAAAAATAGAGGGAACCCGCAACAAATTGAAACAAAGCTGAAAATTTCAGATCTTATAGATTTTTGGGCGCTCTTTAACGAGTTGTGGTCTCCCACACTTTCCCATTGGAGGAATTTCCGCCATATTGGAAAATGGCGGACTAAATCGAGAAAACGTTTAATAACTCCGGTTCTACTTAACCGATTAACACGTAATTAGGCTTCAATTGTACATCACCTTCAAACACATAATTCACCTCTAGCGATATTTTGTCCTACAACTAACCGGAATTTCACAATCTGACTCTGAAGATTAGCCTCATATAAAAATGGGAATTTAAAGCATTTTATGGTTTCTATATTCAGAACACATTTCCAAAATCGAGAAAAAGTTTAATATCTCTGGTTCTACTAGCCCGATTAGCAAGTTATTAGGCTTCAATTGTAGATTGCTTTCAAACACATAATTCATCCAAAAGATATGTTGTCCTACAACTAACCGGAAGTTCACAATCCAGCCCGGAAGGTAAGGCAAATCTAATTTTTGAGTATTTTGAAACGGTTTCAAGCGAAATAAATGCAAAGAGGGTTTTAAACCTAAAATATATTATTCCCACTATATTTTTATCTCTTTAAGTGACGATGACGTCACGGAGAGGTATTATACTGGACGTGTGTGTGGGGGGTGTCTGTCTGTCTGTGTGTCGGTCACCACGTACGCAGTTGGCAAATCGGAGCAGACGTTTTGCTTCTACTCCCAACGTTAGGATCAAGAAGTGCGTGGCGATCGGCTAGGGTTACGAGAAACGTCTAGCCTCCCAATTGCAGGGCTTCAACCAAAGGTTCATGCAATTGCGGATTTCTTATAATTTATTGTGAATCAATCGCCTTATATACCCTAAATTACCAAAAATTGTTAAAGAGGCATACGCTAAAATTCAAACGTCAACATGTTTAAAATTATTTTAGGAATTAAATTTCTTAAAATGACTTCACTAGAATTACGTTAAGCTAATGACGACTAAAGTAATTAATATCAATTATATTTTCTAAATTATTTAAGAATAACCTCTTAATTGCGTCTCGTATCGGAGAGGTTTATTTTGGTTTACCATATTGTATATTAGTATATTTATCAATATAGGTTAAGTTTAAGTTTAATCATAGTCCTCTACTTGAGGTTGAGCCTCAAAATCTCTAGGAATTATGTGTTTGAAGGCGATCTACAATTGAAGCCTAATTACGTGATAATCGGTTAAGTAGAACCGGAGTTATTAAACGTTTTCTCGATTTTGTCCGCCAAGTTCCAATATGGCGGAAATTCCTCCAATGGGAGAGTGTGGGAGACCACACCACGTTAAAAAGCGCCCAAAAATCTATAAGATCTGAAATTTTTAGCTTTGTTTCAATTTGTTCAGGGTTAAAACCTATTTTTCCTGTACTAAAGGTTGTTCCAAAGTTTTATACCCGCATGTTCATAATAATAATAAGCTAAGCATTGTCTATGAAGGGATTTCCACACTAAGCCTGTGGCTTATTTACAGGTGGGTCCCTTTACAATGCATAGGGGGGTGGTAACTAGCCCCAAAGCCATAGCTAGCATACAGCTCCCTATCATAACTATTACCGTTAACCTCTGCAAGTTTTGATTGAAAGGAGAAACCGGGTAACGACCGCGGAGGAAAACTCCTTTTAACAAGCGGGGAGAGAACTTCCAAACTCTACGCAGAAGGATTTGTTCCCAGATTTTCACCCGGTGCCACAGTTCGGAATCGAACCCGGAATCCTCTTGCTGCGAGGCGAGAGCGCTAACCGCTACGTCACCCCACCACGCTTTTATTTCTGAATCAGGAAAGGAAATCTTCTGCGTAGAAATCAGTATCTGCGGCTCTCGTAGCTCTGTGTCCTGTTTTCACCTGGATTCATTTTTGTACAAAATCGGGGAAGGAGTTAGCCTTTGCTTTAGACATGAAAACTTCAAGATTTCGTTAAATCCCCAATCTCCTCTTGATATCACTCCGTGATATTTGTCCCGGACGGCACAATGTACTTAACCATTAGATTCAAGAGACGCAGGGTTATACTCGTGCTATGGGTATGAAACGAATAAAATGCATGGTGAAGTCAAAGATAAGAAATTTTGAGTAATCCTTGGCTAAAGTACCACTAAATTACGCCATTTGATTTGGTTTCTTTGGTTAGCTGAAACTTTGGCTAATAATATCGCCAGACGGTTTTTCTCAATTATTCGTATACCCTAATAAAAGACATGTGCCATCCATGTAGAACGAAGTTAGAATCGCGTACTATGAACACTGAAACCAGAAAAAATGCGATGCAACAAGAAAAGTTTAAGACGCCTTAACAATCTATGCCAGCGTTTATTATTTATCAAATAAAACCACCTTTTGTTTATTATTTTCAAAGCTTGACGGTTAAGTTTCCGGCTGACCATATAAATTAATGGTTTGTCAAAGTATTTGGTTGAACTTATGTGCATTTGATGTTGGTAATTGCGTTGGTCACCGCCGTCCATGCTTATATAAAGGCTTATCTGGGTTATTATCATTGATAATTCGATGAATTCTGCTCCTTTGCCAGCCCAAACATTGCACCTTTTCCCTCTTCGTTGCAACAATTCGCAAAGCTTGATCATCTCAGTGTCATTCTGGAAAAGTAAAATATGTTTAAAGTGTTAGTGCCATAATTTTCGTCATCCACAAACTTAAATTGCGAAAAAAACCTTGAAAAATCTAGTTTATTATGAAATTTTTACTTTTTTATTTGGTTTCGTAGCAATTTATAAAATTGCAATCAAAGTATTGTGTTTGAAAAAGGCCTTGTTAAAATTTTGTTTCGTTTGATGACGTACTAAGGAGACATTTTCACTCTACATGTCGCTCACGTGACGCCTGTTAGTGTCCCAGCGCCGAGTTAAGCCTATTTTATTCAGATTCGCGCGGCATTAGTAGACTCAGGAGTCTCGGGCGCTCGCTCTTGGCTTTTCCGCGTGAGTCTCGGGCGCTCGCTCTTGGCTTTTCCGCGTGAGTCTCGGGCGCTCGCTCTTGGCTTTTCCGCGTGAGTCTCGGGCGCTCGCTCTTGGCTTTTCCGAATGAAGCCGTGAGTGACGTAGCAAGGAGAAAAACCCGCCAAAAATCTTCTCCGCAAATTTGCTTTTGCCCCCCAAATTTCAAACTTTCGAAGCGTTTTTTCTGTGTTTTCCCTCATATTTAAATATTTATCAAGCATATTTTAGGAATCAGAAGAGTTTAAACTCTCAAAAAAGTAAGGTTTTCTTTAGATTTGAGATAATTTTAAAATCAGGTTGCTATTTCTTTGAGTATAACGCGTATTGAAAGTTACAAAGCGATTAAAATTATATAAGGAGTTTCTGTCATTTCGAAGCTCGCTAAAGTATATAACTTATTGGTAGCAAAAGTTCACCGTGTTGTCGTTGAAAAGGTACTTTTACATAACCACGCGACCTCTGGATTACATGCATTTTTCTATATTAGTCGCAGATTCAAAGTAAAAGCTCAATATTTCCTTCTGTATATTGTTAACCACATACTGAATAACAAAATTGTGCAGACGTCATTCTGTTAGGCATAAACTAATTTCAAAATTTTTCAAAGGTCTAAATAAAATTTTTCTCGTACTCTATTGTCCGCGAATTATTGTTAAATCAAGTAACATTTAATTGAATATTGCATAGAAAAAGTGGTGAAAACTAGTAACCTTTTTAGCCTTTTCTATTTCATTTGTTTTTAGGAAAGCCTTCACATAAGCAGTTCCCTTATGAGCGGATTTCATTATAGCAGTCCTCATAACAACAGTTCTCTAAATAGCGATTCCCGAAACGGCAGTTTACCTATTACAGCAATTACCGATACAGCGGTTCTCGTAAACGCGGCGTACCGTTACAGCAGTTCTCTAAAGAGCGGAAAAACAGATATGCGAAAAACCATAGTTGTTTATTAAGGTGTAAGCTTGCCCAGCTGGGTTATATGAACTCAAAAAGAATTAGGTCAGATATGGATAATTTGGTTAGGTTAAAGTTGATTATTTCAAATAAATAGTATTAGGTCAGGTTAGGTTAGGTTTTGTTTCGTTTGGTTAGACCAAAAGCATATCAAACCACCCGTAAGCGTGAATTCACAATAAGACCACGGGTAATCACCATTGTACAAGAACGCCAGAGATAAATTTGAGGTTCTACGCCACCTAGAGGGAAAACGAAGCAATTCTCCCCTTCCCGTTTCCGCCTACCACCTTATAACCCGGAAATCTAAGCAGTCGTCTGCTTCTGCAATAAATGGCAGCGGTAATGGTATAGTCCCATTGGACCGAATCCCATTGGACCGAAACCGCTTCTTGGTTTTTTATGGAGAATATATTTAAATTTCTAGCCCAATGGCGGGTTTCTGCTGAATGGGAATTTATTTGAAAGAATTAGTTAATTAAATGTCTGTGAGGATTTCGAATCACCGCAGCAGCATGGTAGAATATCAGGCTTTTAATTCAGAGGCTGGGGTTCAAACCCAGAGAAGGAAATTGTAAGTTAGGTTAGGTTAGGTTAGGTTATTATCCTACTAATTAGCTGCCACCTTTTCCAAAACATTCTCCTACTAATTAGCTGCCATCTTTTCCAAAACATTCTCCTACTAATTAGCTGCCATCTTTTCCAAAACAATGGTTCCAATAATTCGTTGCCAACTTTTCCAAAATATTCTCCTATTAATTAGTGGCCACCTTTTCCTAAATATTCTCCTTTTAATTAGCTGCCACCTTTTACAAAACATTCTCCTACTAATTAGCCGCCACCTTTTCCAAAACAATGGTTCCAATAATTCGTTGCCACCTTTTCCAAAATATTCTCCTATTAATTAGTTGCCACCTTTTCCAAAATATTCTCCTATTAATTAGTTGTCACCTTTTTCTAAATATTCTCCTATTAATTAGCTGCCACCTTTTCCAAAACATTCTCCTACTAATTAGCTGCCACCTTTTCCAAAATATTCTCCTAATAGTTAGCTGCCACCTTTTCCTAAACATTCTCCTACCAGTTAGCTGCCACCTTTTCCTAAACATTCTCCTACCAGTTAGCTGCCACCTTTTCCTAAACATTCTCCTACCAATTAGAGGGAGCGAGACCCCCTTGCACTGCGGCCACTCGCCTCGATTCAATCGGGAATGAAAATACAAGATTCCCGTGATAGCTTTCTTTGTTTAGAGCGGAGATCTCTCCTTTCGTTTATTCTCAGTATCATCGTAATCTGAAAATACGAGCTTGCCTACATACATACTATAAGATTCCTGTGATAACAGGTGGTCTTTAGAGCGGCGATATCTCCTTCATTTATTCTCAGTAACCTAAGAAGCTAAAAATACGAGGGTCCCACCATACATAATTTCGAGTCGCCGTTATAGCGAGGCGCCTAGGCGCACGCCGCAAGTCACGCACGTCGCGCTCGAGATATCAGGACCTATCGTATTCCCTCGATATTACCTCTCTGGAGATTTCAATGTTGTAAATTCGGGCGACATTCACAACGAGTGATTAATGTCGTATGCAGTTCTCAGTTGTGAAGTGGTGGTGTTCACAAGATCAGTCCATGTTCGAAAATACTAGTTGAAATCTCTTGAAATTTTAATGTGATTTGCAAAATAATGATTGGTATTTTTGTGCGAATTTTGAAATGTTTCTCTTTCCTAGCTTTTTGTAAGAACATTTAAACGAAAATTAACCACAATTTAATGGCTTAGTCTCAAAAAATTTAAATTTGTTTCCTTCAGTTTCACTGGTTCGAATCTCTTGAAATTTTAGCGAGAGGCATATTGAAAGGCTTTCAATTATCGTGCAAAATTTCAAAGTTTTGAAACGAATAGTTCTTTTCCTAAAATTTTCCTAAGCGACTAAATAGGTTGTAGGATTATGCACAAACAAAATTTTAATGAATTTTTTGGAAGTGAATTGTTCCTTAGAAAATTTTGAAACTTTGCATCATAATTTAAAACCCTTCAATATGCCTCTCACCAAAATTTCAAGAGATTGGATCAAGTGAAACGGTAAAAACTTTTAAACCGTTCGAAGACCAAGCACTTTAATTAGGGCCAATTTTCGTTCTAATATATATAAAAAACTGTAAAGAGGAAATGTTTTGAAAATTCCCAAAAAACAGCAAACGTTGTTTGGCAAATCTCTTTAAAATTTCAAGAGATTTGAATTAGTATTTCAACATTCTGGCTAAATAACTGTGTTCCTCCTATAGCTGGCTCCTTCGAATTTTTCGAGGGAAAAAGCCCAAAATTATCAACACGCGCTTTTACTTAGGAAAAACATTGGATTGTGAAGCCAAAGAGTGATCGAGTGGGCTGTGGTTGTAGCAAGGAAGGAAAAAATGAGAACCAATCAAGGCTAGGAGTCTAGATCCATGGAGTACAAATTTATAATGACTAGAATTTTTAAACTGGTCCCTCCTCAGTTTTGTTAAAAGTTCTCAATTAATATACTGGTCCCAAGGACCTATAACCCCCGAATTTAGAATAAAAAAACTGGTCTGAGCAATTAATAAACTGGTTTTGGACCTGTGCACCTGT
Organism: Phalangium opilio; assembly: GCF_054372755.1. Classification (NCBI taxonomy): domain Eukaryota; kingdom Metazoa; phylum Arthropoda; class Arachnida; order Opiliones; family Phalangiidae; genus Phalangium; species Phalangium opilio. The sequence goes on from NW_028324185.1 coordinate 4,161,272, forward strand.
GCTACTTCCAAGCCTGGTTGGCATGTCGGCGTACGCCGGTGATATTTCAGCGTCGCGGCGGGCCGGCGCGCTGTTTAAAAGTACTTACGGCGGCGGCAGGATTAAAAACTAGAAATGTGGCGGCGCGCCGGCGTACTATCGGCGGCGTCGGACTCTACCTTGAACGAAAGGCGGCGGATGTCTCGCGGTACCCCTCCTGCTAATTAAAAAAAGGAGATTAAATTAATATTTTACCGTTTTTAATTTTCACGAGAGTTATAACTGTGGAAAAGTGTTAAACTTCCCGATAAGTAATCGCTTGATTCTTAATTACAGACGGGAAAATTTTAATTTGCACTCCTTGTTTTTTATTATTTGAAAATTCAGTCGTACTGTGAACGGTCTACCGCCGGACGCCGGCGTAAGTTATAATTTCTACCGTTGGCTGTGTGATTTCCGCCGGTTCTTTTCGGTCGAGTGGGAATCTAGCTTTAGTAACGTCCCTGTTAAATTTGAGGCTTTTAGGTAAAGCAGTTTTGGACTAGGCGCTGATTATCAGTCAGTCAGTCAGATATAAATTTGGCGATGTTCACGGCAATTTAAATATATTGGAATAATTCACAAATAAAAAAACCAAATTTCGGTCGGGTGCTCAGGGCTTAGCTTATGGACCTCAGGTTTTCAAGGAAGGAAACTTTAACCTGGCCCCCGAAATCCATATTACCAGTTAATTTATTTACCAGAACTATTTTGGTAAATTGTGTTTGCGATTTAGAGACAAATACTATTCTTAATAGTAAAGTAAAAATTTACCGAATGACAAACGTTGTATTCCTCCAAACTATCTGCACTAGCGCATTTATCGGTTGACCCAGCAAGATCAGCAATTGAGTCGATTGAGTTCTTCTTGATAGACGCATAACTAGCTGTCAGAATAGCGCTGAAAATAGTGATGATAACCACGATTTGCAAGAGCCAGACTCCGGTAATTATTCTTGCAGCTGGTAGCTTTGAGATGGAAAATCCTTTTCGAAGAAAATAAGTTTCGTTATGGAACCAAAACTCAATATAATCAAATTAAACTGTCTTGCAAAGAACCAAGACTTAAAAAGCATCGATACCAATACGGTTAATCACTTTACTAAATGGCCTAGACATCGAAATATTTTTGAAAGAAAAATTCAAAGATATGCGTAAGAAGGATGGAAGGATAACCACTCTAAGTAATTACCTCCAAATGTGGGAAAGTCTAATTTTGGTAACCTTATGTCATCACTTCGTGTGCTTGTTTGAGCTCCCAAGACTGCACTCGCATCTACCGTCGCGGCTTGACTTTGATTCAGAGTGCTTGTGAAATATATTTGTAAGTCTTCTAGTCTTTTCACTAAAGCATTGTATTTTGCTTCGTGTAATGAAAAGTCGTCGGGTGGACAAAGGCCCTATATATCATGATGTAAGTCATCCAAATCTGTCGTTAGTTTGTCAGTTTTATCAAGATATAGTTTTAACGCGGCTTATTAGATAGTTTGGCAGTTTGGCTTCAAGAAATTATTATGCCTTAAAAAGTGACACTTGTGGCTATAATAGGACGTTAGTAATATAGGAAATAGTTTAGACCCCTGATAACGGCGTCAAGAAAAATGCCTCAAATGTATCAAGACTAATATCATTGCAGGCGTCCTGTCATGTAGAATCGAAAACCGTTTTCAAATTGTAAATAGGTTCACCTAGTAAAAGGTTATGACACAAAACATGACGTATAAAACATTAAAAAATAAATGTAATGATTACTTAATTATATCAGTATCTACTTATCTCTATAGCTATCTTAACGATAAGAAAAAATGAGGTGTTCAAACCCAAGTATTCTTAGTTTCAACCTTAAATATGAGAAATGAGAACATCTGAATTGAATTCAGAAATTGGGTGTTGTACATTGATTGCCAGGTGGACGAAGATTGTGAAAAGTAAATTTGCGACGATTGGAAATGAAGCTCTGACTGCCGGTTTGTAAATGCCGAAATGATAGCTTGTGCTTAATGGCTAGCATTCAGTGCAGATCTAATCTCTAATTTGATTACTACTGCAGTGTGTGGGTGCATATTTAGGGATTAAATACTTTGACGGCCATTCAACAATGGAGAACAGGTGGCATTGTGAGTTGAATGATTATTGTTTGAAGTTGTGCAGAATGAATGATGGGAAGTGTTTCAAAGATTTAATTTGTTCAGGATTCGGAACCAGCTGCAGAATAGGTGACGCTACAAAAATACATGGACCCAATACCCAGTAGCATTTCCTATCCGTTTTGTAGTCGGTTTATTGTCGGTACAGTGAGTTAACTTGTCCGAATTGGTTAATTGTCGCTAAACGTCTTCAAACCACCTTAAGTCGGATACTCGACTGAAAAGACGACGTGGAATCCCCAGCAGCAAAATATAATCGGGCCAACACCAAATCTAATCAATCGGCGAGGGTAAAAAAGGGGTAAAATTCCCGAGAGATGAGCATGCGCAGAAAGAAGGTTTGTTGTCAGTCGTATTTTTGTAGCCATTGCTTTTCCCTTATTTGTTACGCGTTTGACTTTATTTTCATAAAACATTGTTGTATTACCGGTTGTAAATGTATTAATTGAACTTCCAACGTGAACTTTTATCGAATTCAATTGTAGGTGTAAGATTAAGGTAGTTAATGAAATTCTACACACCAAATTGGGCGCCAAGGCTTACGAGAATTTTATACGTAGCGCTTTCGGCACGGCATCGGACATCGTCAAATCGCCGATGAAGCGTTAATCCCATACCGTCGCCGAGCATTAGTGAGTTGGAGCCCATACCAATGCACCGTTTCCATTAGAACTTGAGCCCATACCAATGCACCGTTTACATTAAAACTTAAACACTTCATTTCAAAACATGGTTTTAATTGTAATTTCTTGGTTTTAAGTACTAGGCATTTTATTTTAATATTAAATTACCAAAAGTTCTCCCACACGTCCATCGTAGTTAAGTTTACATGTTAACTACATAGAAGCGTAAAACTCATGCGCGGCCATAAGTGTGAATAGGTCTATACAATATTCCAACTGCCGCTTGTCAACTTAGTCTTGAGTCGGATTGAAGGCCGCGTTATTCTTATCCAAGTGAGCCTTGACTACTCAATGGCTCGGACATGAAGTATTGTGGACTTATAGTCCCATAACTATATCGGGCCGATTGATCAGGTTTGGTGTCGGCCCAACTAGTTTTTGCTACTAAGGATATGTGTAACTTCATTTGGATCGATCCTAAACCAAACGATTTTAATTTCAGAATCGAGTCATCCCCAAAGGACACTAATCGCTATTTTGTAGCTCAAAATGCATAATCAAAGGTGCTACGTCTTTTGCAATATTTGTATTTAACAAACCAATTCCTCATCAATATCTTCTTCTTAATCTCACTCCTCACCTTAGTCACTAGCCGTTGTTATACTTCGCGCAAAGTCCCAAACGAAAATTACTAAACAAAACTTAAAAAAAAATAATAATAAAATAAAAATATAATTATAATAGTCAACGCTATTATTAACTGTATTTTATTACTTTTACTTCCACTGTTGAACCAGCTAGGAGCAACTACCCTACTACATTAGACTGCTATTATGATCTAAACTACCCAATAATCACTAAACTTGCGTCTGTTAACCTATAAGTGTGACTTTCTAATAGATTTTTATTGCTACTACATCCCATATTCAAAGTTAAAGGCCTTCCAAAAGTAGGTTCGAGTATTTATCGAGCCTTGGTTTGATACCCGAAACTTTTTCGAGTCTCCGAAAATCTCTTATCGAGTACTCGAGTCTTATCAAGTACTCGCACAGCACTAGCACATATGCCATCATTACAGTTTTTTACTGGGCTGCAATGAGTTGGACTGAAAACCTGACGTTATTAATTTTATTTCTAGATATTTTAATATCATGGCCGACATGACAATGTTTTTAGTCCGTTTCTCCTTTTCAAAAGATGCGTGTTTTCTCTTTAAGGGAATACGAATTTACATTTTTATTTCATATTTTACCACGAAAATGGTATTATGATACACTTTCAAGTCTCCACTTTCAAAATATCAAGTTTTTAATATATTTAAACCAAAGTTTCTATTTTTAAAATCCATCGAAAAATCACGAAAACTCAGTTTCCATTTATCAATAATTTTGTCTTGTCGAGCTTGTTCGCCCGTTTGATGACATATCACTATGACGTGAGGAAAAAAGCGCGGTAACTTCTCGCCAGTCTAAACTCTAGGTCTGATAGCAGAGGGAGTTGCCAAGGGTTGACAGTTTCTGGTCCTTAAAAGTTAAGCGCAGCGTTTTAATTTAAGTTTGTTTATAGTTATAATAACATGTGTAAACCGAGTACGATTTGTGTCGTTCCAGAGTGTAAAATTAACAGCTTTATTAAGTCTGTATCGTTTCTTAGTTTTCCAAAAGACGCTTCTCAATTTCCGGCGCGAACACCATCTCACGTGAAAAATATATCTGTGACGTCAGCCTACGGGAAACGTTTTAGTCTTTCATAAAAAGTGGATTTCAAATAATTTCATTTGAAGCATTTTCAAATGCATATCGGAGAATTATAGGCTTGATATTTTTGATTTCACAGAAATTAATTCTATCTTTTGATAAATAAATGAGAGGTTTTTTTAAACGAAGCTTCTTATTCCATTTAAGAAACGTCTGACGGGTTTTAAAGTATATCACTACAATATATATATTTATATCTAACAAGGGTTATGTAGCCATATTTTTAAAAAAGGTGATTACTCGTGAATTACTCATTTGAATTAGATTTGGTGACAACTTTTCAAATATGAATCCGAAAATCGCATATATAATCGCAAGAATGCAAAATTGTTAAAGGTGTTAATTTTGACCCTTCCTGCTTCCGGTATAAGTTCGCAATGTACAACTGTGAAATGGATAAACACATTTTATTTCAGGCCGCCAGCTCGCATATTGTTCGACATATCGTAAACATGTGCGAAAACCGCAACGCGCAAACAATTATTTAGTATTTTGTTGATCGGTCAGTGAGTGAAAAAAGGCAGTTTTGACTTAAATTATTTCGTAAACTATATGAGGTACAAACTTTAATTTGGCGAGAGAGGTAGGTCCAGTTAGTACTGTTAATTAATGAAATTTAAAAATTTTATCTTTAACCAAAACGTAGATGTTATGGTCCAATAAGTGCATAAGTTGCTACGAGGAGAGTGTGTTTGGAGTGCATTTGGCGAGGGCACGGAGTGCTTAGTTTCGCGGACGCACCACAGCGAACCCAGATATTTACCCTCCCAATGAGTTGATGAATTTTTCTAGGGACTCGCAAAGTCTCTCAACTTCCCTGACATTCACTTGCCTCTGCCTGTATCCATTTTTCCCAGAATGTTTTCGCCAGCCTCCCACCAAAATTACGACGCCCTTTTAGCTAGTGGAACATTTGGTTTTTCAGCGTACATAATTTTGTACGCCTAAGCGCGCTGCGATAGAAATTTCATTGCCAACGCCATGCTGTGCGAAGTTTCTGATGTGAACTTCGGTGAATATTATAACCTCCTGGTTATGCGGTCTCCTTGTTGGCCTATTCATTAAGTATAACTGCCATACTCTAAACTTCAAAAAGCAACCTGCCTGTTTGAAATAGGAAATACGGATTATATTTTTTTCTCGAAAAATTTCATGATGCCCAAACCTTTTTATTTTTATTTGAAGCCTTTATTTTTTAAATACTACGTTCTACACTCAACCTCAGATCTCAGAAAAAATCAAATATATGGTATTGTAATGTTTGTAAAATTTAAAGAGATAGGTGCCAAATTTCGGAGGTGGCTTAAATTCGAATCTTTCAGAAAAAAGCTGAAAGTATAGGAACCTTTGCCCTCGGAAATTGACATTCACTTCAAAATTAACAATTAACCTTCACAACCTTCCTCGAGAATTTGTTCAGATAATATGTTATACCGAAAAGCAACCGAAAATCAGGCAATTTTTTACACCCTAAGCGCTTCACACATCTAACACCGAAAATCCAAAGTAGAATGCAACGAAACACTAAAAAAGCATGCAAATGCAAACATTTCTGCATTTCCAAACTGCAATACAAAACCTTTGTTACCAAGTTTCTAGCCAATAGTCTTTTAAAAATCCCGAGCACCCTGAAAATTAACCTATAAATCGCCCCAATATTATAGCTCGAATCTTTTCACTTCCTATATTTCATGGAAAACTTCACTTTCATTTGAGCATCTGGTTTTTTGGTCATAATGTGTACTACAGAGTTTAGTTGATATTGATACAAAGAGATAATCGTTAGGCTTATTTCCCAAAGTTTTAAACGTCATGTTTTAATCACTTTTTCGTGATGTCATTATACTCCTAGTAATGCCACCGTTGCCATTTTCATAGCGAAATAATCTCCTGTATTCAACCTATCAAGTTAATCCAATCTTGTTACTCAACCACTAATAGAATCAAAATGGCAATCAAACTTTTGTCCGGACCTGCACATAAAACCAAAAAATCATTTTCTAAAAGATATACAGTATACTACTGCGCTGACTGCATCTTCTTTCGATTTCGAAAACATATTTGTACTGAACGTTATTAAGAAACACCTAGTATTTCATTCATTTTAAAAATGTTCTGCTTCGCCTGTTAGCAGACAAAACTATTCCCATTTGCAACTTTATTAAACTTACCAATTCCCAAAATAGATCCTAAGTAATCAAACATTATATGATAGATCTTAGAGGCTTTAAAGGTTTTAATTCCAATAATCCATTTTTCGAAAATCTCGACTATCATCATCAAGAAACACACACCAACCAAGGTTATATAAATCTGAAAATCACAATAAGTTAATTGAATCCTATTGGTTTGCGTAAAAACGCGTCTATTAAGAGAGTGATTCTTTTCTGCACAGGCACACAGGGTGAGAGCCCAGAGAGGTATATATATTTATCCAGTTATTCACTATAGTCTCACCAAGTTTGAGTTTCAAGAATTGACGATAATTTCAGTATCATTCAAGAATTCAGTATGATAAAAGAATTCACTTTGATTTCAAAACCGTTTTATATCGATTTCGTGAAAGGTTATGATTTCAGTAAAAATTCAACAATTTCATATCATTGCAAAATAATTTCACGATTTCAAGAATTCTGTTTGATTTCAAAATGATTTCTAATCAAGAATACAATTTAATTTCAAAATTATTTCAAGAATTTACTTTGATTTATTTCTAGAATTTACTTTGATTTATCTCTAGAATTTACTTTGATTTATTTCTAGAATTTACTTGATTCAAAATTTCTAAACAAGAATACAATTTGATTTCAAAATGATTTTTAATCAAGAATACAATTTGATTTCAAAATGATTTTTAATCAAGAATACAATTTGATTTCCAAATGATTTCTAATCAAGAATACAATTTGATTTCAAAATGATTTCTAATCAAGAATACAATTTGATTTCAAAATTTCTTCTAGAATTTACTTTGATTAATTTTTAGAACTCACTTTGATTTATTTCTAGAATTTACTTTGATTTAATTCTAGAATTCAGTTTGAATTCAAAATGATTTCAAAAATTCCAATTAGTTTCAAAATAATTTCTGATCAAGAATTCACTTTGATTTTTTTCTAGAATTTTTTATTGTTTCAATAACTCACTTTGACTTCAAAATATGATTTTGAAAAATATTTGTATAATTTCTTTGATTTAAAAATCATTTGTATAATTTCTTTGATTTAAAAATCATTTGTATAATTTTTTTGATTTAAAAATCATTTGTATAATTTTTTTGATTTAAAAATCATTTGTATAATTTTTTTGATTTAAAAATCATTTGTATAATTTTTTTGATTTAAAAATCGTTTGTATAATTTTTTTGATTTAAAAATCGTTTGTATAATTTCTTTGATTTAAAAATCATTTGTATAATTTCTTTGATTTAAAAATCGTTTGTATAATTTCTTTGATTTAAAAATCATTTGTATAATTTCTTTGATATAAAAATTATTCCAAGAAGTCTCTTTGATTTCGTATTGATCAATAGATTTCCGTCTACTTTCAAAATGTTTGCAAAATCATTTAAGAAATCATCTTAATTTCAAAACAATTTCGTCTAGAAAGACTAGTCGCTTGAAAATCCTCACATTAAAAGTAAAGAGGTAACATGATATTTTTTTAATGTTACTAAATGCTCCTGGTCCATCGTCATTTATCGTGCAATTTTTCATTGTCAATAGTGTGTTGAAAGAATACATAAATGGAACTGTGCTTTCGAACATTTCGTATTCCTTCATACCACGCGTTAATGGATGGTCAATAGGGTATGAAAACGGGAACAGCAAGATGTCTTGATTCTAAAATTAATTGATACTCTAATTAGTTTCTTAGAAATATACGAGAACGAGAGTAAATAGATCATCATGCATGCATTTATACATATCTTTAAAATTTTATTAATCCAAAGAATCAGAATGATGGTATATATATATATATTAAATGTTTTCTCCTTATGATCCTACGTTTTCACTTTACACATAGTGGTTCAAGAGCCAGGAATTCAGAAACCCGCAAACAATTGATTCAGGAAAAAGGATTCACAGGGAACTACAGGAATTTCACTTATCTATCTCACTGCGAATGACATTAATTATGAAACTCGGAAGATGGCAATGTTTTTGACTTTACTTGGCCAAACTTTTACATCGTTCCTTCAAAGTGAATTGACAAGTCGATTGGATTTACAAATCAAGAGCGCTACTCTAGTTGGCATCATAAAGTCCTTAAGGATAAATTGGTCTTTACAAGAAAATACGGGGACCCAAGTGGTACCAAGAATAAATCCTGACGTCTATAGAAACTCGATTTTATCTATCTCTACAACAGCCGGAGACACACGACATGTAAACAAGACAAGTAAGGTCAACGCTCTACTTTCAGATTCCTATTACCGCTTCAATTACGAAACACGGCAACAACTAGAATCTTCATAGCAACCTTCTTCGAAAATTGGATTACTTCATTGTAAAAAGATTTACGTCAGTCTTGAAAAGAAGAAAATTGCGAAACAACATGAACACCAATGGATTAGTTCATTGAGTCGTTGTAGGCCTATACCAATACGTTTCAATTTCTTACGGAAGCGTTAGACTAATTGAGGATGGAAAAGTGTCTTCTTTCTATTAAAAAAGCCGGCAAACTTTAAACGTTTCCCTCGATTATTTGTAGTTAGTAAATAAAGCCGATATTATTACTTCAAAATCAATCTCCTTTACACCGATTGATCTATGCATTAATTGCATCTTGACTAATTGCGTTTCAGTAATGAAAGTAATTTAACTAAGGTCATAATTAAAGTTTGTAACTCAAAGTTTAACATAAAACTATACGACTTTCACTATGTCCTCTAAAAGAGGCTTCAACGGTTTGGTGTTAGCTGGAAGTTAATTTCACAATGAACGGAAAATTTTCATTGCTCAACCCTAGGAAAATAACCTCAATTAGATCGCCATAGTTATGTCTTCTAGTATGAACCAAAAATAAATGGGTAGACAATATTATACTTGTAGTAAAGTGGTTATTAGAGACCACTCTGAAATGACGACATCTACGTAGCTTCCCCAGAAGAACATGTGGAACGGGGTAGCAAAAGAATATAGGATTCTTGTTTGTTCAAATCAACATAGCATTGGCGGTGAGATAGTGAGTGAAATCCTACCCGAAAGGGATGATATACCAGCGATTTGGTTAAAAAATCGTCTCTTTTTAATAGAGCGAGTAATATTTTCTAATGCTAAGGCTTAAGCCGTTTAATTTTCCGAAAATATCGGAATTTTTTAAAAGGGGTACATTATCATTTCTTTGTAATTTCGCTCATTTTGGAATAATTTTGTGTTTTAATTAAATAATTACGTATTCCAAATTCTCCATATCGAGAGGTTGGTGGATGAACCTGTAAAAAGAAATATGGTAAACATGATATGATTTCTATTCGTGCTTATTTCTCTCAGTGCGTGAAATATTTCCGAGTTTTACCTCAGCACTGAGTGTTAGAGTGACTTTTACTACTTGTCAAATTACACAAAGAAGGATAAACCACAATTTTAAACGGAATATGGACTGATTTAGCTAATTACTTAAATCAGGTGCCCTAATTTTTCTCTACGATTATTAGCAGGAATGTGATGACTACTAGAAGTTTGGGGATAATCCAACTCCTCACTCGGCATAAATGGAAAAGACCCGTATAAAAATTTAGCGTTGCTAATAAGGTGCAAACTTGCTGTTTTTAGGGTACTTTGCTGATGCTTGACAGAGCCTAGACTTCACTTGACTGCAGGCTCATTCGCAAATTATTTAGCTAAAAATCGATTTGCAATTTGACTGCTAAAGCTGTTAAAGAGCGGCATACCAACTTCTTATTCAGGTGATTATCTCTAATACTGACTGAAATCTGGCTGCAAAAGTAGTCATGTAGCTGCACATATTAAAATGCTTTAATTAGAATGTTTTTTGGGCCATTTTAGAGTTTTCGCTGTTAGATGGCTGAAAAAGCATCGCATATAAGTCAAATTGATCAACCTACAATATGACTAGAAACAAACTGTAATGGCAGCCAATGTGAGATGCCATAATTAGGGCTGTTCACGAGTTCCAGTCAGCTCGGGCTCGTGACAAGCCGAGCCGATAGGCATCGAGCCACTACGACTCGCGAGCCGGCTCGCGAGTTTAGTCACGGAAATATTGCTTTCCTTTTAGTCCATTCGTGCGTTCCGTTGTATTTTTGCATGAAATAAAGCGTGGGAAAATTTGCTTTCTCTCGCCTCTAACCGGGAGCATATAACTATTTCTTCACTTTCTACCGAGCCGGTTTTACTAAACCACTACATTTCCAAGCACTGGATAGCATTTCTAGTCGTTCTCAAGTCTTACTTTGGTATTAGCATTTTTTTAAACATATATATGCTAACCGAGCGGAGGTTTTAAAAAACTCGCTTAGCTTTGCTTGTGAACAGTCCTAACCATATTATAGCTGCACTCAAGCTACTTATCCAGCAAGTATGTTTTATGGCTCTTTCATGGATGGAGTTGCAAATCTTATTGACTGGAATAGGACTACGAATGCATCATTATGAAGCCGTTAAAATAAGGTGCTGTATCTTAAAAACAGACTTTATGAAGCTTATTGGCAGTGCTAGATTTTTGTACGGGCTATCTGTCAGCCAATTAAGCTGATCTGTATAGGGGCAAAAATTATTTAAATTACATAAAGTGTTTTCATCTACGATAATCATTATAAAGTTACTTCTTTGTGATTATTGTCGTTTCCTTTACAAAAGGGCCCTGAAAGGAATAGAACCACTATAACGGGGGCTGCAATGGGGCTTCAGTTATAAGCTGTGAGTGAGTTGCAATATGGCTGTTAGTAGACTTTAGTATGCTTGGAGAGATACTTGTCAGTGGTGTTCAGACTCTTTGGTTTATGGCATGTTTACGCGCACTTGTACCAACGTGTATTACTTAATGTAATTCATGGTTGAGATGGAATACTGTACTGCTCCAAGCATCCTACACAAGAGTTAAGTTTTAATTACATTGATTTGTTTAAACAAACCCCAAAAAATACTTCCAACGGTTTATGAAAAATATTTCAGGGTTTTCGTTTTTGACAAAAATGATCACTCAGTAGGTGTTTCGTGTCAAATCAATATTTTATACAGTGTAGGGCTGCGATGGGTTAGGAGAGACCTGCAAGCTGGGTGCGATGCGGCACAAGGTTGTCAAACCAATTCCGTCCAAGGTTCATGTAGCTAAACGTTCTCATATTTAGAACGACGCTGCAGTTCTACGCTCCGACTTGTAGTGCCCGACTAACCTTAGGAAATCTGCCGCAATAGCCAAACGGGAAAGAAAGCATAGCCTTAAATCGTGAATAGGAACAATAGTAGAATTTTTTTTCGGCAATTTCTCGTTAAGCTAGATTCCTACTCGACGGAAAACACGACGGAAATCCTGCAGAAAGGGGTTCGACCGAAAAATCTTTACGCCAAGCACGACGGAATTACCGTTCGGCCGGGCGTAAGTTGTATTCTATTTTTTGGTCGTGTTCGGCGTTACGCTGGTGTCTCATCCAATAAAATTAACACACTGACTACATCATAAATTTCACGAGCGCTCGCATACGCGAGACAGATTTATTGCCGTCACTTTTTGACAAGAAAAAGAACTTCTCAATTGATGTTTTTACTAACATTATATATTAGTCAAAAAAACACCCAGAAGTTCGAGGTTTTTTGGGTTCCTGACGTAATAATATGAAAGTTGCTAAAAAAATTAAGTTATTTTCTCCAATATCTTCGTATTAATAATAAGTAGAATTTAGTGCAGTATGCCTTTAAACATATTCTTCATTTTTCTTACTTCAGTTGTTTATTGTTTTCAAATACGTAGAAGTTCATTCGGTCAGTTGAATCGTACGGTTCCAGCCAGGGTTTTTCCTGCGAAAGTGTTCAATATTTCAGCTATCAATCATTTTTTAATTTAGTCATGCTATCCCCGTATTAGTGTTAATTGATAAATGAGTAAATTATACTATTATAATAAATAAAAATGAATGCCTGATAAATTAAAAAAAATTTTGAGCTGAACCTTAAAGTTGAAAAAAAGGACAATTTAAGTAATGCGTAAAAACAAATGTGGATGAGAGGGAAAGTACCTACTTCAATTTGCTATTAATTCAGCACCCCATGAAACCACGGGCAGATCCCCTTTTTTTATTTAGGGCGGGAGTCTCGTCTCCCTTGCTAATTAGTAATTGAAGAACGCGTTAGGAACCCTGATGATCCTGACCGTATAAAGGTTTTAGACGTTCTTAAAGAACAGTTAGCATTTATTAATGAATTATCTAACTTAGCTAAGGTTTATCAGAAAAATACTATGACCTCCGCCATGACCCTCTAGAATTTGAGGTAAGAATATTAGTATGGATGGAAAGTCATCCACTGTCTAGTACGTCAGGACAAATCATGAGAAATCTCAGCCCAAAATTGGCAGGTCCTTTTTGAATAGTTGAAAAACATTCTCCGGTAGTCTACGAGTTAAAGGATGGTAACTCAGGGCAGATTGTGGGAAAAGTCAACTTGGAACATCTAAAACTTTACTGGACAAATGTAGCTATCTTCGACAACACACCCGTTTCCCAGTCAGAAGTTGCAGACGATCCTTAGACAAGCTCTTCAACGGAAGATGGTCGCGAACACCAACCTGCGGATACTTCCTCAACCTCATCGTCTGATACCTCAACTTCAACAACGTTGGACAAACAGGCCAACGATCAACCCATCATTCCTGCAGCTCCAATTGTACCTAATCAACCTATTGACTCTGGTTGTGAACCAGACATGACCCTACTCGCAGATCCTCCTCCATAGCAATTACGATATACGAGCTTTCGAGCTCACTAGTTCTACTAGTGGCTGTCCACCTTCTGCGGCAGGGGGCTTCCCCGTCTGATCCTGAACAACAGTAGCGGAAAACAAGCCAAATTTGTGAAATTCTAGTTCTTCAGAAGAAGTGATTCAACCTGCGCCTGATTTTCAATCGCATTCTCAATCGGTTCGTGCGTCCGAGAGTTCATCGATCACGTTATCGGAGTCCATGAGAACTCCACGATTAAATAGGGCTACATTTCCCGTTGATTATTTAGAACCCTTCCGATTGGGATAGCGAAGAGAAGTATGCAAACGGGCAAATGCTAAACCAGGAGGCCCTGAATGTAAAAATTGCGGGCAAAAAGGACATTTCCTAGACGATTCCTATATCCCGCGTAAGAAAAAGGATTCTCCCCTTTGATGCCTTAATTGCGGAAATAATCATTTAACTAAGAAATGCAGCGTTGCTTTGGAAGACCTACCAATAGTGATCTCAGTTTCCCCAAAGAACAGACACTCGTTTATCGAAGATGACCGCCAGTGAGAGCCAATTACTTAATTATAAAAAAAACGTCTTGGTTTGGACCAAGGCCGAAAAAACAAACGATGTGCGAGGTTTATCAATTGGCTGAAGTTCATATATTGCCATTTATTTAGTTATTTTTATCCATATAATCCTTAATCAATATTAAATTCAATCAACTGATTTTACTGTTAATCGATCTATTCCCTCTAACTTAATTGAAAAAATTACATATCTACGCTTTTTCAAGAACAATTACATTTTCCGAAAACATTTTATCATGAAATTAATTATTTTGAAGAGAGTACGTGTTGAGGATTCAATATTGAATATTTGAAATACTCAGTAACTCTGTCTAAAAAGACCAAACGAACTTTGACTTAATAGTGATGCCAAACTAGGATGTTGCACGAATTTACACATATAATTTCCTATATCGAAATGCTACATTTCTAATGTCGCGACTAAGAAGGAAAGGTTGCACTGCAATTTCCGTCTTCGTACTTAAGAATTTCTTGGTCATAACACAGTCTTCATTTGAAACGTCACCACCGCTTTCGGTATTACTTGTACACCGGTAACGTATTACGCGTAATCATTTTAGCATGCGTATAGACCATTTTGGAAAACATATAGTGGCGAAGTCACCATTGGGTATTGTCCCTCGCATCAAGGTTCACCGCCAGACGGTAACAAAACTGACTACAGGCAGGAGGCTAGTCAACCACTGTTGATTGTAAAATTTTAAATATTGGGGAAATGGAGGAAGGGGTGGGGGTTAAGTTAAGTGTGACCTTCTTCATTTAACTGGTAATGAATGGAAATGAATATAACAAGCCATTGGTACTGAAACGTATTTCTTTTTATGTAATCTTTACCCTTACCTTTGGGTATATTTATACCGATATCATATTTTTCCAGTGCTACAGATAGCTACCTACTAAAAGAAACCACACAGGATAAATGATGTTGCTTTCCGACGCCCTTTTCTGGGAACGCTTTGGTGGGATGAGGTAGACCCCCCCGGACCCGAATTCTTAAGATAACTATCCCCTCAAAAGTAAACAAGCTAAACACCCACTTATTTGAAGCAAAACCCCTTTCACTAGGTTTATTAAAACTTTAAGGCTTGGTTTTATGTCAGGAATACCCAAAAAAACCCTTGACTATAATAGATTCAACCCTGTTTAAACATAATTTTACCATGATTTTTATGTTTTCATTTTTGTATATTAATTTTTCATTAATGTTCTAAAAAGGGAGAATAGTTCATACCTTGAGAGTTAATGCAGTCAAATTGTGAACCATTTCAGACATGATGCAACGACTATTTATCTACTTGCTTATGGGAATATAGTAAGGGACGAAATAAAGACTCCTCTGCATAGACATTTACGCGGAAAAATAACTCTAAATTGCTTTTCTTTTGATAGTATAGCCTTATTACTTAGGGTTTAATTATTAATCGGTCGATATTTTAATTTCCCAAAAGTGATGTAAAAATATTCTTACACGAGGCTGAAAATATTAATAAGTTTTGCGCGTCGCTTTTCTCACGGTCGTTTCAATGGAAGTAGAAGATATATGGAACCGAGCGAAAAAGTTATTAACCATAACATTTCAAAGGGTTTCTTAATTAAAACAAGATGGGGCAAAACTATAGTCCTTCCTTAGCCTGATTCAAACGTAAGAATGTTTTTCAATGGAGCCTTGGCTCTTTGGTATTATTGAAGAAAATATCTAAATATTACCAAAGATGGATTTAAATTGACATTTCTGGGTCGTCTTTGCAGACTTCTAGGGGAAGCTATGATTTTATATTGGGTTCATAAAATAAAGTTGATCTATTCGAAATAGATATGTTTTGTTTTAAGTATTATAATAATAGTGTTCTATTTTTCTGGTAGAAAATTTTAACTCCAATTGGTTTCATTAATTAACGTTACCGAAGTTAAAAATTAGTTTATTTAATGCAGTTAAATTTTAGATACTTCTCTTTTGCGGCGACTTTTAACGAACTTCTTAAAATTTTACCGTGTTTTTTAATTTTAAACTTTATAGACAAGTGTCTTCACTTTTGCTTATATTTGTGCTTGGAAATTTTAAAGACTAACACAATACCTTAAAATAACCATTAATTCGTAACCTTTTTGCAAATGTCTGATTGTGCTAATGTTCTTTATCGTTTTGCGCTATTATAAGAGCTGGAAAACGGTTGTTCCTTCCCCTTGCGGCTGGGCGCCTTTTCCCCTCCCTTCTTCCCCATTTTTGGTGTGACCTGACGCATTTTGTTATTAATGAAGTTCCCGTATTTCAAATTTCCCCCGAATTTTAAACTTAAACTTCTCTTCTAGTTCACTTTACAAATGATAGGAGGCATAATGTAATTTATTTCAAGTAAAATAAACTTCCTGCCACACCGGGAACCGATCCCTCGACCTGCTGATCTATATTTGACGCCAGTGTTTACGCCTTAAGCGACTGTGCAACGGCCGCTTACTACATGCCTTGAATAATTCTGTTTAAGAGAAGAGAGAGGAAGAAGGATCTAGACCCCCTCCCCTACGCACGCCACTATCTGGATATTGTGAGCGGGAGACGAGATAGAGTTGAGTTTAATCTCAAGCAGAGCTGTGCTAATTAGCTGCCAGCTAATTGAACTAGGAATTAAATAAATATATATCACCCAATGAAAATCTGGACAAACTATGTGAAATAAGAATTTAATAATTAAATTTTGTATAATTGGTTCGTCGGAATATATGTAGACATTTAGAACTATCCAAACATTTATGTTAACTGTTAACGTGAAATTATTTGCATTTTACAGATACAGAAACTTTTATCGACAAAGAGTACAGAACCGAATTTAAGGACCGTGTTGAAAAATTTATTATGGGTGAAAATTCTAACTGTTTATATTTGCATATAATTTTTCAATCAAAACCGTGAACCTCTTCGACACTATTCTCTAAAAATTGAAAATAATTCTGATCACTCCCAATTTTTATGATTCGGATCGGCCTCTTTAGGAGTGAACCGAAAAAACCGTATTCTCTAACCCCAATCCTAATCGTCAATCGGATACTTTGGTTGCGTTCAGTAACCGGCATCTAAAACATCGATGACTAAATGATGACTTTGATGTCTTACTGAACGGTTTTTCGCCTCTTTGGGCGGGCCGTCATGATGCGCATCGGGTGCCCATCAGAAAAATTGGCTGCGAGAGGAGGTTTTTTTAGATGAGCATCGAATTGATGACGTAAATTTCGTCATTTTGCGCAGAGCCAAAAATGGAGGGAACATCCCTACCTCCTGAATTTGTTAAGAATGAAGAATTAACCAATATTATCCTTTTCGATGATTATACCAAAAAGCAATACATGATTGCTGTTAAAAAATGATTATGACAGAATTTTAAGAGGTGGGCGCTTTGACTGATCATTGTAAATATTTCGGGTTTTTTATTGTTTAAGCCTTTGCCATAACGTTATCGTATTAAATATATTCTTATTATTATAGACCCACTTTTCGCTTGGTTTTGTTTACAGAAAGCGAAAGAATTTGGAATTGCTCCAGTAGCTGACAATGAATCCAGTGGGTGAAACAATAATATATCTCCATTCCCAACTTCACAATCGGAATTATTAGGGTCTCAAGTACCAGTTGCAGAGGAAGAAGAACCAACCGCTGCAAGTCTTTTGAGTTCCACGGATTTTGTT
The DNA here is from genome assembly GCF_054372755.1 of Phalangium opilio. Lineage (NCBI taxonomy): Eukaryota > Metazoa > Arthropoda > Arachnida > Opiliones > Phalangiidae > Phalangium > Phalangium opilio. Next base: position 4,178,977 of record NW_028324185.1, read on the forward strand.
GATAAAAATGACAAGCAAGGTAACAAGTACATTTGAAGATTTTAGTTCATTGACTGACAAAATGAAATAATCAGACTTTGTTTATAGTTAAGTGGTCAAGAAGCACAGTCATTTTGCTATCCCTATTTGCGGAACATAGAAATGAACTAGAAAAGTCTAGGAAAAAACAACTGTTTGGTACAAATTGCGAAGGGAGTGGAAGAAAAGGGTTTCTTCTGAACAGACGATGAATGTTATGTTAAGTTCAGGAATTTGAAAGGAACGTATGTGTAATAACTGAAGAGAGGGTGCAGCCAGTATAAGGATCCAAGATGGCGGCCACTCAAGGGGGAGGAGTCGGGTTTTCCCGTTCTCCTCTCTTTACCTGTCAATATTTGATTGATTGATTGTATAGGCTAATAACAAAAGATGGTTTTGTAGGAATAAAGACCATAATATAAAGTAAAAAACTATTTATTTTCTTTAAAAGTATAGATTCTAATATTAAAGACATTTTTTCAATTTTCATTTTAAAATGCATTTCATTTATTCTAAAATAATTCCTTCTATCTTCGTAAGGAAGAAGATAAATTTTAATATTATTTTTAAATCTTACGTAAGTCATTAAGTTTTTCTTTGATATACAAAGCGTTAAGTTGTTTTCTAATGTAGAGTTCCAAAACTAATCATTCGAGATCTTTAGTTTTGACTTTAAAGGTATGATAAGTTTCTTCCGTGTTTTCTTGAGGTTTTTCAGGCGTTTTTTCTTCAGTCTTGACTTTTATATTTTTGGTGTACGTTTCTGTTTCATCAAGGGTAAAGGGTATGTTTTTAGTAGGCCCACCTCTGATAAAATTACATTTAGGGAAATGTTTTAAATGTTCTTCGTAAGGATTATCGGTCGGTTTCCAGGCTAGCAAAATCCCGTTGCATTCGAAACATTGTACTAGATCATCGGTATGTAACGAATAAAAACCCGCTCTACTTAAAGCTTTTTTATAGTTTTCATCTTGTGGCCAGGAATAAAAAGAGTTATATCTTTGCAGCTCGGAGTTCATGATGCTGAATGAATATGAGGATAGGATTATGTGAGTTATATCCCCCTAAATTTACTACACCCCCCTTTTTTTACCTTCCCCCCTTCTTTAATATACGAAATAAAAGAAAACAGTATTAAAAAAAAAGGTGACACATTTATTTTTTAAAAATACAAAAGAGATTACAAAGAGTTTGTTAACAAAAGGATTAAGTTAATCTTTACGGGCGCGCTTCAACATGTTTGTAACAATGACGTCATTTTTCAACCGATCTCGTCCAAACTGTCTCATGAATGATTTGTGGCTCTTTCTTTTTGTTCTTTGTATTATATACATAATACAATATAGTCCGCATGTCGAACTTGACAAGTTTTGAAGTCTTCTTTTGTTAAAGGACCATTTTCTTGAATTTCTTTTAACAAATTCTTTAATCGAGGGGAGAAAGTTCCCTAAAGCCAGTGAGTCAAAATAATAACCCCTTCTGTTTCCATCAAAGTAACAGCATACCCAGTGGGACCCGTCTTTATAGTGATTGTCTAAATTTATTATAATAGATGAAGGAAACTTGTAAATTTTTTCGGGTAATAAATCACTTGGGTAAACACCTAGGAAATGTGGTGTGAATCGTAGAAAGCGTGTTATCTGATCGGCGTTCATTATTTGTTTAACAAACGATTGACACGTTTATATTTTTATCTATTTGTAACAAAGCCTGGAATTCGGCTAATACGATACAACTAAGAGTAGTGGGTGTGGGTTTTTCAAATCCCAATTCTAATCTTAATTTTCCTTGCTTCCTGGGACTCCAATGATCTGAATGACTCGCGTAACCGTCAGGTGTTAAGTCTAAACAGTAAATGGCGTAACCCGAGGCAAAGTCGTCCATAGAGATATTGTTCCCCTTGTCATTGTAGTGGCAGTTTGACCCCGAAAATAAAGTGTAATAGCTTCGGACAAATTGCTTTTTACTGTAGTTGGGTCTTAAGGCTCTGGATGGGTTTTGTTCGGAATTGATGAATGCTGCTAGATGATTGACATTCCAATGTCCAAAGCCGAAAGGGTTGCTATCCAATGTTCCATTGTAAGCAGTATGCTTTACAATAGCTACTGTAATTCTTGAGGGCTGGGTACCCAGGTAGATGTCTCCGATTGATGTGTTTAAGATATTAGTCGAGATTGTAAATATTTTAGTTTCCGTTCTAGTGTAACTATATTGGGCTGGTTTAATACTTAAGGCTTGTTCATGAGCAATTAGAATTTTAGGTGCTAATTGCAACTTTAAGACGTATAATATGGCTTCCACGATGACGGGTTTATAACCAGTGCCTGCCGCGGGAAGTTTACCCATAAGACAAAAATTAGGTTTGCTTCTGTGTAATTTTAATTTCATAGAAACGCCGTTTATCAGATATCGAGGGATATTAAACATGTCTACGTAAAGGCTGGAATACATCTCAACTTCCTCGGATAATGCTGTAAGTTTCTGTCGTTTAACAAAACCCATATTTTCTGTAAGCGAATCCATGCTTCCACTTGTATCTTTGTAAAACAAAGAAGCCCCCAAATGAGATTCTTTAGCCGCCGGACCGTATGACGTCAGAGCCGAAAGCAAAGCCGTGTACGCGTAGTTACTAGCAGCGGGTGTTGTTGCGCAATCGCCCAGCTCCAACTCCACGCGCTCAAATTGACTGTGTTGGAAATTATTTACGGGTCCAACCTCGTCAGTGGCTGTTAAACCGGTTCCATCCTCATTTACAATTTTAGTTCTGGTGTACAGCATTGTTAAGGCTGTATCCACGTATTCGCTACCGCTAGACGTTACTTCAAATTCAATAGGTTGGTCACCTTTCAAGAAAGTCAAAGGTTGATACGGAACCCATTTGGAATTTTCGATGGCCGTCTGAAGGGGAGGGGTGGCGAAAATATCGAAACCGGTACTGCAAGCTTCAGTCATTTTTTTAGGGAGAGAAAATATCGCGAACCGTTTTGAATGAAAGTTTACGTTTATCTGATTTAAATTTGTTTGTGTTGGTTTGTTTCATAGATTTCTTTTTCTTTGGTATTTTTTTCTTTTTAGCTAGTCTTTTCTTTTGTTTGCCACCCCCTCCTCTACCGTATTGTTGTTGTACATCATCCAGCGTTTCGGTGAACCTTCTTTTAGCGGAAGTTTTCAGATCCTTTCCAGAGGCGACATCGTTTATAATCTCTGAAGATGTGCCCAGAAGCTGTTTACCAAGGAACTTTGCCCCTTTAATTAAGAAAGGTGATACGTATCTTCCGAAAGATTTCAAGAAGGACCCTATCCCGTGTCCATTTTGGCCGTGGCCGTGTTGTCCCTGTTTGCCGACGTAAAAAGTCAGACCACCACCACCTGACATCGCTTGTTGGGTATAATAATCCGTGTAGACACATCTTTTGTTATCTAACGCGTTTGACTTGCGCATCTTAAATGAACTTTACAGTGCAACAGTCCAAACTGAAATAAAGCCGGTTCACCCATGTGATCCTTTATATAAATGCCAACCTCGCTAATATAATGTTTTGACAAAGGGACGTAATGGGGTGAGACAAAAGTAAGGCACACGGTATCCCCGTGTTTCTTGTCTTCGATGGGTATAATACGTAAGAGGGGGGCGTGGATGTTACCGACAATTTCCCCCTCTACTAGGTCGCAATAAATATATAATTGAGATGGTACGTGGTAGTTTAATCTGGCTGGTCTATCGCTCAAACCTTGTATATTGAGATGGTCTTTGTACCCCAAGATGTCGGCTAATGATTTGTGGGTCTTGAAGATAATTTTTGTATCACCAGAGGCATCGGTTTTTAGTTTTACATGTCCCGTCGTTTCATTAATATGAAATAAAGAAGCTGTTTTTTCGCATACTTTGGAAGTATTGATAGTTTCCACAACGTGGTTTAGTGATTTGTAATGAACAGCCGGTATATTATGCCGCTGATAGATTTCGTATCTGGTCAGTTTTGCATCTTTTCGTTCAACCTGGTATGTTAAGTCGCATGACTTGGTGTTTTTAGGTTTTTTAAAGTTACCTTCATCCAATGAATATTGAGGTGTTTTTCTCTTATGGGTTTTGTATATTACATTGTAGAAGCTGTTTGTATATATTATCTCTACTAACGAAATTTCCCATTGTCCTTGTAAATTAATAGGATCCGGTAGTTTAGTGATGTAACTACCCATAGTGTTATTAGGGTAGATATCCATACTAGCGTCGCTAGGTAGCGTTAAATAGAATTCAGATTTTCTCGACATTTTCGGCTGTTACCCAAGAGTTCTGTGATTTAGGTAAACCGATAAACGATACAAAATATTCTAATTTCCCTTTACGTTTACGTTTCTTGAGTATGGAGTCTATCTTAAACAGTTTGGGTTCCACTGTTCGAATGAGCTGATCAGAGTAAAACAACCCGCTTATATGCTTGTCGTCCAAATCTTTCAGACGATATAACAATGGTTTTCTGAAACTCAGAATAGAGGAAATGACAAATATAACATTTTGAATATTCGATGTTTCAAAGTTTTAATTAATCTTTCTACAAAAGGACAGTGGAATTTTTCTGACGTCATAGAACCGTATTTGATTTTATTTTTCTTAAGAAGTTTTTGCGTACTTGAATTAATAAATTCTTTTCCTAAATCGGACCAGATGGCTTTAGGTTTGCTTTTTTCGATGATTATTTCGAGAGCTTTCGTAGCTTCGGCAGTGTGTTTTCTTTTCATGGGTACAACAAAAGCTTTTCGGGAAAAGCAATCAATGCCTACCATAAGGTATCTGTAGTTATCGTTGTATTTGGCGATTGACCCCAAATCAGCAAGATCAACTTCGATTCTATCCGAGATGTTAAAGACGGGGATTTTACGTCTTTTTAATTTGTTTATAGCAGTTTTATGTAATGTGTAAACGTCAGTGCCCTCTAGAAAGGCTTTGACTTCGTTTCTCGAAATGTCAAGGTGTCGGACTGCTTGGTACAAAGGGTTTAATCCAGTGAAGGCGGCTTTGTGTTTGCTGTTCAGATATACGTTCTTTAATGTTTCTTCTTTTTGGAGCTGCGATAGACCTCCCATACTGTACCCTTGGTATTAAAAGGTTGTTTCTTTAATATTAAAGGACTGGCTTTATTGTCAAAAGTTAATCTTTTCTTCGTTCTTAAATACGTTCGGGGTCGAAGCCTATTTTTTAAAGGTACGGAGAGAGGCGATGTCTTGATTGATGGGGGCGGTGCCGAGACGGGCTTTGATTTACTTTTTGAAGGTAGAAAGTTTTCAACAAAAGTTTCAAATTCTGTCCATCCTGTAGGGGGAATCTCCATAAGCGAACGAGTTACCCCGTATTTTTTGAACAGCGTAGGTTGTATAGTAAAATATACGAGTTGAACTATATCTGAATCAGGGATCTTAAGGTCATTCACATAAAGAACCCCCGCATCATCCCAACGTATACTATGAGAGTTACTTGTCAAGTGATCAAATATCTTCTTCGCTGCTCCCCTATATTTCAGTGGAAACATATTAATCCAGTTGTCGTGTTTATACGATGGGCGGGGTTTCAAGATGTTCTGGTATCGTTTCAAGGCTTCCTCGTAAAAAACCCACTTGGTTCTTTCATCTAAAGTAGGATTTGAGATAATTAGGTTCATCTCTTTATCCAACTCTGATAACACTGCATTGTTTTTTGAAATATTATTGTTTGTTGTTGTTATTAATTGACGGGGCGGTGGGTTAGGACTTTGTTCGTGTTGTTGTTGCTGTTGCTGTTGTTCCAAAGGCACTAAGGTCATTTTATTAGCGTAAACTAACTGTTTATTCATTTTGCAAATAATCCGCCTAAAAGGCTCGAAATTACAGGAAAAAGGACGCTAAAAAAACCACTTCCGGTTTGTTTAGACAAAATAGCTCTTTTGTCTTTCCAATGAGTATTTTTGCAAGCAATTTTACGAATATGTTTCTTATGCTTACACAGTTTATTATAAACGTCTGGTTTCAAATTGATGGCGCCTTGTAAAGCGTTATGACAACACTCGCTAATGGAATCAATAATTTCTCTATTAGAACTTTTAAGAATCGCTTATCTTTGCGGTTTTTTTAATTGCCCCAAAGCGGCTATTAAATTGATATTTTTAGCGGCTAAACTTTTTTTCTTTTTATTCAACGATGTTTTCTTGACCATTCTCGGTGGTGACATCGTAAAGAATGATTGAATTTCGGAAATGTTATTTAATTATATAGTTTTCTTCTTGGGAGTATAGATGCCGATTTGTTCTCCCGGTAAAATATTTGTTCTAAACCTTAAATCGGAATGACATTTTTGGGTTAAATCACAAAGTAAATACCCGTGTGGTTTTTCAGTCGCATCCAAATTACATTCTACTATAAATTTAGAGTTGTTGGGTGCCAATTGTTTAGAAAGGGCCCCTAATTACATAAGATCTCTTACGGTTTTCATAAGAATCATGTAATGAGCGTTTAAGGAAGCTGTTCTCAAGTTTTTTTCTAATATACAGGGTGTTTCTGATAAGTCTGCCATAAATCAAGGGGCGTGTTCTTTGGGTCAAACTGAGTGGAAAGTGTCAAAGAACATGGGGTGTACAAGAATTTGCAACGAAGATATGGCCCCCCAAACATTGGCCCCTAAAACAAGAAAATATTCGAAAATGTAGACTAAAACAAATTCAGCCTTATCAACTTGTTTAGAAATATGAGACAATTTCAATAGTTTCCCTCTAACATCGTTATTGAACTTTCACCTGGCAGAAGTGTATTAAATGAGTAGAAGTATGCCTACTCTAGTAAAGTAAATTCAAAGTATCATGGTACCTTTCGGTTGGTATTACTTTTATTCTTAACAAGTTAACATGGACGTTACAGGTATTGTTCAAAATGTCCACCAACGGCGTTAAGACAAACATGAACCCGTCTTTCGAAAGATTCTTGGACATGTTGGAAGATTCCTGGCATGTTCCTGATTGTTTGACAACCTTCAATAATTCGTCTTCGCAAGTCTTCCTCATCACGGACTTCATTCTTGTACACGATGTCTTTGAGATGACCCCAAAGATAGAAATCGCACGGATTTAAATCCGGAGATCTGGCTTGGGTTGTACTTGTCCGATGTCCCTCAAGCGCCTGTCAACAGCCTCGAACGTACGACGATTTGGTATGCGTCGTTGCGGAAATTGTTCCTGGTATCGCCGCTGTGCTTCCACTGAATTGCCCTGCGCCAGTCCATACATGAGATGCATGTCTGCATATTCTGCATTGGTATACGCCATACTGTACTACCACACGTTCGTTCGAAGTGATACTGTGACGTTATCAACAACATCGCGTTACTTTAGAGCAAACCACCGTTTAGTTTTTACGTTTGCGTCATGACTGTCAGCATTGTTTTTTATTCACAAACGTAAACAATAAACGGTGGTTTGCTAAAAAGTATTTGGGGTCATCTCAAAGATTTTTTTGACATCGTGTACAAGAATGAAGTCCGTGAATAAAAAACAATGCTGACAGTCATGACGCAAACGTAAAAACTAAACGGTGGTTTGCTATAAAGTAACGCGATGTTGTTGATAACGTCACAGTATCACTTCGAACGAACGTGTGGTAGTACAGTATGGCGTATACCAATGCAGAATATGCAGACATGCATCTCATGTGTGGACTGGCGCAGGGCAATTCAGTGGAAGCACAGCGGCGATACCAGGAACAATTTCCGCAACGACGCATACCAAATCGTCGTACGTTCGAGGCTGTTGACAGGCGCTTGAGGGACATCGGACAAGTACAACCCAACAACGTTCGAGAGCGAGACATTCCAGAAGACACGGAGGAAATCGAGGAAGACGTCCTTGCCATGTTCGATGAGGACCCCTCGACAAGTACCAGACAAGTTGGACGACAATTACATGTTAATCACGTTTTGGTCTGGCGAATTCTCCGCGGACATCAGTTTCACCCGTATCATATTCAAAAGGTGCAAGCTCTTAACCCGGCAGATTATCCAAGACGCATCGACTTTTGCGAGTGGTTTTTTGGCCAGAGTAGAGGACAATCAATTTCCACGGGTCCTTTTAGTAACCGACGAGGCACATTTTTCCCGGGATGGAATTCTGAACTATCACAACCACCACGAATGGCGCCAATTAAACCCACACGCAACTAGTGTTAGAAGTCACCAACAGCAATTTTCTTTAAACGTATGGTGCGGCATTGTCGGTAATCATTTACTAGGTCCGCATTTTCTTCCACCCAGACTAAATGGTGAAGCATATCTCACGTTCTTAAGAGACACTTTACCTGAACTACTCGAGGACATACCGTTAGCATTACTTCGTGACATGTGGTTTATGCACGACGGGGCACCCCCACATTTCAGCCGTGCAGTTAGAGAACATCTTAATGCTACGTTTAATTTGAGGTGGATTGGGCGTGGAGGACCAGTTGCGTGGCCAGCCAGATCTCCGGATTTAAATCCGTGCGATTTCTATCTTTGGGGTCATCTCAAAAACATCGTGTACAAGAATGAAGTCCGTGATGAGGAAGACTTGCGAAGACGAATTATTGAAGGTTGTCAAACAATCAGGAACATGCCAGGAATCTTCCAACATGTCCAAGAATCTTTCGAAAGACGGGTTCATGTTTGTCTTAACGCCGTTGGTGGACATTTTGAACAATACCTGTAACGTCCATGTTAACTTGTTAAGAATAAAAGTAATACCAACCGAAAGGTACCATGATACTTTGAATTTACTTTACTAGAGTAGGCATACTTCTACTCATTTAATACACTTCTGCCAGGTGAAAGTTCAATAACGATGTTAGAGGGAAACTATTAAAATTGTCTCATTATTTCTAAACAAGTTGATATGGCTGAATTTGTTTTAGTCTACATATTCGAATATTTTCTTGTTTTAGGGGCCAATGTTTGGGGGGCCATATCTTCGTTGCAAATTCTTGTACACCCCATGTTCTTTGACACTTTCCACTCAGTTTGACCCAAAGAACACGCCCCTTGATTTATGGCAGACTTATCAGAAACACCCTGTATAGACATCATCTTCTAGCAATCTAGCTCTTCTCAATGATAAATGTATAGAGTGTATAAAACAAATAAACATTTATTTCTCACTCTGAATTGGTATCTCGGTCCCATTGTCGCTTAGATCGTACAAGAGATATTATCTAATCTCCTCAATAAAGACTTCCTTATTAACATCTTACCTCTTTACTTCCATTAGTTAAATTTTTCTTCCTTCGTGGCATGTTTCCGACAAAAAAAAAACATGGCGGCTATCAATCTATATAGCGTATGCGTGCGCTCTTGAAATTTATGACGCAGTCTGTGGGATCATATCATTGCCTGAGACACTGGCGTACCGCCGAACACTACCGAAAAATTGAAAACAACTTACCCCCGGCCGAGCGGAAATTCCGTCGGGCTCGGCGTAAAGATTTTTTGGTCGAATCCCTTTCTGCCTGGTTTTCGTCGTGTTTTCGGTCGAGCGGAAATCTTGCTTAAATGCAGCAGGTGTTATATTGTAAAAGCAGCCCCACTAATGTCAAGTATATAAAACTTAACTTGTTTGAGCGAGTTGCCTCTGATTCTAAGACGGTAATGTGGTAAAATATTTGGGACAGTGATATAGAGATGAACTTAAAACGGCATCATTTAATAACAGAGCTATTTCAATTCGGGGGGTAAGGAGAGTTTTTGAGCTAGGGTTTCGCCAGTCCCCGCCCAGGTGCCTTATTGTGCGCAAACTTTAGCATAGAGTTCTACCACGGCCGCACGGAGGGAGGGTGAAAACCGGCTCCGTTTATTGGCAGGCCCAACTGTGACGTTTCCCCCTTCAACTGATATAGCTCTACACAGGCCCATTTTATTTCAAACTCATTCAATGAAACCTGCTAACGTTCACTTATTATTTAATGCAAAGAGAGATACAAAAATGTTACATTTTAAACGTCATCTGATTCATCATCCGAATCAGTCTGATAATCAATATTTACGGTTTTATCGTCATAGTCATGAGGTTCATTTTCTGGTGTTTCTTCTAAAGAGTTAGGAACTAGGTCACCATTCAGTTAATAGGCCTTTCCGAAATAAACCAAAGGAATCCTGGTGAAAGGTCCGACAGCAGTTAGTTCGAGTCAGTTCCGTTCTAGCAGCAGCCAGTCACACCAAATTTACTCTCACAGTCGCCTTGCGTGGCGTAGCATGGTTTTCACTTGACCGAAAAAAACGACTTTGCAGCTGGACGTCAAACGTCAGATTTGTTTTTCACGTTGTCGCCCAGCGTTATAGCGTTTTCACTTAGCGTGGTTCTAGCAAATAATGAAACCAAGGCTTACCAGATAAACTGAACATTACGCCAATTGCGACCCATCTATTTTCTTTCTTTTCTGTAATCTTTGTGTCAAATATCATAAATATATGGATGGTTACTAACCTGTTCAATAAAACTTTCAGCATTGAACTTCGGCATTCTCTGGGATTTGTACTAGTAACCGACTCGATTAGGAACGAAATAAATAAAAACATGGCGGACCGCGGACGTCTTTTTCCGAACACGCGTGGTTGAAAATGACGTCAAGACTCAAGCTTATTGCTGATTGACTCGCGCATAGCGTTAACGTTGACCGCGACCGAAAAAACAGAAAGCTAATATCGTTACACAACGTAATTTCTGTCCAGCGTAACCATGTTTTTATTCGGTTGTCGCTTGACGTCGGGCGAAAAGTCGTGATTTACGCCAAGTGAAAATCATGCTGTAATTTTATTGGCCGCTTTCTAAGATTTAAGGTCGTAATAGTATTTCTGTACTTTCGTTTGCTTCAAAAACTGTCCTTACCCCCCGAATTGAAATAGCTTTATTTAGAAACGATGCCGATTTAAGTTCATCTCATTTATCAGATTCTCAAATATTTTACCACATTACCTCGTTAGAATCAGAGGCAACTCGCTCTAACAAGTTAAGTTTAATATACTTGACATCAGTGGGGCCGCTTTTACAATATAACCCCTGCTACATTTAAGCTAGATTCCCACTCGACGGAAAACACGACGGAAGCCCGGCAGAAAGGGGTTCGACCGAAAAATCATTACGCCGAGCCCGACGGAATTTCCGCTCGGCCGGGAGTAAGTTGTGTTCTATTTTTTGGTCGTGTTCGACGTTACGCCGGTGTCTCAGGCAATGAAATTAACCCACTGACTACGACATAAATTTCAAGAGCGCACGCATACGCGAGATCGATTGATAGCCGCCATTTTTTTGACCAACGCTTATCGGAAACATGCCACCAAGAAATAAAAATGAAACTAATGGAAGGAAAAAGAGATTAGACGTTAATAAGGAAGACTTTATCGAGGAGGCTAGAAAATATCCCTTCTTGTACGATCTAAGCGAAAATGGGACAAAGATACCAATTCAGAGTGCGAAGTAGATGTTGTGGAAGCCACTCAAATCTGTCACGTGAATCAAATACGTTCAGTCGTAGTGTGAACGGTCTACGCCGGCGTAAGTTAAAATTTCTACCGTCAGCTGTGTGATTTCCGCCGATTTTTTTCGGTCCAGTGGGAATCTAGCATTATGAGGCACGAAGTTGTCATAGTCTGACGCAAGAATCAGGCCGTCAGATTAAACCTTAGCCGCGTATTTTCCAGTCAGATTTTATATTCTGTTATTTAGCACGACCAGATCTATCAAACAACACCGGATTCATACATGTACCTCATGAGATAAGAATTCATACCTCATTTGACCATTTTAACCCCCGTCTGATTTATTGATGGCCCCCTTTGATGACGTCAGATTTCATATATTTGGAATCGCCATTTCCAGCTCTATCATTTGCCACCTTTTTTATTCATGTACCTCATGAGTTAAGAAATCATACCTCATTAGGGTCAAACATGACCCCGCCCCCCTCAAATGCCCCAGCTGTGACGCGTAAGACGGCCAAATCTATTAATGAGCATCAAAACTAAACTCATTCCAATAGTCAGACCTTTTGTACTTTATGAGGTAAGATCCAGGCCACTGGCTCTTGGTCTATTAGCGAAAGGAGACATCAGTCACGTGTCTGCTAGTGTTAGGAGCGGGAGAAGGAAGGGGGGAGTCCGGCGGTGTGTAAATTCGAAACGTCACTTCCTCTTGTCTCGTGATTGGCTATTAGAGCTACGCAAAACGCGTCAGAGCCAGGAGAGTAACACCCAAACCAAATCGACATTATATAAATCTGCATATGATACAGCTGTATATTCATAGTTATATAGATTAATGGTTATAGATACTGAAATGGTTACGATGCTTAATCAAATCCCATACAGTCCTTTTGATTTTTTTTCTTCGCTGTTCATCCTCTAGCTACAGAAATCCTACCCAATGCATTGCAAGCACCTTCTTTCTATCATTCTATCATCTATTGGAAATGAAAGACAAACCAGCGCCGCCAAGCTTTCTGATTTTCCCGCCAATATAGCACCCCCTACAGCTATCATTTTGCAGAGTTCGCCCCTCAATTCGCCTAGTGTGACAGCTTTTCGCTCCTTCATTCGCTTGGATCTATTCGCTTACTTATTCGCGCCTTCAGTTCGCTCCTCCGTTCGCTGCTCAATTCGCCAGGTGTGAACCAGGCTTTAGGTTTAACGACAAAGAAAAACCCGTATCCAGAGGTACCTCTCGGCGCCTCAGTAGCTGTCACGTGACCAAATAACTACAAAGACTTCTTTTCAAAGAGTTTTCGGAAATTCTTTTGACCATTTATTTAGCCAGTAGAACTACATAGGTACGGGTCTATTCACTGATAATAGGCATGCACATTAATAGTATTTGTTTTTTCAATATTTTTAAAGTGGTGAATAAAGTTAGCGCTGCGACAGAATAAGTTTTATAAAAAAGTCCAGGTGCGCGCGCAGAAACGCGGGAGGGTAAAATGCCTTCCATCCCTGCTTTTTCCCACGACTACATATTTTGTATAGAGAACTTTTTGAAAAGGCTTATTTAGTGACCAAACCAAACAATAATTTCGATTCTACCGCCACATTTCCAAATTAATATTCATACATCTTTCTTTGGTCGAAGTGCAGCATAGCAAAAATTTGATACTAAACTAGCTATCGATGTTTTCCAGAATTCTTTTCCTTAATTTTACATTCATCATTTTTACTTACCAACAAAGTAAATTTTCGATAATAATAAGAATTCCCTACATAAGTTAAGGTAAGCTTTTTATCCATGTATTCTATATATATTTTTATTTCCGGCTGGAAATATAATTTGGTTTAGAAATAGAGTAGTGTAATGTGAATTTTATGTTCTTTATTCATTGTGTCAATGACTTTTAGAGTGCTTTAAAAGCATTCGGAGCAGCTAAATTGAATAATAATTTAATAAATTAAATCACTAGTTAATATAGACTAGTTTTAATTCTTGTATTTGTAATCTGTAACTGACACCTTGAAACGGATCGATGGTACGCGCTCATACTGAAATTTTAATCTAAAGGTTTTAGATATTACGAAAATAATTAATTTCGTAAGACTTTATTTGAGTGGAATTTTTCGCGCCAAATCTTTGGTCCTGCCCATTTCGGTTAGAATTGCTTGAAAAGAAAAAAGGGGTAGCGGGGGGTACATTCCCCAACCCTCTCTCGATTTTCTCGTGCCCGCTCGTTTTATATCGTGAACAAGGGCTTTTGAAAACCCAACTTTACCCTATGAAGCCTATTTTTAGTTACCTCGGGAGTGGAATGCGGCCACTCCTGCGTTTGCCTTTCTGGGCCACGACTTTTCACCGCCGATCGTCGCCACAGATTTCAAAGGAGAGGTGACACGACGAAATAATATTTTTAAAGGAGGAGTGACGAGTGAGAGAGTTTTGGGAGAAAAATAAATAATAAAAAAACCATTTTAACTGAAAAGTCCATCTGCGAAAACCATCAGCTGTTTGGATTTCGATTAGAATGTTTACTTTTTGATTAGAATGTTTAGATTTTGATTAGAATGTTTAGATTTTGATTGGAATGTTTTGATTTTGATTAGAGTGTATAGATTTTGATAACAATTTTTAAGCCATCAGCTTTAACCACACATAGCCCAAGTTGTAGCATTTACAAATAAATGGGTTTAAACATGTAACAGGTATTTAGAATATAATATTGGCCGGATAAAGTTAGCAATAGCTCTGTTGAAATTTTTTCAAATCAAATTTAATTTTAAGTTAAGATCGTTCCACCAATGAAGTGTCTTTACTGTAATGTCTTATGTTTTTGAAAGGTTGCAATTTATGACATCAAAATGGTTTTTGCGTGCTCTATTTGTGTTCACCCCAGGGTGAAAAATAGTCTTATAAAGGTTGCAATTTATGACCTCAAAATGGTTTTTGCGTGCTCTATTTGTGTTCACCCCAGGGTGAAAAATAGTCTTATAAAGGTTGCAATTTATGACCTCAAAATGGTTTTTGCGTGCTCTATTTGTGTTCACCCCAGGGTGAAAAAACAGTCTTATAAGTCATGACTAAAACATTTGTTTGTGCTTCACTCGCACGAACCTAATCGAAGTTTTAAATGTGCCTTAGAACCTTGCACACGCATATTTCAAAAATATGTGTCGCTAAAAAGTCATGTTTACCGAAACCACGTAGGAAAAAGTATCGTAACTGTTCCTGAATGTTTAGCAAACGACTCCAATTCAGAATTAGAAGATAGTGAACAATTTGCGGATGAGGAAATAGTGAATAATGATTTGCAAATTAGTGACCTTGAGAGAAGTGCTGCTTTAAGGATTCTAGTAATACGCGAGAAACATAAAATACCAAATTTAGCTGCCATAAGTATGTCAAATAGCTTCACCGATCTATTGAAACAATCAATTGAGGTGTCATTTAACTTACTACTGAAGCCAGGTGACGACGAATCTGGTAGAAATTTCCATGTTAAAAAAATTACCTCTGGGGTTACATCTATTATTAAGTCAGAATACAGGTTACATACATATTGCAAAGAACAATTAAATCTTGTAGAGCATGTTTCGCTTTCATAGCTTTATTCTTTTAATCCATTACTTTTAATTTTGGGAGAGCTTAAATTTTTATAAGTGTTCCGACCGACTGAAAAATCGAAACCATAAGTCCCCGTTCGTGCGTAACTCCAGTCAATAACAAAGTCACTCAGTTTTTTGCTTTAGACGAATTCAACGCTTTATTCAATTCCAATCAACTCAAATTCTTTTATTTTAAACTGTTCCTTTACTTTAACTTTTCCTTTGCATTATTCTTCCGTGGTATCTAAACCTTTTTCATTTATTTTATTTCCTTGGTATCTAAACCTTTTCCATTTCTTTATTTCCATATTATCTAAACCTTTTCCATTTCCATTATTATTTCCTAGGTATCTAAACCTTTTCCATTTCCATTATTATTTCCTAGGTATCTAAACCTTTTCCATTATTCCATTATTTCCGTGGTACCTTTCAATTTTCTAAGTTCATTTTTCAATTTTTAAGTCCGAAGACTATAGCTCCTTGCCTAGGTCTGAGCTTCATTTTTTTAGCCCGACTAAGGACGTCTAGCTTCTTCGCTAGCCCATTCCAAAGTGATTATTCTTTTACGTCCAAGTCAGGACTCCTAGCTAGGTTTCAAAGTTCCATTTCAATTTTCCACCCCCATATTCAAAGTTCAGTTTATGTTTTTACCAATTTGCAATTTTGGCCAGAGCATCGGCCTTTACCCTTATTATTCTATCCCCTCATTTTCTCTTTTATTTATCTTAACTTTCACTTTTTACTAATGCACGTGCATGTCATATAATACTCTGAATCTTTGATCTGTCCTATCCAAGCTAGCAAATTTTATTACTTTGCTTTTCAAGCGAACCGATCCCTTCGGTCAAAGATTCTGTTTAAAGCAGTTATACTTATTTTTTCTTACACAAATATCCGACTAAAGCTTTCTATACTGTTTTTTCAAGGAACGATAATAATCCAAGGTTTACAAAAAATATAAAACACAAATGAATATAAACACAAATGAATACAAACACAAAAAACATGAATATTTTTGCGCGCGCGTGAATTAGGCCTAATTCTTATTAAAACATTCATAAACAAATGCACATCAATTAAAATTCATACACTTATTTTCAACATCCTCCCCCCCTTGAACTACGTTTTAAGTAGTTCAAGGAAGAGAGTTGTCTTTCGTCAAATTTAAATTTCCAAATGATATAAAAGTTGAACGGGTCGACGTAGTCGATTACCGTTTAGCAGTCTTATCATACATGAACGTATGATTTCGTCCCTACCTCTCATTACTTGTTCTATTACCGCTAATTTCCACATTGCTCGTGGTTTCATAGCGTCTTCTATCAAAACAACATCATTTAATTTTAATTCTTTACTCGGTTCACCTTTCAATTGTGTTCGGTGATGAGCCGATCTCAACTCTAGCAAATAATTGGTTTTCCAACGGATCCAAAACCGATCCAAAACAGTTTGCCTGTATTTCAAGCGTTTAACAATTTCGCGTTTTGTTACCGTTGGCACATCTTCATTTGTAAACGTTTGTGATGGTAGAGTTGTCAGTCTTTTCCCCACTAGAAAATGAGCTGGCGTTAATGGCCTTGGCTCTCCTGGGTCTTCATAGATGTATGTTATAGGGCGGGAGTTTATTGTCGCTTCAATTTCAATGAGAAGAGTCTCTATTTCTTCGTATGTTAGGTGGGCTCTTCCTAGTATCTTGCGGAGGGGTTCCTTAACGGAACGCACCATCCTTTCCCAAAATCCCCCCCACCAGGGGGCCCTGTCTGCTATGTATCTCCACTTTATTTTTAAACTTCCATAATATTCCATTGCTTCTGGACTTCTCATTTTTTCTTGCAAGATTTTTAGATCCGCGTCTGCGCGCTTAAAATTTGCCGCGTTATCGCTGTAAATTATTTTGACCACTCCTCTTCGCACAATAAACCGTCGAAATGCCATGAGAAAGGCTTCTGTTGTGAGGTCCGTAACTAATTCTAGGTGGACAGCACGCGTTACTGCGCAGGTGAAAACTACAAAGTAACATTTTTTTTCTGGTTTTGCATATATTGGACCACCGTGGTCTATGCCGCATATTTCGAAGGGTGGAGCTGGGTTGATCCTTGCGTCCGGAAGTGGCGCCATTTCTGCTTTCATAGGCTTGGCTTTATATCGCTTGCATCTTGGGCATGAATAAATGACTTTATTCACTAATTGCCTGATCTTTGGTATCCAATAGTGTTCTCTAATTTCCGTCAATACTTCGCTTTTACCTGCATGTTTCAATCTTACGTGTGTTTGCCATCCAATTAAATATGATAGTTGATGAGTTCCTGACAACATCCACGGGTGTCGCTCTCGGTAAGTCATTTTTACCGCGTCTAAGCGCCCTCCCACACACATGACCCCTTGTTTATCCAAAAACGGGTTCAGTGATGTGATACTTGATTTTCTCGATATTTCTTGTCCATTTTCCAAACATTTTACTTCATCAAAGAAATCTTCTTTTTGCGCTTTCTTCACCCAAAACACTTCAGCATTCATTATTTCTTCCCCTGTCATCGGACCCTTTTTCTTTCTTGTACCTTATTCCTTGTGTTATGGATGAAACGCATAATCCACGCCGTTATGTTTAGGACTTGGTTCAAACTGCTATACTTTTTTAAATTCAATAACCCTTCATATTTCTGTACCGGATTCATATAAGCGACTACTTCTTTCTTTTTTAACTCATCCTGTATTTCAATAGGCAATTCTTGGTTTTCTCCAAAATTATTCTCTTCATTTACTAGATCTATATGTTCTCTAAGCCAAGTTGGTCCATGTAACCAAAGATCGCTTGAGGCGATTTCTTCTAGAGACTTCCCTCGAGTTGGAAGGTCAGCGGGGTTTTCTTTGCCCGGACAATGATGCCATATTTCTGTTTCCGTTCGCGTTTGTATTTCGCGCACTCTGTTTTGGACAAACTGTTTCCATCGGCTAGGAGATCCGCGGATCCATGCTAATACTATTTCCGAATCTGACCACATTATTCCTTTTTGTGGTTTAATTGTCAACGTGTCCATTAATGTATTGTTCAATCGAGCGCCTATTAATGCACCCATCAGTTCTAGCCGTGGTATTGTTAATTTTTGATTCCCCAACGGGGTTACTCTTACTTTAGACGCGATCAGTATTGAATTAATTTCACCATTAGGATACATACATTTTAAATAGAACACTGTCGCATATGCACGTTCGCTTGCGTCTACAAAACCATGCAATTCTATTGCTTCTGGTTTCAAATCTAATTGATTTTTATAAAAAAACCTGGGTATTTCAAATTCTATCAATTTTGATAGTTCATTACACCAATCATTAAATTTCGTTTCTAAGTCTTTAGGTAAATCCTCATCCCAGTCTATTTTTCTAACCCACAGTTCTTGAAATATGAATTTTGCCCGGATTGTGAACGGGGCCAATAAACCCATAGGGTCAAAGATACGTGCGACAGCTCTCAGTACTCCTCATTTAGTATTTTCTTTATTTATCATAAATTCCAAAAGTGACGTAACTTTATAAGACAAATTGTCTGTCATTTCATCCCATAACATCCCCAAAACCTTGGTATTTGTAGGATTAGGTAGACCTTTCTGTTCCTGACTTTTATCATGTGACCCCCACTTAGTTCTTATTTCACTCGAATTACTTCTTATTTTTCTCAAATTCATTCCCGCTTCTGACAATATCTTGGTTGCATCATTGATCAATTGGTCTGCCTCATCGGGGTTATCCTTTGTCGTAACCATATCATCAACATATCTATCTTTTTCTAAACTTTCACTTGCCGCGGGGTATTTTTCTTTTGTTTTCTCTAAGTGGTGTAAAATGGTCGCATTCAATAGGAAGGGCGAAGTGGTTACCCCAAAGGTGACTTTAGTCATTCGATACTCTACTAAATTTTATTTTGTGGGTGATCTAACCCCTCAATCCAATGAAAACGCAAGGCGTTCCTGTCTTTCTCCGCGATCCCTATAGTGTGAAAGGCTTTGCTATGTCCCCCGTTATTCCTACTTTTTTCTCCCTAAAGCGCACCAATATGCGAAAAAGGTCCGGCAGTAAATTTGGTCCTGCCTCCAAACAATCATTTAGCGAGGGCATGCCTTTTGCGTGAGAAGACGCGTCCTGAACAATTCTTAACTTTGTTGTATCTCTTTCCTCCCTAAACACTCCCTGATGTGGTAAATAGTATAATGGTCCCTTTGGTGGGGGGTACTCAAACTTACTTGGGACTCTTTCAATTATTCCTGATTCTAGTTGCTCATGAATAACCTCATCATACGCTTTGAACTTAATTTTTTGATCAAATTCCAAGTTCGCCTTTTTGCTACCTCATAATTATCACGTAGAAATTGTACTTCCGTTTTCCAGGGTAAAGCTACTTCATATTGTCCATTTTTATATTCAATGGACAATATAAATGGCATATTCATAATGAATATGGCATTATATTGCCATATTCAAAGTTCAGTTTATGTTTTTACCAATTTGCAATTTTGGCCAGAGCATCGGCCTTTACCCTTATTATTCTATCCCCTCATTTTCTCTTTTATTTATCTTAACTTTCACTTTTTACTAATGCACGTGCATGTCATATAATACTCTGAATCTTTGATCTATCCTATCCAAGCTAGCAAATTTTATTACTTTGCTTTTCAAGCGAACCGATCCCTTCGGTCAAAGATTCTGTTTAAAGCAGTTATACTTATTTTTTCTTACACAAATATCCGACTAAAGCTTTCTATACTGTTTTTTCAAGGAACGATAATAATCCAAGGTTTACAAAAAATATAAAACACTAATGAATATAAACACAAATGAATACAAACACAAAAAAATGAATATTTTTGCGCGCGCGTGAATTAGGCCTAATTCTTATTAAAACATTCATAAACAAATGCACATCAATTACAATTCAAACACTTATTTTCAACAGGAGCTGGTAACGAATCTTTTCTTGACAGTTCCTCACCAAGCTCTTTTTTTCGTGTTCCACAAACACATCAAAAACTTTGTTCTCATAACCTAGGTTTTTGTTATATATTCAGAGAGGTAGATAAAAATGTCCCCAATGTTTTATTCATACCCAATATTTTATTTGGAACCGACGTATTGGGGAAACTGTCCGTCTTTAATTACAGAAAAATTATAATTTTGACTTCTTGATGGTGTGTTGTAATTAGTTGAATATGGTTTTTCGATTTGGGTAATGTGAAAGGTTGATCCTGTTGACACTAACTGATACTAATGCGATGTACCATTATCATATTAATGCAATTATTCATGATGTTGTTAATTATAACGAGTATCACGCAGAGCCAAAGTATGCACAACTTGATAAACATAATTTAAAGGCAATCTACTGTTGATCAAGGCAATATTTATCTCATGTCTGTCAACGAATGGAGTCGGTATTACAAATGTTCATCCAGCGCTTGGCAACAAAGGAGAGAAGATAAATTCAAAACTGCCAAACCTAATAGAGCCATATCAGTTGTGACGTTAGTGCCTAGGTAAAACGTCACGGGCTTAGCTTTGGTAGTTGGCGGCCATGTTTGGTACCGCTTTGGGTCTACGGGCAAGTAGCATGGGTGACGTCACACCAAAGCTTCTGACATGTTTTTTCGAGGCTCCCAAGTCCCTGACTTACACGACCACCATTCTTCCAATGAGATGTTTTTGTAAGTTTAAGGTATTCAACTCCGTGTATGAAAGATGTCAAATCATTGAGGAAATTAATTTAGCATCTGCCGGCGATTACGCTGGAAAATAACGTGTTTCGCAATGATCATGCGCAGTTATAACTAACAACGAAAAATAGGCACGTGACCCGCAACGTTGCGCACACTTCTATACTGAATAAAGTTCTATTAATGTAACACACCAAATTCCCCTTATCTGTCCAGTAGAGCTGAAAGAGCAGTACTACAGTAGTCCCCGCCCTTAAAGAACATCCACATGCAAGAAAACGTTACATCCAATGCATTTATTTGAAGTTTTATTTATTAAGGCATATTATTAGATATAATTTGGTTTATTGCTAGAAATCGATTAATGAGGGCTTTTTGCCTTCGACCGCTTTAAACGCTACGGATATGGTGTTGCTACTATATAGGGTATTCTCATTTGTTGCTAATTATTAATTAAAGTGTTAGGGAAAAGCTTCGGAGCGGACTCTTAACTGGAATGGTAACAATCCTGAAAATAACGATATATATATATATTTAACGGTATATTTTCGAAAAGGGGATTTTCATTACCGTAAAAACACTAATGGTGTAATCCTCGAAATACAGCGGGTCAATATCTGGGTTTTCTTCTTTTACAACGTGACGTAGAAAACACTTTGTGAGATTCGGAATATCCTGAAATTAAATATATCTGGAATTAAAATTATTTTAATATTGAGTAACTCGATTAGTGTCACGTGAAGACAGGCACTAGTTCGACGATGGCATTTCAAATAATGGGGATAAGTTCAATTTAAGGTATTGCAACAACCTATTAAATTTCTTTATGCATAGTTTTCAGACTTGGAGGATTAATACCATTTACAACAGGAGACGAGGCTACTTGGTACATCACTTTGTCCGCAAAGTTGCCTTGGTCTCCTGGTGTAAATGTTATCAACCCTCGTAGTCTGAAAACTATGTATAGGCAAAACAAAATAAAGAGCTATCATTTGTGCTTGTAATACAGCGCGGTTTTTGTCAGCCATATTATTGGCTTTCAGCTTTTCCAGCGCAGTTAACCCACCAATAAGGCCGCCTATAAATTCCGTCACGAATCTTAGCTCTCCCCTAACTGAAAACTATTTATTGCACTTGCTATTACGTTTGCAGAGCTGAAATTCCCT
Organism: Phalangium opilio; assembly: GCF_054372755.1. Classification (NCBI taxonomy): domain Eukaryota; kingdom Metazoa; phylum Arthropoda; class Arachnida; order Opiliones; family Phalangiidae; genus Phalangium; species Phalangium opilio. The sequence goes on from NW_028324185.1 coordinate 4,200,921, forward strand.
CTAAGTGAGGTTTATGTATTTCTATAAAATTTTAATTCTTAAACTAAACAATGTTTATGGTTATTGCACATGAATTGTCGAACGGCAATCTCGTTGTATCTGCCAGTATCGCCAATGTTCTCGCTGCAACATTCGAGAATGGTTTGGCCAGCTAGAATATGATTAGTTTTCCTTTGTCTCTAATTTACACTTCATAGGAAACTTTTATTGGCCAAATACTCTTAGCTTACCGAATAGGCGTAGTTTTCTAACTTACAGTTGTGAAAGTTTCCTTTTGAGATCCAGCATAACCCTCTGAAAATATATATGCACCAAGTATGTATAGATTTCTTCTACTTGGAATATTTTTGGCCAAATACTCTTAGCTTACCGAATAGGCGTAGTTTTCTAACTTACAGTTGTGAAAGTTTCCTTTTGAGATCCAGCATAACCCTCTGAAAATATATATGCACCAAGTATGTATAGATTTCTTCTACTTGGAATATTTAACAGGTCATTTTCTGTACTTTCATGCTCGAATTAAAGGGGAGGATTTGTAGAAACCGTCACCCTTGATGTCATGCATAATGTATTTGAATCCGCGTGTCGCGAGATATTGACTTAGCTAGATACCTGTGCCTTGACTAACGCGTTATATGAGTGCCGAACCCGAGTGTAATCCCAGTTTTCTGGTCGTGTTCTGAACGAGTAGATCTTGGATCGACGGTTGTTTTATATGGTTGAATATGAGCCAATGAAACGCGAGGAAGGAGAAGCGGGCGATTTAACAAAGTTTTAAGCCCTTCCCCTTACCTTCAGTCAGGTATTAGTATGGGGTCTACAGCCTAATAAAGATTGCAAGTAGACTAAGTCTATACAGTTCTGTTTCAACTTATTATATGATTAGAACCCTTATGATTAGAAGCTATGTCCGCACTAGGGCAAAATATTCGCTGAGCTCGCTACGCTCATCAAATACGCCGACAAAAATCGCCTGTACACACTAGGATAAGTTCGCGCCTAGCGTACCTAGCTAAGACGGCGAGAGAGAGAAAAAATGTTCATCGAGCTGAACTTTTTACGTCGATCTCGCCGGCGTAGGCGACGTACAACCAATTAGCGTCCATCTCTTGGTCACGTGGGATAAGTTCTGTGAATATATCGAGGAAGAAAAATGGCGGGCACTTGGAGTAAAGTGAAGCATTTAGGGTAAAACAGCCTTTTTACCGTCATAAAACTTAATGTTTTAATATATACCATTGTTCGCCCACACTTGTCAATACGGCTAAAGTTGAGTTAAAGCGTGTGAAACAAAGTTGACTAACCAAGTGTATACTTTAAATGAAGATTATGGAATTGAGCTTTTTAATTAGCTTCTCTTCCACCAACAATTGCGGCAGCAAAGGAACATTCAAATAGAGACTGTTTATCACCAAGTTCCAACGTGCCTTGGAAGCAGCCTAAATGCTAGAGAATGGGGTTGGAGACAGGTAGGATCTGAACTCAAACCAGTCGTTACCACTCTACAACCTGCTCCAGCTGAGCTTCTGCAGATGATCCCTCGTAAATGCAAGGAAGTCTGTGATTTGAAATGTGAATGCGGTAAAACTGGTCCAGTCTGTTCTTCAGTTTGTAGACAATGCAAGGGAGTATCTTGTTCAAATGAACATAGAGATTTTGAGGCTCAACCTCTAGTAGAGGACTATGATTAAACTTAAGCTTAACCAATATTGATAAATATACTAATATAAAGTTGGTAAACCAAAATAAACCTCTCCGACACGAGACGCAATTAATAATATTAAGAAAATATAATTGATATTAATTACTTTAGTCGTCAGTAGTTTAACGTAATCTACTGAAGTCGTTTTAAGAAACTTAATTCCTAAAATAATTTTAAACATAGCTATTGTTGACGTTTGAATTCTAGCGTATGCCTCTTTAACAATTTTTGGAAATTAAGGGTATATAAGGCGATTGATTCACAAGAATGATAAGAAATCCGCAATTGCATGAACCTTTGATTGAAGCCCTGCAATTGGGAGGCTAGACGTTTTTCGTAACCCTAGCCGATCGCCACGCACTTCTTGATCCTAACGTTGGGAGTAGAAGCTAAACGTTTGCTCCGATTTGCCAACTGGGGACGCGGTGACCGACACACAGACAGACACCCCCCCCCCCAACACACACACACGTCCAGTATAATACCTCTCCGTGACGTCATCGTCACTTAAAGAGGTAAAAATATAGTGGGAATAATATATTTTAGGTTTAAAACCCTCTTTGCATTTATTTCGCTTGAAACCGTTTCGAAATACTCAAAAATTTGATTTAGTCTCTATGGCTCAGTGGTAGAGTGTCTTACTACTGTGTCAGCGACCCGGGTTCGATTCCCGGGTCTAACCTGAAAAAATTTTAATTAATATAAAATCTCTAACCGACCTCAGAGCAAACTAAAAGCCTATCGTATACTACGATGTGGCTAAAAAGTTAAGATAGTTAGTACAATGTGGCAGTGGCTACTTTATAAACCGAATTACGATTAGTAGCCCAGGAATTTTAGGGTTTGAACATAAAGATGCAAATTTGTACATGTGTTATTTTCGACCCAACAAAAAATATACTAAAAGTCCCCTGCTGTAGAGCGCGAGCTTTCGCCGCCATCTTGGAAAATGGCCGCCGGGAATGCCAGCTACAATGTATTCCACATTCTTCTTCAAAAATTATGAAAATTGGTACATTTTATGATTGAGACCATATGAACATCATAGAAAAATTTTACAGCTCTGTGTTCGATAGTTTGGTCGCCATATTGGAAAATGAACGCCAAATATTGAACCCATTCATGAGATAGTTTGGCCACCATGTTGGAAAATGGCCGCAGGGAATGTCATATAGATACAGTATATTATTCATAAATTATGAAAATTGGTAAATTTATTGTTGAAGACCGTGTAAACATCATACTTGAATATTGAAGACGTGCTGCTGATAGTTTGGGCGCCATCTTGGAAAATGACTGCGTGAAATGCCAAATATATTACCGATATATAAATTTTTCGATATTTCTTTACTGAGTAGATGATTTTCATGAACGTATTAAACACCATAAAAATAACTATTTCCAAATCTAAGTTATCGACCCAATTTTCAAAAATGGTCGCTGAAAGACTACTATCCTAAAAATCTGAAACACAGAAAAGCAAAGCTATATTACTCAGATGTTGATGACGGAATATCGTTTAATATGGGGTTTTTACATTCTATTGTAGTTAAGGATTAGATTTAAGACACGTTTTGAACATTTCATTCAAATTTATCGTGATCCTGAAGATTTTTATTTTGTCGCCATCTATGATGGGTCAAAATATTACGGACACTTATGAGACATAAAACGGAAAATTAGCTCCGCCTTCGTCGTCGCAATTTTTCGTCGTCGTCTCGCCTTCACCCTCTTTAAACTACTCCCCTATCACAAGCGACTTTGTTGCCATCTATGATGGAGTCAAAATATTACGGAGCTTCGGTGCTCTAGCGTAGTGGTAGGTTGTAGTAAGTGGGTTCGAGCCCTACTGCGGGAGATTTTATTATTTTCTTTAAAAATAGTTATTAAATAGTTATTAATTTTTCTAAATAATTGCATAATTTCACTTGGTAAAAAATTATTTGAATATTCATGTAAATTCACTCATTATTTTACAGAAGAAAAACTATTAAAAGTAAATATATAATCCATTGGGTAGGATTTTACTTTATTTAACTAACCCAACCAACACTTGATTCTGATTAATTAGACCACGGGGAGGTCGAAAAATAGTGAAAAAATTCTAAACCCGCCGCAACTTGGTCAAAAATGTTTTTGAAATTTGAAAATTGCATGTACTTACCGCCATTAAGACCGCTACGCGCCTAAACGCATTCTGCCCTCAATCTTGAAAAACTCCTCGGGGGGGGGGTAAATATAATAACAAGGACTCGCCACGGAAATCAGGGAGCTCACACTGCGGAAATATAGCTATGAAATTTTAAACACCCGCTGAAACATTTACAATTCTCATACCAGGATAGAAAAATATTTGAAGCAAGCTCCAATTTTAAAAATAAACAACGATATTTTGCTAAATTGCGTAGATTATTTCGGAACTAAATGAAGATAAACAATAATATTTTGGAAAAGGCGTAACATTATTTGGGAAATAAATTAAGATAAACCACAATATTTTGGAAAAGGTATAATATTATTTGGGAAGTAATTGAAGATAAACCACAATATTTTGGAAAAGGCGTAACATTATTTGGGAAGTAAATGAAGATAAACCACAATATTTTGGAAAAGGCGTAATGATATTTGGGAAGTAAATGAAGATAAACAATAATATTTTGGAAAAGGCGTAATGTTATTTGGGAAGTAAATGAAGATAAACAATAATATTTTGGAAAAGGTCTAATATAAACCCGTGTTGGTTGGGTTAGTTAAATAAAGAAAATCCTACCCTAAACATGGTTTGGACACTGAAGACCAACCAGGTAGTGGTGAAGTTTAACTTATTTAAAAAATAATTTGGATAAATAGCTTATTTAGTTAGGTCGGTGAACTTCAAATTTTTTAACCAATTATTTGGATAAATAGCTAGTTTATTATTCTTAAAGTTAAACAATATTCACTCACAATCACCAGAAAACAGCCGGCACACTCGCATAGACTACCCAATTTCCCGCCGAAAATACCGCGCTAAACTTGTTTGAGTTGTTTCCTTCTCACGGTGGGGGTGGGTGGACGCCGGGAGATCATAAGCTATAGCCGTTAACTCAGGGATACTTATCCTGGAATTAGACATGAGAGATGGAGCTGGAGTTCCGTTGTCTGCTACAAACTACCACCAAGGAGTAGTATTAGTGTATACCTAGTCGAAATTAAAGCGTTACTAAAAAAACATTCATTTTTGCTCCAAGAAATTACTCCATTAAAAGTGGCAATGAAAATCGACATAAGATTTCAGAAAATGTAATAGAAATTTAAATCACTAGTATTTTTTAAAGTGATTATGTCATATATTAGGTTATACGCTACTAACGATTGGACACAATGGCTCGATGCGGGCCACTCAGTCGACATTCTTCACTTAGATTTTAGTAAAGCTTTCGATTATATTCCCCATATTGCCCTCCTATCGGCCCTCTACGATGCTGGTGTGGTGGGCGGTGCTCTCAACTGGCTTTCCCAATACCTCACTGGCCGCAAGCAGCGCGTAGTTCTCCACGGAATCACGACTGATTGGCAGTGCATTGATAAAGGGGTCCCACAGGGCTCCATTTTAGGACCATTGCTTTTCAATGTGCTCATTAACTCTATGCCTTCAGTTGTTGCAAGCTCTTCCTTAGTCCTATTTGCTGACGATACAAACTCTACCATCTTATCCATAATTCAGCTGACAGCGCAGCCCTCCAACGCGACCTCGAAGCGGTTTTCCATAGGGGTAGTGTTCACGGGCTAACATTTAACATTGCGAAATGCAAGATTCTCCACCTTGGCCGTAAAAATCCATTATTTGATTTTACGATTAATAATTAGGCCCTATCTATGTCCACCTGCGAACGTGATCTGGGCGTCCTTATAGATCACCTGTACTAGCTGTGATGGATCAGAGCACAAGGGCTTCTTGTGGCAAAGGGGGCCCGAGTTCGGTGTGCCGGTTCGGGAGTTGCTTGGGTTCGCCCTTGATTCAGACCGTTCCTTGCCCCGTTCCCTGAAGGTTTTGCTCGGCCACTTCGCCCCCGCCCAGGTGTTGCCTTAATTGGCTCACAACGCAATTGGCAACCCTCTGAGGGTCGCGGATACATTATTTCGGTCGTGTGGCACTGATGTGCTTGGAGGGAAATCCTCCGTCCCCTCGAGCCTCCTGCTGCCTGTCACCGACCACCTTCTGGCTGGGCTCGCCGCTGACGGTGTCCCGCTTCTGTCACCTGCTCAAGGGGCGTTTGTCGGGTCCGCTGGCCAATCCCGTGTCCCTTGACGGCGTTTGTCGGGTCCGCTGGCCGATCCCGTGTCCCTTGACGGCGTTTACGCAGGTTCAATTTGGAATATGATGAGCCCCCAGCTAGGTGCTGCGCCTAATCAAGGCCTCTGACATGCAATTATTGTGAAAAAAATTCAGACTGACGAGATGAATATGAACGAACAGTTAGAGATTTGTCTTAAATCTAATCTTTAACAACACGAGAATGTATAAACCCCCATATTAAATTTTATACCCTAATCAACATGTTGAGAATTACAGATTTGAATAACTTTTTTTTCTCTCAGAATTTAGGGTAATAAATTTCGAGTGGCCCTTTTTAAAGATGGCGTCGATAAATATCGACTTGGAGATGGCTATTTTTTGGTGTTTATTACGTTAATGAAAATCATCTACTCAATCAAGGAATTTCGGAAAGATTTATATGTTTGAAATATATTTAGTATTTCTAGCAGTCATTTTCCAAGATGGCGCCCAAACTTTCATAAGCACGTCTTCAATATTCAATAGTGATGTTTAGACGGTATTCAACATAATAATTACCAATTTTCATAATTTATGAATAATTTACTGTATCTAAATGACATTCCCGGCGACCATTTTCCAGCATGGCGGCCAAACTATCTGATAAATGGCTTCAATATCTTACAATGAGGTTAACACAGCTCTGATTATAATATCTATCAATTTTCATAATTTTGAAACAACATGGTGAAATATACTGTACCTAGCCATTACGGCGGCCATGTTCCAATATGGCGACCAAACTGTCGAAGACAGAGCTGTAAAATTTTTCTATGATGCTCATGTGGTCCCGGTCATAATGTGTACCAATTTTCATAATTTTTGAAAAAGAATGTGGAATACATTCTAGCTGGCATTCCCCGCAGCCATTTTCCAAGATGGCGGCGAAAGCTCGCGCTCTACATTAGGGGACTTTTAGTATTTTTTGTTGGGTCGAAAATAACACATGTACCAATTTTCATCTTTATGTTCAAATGTTCTAGGTCAAACGCTAAAAGTCCTAAGCTACTCTCCTCTATTTTTCTGCTAACTGGATGTATTTGCACGAACAGGGCTCTTCCTTCGACTTTTGGAAGGGTACTTTGTTGCACAGTAAGTACCAACAACCAGCAATTTGTGCTCCCTGGTACCACCCTGCGCCACGCTCCTCGAAGAAATGAATGACATGACGAAGAACTGAAAAAAAAACCTATCGATTTCTGAGTAACGTGGAGAGGGGATAGCCGCGAAAATCGGGGAATGGAGAAAGGAGATTTTGCCTACGTGCTCTACCAAGCAGGGGTATTGTAGAAGGGATAAGACACATTAACTAGAAAAAGCATTACATTCTTTTGCCATAGGAAAAGTTTAATATTGTCATTAATAAAATAAAATATATAATTGGCGACTGAATGAAATTAAAAGATATAAAATGGAGACAACATTTATATTTTAAATTTAAATCGAAGTGTACGTTGAAGATAAATGATTCAATATTTTAATAACTAATTACACTCAAAGCTATGAGCTGCTGCTAATGTTTTTTTTAGGTTTCAATTGGGTCAGTGGACCGCGGCAAGGATGCGATTTATCAGGATTCAGTATGTGTTTAAACAGGGAAGGAAATGAGGTTTACTTGGGAGGTGACGGAAGGGGTGTGGGGGTCACGTCATCTCCGGCGGAAACGGGGCAGTCGGCACCTATAGGGTAGCAGCCGACATGTGTATTATTCCCTCAAACTTTGCCGCCCAGAAGTGCTGCTAATGTTCTTAATTCAAGTTTAACTCTAATTAAACTACTTAGATACTTAAAATTGGACTTACCCTTTGGGAACCTCAAAAAACCAATGAGAGTATTTCTTTCATCTGTAATTGCTTAAATTTTAATTAATAAGGCCGCATAATACCATACCAATCCCTATTGTATTTAAACTAATTCGTAACTTAAAACTGGATTTCAACTCTTAGGAAACCTGAAAATCATAAAAACATTCTCATACAACTTTTATTTTTAATAATTAAGGTCTTTTCACTACACCAATCGCCAAACAAAACAATATTAAATTAACTATTAAGTTATATATAAATTTCGCGTAACACGACGTTTGACAATATCAAACGACGTGTTACGAAAAATTTTAGACAGTTACCGAGACTAAAATTCAATCAATAATCGCAAAGTATTGAATTTTAACGCAATTATCTTTAGTTCCATGCAATTGTTACACTGAAGCAGTGGTTAACTATAGGCTAGGTCAGATAGGCTAAAAAAAGGGCTTGACTTAGAACGACAGTGGGAACATCACTGGTATCCGTATCAGAGTAGAACGGGAAACAAGCGACGAGAACAATAAGCCCGACTTTTTAGTCGAGAAAATGAGCGTTAAGTTCTCGCTAATGACTTATTAATACGTGAAACGAACACAATTTCCAGTAATCTTGTCATACGGCATTCTCAAAAAAAGAATAGGGGAAAAAGGGACTTTTCCTGAAAAAATTAGGGTAAAAACGGACCTAAATTTTAAAAGTAGGAACCAAAAAGGGACCACTGGTAAAACAAAATGATATCTTTATTATGTGAAAATATCACAAATATTTTTAAATATCACAAACAATTAGGAACCTAATGCTCTTTTCTTTTTTTCTCGACAAAAAAGGATATTATTTCTGACTTTCTTTTGTTTATATTCTTATTTAGACTTGACATTTCACTTGCTTGTGAAGGGCATTCTGATCGTTTCTTAGTTATGCACTCTATCATGCTTTGAGCTAAACTTATCTCCGATAAATCCTTTTTCTTTAAACCTTTTTTCAGTCTCTCATTGGCTTCCATCAAAAATTTATCTAAAGAAACTTCGTTTCTTGTTAATTCTTTTTGCTTTTCAGAAAGTTGTTCTTCTAGTGACTTAATGCTTTGTGCGGTTTTCTTCATTTGGTCTTCTCTCTGTTTTTGCTTCGCAGCTTCCTCCTGATCTTCTTTTTTCTTTTGGTCAGCCGCCTGTTTTAATTCTCGCTCTTTGACTAAATGCAATTTGTAATTTTGATTAGCATTACCAGCTAGTTTTATCAAAGATTTTGTAATAGGGTCTAGCTCTGGCTTATTATTAAACTGTTTTAAACCACATGAAACCGTCAGTCTGGCATTTAAGGTCTTTAGTGACATTGATGCTTTGTCGTCGGTTAAAAAGTGGCTGGATCTAGAAAACACACGTTCCACATCAGCGCTGCCGTGAGACAAAGTGAGACTTGCTTTGTAAGGGTCGACACATTTGGGTACTTAATTTCGTCTAAACTATTTTTTATATCACTTTAGTAAGCCCAATAGTTTTCAATTCACTGAGATTTAACCCACGAAGGAGGATCTTCTTCAACTTGTAACAATTTCCACTCGTCAAGAAGCGTATCAGTTGGAAGCCTTAAGGAATGAAGCTACTTTGGTTAAGACGATGATACTTCGTGGTTCTGTTCTCTCAACAGGCTGTAAAAAGCGAAAATGTTTCACAATACTTTGAGAAACTGGAGTTTTTTCATGATATGTTTAGATGCTTCAGTATAACACTTTTGAGCGCAGATTAGGAACTCGAGTTGAGATTTTTCAGAAACTTTGGATAAACATTCTCCGACATTTTGTCCACATTCAATTTCCTTCCTCGAAAGTAGGTTAGCTTCAAGAGTGACCAGAGTTTCTTCATATTTTGTACCTTTTTTAACACATCTTTCTTGATGAAGCGACCAAAAATGGTTAGTAGCAAATTCCTTATTTCATCGTAAAGAATGTGAATGAGTGTTTCTCCTCGTTGGAAGTATCCGGTAAATTTTGAAAAAACCTTCGCGAATGAAATCACAAGATAAAGGCTTGATTTCATCGTTGGGTTTTTAATTGACTGAATAATAGTTTTGTATTTGGCATTTTAAATTATCTTTGGCTGATTCTTGGGTAAATAAACCAAAGCGTACTTTTCCATGGCAGGCCATGGCTCAATGACGCGCTCACACGTTGGTGCGAAAGTCAGCCATCGAGAAGGAATGTGCTTGATGAACATCCGGACAATAAAGTTTAAAAGTAGTACAATGATAGTACAAAGTCTGAAGGATTGACGTTAAGTTGCTCTATACCCATGTTGTCTCTTTTTGACCAATATTTCGTTGATAGATCTCCAAACGGTCTTACTAAAATTAGGCCCATCACTACCAATCATTAGTAGCAGGCAATTGAGTATTATTTATCGCAAGCATAATATTTTTTGATAGCTGTTCGCCTTTAGCGTGCCCCATAAACATGATTTCTAAATGTTTCACGACGACAACGCTTTGTGATTTTCACCAATATCTTAAAGCAATTTGTAATTCTTTTTTACCTTCAAGTTCGTCATCTCGTCATACTGAATTGAGTAGTAGGAACCACAGGTATCATTTAGCATCATATCTCTGAAGTATGGGCCCAAAGCTTCTCTGACTAAATAGCTCAATTTGGTTTCCCCCATTGAAAATTGACTAGGAACTGCATCGCCAAACATGGCTTTGAATATTTCGAATATACCGTTACACGATGCAGCAGACCAATTGGAAACAACGTTTTTCATTACCCATATAAGTTCCGCTTTTCTGGCAGAATCGGTTTCACTAGGTTTAATAATGATGCTTGTATGATCCCTTCCACCTGAGGAATGGCTTGAAGTTGTAGCTGTACTAGTACTAGTTAATCGCAGTTGACGTTTTTCAAGGGAAGCTTTGACATTTTCTTTGTGTTAAGCAGTTTCAGTGTGTTGATGTAGAGAGAAGTAACCTTTGAGATAACTGAATGACTCTGCACATACAATGCAAAAAGCTTGTTTATCATCAAGATCTGACCTCATGGCCATTTTTGTCCGTTTTAAGAAGCCAATCGGAAAAATGTGGCTTAAAACAGCATCACCGAACAATGATTTCCCGCTCTAAAAAGTCTATTTCGTCTGCTATGGTTACTAACTAACGACACTGAAATCAGTTCAATTCTAACTATATTTGTATACGTTTCCCGTTTACCCCTAAGCGCATTGCTTTCTCGCATTCTCTGATTCTCTCTATGGTTAACCCCTCCCTCTCTTCCCCGTCACGATCGCTAAGAATCAGGGGTTTATAACCAGGGATAAGACTGTAAAGTATCAAAAATACCAAGAATAAATAGGAATCTAAGTGCAGCATAAACAATTATTCTTGTTATCTCTCATTGCCTGACTACTAAATAAATACTTTTTCTGATATTTATGATTATAGGGTGATTTAAGGACCGAATACCAATTTTAGGATAGATTAAGGACCTTGCAGGGAAATAGGAACTTTTAAGGACCTGGTGGGAGCCCTACATTACTATATACAAAAGCCAGGGAATGAGTTTAAAATGCGCAATTATGGATTTGGGATCAAATTTATTTGGAACTGGCATGGCGTATGTTGCTCTATCGCGAGTAACATCCTTGGTCGGTCTCCATATCTTGCAATTAGACCCGAATAAAATTATGGCAGATGGATGGGCCATCGTGGAGTATAACAGGCTGCGTCAAAAACACAGACCTGATCTGCCATTTATAGAAATAACGGAGTCGGAAGTAAAGAGAGGTAAAAAAGGCCCGCGTCGAAGAGTGTTTTAGAAGGTGAAGGAGAGCAATCTGGCGAAACGGCAAAAGAAAAACCAAAAAAGATCAGAATTGGTCTTCAGAGTATAGACATTTCATTTTTCCCTTGAAAGGATTTGAAAATGGAGATGGAGTAACGTGCTATACGCAAAAAGCGTTTTGTAATAGCTGTTACTGATTCCGGAATTAAGAAACATAACTAAAGGTCATAATGGATCATTGAGCAATAAGCCTATTTTGACTTGCCTTCGTAACACTAATGAGCATGTTGAAAATTCAAATACGAGTTCCTGCGACGACGGTTTCGATTTGCGAACGGCTGTTGGTCTGCCTTTTACCAAAAATCAACAAGCAGATGCTAGTGAATTCTTGTGGGTTCTCTTGCCGAAATTAAGCGAAGAAATGGAAACTTCTGACTCTAACTCTCTTCAAGAATTATTATGTCAAAGATCGCTTGCTCCTTTTAGACATTCAGTGGAATATTTCAAATACTCAATATTGATCAATCAACACGCACTCCCTTCAAAATAATTATTGTTATTATTACACTTGAAGTATATTAAAATGGCTGTCTTAAAAGTATTTTTATGATGAATGTAACATAAAAAAATAAAAAAACTTAAAGCAATTAATTGCTTTTATTATATCATATTTTGATGATTTATTACTATTTTGTTCTTAAAATCCTTAGTTTTAAAATAAAAATTTAGAAAATGTTTGGGTCTAGTGCTCATTTTACGTAGGCCTTAAATTGCTTTAAGTTAATTTAATTTTAGCGAGCAAAGATAAAATTTTTGCGTTCCCTGGGTTTTATTTATTTAAATTCCATCGGGAAAAACCCAATTTGCGGGTTTTTTGGTCGAATGGGATTGGGTTCGGTTGATTGGGATTCGGCGCAATGCTACTGAAGCGCTAATTGCGAATATAAGGCTCAACTATTCGTGATAAATCGGTTTGTAAAACAATTACCGAGGCCTAGCTATGCGGTATTCGATTTGGAATGAACTACTCGATTCGGTATTTGACAAGGACAATTTTTTGGCATTCGGTAACCGGTTCGATATCCAAAAAGTGGTTTTCCCACACCCCTAGTTTTAATGCATTAAAGGGAGTAACATCCTTTTTCTCTCCGTCTTCTCTGATCTCCATGAAGATGATAAACATTTCCACACAGATTCACAGCCTCTTTTGGCGCTTCCCCTCACAGTAAATCAGATATTTGTATGGCGTCTATGGCCTCTTTAAGATTCCAAGTCGTAAATCTATGTATTCGTGATTAAAGAGATATTATTTTTGCGCCCATATAGGAACTTGACAGCCAATATTGACGTCACGTTTAGAATTTAGTAAGGAAAACGTTTTCAACATTTATCTTATATTTATTTCCGAGAAAAGCATAAAATGTTATGGAATTGGTGAAATTTGAAAACAATATTCCATTAGAAAGGGGATCAACAGTGGCCTGGGCTTTAAGTTGCTCGAAGCATAATTTCAGTCGAGTAAAAGGAAGAAACTTGTGTCCCTGTGAAAGTCTTGGTAAACCCTGCAGTGAAACACACACGTGCGGGGAAGTCAGTAAAAAACAGTTTGTGTGAACAAAGAGAATTCAGTAAGCTACATTACAAGGTTAAATCTACAAAAGTATATGAACCTCTACTAGAAGAGGAGGAAATTCTCAATGAAGATTCTTCGGGTAATGATGAAATAGTCCAAAACAGTGATAGTGATAGACCGGGAGCTAGCATCGAAAAACTAACGTCATAGTCTATAAAAATATTTACTGGTGTATAGTAAAGGTATTATCACAAGGTTTAAAAAAAAGGTTTGTCTTACTTGGCGGACCGGGGGCGTACGCCCCTGTCACCCATTTCAGCAGGGCTACTTTCTGCGCTATTTAATCCCACAAGATATAAGCGGCTTTCTTTCTCTAAATTGTAGGTATGAATCCCCAAAATAACATGCGAAATAATAAGATATAAATTTCGGAGACCTAAACAATTTAAGATAATTTTTTTAAATTAATTGGTCAGCAAAATTTTTCCCATAAGATATATACGCAATTGTTTTTTAAAATGATCGTCTGGACACCAGGAATAAGAAACACCAGAGTAAGACAAAAATTTCGGGGAATTAAGTGCTTTAAGACAAGTATTTTACCCACCTGCCTCGAAATTTTCCGTGTAACCTAATGCAACAGTCAAAGGAAGTAAACGTTGACTTCCTTTCACGGTGAAACATGTTCGCGGATATTTCACTAACATTTGATTTTTTTATTTCAATAACCATGTTAACATAATAATTAAATTAAATGAAATTAGTTTGTTTAAAAGTTTCCTAGGAACGCTTGAAAGCAATACTTCAAAGACTAGACCAAAAAATTAGTAAAGAAAGTTAGTCACAATCTGATTCGTCAGAGTCCGAATGTATTAATTGTTCGGTAACTTCTTCGTCCGGGTCGTCTGTTAAGCATTCTTCCAAAGTTGGAGGCGCGCACGAACCATCAAACCAAAGCGGTTTTAATCCTTCATTTTCGGTATTCTCCCAACCACAATCAGTAGGCAACAAAGGAGAAACAGGATTGGGCTTTTCTGGATTGTTCCAAATCCTGCAAATGTAATTGCATCTTTTCACTTTTTTCTTCAGAACCTTTCTACATGGCGGAAAGCAGCTCGCCTCGGCAGTTTGTATTTTGTCAAATGGTTTTAAAACATTCTTCGGAGCGTACAAGCGGTGAAAAACATTAGCTCGCGCTTCATTTACTGAATCGCAACGTCGTTCTCCGTAGATTAAGCAAACAAACTTTTCCATTTGATTCATAACAGAATCTTCCACTTCAGTTGCGGTTCCAAGAGAGCTAAACGCTTCCTGGATGTCCGGGTACTTTTCAAGAAGACCGAGTGGTCGTATCTTTCCCTTACGCGCGAAAGAAGCAGTGTAGTCACATCCTGTAAGTACATGGAACCCTGGAAGCGATTTGCATAATTTTGGTCCCATTTTCTTCGCTATTTTTGTTAAATCGATAATTCTCCGATTGTTTTTAACACCAACATCCATCCATATTGCAACTTTAGTATTTGTGGGATGCAAATTCCCCAGAAAAATCACAATGACATCAGTGTCTGATGATCGCACCACTACGTTTCCCGTTTGGTCTTTACAAAAGTGGGAAAAGTGGTAAAACATTCTAGAATCTGCTTCTTCATGTTTACAAAGCATATCATTTCTTAGTGCATTTCCTTGCCAACTATATTCGTAACACAATTCACCAAATGCAGCGTGTAGCACTCGATTCTTTAGAGTTTCACGATGTTTTTCTAATTTCCAATTTTCAACCAAGAAATTAATGAACTGTTCTTTAAAACTATCGTTTTGAAAGGCTTTTTGTAAATCTTTGGGACGCTGTTGATCTGGGCCTCGTATAACGTATGTGGCCATTGCTTCTTGATTAGAATTCCCTCTTCTTTTATATCTTTGGTAATCTTTTATTGAAGGACTTTTAAGTATCGAATACTATTGTGACTGTAGAAGATTCCAAACTGCACAGCCGGATCAAAATACTACTTGATAATTCTCCGAAGGTCAGTGGTAGGTTTGGTGGAAGAGAATGGAGGAAAAACATGCCATCAACTATCGTTAAATCAATATGTGTTGGGCCTTCTGATTCAACTCGCTTTTCTAGGGAATGCAAAAGCTGCGATTTGTCAGTTTTCTTAAGTGAACCATCGAAATGCGCAAGTGACAATGGTATAGGTGAGAGAGGGTACTGTAAGACAATTGAAAGATCAAGGTTTTGCTTTAGCGATAAATGGCACATTCGACCGAAAATGCCACTTGTCATCTTCACTTCCAGAACTCGGTTTTTGCTTCGACATTTAGCCAATATTCCCTCTGATGCGAAGTTCAGAATCTTCTGACGCTTGATGGGTTTCTCAAATCGCGAGGGAGATTCTTCACATTCACGTTGAAAATCAAGGCGTAGTTTTTGTCCCAAGTTTCTTACATTGAGCAGATAATCTTTGGTAATGGAAGTAGCTGCTTTTCCTGTGCAAATGTTATAAAGATTATCGTCTACCACGTCTAACTGAATGGGTTAATAGCCGAGTCTGCAAATTTCAACATGGTTTTCAGGTCTTTAGTGTCCTTCAAAATTCTGGACGTTCGTAGTTCTGAAGTGACGTCTTCTTTGTTATTTAACCCAACCATTTCTTTAGCTGTGTTAACAATTTTGGATCTTGTGCTTCTTGTGACTGTCCATCGCAATCTAGCTGAAAACGAGTTGGTGAACGAGGCTATCCCGGTTAATCTACTGGCCACGTCTCTATTGACTGTCTGTTCCAAAGTTTGATCTGTAGGAGTTCCCGAGAACGGAACATTAGTACGCTTCACAGAGAGACCACCACTTTTAAACATTTCTTTTAGTCCAGGATGCGTTTCCTCCATGTTTAACAGATTACAGTAATACCGTACCATCCACCTTGCGTAGTTGTGGTGATTAGTAGCAAAGAAAAGGTCGGTCATCTGAGGTAGACAGTGGGTAATCAATTCGACATCTGCCAGTCTGACAGCTCGTGACATCTTTAGGTATAACTTGACCAAATCTACATATTGAATAAAGAACTGAGCTGTCGACCCATACTTTCCAGTTCTTGTTGCATTGCTAAACTCTTGGTACTGCAGGAAAAACGTTTTGATATCTGGCTCTAAATTTTCATCCAGAGGATTAGCTGAGCAAGTGAAAATATCTTGTAGATATTGACTTAGTTCATCTGGAACTTCATGCATAGAAGTGAATTGACGAATATGAAGAATTTCGAGCGCGGTGGCCAGGAGTGGATGTAGTCTTTTTGCACGATTATAATGACGACCCGATTGAAAGCCTTTTAATGACCCCTCGGCAAGTACTCCAGTTTCGGTTAAATAATGAGACAGACCAGACTCCTCCATTAATTTTCCAATAGAAGAAAAATATGCCATAAATAAATGGAAAGCTCCGAAATTTATAAAGAGGTTTTCAAAACGGGGTGATTCCATTTCTTGAATTTGGCTCGCAGGCTTTGCAATCGCTAAATCGTAAGTTACTAGTCCGTAATGTTGATCACACTCTTCAGCTATGGCTTTGGTGACTTTTAACGATTCTAATACCATCTGAGGGGTCGTGGATGTTTCGTCGTAGTTTTTTAAATAACATACTGTTTGTAATGGCCTTGAATCAACAACGGTGGCCGAATTATAGCCAATCCACATAGGTATGTTATTTAGTTCAAAGGCCAAGGATAATACCCACAGAAGATCTCTTCTTTCGGCCTCGAAATAAGTAGGTGGTTCTTCTACTTCTTTAAAGTTGAAAGCCTTACTGTCCATTTTGGGTCGCTTGCGATATAGTTCCATAATGGTTTCCTTCGTCTGAAATTTCCTCTTTCTATTCGTCCGAACTGATTTCGAAGAGGTTGGTTCTGGAGCGCGATCAAGACACTCGACCTCTTCTTCACATTTATTTTGAAAACAAATTCCAATGGTTTCATGGAGCGTACCTTTTCCGGAAAGGGTTTCAGTCAATTCGTCGTAATTGTCAAATACGGTACACGTAATGAGATCGTTTTTCGCTATTAAGCCCCTAGGCATACAAGAGGTCGATTCGGATATATCAGTCGCTAACTGAGTTTCAAATTCTTCGGCGCGATTATAATTCAAAACGTGACCATGTCTGTTAAGTAACTCCATGACCTTTTTACTTCCAGCCATACTTTTTATCGCCAAGCCGAGGGTAACATGTTTAGCTGGTAAAATGCGGCCCTTGGAGACTGTAAATAGCGTGTCTTGCGCTAGTGGCTGAATTCTAGTTTGGTGTTTTGGTGACGGTTTACCATAAGGTGCAGCAACTAGTGCTTCAAAAAACGTAATTGCTAAAGGTGGCGGATCCCCGTCTCCTTGTAGAAGCTGCTCCAAAGTGTACGAATCAGGCAATTCCTTTCTCTCCATCTGTAAAATTGCTCTGCGTATCATGTATCCTGCTTTTCTAACGAAATTTTTAGGGTCAGAGGATTTAAGTTTCTCACGCAATGAAATTACTGCCGATTCAGAAACTATTTCTTGACTATATATAATACTTTGTTTAGGCTTTGAGGAGTCTATTACAATTTTACCAGAAAAGCGCTTAAGAAGTTTATCTTTAAGATGTTGAAGCTGGTACTGACCGTTGTAAGGTTCATCGTTAAATTCTTCTTCTAGAAGCGAAATATAAAGAGAGTGTAATTCGTTTGCTGAAATTACACCCTTTTCGTCAATTACTTTTCTTTGAACTTGGTCTATCAGAAACGAAAATGCTTTCTGATGAGTTTTTCGAGATTCGTGCCAACTTGAAGTACCATACTTGGGATCAGTTTTCTTTTCATGGGCAATTTTGGCGCGTTTTGAGTACGAAGCATGGCAGCAAGGATGGTAACAAACTTCTGACGCTATGAACTCACGGTCACCAACAAATGTAAGCAAATTGTGATCATCAAGTTTATTTGCTGCTTCACGTATGGACGATTCCAAGCATTTTGTGCGACACTGAATCAATGGTTGTTTCTTGTAGTTAACTTTCTTGCTATGTTTCCGGCAAAAAACACAAACTCTCGGCAAAACTCTGTCAGAGTTGATACTTCCTTGAGAATGATTACTGTCTTTTTCTCTGGATGAACGTTTCTGAGAAGTTGAGGTGCTTTTCTTGCTGTGGCCTTGATTAATTACCGCACTCGTGGAAATCGCGGTAAAGTTTTTGTAACAATGGTAATGGTAACCATGTTTGGTGTCGGCAATTTCCGGAAGATTGTCAAGTACTTTTTTATACTTGGAATTTTTCTGCTTCTGACGAATTGAGGCACAGTTTTTAACTTTTTCAAAAGTCGTTATTGTAAACTTGAGCACTTTTTCTTTTTCCGAAGTATTTCCTATATGTAAAATGCAAACACACATTTCGTGGTCACTTCCGAGTGTTTCAAGAGTTTGCTCCATTGATAAAATTAACTATATTTCCATACTATTTAAAAATATTGAACATAGCTGAATGCAAAAAAAAACATCTAGCTTGTTGCTCGAAAGAGTTCCCAGAATAAACTACCATCCACTACAAAAGACGATGGAATGTCACTTGGGGAAAAACAGGTGCATCGCGCCCATTGTCCAGCGGTTTCCAAGAATAAAGGCGAGGTCTTCCTTCGAAATAAACGCTGCTAGTATTTTCCAAAGAGAGAAGACAGCGCTAGCGAACCTACAGTTTCACGCATGTCAATCGAGAGTGAAATGCATGAGATTGTAATGGAAAATTTCGAAGATTGTTATGGAAAATTTCGAGGCAGGTGGGTAAAATACTTGTCTTAAAGCACTTAATTCCCCGAAATTTTTGTCTTACTCTGGTGTTTCTTATTCCTGGTGTCCAGACGATCATTTAAAAAAAAAATTGCGTATATATCTTATGGGAAAAATTTTGCTGACAAATTAATTTAAAAAAATTATCTTAAATTGTTTAGGTCTCCGAAATTTATATCTTATTATTTCGCATGTTATTTTGGGGATTCATACCTACAATTTAGAGAAAGAAAGCCGCTTATATCTTGTGGGATTAAATAGCGCAGAAAGTAGCCCTGCTGAAATGGGTGACAGGGGCGTACGCCCCCGGTCCGCCAAGTAAGACAAACCTTTTTTTAAACCTTGTGATAATACCTTTACTATACACCAGTAAATATTTTTATAGACTATGACGTTAGTTTTTCGATGCTAGCTCCCGGTCTATGAGTGATGTCCATGAAAAATTAGACTCACTTTTTATGGATGAATTGTCCATAAAGCCAAAGCTTTTGTACGATCGCAACATTGAAATATTTTTTGGTCAAACCAGTTCTGCTTCCGCAAGTGGAATAAATTATGCTTTAGCGACTCATTTCTCATGTTTTGTCTTTCATGGAAAGGAGCAAATATCCAGGTACCAGCTGCATTTTGTTTTACACTGTTTAAACCAAAGGTGTGATTTAGCACCTTTTTTTCTTAATTTTGACGGGTCCAAAAAAAACACCATTTATATGGTTTAATAAAACTATCTGAATGGAAGATGCTCTCGAGAACTCTGATTAGAGGGTTAATTTAAGTCGTCTGGTGTTTAAGAGAAAAAAGGCTGAGTCACGCAATAAACGTGCATACCATTATTTTATTTAAATGGTAATGTCTGCGTGTACAGTTCCTTCAATGTCACTCTCACTTTTTGGCTCAACGCCCATGGACTTGAGTTTTCCAATAAATTCTTCATTTGAATCATCTGGTCCAGATGTGGTAATTTCTTCAAATGCGAAGACTGCATGTTTCCTTTTTTGTTCTGGTTCTGAGTCTAGCTGTTGGCACCGTTTTTTCGATCTTTTATTTGAGCTTGTCTGACATTCGCACATTTCTTATTGATAATGGAGGTAACCATTGAACGGATTATTACAACACCCTTTTTGTGGTTAAGGGCCGGATTAAGGGGGGGGGCAAGGGGGCACTGGCCCCCGGACGCAAGATTTGTTGGGGTAAAATATTCCCTCTTAGCAACATTTCCTTTCTTTTCGACTTAAGTGGGCGCACATTATCTTGGCCCCCGGTTGCAAAATTGCTTACATTTTATTAAAGTGGAGAATGAAATAGCCAAAAACCATTTCTATTTAATTTAAACTAATAAGAGAGCATGAAAAGGAACATATAAACCAACCTAGATTTATTAATAATTCAGAAACATGTGTTGTGGATTGCAGAGACTAGTAGAGGTTGGAGTCGCAGTCGAGGTTTCGGTCGCAAACGTGGTTTGGAGTCGCAGTTAAGTGTGGTGTGGCAGTATTTAGTACAGTCATTTTAGCCCAAAAATAGAGGGAACCCGGAACAAATTGAAACAAAGCTGAAAATTTGAGATCTAATAGACTTATGGGCGCTCTTTAACGTGGTGTGGTCTCCCACACTCTCCCATTGGTGGAATTTCCGCCATATTGGAAAATGGCGGACAAAATCGAGAAAACGTTTAATAACTCCGGTTTTGCTTAACCGATTAACACGTACTTAGGCTTCAATTGTAGATTACCTTCCAACACATAATTCATCTCTTAAGTTCTTTGGCTATCGCGAGAATCAGCCTAAGCCACGGAAAAAACCTCTTTACAGTTGTTTATTTGCTGTGGACGATTGGCCAGGCATAAATATAATTAAATAGATAATAAGCTAATAATTCGTATACCAACAGCTTTCTAATTTCGAAGCTGATAATTGTGGGTTTAGGAAAAGTAGTCTAATACTTTAGAAACAAAACAAGTGGTACAGACAGCGTCTCGCAGTTGCTCATAAATAGGGTGCTTAATTTTAACTTGATATTTTGTGAGTTAAAATTAATGAAAACAAAAGAGCATCATATATGAACTTCTAAATTTGTTATCCGTAAAAATAATAACTTTTAAAAATATGACAAGCTTCGCTTTGGACCTGCTACACGTAAAATGTTCTGAGACCCGATCCCACGGGAACGGGAAACGCGAATAACACTCAAACCGGAGCTTCTGGCTCCTCTCGCACCACCAATAACCAAAGAACGACCATAGGCACCACCAAAACCACCTCCTCCAAAGACGAGTTAAGTCTCGTTAAAGGAATTAGAACCAGTACCAGAAGAGCAGCCACCAGGAAAATAAACCAAATTAAGGACCTCATGAAAGACGCCAGCACCTCCGTAGAAGACTATGAAGAAGCGCTTGCAACTCTTCTAGACAAGGAAGAAAATTTAAACCAAACAGAAATATATGCCATAAGACTAAAGGCAACGCGCATTATTCAAAGACTTCATGACCAAATGTCATCCAAATCGAGTTCCTTACTCTGCTCGGGGCAAATGCTGATTTCAGCGGTGAACATCCAGCAAAATCCAAACACAACAACCGCTAGCCAGAACCAGCCATTAGCCACCGCTGCGAATACCACAAGCGGCACCTCAATTCAAGCCATCCCAACGAGTCAAGCCGCTACAAACGTCCCCGCGAACGTCCACCTTCCAACAAGCACGGTCATTCCTCCCAGCAAGATGGCGGTTCCAGTCAGCCCAACGGGTCAAGCTGCCGCAAACTCCTCCGTGAATCTACCATCTAGCGCTATCCTTCCACTCGCGTATACGGGCAACCCGAAATTCGTCTACCAGCGATACCCATTGTGAAATTTAATGGTGACTACGCAAAATGGACCGACTTTTGGAGAAGATTCCACGCAACCATTGACTGTACACTGTTAGAAAAATGAGTCCAATGACTGTCCAAATTTGCACAAAGTAATCCAAATTTGGATGGCAAGTGATGTAAGGGTCCAAAATGGTAGCTTTAATCCAAAAATGGATGCTTTCGATTCTTGTTGCTAAAACTATCCACATTTGCACAAATAGTCCAAATTTGGATGGGAAGTGATGTATGGGTCCAAAAATGGTAGCTTTAATCCAAAAATGCATGTCTCCGATTCTTGGTGCGAAACCCATCCATATCTCAACATAAACACCCTAGACTCGAACAAAGAGTGGTTAAGGTATATAAAAGGGTTTAGGTAAAAAGGGGGGAGCGAAATGATATTTGAGGATCACCTACATAAATATTTACCTATTTCTCATCAATCATTTCTCTTTATTGATAAGCAATTAGTTACACCAATAGAACAGAGACGTGTCACCTGACCCGAGAAATTACAGGAGGGAAATTCAAACTAGAAAATCAGATGTGTTTTCTTGCTTTGCAGTTTTTTGTAACGTTATGTTTCTAGTGTTGCCAAAAATATAGTATTATCAACTTCTGATTGTGGGTCGAAATATAGTATAAGTTAAATATATAACAAAAATATTTTGGTGGCATATGCGGAATAGTACAAGTCAAAAAAACCGTCCCACGGAAAAAGAAGGCCTACCAAAAACTTCGTTTTTCATTTTACTCTTTTTAAACGTGACAATACCGACTAGCGGGAAGGAGTTGGTAATCAATTTGGCAAAAATGGGTTACATGTTTAGGACGGTAGGCAAGCATACTTCAAACCACCACAGTTCCAACTGTCCGATAAATGTCGGTTACTAAACGGACTAAGCATAACTTTGCTATTAATTTTACTCTTCTTAAACGTCACAATACCGACTAGCGCGAAAGAGTCGGTAATCAATTGGCAAAAAATAAGTTGGAATTTTCTAGACGGTAGGCAAGCCTACTTTAAACCATCTCAGTTCCAACTGTCAGATAGATGTCGGCATTGCCAACTAAAAGAAGTAGTCGGCTTCATGAGTCGGAAAAGTGTCGGAATAAGCACGGTACAGCCGACTGGACCGTAAACCGACTATTCGACCTTTAACCGACTGTTATGCGGAAGGCTTGTGCTACTGGGGTATTGGTAGAATTTCATACAGCCAAACTTACTGTCCAGTAGATGCAAATTTAGGAAGTGAACATTACATCAAACATATTATGTGAAACACCCAATAAGGCGCTAAGTCTTCCTGGCTTATCATCCTGTAATAGAAAACACCTTAAATGGAATTCATTCCGCATTTTCGAAATTCATATACGGGAAATAATTGCATACAAGTATAAATTATCACGTAAATAAAACTATGGCGTAAAGGTTTAACCAGACTCAGTTCCAGCTAATTATTGTATGAACGCATTTATTTATTACAGGTACATAATAATGTATTATTTATTTTTTTTTGTCCTCTATATATTGCACTTTTTTCCCACATGCCTCAAAGATGCATCTTGGAGGGGAATTTTGTAAAAGGCCCCTGTGGCTTGAGAACCATACTCCTCATGACTTAAATAAATAATTTCTTTATTTCCAATAGTTCTTTTATTGAAAAAAAAAATATATATAAATAATAAATAATTGTAAATAAATATACAAAATTAATTATAAAATATAGGAAAAAAAGAAATTGTTTCAAAAAATTATAATTTGTTTCAGAAAATTATAACAAAAAAAAATTTAGAATAATTTTAAGGAGCTATTCTTTGTTGATTCCCACCCTGCAGTAAAATTGTTATATATTATTAAAAATTGGCACAGTCTAAAGCAAAATTATCAAACAATTATTCACACGTTTTAAAATTAAGAAGACTAACTATTAAAAGGTTGTTAAAGGGAGTGGAAACTAATGGTCCATTGGTCATCTATCTCTAACCTTAATTTTTTTTGTGCCCAACGCTTAATTTTAAGGATTTTTTTAGGTTAATTTAAAAAATTTAATTGCCCTCAGCTAATAGTAGTCATAAAAGTTTGATAGAATCCCTCTGGTAGAACCTGCAAAGCAACTTACGAATCCATTTCCACTTCCAATTCTCGTATTATTTTTTCCACAGCGGCGGCCGCTTGAGGACCCCGCTGCGCCCCCCAACTCCATCCCCTCCTGGGGCTCCTCAGCTGCTGCATCGGCGGGGGTATCTGGGTCCCAACCGGCCCCCTCAACTCCGTTGGCAAGGGCCTCCTCCGTCGCGACTTGCGGCCGCACTGGTTGGCTTCGTGGGCCTGTTTTATTAATGATAAAATTTTAGAATACTTATAGGATTTAAAATTTATATCGTATGAAGTACTATACCTTGTCGACCCCGGCAATCACGGGCTAAGTGGCCGTAGCGCTGGCAGTGATTGCATCGGCGTCTTCTGCCGATGCCGCCGCTACAGCCACTATTTTGTCCGCGCCCCGCACTCGACTGACCCCTTCCGGGCCCACGCCCCCTTCCTCGCCCACGCCCCGTATCACTATTGAAGTTAACATTAACGGTGCAGTGTGCCCCACTCACGGTGAAGTATCTATCCATTTGAAACTAAATTTGGAAATAAATAAAGAATTTTGAAATGAGATTTCGTGGCAACTCTGGTGTGGAAAGAAGGTTTTTGCGCCAAATTACATGTTATAATTTTAGTGTGAAGCACAACAACAGTTTATGAACCAAGTACAATTCATTATACCAGGTTTTTGTATAATACCCTTTTCAGACGAGGATTAGAAACCAAGTATAATAAGCCAAAGCATTAGTTTCATAAACTGAAGTTAGCGCTAAATTATATTGAAATTTTTTCATGTGAAACACTAACCACAGTTTATGAAAATATAATCTTAGGTTTGTTATACGTTTTTACACTTCATGCTGCAATCGCGCGGTCAAAGTAAGCAGCGCATATTAGCCAAGGCTTAAGATCTAACTATATGGTCAAGGAAACGTTTTAAAAGATTTGAAAGTAGATATATAAACTATGTATCGCGTAGAGAGTGTAAAATAAGATATTCTCTGCATAAAATTATATAATTTGAAACTAAAATAGGAAGGAAATAAAATTGTAAGCTCCGCATTAAAACCACTTACTTACTTGTTTGTTCTTGTCCAAATAAAAAATGACTGCGTTCAGCAACCATCTTTATGGTACGGCTAGCATGGCTTCTAACCACTTTTTTTTGGTAGGGCTAGCTGAACGTTGTTAAAAAAACCGCGAGAAACCGTTAGATGCTGCAGATATTGTTTATTCGCTAATAAAAGTTGAGTTTGCTGTTTAAAGCCACATATATTAAGTAAAAAATAGGAAACGGATATATTTTTTATTGATTTTCTTGAATTTTAGAAGAAAACACATAATAGTTTTAAAAGTGGCGGTATAACAACTTTTTCGGGTTTCAAGCGACTTCTCACGGGAAAAGTGATAAGCATGTCTTTGACAGAACAAACAAATATAACTTAGATTTATGCTGGATATATAACTTAGATTTCTGCTGGATAATAGATTATAGTGTAATTGTTTGAAGTCCATTTTTCCTTAAGATTTCATTTACTGAATTGCAATTGAACTTAAGGATATATGGTGTCAGTATTTTCGTAAAAGGGAAATCATCATTTCACAACAATTTTCAACAAAACCATATCATCAAGACCAACAGAAGCGAGGGCGCATGGCCGCTCCTCTGCTTGTAGATATAGTAAGCAATAAGTATACAAAGCTAAGTAAAACCTATCACCAAAGGTAAAGGTTTCCTAGATTTCACAAAACTGGTTAGGAGGCTCGAGCCGCAAAAATTAATCCATTATTTAAGTATTTAACAAGCACCAAATTCGAGCCGTACTCCCCCGCGGCTCCTTATACGATTAACCGTTAGTAGGCAGCTTCTATTGTAGGTCTTGGAAAACTGTTACGATTATTATCTTCCCCGATAAAACCGTGTTCGAACGGATGATGTTCCTTAAAAGCATTTACTAACCAATAATAAAGCCCACACTTTTTTCTTTCTCTACAATTGAACCGAACCTTTACTGGTTAGGAGTCTCCAACCACACAAATAAGTCCGTTATTTAGATATTTTATAAGCATCAAGTTCAAGCAATACTTCCCAGCGGCATCTTCTATTGAACACTGTTATGATTAATGTCATCCCCGACAAAACCATGCTCGAAGGAATGATTATTTGACGGACTATGCCATTCAATAGCTTGTTCGCAATCGTCACTTTTGTTAGCATCTTCAATTAGAATAATGGTTGTAAAATGCAGTTGGAACACCAGCATTTACTATGGTTCCAGTTATTATAGCGTCTTTACTATTAACCTTATTGTGATCAGTTAATTGTTCCTATTTTGTGATTAAACAAATAACACGTAGAGTCGTATATAATTCTGGTCCAATGCACGTCAATAGGTGTGCCTTCTTCATAGGAGCGGCAGCGATCGCCATGGTTCGAAGAATATTTCGAGTCTTTCAGAGTAAATAGCCCAAGGTTCTTGTCTAGGATTGAAGGTGTCCAAAAGTCGAGGTGAAGAGTGTGTCTGGGTTCTTTGTCATCCATTGTAGCTAGTCTTGGGTTGATTCTCCGCTAACGGTACCTCCTTGAAAAAGAACTGCGGTGTGGTCCGAGTAAGCACTTTTAGCCGTTAAGTACTTATGAGAGTTCGTAAAGCTCCGTCGCCATTTTTGTTGTGTTTGGGTGTTGGGTTTTAATGTGATAAAACACAACTACGCATAAAACTTCTTTATTGTTGAGTAATTAACAAGTCGTTTAGGGTTAAGGGAACAGGATGCAGACTGATCGGTAGGTAAAACGGAGAATGCCGCACGGGCTTATGTGAGCTACTTTTATACATGAGTTCTTATCAGTTAGTAATATGCAAAAAACCTTTTGGCCTATTATACAGTGATAATCTTTTTTTGGTCTATTTATACATTCACAACATAAATAAATTAAAAACCATGTCAATAAATAGCGTTAATAATCTACTCAAGTTTTATGGCCTACTTAAAGTAAAGAGAAATCGTTGAAAATTATGTCTTTGGGACTAGCCTCAGATTTGTATTGTGTTGAATGCCACTTACCAAAAGAACCAGAAAATGTCTGTTGAAGTTTTTTCCTAAGTCTTGCTTTAGAATTGGCTTTTGATTTTGCATTCTTCAAACGGATTTTCTCTTCGAACTCCTTTCTCAATTTTTTCAAATGTCCATTTCCAATTGTGTTAATGAAATATTTTAAAGTGTGTTTAAACAAAAAGTTATTTGTACTAACAGACATGCCTTCGCAAAACGTGTTCCAAATTTCTATGACTTCAAAATCTTGTTCTACACTTTCTATAACTTTTTCGACCCTTTTTTCGATAAAATAATTTTTATAATATTCGGCATCATGCTTGTATAACAGTCCAAAAAAATAAAAGACCTCGTTAGTAGGGTGAAAAAACCAACTCTATCTTGGGATTCAATCCAAGATCATACGTCCTTTGCAATATTATATTTTGTAGTGGTTAATCTTGATGATAATGTCCTTTCTTCCTCAGATTTCCTACATAATGAGCATAAAATTTCACCGATCACATACATCAGCACAGCTGGAGATTCCTTAACTGGAGAGTTTATATCAATTTTTTTTATTGGTAACTTTCTTGAACCAAGTTCAATTATCCTCCAAACAAGAGAATTTATAGCTGAAAGTCTTTGAATAGACTTTTAATCAGCAAAACCCAATAAAATGACAATTATTTTTTTTGTCATACTACTTATTTTATGCCATCAACATACCGAAGTATGTTTTTACGAATTAATAATAGTAAGGGTTTTTTCCCTTTGATGAATTAAGATGTTTGTCTCATGTGAAACTTTGTCCTCCGATGTGCTGGTTAAAATTGGACGTATAACACTTTTAACCTCATTTAAATCCCCACAATGTGGGGTTGAAACCCAAGATTACGCCTCTAAAGCATCTTTTCTCATGCGTAGCTTCTCAAGATTTTCTATTATCTCTATCTGAACATAAATAATATTATTATTCCTGGCGATAGTTCGGGTTGACGTGACCATTGGTCTCAACTTTGACCCTACCGCCTTCACTCGATACATTTCAACTTACATATAAATACGACATTATTGCCATAAAATGACGAACAGACAAATCAACGTTAAAACGTTATTACACTTAATTAATTTAGTAATTAATGGGTTAGGAAAGTTGCTAAGGGAAGTAAAAGTAAATCTTAATTATATCACAAACTTCGCGAAGGTTAAGAATGTCGCGCATTTTTGGTTTCAACAAAATTAGAGAGCTAAATTTGGAAATGTCTTTGAAAGAAGTTAAATATACTTCTTATATCTTTATCGGATTTATAGCTAGGATTTTAAGTCGATAAAGCTTCCCAACGATGGTTATTGGTGTATTTTTTCTCAAAATGTTTTCTTTGGAAAAAAATAGTGACTGGTAGTAACATTATCAGTCATCGACAGTTAGTTTCCGCCTTCGAGAACTGGCGTTATTTCTACGACCTCCATGAATCGTGCGCTTAGTTCTCGTAAGACTATATCGTTGTCAAGGAGATCAAAACCTTGAATTCGGTTCTCCCCGTGAACCCTCACCAAAGACCGATGGACTTTGGCAAGGATCGTATAAAAATGTTTAGAGAGATATTGTTAAGGACAATTCCAATCATTTCTTGAGTTATTCAGATGCCCTTTAATTGTTAGTGACAATTCCAATCATTTCATAAACATTTTTCGTATTCATTTTTATTGCACTATGGCGTTAGTGGTTGTTGAGTGAATTTCATTATTTGGAAGTTTTAATGACCGATTTTGTCGACCTTGTTTTGTTTGGCAAACGTTCATTGCGATGGTTTTAATTTCGAAGTTTTAAATCAAATTGAATTGAAAGTCCACGGTGATGAACCAGAGCAACGAGTGAAGTAATTGAGGTTTAATCGGGTAGTGAAGGAGAGGGTTTTGGGGTAGTCAGTTTGTGTAGAGTAGGCATGCTGACAAGTCCCTTAATCCCTCAAAACTTTGTCGCCCAGAAGCTAAGCTTACAGAAGTGAGCTGAACTCCCGAAAGTACATATACTGCAGTTCATAGGCAACCTTTGTTTGAATCCTTGCGAATGCTTAGCAATTACGAGCCTCTATTGGGTTTGTGGACTTTACACAGCTTGCCAAGTCGTAAAGGAGTTATATAGCGAAGTTGAAGAATTGACATGTTTTATTTGGAATTGATATAGCTTTAGCCAATATAAAGGCTATTTCTTTGTATACCTTTGTTGTTCTTGATTCAAAGTCACTTTCACTCAAAGTGTTATTTCAGTAGAAAAATTTCATATGGATATTTCTTGATAATCTGTCGTAGGTCTTGGTGTGGTTTTACCCATATCGAAGTTTACTAAAACATGTATGGATCAAGTATTTATTGTGGCTATTGTCTCTTCAAACAGGGATAGATTAATTTTTTTAAGACGGAATGGGTAATAGGGTTATTCGGGTGCGCGTTCAAGTCCACGACCACTTACCCGTGACGGAGGGGTATGAAAGAAGAGGCGTGTCTTATTTTCGTTATGGCGTTGTATGTATATCCGAGTCAAAATAAACGTCGTCTGCCCCTTCGTCTGCCAAGTTGGAATGGGCTCGGATTGTAATTTTTGAAAGAACATTGTTTAAAAATGGAAGTTACGCAAGACATAGGGCTTGCAACTGAAAAAAACGGGGAAGACCCAAGAAAACTGAAATTGAGTTCGAATTGAGTAAAAGTCTTCATAGATATTACAACACGAACAGGTTTTAACCAAACACTAAGCTCACAAAACTCCTGGCCATTGACTTAGCCTTGGATAACTTCATCAATTTAGTTTACAAAATCATGAGGATAGTAGACATGATTGGCTTAAGAAAGAATTAGCGAACACTTTTCACCCTTACAGATGTACTCCAAATCCAAAACACCGGCACCAAATTCAATACTTACCTTCTTAATTGCTATTAAAAACAATTCCCGAATAATTTCCGGACCTTCGCTTTTAGACGGCTCCATTTTGAACCCCTGTGAAGACGCTTATCTGTACAACGCAAGAGGGGTCGTAGTCATAGCGACAGAGGTAAATAGGAATTACGTATTTTTGGCCCTCGCCAATACGTAGTTTTAGTGAGCCAATGAGATTATTTAATTTTTTGGTTACGTGTTGAAGGAAGGGGCTCCATTCTCGGCTATGAGTCGGACTGAAGTAAAGGCCAAACGTTGTCCATTCCATCATAAATAAAATAAATCTATCCCTGCTAAAAGATAACATCCTTTTAAAATCAATCGAAGGTTTTTTGCCGTTTCAACAGTGTTTCCAGGGTGTTTGTGAGTCAGAATATATTGCAGAGAGAAAAGCTAGCAGTTCAGTTTCACTTAGTACTGGACCAACTCTGCTCAGAGAGTGCCTGACAACACTGCAATATCTCCCGCCAATAAGTCATATTGATATCCCAATTAGGATTGGAGAAGCGACCCCAGATATTTCCCCACGCAGTTAGTTTCACCGAGGATTATTAAAAAACTGGAGACAGGCGGGTTTTGTACATGGTATCAAGTTCGGCGTCATTCACGTGATTCTTATTGGAAATTAAATGGAGGGTGGAGGCTGTAAACAAGAGGAGTAGAAGCTAAGAGCTTTCACGATTTATTTCATATCTAGAAAGTTTATTGGTAAATTTTCCTGCTAGTTTGTTGAATTTCCTTGTTATATTTGGTTAACTACATTTCAACAAATAACAGGAGAAATAAAGAAGTGCATCCAAAGCGGAAGTTGAAAGGAAAACGTTCAAAAGCGACAAGTCACCAAAAATCTTCTCCTGCACTTTTCTCTTCATCCTCTTTGAAACTAGAAAATAATACGAGAAAATCTTTTCACTTAATTATCCAGTTTTCTCTGAGCGATGCGCACTACGATGCGCAATACAGGCCTAACTTCGTTCGAGTGGGAAAGTGGAAACCAAGCTAACCACAGCAAGACTTCTAGTGATTTATTCTCCTAGGTTCCGCAGTGTTTTTTTTATCAATAATGGTTTTCCGCAGGGTTGGCAAAAATTGAGTTTTTTAAAAAAAAACAAAAGTGGTGTTTTTTTATTGTTTAAAACACGATTTGTTGTTTTAAACTGTTTTTTAAACAAGTAGAAAAAAACAGTAAAAAACACAAAAAAACCTAGTTTTAAACATGTTTAAAATCACTCTTGCAGAACTAATAGCCTATATATTATACATCGCGGCTCTCCATTTAAGCCACTACTCCCGCTAGCGCAAGGCGTTTATTTTCACAGCCTGCTTGATTAAACAAAATGGTCTTGGTTTGGACCAAGACAGAAAAACAAACGATGAGAGTGACGTTTATCAATTGACTGAAAATCCGATATGGCGATTTTTCTTTATTTATATTAATTTATTCCTTAATCACAATTTAATTCAATCAACTTATTTAATTGTTAATCGATTTATTCCCTCCAAATTAATTGAAAAATAACATATTTGAGCTTTTTCAAGAACAAATTAGATTTTCCGAAATTATTTTATGATATTAATTATTTTGAAGGGAGTGCGTGTTAAGCGATCAATACAGAACATGTGAAATACTCTACTGACTGTTTAAAAAGAGCAAGAGCTCCTTAAATTTAGAATTTTAAGGTGTAAGAAATTGTCCGTATGGAATTAGAACCAGGGACCACTTGAACCCAAAGCGAGTATCATACAGCTTGAGCAACGGACCACGAACACGTATTGAGAAGAAAAACTCGAAAAGACGAAATCAAGAGCTCCTAAAATCTAGAATTTGAAGGTGTAAGAAAGGGTCCTTGCCAGGGTTGACAAAAATGTAGTAAAAAAGTTGTGTTTTTATTGTTTAAAACACGATTTAAAATTAGTTTTTCCGAAAACATTTTATCCTGAAGTTAATTATTTAAAAGGGAGTAAGTGTTGAGAGATCAAATTTGAATATTTGAAATGTTCTACTGACTGTTTAAAAAGAGCAAGAGATCTTTTCAAAACGAAAATGCAATTTTTTAATAGCGCATACAAAATGAGGGTGATGGGTAAAATTGTTCATTTAACCCCAAATGTCCAAATGCTTGATTTCTTTTGTGGCCACTATTAAGGAATTTTCGTTACCATACTGCAGAGTTTCTTGGTCAGAACTCATACATTTGAAACTTCACCACCCCTTTCTACTTTGTAGGCGCTTCATGTTTTCCGTTTACGGATTAAGCGTATTAATTTTAGCACTGTCAAGGGCCTGGCTTTAAATATTACGCGTAATCACTTTAGAACAGTAAAATGTACCAACAGTGTAGAAAAACGTTGTTCCTTTACCTTAGGTAGACGACAAAATACGTTATTCCAAATCAAATTATTGAATATCAGTCTTCAATACATATTGGTAACGGATAAATCAACTGGAAGGGCTTCCAAACAATTAAACACTCATATGAAACAGTCAAATTATTGCAAGGTTTTGACTGAAGCTTATTATTTCTATTATTTAATATTTTCGCTCATTTTCAAATAAAACGAGTTAAAAATATTCGAAATTCCTCTCCATAAAAAACATGTTTTAAACTGTTTGTTTAAAACGTTTTAAACAAATTAATGTTTTTTTCATGGCTGTTTAAAACAAGTTTTAAACCAAAGTTTAAAACAATTTGTTTAAAACTTGCCAACCCTGAGGTTGGGTTAGGGTTAGAAAAGGCTTAGGTTAGGTTTGGTAAGTGTTAGGTAAGACTTAGTTTAGGTTAGGTGTCTTTAATACCTACGGTTCCAAATTTAAGCATTTATCCTCCTAATACTAGACGTGTGCATATACACACATCCTATAAATTGAATTTTTACCTCTCCGCGTGACGTATGTCACGGAGAGGTTCAAATTTCGACGTGTCTGTCTGTCTGTCTATCTGTCTGATGTTACACCCCAGGGGACCGCGTTCGCAGTTAGAAAATCGGGGTAAATGTGTTCTCAATTTCCGAACCTGAAATTTGGAAAATTGTATTCCACTTATAATGGCTATTATTCCATTGTCTGTCTAACACCACTATCCTCTGGTCTTTTGTCCATCCCACATGGACACCAGTCTGTACTTACTGGTTTCTAAATACCACCATCATCCGGTCTTTTGCCCATACTGGCTTCTATCTCCATCATCATCTTTAAGGTTAATAGCGATTTCCACTGACGGCTCCAAAGAGTGCTCTCAGGGTTAGGATGACGTAACTGCCCTCAGCGAGTTTTGGAGAGAATAGTTTCGTCAGTGGAACAAGATCGAGAGGTCCGAGCGCGCTCTGAATAATCAAAATTGGCGCCGGAGACGAAATTGTAATAAAGTGTGTATATCTTGACGCAAAAGGGCTGAAACCAATTAATAGACTTAACATTTCAATTAATTTCCAAAAAATCCATTTAAGTAATGATCGATAACGTCTCTGACATAATTATTGGTTTTAGGATGAGGCGTAATATCTTTAAAGTAATGATAAAACATCGTATTCTTCATCTTCAGAACTTTCAGAAGATGATTCCAGAAATAAATAAGCATTAGCGAGAGCCTGTCTTCTATGAGATACCGCGTGGTCCGCCATTTTAATTTTATTACGTCATACTCGAGCACCGTCACTCCGTTGAATTTTTCAGAGCACGAAAGAGCAATTCTCGGGCAGTTTTTGGGGTCAGTGGAAAAATCGATTCTGGGCGAGTGTTGCACTCGTGTTCCCAGTGGCGGACGAAAACGCGCCGAGAGTGCACTTAGAGTGCTCTTGTGCAGTCAGTGGAAATCGCTATAAGACATAAGCGACGATCGGCTAGGGTTACGAGAAACGTCTAGCCTCCCAATGGCGGGGTCTTTTTCCAAAGGTTCACGCAATTGCGACGTTCTTATCAACAGCTGCGATTCGAGTCCTTTATATACTACCTATTTGAGAAACGCGAAGCAGCAGTCGTATGGTTCATTTCAAACGTCAATATTAGTCAAGTCTCTCATGAATGATTAATTGTTCTTTTTTAAAACGATGTAACGCTCAATAAGGTGAACAACTAATGAAGAAAATGTTTAATATTAATTATATTTATTTAAGTATTTAAGATAATCTTGTTTCTGAAATTAAAGTTAATACGAAAAGGGTTAAAAAGCAGTCTATGCGATTGTCTGTGTGTGTCCGTCCGTTGTTACACTAGTGCGCCGCTTTAGCAGTTTGTTTTGTGTGATGTGTAAAGAAATCCTACAGAACCTTAATATTCAATTTTTTCATAATATAAAGTGAATATATGGAAATATTTTTCGTATTTACGATGCCTTTAATAGTTTTGTAGCTTTAATCCTCTGTTTAATTTTGATATTCCAAGGATATTTTCTAATATTATTATTTGAAATGGCTGTTTATATATTACTTAAGCTATACTACATCTGTATATGCAATAATCCTTGCTATAGTGATTACAGAAAGATAGCTGAGGCCTAGGATCCGTCGGGTAAATTAAGGATTATCAGTAATTAGCTTAGTGAACCAAAGAAGAAGTGATTGAGACCCGAGATTCAGTGAATTATGGGTTTTGATTTTCTTGTCTGTATTGAAGAGACATTAACGGTTCAGAGTGAACCGAAAGTTAAGTACACGTCTAAATAAGGTCTAGTTTTTAAAACAGATGTAAGGACCATGGTGGCAATTTGATCATTGAAAGGGCTTATCGTAATTGGGTTGTAGCTTCGGAGTTTTCATTCTTATTGTGGTGCATATGTACTTTCATTGCGTCTAACCACAAATCAGCTTTGGTGATAATTAACGTTAAAACCCGCGTTGGCAAACTAAGAATGTATATGAGGTGAAACGAGACAATATTGTTTATACTGCAAAACCAGATGTGAATGTAGTTATGAGAATACAGGGTTAACAGGTGAGGCGTAGACAACTGGGCCTTTTAAACACATAAAGACTATATCTCTCCTAAAAGTTATGCACTTAATTTCCTGTTTTTTCCCCATTGACTGATTTCATGTGTCCAAGGCACATTCTTATTGGATGTAAAATGTCATCTGCTTTACTATATATTCTCTATGCTTGGGATACTGCTTTAAGCTTAGTTCCCACTTGACCGAAAACACGACGGAAACACTGCGTAAGTACCTCTGCGGTAAAACATCTTCCGCCAAACGTGACCGAAACAGAATTAGTGTTCTATTTTTGAAGCAGAGGCCGACGTAAAATTATTTTCATAACCAATCAAAATTCGTTTCGGGATGAAGCTTCTGCTGACGTCATAATAGGGGAGTTTTTTATCGCCGCTTTGAGTTTTGTTTCAACTCGCCAGTAGCCATTTCCACCTTTGCATGTTATGAACTTTTGAGTTTGAATTCTCTAATCGGATTTGATCGCTAGTCGCTATTGCCGTGTTTGTACGAAATAAACCTTTGATTTGAATCTCTGACCTTAATTTGGTAGAAACAAGCTCCCTAATTAAGATACCATCAAGGGAAAATCAAAGGCCAAGGCTTAAGTGCCACGTGACTACCTGCCGACCGCCCCTTTTGGTCTGAATTCGGTCTTATGTGTGAACCAAACTAAAATCTTGCCGTCGAAGGCCTGCGTAAAACTCATTTTTTGACGCAGCGCTAAAGTTTTCGGTCGTCATTTTCGGTCAAGAGGGAACCTAGCTTTAATAATTCGCAGATTTTCACATCAAAAAAAGAGAGATATAATTCCTTATACAGGTAAATATGTTTGTAAGTAGTCCTCTTGACTCGGAGAGGTAATATTATGGTTTTCCAACTTGGTTTTTTCAATAATAAGAATTTTTTTTCGTCGGCAGCGTTTAAAAATAAATTATTTGCTGTCTTTTTTATAGGCAGTGTATTAAGTTAGGAAATCATATTTGGGTACTCGTTTTATGTTTAAATTTGTTTGCGGTGTTATGTGATGCATATGACTCAAAAGTGAAAATAAATATCAAGAAATGTTTTTATAAAGGTACATTTCATTAATTTAAAATTATTTGGTTCTTGTACACTATCAATTTTGCTAAATATTTTACAAAATAATTGGGTTTAGTGCTCATTTTATCTAGCCACTCAATCGTTATAGATTAAGTAGATTTTTAAAGGAAAAGATAGAATCTTTCCGTTCCCGGGAATTAGTAATTTAATTTCACTGGGAACATTTAACCCAAGATGTTTGTCCCATTTGATGAATCCGACAATTTGCGGCGTTGGTCGGCAGAATGGGAGGAAAGCGGTTAACTACTATAGTCAAATCAACTTGAAATGCTGTAAATAGGGTACTAAAATGAGGTAAATTTAGTGAATAGAGGCTTAAATTAGGGTATTAATACGGGCAAATAATAGTTGACCATGGCGTGAATTGATCACACCAAAATCGTTCTCGTTAAATTGTTAATGCAATCCTATTATAACGCGAAACAGTTTTATATGAATGCCAATTCATTCTCGTTTGAACGCCAAAAGTGCTTACATGTGGACGCCAAAATCGCTTACCTTTGAACGCCAAACACGATCTCGTTTGAACGCCAAACACGACCTCGTTTGAACGTCAAACACGATCTCGATTGAACGCCAAACACGATCTCGTTTGAACACCAAACACGATCTCGTTTGAACGCCAAACACGACCTCGTTTGAACGCCAAACACGACCTCGTTTGAACGCCAAACACGACCTCGTTTGAACGCCAAACACGATCTCGTTTGAACGCCAAAACGCTCTCGTTTAAATTCTAGTGCAATCATATTTGAATGCCAAAAAAACCTAATCTGAATGCTTCGTTAGCGTGAATTTTTGAATATCAATATTAGCGTTCAAATATGAACATTTCCTTAACGTGTACAATTGAATACCACTCTAGGCGTTAATATTTGATTGCTAAGGCGTACCACCACAGTGGCAAGGTATTGAACGCTGAAACATTCAATTTCGAATGTTCTTTTTCTACTGTGTGGTTAACACTCGGAGTGACGGACTTTTAAATTTTTTACATTATTGCAGCTCCTGGTTTCCGCTATTTCATGGGTCAATAACCCTGATATAAGACCACTTTCAAGAAGAACCTTAGGAAGAGATTTAGAAAAGGCAGTGTCCCACGAAGTAGATCCTGCCCTAAAAACGAATTGGACTTACAACCCAATTACAGTATTCACATTATCTTGGATATTTGGAGTTCCATTTCTCGCGAAGGAATAATAGGAATTAAAGTAAAATTTATTAATGGTAAGTTTATAGAACTGTTTCGTACGGTTGAAAAAATTTCGTGGGAACAGAAATACCTGCTCAAGAAATATTCCTAAACAAGCAAATTACTAAATTACTGTTATAGGCCTTTTTAGGTTCAGACCAGAACTAAAAATCTACTTTCAGTTAAAACATCTTTTCCGAATATGTTTCCAGAATCCATATTGCAATTTGGACACCAAAGTTACTAGTAATTGCAATTGAAAAATATTATACCCGAATAAGTTTCCAGATTGCAATTTGAACTAGTTATTTATGGATTCCACAATACTGATAAGTCACGGTCGCATTTTTTTACAGATCGTTGGCAATTGATCTCTAAAACTATTTCATTTATGTACTTTGGCGAGCGGCACACTGGGGATATCATACGAGAAAAAGATATAGAGTCGTTGAAAAGTATCAAAATTGACCCAATGCAGGTAACAATCGTATTTCTGCTGATACCATACAGTACTAAATTACTTTAATTGTAAAATAATTTAGTACTTTTATTTGGTTTCAAACAGCCATACGTTACGTTATCTACAGAGTGTTTCTGAAAGGTCTGTAAGGAATTATGGGGAGTGATCCTTGGGCGAATTCAAGTCAAAAATGTTCTGTGACATTTTTTGTCTGGACCACCGTTTTCAAGTTGTGATTGGAGTGCTTTACGGATGATTTCTTAAATTTATTTAAGAAACTGGAAGATAATAATAATAAAATTTAAAGGATCATCCATAAAACACTTCAATCATAACTGTAAAACGGTGGCCCAAACGACAAAATGTCAGAACATTTTCGACTCGAAATCGCCCAAAGATCATCCCCCCCACATAATTTTCTACAGATCTTCCAGAAACACCCTCTATAGGATTAACATATGCGTGAAAAAATTATACTTCATATCATAGCCGTTTAATCTTAGTAAAAATGAAACTTTAAAACTATAGGTAGGAAAGGTTATGGCGGACAACGCGTCCAACATAACGAAAGCTTTTAAGAATACTGTCCTTCAGTCGGTCACTCCTGAGTGGACACCATTAAGTAGGGTCTATGACACATCGGAAGAAAACTTCCCATTTGAAGAAATGGGCTTAATGAATGACGACAGTGACGATGACTCAGACGATACATTTTTAGAAAGTCGTAATTTGAGTTATAAAGGATTGCACATCCCTATTTTGGTAAATTTTATGCTAATTTTAAAATGCACCTTCCCCTGCAACAAAAATCAACTGCGGGGACAGTACGAATTTTAACTAGCTGGACGGTTTTTTGGATCGCCTGATTTGTGACTTTAGACCCTACCCTATAGTGCGAAATGTCCGCCCAGATAAGTGTCGTGCTATCCCAACGTTTACTACGGTTGATTGCAAAATGCACTTTATAGATACAAAATCGGTAAGCGAATGGACAAGAAATTTGCAATCAAACGGTCAGAAAATCAGCTGGCGAATGGACTCAAAATTGGTAGTCTAGTGGACACGAAATTGGTAGTCTAGAGGGCATGAAATTTGCAAGCAAACGGTCAGAAAATCGGCAAGCGGATGGACACAAAATCAACTGGTAAACGGTTATGAAATCGCAAGGTGAATAGACGCAAAATCGGCTTGCGGATGGACAACATAACGGCTGGCGAATGGACACGATATCGGCTGGGGAAATGGACACGATATCGGCTGGAAAATGGACACGATATTGGCTGGAAAAATGGACACGATATCGGCTGGAAAAATGGACACGATATCGGCTGGAAAAATGGACACGATATCGGCTGGAAAAATGGAACC
Organism: Phalangium opilio; assembly: GCF_054372755.1. Classification (NCBI taxonomy): domain Eukaryota; kingdom Metazoa; phylum Arthropoda; class Arachnida; order Opiliones; family Phalangiidae; genus Phalangium; species Phalangium opilio. The sequence goes on from NW_028324185.1 coordinate 4,239,850, forward strand.
GATATCGGCTGGAAAAATGGACACGATATCGGCTGGAAAAATGGACACGATATCGGCTGGAAAAATGGACACGATATCGGCTGGAAAAATGGACACGATATCGGCTGGAAAAATGGACACGATGTCGGCTGGCGAATGGACACGATATAGGCTGGGAAAATGGACACGATATAGGCTGGAAAAATGGACACGATATCGGCTGGCGAAGGGACACGATATCGGCTGGTAAATGGACGGTTCCAAACCATTCGATCGAAAAATTAATTCGGAGGCCCCATTCGACCGAACTCCCGCAGTTATGGCAACTTTCGTAAAGTGGTAAATAGCTTCAAATGACTGCATTTAACGAAAGTGTTCATTGCCATTGAATCTCCGATAATAACAGAGGAGCAAAGAGATATGTTTTAGAACGATTTGAAGGCTTATCCAAATATAAGGGAAAGATAAAATTAGCCATAATCCGTAACATTTTCTTTGATATTATTGTAAAATCATGCTTATAAAGATAAATTTATATTTAAATCTGGGTAAATTAGCATTTTACAGTTAGTTGTTGAGATATAATGGATTTTTAAATAAAGTTTTGCTTGTAGTTCAAATTTACATCAGCAGAATCGTGGAACTTTAGTGGAGAATAGGTTTCGTTATTTTGGATTTTCTAAACCTTTATTTCAACCGAAATCCTACACTTTGGGCCGTTCACGTAGAGTGTGGGAGTCGTGATCACTTGACGAGCATGCCGCTATGCATTGGCATTAAAGGAAACCACACATTTCCATAAACTTTTATCATTTAAAAAAAATAACATAAGTTTAGAATGAAAAACAGAACAAATTGAAGAAGTCAAACGTTGACATGATATAGATACAATTCAGATAAATTCCAACAAGCTCGACGACGTTGGAAACTCAAAAATAGAGCAGCCGGCAGATTGTTCCATTACAAGTCTAAATTTAGCACGCGCGAAGCTTAATATATCGTAACTAGTGGACTGTCTGATTAGAGTTCTGAAATAAGGAAGTCATAGACTTATTATGGGAGAGCCAGGGGAATGTTTTATTACAAGATAAAACCAAGGAAGTCAGGGACTGAAATAAGGAATAAAATAAAAACAAATGACACCTAAAACAAAACATATAATAACAATACTAATAATGGATATCAGATACTGAAATGTAGAGAAGCCGGCGGACTGCCTCATGACGATCGTCATGAGGCAGTCCGCCGGCTTCTCTATATTAAGTCTCGCATTTTCAGTTTCAGTCTGGTTATGAGACAGTCCGCCGGGTTCTCTATTATAAGTCTCGCATTTTCAGTTTCAGTCTGGTTATGAGACAGTCCGCCGGCTTCTCTATATTAAGTCTCGCACTTTCAGTTTTAATCTGGTTATGAGACAGTTCTCCGGCTTCTCTATATTAAGTCTCGCATTTTCAGTTTTAGTTCGGTTATGAGACAGTCCGCCGGCTTCTCTATATTAAGTCTCGCACTTTCAGTTTTAGTTTGGTTATGAAACAGTCCGCCGGCTTCTCTATATCAAATTTTAAACTTTTAGTTTTAGTCTGGGCATGTGACAGTCCGCCAACTACTTTGTGGCGTGTTCAAGTTATACTCTTGCTTAGTTAAACGTGCGAGACTTAGGGTAGCCAGCGGATTGTCTCATAACAAGGCTAATAATTGAATGAGCGAGGCTTAATATAGAAAAGCTGGCGCACTGTCTCAAAACATGAGTATAACTTGAACGCGCCACTATTAATACAGAGAAGCCAGCGGACTGTCTCATAACCAGACTAAAACCGAAAATGCGAGACTTGATATAGTAAAGCCAGCGGAGTCTCACAAACAAACTAAAACTGAAAAAGCGAGGCTTAAAGGGACACTATTGGCAAAAATTAAGTAATTTTATTCTGATTCCTTATGTTAAATTTTTTCTGATATTTAAAGCGCTATTTATAGTATTAAACAATATTTGAAGTTTTGTATCCAAAACATGCATTTGAATTCTGATAAAGCGACCTACCGGCCAATCAGCGCCTGCGATTTATAAGAGTTAACCCCCAAAGGTTTTCTCGGGCGAGTCTCATTTGCGTCGTCTGCATTAGGTTCAGAAATATGTATTCTACTTTTAGCACTCGAAAGAAAGGCGCGTTTTCGATCGTCTAACGATAAGCGGATTAGGAACTTTAGTAATTAGCAGGTTTATGCTTTTATACGTTTCACTTAAACTCAAATTACCCTCGTAATCTTATTATATTAAAATGTGGCGGGCCGTATTTTGTTGTATATCTTGAGTGTCTAGTTATTAGCCTTTGGAATGGGAAGATCTGTGTTCTTAGATTATTGTTACTATTATTTTTGTGATCTTCGAGATGGAAAAAATTAAAAAACCCATCTTTTACACCTCAGCAGTGTCAAGCTGCAACACAATTACTATCCTCCTCAAACTTTAGCAGACGACGGGCACCGCGGAGTCACTGGTAACGAGCCCACTCTAAAAAAATACTTATTTTCCGAACTTGCGAACTCGGCTTCTCCTGTTTGAAGCAGACAACATACACTTAATATTTTCTAACCCTCACGGGATTGGCTGATTTGGCTCTATCCCTAAAGAGATTTTTATTGGCCGGTAGGTAAGTGCGCTAAAATCGAGACCCATTGCTAAGCCTAACAAATTTTAAAAAATTTAATTTTCATTGAAAAAATTGTTTGAAAAATCCAAAAAAAATTGAGACTTCATATTTATTTGAAATGAACCAGGAAAAAATAAAATATGGCACTAAGATTTTCAAACTTAAACTGAAAACGCAAGATTTGATGTAGTAAAACCAGCGGACTGTCTCATAAACAGACTAAAACTGAAAATGCGAGGCTAAATTTAGAGAAGCCGGCGGACTGTCTCATAACAAGACTAAAACTGAAAATCCGAGGCTTAATACAGAGAAGCCAGCGGACTGTCTCATAACTAGAACAAACCTGGAAATGCGAGTCATAATATGGTCAAGCCGGCGGACTGTCCCATATCAAGATTAAAACTGAAAATCCGAGACTTAATATAGTCAAGCCGGCGGAATGTTTCAAAACAATACTAAAACTTGGTCGCGCCTGATTTAATATAATCTAGAGTAAGAAAAACAGGCTAAATTTAGAGCATTCGGAAGACTGTCAGCCGACTTATAAAATTAGTAATAATAATGGACTGTTAACATTATTGCTTTTCGGCTTGTGTTTACGTGTACTATCAGTCCCGAGTTTTTAGGACACCTAGCGAACACACGGACAGTTAAAAGACTGTACTGTGGAGCCCATGTGCTACTGGGGTTATTAAATCAACAAGAGTGTCAGAAAATGAAATATCTCAAATATTACTTCAATGGGATAGAATTAGTTGTGTGGCACATACAATTCAACTTGTTGATCATGACGCAGAAAAGGGAGATTTGGAAGCTGCTAAAACTGTTCAACAGTGTAAAGACATAATTTTTTTAGAAACTCGAACTTCTACTATGGACTTTTAAAGAAAGCAGCAAACAAGACACTTTCTGGATATAACAAAACCAGATGGGACTCTACTCTAACATCCATAAATGATATTTACGAGGTATATGTTTTCATCGTATTGTTTTTCACTGATTACATTTTGCACAGGGTTGAACAAAGTTAATTATTTCTACTCCTGCTTACGGCTTGTTGGTAGAAAAATAGCATTTATAATGATGCACTTATATATCAATAGATTTTTTCCGATGTGCAACAATTACTGCTAAGGGCGAGCAATGACCAAAAACTACAAAAGAAGGACAAAATAGAGGTTCCCAAAAATAACTTCAAGTAATTAACTAGACCACTAATAAATTTTACCAGGCGAATCCTTCGAAACTTTACGCACCGCCTCCTTTACAGTTCAATGGTCTTTCCCAATTAGAACATACATGTCATTATAACATGAATCGAGGCAAATTAACTTGATGTTCCCTCTTCACCATCCCTTTAACGGCTAAAGCTGAACCCATAGAAATGGGCAAAATTATTTATTTTTATTAGGGCTGCAATTGGAGAGATAATAGCGCTACTCAAACCAATCCACGAAGAAACAAAGATGGTACAATCGGCAACCAAATCCACATCTGCCATTGTACAATCATTAATTGTATACACGTATGGAAAAATCAACTAAGTCCAGTGTTCAAGATATTTTGAGATGAAAAAGTTGCTTTTGAATGGAATAAAAACTCGATTTGAAGCCAGACTGTGTAAAGATGAATCGTTCACTGCGGCCACAATTCTAAACCCAGCAATTAAACTGGGGCTTTCTGAAAGTGAGTTTTTTTATTTCATTACATCGAAACGCGCAAAGTTTCGCCTTAAATTTTGTGGGGCACATGCAAGAAAATATGATAACCTGATTCAGAACAAAATTATACTAACCCAAAGTTCAACGACTAAACTTTTTTTATATACTCAAATTACCAAAAATATTTCTTAGCATGTTTTGCGTATACCAGGGTTCTAAATTTACTCTCTGCACTCTCAATTTATTAATGTTCAAATATAGCTGGTTTATCGTCAAGAAACATGACGAAATATTAAAAATGTTCAAATTTGAAACGATATTATGAACTTTTAATGTTTTTTTTAAATTCTTAATCCTATTTCTAAATATCAATACAGATGCACTGGCGAAAAATCTTGGTTTACCAACAATTGAAGAGGCACGAGAAGCCTTTATCAATCAGCTACACTATTATGTCCCAGATGATGAAAATCTCAATGTAGATTCTGGTGAAACAGAATGACACATGACTGTCATGAAGGCAATGACGGTAAAGTAGAAGATAAAGGTATTTATTTTTCTAAAAACGATCGCTATCGTAACCTCTATATGGGTAACCTTCCATAGATGGCTTTAAGTGTTTTCTTGAAACAATTTCCCAAAAACCTCGACTAAATACATGCCAGTCCAAAGTGTCCGAGATAGAAGCGTATTTAAAAGAAGCATTTTCTGATACACAAAACCTTGAAAATCCAATAATATATTGGAAAAACAAAGAAGATTTATTTCCTAGGTAATATTATTCAATGCCATAATTTATATCGACTGTATATAGCTATACGAAAAACGTTACAGGCTCAGTAAATTGGCCAGAATTCTTCTGGCAATTCCAGCCTCGTCAGGGGACGTGGAACGACTTTTTAGTGTTGCCGGATTCATCAAAAATACAAGGAGAAACCGTTTAAATCCAGATGTTGTAGAGCGGCTAACTCTCTACTGGGAAACTCGAATGGCTCATGTAATGAGCAAGCTGGATGTTTTGGAGAATCGGCAAACACCTCTACAACCTGCATAAAAAGGCAGAAATAAAAATATCTATTTTTTCACGCAAGTTTTAATCCTTATTTACACGCTGCTCAAAAAACGTTGACGTCTACCGTCTACGGTCCTATAGTTTAATCTACCCTTTGTGCTCTGATTTCAATCTGTCCGCGGTCTGTAGCCTATCTGTGCAGAAGATAATTGCTTTAAAATTTGGTATCCATAGAATATGTAGAATCAATTTTTAGGCTTAAACACATATAAATCTATTTTCATTTAAAGAAGTTCCTTCTTTATGGTAAGTCCCTGCCGATTATAATATGCAAATTATTCTACCTTAAATTGACACCGCGCAGAAAGTCAATCTAGCGTTCGGCGTGCTATCGAAACAAGAGAAATAAATGACTAAATAAAACTGAAATGAGTGGTGATATAGTGAGTTTTTACAAATGAGATGAGTGAGATACAATAAGAATATCATAAATGAGATGAGATGAATGGTGGTACATTGAGAATTTCATAAATGAGATACAACAGGCGGTTATACTGTTCGAAATTTTTAATTGAGAAGAGTACCAACACGATTACAATTTTAAAATGAGATGAGATGAGCTTTGAAAAGAGCTCATTAATATGAGCTTTGACAATGAGTCGAGCGGTAAAATATATGAAGAACGCCAGAAATAAATGAAAAAGAAAAGAAAAGAGAAGCCTTAAAATTTTAATGAGATGATATTTGGTATTGAATTGTGAGCGAAATATGAGATAAGCGTCATAAGCTATTGAGTTCACAAAAACCATAAAGATAGGTGAGCTTCGAGTATCGAAAAAACCAGTTGAAATGAGATGAGAGGAAACCCATAAATTCCTTGTGGAAATGCGCCCAATAATTGAGATCTGACGGACTTGGTTTATGGAAGAGCGGAGAGCACTGTGAGCTCGCCATATTTTTTGTGTCAGTGTGAGGCGAGAGCTTTTTGTGCCATTTATTTACTAGAGTAATTGAGCAGAGAGCAGCGCCATCTTGGAGAACACCCACATATTATTTTATGAGAGGAGAGGCTATGACAAATATATTGTAAATGAAAGCGGAGAAGAGTAGCTACTCTTTTTCGCAAAACCAAAAGTGAGCAAGAGCTGAGAGCTCCTACTCTCTGAATAAATACTCGTGAGCGTGAGCGTGAGAAAATGAAAATCAGGATAATGCCCATCACTGCGGTTGACTGCATGGGACCCGGAACCCTGACATTACGAGCTTTACGCTGCTTACAGACCAAGCATCCCTTAACATAAGCCTTGACACCTGCCAGCATGTGCAGCCACCAAAAAGACCGAGCAAGGCGGTCATAAGTTTTTTAGCACCCAAATGGCCGGACAAAGGACAGTCGTGGCCCAGATCCAGAACTTTATCAATCAAAGTCTCAGGAACGACGATCAACTTTTGCGCACCCCCAGCAGTGGCGCCGCCAGGGGGTAGGCTGGGTAGGCTACAGCCTACCCGTAAATTTCGGAGGGGCCCCGAAATTAGGTTCTCATAATATTAAAATATCATTATTACAATATTTTGATCTAGGCCTACAAGGCAATTTATTTTAGACGAAGTTTCACAAAGATAATAAACCTTTTGGCATCTGATTTTTACAATATTCTACAAAATGGGAAATGGGTTAAGACTTTCGTGTTAAAAGTTTTTGACAAGCTAGAAAATTTATCTCGCTTTTTGATTTTTAGCCACATCGTATGATGTACATATACAATGAGTCGCTGAGTTTGACCTGCCCTGTTGTCATTCTCGTAGTAGTAGTATAGTAGTGCAAAATTTTTGGTTCGTCATTGAAGGGACAGTAAACGAAAGAGGATTGTGGTGAGGTGATATTTTTCGCTCTTTTTTACATGGATGGGGGTTATATTAGTAAGTTTAAGCATTTTGCTTAATTTTACAAGAGAGGGTAATGATTGTGAATTGTGTTTTAAGTTTTCTCGATACATCAAAAGGGAAAGAAACGGTTATTGCATTGCCTTAATATAATGGAAGGTGTTAAACTCTCCCTTTAAAATTTCTGTCACCCGTCGACAATAAGGATTTCACGCATACAATACCGCTCCTCTATTTAAACATTCAAGGAAATCGAGGTTGCCTTTAAATGCAAAAGCAAGTATAATTTTTAATGGCCTTAAGGCGGTGATTATCACGATCGCAGAATTTACGTGTATTTCTCCAGAAAGCGAAATTAATTTTAAAAGCAAAACGAAGTATATAGTATCTTTATATATTTAATATAGTGTATTACAATTTTAACATAAGTAGATTTATTACGGTCCAGGTAATTATTTTTAGGTCAGGGAAACGAGGGGCTAATCACTTGGATTTTCTGTTTTTCAATTAAGGTTTAGGTATGCGTTATTGTGGGGCTACACACTCAAGTTTTCTTTTGTGTCCCATTATTACAATTATAAAAGAAGTTGATGTACAGATTACGGGCAATCATTTTAGTACAGTTAAAGATAGCCCATCGAGGGACCAATCAGTCTAATTTTCTGTACTTCAATTAAGGGTATACTTCTGCGTTACGATTAATCATTTTTGCACTGTTAAAGGGTGCGCAAGTTTCCTATTTGTGTAGCACTATTGTAATTACGGAGCCTCCGAGATATCTAGGCCCATGCATGTCGATTTTTACGTGGGGAAATATCCAGTTTCATAGAGGAAATATTCTTACCCTTTCTGTGTACGAGGTGGCGCTTTAATGACCGTTGCGACCGGGGTCTTCCATAAATTATCGATGACATTTTAGGATCCCATTATAAAACTTTTATGAAAGAGAATGGTTTCACCTTTAAATTAAAGTAATTTTTAGGGGCTATTCACTTTTTATTGAATCTATTGGTTAGATTGTATGGACAAAAAAGTAATTGTGAAATTTTAACATCGTTGTTTTATTAGTAAAACAAAACTTCTTGGAGTTGCTAATTCACAGTTTTCATATACCATTAGAGGATTTTTTACCCCTTCAAAACCTTTAATTTTTTTAACCTTAACATTTTTATCCTTTACTTCTTTGGAATGATTGTTTAATAAAGGTCTTCGGAAATTTTCAAAAACATTTTTTAACTATCCGCGACCTCGGCTTCACCGCTCTACGTCTGTACCTTGCCCTAATATTGTAGCAGTCGACGGGGTCATGAGGCTGAACCTGTTTATTTTACGGTACTGAAAGCGCCACCAAGCGGGGAAACACGGCGAACTAAATTAGTCCAAAAAATATTCTCGCCTCGCTACATGCATGGGCCTAGATATCTCGGAGGCTCCTGTAATTATAACAGAAGAAAATTAATTGAAGTTAGGATTACTAGTAATCATTATATCGAGGGGCTATTCACTGAAATTTTCTATTCGTTACGATGTGGTTAAAATTATGAGCCCAGCCATTGGGTCATCTTGTTTGTTTTGCGCTCTTTACCTAATCTTCTTCTCTCCCGCTCCTTCTGGTCTCATAAAACTTCGAGGTCGGACTCCTTTTGGTAAACCGATTTCCCTTTTCCTCACCACATCAACAGTGCACAGTGACCTCATAGGGGCTTAACTGAAAATCCCCCTCTCTCCGACTCCGTGTTTTTATTATTTTCGCAAACGAAAGTCTATATAATAATATCTCTATGTCTGATAATACTGAACTTTAATATATTAAACTTCTCTATATGAATAATATGATAAATATAGTTGTTAATTTAATATTATCGACGCTGTGCAACTAAAATTATCTCTTGAAATTTAATAAGGGGCCCCCAAATCTTCCTTAGCCTACCTGTTAAAAATTCCTGGCGGCGCCACTGACCCCCAGCTTTACCAAGTAAAACGTTCTGATACAACAGAAAATGGCGCAAGTCACGATCCAAAACAGCCAAAGGGTCACGCAACTGAGTGACAATAGGACCAAAGGTATCATCAAGGGTTTTAGCATCGATAATTTCCTGTGTGGACAAAGTGTCGAAAACGCCATCTCCCGCTCCAAGAGGTATTAGTGGACTTACAACACATAAACGGTGAACGGCCGACGGGGACTCAGAGGCAGAGGGGACGCCAGGACAGCGAGAAGGTACCACAGACTCAGAGGTCACGCAAAGGGAGTCTACAGGAAACGGTGATAAAGCATCGGCAACGACATTGGTGGTTCCTTTCTTATAGAGAATGGCCATGTCGAACTCTTGCAGAATCAAGGCTCGTCGAGCTATTTGACCCTGAGGACTTTTTTATGCGTTGTAAATACTGCAAGGCATTATGGTCAGTTAAAACCGTAAAACGACGCCTATCTAGATGATGAGGGAAATGTTTTACAGCTTCTACAATTGGCAAACATTCCCGTTCACTGGTGGTATAATTCCGCTGAGCCGGTTTGAGAGAACAACTAAAATAAGCAACCGGAACCCCAGCACCGCCAACAACTTGGGCTAACATGGCACCAATACTAGTATCAGATGCATCAGTCGTAAGCGTAAATGGCAAATCCTCTCTTGACGTGGCCAATGGAAGAGAGTTGAGAAGAGCACGCTTCAAAGAGTCAAAAACAGTTCGATGAACAGACGACCACTGCCATCGAATATGCTTGCGTTTGAGCTGATAAAGGGGATAGGCCAAGGTAGCGAAGTTAGGGATAAACCGCTGATGCTAACCAATAAACCCAAGGAAACGCTCTAGTTGTTTAAGATTTGTGGGCCAAGGGTAGCGCTCAACCGCGGTCAGTTTGGAAGGATCAACCTTAACCCCATAGGGTCCATGAATATGTCCCAGAACCTTGGTCTTAGACATGGCAAATGCGCATTTGTCCAAACGAAGTGTCAGACCCGCGTCAGCTATATATTGGAAAATATAGTCCAAAGCGCGGAGACGGTCAAGCCAGTGCTCATGGGCAGCGACAATATCGTCAAAATATACAACAGTGCCATAAAGACGTTGGTCTTTTAAAACCTCCTGCATCATACGTTGGAAGGTGGCCGGACTATTCACATGTCCAAAAGGCATACGCAAAAATTCATAATTTCCATAATGTGTAGTAAAACTTTGTTTTGGGAATTGAACTAGCTTTCATCGGCACTTGCCAAAACCCGGATCGTAAATCTAAGGTAGTTATTTAATGGGGCTGGGCCAATACATCTAACAAATCGCCGATCCGTGGGATCGGTCCCTAATGGTAATCGCATTAAGACTACGTAAATCTACACAAAAACGACTAATGGAAGTGACGGGTTCAGACTCGTCAACACCATGAAGTGAGTCCTTTTTAGGAATAACGTCAACGGGGGAAGCCCAAGGGCTCTGGGATCGACGTATGATACCCGTATTAAGCATGTCGTCCACGCGGCGCTCAATCAACCGTTGCTTAAGGGGCTCGACACAATAAGGCTTACAAGCGATGGGGCACTGAGTTCCGGTGTTAATTGAATGAAAAGCACCATCCGTTAACCCAATACGCTTCTCAAAAACACTTGGGCACTTGGAAAGCAACTTACGAATACCTGCCTTCTTGTCATCAGGGAGATTTGCTCGGTGTACAGCAGACTCGATCATATCAGCCACATCATTGGGCAGTTGTGGCTCCATAACGGGGTTTAACCATAAATATCTCCAAAGGAGGCCGGGTACCAAGGGACCATCCATAAACTACGTCACACTCTTATGGGGGGAGGGGGTTTCTCAGTTTGTGACGGTCCGTGACAAGGGGGAGGGAGGGGTTCTTCGATGCGTGACGTCACATTTAGCATTGATTTTGTTACGAATTCAGTAAGAGGCCGATTGGCTCTCTTATGTTATAGAAGAAGAAAGACAACATTCCATAGTCCACCGTTACAATAATTTACTAAAATTGTTATTCCATCATCGCTTAAATAGTAGAAAATTTAAGCCATTATCTACTATTTACACCTTCATATAGCCAATTTAAATAGCGCATTTAAAATAAACAGCGTAAACTCTCTTATGTCTCAGTTTATTGGCCCTTATTATTTGTGAGTATGAATCAAATCCCCCTGCCGATTGAAATGGTTTCGATTCTTTGGCAAATTTTCTAAATCTCAAGCTCGATTAGTCTGTTTTCGGTGACAGTGCCGAAACCTAAAAAGTGTGCCCCTTTAACTAAACTTTATGGAAATTTTTTGAATCTTATAAAAAGCACATCCAGACATTATAATTCTAAAGGTCAATCAGAGGGAAAAAGCTTAAAACGGAAGAGAACTTGAATTTTACTGAGAGGGCGGCATATCACTCAAAAAATTAATCAAATTAAATTTGTAAATTAAGACAAATCATAGTGCGTAGGGGGGTTAAAGAAATGTGACGTGGTTTTTAGGGGAGGGGTCTGAGAAAAGCGTGACGAAGCGTGATCTGGGGGGACGGGGGGTCAGAAAATGCTTTTTTTCGCTTACGTAGTTTATGGACGGTCCCCAAGGCTGATAGAACCTCTACCGAAATCTGAGTGAGCTTTATGAGTGACTAAAAAACCGCGACCTAATATAGCATGATCGGCCAATTCTAATATAAGATGAAACACGTAAGTAAACATTTTCCCTTTAATTCTAATTATTATGCGGCTTATATCTATAGTTGAGACGGAAGAACCAACCGCCAGCTGAACAGAGGACGGTGTATCACATGGAGACCAATCCGGAAATAAAAGGGACCAAAATCGTTCCCGCAAATATGATAAATCTGACCCCGAATCAACTAAGCATTGAACATGCATATTATTGGGTAATGTTATAATAATACTAGCCTCCCTACGGGGTAAGGCGTGCAACAAATTAAGGATTAAGATAGGCAAACGGGAACGGTGTAAAGCTTTGGGACCAGGTCGAAAACGCCTGGACCCATAAATTCGTTTTTTGAGGTCTGGCTTGATCAAAGATGACGTCTATTAGGACAAAATCTGGCTATGTGGCCATCTTCTTCACATTCATAACAAGTAATAGGACGATTGTGACGAGTTTGGTTGGCCCTAAAAGACCGCCAACTACGACTAGAGTTGGGTGAAGCAGACGGGTCTCTCCAAGTAACCGACTTCGAGGAATGAGAGGTGGATGTAGGCCTACCAGGTGACCTGAGTAAAGGGCCTGAACTACCAGAAGTCTCTGGTATTGAGGTATGTTGTTGCGAGTGCCTGTCAAAAATCTTACAAGATAACTCATCCCTCAGATCATCTAAGGTTTGATATGAACGAAAACTTATTTGTGCCGCCCAGAAATATTAATTCCATAATTTCCTTATCGGGCAATGGTGTTGTAAATTGGGTATTCATTTGGTTCAAAGCTAAAATAAAATCCTCTGGATCCTCCCTGGTTTTTGAGCCCGCGATCGTAATTGCCTAACCAACCCTTTTTCAAAATCCGCAGTAAAAAATTTAATCAAAAATTCCTGTCGAAATTCGGGATAACTCTCAAAACTTCAAGGCTAACGAATCCCACCAAACCTCAGCATGTTCCTTAAGAATTAATGGCAACACACGTAGTAAATCATCAGGCATCAACTGTTCAGATGCCAGGAAACGCTCAAGAGACCTTAAAAATACCTTTGGGGTTGTCATCTCTAGACCCCGAAAAAGTAAAAGGTGGTGTGGGGATGTTGAGATGCTTGCATGGTAGCCATCAACGCAATACTTTTAGCCAACATATCCCAAGGGCTCGATTCTCAGTAACAGGGAGCGAGTTAGTCTCATTGTCAAGTGACATGACAGACCGTGAAGGATAATTCAGAGTAATAAATGCACCTGCCTTTAACATTGTCGCTTCGACGATCAATAATTGTCGAAAGAGTGAAGAGAATCTAAGCTGGCTACAATGTTTGCGAGGGGACTGGGCAAAAATATCACTAACAGTAGATATGTTCGACATACAATAACTGAGCTAAGCCTTTGTTAATTTAGATACACCAGCACCAGTACCTGGTAAAAGTATCAAGTTTACACTGAAAAAATAATCTAAAATAATTCAACAAACTAACAATAAAAAATTTAAATATTCTAACAATAAAATAATTTAAATATTCTAACAATAAAAATAACTCAAAGAAACTAAAAACAAACTAGAAAACAACGAAACTTACAATAGGGTTTTCACTTCTGACACCAATTGTAACAGGATTAGGCCTAACCACCAATTGATATACACCGCTATGTTAGTAGAATTATTAGTAACGACTCACTCTCGGTATTTCTAGTAAACTGCCAGGGGTTCGGTTCATATCCTGTCGTCTGCTGCCTATCAATACCGTGACTAAGTATCTACCCACCGTCGACCTCACTTGATCACAAGTTAACACTCCCCTGGATCCCAGCGGATCCCAGGCTTTTATAGCCACCGCTCTATACTGCCTTGGTCATGTGTTTAGCAAACGACAGGCTACTCCTACATCAACCCCTCTTCTTACGTAATCTTTGTAGAAATCTCAATATTATTTCTGAAAAAACACATTTTCTCATAATATAAGTTCAAGTGAAAAACTCGACAATCCAATAAAATAAACAGACGATTTAAACAAAAAACAAGAAAAACAGCAGATTATTTTAATAGTAGCAAAGGCAACCGGGGTTAACCTGTGGCCATTTTAAAGAATGGTGCCAAATCGAATCCCAATAAAGCGAAACAGTATGCTAAATATAAGTGAAAGCAGTTGAAACACGAGGAGGTTATTTCACAAAGGAATTCTTTTTTTTTTTCATTTTTCAAGGCCGCGGATTGAAAAATGTTTCCAACTGTGTGCCTACTACTTAAGAGTAACGTCGCTGTAAAGGCAATTTTGGCTGGACTTTGATTATCAGGCAGTCTCAACCTTTACTTATCTACATGTCAAAGTCCTGACATATCTAAAATATCTTCTTGGTAGAAAAAAGTCCAGATGAATTAACCGATTTCACTAACATTTCGTACACTGATTCCATATATCTTAAAGACGGCCTTATTGCGGGTATAAAGTTAAAAAAAAATATCTCCTTTTTGAAATAACGTCTGCTCTTTTCAACAGTCTTCACTATTATTTAGTACACTGGTTCCCTATATCCTACGGTTTTCGGGATCTATATGTAACATGACGCGTGACTCTCATGCTCCCAAGATTCCTGACAATAAGTATCTAAGTTTAATTGCCCTCCGGGAAAAGAAATGTCTATAACCTCACTTCCAGTGTCGTTACATTTATTGAAGTCTCTTGGGCGCACCTATATAATGAGTAATTTTAAAAATCAACGGTGACAATTGAGATTTAAAAATGAAATTTCTAAATACTTGTATTTGAAGTATCGATTATTTCCCATAAATTCAAATTCAGTTTGCGCCATTTTTGCCGTCCAATTAAATCCTAGCACGAATTTGAAGATTGAAGACAAAAGTAGCAAGCCTCGTCTTGAAGACATAATTATTTATAAGAAAACTTTGTACTTGCCTTTGAGTACAGAGTTTGGGTAATGCCTCGATAACACCACCCTAAACTGCTCTTCTTGTTGTCAAAAACACACTCGCTTCTGCGCTTTGAACTGTTGCTTATGTAACAGAAATGAAAATGATGAATATTTAGAAGAAATATCTTGAAGCTTGACGTGATGTAAATGATTATTTTTTTTTCGATAATTACTTTTTTTCGCCGCCTCAGAGGATCTGGTCAATATAATTTCTAATCTAATAAACCAATATTAGAAAAGTTGGATAGTATGAATTGAACGAAAACTAATAAGGTTTACTACGGTAATAATTTCTACTGTTGTTTATCATGGGAAAAACATTACGGTTGGCTGGTTTTCCAATTAGACTATTGTCGTTCGATTGTTTTGTGGAAAGTATTGTAGGTCAGGTTTCAAGGTCTATTCAGACTACACTAAATCATCTTACGATCATGTCGGTGAATTATTTTACTGGTTTAATTAGTAATTAGAATGTAAACGATTCGCTTGTTTAGTTTGAAAATTTTCAGTTTCGTAGGGCACTGCAGTGCTTTGAAATTAGTGACTTAAGGCTCTTTATCAATTTTCCAAAAGAACGGACCATGTTTAATATTTTAAAATTTAGTCTTTGGTATTGACAATTTAATCTTTGGACTTAAATCAATTAATTTTATAGATGTAACTTCACTTAAGTGAAAACATTATCTTTTTTTAATTTTGGATTCTCTATGGCCGCCCTATAATATTTGTTTAATTGAACGATAATATTTCGGATTTGAAAATTCGTGTTTTATTTCTGTCCACCAAATTCAAATACAGTTTGTGCTAGGTTTTTCAAGTTCTAACGTGAAACTATAAATGTGATTTTGCTGAACTACGCAAATTGTTCTATCAACAGGTTTCTTGAAATTGTGTATGAAACGCAAACGCTCTATGTATTTGTCAGTTTATTTTTCTACTAAACAATTAATTTAATCTTAATTGATATGCTAACATTGTTCACAATCGACTATTATCTGTATTTATTTTAAGTGCGTAATTTCCCTATATACAGTATGAGTAAATTTAAAATGACGTAACATTTTCCTGGTAGAAAAATGTTTGTGTTTCTGAAAAATTCGCTTTCGTGTCGTGACATTGTGTTTTCAGATAGTGTTTAAGCAAAGTGGTTGAAGATTATTTCGGTGAAGACGGCAGCTAATGTTCCTGACAACATCACGAAAAGCATGTACAAAGGAACGAAGACGCTACTCAGGTCCAAATCAGTCGTGCTTTTCAACGGTCTCTTCCAAGTGATCTGTTCAATTAGGTAATTCTTTTCGAAATCCCGATAATTGAAAACTTGCGTTTCAATACACGGTTCCAGACTGTAATAAAAGCAGTCGTCAAAGCTCGTTAACAATTCTGGAGGTTTTCGTGAAATTGCGGACTGCTTCTCAACCAAGATGTGTTGAAAATGTAGTGCATGTAGTCGAAGTTTATTGCTTGTAGCGAAAAGTATAGACCTTGGCTTTCATAGAAGAACCTTTTAAACTCGGGATCTCTTATAAGGATTTCTCCCATCATCTAAGTCAGAGCAAAATCGACTATTATGAGAGCTTTTTCCCCGGAAAGAATCGGTTTGTATACATCAAGATCCAAATATTCAAAGTTAGGCGTCAACAGTTTCTCCTCATCCTGCGCGTCAAGCCATCCCTTGACTACTGGGTCCTGGGCTGCCTATAGATGGGCACCAATGACATCAGAGTAATGGAGGACTTACCACAGAAACGATTAATTACCCAGTAGTTCAGATAATCGAGAGTTTCGCTTTCTTTCACGATTGTTGGTGCAATTCCCGAGTTGATTAAGTCCGAGAGGGTGTTGATGTAATTGTAGCTTTCCATCGAGAACTCCGTCCGCAAGAAACAACCCAAGAAGAACAGAATGAAAGTCACTCCGATCAGCCACGACGAAGCGATTAAACGACAAGTAATAAGGGGCAAAACGGAGAGAATCGCTGAAGGAAACAAAATTATGTTTCACTAAAGTGCCAGCCATCTGTCTCTGCTAATCAGTAATTACTTACGTTCGATAAAGAAGAGCGACGCGTTGTCCCAGACATTTACTAGGGTTTCTTGGGCCATTTTCCTGACAACTCTCTTGGTGGGCAACGATTTGTATTTGTTGGTTACGTAGGAGTGAACGACGAGCAAAAGTGACAGAAGAACCAAGGTTGACCCCATTAAAATTAGCACCTAATTTACACACGAATGTAATTAAATGATTTGGGTATTGTAATAGAGCAAAATTTACATTAGTGTCCATATTTAAGAAGTCAAAGGTAGTGGTCAAGACTTTCTTTGGGGGACCAGACACGATAATCAAGCTGGCTCTTCCGAACACCGGAGACGGACTGAAATATTTCTCTTGACCGTAGAAAAATGAGCTTGGCAAGACTTGAATGATAACATTAGCATTCTAAATGAGAGGATTAAAATCAAACGTCTAAATGTTTTTCTGATTTTGGTTTTACGTACGTTGAAAAAATCTGGAGCAGTATATATATAAGAAAGCTGTATTTATGTCCTTCGAAAATGCACCTAAGATCATCGAAAACAATTATGCTAACATATTTCTTAATTGTTAGGTTATATTCCTTTCTGAGTGGTGTTTAAAATACTTCATGTTTAAGGATCGTTTTAAATAATCCGCAATGACATTGTACATTGACTCTTGTTGCCCAAGTTTTCTGATAAGAAACATTGAAATTTCAATTTTCATCGTGAAAATGAATTGGCGGAGTCGCGAGACCGAATATTGATAAACTCACCGATATTGTCGATACATTTATTGGTGTTTCTTGAGCGTACCTTTAATGAATAATTTAATATTCAATTCGACAATAACATTTAAGACGTGAAAATTCAAATTATACCTGTATTTTAGGTATCGATTATTTCCCATAAATTTAAGTTTTGTTTTCGTAATTTTTGCGTTTCACTTAAATCGTACGGTTTCGAAAATTGAAGACAGTAGTAGCAAAGCCTGATCTAGAAGAAATAGTAATTTAACACCACTCTAAACTTTTCCTTTTTTTAACCTTACACTCGCAGCTGCTCTTTTAACGGTTCCTATAGGGTAACTGAATTGAAGACAGTGAATATTTGGAAGAAATCTTGAAGCTTGACGCGACCTAAAAGTGAATTTTATTTCTATGATTACTTTTTTTCGCCGCTTCAGAGAATCTGGTAAATTTTTTTAATTTAATAAAACCATTAGTAGAATTGTGGTTAGTTTGAATTGGAAGAAAACTAATCAAATTTTCCTACGGGAATCATTTCTGCTGTTGCTTGTCATGGAAAATACATTATGACATTATGGTTGGTAGGTTTCCAATTACATGACTATTGTCGTTCGACTGTTTACTGGAAAAAAATGTAGGTCAGGTTTTAAGGCCCTTTCAGACTTGGCTAAAATCATCTTACGATCACGTGACTGAAGTCTTTATAGGCTGGGTAGTATAATCCCTGTTTTTACCCTATGAATAGTATGTTCAAAATGACTAAAGGCATTTTCAAACGATGCAACTTTTCTACTCATTTAGATGAGTCAACTTGAGTTGAGTAAACTGGTTGGGTCGTGCAAATATAAGTTGGACAAGTTAAATCACCATATTAAAAATTTATCGTTGATCAATTTTTGCTGACTCAACTTTTTGACCCATCTTTGATGTATTGTTGCTCTAGCTATTTAGTCATTTCTGTGGTTTCCAATCCAGGGAGAAGATATGAAACCGTGGATCTATTAAACACTGAAGGGGTGGGGAAAAGTGTACGCTTTGTCGATAAAATTGCTCCAGGTAGATAAGAAATAAGACAAATTTAGTTGTGATTCGATTGCTAATTAATTTCGCACTCGAGTGCCAATTTTTATTCGTAATAATATTACAAGTACATAACAGCCCATTACGAGTTGGGGTAGATTTCAAATGACGGAACGGGAGCATTACTTTTGAAACTGAAAATATTGTTTTTTCGCTCCGTCACATATAAAAGTTTCAGCGTTTAAGCGAATCGGTCGATGATTATTTCGGTGATGGCCACGGCTACTGTTCCTGACAACAAAGTGAAAAGAAAGTAGAAAGGAGCGCTGACGCTACTCAGGTCCAAATCAGTCGTGCTTTTCAACGGTCTCTTCCAAGTAATCTGTTCAATTAAGTAATCCTTTTCAAGATGCAGATACTTAAAAACTTGCGTTTCAAAAAGTGGTTCCACGCTGTAATAAAAAGATTGGTCACCGTTTTAATCGGTTTACTATAAAAATTAGGACCGACATCAGTTGGAGGTTTTCGTGCACTTGCGGTGAGCTTCTCAACCAAGAGGTGTTGTAAATGAAGTGTGAGTAGTCAAAGCCAACGTTGTGCTTCGAAAAGTAAAGACCCGCGTTTTCTGCCAAGAACATTGTACTTTCGGAATCGGATAACAGGTATTCCCCAAAGAACCAAGACAAATAGGGCTCCATAGCGATTAGAGATTTTTCCCCAGAAATAATCGGAATGTATCCATCAAGCTTCCTATAATCCATTTGGGAACTGAAGAGTTTCTCCTGATCCTGCGCGTCTAGCCATTTTTTAACAACGTTATCCTTGGTTCCCTATAGATACGAACCAATGTCATCAACAGAATGGAGGACTTAACACGACAACGACTATATTTACCAATAATTTCAGATAGCCGAAAACTTGGCTTCCTTTGAGCACTTTTGGTGGAATTCCCGATTTTATCAAGTCCGAGAGGGTGTCGATGTAATTGTAGCTTTCCATCATGAACTCCGTCTTCAAGTAACAACCCAAGAAAAACAGAATGAAAGTCACTCCGATCAGCCATGACGCAGCGAGCAGACGACATGTAATGTGCGGCAAAATGGAGGGAATCGCTATAGGGAACATAATTATGTCTGTCGTCTTGGGACCTCACAATCTCTGGTAATAATTACTTACGTTCGGCGCACAAGAGCGAGGCGTTGTCCCAAACATTTCCCAGGGTTTCTCGGGCCAATTTCTTGACAACTTTCTTGGTGGGCAAAGACTTGTATTTCTTGGTTACGATGGAGTAAATGACAAGCAAAAGTGACAGAAGGACCAAGGTAAATCCCATTAAAATCACCACCTAATTGAACCAAGATTGTAGTCCAACGAAATGGATATGGAATAGATTGTAATTGTTAGGTTTACCGGAGTGTCCATATTTAAAAATGACAAGGATGTTAACGTGACTTTCTTCGGAGCCGCGGACACGATGATCATCCGGACGGTTTCGTAAACTGGAGCTGGGCTGAAATATTCCTGTCGGCCATCGAAAAATAAGCTTGACTTTTCTACCAGGATAACGTTTGCATTCTTAAATAAGAATAAAAGTTATTTAAAATTAGTACCCCTGTATAGACTAACAGTTTGGTCTTATTTCATTTCACTTACGTTGGAAAAATCAGGTGCATGGGATATCTTATAAAGGTCATTAATGGCCACTTTATGTCCTTCGTAAATTGACCTAAAACCATAAGTTTATATTAAGGAATCATCAACAAATTTTGCTTTTAATCATTAAAAATGTTGAATAATCGTCAGTTTCATACGTTTAAAATTATTAGAGTCAAAATAGGTCAATAATATTAAAATTATCGAATATTCGCTACACCCATTTGACCGAACTTGTGAGAAATAGTGTGTTAACACGATTATTTCTCGTTCGGCCCAATTACTCATTCTATTTTAAGGTAGTATGAAAATACTTTATGTTGAGGGATCGTTTCAAATAATCTTCCATGATTTTGTAAAATGACTCGTGGCTTTTAATCTCCCACGATTCCTGACGAGAAATATTTAAGTTTAATTGCCATTAGAAAAAAGAAATCCATCTGAGGCTTGGGACCGAATGTTGATAAACTCACCCTAATTGTCGATACATTTATTGGAGTCTCTTGGGCGTACCTACCAAAATAAGCTCTTTTTCAAATCAACGATAACATATAAGATTTGAAAATTCAAATTCAAGGTACTTGTATTTAAAATATCGATCATTTCCCATAAATTCAAATTGATTCATTGCCATTTTGAAGTCCAAATCCGAAACCCTCAAAAGCTGTAAAGAGTTGCTGATAAATTTTTAATTGTTATGAAGTAACGTTTTCCTGATAAGAAATATTGAAGCTTCAAATTTGATCATGAAAATGAATTGGCAGAGACGAGAGACCGAATGTTGAGAAACTCACCAATATTGTCGGTACATTTATTGGTGTTCCTTGAGCGTACCTTTAATTAGTGATTTTTAAAAGTCAACGATAGCATTAAAGACTTGTAATATTTAAATTGTGCTCGCCTTTCAGGTTGGGTCAATAAGACCAACCTTAACCACACACTCGCAGCTGCTCTTTTAACTGTTCATATTGTAACAGAAATAAAGACAGTGTATATTTAGAAGTATCTTGAAGCTTGACGCGATTTAAAAGTGAATTTAATATCGATGATTACTTTTTTCGACGCATCAGAGAATCTGATAATTTTTTTGTTTAATAAAACCTTTAGTAGAAGAGTGGTGTGTTTGATTTGGAAGAAAGCTAATCAAATTTTGTACGGGAATCATTTCTACTGTTGTTTATCGTGGAAAAAACATTATGACATTATGGTTGGTAGGTTTTCCGATTAAATGACTATTGTCGTTCGACTGTTTACAGGAAAATAATGTAGGTCAGGTTTAAAGGCCCTTTCAGACTCGACTAAAATCATCTTACGATCAAGTGACTGTCTATATAGGCTTGGCAGTATAATCTCTCTTTTTACCCTATGAATAGTATGTTCAAAATTACTAAAGGCATTTTCAAACGATAGAACTTTTCTACTCATTTAGATGAGTCAACTTGAGTTGAGTTAACTGGTTGGGTCGTGCAAATATAAGTTGGACAAGTTAAATCACTATATTAAAAATTTATCGTTGACCAATTTTTGCTGACTCAACTTTTTGACCCATCTTTGATGTATTGTTGCTCTAGCTATTTAGTCAGTTCTGTGGTTTCCAATCTAGGGAGAAGATATGGAACCGTGGATGTATTAAACACTGAAGGGGTTGGGTAAAGTTTACGCTTTGTCGATAAATTTGATCCAGGTAGATAAGAAATAAGATAAGTTTAGTTTTGATTCGATTGCTAATTGATTTCACACTCGAGTGCATATTCTTATTCGCAATAATATTACAAGTACATAATAACCCATTAAGAGTTAGGGTAGATTTAAAATTACGTAACGTGCGTAATATTTTTAGAAGCAGAAAATGTAAATTGTGTTTTCAATTTCGTGTCGTCAAATACTAAATTTTCAGCGTTTAGGCAAAGTGGTTGAAGATTATTTCGGTGATGGCCACGGCTACTGTTCCTGACAACAACATGAAGAGCAAGTAGAATGGAACGCCGACGCTACTCAGGTCCAAATCAGTCGTGCTTTTCAACGGTCTCTTCCACTTGACTTGTTCATTCACGTAACCCTTTTCAAGATACAGATACTTGAAAACTTGCGTTTCGAAAACTGGTTCCATGTTGTAATAAAAACATTGATCAAGCGCTTTAATTGGTTTACAATAAGAAATTAGTACCGATATCAGTTGGAGGTTTTCATGCACTTGCGGCGAGCTTCTCAACCAAGAGGTGTTGAAAAGGAGGTGCGAGTAGTCGAACCCAAGGTCGTGCAGCGAAAAGTAAAGACCTCCGTTTTCTGCCAAGAACTTTGTACTTTCGGAATCAGATGACAGGTATTCCCCCAAGAACCAAGAAAAATATGGGTCAACCGCTATTGGACATTTTTCCTTAGAAATAATCGGAATGTATCCATCAAGGTTCCCATAATCCATTCGAGAACCGAAGAGTTTCTCTTGATCAAGTGCGTCTAGCCATTCTTTGACAACTTTATCCTGGTTGCCTATAGATTCGCATCAATGACGTTAAAAGAATGAAGGACGTAACACGACAACGGCTATATTTACCCAACATTTCAGATAGCCGAAAGTTTGGCTTCCTTTGAGAACTATAGGTGGAATTCCCGCTTTGATCAAGTCCGAGAGAGTGTCGATGCTATTGTACCTTTCCGTCGTGAACTCCGACCTCAAGAAAGAACCCAAGAAAATCAAAATGAAAGTCACTCCGATCAGCCACGACGAAGCGAGCAGACGACAAGTAATGTGGGGAAAAATTGAGGGAATCGCTATAGCGAACATAATCATGTCTGTCGTTATGGCAACACAATCTCTGGTAATAATTGCTTACTTTCGGCGCACAAGAGCGAGGCGTTCTCCCAAAAATTTTGCAGAGTTTATTTAGCCAATTTTTTGACAACTTCCTTGATGGGCAACGACTTGTATTTGTTGGTTACGATAGAGTGAATGACGAGCAAAAGTGACATAAGGACCAAGGTAAATCCCAATAAAATCACCACCTAATTGAACCAAGAATGTAATTCAATGAAATGGATATTGAATGGATTGTAATTGCAAAGTTTACTGGAGTGTCCATATTTAAGAATGGCAAGGATATTGAATGGATTGTAATTGCAAAGTTTACTGGAGTGTCCATATTTAAGAAGGGTAAAGAAATGGACGTGACTTTCTTCGGAGCCGCGGACACGATGACCGTCCGGACTGTTTCGAAAACCGGAGCTGGACTGAAATATTCCTGTCGGCCCTCGAAAGATGAGCGTGATTTTTCAATCATGATAACATTTGCTTTCTAAACAAACAAGAGTGATTAAAATTTCTATATCTGTTTACCCTAATTTCTCTTTCACTTACGTTGAAAAAAGCAGGCACGGTGGATATTTTAGAAAGCTCATAATGGGTACTTTATGCTCTTCGTAAATTGACCTGAAACCATAAGTTCATAATTTTCCATAAGTCAATTCAAGGTAATATGAAAACTACTTTATGTTGAGAGAACGTTTTAAGTAATCCGCCATGATTGTGAATAATTACTCGTGGCTTTTAATCTCCCAAGCTTCCTGATAAGAAATATTTAAGTTTAATTGCCATCAATAAAAAGAAATCCATCTGAGGCTTGGGGCCGAATGTTGATAAACTCACCCTAATTGTTGATACATTTATTGGAGTCTCTTCGGCGTACCTATATTAATTAATTAATGTTAAAATCGAAAACAACAATTAAGATTTGAAAATTCAAATTCTAGGTACTTGCATTTAAAATATCGATCATTTCCCATAAATTCAAATTCGGGCTGCGTCATTTTGAAGTCCAAATCCTAAACTCTCAAAGGCTGTAAAGAGTTGCTGATAAATTTTCAATTGTTATTAAGTAACATTAACAGCGGAAAGAGTAAAATAAATCGTGATTGTTTTCAAATAAGTCTATAAATACTCAAACATAAAAAGACTCATTATTTAGTATGGCTTTTAATAAAAGATTTGACTTATATACGGTAAGTGACCGTTGACAAATTACGTAAGGAAAATAAAACAGACATTTTTAATACAAAAAAGTAACAATAGGATAGATTTTCGTTGAAAATAAAGATTCGAGATTCATACTTTGAAGTTAATGTGCCCTTGTAGATATGACTTGATACTCTTTTGTAACGTTAAAGCAAAATTCACATGCTTTTACCAATTTTCCTATGGAGATTAACATGGGGTTTTTCGTGATATTTAACCACCTCTAACTGAAAAACTAGAGTGAAGTTACTTTTCGGAAAACTCTTAATTTAACAATTAAGTATTCAAGGTGTGCGATCGGGTAGTCTAATCAGTCTAAGTATGTTAATTTTAGTTAATAACGGAAGTACGGCTCTTGAGTTAAACTTCATGTTAACCTTTTAGCGCGCTGTACCCATTTCTTCAATTTTCAACCAGATTGAGAACAAGGAAGAGCCTAGCTTTGTGCCTGATAACAAGTTAAGTTGACATTTTCAGTTTGCTTCATTCTGTGGAAGTTGAACCTATAGCGCGAGCAGCCTGCGTCCGCAAGTCGCGTGATCCAGGAGGCTATTATCTTAAGAACTTGTTTTTGAGCAGTCGACGCTTGTTTAGTATTTTCCGAGCTTGAACAACTTTATTTGGATTTTCTAACTAACTACAACACCCTTAGAAAGAAATACTTTGTTATCAGGTCGTCTAAAAAAGTAATACAGGTAAACAGTTACAGTTAATAGAGGTTTTTATATCGTTTGAAATACGTTTTTCGACCTTCTTTACGGCCAAGGCTTAGTAAGTCTCTGTAAAGACTGTAATATAGTCTTTATAGTGTCATTCCTCTTTAAAGATTATTAAAAAAGCTAATTTCCAGCTCTTTTTTGGAATTCTGTTGTCTGTAGTCTGCTTCGTTTCCTGCTAGAAACATATCCTAGATTTTACCGGATTTACGGGGCCCTTCCAATTTGAAGTAAAAATGTTATATCTATTCAATTTCATAACGTGTTGACTCTTGAAATAGAGTGTTTTCACCTAGTGAAAAGTTAGAAAACTTCAAAATACTACTGGAATGATGACAAAAAGTTTAATGTGTTTTCGCTAGGGAAGTTAAACGAGTGGTGTTTACGTTAGCTCAGTTAATTCAACATTCCCGTATGAGGTATACAGGGTTTCATTATTTGTTAATCTCACTAAAATTCTACTAATTTGAAGGTGTGTGATATAATTCCTGAAACTCAACCAACGCATCATCATTCGTTAAAACAATTTTTAATCCTAATGATGTTACGTAATCATTTTTTAAACTATTTGTTACCAACAGTGGATTGTTTAATCCATAAATAGAAGTAACAGTGGTGCTGGTTAATCCAGGAAGACAGTGTCGTTATGTAATTTTATTAGTGAAATAATTTTTATGTTTACATCAGCGGAGATTTTTCCAACGTAACCACGTGGGAGTCAAAGAGTTACGCTGTTCGCCAATCGGTTACACGCTATTTCCACAGTCCACATTGCATTACTGACATAAAAGCCAAACTATAGAATAGCATCATTCATTAACTTATTACATAAATGTTCTTTCCGTTACCAATAATTTTGCAAGAGTATGATAAAAATTGAAAGCAATGTGTTGGAATAATCAAAAACTCCTCTAAACATTACAATAAAGGTCAGTTATTTATTTAAACTCTTTTTATAACCTAAATGAACACTGTCGAAACACAATCCAGCTTTAATTTAAACTTAATTAAGTATAATTAAAGTGAAATTAAACCAAAAATATACATTTTTCTGGATAAAAACTGAAATAACTTTAAAATAAACTAATAAAATAATATTAAAACTACCCAAGCCGTTGGTAAAGCCAAATGTTTTCTATTTCACTCTTATATTAATTTTAATTATCTTTACAGTACATTAATAGGCGCGAAATTCTCAAGTTTAGGGTAAAATAAGAATCAGAAGCTCCTCAAAAATGCAATTATGGTTAATTATTTATTAAAACTCATTTCATAACCTAAATGGACAATGCCGAAACAGAATCCTACGTTAATTTCAACTTAAAGGGATAGAATCAATCTTTTGACTACTAATGAAAAGCTTTCATTTTTTAAATCAGATTACGTTTTCAAAAATATATAGATATTGATAGTTTTAATAACTTAACTATTTTTAATTAATTTTTAAATGTATTAGTTTTCGGCGCCGCTCCGATCACTGCCCCCTCTACAGTCGTTTGCGAATACATGAGCCAAAAAAGTAAATTACTCCCGCGAGGTGCAGTAGATTTACTCCTAAAAGTAGTTTTCACACTATTCTGCATTTTCGCCAAATTAGTATACCTTATTTCGATACGGGGATGCTTTCAAAGTTATAAAGGAAGGTAAATAGTTTCACTGTAATTTTGGTGTTCAAAGTAATTGTTTTACTGTGTTTAATTACAATTAAAAATATGTTAAAACTTAGATTAAGGCCATTAGGCTAAAATAAAGCCATACCATTATTATACATGGAAGCTAAGCCTTTGCCAAATAGCGCAAAAATGTGGTGTTTTGGACATTACCTGTAATAATTTTGACAAATCGCTATCATCCTTACTCTACAACGTAACCAAGAGTTAAGAGAACAAAGGATAATAAACATGAAAAATCAGAATTATGTTTACAAAGGTCTTCTCAAATATGCGCCGCTTCCCCAGTGATAGTGAATGTGAAAAGTTACTATACAGTGGTCTAGAGCTCCCTTCATTTTCCTATTTCCAAACAACCAATGAATCAAGAGACATTTGCAACGTCATAGTGTGAAAAACAAGTTGGGCGGTATTTCACGGCTAGTTTGAATTTCAAAATATCTAACGTACTTTTCTTAATTTTAAACGTTTTAATTCGATTTTTTTGGCACACATAATTTTAGGCACATTTTTTTACCTAAAACTACCCTCATCTTGTACTAGTCGGAAAACATTGAACCTATCCCTTTAAAGCGGGCGCGACGTGGCCGATTAACTCCAGTGCAACTTGAAAGATTAATTCTCTATAGAGAGTATAGAGGTGCAATGACTATGAAAAACAATATTCCCTAATGGAAATGCACTAATGTGATAGCATAAGTAACATAATAATATGTTACTTTTGGTGATACTTAAAAAGTACAAATAAACATGTCTAGTCTAGTGAATGATCTAGTCTACCTTTTCTAATAAAAAAATTACTATAAAAATAATGTCTCATATTTTTTTTGGAAAGTTTTCATGGGTGAATTGTTGCTAATGGAAGAGTGACACGGAAATGTTAGAAACTTCAGTGCTAGGTGTAGGTGAGGCTCTGAAAGTACCGGAGTAATTTTCATATCTGAAAAATATTTTAGATTGAGAGAGATGAGTGGATTAAGTCTTGGAAAACATTTTACATAATAAGAGGTGAGAGGAGGTTCAATAAAACTACGAGAAAAAATGAGTAGTGAGAGGAGTGAAAAAATTTTAATTTTATCTTAATTGAGATGAGAGGAGGTGTAATAAAACTACGAAAGATAATGAGCAGTGAGAGGAGTGAAACATTTTAATTTTTATCTTAATTGAGATGAGAGGAGGTTTACTAAAACTACGAGATAAAATGAGCAGTGAGAGGAGTGAAAAGTTACTATGATGTTTTGTTTGGGAAAGGAGCGAGGTTTACTGGAAAGGCCTACTATGGAAAACCAGTTGGAGTGAGCTGCTCGGTCCCTGCTAAAAGGATTTGAGGAGTGGGAGTGGGAGAGGCTGGGGGTTCGCCCATGTCTGCTTGGTTTGGACCAAAGCCGAAAAAACAAACGATATGTGTGAGGTTTATCAATTGGCTGAAGTTCAGATATTGCATTTTTTTAGTTATTTTCATCCATTTAATCCTTAATCAATATTAAATTCAATCAACTGATTTTACTGTTAATCGATCTATTTTCTCTAAATTAATTTAAAAAATTACATATCTACGCTTTTTCAAGAACAATTACATTTTCCGAAAACATTTTATCATGAAATTAATTATTTTGAAGGGATTTCGTGTAAGCTCCTTGACGGACATAGTTTTAATTGTTGCTGGCTTGACTTTTCAAGTTTGCATCAAAAAAAAACTTAAATCGGTAAGTTGCTAAGAAGACTGATGTTAAAAAAAATATGATAATTGAAATTTATTTTGTTCAGACTAGTTAATAAACGAATGCCGTATACTTAAGACAAAGCAACATCGTTTATCCTGTGTGGTTTTTGTTAGTAGGTAGCTATCTGTAGCACTGGGAAAATATGATATCGGTATAAATATAACCAAAGGTATAGATAAAGATTACATAAAAAGAAATACATTTCAGTACCAATGGCTTGTTATATTCATTTCCATTCATTACCAGTTAAACGAAGGCCACACTTAACTTAACCCCCCCCCCAAGAAAGAGGGAAATTGCAGTACAACCTTTCTTTCATAGTCGCGACGTTAGAAATGTAGCATTTCGATATACGAAATTAAATGTATGAATTCGTGCAACACCCTGGTTTGGCATCCAATATTACATATTTACATTTTCCTTTCGAATTATGTCAAAGTTCGCTTGGTCTTTTTAGACAGAGTATTTCAAATATTCAATACTGAGCTCTCAACAGATACTCCCTTCAAAATAATTAATTTCATGATAAAATGTTTTCGGAAAATGTAATTGTTCTTGAAAAAGCGTAGATATGTAATTTTTTCAATTAATTTAGAGGGAATAGATCGATTAACAGTAAAATCAGTTGATTGAATTTAATATTGATTAAGGATTAAAGGAATAAAAATAACTAAAAAAATTGCAATATCTGAAACTTCAGCCAATTGATAAACCTCACACATATCGTTTGTTTTTTCGACCTTGGTCCAAACCAAGACGTTTTTTTATAATTTTACTATGAAATTAAAAATCCACTAATATATTTTACTATGGAACTAAAAACCCACTAATATATTTTACTATGGAACTAAAAACCCACTAATATATTTTACTATGAAATTAAAAACCCACTAATATATTTTACTATGAAATTAAAAACCCCACCAATATCATTATTTTAATTTTAAAAACTTACTAATGTCATTCATTATGAAATTAAAAAAACCACTTATATAATTCATTATGAAATTAAAAAAACCACTTATATAATTCATTATGAAATTAAAAAAAACGCACTTATATAATTTACTTTGAAATTTAAAAAAACACCTTTTATATCATTATTTCTCATTAAATAAAAAAAGGCACACTAAAATCATTAATTGTCATGAAGTAAACAAAAAAACTAATATCATCTTGACGAAATTTAAAAAAATCCAGTAATATAAAAGCCTGACTCTGTCCTCGTGGTTTTTATCTCGAAACTGGATACCCTCCACCTTCACGTTGATACATTGGACTCCAAAGTCATGGCTCTGGAGAAAGACAATGCCTTTGTCGAAAAGAAGAATGAGGAACTACGGTCAGCCCTCCAGAGACCTCCACCGACCTTTATTTCTGAAACTGGACTACCCATGGTTCGCCTTGCCTCTCGGCCATCACTGGGCCTTCTTGCACCAAGGGCCCCATGGATTAATCGACCGACAGCTCCTACGGGTGTAACGTTTGCCCCTAAGGAACCCAATATTCGACGAGTCGTCTTGACCAATCCCTACTGTCAGAGGAACTAAAGGACATCCTTGGAGAAGAATCCCAGATTAAGACGGCTCACTGTATACGACTTAAATCCAAGAGTCCAACAGCTTCCCTTTCTTCGTTCTATGTGACCTGTACAGACCCTATGGAGTTCGATAAACTTAGTGACCCTGCGGCATGGTCAGAAGACTGTATCATGACACCCTTAAATGGCGTTCCGCGTAAGGAACACAAACATAGCTTGGAGTTTACTCCAACGGAATCTCTCAACGACGAGCAATGACAGACTTAAGCATTGTCTACCAAAACGTGCGTGGTTTACGCACAAAGTCTGATATATTTTTGAACAATGTTATTTCCCAAGATGTCGATGTGATTTGCATAACAGAAACTTGGCTTAACCATGAACATTTCACTTATAACTATTTTCCAGACAATTATAATGTTTATAGAGGTGATCGACCGGATCACGAATTTAAAAACGTTCGGGGTGGTGGTGCCCTTATTGCCATTAAAAAGTCCAATTTTAGCACTAGGAATCATGATCTGGAGGGCGTTTCTGAGTGTGTTTTCATTCAGGTCAACAAAAGCTCAGATGAGGTTCTTTTGATTGGCGCTGTATACTTCCCACCTGCCTCAAACGATGAGCGTTATTTTGAATAAAAATTACGCCTTAAGAAGGATCTGCCATTGCAGGACACTAATTTGATACTCCTCGGCGATTTTAATCTCCCTCTAATTGATTGGGAAATTAATGGCACTATTGGTTGCACCTCCCTGACCGCTAAAAAAGCTAGTCATATCTGTCACCTATGTTATTTTTATAATCTACGCCAATTTAACGAATTACGAACACAAGTGGGAATATACTTGACCTTTGCTTAGCAAATATCAATAATTTTGATATTACCCCACTCGATGAACCTCTTGTTAATATAGACGAATTCCATACCCCTTTTGTGGTTACTTACCCTGTTACATTGAGACATCATATAAATGGGGCGGATCATTCATTTAAGTACCAGCTAGGCAATTATGCTCTCCTATATTGTCGTTTACGTGATTCGGATTGGTCCCGTATAACGGATTCCTGTGATGTTAATCTTTGTGCTAATACTGTGACTGCCTACATTCAAGGCGCGATGGAGGCGGCCATTCCAAGACGATTTGCGAGAAATTGCTCTGTTTACCCTAATTGGTACTCTCCTGAATTGCGCTTCGCCATTAAACGTAAAAAATATTATTTTAAAAAATACGAACGTACCAACGTCTTACAAGATTTCATTTGCTTTAAACAGCAAAGGGCGCTTGTCCGTAAATACACGAAACGTGATAAATTATCAGACGGTGATAGGGTTTGCCATGATGCTTTGAGCCATCCTAGGAAATTCTGGAGTTTTGTCAATGGCAATATTAAGGGTAGATCTCACACCATCTCTTTCAAAATTAACAAGGAAGTGCTCTCTGATGCCGAGGAACTTGCTTCCCATTTCGGGGATCACTTCACTCGAATTTTCACTGACGGAACTACATCTATTGGATCCTACGGCGTTCGGAGCTCTAACATACCTCACCACCAGCTCTCTGACTTGCATATAACGCAACAGGATATTACTAAGGCAATACTGAAACTTCCCAATACGGGTTTGGACAAAATTCCAGCTCTTGTTATCAAAGGTTGCGATGATGTCCTACTTCTCGCTCTAGAGCGTATTTTAAATCTATTGATTAGAAGTGGAATATTTCCCACAATATGGCACTGCTTGTACCAATATTTAAATCTTGTGCTGCCTGCGATATTAAGAACTATCGTCCAATCTCACTACTATGCACATTCCCCACCGCTCACTTGTAACAGACCTCGGCGTAATTTTTGATAGAGCTCTACTCTTTCGAGAGCACATTTCTCACACAGTGAATCATTGTCGTCGAACTCTAGGAGTGGCGTTAAAAATCTGCAGACCATTAAGGTCAATGAAACATTTTAGATTACTCTACCTTAATCTATTCAGGTCAAAAGCACTATATGGCTGTCTAGCCTGGAGCGGGTGCAGTCTATACCTCAGGAAACGGATTGAAGGCATACAACGAAAATTCGCTTATTACGCTCATGTTTTTCTTACGTCATATGGATTAAACCATACAGCACTTGATGGAACTAATTGACGTCAAGTTTTTGAATAAAGTACTCCACGGTAGCATTTCCCTTCCTGATTTGTTAGGTCAACTAAACTTTTTAGTTCCTTCTGTTGTAAGACGAATGACCACTTTCTATGTACCTTTAAAACGTTTAAATCCAATTTACCGCATGCAAGAAAATTATAACCGGCATTGTACAGAATTCGATCTTTTTTGTGTAAATATAAAACAAATTTATTAAACTTCCAAATACCTTAGATCTAAGTAGTAATTTAAAAAACACTTAATTATATTATATAATCTGATTACCTCATTATTTCGTGAAACAAAAATTTCCTCTGTGTACAATCTCATGAACCATGTAATTAGTTTTTATTGTGCACATTAAACAAACTTTTCATTCATAACGAAATAAACAAGATGGCCCAAGGGCTGGGCCTTAATAGTAGCCACATCGTTATCTACTAAATTACCACATAAATAAAAAGAAAAGCAATATAAAGACCAAAAGACACAAATTCAGAAGTATCCGACCCCACAAATAAATAGGGCCCTCCTTCATTCAAGTCAAGCCCTCATGGTACGGTGGTTTGAGTGTATTACAGCTGTGCGAGCGACCCGGGTTCGAACCCCGGCTGCGACCACGTAAAATTTTAATTAAAATAAAATCTCTAACCGAGTTCAGTTCTACCTATTGGTGGACTGATATACTATCGAGTTCTTTTTAAGCTAAAAACTAACGATAAAGAAAGCGAAAACTCCGGCCACAATTACCACAACTACTTCGGCTCGGGTCAAACTAAGATCCTCATCGTATACTACAATGTGGCTAAAAACCCCTAAGTTCATTGTTTGTTATGAAATTAAAATAAATAACTAATATCATTATTTGTTATGAAATTAAAATAACCAACTAATATAATTATTTATTATGAAAATTGAAAAAAAAAACCCACATCATTATTTATAATGAAGATTAAGAAATAACCCACTAATGTCATTATTTATCATGATACTTAAAAAATAAAAATATCATTATGACATTTAATAAAAACAAACCCTGATATCATTATTTATTATGAAAGTTAATAAAAAACACAATTTTATTATCACTAGTTTAGTAGTAAATACAAATTCTTTGACAACCTTAATACCTGCGTTTAGTTTAATATACACTAGACCTATTTTTTAGTAGAAACGTTCCAATCGCTCACCCCAATAGCGAAAGTGAAGCCCGGAGTAAAAAGCGTTGCAGAAATTTAAATGAGATGTGTAAAATATGGTTTGTTAATTTTGTGCAGAGTTGCAAAAGATTGTTTTTTTTGGCGGGAAAACTGCCCCATTATTGAGATATCAAGCTATGGGGCAATCGTTCCTTGGCTTGTTATAAAGAAAATCGTCAGTTTTTAGCCATATCGTAGTATACGATAGGCTCTTAGTTTGACCCGAGCCGTCGTAGTAGTAGTAGTAGTGGCCGGGGTTGTCGCTTCGTTATCGTCAGATTTTAGCTTAAAAGGAACTTTATATTACCACAACCCACCCCTAGGGGTAACTGGGCTCGGTTAGATATTTAATTATAATTAAAATGTTTTCAGGTCAGACCCGGGAATCGAACCCGGGTCGCTGGCGTAGTAGACAAACGTTCTAACCACTAAACCATAGAGACTTGATATAAACTCCGAGTTTTTTATTATTTATTTTTATCTCTAAAATGTCGGGGTGATATGGGGTGGGGTACCTCTTAATCTGTGGGGTCGGAAACTTTTGAATTTTTATCTGTGGGGTCGGATACTTATGAATTTGTATGTTTGGGGTTTTTATATTCATTTTCTTTTTATGTATCTGCTAATTAAATAGATAACGATTTTTCTACTGCGCTCCTCATGTGTTTCGTTCTCGTTCGGTAGCTATCGTCATCTATGTTATATTTGACTGGAACGTTTTGGCGGTTAATTCAGATGTGGGTTTAGATAGAGCTAACATAGTGTTAAATGAGCGTTTTGCGTTTGATCATTTTAGCATTGCTAAAGGTTATTCGAGGGGATAATCACTAAAATGCGTAATCACTATAACTAAACTTTCTCTTTCAAAAGTTTCTGGGCAATAGTCCTTGTTAGAAATTTATAAGATGCGATAAGTGTGCATCGGCATAAGTCTATGTTGTAAACTCATCGAGGGGATTATCACTAAAAATTATTTGTTCTTCGATTCGCCGGAATGTTAGAATTACAGCATAAGTAAATTTATACGGTTATAATTTAATCACTGTTTAGAGTGGGGAATCGAGGGGCTATTCACTCTGATTTTATGCACGGTAAATCATTTAAGCATTGTAAAAGATAGCGCTATTCACTCATTAGGGTAAGGTATAGAGGGGTTATCCACTCATTAGGGTAGGGTATAGAGGGGCTATTCACTCGTACGATATGGCTACTATTACGAGCCCTTGGGCCGTCTTGTTTTGTTTACAGGGATAGTGTTGTAGCCGAACAACGTTAACCTCTTCGAAACAGGGCGGCTTCCTTGGCAGTAAGCTCAACAATGAAGATGTGAAATACAAAAACATTGGGCTATATACACTGAATATAATGAACTTAAATGAAAGTGAAAGTCCGCGAGTTACGGAGCGTATGAGCCCCGCCAGGCTTTTTTTCGTGCTTGCCACGTGCCCAGGATTTTCGTGACGTATTCTTTGGGCCGTTCCGTAGTGGTCAGACCTAGCACCTCGGCCAAAGAGTGGTCAAAATATTTTAACGCAACTCTAGCATGCCCGGATCTTGGCCAGTAGCGTGATATTCAACTAGAACATGGCGTAAGTCCTCAGAAGACTTGTCACGAAGGCGGCATATGAAGGAGACAGGAGAGGTCCCCGAACGAGAAATGGCGATAAAAGCTAGTAGAACCATAGTTATATTCCCTCGCGGCACTTGCCGAGTAGCCGGACTCCAGTAGGCCTGGAGGGAAAGGAAGACAACGCTTTCTTATTGTCCGAATTTTTACACTCTCAGTTATTTTTGGAAAAGAGTTTTTTGAGAAAAGTTCATAGACACTAGGTTAAGTGAAGGTAGGTGGTCGGCCCCTTCCCTCAAAAAGTCATCGTTTTCGTTGCCGAAGAATGCAATAGAGGCGTATTGCTTTGGAAAACCGTGAAAAGTGAGCCCCAGACGGTATTAAAAGCTTTAGCGCCGAAATTGACCTGTACTCCTGTAGCAAAAAGGAAAGGGCTAGGTTGGTGGAAGTGCTCTCTGAATTCCGAAGTATATTCACAAAGAAACTTGGCACACTATAATGACGGGCGAGGGGTGTCATCCCCAGTCCGGTTAACAACGAAAAGACGGAAGAAATAGACAGGCAGGGTTGCCATGGGTCAGGGAAAACCAGGAAAATCAGCCGAAAAGGTCAAGAAAAAGTCAGGGAATTTTAAAGTTTTAGCAAAATCAGGGAATTTGATTTTAGTGGCTAAAATTTCTGCTTATAAGTCTTTGTTGAAAGAGTAATGAAAGTTTCTCCTCATCATCTCTTAACACAGAAAATTCTAGAGCAATACTTAAAAATATCTAGAATTGTTCTTACAAATTCAATGCCTTTAAAAAAATCTCTTAGACTGTTATTCATAATGAAAATGTTTCTTAATCATTTCGGTGCAACAAATACATTGGAAAACTTAATGTAGAGAGTTTATTTAATTGTAAGCACTTAAAACGTGCTGTTAACATTTACACTTTCGGGCTGGAAAAGTCTGGGGATTTTGTTTGGTAAATTCCGTGGCAACCCTGACAGGGCTTTGGATGAATTGTTGGAATTGTGAGTTATACGGCCATTGAATCGTCCCCTCTCTAATAGAACTTACTAGTAAAAAGCCCGGTGAAATGAAACGGGTTTGTGTAGATGTGCGAGGTTAAGCGAAGTGACTAGCGCGGACAGGTATCCAATTCCTTCGATGCCTGATATGTTCCGTAATTTTGTCACTGTTACAGAGAGCTTGTCATGATAAATTACGTAGGTAATATATTCTGGTAAAGCTACGCCTGGTGTGAGGCGCTGTCAAAGGAAGATAGTACAGACAATCACCGAAAGTGGAAAAATTTGTTTGTCAATATTTTTCAAACAGGAAAAGATTGACAGTCTAATGAATTTAGAAGTTGTGGATGATAATAAACTGAAAGAATATCTTAAAGGAACATTCCACAATAATTTTTTCTTTGCTTTAAACCGTTCATTTAAACTTAAAACTCAAAGATCTATTATTATTCTGTCAAAAAGAATCTCAATTAGTTAGTAATTAGCATTTAATCATCTTAACTAAGACGGTGCCATTTTTAAAAAGCTAGAGGCAAAAATTGGGGGTAACTTTCTATTCGTTGATGTCTAGGCCAATGAGCTACGGGAAATCATGTTGTCTGCTTACCCTTCCAAGATCAAAGTTCCCAGCTGCAGCCCGCGCATTTAGGCTTCCAGAATGTCGAAGTGTATTATTGAAGGGTGTGAGGTTTATTCGAAAAAACAAAGAGTTAGTTGTTTTAGAATTCCGGATGTTGAATCCAATTTAGAAATGGCAAGAATGTGGGTTAAATTTGCTAAAATACCGGTGAGAGAGGAATTCGAAGCGCTCGTAACGTCATTAGAGACTAAGCCTTTGCCAGAAAGACGTACCGCAATCAGGAAATTTAGGGAAGCTACTAGAGTATGCCAGTTACATTTTGCTCCTGAATGTTTAAACATTAACGTTTCGTATGGCCGTAATTTGTCGAAAGAAGTAGTAAGATTGAAACCGTTATCCGTACCAACAATAAACCTACCAAGTACAGAAGAAACGATGGAAATATTTCCAATAGAAGCAATTGAAATTCCAAGTAACGAAGAGGTAAGACTGGAATATTTTTAGACAGTGTCACATTGCTTCCTTTTCTAGGATTATAATATGAAATTTTATTTGTTACATTGTTATAGGTTCCAACTGTAACTGAGATCTATAATATAACAAAAGTAAATACAACGGAAATTGGAACTCAAACTGATCCAGAGTTAAGCATTGAAGCCCTCCGAGCTACAATTCCTATTCAAACGGATTTTTGCAAGATTGATTGCGCTACTGAAGCATGTACTGAAGAGGAAATTACTTCAGAAGTCTTAGCTTTGTTTCAAGATACAATTACTGCAGTGTCAAAAGATCACGCATACTTCGCTCACAGTTTAGATTACGAAACAGAATCGACACCAAAGAAATGCACACATGATAGCGACAAAACAATACTTTTGAATTGCGCAAAATCCGATTTAGAAAATTTGAAGGATATGGCATCTCCCGTATCTGTAAGCATGATTTTTGATGAGACCCCTGAAAATTCTCCCAGTGTCTCAATGTACGAGCCTAGTATACCCAGTTCAGCGTCAACAACGAACTATTCACCTCCCCCTAAAAATATTTCTGATCAATTTATTGAGGAAAAAAAGTATATTGTTTTTGAGAGCCAACTGAACCAACTCTTAGCAAGACTAAGGTGTGATAAGGCTGGCTGTGATAGTGCCATTGATATTACTGAAAATTTCAAGTCTGAAACTTGTGGATCTCTATTATCTGTCAAGATGACCTGTCTAAGTGGCCACGAATTTATTTGGCGCTCACAGCCTGTGCTGGGAAGAATGCCAGTGGGGAATTTACTGCTAGCTTCAAGTATTTTGCTCTCAGGGGCCACATTTCAACGAATCAACACTATTTTTCAATTTATGGGATTATGTGGAATTCAAAAATCAGCTTTCTACAACATTCAAAAAAAATATATCATTCCAGAAATTAGGGTCAGCTGGAGAAATGAACAAAGCAATATTTTAGAGAAATTAAAATGTTCTTCAGAAGTCACGATTTCTGGTGATGGACGATATGACTCGCCAGGGCATTCGGCCAAATATTGCGGATACACATTCATTGACCAGGAAAGTGACAAATGTGTCCATTTTGAAATCGTAAAGAAAAATGAGGTTCAATACAAGTCTAGCAATATGGAGTTAGAAAGTTTGAAAAGATGTCTGACAAAAATGGAAAAATTTGGAGTTAATATATTTAGAATCACAACTGACAGACACATACAGATTAGGGCCTTTTTAAGGGATAATTATCCGAATATAGACCATCAATTCGATGTTTGGCATTTTTCAAAAAGCGTTTCCAAAAAAATTACGGCTATAAGTAAAAAAAAGGATAATAAGGATCTTGAACCCTGGGTGAAATCTCTCAGCCGCCACTTGTGGTTTGCCGCAGAAAACTGTGATGGGAACCCTGATATCCTAATTGAAATGTGGAAATCAGTTCTTTTTCACGTCACAAATGTCCATTCATTTCCTAGTTTTAATCAACATAAACGGTGTATCCACGATCGTCTTTCAGTCGAAACAGCAAGAAAAAAAAAATGGCTCACACCTGATACCCCCCCTTATGACGCTCTAAATGAAATTGTCAACAAAAAAAGTACTTTACGAGATTTAAAGCAAGTTTGCGCATTTAGCCACACTTCTAAGTTGGAATCGTACCACAGTCTTCTGCTTAAATATTGCCCAAAACGACTAGATTTTGACCAAGATGTCATGGAAGCCCGTACTATGTTGGCAGCTTTGGACCATAATTTTAATGTAGACAGAAAATTCTATTTTGAACTAGAAACAGAATCAACAACCCAAGATGGGAATAAGGAAGATTTTGAATTTTATTTTTCTAAAGCCACTGCTGAGTGGTACGCTAGACCTCGAAAGGAGCCAAAATCGTACACATTTGTTTATGAAATAATGAAAAACATAATAAGGCGTAAACAAATTGACGAAGATGAAATTCCACTAGCGAATTTAATGACAAGCTATCGTAAGAGAGGTAATATAGCTCCAACTCCACGGCCTGACAAGCAAGTTTTAATTCAAGCAGCGAAAAGGAGGAGGTTATTTTAATTGAAAACTCTAAACATGGATTTAATACTGAAATTAATAAACATGGATTTAATACTGAAATTTATAAACATGGATTTAATACTGAAATTTCTTGACTAGGTCATAATAAACCAGAAAATATACAAAATTTGTACTTCAAATGTAAATAAACTGTGACCGTAGCAACTTACGAATATAATTTTTTTGTTACACCTTAATAGCAGGTCTGTTAATTATATTTACTTAGTATTCAACTCTGTTTTTTATGACCAGAAGTTACGACTAATATGACCATTTTAGTAACTTATTTAAGTATCCATTTAATATTCGAAGGCTTTTAATTATGACTAATAATATCACACTGTTAGGAACCTTGGCAATCACAATTATTTAAAAAAAAATGAATATCAATCCTTACTCTAAGTGGATTCAATAATTTTTATATCTCATAAGAGTAATATAATAATTATGAATTTTAATTTAGGATAGCTAATTTTTATGTAAATTTTATGCTTTAATTTTAAAACTTAATCTGGTCATTTTAAACTAAAAAATTTAGGATGGCTTTTTTGTAAGCAAATATATCACAATACTTTCGTGACTTCAAGGTTATTCATTCAACTCGGTTAATTGGCTCTAAATCCTTCTATTTCAACACCTGGTTTGTAGCTTATGTATGAATTTACGTCATTTTCTGGGAAAAGCTTTCGTATATCAAGCAGGACACAATGGGGAACTGCTCTTCTATTAGCTCTTCCAAGTTTATGGTAAATTAAATGGGTGTACGTGCGATATGCTATATAGCGATAGGTTCTACAATAAAACAATATTAGCTTACATAAAAAATTATATTTCATAGAGGCTGTTCCCTTACGATTAATTAAAAATTTACCTATTCGAAACATTAATGGGCAATGGCCTTCTACGTGTTTGCAAATAACCCCTGTACGTTGCGATTAAAGCTCGCTTTCTTTGGCACATAGATTTGTAGTCAATATCACAAGTGACACATGGCGCAACACCTTGTGGATCATCTGTATCGTTTAAAAATTCAACGACATCTTCTATTTGTTTACAACAAATAAATCCTGCCCTTAAATCCTTCCAATTTAGATAGTTTTTCATGTTTACAATTTTTTCTTCGTCATTGCTAAGGCCTAACCAATCGGGAATGCAGTGGCCACAAGTACAGTTGTTTTTTATTTCCTCTAGGTTAATGATAACTTCTTGATTCGCTATTTCTAACTCATTCTCTCGCTGTAATTGTCGTTCCCTTAATTCTTCTTCTGTAAATTCCGGTTCTACTTCAAAGGGATTAATACGAGGCATCGCTAATAGAGTTTAAGGGAGCCAGCGAGGGATTAAACAAGCAGACGATATAAGGCTGCAGAGGGCAGTTTCTTGTTGGTCCATTGCTATGGAAAGCCGGCCAATCAAAAGTTACCCCCTCTAGAAAATCGAGCCAGTTACAAGCACTGCGGAATTTTTAAATATCAGAAATGGCGGCGTTCAATTTCCTTCTAGTGGCCAGCTAATTTGAGCTTAAATATTAATTAATAAGAGCTAATCTCCATTTCTAATTTTTTTGTATATATATAAGCGTAAGGAACCATTTTAAACCAAGAAAATATTATTGTGGCTTTTTCCTTTAACCTTTTGCTTTTCAATTCCAAACCAAATAATATGGTGTTTTGCTGCACTTGCTATTTTGATATAAGTTAGTTTGATCATACTATGATCATGTAAGCAGAGTGGCGCAGTGGAAGCGTGCTGGGCCCATAACCCAGAGGTCCGTGGATCGAAACCACGCTCTGCTATGTTAATGCAAAGTAGCATTTGCTATTTTGGTATCAGTTAGTTTTTCATATAATGGTGATGTAAGCAGAGTGGCGCGTTAGAAGCGTGCTGGGACCATAACCCAGAGTTCCGTGGATCGAAACCACGCTCTGCTAAATTAATGCAAATTAGCACTTGCTATTTTGATATAAGTTAGTTTGTTCATACTATGATCATGTAAGCAGAGTGGCGCAGTGGAAGCGTGCCGGGCCCATAACTCGGAGGTCCGTAGATGGAAACCACGCTATGCTAAATTAATGCAAAATAGCACTTGCTATTTTGGTATCAGTTAGTTTTTCATATAATGGTGTTGTAAGCAGAGTGGCGCAGTGGAAGCGTGCTGGGCCCATAACCCAGAGGTCCGTGGATCGAAACCACGCTCTGCTATGTTAATGCAAATTAACATTTGCTATTTTGGTATCAGTTAGTTTTTCATATAATGGTGATGTAAACAGAATGGCGCAGTGGAAGCGTGCTGGGCCCATAACCCAGAGGTCCGTGGATCGAAACCACGCTCTGTTAAATTAATGCAAAATAGCACTTGCTATTTTTATATAAGTTAGTTTGTTCATACTATGATCATGTAAGCAGAGTGGCGCAGTGGAAGCGCGCTGGGCCCATAACTCGGAGGTCCGTAGATGGAAACCACGCTATGCTAAATTAATGCAAAATAGCACTTGCTATTTTGATATAAGTTATTTTGTTCGTCTAATGATCATGTAAGGAGAGTGGCGCAGTGGAAGCGTGCTGGGCCCATAACCCAGAGGTCCGTGGATCGAAACCACGCTCTGCTAAATTAACGCAAAATAGCACTTGCTATTTTGATATAAGTTAGTTTGTTCATACTATGTTCATATAAGCAGAGTGGCGCAGTGGAAGCGTGCTGGGCCCATAACTCGGAGGTCCGTAGATGGAAACCACGCTATGCTAAATTAATGCAAAATAGCACTTGCTATTTTGATATAAGTTAGTTTGTTCGTACAATGATCATGGAAGCAGAGTGGCGCAGTGGAAGCGTGCTGGGCCCATAACCCAGAGGTCCGTGGATCGAAACCACGCTCTGCTAAATTAACGCAAAATAGCACTTGCTATTTTGATATAAGTTAGTTTGTTCGTACAATGATCATGTGTGCAGAGTGGCGCAGTGGAAGCGTGGTGGGCTCATAACTTAGAGGTCCGTGGATCGAAACCACGCTCTGCTATGTTAATGCAAAGTAGCATTTGCTATTTTAGTATCAGTTAGTTTTTCATATAATGGTGATGTAAGCAGAGTGGCGCGTTAGAAGCGTGCTGGGACCATAACCCAGAGTTCCGTGGATCGAAACCACGCTCTGCTAAATTAATGCAAAATAGCACTTGCTATTTTGATATAAGTTAGTTTGTTCATACTATGATCATGTAAGCAGAGTGGCGCAGTGGAAGCGTGCTGGGCCCATAACCCAGAGGTCCGTGGATCGAAACCACGCTCTGCTATGTTAATGCAAAGTAGCATTTGCTATTTTAGTATCAGTTAGTTTTTCATATAATGGTGATGTAAGCAGAGTGGCGCGTTAGAAGCGTGCTGGGACCATAACCCAGAGTTCCGTGGATCGAAACCACGCTCTGCTAAATTAATGCAAAATAGCACTTGCTATTTTGATATAAGTTAGTTTGTTCATACTATGATCATGTAAGCAGAGTGGCACAGTGGAAGCGTGCCGGGCCCATAAATCGGAGGTCCGTAGATGGAAACCACGCTATGCTAAATTAATGCAAAATAGCACTTGCTATTTTGATATAAGTTAGTTTGTTCGTACAATGATCATGTAAGCAGAGTGGCGCAGTGGAAGCGTGCTGGGCCCATAGCCCACAGGTCCGTGGATCGAAACCACGCTCTGCTAAATTAATGCAAAATAGCACTTGCTATTTTTATATAAGTTAGTTTGTTCATACTATGATCATGTAAGCAGAGTGGCGCAGTGGAAGCGTGCTGGGCCCATAATTCGGGGGTCCGTAGATGGAAACCAGGCTATGCTAAATTAATGCAAAATAGCACTTGCTATTTTGATATAAGTTAGTTTGTTCGTACAATGATCATGTGTGCAGAATGGCGCAGTGGAAGCGTGCTGGGCCCATAACCCAGAGGTCCGTGGATCGAAACCACGCTCTGCTATGTTAATGCAAAGTAG
The DNA here is from genome assembly GCF_054372755.1 of Phalangium opilio. Taxonomy (NCBI): domain Eukaryota; kingdom Metazoa; phylum Arthropoda; class Arachnida; order Opiliones; family Phalangiidae; genus Phalangium; species Phalangium opilio. The sequence goes on from NW_028324185.1 coordinate 4,282,730, forward strand.
CATTTGCTATTTTGGTATCAGTTAGTTTTTCATATAATGGTGATGTAAGCAGAGTGGCGCAGTGGAAGCGTGCTGGGCCCATAACCCAGAGGTCCGTGGATCGAAACCACGCTCTGCTATGTTATTGCAAAGTAGCATTTGCTATTTTGGTATCAGTTAGTTTTTCATATAATGGTGATGTAAGCAGAATGGCGCAGTGGAAGCGTGCTGGGCCCATAACCAAGAGGTCCGTGGATCGAAACCACGCTCTGCTAAATTAATGCAAAATAGCACTTGCTATTTTGATATAAGTTAGTTTGTTCATACTTTGATCATGTAAGCAGAGTGGCGCAGTGGAAGCGTGCTGGGCCCATAACTCGGAGGTCCGTAGATGGAAACCACGCTATGCTAAATTAATGCAAAATAGCACTTGCTATTTTGATATAAGTTAGTTTGTTCGTACAATGATCATGTAAGCAGAGTGGCGCAGTGGAAGCGTGCTGGGCCCATAGCCCACAGGTCCGTGGATCGAAACCACGCTCTGCTAAATTAATGCAAAATAGCACTTGCTATTTTTATATAAGTTAGTTTGTTCATACTATGATCATGTAAGCAGAGTGGCGCAGTGGAAGCGTGCTCGGCCCATAATTCGGGGGTCCGTAGATGGAAACCAGGCTATGCTAAATTAATGCAAAATAGCACTTGCTATTTTGATATAAGTTAGTTTGTTCGTACAATGATCATGTGTGCAGAATGGCGCAGTGGAAGCGTGCTGGGCCCATAACCCAGAGGACGGTGGATCGAAACCACGCTCTGCTATGTTAATGCAAAGTAGCATTTGCTATTTTGGTATCAGTTAGTTTTTCATATAATGGTGATGTAAGCAGAATGGCGCAGTGGAAGCGTGCTGGGCCCATAACCAAGAGGTCTGTGGACCGAAACCACGCTCTGCTAAATTAATGCAAAATAGCACTTGCTATTTTGATATAAGTTAGTTTGTTCATACTTTGATCATGTAAGCAGAGTGGCGCAGTGGAAGCGTGCTGGGCCCATAACTCGGAGGTCCGTAGATGGAAACCACGCTATGTTAAATTAATGCAAAATAGCACTTGCTATTTTGATATAAGTTAGTTTGTTCGTACAATGATCATGTAAGCAGAGTGGCGCAGTGGAAGCGTGCTGGGCCCATAGCCCACAGGTCCGTGGATCGAAACCTCGCTCTGCTAAATTAATGCAAAATAGCACTTGCTATTTTGATATAAGTTAGTTTGTTCATACTTTGATCATGTAAGCAGAGTGGCGCAGTGGAAGCGTGCTGGGCCCATAACTCGGAGGTCCATAGATGGAAACCACGCTATGCTAAATTAATGCAAAATAGCACTTGCTATTTTGATATAAGTTAGTTTGTTCGTACAATGATCATGGAAGCAGAGTGGCGCAGTGGAAGCGTGCTGGGCCCATAACCCAGAGGTCCGTGGATCGAAACCACGCTCTGCTATGTAAGAGCAAAGTAGCATTTGCTATTTTGCTATCAGTTAGTTTTTCATGTAGCGGTGATGTATGCAGAGTGGCGCAGTGGAAGCGTGCTGGGCCCATAACCCATAGGTCCGTGGATCGAAACCACGCTCTGCTAAATTAACGCAAAATAGCACTTGCTATTTTGATATAAGTTAGTTTGTTCGTACAATGATCATGTGTGCAGAGTGGCGCAGTGGAAGCGTGGTGGGCTCATAACCCAGAGGTCCGTGGATCGAAACCACGCTCTGCTAAATTAATGCAAAATAGCACTTGCTATTTTTATATAAGTTAGTTTGTTCATACTATGATCATGTAAGCAGAGTGGCGCAGTGGAAGCGTGCCGGGCCCATAAATCGGAGGTCCGTAGATGGAAACCACGCTATGCTAAATTAATGCAAAATAGCACTTGTTATTTTGATATAAGTTAGTTTGTTCGTACAATGATCATGTAAGCAGAGTGGCGCAGAGGAAGCGTGCTGGGCCCATAACCCAGAGGTCCGTGGATCGAAACCACGCTCTGCTATGTTATTGCAAAGTAGCATTTGCTATTTTGGTATCAGTTAGTTTTTCATATAATGGTGATGTAAGCAGAATGGCGCAGTGGAAGCGTGCTGGGCCCATAACCCAGAGTTCCGTGGATCGAAACCACGCTCTGCTAAATTAATGAAAAATAGCACTTGCTATTTTGATATAAGTTAGATTGTTCATACTATGATCATGTAAGCAGAGTGGCGCAGTGGAAGCGTGCCGGGCCCATAAATCGGAGGTCCGTAGATGGAAACCACGCTATGCTAAATTAATGCAAAATAGCACTTGTTATTTTGATATAAGTTAGTTTGTTCGTACAATGATCATGTAAGCAGAGTGGCGCAGTGGAAGCGTGCTGGGCCCATAGCCCACAGGTCCGTGGATCGAAACCACGCTCTGCTATGTTATTGCAAAGTAGCATTTGCTATTTTGGTATCAGTTAGTTTTTCATATAATGGTGATGTATGCAGAATGGCGCAGTGGAAGCGTGCTGGGCCCATAACCAAGAGGTCCGTGGACCGAAACCACGCTCTGCTAAATTAATGCAAAATAGCACTTGCTATTTTGATATAAGTTAGTTTGTTCGTACAATGATCATGTGTGCAGAATAGCGCAGTGGAAGCGTGCTGGGCCCATAACCCAGAGGACGGTGGATCGAAACCACGCTCTGCTATGTTAATGCAAAGTAGCATTTGCTATTTTGGTATCAGTTAGTTTTTCATATAATGGTGATGTAAGCAGAGTGGCGCAGTGGAAGCGTGCTGGGCCCATAACCCAGAGGTCCGTGGATCGAAACCACGCTCTGCTATGTTATTGCAAAGTAGCATTTGCTATTTTGGTATCAGTTAGTTTTTCATATAATGGTGATGTATGCAGAATGGCGCAGTGGAAGCGTGCTGGGCCCATAACCAAGAGGTCCGTGGACCGAAACCACGCTCTGCTAAATTAATGCAAAATAGCACTTGCTATTTTGATATAAGTTAGTTTGTTCATACTTTGATCATGTAAGCAGAGTGGCGCAGTGGAAGCGTGCTGGGCCCATAACTCGGAGGTCCGTAGATGGAAACCACGCTATGCTAAATTAATGCAAAATAGCACTTGCTATTTTGATATAAGTTAGTTTGTTCGTACAATGATCATGTAAGCAGAGTGGCGCAGTGGAAGCGTGCTGGGCCCATAGCCCACAGGTCCGTGGACCGAAACCACGCTCTGCTAAATTAATGCAAAATAGCACTTGCTATTTTGATATAAGTTAGTTTGTTCATACTTTGATCATGTAAGCAGAGTGGCGCAGTGGAAGCGTGCTGGGCCCATAACTCGGAGGTCCGTAGATGGAAACCACGCTATGCTAAATTAATGCAAAATAGCACTTGCTATTTTGATATAAGTTAGTTTGTTCGTACAATGATCATGTAAGCAGAATGGCGCAGTGGAAGCGTGGTGGGCCCATAACCCAGAGGTCCGTGGATCAAAACCACGCTCTGCTAAATTAACGCAAAATGGCACTTGCTATTTTGATATAAGTTAGTTTGTTCATACTATGATCATGTAAACAGAGTGGCGCAGTGGAAGCGTGCTGGGCCCATAACTCGGAGGTCCGTAGATGGAAACCACGCTATGCTAAATTAATGCAAAATAGCACTTGCTATTTTGTTTTAATTAGTTTGTTCGTACAATGATCATGTAAGCAGAGTGGCGCCACAAGCACCTACAAGTATCCACAAGTATTCACAAGAACCTACAAGTACCCACAAGCACCTACAAGTACCCACAAGCATCTACAAGTACCCACAAGCACCTACAAGTACGTACAAGAACCTACAAGTACGCACAAGCACCTACAAGTATCCACAAGCACCTACAAGTACCCTCAAGCACCTACAAGTATCCACAAGTACCTACAAGCACCCACAAGCACCTACATGCACACACAAGCACCTACTTGTACCCACAAGTACGCACAAGTACCCACAGGCACCCACAAGTAACTACAAGTACCTACAAGCACCCTCCAGTACCCACAAGTAGCTACAAGCACCCACAAGTAGCTACAAGCACCCACAAGTACCTACAAGCACCCACAAGTACCCACAAGCACCTACAAGTACCCACAAGCACCCACAAGTACCTACAAGTACCTACAAGCACCCACAAGCACCCACAAGTACCTACAAGTACCTACAAGCACCCACAAGTACCCACAAGTACCTATAAGTACCCACAAGTACCTATAAGTACCCACAAGTACCTAAAAGCACCCACAAGTACCTACAAGCACCTACAAGTACCCGGGACAAGTACCCACAAGCACCTACAAGCACCCACAAGTACCCGGGACAAGTACCCACAAGCACCTACAAGCACCCACAAGTACCTAGAAACACCCTCAAGTACCTACAAACACCCACAAGTACCTGGCAAGCACCCACAAGCACCCACAAGTACCCACAAGCACCTACAAGTATCCACAAGTACTCACAAGAACCTACAAGTACCCACAAGCACCTACAAGTACCCACAAGCACCTACAAGTACCCACAAGCACCTACAAGTACCCACAAGCACCTACAAGTACGTAAAGAACCTACAAGTAAGCACAAGCACCTACAAGTATCCACAAGCACATACAAGTACCCTCAAGCACCTACAAGTACCACAAGTACCTACAAGCACCCACAAGCACCTACATGCACCCACAAGCACCTACATGTACCCACAAGCACCCACAAGTACCCACAAGTACCTACAAGTATGCATAAGCACCTACAAGTACCTACAAGCACCTACAAGCACCCACAAGCACCTACAAGCGCCCACAAATGCCCACAAGCACCCACAAGTACCTACAAACAATCACAAGTACCTACAAGCACCCAGAAGTACCTACAAACAACCACAAGTACCCACAAGTACCTACAAGTACCCACAAGCATTTACAAGCACCCACAAGTACCCACAAGCACCCACAAGTACCTACAAGCACCCACAAGTACTTACAAGTATCAACAAGCATTTACAAGCGCCCACAAGTACCCACAAGCACCCACAAGTACCTACAAACAACCACAAATACCTACAAGCACCCACAAGTACCTACAAACAACCACAAGTACCTACAAACAACCACAAGTACCTACAAGCACCCACAAGAACCCAGAAGTACCTACAAGCACCCACAAGTACCCACAAGCACCCACAAGTACCTACAAGCACCCACAAGTACATACAAGCACCTACAAGCACCCGTGGCAAGCACCCGGGGCAAGTACCCACAAGTACATACAAGTACCCACAAGTACCTACAAGCACCCACAAGTACCTACAAGCACCCACAAGTACCTATAAGCACCCACAAGCACCTTCAAACACCCACATGCAACTACAAGCACCCACAAGTACCTACAAACACCCTCAAGTACCCACAAGTAGCTACAAGCACCCACAAGTACCTACAAGCACCAACAAGTACCCACAAGCACCCACAAGTACCCACAAGCACCCACAAGTACCTACATGTACCTACAAGCACCCACAAGTACCCACAATTACCTACAAGCACCCACAAGTACCCGGGGCAAGTACCCACAAGTACCCACAAGTACCTAAAAGCACCCACAAGTACCTACAAGCACCTACAAGTACCCGGGACCAGTACCCACAAGCACCTACAAGCACCCACAAGTACCCGGGACAAGAACCCACAAGCACCTACAAGCACCCACAAGTACCTAGAAACACCCTCAAGTACCTACAAACACCCACAAGTACCCGGGGAAGGCACCCACAATTACCTACAAGCACCCACAAGTACCTGGCAAGCACCCACAAGTACCCGGGGCAAGTACCCACAAGTACCTACAAGCACCCACAAGTACCTACAAGCACCCACAAGTACCCACAAGCACCCACAAGTACCCACAATAACCCACAAAAACCCTCAAGAACCCACAAGTACCTACAAGCACCCACAAATACCCACAAGTACCCACTAATACCCACAAGCACCTACAAGTACCCACAAGTACCCACAAGCACCCACAAGTACCCACAAGCACCTACAAGTACCCACAAGCACCTACAAGTACCCACAAGCACCTAAAAGTACCCACAAGCACCTACAAGTACCTACAAGCAACTACAAGTACGCACAAGCACCTACAAGTACCAACAAGCACCTACAAGTATGCATAAGCACCTACAAGCGCCCACAAGCACCTATAAGCGCCCACAAGCACCTACAAGCGCCCACAAGCACCCACAAGTACCTAATAACAATCACAAGTACCTACAAGCACCCATAAGTACCTACAAACAACCACAAGTACCCACAAGAACCCACAAGTACCCACAAGAACCCACAAGTACCTACAAGCACCCACAAGTACCCGGGGCAAGTACCCACAAGTACCTACAAGCACCCACAAGTACCCACAAGCACCCACAAGTACCCACAATAACCCACAAAAACCCTCAAGAACCCACAAGTACCTACAAGCACCCACAAATACCCACAAGTACCCACTTATACCCACAAGCACCTACAAGTACCCACAAGTACCCAAAAGCACCCACAAGTACCCACAAGCACCTACAAGTACCCACAAGCACCTACAAGTACCCACAAGCACCTAAAAGTACCCACAAGCACCTACAAGTACCTACAAGCAACTACAAGTACGCACAAGCACCTACAAGTACCAACAAGCACCTACAAGTATGCATAAGCACCTACAAGTACCCACAACCACCTACAAGTACCTACAAGCACCTACAAGCGCCCACAAGCACCTACAAGCGCCCACAAGCACCTACAAGCGCCCACAAGTGCCCACAAGCACCCACAAGTACCTAATAACAATCACAAGTACCTACAAGCACCCATAAGTACCTACAAACAACCACAAGTACCCACAAGAACCCACAAGTACCCACAAGAACCCACAAGTACCTACAAGCACCCACAAGCACCTTCAAACACCCACAAGCAACTACAAAATGTATATGATGATAAAATACAAAATGTATATGATGATAAAATACAAAATGTATATGATGATAAAATACAAAATGTATATGATGATAAAATACAAAATGTATATGATGATAAAATACAAAATGTATATGATGATAAAATACAAAATGTATATGATGATAAAATACAAAATGTATATGATGATAAAATACAAAATGTATATGATGATAAAATACAAAATGTATATGATGATAAAATACAAAATGTATATGATGATAAATACAAAATGTATAAGATGATAAAATACAAAATGTATATGATGATAAAATACAAAATGTATATGATGATAAAATACAAAATGTATATGATGATAAAATACAAAATGAATATGATGATAAAATACAAAATGTATATGATGATATAATACAAAATGTATATGATGATATAATACAAAATGTATATGATGATATAATACAAAATGTATATGATGATATAATACAAAATGTATATGATGATATAATACAAAATGTATATGATGATATAATACAAAATGTATATGATGATAAAATACAAAATGTATATGATGATAAAATACAAAATGTATATGATGATAAAATACAAAATGTATATGATGATATAATACAAAATGTATATGATGATATAATACAAAATGTATATGATGATAAAATACAAAATGTATAATATGATAAAATACAAAATGTATATGATGATAAAATTCAAAATGTATATGATGATAAAATACAAAATGTATATGATCATAAAATACATCGATTGTCTTCGGCAAGTCGGAAAAGAAAAATGGAATCTGAATTGTCATCTCTGGTCTCACTTGCAAAGGAAAATATATCGAAACTTGTTCCTGCTACTACTCCAAAACCGCCACTTCCAAAAGATGAGGTTGAACTTTATTTTTCTGGTGTAGCGGAACGGTTTCGCAGCCTGCCCACCAAGAGGCAAAGAAACGTTAGGTTTCTAATTGAAACAATATTTTATAAAGAAGCAGAGGATGAGGAGATCCATAATTATAAACATTCCAGCCATTTTATAACAAGCGATTCCTTCCCTTTATTTTTGGCGAGTGAAATTTAAAGAAACTGTAATTTATTTCACATCAAATGACTTTATCATATTCATAAGCTATTCGTATAAATAACAGATTTAAGATCTAAAACGTAAGCATCTTGTCAAGGCACTCTGCCATCTGTATGAAGGAATTTCGCCAATAGATCCCTAACAACAGCAGCTCTCTTTTTAGGCCTATTTGGTTCAGGAATGTTAATATCACGCAGCACATCTTCACCTAAAATTTCGTTCGTCCACTCTCCATCAATTATATTCCCATCACTGTCTTCAGAATCCGCGAACGCTGGTGCATTGTATTTGCGACGATGTACAGGTTGACCAATTTCATCAGTTAGCATATAATTGTGTAGCACAACACAAGCCTTGATGATGTTATATATTTTCTGGGGAGCCTTTTATCGGCCTTCGAAAGATTCTCCACCTTGCTGCCATAATTCCAAAAGAATTGTCAATAGTACGACGGGCTCTGCTTAATCTGTAGTTGTAAATTATCTTAGTAAAATCTAAAAATCGTCCTGAGTAAGGACGTATTAGATTCTCCATAAGAGGGAAGGCTTCATCCCCAATGAAAAAATAAGGAAGTGAAATTTCCGAGTTTGGCATCCGTTTTTCCATCGGAAGGTTTAGCCTCTCTTGTTTAAACTTCATTCCAAAGTTGGATCTGGAAAATACCCCTCCATCACTGTGGCTTCCGAAACCTCCTATGTCTACCATAGTGAATCGATAGTGCGAATCACAAATAGCCACTAAATCACGCTGAAGGTTCCTTTGTAGTTGAAGAATTTCGATCCACTTTTAGCTGGACTGTCAATTACAATGTGCTTCCCGTGTACAGTGTGGCAAATTTCACATATTTTCAAAACCTGCACTTATTTTTAACCATTCATTCACAGAACTTGGAAGAGACAAAACTGTTGGCGATAGCGCATCCCAAAGGCATGACACGTTTCATTAATAATATTGCTTATGGTTGATCTCCCAGTCTAAAACCGAACGAAAGACTAATTTGCATATCACCACTGGCAAATGAAGCTAAAAATACAGATACTATATGTAACATTTTTAATTAAAAGAGTACCGAAACGTAAGAGCAAGACGTTCTTCTGCAGAAATGGCTTTTCTAAACCGGGTATTTTTTTATTGATTCTATACCAAACCATGTTAAGTACAGCATCGAAATGCTCTGGGTTCATTCTGAAAAACCTACAGCAAATGGTAGTGAATTAGATATCATTATAAAACCAATATGATAGATAAAACATCATAAAAACTTTCTCGGTCTTGATCCCTCATTTCTCGAATAAGGTTATTCGTGTCTTTTTCGAAAAATATCCTTGACCCAAAACCGTCTCGGGTTTTGGAAGATCAACTTATTATATATGCCATAAACCAATAATACATTAACCAATTTTTATTGAAGTTTTCGACAGAAATCTTCATTTGGTTCATGGTTAAAGTTTGAAGATGTGTAAAAAAGCGCTCGGCCGGCTGAAGAGTTTTTAAAATTTCGCGCCCAATGAGAACCACTCCCCCAGAATAGTTCTCGATCTCATTTTGTTATCTCCTAAAACGAAGCTCGTTAAAGTTAACTAATTAGGTTGCGGGATTTATCCCTTTATATATATTTCTTCAGTTTATCATCAAGAATAAAGTTTGGTATTAAGTCAAACCGTAAGTTGTCTTTAATTTATTTTTATGGCCCTCGGGAGAATCTCCCTTTTTGGTTAAATATCTATTAAGGGTTACAATACCAAAGATTATTTGGGAGTAAGGCACGAAAATTTTATCATCAATCTGGGTAGATTGGACTATTTAAGACGCCGTGCATCTGTTTCTTAACGAGGTATTTTTTCTGTTCTCACCGTGACGGCAGGCCCAGCCGCCGGCGGCTCGAGATGCGCCTTGGATAAAATAGGAACCATCCTATCAAAAATAGAAGCTACAATCAATTTGCGCCCAATTACTTACATGCATGAGGAAACTTCTGAGCCAATCCCCCTCACTCCAGCTTATTTGTCCCCTTGAAAACGATACTAAAAACGTGGGACTATATCAAACAAGGCCCGAGTAATTAAGCAAAAGGTTCGTCAACTTATGATAGCGCCTCGCTTATTGTTATTGTTACTTATGGTAGCCTCTTACTTACTGGTATTATGTTACTTATGAATGTTTAATACTAAACTTTGGAATCTCACAACTCCGCGATTATAGAGGGTGTTTCTGAAAAGTCCATCACAAATTAAGGGGCGTGTTTATGGGACCAAACTGAGCGGAAAGTACCAAAGAACATGGGGTGTACAACATTTTGTTACGGAGATATGGCCTTCCAAACATTCGCCCCTAAAACAAGGAAATATCCAAAAATGAGGAGTAACACTTAAGACCGACTAACCAGCTTGTTTAAAATTACTAGACAATTTCAATAGCCTTTAATCGAACAATTGATTTCTACCTTTACTAATCAGAAGCGTATAAATGAGTAGAAGTATGCCTACGGTGGTAATGTAAAATTAATCCCAAGTGACATGATGTTTCAAGATCTTCCCAGCACCAAGTAAAATGGTTCTGATTGAAGGGACTTTTATTAGCACAGCGTAAACAACGTTATTTTCAGGAATTAGTCCAAATGTCCACGGGCGGCATTACAAAAACGAGGCAGTCTTTCGAATGATACTTGGACATGTTGGAAGATCCCTGGCTTGTTCCTGTTATCTCAAACCGTAAAAAGCTACGCAAATCTTCATCATCACGGACAACACTCTTGTACGTTAGGTATGACCTTGAGAAAACCTAAAAGGACATCTCGAATGTATTTGAAAAACCCATCTCCAATTAAGGGGCGTGTTGTTTGTTTCCAACAGAGTAAACTCGCCCAGAGAACAATTACAATGCAGAGCCACGTTTCGGCGTTAATGGCCCACAAAGGTGGTCCCAAACAAAAGAACAAACTTTAATTTGTTTCGTTCAGTAAGTGTTTCATGTGTCATAGATAAAACGCCATGATTAATGCACAAAGAAAATGTTATTGACAAGTTTTCGGACCGCGATGCTGAAATGTGGTGGTGCACCATCGTGCATGAACCACATTCTGTTTATTAAACCTAAGGGTACGTCTTCGAGTAGTTCTGGTAAATCGTCCCGTAAGAACTACAAGTAAGCCACACCGTTTAACCTGGGCTCTAGGAAATATGGCCCAATTAAATTGTCACCCACAATACTACACCACACGTTTAAGCTAAATTGTACTTTGTGAATTCTAACGCAAGTTGCGTGTGGTTTTTTCTTAATCAGCAAACCAATTGGCGGCTGCTTGTTTTTGGATCGTCCTCGAAAATAGTGAGAACTTCGCCTATTCTTAAAAAACAGAGCACTAAAACAGAGCACTATGTTTTTTAAGAAAGGAATAAAAGAGGTTTCACGTACATGTGTTTGTTTTATTAAACTCATAATTCAACGAAGTCTGTTACAATGCCTTTCTTCACAAATGCCGAATATGCGGATATGCACCTAATGTATGGACTAGCCGAGGGGAATGCCGCTGCAGCTGTACGCTTGTATCAGGAAAGATTTCCGCAGAGGCGACTACCAAATCGACTGACGTTCGAGGCTGTGGACAGACGTTTGAGGCAAGATGGACGAATCCAACCGGCTGGACCTCAACCTAGAGCGAGAGCCATCCCAGAGGCCGTAGAAGACGAAGTTCTCACCATTTTCGAGGACGAGCCTGAATCAAGTACCCGCCAAGTTGGTCGCCGATTAGGCGTAAACCACACGCTCGTGTGGAAAATCCTCAGAAGCCACCGGTTTCATCCTTTCCATGTTCAAAAAGTTCAAGGTTTGAATCCAGCGGACTACCCACGACGCACGGCGTTTTGTCAGTGGTTTCTGGCTAAAGTAAACGATATCGATTTCCCACGGGATTTGTTGGTTACTGACGAAGCTAACTTTTCACGGGATGGTATTATTAACTTACATAATAAACATCAATGGTCCCAGCTAAACCCCCACGCAACTTGCGTTAGAAGTCACCAAGTACAATTCAGTTTAAACGTGTGGTGTGGTATTGTGGGTGACAATTTAATTGGGCCATATTTCCTAGAGCCCAGGTTAAACGGTGTGGCTTACTTGCAGTTCTTACGGGACGATTTACCGGAACTACTCGAAGACGTACCCTTAGGTTTGGTAAACAGAATGTGGTTCATGCACGATGGTGCACCACCACATTTCAGCATCGCGGTCCGAAATTATCTTAACGCGACCTTCCCTTTGCGGTGGTTAGGTCGAGGTGGACCTGTGGAGTGGCCTGCTCGATCACCCGATCTGAACCCTTGTGATTTCTTTCTTTGGGGCCACCTGAAAGACTTAGTTTATCAGACTGAAGTGCCCGATGTTGAAGAGCTACGTCGACGAATAATTCACGGCTGTCAAACAATTCGCGAAACTCCAGGCATTTTTCAACGTGTAAGGGAATCATTTGTAAGACGTGCTAATGTGTGCCTTAACGCGGGTGGTGAACACTTTGAACAATTTTTGTAACTAGTTGCAATTAAATGTTAAAACTTGTCAATAAATTCATTTTCTTCGTGCATTAATCATGGCGTTTTATCTATGACACATGAAACACTTACTGAACGAAACAAATTAAAGTTTGTTCTTGTTTTTGGGACCACCTTTGTGGGCCATTAACGCCGAAACGTGGCTCTGCATTGTAATTGTTCTCTGGGCGAGTTTACTCTGTTGGAAACAAACAACACGCCCCTTAATTGGAGATGGGTTTTTCAAATACATTCGAGATGTCCTTTTAGGTTTTCTCAAGGTCATACCTAACGTACAAGAGTGTTGTCCGTGATGATGAAGATTTGCGTAGCTTTTTACGGTTTGAGATAACAGGAACAAGCCAGGGATCTTCCAACATGTCCAAGTATCATTCGAAAGACTGCCTCGTTTTTGTAATGCCGCCCGTGGACATTTGGACTAATTCCTGAAAATAACGTTGTTTACGCTGTGCTAATAAAAGTCCCTTCAATCAGAACCATTTTACTTGGTGCTGGGAAGATCTTGAAACATCATGTCACTTGGGATTAATTTTACATTACCACCGTAGGCATACTTCTACTCATTTATACGCTTCTGATTAGTAAAGGTAGAAATCAATTGTTCGATTAAAGGCTATTGAAATTGTCTAGTAATTTTAAACAAGCTGGTTAGTCGGTCTTAAGTGTTACTCCTCATTTTTGGATATTTCCTTGTTTTAGGGGCGAATGTTTGGAAGGCCATATCTCCGTAACAAAATGTTGTACACCCCATGTTCTTTGGTACTTTCCGCTCAGTTTGGTCCCATAAACACGCCCCTTAATTTGTGATGGACTTTTCAGAAACACCCTGTATAAGAAATAAGGGGATGTCCTTTGAGTATTTTATAGTTCTACTTGTCCCCTTTCGAACAATACTAAATCCTTGGGGTTTCAGCGCTGCCTATGTTAATCAAGGCCTGTGCACGTAAATTTCGAAGGGGGGTGTCGAATTTAAAGAAACGTGACTTCTTATTTTCTCCCTATTTTACCGCGAGATGGCATTGATAGCTGGACCGAGAGGCGCCCTAGAATGAGTGTTTAAAATTCCAAGCGCAAGAAAATGAATATTTCAAATTATTTAAGTCTCAGGTGAGAGAATTTGGCAACTTTACAAACAGGATATTTCCACACATAAATTTTGACACGCATGGGCCTAGTTCATTACGGAGGCTCCGGACGAATAAAAATGTGAAGTGGTAACTAATCGCCTACCACTTTTATGAAAAACTTAAATGGTTTTCGATTTCACACTTCAGTACCATGGATATTTAATACGCGCGAGGAAATTTGTTTCACGCTTAGAGGATTGGCAACTCCCTATCTCAGAGTCAGACGGCAGCTTATGCAGCCTAAAACGTTAATTGAATCCTTTTTGTTAATAAGAAACTTACATTAATGAACTCTTTAAACCCGCGTTTCTGAACTGGAAGACTGGCGCTCTAACACCGTACTGCGTTGATTCGAAATTTGTTAGAAAAGTACAAATTATTATGGTTTCCTGGGAATTTCCATTCAGTCGAAGACCGCCATGGGACTGCTAAAAATATTCTAGATAAAAAAACCAAATTGCGCTGTTGCTTTTTTTATTTCCTCATCCTCGAAGTGTTATAGGCCTAGGTCTATACTAGAAATAAAAAAATATCAATTTGTTATCTAGGCCTACTGGAATTCGGATATAAAAGGCTACGTATAATCTTGTACGGCAGAGTTAAAATTGTAGTCGCGTGTAGCAGGTCGAAGTATTAATAAATAACTATCCTAGTAAAAATAAGTGTTCTTAAAAACACACTCATAACATTGTGTCAGAAGTAAACATCTACTCTCAGTAATCAACGTTGACGCCGCAATTACCATACGATGGCCTCTCTCCGTCCACCGGAACCATTCACACCGGGCGACTCCCCAGCTTTGGCATGATACAAAATGGTGTAATAGAAGAAGTGAAGGAACCACCCAGCTGGGTACATCCGATGGTTTTCGTGATAAAGGACACTTCAGCCCAAAATGACCAGAAGGACAAGGTCAGAATCTGCATCGACCCTCGAAACCTAAATCCAGCGCTTCTCAGAATGGAGTTCCAAATGCCTACAACACAGGAAATATATGCAGACCTATCAGGATCGAGGTACTTCACGGTACTTGACGCTCATAGCGCCTTTTGGCAAATACAGTTAACAAAATCCAGCTCATGGTTGTCCACATTCTCTACGCCGTTCGGGAGATATCGCTTTAAAAGCATGCCATACGGAATATCTACAGCGTCCCAAATATTCCAGCAAGTAATGCAAGAGATCTTTGGACACATACCGAACGTAAGAATATCTACAGACGGCTTTGTCATTCACGGACCAGACATCGAGTTGCATAACAACGCACTCGTCAGTGTACTCAGAAGAGCTCGCGAAGTCGGTCTCACATTCAGTACTTCGAGATGCAGTTAGCCGTCCCAACAATAAAGTCCCTTGGGCACATAGTTAGCAACGAAGGTCTACAACCCGATCCAGCAATGGTCAAAGCGATACTGGAACTCCCACCTCCACCAGACAAAAAATCGCTCCAACGTTTCTTGGGAATGGTTAACTACCTTGCGAAGTTCGTGCCGGCATATTCGGAACGCACATCTCTATTACGAGAGCTTCTGAGATCAAACGTTGCGTACTATTGGGACGAAAACCTACAAAAAATATACGATCATGTGAAGAAAGCGATCTCCTCTGCGCCCGTGTTGCAGCTCTACAACCCCAGGACTCCATGTATACTATCAGTCGACGCAAGCCAACACGGAGTAGGAGCTGTTCTACTTCAGAATAGCCATATAAATAGAATAGGCATCAATGACTTTAACAACACTCAAATACGTTACCCCCAGATTGAAAAGGAACTGTTAGCAATTTTATTTGCTTGTAAACGTTTTCGCTTTTACATCGCCACGACTCCGGTCACCATCCAAACGGACCATCGACCACTGCTTGCCATAATCAAGAAGCCATTCAACCTCATGTCCCCCAGATTGCAACGTCTGACGCTCCGCCTGGCTCGGTATGATCCTACCCTCGTATATGTTCCTGGCTCAAAACTCTACGTGGCGGACACTTTATCACGGGCATCGCTGCCCGACTCGAGCTTTGACACCAGTTTCCTAGAAGGACCTAATGCCACAGTTCACAGCCTGAGGGTGATGTCTGACGAAAGGGAAGAAAAGTTTCGCACCGAAACCATCAAGGACGAAATTCTGCAGACGGTGATCAGGTACACCATCAAACAGAAAGCGAATCACAAAAAAAAGCAGTTGAACAATTCTGGGCAATACGAGAAGAACTACACACAAATAACCAGCTTTTGTACAGAGGACTCTTAAGTTCAAGATGCTTAAACTTAAATTCAACCGTTTTGTGTGATTGCTTTACTATTGGGAAAGAATCATAATACAAATCCTGTTTGTTTAGTTCAAATTTAATTAAACTAACTGCATGCTGGTAACGAACATTGCCCCCCCCCCAAAAAAACGGCGAAAAAAAGATATTTTACTTAATAAATATTTATGCATTTCTACAATTGGTACGTTTGTAGTTTAATAAATTCTGCATGAATATTAGAACTAAAAGTTCTTTCTTTTGGATTTGGGAAAGTTTGCTTCACTAAAATATTTCAAATTATTTTCTTCAACATAGCTTATGGCTGGCGTTGTATTTAAAATATCATCATCTGACAGAAAATTGAAAAAGGCTGTTATTGCAGACAGTTACTTAGGTTTCATGAGTTCTGTAAGAAAACAAAAACGCTTAATATATCTTTATAGTCCTACAATATAATAATGAAACTGGACGGGTTTTTTTTCAGCTTGTTCCAAACTTTCAATGCCGAAAATGAATGCTGCAACAGCTGTTCTTGGGTCTGACGGTACTGAAATAGATGATTGGGAGTTGTTGTGTGCGATTAAAAATTCCCTAATTATCATTTTACAAGAAAATGAAGTTTTTTCATTTAAGGAGTGCAATTCAAAACCTATGGTAATTAAAGTTTCCTTTTATAGGGATAATACCATAAGTTTACAATATTTGGAACAAGTAAAATATATGGTGTTCCTTTATTAATCAAACTGTACTCAAATATACCCCAAGTTAAACCTCGTTTAATTTTTAGGATGATTCTGATGTTTTTATGGAAAAATACAATGCCACAATTATAGGTATTTCAAATATTGGCGGTAGTGATGCCCCAACTACAGATACTTCTAATATTGAAAGTGTGGCGGATTCTCCATATATGGAGAATGTTATTGTGGGCAGTGTTGATTTGCACAGCTACCCAGAAACTGCATGTAACAATGATGAAACAAATGTGATATTCATAAGTCTTAAAATTTTTAATTTGAAAATGTCTACATTATTTTTGTCTATGGCCTTACAGAAAGGAAACATAGTTATACCAAAATTTAGTGAATATACTGAACATAGACTGGCCGAAGGAAAACCTATGGGTATTATTTCGAAAATTATAGAAGAGTTGGCGTATGGGCTCATGAGAAACTATAGTATGAAAACACAAGGAGAGTACCAAGAAGTAGGAAAACAACTTTACGCAAAATACCCTTGTATACATGTCGACAGGACAGCTCTAACCCCTTGGGTAAGTTTAGAAGCATTGCATCCTGTTAATAGAAATCTAATTTTCATATTTTTATCAGCAATTTATCATAAACAAGCTTTCTGCCAAAATTAGGCACATTAGGTGGCTTGAAAAACGAAATGAAAAATCTGCGTTAAATAAATTGCAAAAGAAACGCAAGAGAATTAATATGAACCCAGATGAAGCACCATCATGTAGCATTGAGGTAGAGGAATTGGATGGGGATAATTACGAAGAATTGGTGGTAGAGCTGAGAGCTTCTTTTGCTGAGGTCGAACAAGACGTTCCAAAAATATTAAGACTAAACCGTCAAACATTTGTGAAAAGAAGAAAACTGGTCGCCAAGAATTCTACTGATTCGAAGAAATATGTAACATTCTGCCCCACTTCACAGAGTCACGTTATGTAAGTACCGCAATAAACTGGAGGAAAGAGAAGTTCCACCTTTTTAAACTGCTGCAATTTACCTGATTATAATATTTTCAATAGCTTGAAGCAGAGTTGAATATGATATTGAATGTGGCGGACATACAAAAAACATTCTTAGAAAATTTTGACAAGCTAAGTGAACTAATTTGGGAGAAAGAGTTACCAGAGGTATAATTTATATTACATTTAATCTGGTTTTCATTAATTTATATTTTCTAATAGAAAGATGAACAAAGCGAAGCTGAAACCACTTTATCTGTTATCAGATTTTTAGAAACTAAACTCTGTGATACACCCCGATCGAAAGCAGGAGCAACCAAAAAGGGCAAGAAAAAAACAAAAAAGATACCATCGTTTTCAATAATAAGTGTGCAAGATGTGAGTTAATATATATTTTTTTGTCTGAGACTATGTTTTGATATATCCCTACTTAAAATAAATCTTCATTTTCAGACGTTGGAGAGTCCTTTAAAAGAGACCCCCGCTTAATTATTAAAACAGATGATCAAGAAAAGTTCTTGATCTACAAAAGTTTTCAAATGGAATTGAATGATGTACAAATGAAAACTGCTCTTTTCACTTTAATGGCTTTTTATTATGTTTTTGATTTAAGCTACCCAACAATATTTAAACAAACTCTAGGATTTTTACAAGAATATGCCCTTAGGGATAGTGGCCCAAAAAGCTACTTTGTGAAGTCAACAAAGTATTTAAAATTAGTTGAAGATATGCAATTCAATGAATTACTTCTAATTTAGTAATTAAAATTTTGTTCTAAAATGGTATATAATTCGTAATTACTGAGTGTATCCTATATGCAAAATATATAAGCCTAAACAATCTATAAAACTCAACGGGTGTAATGCCCAAACCATTTTGTGTTAAATGTATCCATAACCTAAATCTTTTAAAAATCAACGCATGTAAAGCCTATACTATTTCATATTAGACATATCCAAAACCTAAACGTCTTGAAATTAGACCCATCTAATATCTAAACCTTTTCAAATTAGACCCGTCCAATACCTACACTTTTTCAAATTAGACCCGTCGAATACCTAAACTTTTTCAAATTGGACGCGTTTAATATCTAAACTTTCTCAAATTGGACGCGTTTAATATCTAAACTTTTTCAAATTAGACGCGTTTAATATCTAAACCTTTTCAAATTAGACGCGTTAAATATCTAAACTTTTTCAAATTAGACGCGTTTAATATCTAAACCTTTTCAAATTAGACGCGTTTAATATCTAAACCTTTTCAAATTAGACCCGTCTAATATCTAAACGCCTCATCTTTAGGCATGTTTACAGACTAAGCTCTTACACTTTATACATGTCTTAAATCTAAACGTTTTCTCTTAGGACGTGTATAGGTTTTGAAGGTGTTTAAAAACGCGTTTCATTTTTGTGTTTAGGAAAATGTTTAGACTCTAAACTAGTGCTGTGCGAGTACTCGATCGAGTATCGAGCCGAGTACTCGACTTGATACTCGATAAGAAATTTTCTGAGACTCGAAAACGTTTCGAGTATCAAACCAAGGCTCGATAAATACTCGAACCTGCTTTAGGAAGGCCTTTAACTCTGAAAATTGGATGTAGTAGCTATAAAAATCCACTAGAAAGTCACGTTTATTGGTTAACAGACGCATGTTAGTGCTTATTGGGTAGTTTAGATCATAATGCCAGTGTAATGTAGTAGGGTAGTAGCTCCTATTTGGTTCAATAATGGAAGTAAAAGTAATAAAATACAGTTAATAATAGCGTTGACTATTATAATTATACTTTTATTTTATTAATTAATTTCTTTTTTTTAAGTTCAGCTTAGTAATTTTCGTTAGGGACTTTGCGCGAAGGATAATAAAGGCTAGTGGCTAAGGTGAGGAATGAGATTCCGAAGAAGATATTGATGAGGAATTAGTTTGTTAAATTTAAAGGGAAGAAGACTAATACTGTCTGGTAAATGTTTGAAGAAGTTGTCGATGATCAAACTTACACTAAATGTCTATTATTAGAGCGATAAATTAACAGAAAGTGCTGAAATACTGCAAAAGCAATTCCTAATTTCTCGATAAGTACTCGAAACAAATTTTCCAAGTACTGGATACTCGATTCGAGTACTCGAGACTCGGCTCGATACTCGATAAGGGAAAATTTCAATACTCGAGACTCGACTCGAAACCAAAAATTCAAGGCTCGCACAGCCCTACTCTAAACACTGTTTTTTCTGTGTACGCGACAATTGATTAATAGTAAGTTGTTATTGTCTACAATCTCTAGTGAATATTAATCTCATCATCGCACGAATAGTTGGTGTGAACAATACTTAGATTGCAGGGAGAAATATTTGAAATGTAATAATTAATGTTCTTGCTTATTACACGAGATTTATCAGTTGTCTAGTATGTCAATTTAGAGCTAGATTTATGTTTTGTAATGCATGGATTTAGCTGAAGATTATAATGAGACGCCCAATCGGGTTCCTTGATTTCGCCCGTTTACAATTACAACCGAAACACGCCTCTAAATTGTCAATATTCGATCTACGGTTTTGGAACGACAAAAATGTTTACGTTAGTCATAACTCTATCGAACATGACGTTGAACAATAGCGCCTTGACTATTTCTTCGACGCAACACGACCAAATATACACTAGTCATGGTTAGTTAATTAGTTCGTGTAGTGTTAATCCCAAATTAAACTTAAATTTCGCAGATGTTAATAATTTTCCAACAAAGATTTACTCGAAAGGAAAAGTATAATTTGACATGAAATAAACGCCGGTACCAAATTAGATTTATTTGGAACTTGTACTGGATTGTAAGTTCGTGTAATTATTTATTAATTGCCAATAATTCAATTGGAGTTCATTGTTGTAGCTTGCAGCGGAAGAATTGATCTAAACCAAAGTTACCCGTCGCAAAGCTTGTCCTTTTTAACGTCAAATAATCCCTCAAACTCTATTCCAATAACCATGGACAATGTCCATTGCGATTGGTTACTTACTAGTCCTCCAGGCTCAAAAATTCGAATCAATTTCCCCGTTTTGGAGCTGAAAAGTTTCGACGATCAACTTGTCCTATCAAACTCTTTACCCCAATTTCACCCTTTGTTGCTATCGTCGCATGTGTTGTGTTTTTTCCATTAACAGTGTCATTAACAACCATGTTGTTTTCCGTTGCTGGTGTTATCGTGGCGTTTGCCATGTTGGTCATTGCCGGCTATTTTTTCCAAAGAAGAAATTTTCAGAAAAAAATACACCAATAGCAATCGTTGGGAAGCTTTACCGACTTCCCAGCTACCAATCCGATAAAGATATCGTAAGCATTTTACTTCTTTCAAAGACATTTCCTAGTTTATCTCTCTAATTTTGTTGAAACCAAAAATCCGCGACATTCTTAACCTTCGCGAAGGTTACCCACATTTCACCCAATTTAAAACACCCAATTCCCATTTACCCAAACCTCATTCAACCCAATTCCCAGTTCTCCTATTCCAATTAACCCAATATTGCGAATGTAGGACATAATCCCCCCTAGGCATAATCTCCCGGAAATAATCCCCCCATTAGAGAAGAAAAGGACATAATCCCCTCAGGTAGGAGACAAAACCCCCGGACAATTTCCCCCGAATGGATGCCGAAGACAAAATACCCTAGCCCCTAGGACAAATTCCCCCCAGCCCCAGGACAAGTTCCCCCCAATAAATGTAAAAAATAATATTTTGCAAAGACGTACCTTTGTTGGTCACTATAATTTCCATGGTTTAATGAGCAAGTGCTAAAATATGCAATATCTTTTATAGAAATCTTAAAAAATATTAAGCCTATAACTATAAGCCAGTCTCTAAAGGGAGGGAAATCTCAATATTTTACAAAGTAATGTTACTTCGGAAGAAAATAAGTGTAAAAAATAATATTTTGGAAAAGGCGTAGGGGTACCATTGTTACAATATTTCAAAAATATTACAAACCCAACCCAACCCAACCTGACCAAACCTAACAAAACCTAACGTAACCCAACCCAACCAAAACCAACCAACACAACGTAACCGAACCGAACCGAACCTAACCTAACCTAACCTAACCCAACCCAACCAAACCCAAGTGAACTCGAATAAAATCAAAGGATTCAAACTGAATGTCAGTGACACAACCAATTAACAATTCGAAAGCAAATATTGTTTCGTATTTCCAATTTTTCTCCATTATTCACGCTAATAACTAATTATTAAAACGTAAACCTATTTCTACCCTAGAAATGAATGAACCTGAACGAAATAATTGGAAATAATGATGTGTTTGAGTGTTCTTTATGATAGAAGCCTACGCCACCAGCATTTCCTACGGTACGGTCTTTCCTAATGAACTACTCAATAAAATTTCCACAAATTGGAAAATTAATTTCAAGTGCTTGTAGTTGTGATTGTACTTGTATTGCCTGATCCATGATTCAACTACTCAATTATATTGCAACTAATTGGAAAAATATTTGCAATTGCTTGTACTTGTAATTGTATTGCCTGGTTTATGATTTCACTTCTCGATTTAATTACTAGAAATTGGGAAAAAAAACGTTTTCAAATGCTTGTAATTGTGCCTATATATCCTGGTTCATGATTTAACTACGCAATTAAAATACCCCAAATTAAAAAAATAATTACATGAACTTGTACTTGAATTGCCTGGTTCATTATTTCACTAAAAAAATAAATTTACACAAATTTGAAAAATATTTTCATTTATTTGTGTTTGTTCTTGTACTTTTACATGTATTGCCTGGTTCATGATTTAACTACTGAATTAAATTACCCCAAATTGGATAAATATTTATAAGAGCTTGTTTCTGAACTTGTTTATTTTTGTCCATTGGGTTTTTATGGTGTACCATACGGTAGCTTTGAAATTCAGTTGTGAAATGTGCCTTTGCAGATGCTTTGCTTTCGGTCGGCTTTATTACCAAGGCTAACATTTGCACTAAACATAGGAACTTAAGCATCTCCAGG
The DNA here is from genome assembly GCF_054372755.1 of Phalangium opilio. NCBI lineage: Eukaryota > Metazoa > Arthropoda > Arachnida > Opiliones > Phalangiidae > Phalangium > Phalangium opilio. Next base: position 4,305,466 of record NW_028324185.1, read on the forward strand.
CTCCGTCTGGCAATGCTCCGTTGCGTAGCGAATGTTCATAGTATGGCAGCTATCCCCTCTAGTCGCATTGGTCTATTTGAACGGCTCTTATGCTGCACATATGCCATTAGGACTGAGATTTTCACGGTGCTGCAATGAGTCGGACTGAAGACCTGACGATATTAATTAGAGTTTTAGATATTATAATACGATGGCCATAATGGCAATCTTTACCGGGCATTTTTTTCATCTTCAAAAAAGGCTGGTTTTCTCTCCAAGAAAGTCTGATGGTTTCAAAGAATTGCGACAAATATGCGGCTACCACATTTTGAATTAAGGTTCGTTACTCATAACCTACTCATCCGAGTTGGATTTGGTGAAAATTTTCAAGTATGATTCAACCACAAGGAATCCGAAAATTGCGTATATAACCTCGAGTATTCAGCATTGTGGAAGCTGATAATATTGTCACTTCCGGTTTTCGGATGTAAGTTTGTCATTGGAAATTGTGAATTACGCACTTTATTTCAGGTAGTTAGCTTACATAGTGTTCGACATATCATAAAATATGTGGATAAACTTAAACACGCAAACACTTAACATTCAGCTAATTCATACTTATCGAAGAATTGACAATTTACATCTAGTAGCGGTGGATGGAATTTAGCAGAGTTTAAATTGGCCCGTAAATAATAATATTGGAAAGTGTACAAATCCATTGTTATTTTAACTTGATGTTCAGAACGATTACTTCTGAATATTATTTATGTGTTTGCAATATTTTCTTTATTAACCCTCTAGAGAAAAGTTTTGTTATCAATTGAGTGTAAACCTTCGATACATATCGCGATCAAAGCAAATGTGCATCTGAGTCCCAATATGCATAGTGGAACGAAAATACTCTTCAAGTGTAGTTGAACAACTTCATTTTCTGTAGTCTTCAGAAAACATCTCTCTCCTGTCCAGAAGGCCTCTTCCAAGGATTTAAAGGTTACTCCACTTTCAAAAAGCTGGTAACAACTGTGAATAGAGAAATCTGCATTATTGTGTTCAAATGAAGTGTAATAATACGAGGTAGAACGAACCAGGTTCAAAAATTTAAAGGAAACTTTTACCATTTTTTAAATATATTGGCATAGGAAGAGTTGAATCCTCTTCGGATGGGAAAAGGCAACTTTGTCTTATATACGGACTTTGATAAACAGTATCTTCCTGGATTCTCAGTGCAAGAACTTAGCTGCTCAAAACCATCTTTAATTAAGAGTTCGGGCATGAAAAGGAACTGTTTTTCATTATAGACTTCTTCTAAAGCCTTTTGGATGTCCAAATCACTAAATGGGATAATTCCTTTGCTCTTCACAGATACTTCCCACAGCTTTCGAATATCAGAATCAGTCGTTCCCTATGTCAACGAAAAATGTAAATCGAAAACTCAAAATATTTTTTCTGATTTCATTATTAGTTCCTATAAATATAAAGTTTGCTATACATCAGTTAAAACGAAGTATTCTAGTGGATTTTATAATAAGCTGAAGCGGTTGATGACAGGGTTAAAAAACCCCAGCCCACCGCGTTTGTTTTTGTGTCTGTGTGTGTGTGTGTCTGTTGTTACACCCACGTGACCGCGTTCGCAGTTTCCAAATCGGAGCAAACGTGTTCGCCATTTCCGAACTGCTTTCACAGTCACGGAAATGGCTCCTTTACTTGAGTTCTCACACCACCATCTTCTCGTCTTTGTCCATCCCACTTGGACAACAGTCTGTACTTACTGGCTTCTAATCACCACCATCTCTTGATCTTCGTCCATCCCACATGGACACCAGTCTGTATTCATTGGCTTCTAATCACCACCATCTTCTGGTCTTCGTCCATTCCACTTGGACACCAGTCTGTACATACTGGCTTCTAATCACCACCATCTTTTGGTCTTCGTCCATCCCACATGGACACCAGTCTGTACATACTGGCTTCTAATCACCACCATCTTCTGGTCTTCGTCCATTCCACTTGGACACCAGTCTGTACACCTGGCTTCTACTCCATCGTCATCGTTGGGTTTAAGACATTCGCGGCGATCAGCTAGGGTTACGAGAAACGTCTAGCCTCCCTAGAGTGGGTTGTCCACCAAAGGTTTTCGCAATTGCGGTTGTTCTTGCTATTAACTGTAGTTCGACACCCTTATATACTACCTATTTGAGTAAGGTAATGCAACCGGCGTATGCTTCATTTCAAACGCCAATATTAGTCAAGTCTCTCAAGAATGTCTAATTGTTCTTTATAAACGCGATGTAACGCTCAATAAGGCGAACAACTAACGAAGAAAATATTTAATATTAATTATATTTATTTTAATATTTAAGATAATCTAGTTTCTCAACTCAAAATTAAAACGTAAAGAGTTAAAAAGCAGCCCATGTTTTAGTCTGTGTGTGTCCGTCCGTTAGTGCACCGCGTTAGCAGTTCGCTTTGTTTTGTGGAAATAAATCCTACAAAACCTTAAAATTTGGTTTTCTCATAATGTGTAATTAATATTTGGAAATATTTTTCGTAATTTCGATGCCTTTAGTGATTTTGTAGCTATAAAGCTCTGTTTCATTTTGATATCCCAAGAATATTTTTAATTATTATTATTTGAAATCGATGTTTATATATTACTTAAGCTATACTACATCTGTTTATAGCATAATTCTTTCTAAAGTGATTTCAAGAAGAACGCAACTATATTGGTCAAATGAATTTTTGTTTGTCAATAGGCAGCGCTGTTAGCAGTGACCTACAGAACTGGATTTTGTTATTGAATTTTGACGTCACGGTGCTCAGCGCTGAGCCAGCGCGTACTTCAAGGAAAATAGTCGGGTTTTTGGATAACGTGACGTAAAACGCGTAGTTCTCAGCTTGGCGAATAAAGCATGGAGGAATTAATACAAATAGCTCTTGCTGATTCTGATGGGACTATAGCTATTTAATTGGCGTGAAACAAGTTGATCACGCGAGAAGTTTAAGAGACATGTTAGTTTCTAATTTTAATTATAAAAGTTGTTGTTATCTATCTCTTAAAATATGTTATCATACAATTTTTGTTAAGCCTTGGTACCTTGCACGCTTTATTGCGCTAGCGTTATTCTTAAAACACCAATGACCGGAGAAAAGCTATGACGACAGAGCTCACAGGTAAACGTTTTCCAAAATCCGCTGTCTTTTTTGGTGAGCTCTGCTGAACGCAGCCCAGATCAGAGAAAGGTCTGATCGTAATCGGATTATAGCTTCGTGTTTTTATGCTTTTTATGGTGCGCATTTACCTTCAGTGTGTGTAGCCACAAATTAGCTTTGGTGTTATGTAACGTTAAAAGTCATGTTGACAAAGTAAGAAAATCGTTGAGGTGAAACGAGAGGATAGTGTTTACATGGCAACCCTGTTGTGAATATGGCTTTGAACATAGAGGGTATACAGTTGAGGAGTAGAAAATTTGGCCTTTACAAACACGTAAAGGTAATATCCCTCCAAAGTTTTATCTTTTCATTTCCCGTTTTTCCCCCATCGGATGATTTTAATGTGTACAAGTATATCCTTATTGGATGTAAAATGTTGTCTGATTTACAGTATATTTGCTATGCTTTGTATACTGCTTTAATATTTCATAAATTTTAACTTCAGTATTTGTTCATAAAAAAAAGAAACATTTCCATATCTGGGAAAATAAGTTTGTAAGTAGTCCTCCTCTAGACTCGGAGAGGTAATATTTTGGTTTTCCCAACTTGTAATAACTTGTTATTTTTACTATAAAGTCGTGTCTTGATGGGTTTAGGGGGCATGGTCGAACCAGTTGTATTGTTATGAATGGAAATTATTTTGTTATTTAATGCTTTCTTAGTTGGTCGGTCACTCTTCCTACCACGAAACATTTGATTCTAGTTGTTTGCCTTTAAGGCATTATCCTGACAAGTCTCAACAAGTTCAAGATGTTTTTGGTGCGTTAACCGAAACCATGAAAATATATGAGTATTTTTCCAGAACTATAGACTAGGAGACTAATTTCGTTCTTTTTTTAAAGGAAATAACGCTCTTTGATCATCTTTAACGTATCAAATAATGTAACAAAGCTATCCTAAATACCCCATTTTACCTTCAATCTGTCAGCTAAATCAAAAACTTTCAGTGCTTACATCTCAAGTAAACGCTGTATCAATCTAGGATTAATCAAAACATTTGTTAAAAAACAGTACATTTTTTAACCTTTTTATCGCAAACCATACAATATATTGTGATTTTCCCGCTCGATGAAGTCTCTTAAGCCGATCTTAAATAGTTGGGGGTTCAGCATTGTTAACAAGTTGGGTAGAGTAAAACATTTACAGATATTTACGCCTATACAGAACTTTGGCGAGATTAAGAATACTTTGGTTGAAAAATCATGCTCAAATCCTTGTTTGTTTCTGTCATTCTCACAAAGTCTCTGATTTTTTACATCTTTTTAGTGGGATTAACAGGTTTATTTAATTAGGGTTTACAAATAAACGTTAGAAGACGAAACGTTGTGTGCCGTTTTTATTACAGAATGATAAACGGGATTTTAACCCTTGACTATATATGATACGAGTTAATAGGCGCTAATATTTTTAAAATTCGGTGCTTAGGAGTCTTAATCCCTTTTCAGACAGATCCATATTTTCATTTTGGAGCACTATAATTCTTTGTCCATATAGGACCAAATTGTTCTGTTTTTAGCTTTCTTTATTTACAAGCCTTTGACGATCAACTGTGTCCTTTTTAAAGGTATTACAATTCTATCACTATACTAGCAAGTAGCGAAAATTATCATTGTACTATGAAATTAACCCAATCAATCTCATTTTGGTATAATACACATTTACACCTTTTGTTATACGAGTTTTATGCAGTATATACACATCGGTTGAGAAAGGTCTTTTGTTCTATTCCTGCAAAAGACGCATGTTTGCTATTGAGATGACTTGTTTTGAGAATTTCATTCCATTGATAAACCTTATAAAACGAATACTAGCTTAGTGAGCACTGTTTCTTCTTTAAAAGTTTCGAAATTTGGCCTCTTCAGGAGTTAAGCATTAAATATGTTATATTTAAATGTCTAGTTGCTACCGGGTTGATGAATGATTAAAAATATTTGGTTACCTATTCCGTTAACACGTTCAGGCAAGGGCTTTAGGCGGTGGTCGAACCAGTGCTGGCGAGAAACTATCTAGTCACAGGTTAACTTAAGGTAGAGTTAAAAGTAACTTTTTATGTAAATTTTACAATGGTTTTTATGACTTATTAGAGAAATTCGGAACCTTATATAGCGACAGAGGTAAAAAGTAATTACGTATTTTTCGCCTTCCCCGGCAGCAACGTCATCAAAACGTAGTTTAAAATTGAGCCAATAAGATAATTTAAACTTTTCGTTACGTGTTGGATTGAAGGGCTCTATACTGGGCTATGAGTCGGACTGAAGTAAATACGAACCGCTCTCCATTCCTGCTTCTAAAATTAAATCTATCCCTGCATCAACAACATCAACATAAATGTACAACTTCCCTTTTATTTTTTATTTTTTCTTTGTTGCTTTTATGGTTTCGGGTCAAATTGGGGTCGTAAGTCCGCTGTCATGATGTTAAGCTTACAACAATTTAGCGCTGTTTTGAAGCGTTGCGTAGGGTATGATAACATTAATGACTATAATAAGACAAGCGGTTTAATGTGATTACCCGCGCGTTAAAGGTTTTTGGCAAAGATTAGATAGGCAATTCGATTCGAAAAGCCTTGAATTAATTTCTGAGCCTGACGCGAAACATTAATCAATGAATTCTTTCTGAAGACCAGATTATTGATTGTCTATTTCATATGCCATTTTAACAGGGTAAATCTGGAAAACCAGGAATGCCAGCTCCTAGAGGTCTACCCGGTGACGCCGGAGAAAAAGGTGAGTGGAATACCTGGAGAAAAGGGAGACCAAGGTGATAAAGGAGACATGGGCTTCTTGGGTGCGCAGGTAAGATACTAATCATACCTAATGTACTTGGATAATTTTCAATATTTTTGTACGAAACGTTTCAGCCATTACTGGACAAGTGCTAATTTCTAGGCATTCCTGATAATATATTTATTTTTTACAGGGTGAAAGAGGGTTCCCGGGTCTTGCGGGAATAAACGGAGAACCGGGCGCTCAGGGTCCACCCGGATTACCCGCAAGCAAATTAATAATAACTTGAATTGTACTTCTCCAATCATAAATGGTCCTTGCGCGAGTTATCCAATTTTCGCGCTAAAATTCCTCGCGCACTTATACCAAACGCTTCACGCGCTCACGTACATCCATTTAATATGCGCGTGGCAATACCATTTCAACAAGATGGCCTCGGCCAGATTTAACCTTTTTTGAGTAAATTGATTCGCGCCATCTATTGTAACTTTCTGCAAATAAAAATTCGAACGTTACTAACAAACTTACAGACATAATTGCGTGTTTCTTAAATGCATATTTTCTTTTTTTACGGTAATCCTGGTCCAAAAGGCGATAAAGGAATTTTGGGTGAGGGTATTGAGTAAAAGAATTGGCTGTTAGTCAGCAGATGAAGGTATAACGACTAGCTATCGATTGGCGTTAAATAAGCAATGAAGTAGAGTTTTCGGAATTTCTGTTTACCGCGAACCCGGTCCGGAAATTGCGAACACGTTTGCTCCGATTTGCCAACTGTGAACGCGTTGACAGACAGACAGATTCGTCCAGTGTAAAACCTCTCCGTGACGTCATCGTCTATCGGAGGGGTAACAAGTTGGGAAACCAAAATAAACCTCTCCGAGCCGAGACGAATTTACTTTCCAAACACAGGTCCGCCAGCCAATGAGACAAACCGGAAATACATAGTTCTAATCGGCGAGATATTGCCATGATCATTTGTAAAGTTCAAAGCGTTTAATAATTTCCTGTGTATTCTCAACAATTCTAATGAGGACCTAATATCTATCACTTAAATGTGTATTTTACTTTCGGCTCACTCTGAACCGTTAAGACCTTCTATAAGAGGACATGAAACAATGTCATTTCTGGTTAAAATCTAGGTTATCTTATCTCATAGACCCAGTCGTTTCAACACGTATGAAGAGATGAAGTATTAACATCCTTATTATCATAAGTTAATTATACCTCTAAGTACACAAATCGCTTCCACTTCTATGGCAATAGTGTTTGTGTGGCTCCCTTTAATGAAACCCTATACTCTCTCCGTATCATTTATCACCTCAACTTCAATACAAAATTGTACCGCCTAGCCTAGCGTTTGTTTTATCCCTTTTAGAATGTTTCAGGACTGAAACCGCCTCTATCTCACGAGAGAGAGAGGGATTTGGGGTTGCTCAAGTAAAATTTGTTCCCCCCCAGTGCCTGCCTATACGAAACGAAAAATCTCCTTTATTCCACTAGATGATTTTTTTCGTCTCGACCGCTTGGTGGCTGCACCGCGACAGAAATTTCAAAATTTTCTCTCTTCGGATCTTAGCGCTATACGAGTTCTGCCGTCACAGAAGCCTGCAGAAGATGCCCAGTTTTAACCCGTATTTGTGTACTTAGAGGCATTATTAACTTATGTTATTATGTAATGAAGCTAAAAGTTACGTTTACACTATATATAAATGTAGTAAAGATGAATTAAAAAGTAAACACCAAATTTTAAATGTTAATATCAAAAGATGTTCTTGGAATATTAAGATGAAACAGAGCAACTACTTAAAGAATCGTAATGCCGAAAAATATTTAAAATATTTCCATTTAATATTCTGCAAAAAGGAAATGTTATCGTTTTGTAAGAGATCTTTTCATCCTACTCGCTTTATATTAACTTTGATATGCGTGTAGTGTTTCGATTCAAATGCAATCTTCATTACTCGTTCTATATTAACTCTCACTTGTGTCAGTACATAGAAGTAAGTTTATCTTAAATAATTAATTAAATATAAATGATATTAATTATTTTAATCTCCAGTAAACAACTTTAAAAATAGTTAAATCGTTTAAAATAAAGTTGTTCCTATTATCTTTCGAAACTTTGCTAATATTGACGTTTAAAGTGAAGGGTACCCCTCTTGCCCGCTTTCTTCAAATTTTGGGGTATATACGATTCGTTTCCATTATAATATTAGATAAAAACGCATTCGCGTGAACCGATGGTGGAAGCCCTGCCATTGGGAGGCTAGACGTTTCTCGTTACCCTAGCCGCTCGCCGCGTAAATCTTAAACCTAACGACGACGATGTTACTGATTGTTGTCTATGTGGTATAGACGAAAGACCAGTAGATGGTGGTGTTAGAAGCCAATGTTGCAGATTGGTGTCTATGTGGTATAGACGAAAGACCAGTAGATGGTGGTTGTTAGACGCCAATGAGGATAGATTAGTGTGTATGTGGTATACACAAACTAGTGTCCATGTGGAGTGGACGAAAACCAGAACTGGTGGTGTGGGAACTCAAGTAGAATAGCCAGCGGAGACAAACACAATTTTCCAAATTTCCGTGAACTGTCAATGCAGTCCGGAAATTGGGAACACGTTTGCTCCGATACGCAAACTGCGAACGCGGTCACGTGGGGTGTGACAGACACACACACACACAGACAGACACGTCCAGTGCAAATACCTCTCCGTGACGTCATCGTCACTCGGAGAGGTAACAAGTTGGGAAACCAAAATAAACCTCTACGAGTCGAGACGAATTTAATTTCCAAACACAAGTCCACCATGGACGAACCAATACTGAAGGACGGATGGCAGAGGGAGAAAGATGAAAAATACTTGTTAATTCGCCTCCTAGCGGCAGATAGTAGCAAACCGGACAGTGGGGGAATCAATGTTCTAACGAGGGAAGCAGCTAACGTCTTATTTTGTCTAGATGGCGCTAGCGTTTTCCGGGATTTGACTGCGCATTTTCATAACACCCTCCATGTTGGGGCTGAAAAGAGGGAAGTAAGCTTTACATTGGTTGTTAAGTCGCTTAGTAATGGGGGCAGTAATGGGCTGCCATTGGTCCTTCAGTATTACTTCGTCCATGGGACCACCAGCCAATGAGAAAAACCGGAAATACGTAGCTGAAATTGGCGGGATATTGCGAAGGTCATTTGTAAAGGTTTAATCGTTTAACATTTCCCCGTGTTTTCTCATAATTCTAATGAGGACCTAATATCTATCACTTAAGTGTGTATTTAACTTTCGGCTCACTCTGAAACGTTAACACCTCTTGAAAGAGGACACGAAACAAGGTCAATTCTGGTTTAAATCTAGGGTTTCTTATTTCATAGACCCAATCGCTTCAACACTAATAGAGACGAAGTATTAAAATCCATATTATGTAGTGAAATAAAAAGTTGCGTTTACACTATAGAGAGGGTGCAGCCAGTATAGTGCAATTCAAGATGGCAGCCACTCAAGGTCGAGGAGTCGGGTTTTCCCGATCTCCTCTCTTTACCTGTCAATATTTGATTGATTGTATAGGCTTATAACAAAAGATGCTTTTGTAGGAATAAAGACCATAATATAAAGTGAAAATTATTATTGACAAATTTATTCTAAACGTAATAAAACTAATTGCAATTAACATACACAAAAAATGTCGGCAGACAAAACTCCAAATTAATTAAAAATACAAAAATTATATATACAAATTAATTTTACAAATTTACTTAAGATACCCGTAAGGGGTTGTGGTGTAATCTGGGAAAACTCTTACTTTATCGACGACGGCTTGATATGTTTTAGTTTGATCAATGGTTATTAATGTATGATTAGGTAAACGTCGGATTTGGGGGCCAATCGGTACTTGTACAGAGTTCATTTCTGGTTTACCATCGTTGTTTACACCTAACAACTTTTTCATTATATCGAAATTTACGTGGTTCTCAGTAGACGAATTTAAATTAAATCCTTTAACTTTAATTATGTTAGTGATCTTATCTGTTGCGGGGTCGTAAATATTCATCGAATAATTTTTCGCACCAGCGCTTCCAAACTCACAAATATAGGCGTCTTTGCCGTATGGTTCTAACTCATTCTTTAACTCACCAAGATAATCTCCTGTAGGAAGTATAGGGACTCCATCTGGCGAGAGGTAGATAAGGCTGTCCGTATCCATATAAAAACATAGGTCTCTCACCATCTCGAGATGTTTTAAAAGATGAAGGCGTGCCATAGTCGTAGTATAGCACGCTATAACTACGTTTGTATGCTTGTGAGCTATCTCGTTTTCCGCAATGTCTGTTGATTTGACTAGAATAGTATCATCGTTTGATGTCAATAGACTTTTAACCTCTTTGTCTGGGTTAAGAAGTAACTCGTATAGAGCTTTTGCGTCTTTTATTATATCTGTTGAGGTGTGTCTCGTGTTTTGTCCAAACTTCCCCCAAAAAGAGTTGAACATTAGCTTACTCAGGCATCTCAACCCCTCGTTCTTTTCAATTTTATCTATATCTAAATCGATCCCCTCGACTTCTTTGTAGTTCCTGACGTACTTTTCTTTATCCTCTTGGGTGACGCAATCAGCAGGAAAAACACTAGCCAGAGTTTTATACTCCAGAAAGGCGTTTACATAGTCTTTAAAAAGACCACCTTGTTTGGTCTCGGGATCGTATTGTGTTATTTTCTAGTACCAGGCTTCATACATCCGCGTGATATTGTATCCTCGCTCCACGACGTATCTTAGTTCATCTGTTACCCAGGTACCTCTCAGTTCTCTCTGATCAGGTGTGTGGGTGCAGTCACCTTGAAATTGAGTTTTGCAACAGGTGTAGCATAGAGGGAATGTTAACTTCCCATTTATCCTCGCAGGTAAAACAGGTTGTATCAGGTTTTGAGCCGGAAGTACGTCACATTTGAGGAGTCCATCGAAAGAGAAGATATCGGGAAAATTATCTAATATAATTTGAGGATGACCAATGGGAATTTTTCCCGTTTTGTTGACGAAAGGGTACAGGCTAGTGAAATCCACGTAGTGCATTTTTTCTGTACCCGTTGTTTTATGGTAGAGCTTGTTAGCGCAACACCTGCCTCCAAAGAAGGCGTCGCGAGGGTTCAGTCTTTTGGATGTTTTAACGCGGATGTCGTTCCGTTTTAAAAATTCATTAATTTCGGGGTTATTTGTTTTGTCTTGTTGCCATTCACATTCCCATTTGGCATTGACTGCGTGTCCGAGGGCCTCTAGTTTGCTAATTTTCTTCTCAGTTCTCGTGTATCTTGTGTTTAACGTTTCAGTAGGGTCACCATGTAACATCTTGTTTCTATTGATGGGAAAGTGTATTTTGCATCCATGATAATAGCATCCCATATATTCGAACACTTCTTTGTTGATTGAACAATAACCGTCTACCTTAAGGGTTTGGATTTTAACCTCTTTGCGCCTAAAAGAAGATTGAATAGGAATATTTCTCTCGTGAGAGGTCCATTCAAGCCATTCAATGGCGCCTAAAGATTGATTTTCACCACGTCTGTAGTAGTTTGTTGGGATGATGCTAATGGTGTTCGATTTAAGATAATTTTTCCTGAAAACGTAAGAACAAACGCCAGGTAGGGTAACTGATCCGCAATTAAATGGGTCTACGCTTGTAACTTTGAGTAGGAGGGACCGAAAAGTTAAGCATCCTAAAAATTGGAGTAGAGTGTCGTTTTCGCAATAATAATAAAGCTCATTTAAAAAATTAAAGCCTTTACCCTTACAGACTTCTGAAGTGTGCCATTTCATAAAGGCGTCCAAGTTTTTCCTGGGAAAGTACTGACAACAATATGCTTCTGTAGGTGGTAAAGTATTTTCTAACACGTAGTTAGTCTCCTCCTGCCTATCAGTATCAAACTCGTGATCCACTACCTTGAAAAGGAAATGAGGAAAGTACCCTTTAGCAGCATTAGGGAGGCCGAAAGTAGCTGGAAACTTAGATAAAGCGACGGGAAAAAAATTGTATGAGTTAAGGAATAATAGATTCGATAGCTTCATTTCTAAAATTCGAGTTCCGTTAATTTTCAATGATTCAGGTACAAATTTCTCGTCCTATTAATTATTTCCCTAATTATAAGCTGGTTGTCATAATTGCTGCCAAAATGGGATAATACAATAACCTTCTTTACATCGAATAAGCTGACTAAATAATCTAGGAATAAAGCTATGGGTTTTCCACCAGTGAAACGTTGTTTGCGAGGTCCAAATTGGTTGCATCTGATGCAATTAAAATCTAGGGATTGTTCTTCTATACAGTCTTCGCAAACAGAGATACTGACGCATAAGATAGCTTGATGTTCATACGCCCCCAGCTTCTCTTGACATATTTTCGTCTGTATACATTCCACATCAAAGAAAACATACATTAGTTCCGGTATATTACGACGAGGTTTTTTCGAGGGGATAACGCTGGGGTTTTTGTCCTTTATCACTTGAATGTAGCATAAATGATCACTGGGTTGATGTTTTCCACATACTTGACAAAACATTTCTCCACAATTATGGTTAGTTTTGCGGTTTGTGAAATCTATTGTTTTAAAACAATTTTTACAAAGGTAGAGCCTCTCACAAAGAGGTTTTTTGTTACCAGATGGAACCAAGTGACTGTTATAACAGTCGTCACCCCAGAATTTTCGCAAACATGACCCACATGTTTTTTCACGGCCATGACAAATAGTGGGACGCATACATTTAAAGCACCAGTCGTTGCATTTATGAGATTGAATACGCCAGTAGGGAGTGAGACACTTCTCGCAAAAGTACTCGTGACTAAACAATGGTTTTAAATTTGTAATAACGTTGTAGTGATTATTTTCGTTAAGTAGAAAGAGGCGTGGTCTGGTGTCTGTAGGGTCATTTCCGCCTAATATTAAAATGGGTACCCTATTTTCGAATTTATATACAAAGATGGAGTAAGCCGCTAAATATAGTTTAAATTTCTGGAACGAATCGGGTGTCCCGCATTCGTCTAAGGTGACTCCCGCCTTACGACATAGCTCTAGAGCGGCTATTTTTTGCATTTTGTTGTGAGGACCTGGTCTGGCTACTGCGATGTAATGGGTTTTAACTCTTTGTTGTTTTTGTTGTTCATGTAGTCACGATGCGAAACAGCTACACAGAGACCTCGGGCCAAGCAGAGATTATCGGCACTCGTAATCTGACGAATTCCACGCCTATCTTTAGAGAAAATATTGAAGGGTTTAAGATGACGACGACTAGATCGGCCGTATCCTTGGGGAATTCTCACTATATGGAAAATCATTTTTACGGGTCCTTGAAAAAAATGTTCAATTTCATCATCATAAAGCAATTCGGATAGTTGGTCAAAGAGAATAGAGGGATCAACTTGGTCTAGTCTTTTAAATGATAATTCTAATTCAGACCTGCAATTTACACCTAGGCTTCTCAATGTTATTTGGACATAATCAGTGGGTAGATACTCGTTTAATACGTGCTCTGTAATACTAATACTATCAACGGGGTCGTCTGTGATGTTTAGAACTAATTCTCTACCATACATATTAAATTGTTCATAGAATTTTTCGCTTTGTTCTAAGATTTCGCAATAAGGGACATCCTGAATACGTGAAGGTGGGCAGCCTCCTCCCCATTGGTCGTACGCATCGGCCACGGCTTCTTCCGAGTCCACGAGAGATTCTTGTTCACTGGGTAGGTAGTCGGGCAAGTTCAGAGACAGGTACTCAAAAGGATCGTTTTGTTGACATTCTTGATTCAAAAATGCCGCCATCTCTATATCGTATTGAGGGTTGTTGAAATCGTCGATTAAGGTTTCTTCATGGCTAGTGGGTATTAGGTCATTCCGGCGTCTTTCTATGCGATCAGCGTAGGAAATATTTAGAGGTCTAGGAATTAAGTTACTTAGGTGGTTTAGTTCGCCTATTGTATGACAGTCTTCCGGTGTTCTAGGGACGGTTCTCATGTACGAGATAATATCCAAAAAAGTTTCGATTATATTTAAAGCACCATTTGCAATAAAGCTGGGTAAAGTTGATGGTACATTAGCAGGATTGATTTGTAAATAGGTACATAGGAAAAATAAAACTTGTATAGTGAAGTTAGGGGCCAAGGCCTATGTTACGAGGTCTAAAATTCGAATGTGATATTCTGTTGCTCTCTCTCGTTATTTTATACTAAATTTCTCTAGGCGTATTAGCAGGGGAGGGGGTGGAGGGTTACATAATCTTTTATTGGCCAAGGGCACGTTGACCTTTCGGACGTGTTTAAACACGTTTAAAATTGTTTGTCAAGCAACAATAGGTGACATAAGATTGACGTCTGATTGATTTTAAGAGGTGTCAAATGATAACAAAAGGATGAGTCATCAATAGATTTAGAAATTCAACAAAAGGATTATAATAAAAGAACTGATGCGTCATTTCTTGGGTTTTTACGACAAAGCATGAATATGTAAGAAAAATATTTCTTCAATCAATCAAATATTGACAGGTTAGGGATGTCTCTATTAATAGATAAATAGGTCAAGTTTACTATTGTATAATTTATTTACTCGTAAGTTGGGTAGAGGTAAAGCTTAAAGAAGTTAATTACAGTTGTTAAATGCATCTAACCTTAGAGCAATCGGTAGTATGGTAGAATGACAACACCGTAAGTATTACAAAAGACGAAAATATAATAGACAAGTCACAAAAGCCACTGATTTGTGTATTCGGTTAGTTTTGTGAATAATATAAAATAGTCCGTTTTCGGATGACAGAAACTTTGACATGTTTTTTACATTAGTGGTACCAAGGGCAAAGGCTTTAAATACTATACCTATTGTTATTTTAAGAAAGAGGTATAAAAATATTTTTAGATGTCGAAGACACTTCTTTACATTTTATCCATTAGATAGCAACACTGTGTTTAATGCATGTGGTAAAAGACAGAATAGAGTAATTGTCTTGATATTCAGTTTATTGACTCATAAACCGAAATAAGTACAAGAGATGTTAGACTAGGGCTCGCCCCCATCCCACAAATACTATGTAATATAATGAAGAACATATAGTCATTTATATAATGAATTTAAGTTATAGTAAAATACTAAAATATTTTTGATCTTTTTTTAAATTTTAATTTTATTAAATGTTTAGTATTTTAACATTTTTTTTCTTAACTTTATTTTAAACTTTTCTTTTTAAATTTTTTTAACAAATTACTGTTAGTACATTTCTGTGGAGATTTTCTAAATTTTAAGTATATTCGTGAGGAAAAAATGGTGCGCAAGGTCAAGTGTGTTATCCCTCCCTCCGCTGAAGAAGGGATAACCGACTTCAACTTGAAGTAGGACTTGACCTTGCACACCATTTTTTCCTCACGAATATACTTAAAATTTTGAAAATCTCCACAGAAATGTACTAACAGTAATTTGTTAAAAAAATTTAAAAAGAAAAGTTTAAAATAAAGTTATACTAAACATTACATCGCAGTAGCCAGACCAGGTCCTCACAACAAAATGCAAAAAATAGCCGCTCTAGAGCTATGTCGTAAGGCGGGAGTCACCTTAGACTAATGCGGGACACCCGATTCGTTCCAGAAATTTAAACTATATTTATCGGCTTACTCCATCTTTGTATATAAATTCGAAAATAGGGTACCCATTTTAATATTAGGCGAAAATGACCCTACAGACACCAGACCACGCCTCTTTCTACTTAACGAAAATAATCACTACAACGTTATTACAAATTTAAAACCATTGTTTAGTCACGAGTACTTTTACGAGAAGTGTCTCACTCCCTACTGGCGTATTCAATCTCATAAATGCAACGACTGGTGCTTTAAATGTATGCGTCCCACTATTTGTCATGGCCGTGAAAAAACATGTGGGTCATGTTTGCGAAAATTCTGGGGTGACGACTGTTATAACAGTCACTTGGTTCCATCTGGTAACAAAAAACCTCTTTGTGAGAGGCTCTACCTTTGTAAAAATTGTTTTAAAACAATGGATTTCACAAACCGCAAGACTAACCATACTTGTGGAGAAATGTTTTGTCAAGTATGTGGAAAACATCAACCCAGTGATCATTTATGCTACATTCAAGTGATAAAGGACAAAAACCCCAGCGTTATCCCCTCGAAAAGACCTCGTCGTAATATACCGGAACTAATGTATGTTTTCTTTGATGTAGAATGCATACAGACGAAAATATGTCAAGAGAAGCTGGGGGCGTATGAACATCAAGCTATCTTATGCGTCAGTATCTCTGTTTGTGAAGACTGTATAGAAGAACAATCCCTAGATTTTAATTGCATCAGATGCAACCAATTTGGACCTCGCAAACAACGTTTCACTGGTGGAAAGCCCATAGCTTTATTCCTAGATTATTTAGTCAGCTTATTCGATGTAAAGAAGGTTATTGTATTATCCCATTTTGGCAGCAATTATGACAACCAGCTAGTAATTAGGGAAATAATTAATAGGGAGGAGAAATTTGTACCTGAATCATTGAAAATTAACGGAACTCGAATTTTAGAAATGAAGCTATCGAATCTATTATTCCTTGACTCATACAATTTTATTCCCGTCGCTTTATCTAAGTTTCCAGCTACTTTCGGCCTCCCTAATGCTGCTAAAGGGTACTTTCCTCATTTCCTTTTCAACGTAGTGGATCACGAGTTTGATACTGATAGGCAGGAGGAGACTAACTACGTGTTAGAAAATACTTTACCACCTACAGAAGCATATGGTTGTCAGTAATTTACCAGGAAAAACTTGGACGCCTTTATGAAATGGCACACTTCAGAAGTCTGTAAGGGTAAAGGCTTTAATTTTTTAAATGAGCTTTATTATTATTGCGAAAACGACACTCTACTCCAATTTTTAGGATGCTTAACTTTTCGGTCCCTCCTACTCAAAGTTACAAGCGTAGACCCATTTAATTGCGGATCAGTTACCCTACCTGGCGTTTGTTCTTACGTTTTCAGGAAAAATTATCTTAAATCGAACACCATTAGCATCATCCCAACAAACTACTACAGACGTGGTGAAAATCAATCTTTAGGCGCCATTGAATGGCTTGAATGGACCTCTCACGAGAGAAATATTCCTATTCAATCTTCTTTTAGGCGCAAAGAGGTTAAAATCCAAACCCTTAAGGTAGACGGTTATTGTTCAATCAACAAAGAAGTGTTCGAATATATGGGATGCTATTATCATGGGTGCAAAATACACTTTCCCATCAATAGAAACAAGATGTTACATGGTGACCCTACTGAAACGTTAAACACAAGATACACGAGAACTGAGAAGAAAATTAGCAAACTAGAGGCCCTCGGACACGCAGTCAATGCCAAATGGGAATGTGAATGGCAACAAGACAAAACAAATAACCCCGAAATTAATGAATTTTTAAAACGGAACGACATCCGCGTTAAAACATCCAAAAGACTGAACCCTCGCGACGCCTTCTTTGGAGGCAGGTGTTGCGCTAACAAGCTCTACCATAAAACAACGGGTACAGAAAAAATGCACTACGTGGATTTCACTAGCCTGTACCCTTTCGTCAACAAAACGGGAAAAATTCCCATTGGTCATCCTCAAATTATATTAGATAATTTTCCCGATATCTTCTCTTTCGATGGACTCCTCAAATGTGACGTACTTCCGGCTCAAAACCTGATACAACCTGTTTTACCTGCGAGGATAAATGGGAAGTTAACATTCCCTCTATGCTACACCTGTTGCAAAACTCAATTTCAAGGTGACTGCACCCACACACCTGATCAGAGAGAACTGAGAGGTACCTGGGTAACAGATGAACTAAGATACGCCGTGGAGCAAGGATACAAAATCACGCGGATGTATGAAGCCTGGTCCTACAAAATAACACAATACGATCCCGAGACCAAACAAGGTGGTCTTTTTAAAGACTATGTAAACGCCTTTCTGGAGTATAAAACTCTGGCTAGTGGTTTTCCTGCTGATTGCGTCACCCAAGAGGATAAAGAAAAGTACGTCAGGAACTACAAAGAAGTCGAGGGGATTGATTTAGATATAGATAAAATTGAAAAGAACGAGGGGTTGAGATGCCTGAGTAAGCTAATGTTCAACTCTTTTTGGGGGAAGTCTGGACAAAACACGAGACACACCTCAACAGATATAATAAAAGACGCAAAAGCTCTATACGAGTTACTTCTTAACCCAGACAAAGAGGTTAAAAGTCTATTGACATCAAACGATGATACTATTCTAGTCAAATCAACAGACATTGCGGAAAACGAGATAGCTCACAAGCATACAAACTTAGTTATAGCGTGCTATACTACGACTATGGCACGCCTTCATCTTTTAAAACATCTCGAGATGGTGGGAGACCTATGTTTTTATATGGATACGGACAGCCTTATCTACCTCTCGCCAGATGGAGTCCCTATACTTCCTACAGGAGATTATCTTGGTGAGTTAAAGAATGAGTTAGAACCATACGGCAAAGACGCCTATATTTGTGAATTTGGAAGCGCTGGTGCGAAAAATTATTCGATGAATATTTACGACCCCGCAACAGAAAAGATCACTAACATAATTAAAGTTAAAGGATTTTATTTAAATTCGTCTACTGAGAACCACGTAAATTTCGATATAATGAAAAAGTTGTTAGGTGTAAACAACGATGGTAAACCAGAAATGAACTCTGTACAAGTACCGATTGGCCCCCAAATCCGACGTTTACCTAATCATACTTTAATAACCATTGATCAAACTAAAACATATCAAGCCGTCGTCGATAAAGTAAGAGTTTTCCCAGATTACACCACAACCCCTTACGGGTATCTTAAGTAAATTTGTAAAATTAATTTGTATATATAATTTTTGTATTTTTAATTAATTTGGAGTTTTGTCTGCAGACATTTTTTGTGTATGTTAATTGCAATTAGTTTTATTACGTTTAGAATAAATTTGTCAATAATAATTTTCACTTTATACTATGGTCTTTATTCCTACAAAAGCATCTTTTGTTATAAGCCTATACTATCAATCAAATATTGACAGGTAAAGAGAGGAGATCGGGAAAACCCGACTCCTCGACCTTGAGTGGCCGCCATCTTGAATTGCACTATACTGGCTGCACCCTCTCTCACTATATATAAATGTAGTAAAGCTGAATTAAAAAGTAAACACCTTGGGGCACTCCATCCATCTCATCCTTCAGCTTACCCAAGACCTTCCGATTTTCATTGAAAAATAAGGGATGATCTTGATTATAGCCCGAGAAATCGAATAACTCTTGGTTTTTCTGAAAGTCAACGTATACGTCCAAGGTTTCAATTGAATACGTCAGGCTATCAGTATCCGTGAAAAGTAGGGTTGCCCTTTCTCCGTAGTAGGCTCTTATGAAGTCGTAGTGAAACTGATATCTAGAGAGAAAAACTCAATTGATTTCACAAGGTTTATTTAAAAGAAAAAAAAGCTATCTTACAAAAACAATTTGGATAAATCCAGTATAGCAAAACCAGTATAAATTGGACGGTTCAGAGTTAAAGATTTTTTAGCCATCTGTATACCAACAAGGTTCTTATGAAAAACAATGAATCTTTCAAAAGCAGGGGATGATGCTTTCTTGGTAGCCATCTCAGGTGTTTGAATGAGGTGGAAAATTATTCGATTGCGTAGATTTTCCATAGTTTTCCCTAAAAACATTTTTATTAAACATTTTTTATTATTTGATAATTAAATTTTTTTATTAGTTTTTAATCATATATTAAAAAACATTTTTATTAAACATTTTTTATTATTTGATAATTAAATTTTTTTATTAGTTTTTAATCATATATTAATAAGTACCAACCAAAAACGCTGTTGTTCATTAGCTTGAAGTAATCTTTCTCAAAGGAATTAACGGCATTCATTCGCTTCTCAGTACTAAAATTAATATATGGTTGAAGCCACGGGGTTTGTTCAAAAGTCAAAATACGATTAACTTGTTTAAGTTTTAAACCCAGCGATATGTAGTATTTTAAATTTCGATAGTGAATAACGTAATCACGTTTGTTGGTTAGATCAGTTAGAAGTTTGGGTAGCGTGTCCTTGACAGTCAAACCATTTCCTTTAATCATAAGCTTATAATACGCTGAAACATATCCGTAGTTGATCGCTTGAATTCCAGTGCAAGGGGAAGGCAATTATGATCTTCATGAAGTTCAACTGGGTACTCCAAATCAACGGATAGTATGAATCCATATGGAGAGTCGTCTTAAATTTGCTTCTCCGTATAATCTAAAAGATTTTCAGTTTTTACCCAGCTGAACCTTCTCGTAGGAAGATAATACTCCATAACTGTTCTTAAAGAAGTTGCGCATATAGTTAATTCGGTTACCATCAATTAATGTATTCACAATAAGATATTATTACCATAGAGATTGTTGACATCCAAATAAACTATATAGTTGGATGGTTTAGATTCGTCAAATGTCTCCGGGAGATACTTGTTGTTGGCTTCTGCATGTATATGAGCCACCATCGCTACACCACCACGAATACCCCTCTCTATATTATTAACTCTATTAGAATATCTTTACACTATTTAATAGAACTCAGAAGAATATTACCTAGGAACAGATGGATATCCGGGTCCAAAATTAGATCAAGTTTAACCCTCGTCATGAGTAAGGCAGCCTCCCATGCAAAATCTATGGTATGGAGGCTTTAGAAACTCATTTTTGTACTGTTTTCAAAACTAAATTAATTACCGGGGCCAGTGAAGGCATGAGCACAGTCCAGTTTATAATATTCCAAGCACATTATCCTAAACTGTTCGAATACGGAGGCTAATTGAAGGCAATCGCAGGTTAGGTATATATCGTGTAGTTCCCCTAGAAATAGATTGAATATTAAACGCCGAAATTATTAATTTAAGAATTGGTTAGAGGGTATAGTACCCAGGGTTTGAATGTTGAACTCATTCCAAACATTACGTGTATTTTCATATCTCTCCTCGGAAATATGTTCGTTCGTGAGAGTGTTGAAGAAATCCTGTTTGGAAGGTAGGGTACATTCATCGAATCGCTCCATATAAGACATGTAATTATATGGGTATGCAAGGTTGGTGATTCTGGTCAGCATGAGCTTAACTTTTTCTGGGGGGTATATTGCATTAAGAATGTGGAACTTCTCCGCTCCACCTGCGGCTAAATTAGAAACTAGAGTTTCCTATGAGGCTGGAAGAAATCTCATTGAGTCAACAAATCGTAGTCTCCCAATACTAAAACTGAAGTAGGTTTCAGTATTACAGGGGATACACTTGATTCTTTTATCTTCTACGAGAGTGAGTCCTGCCAGAATAAGATGTGAATCATACATATTTAATGTTTAATCGGTTAATTTCAAAGCATCAGTTCCTTCAAAGACAGGTTAAAATAATCACCCGCTTAAATTATGGGCGATCGCGGGAATTACGTATCCAACCTTAAGCTTCAGATTACAAGATTGATGTGCAGTACCACGAAAATTCCCAAAATTAGATTAGATATGTTACAACTATTAATAAACTTAATTTAATATGAAATTCATACCACTGAAGTGACAATGATCGCGAACACCAGGATCCTCTGATGTTAAAATCTGTGTGCAAAGATAGCATCGTGTAGCCTTCTGATGCTCGGCTTCTTCCAGGGATGATAAATTCATTGGTTCAAATTGATTTAAAGCCTCAGCAATAGTCTTTTCCTCTATTAGAAGACTTTCAATGAAAATTTGTATAGCATCGATCCCTCTGTATGTCACCGGTGCTTTGGGTTGACCTATTATTTTAGAAGGTATGAATGAGACGTTCTTATAGGCTTCTCGAGGGTGTACATTTTACCATCAGGTCCAACTACTACATAACTAAACCCGCAAGATATGTGCTTATCCAGTATTCTGGTTGAAGAATTATTCACATCCGGTATGCAGGTATGAATAGGTTTCAAGGTACTCTCGAAATCGCAATAAATAACGTAGGCTTTCTGTAAGATAGTGCGAAGTTTAAAAAAATAATCTAAAGAAATGTATTTAAATAATTACCTTCTGCATCCACTCATATTTTTCAAAGGTGAGGGTAGGTTTATAAAACGGCATTATCACACGCTGTGGTTCGTGAACACTACAGTTTTTAATATGCTCAGAGTAATTTCGCTTGGAATTGACTCCTGAAAAGGCGTGTAAGCAAAACCGACAGATACATCTAGACCCATTGTGTTTGGTAAAGCCACACAATAGTCTACTTAGGTTTTTAATCAAACAGAAATGATTTCGGCCATTTTTAGATATTAATTGGAGGTCTACATCCCGAGTTTCAATAACTCTGTTCTCGCTAACGTACCGAGGGAAAACACCACTTTCGTAGCGTATACATTTATAGAGAGATAGTTTTTTTCCTCAAATGTTTTTAGTTGCAGTGGGTTTAATTCGAAGGGGAAGGTAATATTTGCACAGTTCAGTTCATCAATGTATTTGAGGTAATTTACCACTCTGTCAGCCTTTGATTTTGCAGGATGTAATTTAGCCAGAATGCAGTATAAAAACATTTCCCATCGTCCGATTTTATATTTAAAACACCTTTACAATTTTAAATTGCATTCGGTAGTTTAATAAACGTCCCTCCGACTAGGGGGCGATACTTTATAATATCCACTTGCAAAAGTGTCATGCGTTCGATCACCCATCCACTCCCTTTTCCTTCATACTCCTCCATCGCTTTTGCAATTTGTGTAGTACAAATGTCAAGTAGTCTTGGTAATAATTGAGGCATGAGGCTAGTCTGGGTCTTATATCGAAGGTACGGAAAGTCTTCGACGACCTCTCCACTTTTCAGAACTTTTGTATATTTTACTCTTAATAAAATATACCATTTGATAGCCTTTTTCAATCTCAAATGGTTTTCCAAGTATTTCAGTAAACTTGGTGCGATGGAGCTCATAAATAAGTCGACATCTGTGAAGACTTTAGAGGGGGTGTATTTGGCGTTAAGAATCGCGTCTCCTAACACGGTAAATTCCTGAAAATCATCCGGTAGAACATTTTGAGATTGCGTGATATTAGAGAGTTTTATTTAATGGGGTGTTGTTTGGAATGTCTCCTCAATCTATCCTTTCGAGCAAAGGAAATCCCGCAAGTGAGACAGCTATATTTTACATTCTTATGCTGCTCTTGTATATGTCGATTCAAATTAAATTGTCGTGATAACTGTTTTAACCATATGTTACACGGAAACATGGTGAATTATCAGTATCATAACTCCCAATGAATCCGCTGTGTTAAAAATAAGAGTATTTATATGTTTTAGACTTAACCCCCACCCCTAAGAAAGTCACTTAAATTTATTCATTTTAAGTACCTACTTATTGATATAAATAAACCACAAATTCTGTTTTCTCAAATTTATTTCAAAGATATATTTTTATTTTTTTATTATTATTTTTAAATCTGAGTCTGAGTCCATTAGTTCCTCACTGCTGGAAGTACCGTCAGCAGGTGTGAGTTTTGCGAGACACTTCAACTCCTGCTCAATGATATTATTGAGTACAGGTGTTTCAACTACCGGCTTCTTCTTGGTGGGGTGTTTTTTAGCGGCTACTGTACGAGTTGGTTTGGATTTAACCACCCTGCCAGTTTTCTTAGACTATGATGAAGCCTGGATCGCTGGAGTGGTGGTATGAATCGCTGGAGTGGTGGTAGTATCAATAATTGCTGACGTGGATGTTGATGGAACAGATGGAAATCCGGCTGGGTGGGTGAAGGCCTCCTCTAGCGCCTGAACATCATCGTCTAAATCCCCCTCAACGTTAAACACCAGCTTTTCGATCTGTATAGATAGTCTTGTAAAATATGCTAATAGAGTAGGAAAAAAAAACTAAATACATACCGTGATGTAGTCACCTGCGAAACCTAGTCCGTTTTTACAATTGACGATGTTCGGGTGGTAGGGTAAGTGGACGGTTATACTACCATTTTCGTCATCTTCGAAGAACCCAGTCTGCCAACTGTGGTTCTTCCTAACTCGGAACCGCAAATACTTGAATGTCATTTCCAACCCCGATCGATCAAATATTGGTCCAATGACTGTCGTATATTTCAACCCGCATACAGTTGGTTTTGGTGTGGACATCTTGATTTCTGATTGTTGTTGTTCTCTGAACTTCTTAGTTGGTAATAATATTCAAGAAGAAACTGCGGTTCATATAGTAGGGAAAGTTAATAATTCACTCGAGAATGCGGATTAACCTTAATTTTTATTCTTTTTATTTAAAACCACTTGAAAACCATTTTTCACAAAGAGAGAGAGTTTGTATGCCTTAAAAAGTGCGCAGTCAGCTTTGTCAGTATGATATTTACAAGTCACGGAGATTGAGTGTGTTAATTTGGGACATCCTAAGTCTTCAAGATTTATCACCTGAACACCCAAAAAATCCGTTAAAAAATTTGCTTTCTGCAACCCTAGCTTTAGTGTAGAAGGTTTTTCCCTTCCCTGATATCATCACAGCGACGTCGTTTAGATTCGAGTATTCCAACTCCCCGTCACCTCACTTCATTTGGCAGATATTGCTAGAAATCCAAGAGCATAACCGCTTATCAGCATATGATAGTTGCTCCCAAGGGTGTGGTGGTTCAAGAGTGAAAATCTCGTTCTCTCCCGTGTCTACAACATAGTAACATATTTCTATCAAAATAAATTTACTGTTCGCTCTGAGAAAAGCAGCCTCTACGATGCACGTCATTCCTAATTCCTATATATTAATTTAGACGAATTTAAGTACAAAAATCACATTTTAAAAATCTTGACGATTAAATATTTAGCGCTTACGTTTTTGGTTTGACTTCGGATATTAGAATAAGACTTCGTTGGCTCAGGCGTTGCCTTATATAGTAACTACTATTTGTTATTTCATTAAATATCGTTTACCGAAAACATCTTCAAAACTGCTAGTCGAATTTAGTCTCACTTTACGGTAAGAAATTATTTTACCTCCTTTACCGACACGTATACTCATTAAAGCTATTTGTCAGCAAATTCCTATGGGATGGGTTACACTCCGCTCTAATTAACCGGTTTTCTACGGCAAGAAATTATTTTACGTCCTTTTTCATGAGTATATCCCCCACCGTAGATTTCAGAATACGTCGCACGGAGTCATATGTAAGATGGGACAGCTTACTCTCCGTTCTAATTAACCGGTACAAACTCCACACGATTCACCGTCTAAATTTTATCTTATCAATCCCCGAAACATCTTCAAAACCGCTCGCCGAATATAGTCTCTCTTTCACGGCAAGAAATTCGATTTACGTCCTTTCTCATGAGTGTACTCCCCCGTAGAATTCACAACTCCTCATAGGGAGTCATGTATAAGATGGGATAGTTCTCTCCTTTATTCCCTACTTTCCACCGCTATTTCAGTCCAGCCTAATGCAGCCCACTTACAGTGCTAGTCCAGATCTAAATTGTCCCCTTTTTCCTTAGCGTCCAGCGAATATAATCAATAAAACAATTAAGTTTCAAAACAGCGAATTTTAATTAAATTCATTAGAGAAAATTAATTATTCACATTCTGAATAACATTCGCTTTATTTAGAATTAATATTTGCATCGTGTTCATGTTTATTTCTTCTGAAATTTCCAAAAAGTCATAAATAAGTAATTTTGGTATGGCAAGTAGGGAATTAAACATTTTTTGTAGGATTAATGGTGGTGGGGCTTAGTTTTTCTCATGTAAATTATAAAAATCAATATATTATTACCACTTTCTCTTGTTCCGGTGATTGAACAGCCGTTACACTGTTTGAAGGCGAAATTTCATTCTAAATTAAATAAGTTAAAAAATTTATTCCTAATATATTTTAGCATTTCCCATCGCATAATCAATAGTTCTTAGTTTTACAATAGCATAAACTCTAGAAGGGCACTCTTACCTCAGTATCTCCACTTGCAACTTTTATAGAGTTCACAAGACTCTCACAAGACTTTCATGATGTTTCTTGGCTGTATTTATATTTATAATAGAGATTTAAATATACTTGGATGGACCAATGATTGCTGCCCAAATACATACATTTGTTAAGGTTATGACAACGGTGGCACTCTTTAGTGCTCTTCAAGTTTTCCAACTCTTCCTTCAAATTCTTTATAATTTGAGTCTTGTCTCCTTTAAAGTATAATATAAAGTGTAGAAAAAAGGTGCGTTTTTATATTTCTACAATTGAATTCTTCAGTTATCTCTTTTGAAGCAGCTTTCAATATGGCTATTTGATCTTCCCTTTGTTTTAACTCGTCTCTCAGTTTTTGTATTGTTGTATGAACGTTCCTCGAAGAATCCAAATTTAAGAATGTTTTCGACGGATTTATATCTTCACTTATAACATCTATGAAATATTAATTGAAAAATATAACACAGTATTAAAGACGTTTTGTATTTAATTTCTTACAATTTGAAGAATAGTTAGAAATTTCACTCTCGGAGGCGACGTACTCGGCAACTTGTGTGCATTGTGAAAAACTGTTTCGTTGCCATTGTTATGTATCTCTGGTTTTGTTATATGATGTTTCCACTGAATTACTTGTTCTAAATGGGATAATTGGAGAACTTTCATTTCTGGTGTTTTCTCTTGAATGGTTTGCATTAGCAGATAAAGTTAATGGCATATTCCTTCCCAATGAGGGAGTTTCTAGATGGTTTCTTTGTGCTGTTGACGGTGTTGCCAATGTTTTTTGGTTCAAAGCCAATGGCGTCGTCACATTATTATCGAAACAAGATGATGGAAAATGATGGCTGTCCTTAGCTGACGAAGATACATTGTTATTAAAACTTATCGATGGATTTGAACTGCTACCGCAACACACCGATGTAGAGGCATCGATGGAGTGAAACTGTTGCCCAGTGCTACCGATGACCTGATATTGTTACCCAAGCTAGCCGATGGAGTCACATTGTACCCTAAGCCAGGACTGATGTTGCTTCCTAAGCTAGGCGACGGAGTGCCATTGTTGCCGAAGATAGGCGACGGAGTGGCATTGTGGCCGCAGATAGGCGACGGAGTGGCATTGTGGCCGAAGCTAGGCGACGGAGTGCCATTGTTGTCGAAGATAGGCGACGCAGTGGCATTGTGGCCGTAGATAGGCGACGGATTGGCATTGTGGCCGAAGCTAGGCGACGGGGTGGCATTGTGGCCGAAGCTAGGCGAGGGAGGGGCATTGTGGCTTACGCCAGGCAGCAGAGTGGCATTGTGGCCGAAGCTAGGCGACGGAGTGCCATTGTTGCCGAATATAGGCGACGGAGTGGTATTGTGGCCGTTGATAAGCGACGCAGTGCCATTTTTGCCAAAGATAGGCGTCGGAGTGGCATTGTGGCCGAAACTAGGCGACGGAGTGCCAGTGTTGCCGAAGATAGGCGACGGAGTGCCATTGTTGCCGAAGATAGGCGACGGAGTGGCATTGTGGCCGTAGATAGGCGACGGAGTGGCATTGTGGCCGAAACTAGGCGACGGAGTGGCATTGTGGCCGAAGCTAGGCGACGGAGTGGCATTGTGGCCGAAGCTAGGCGACGGAGTGGTATTTTGGCCGTAGATAGGCGACGCAGTGGCATTTTTGCCGAAGATAGGCGTCGGAGTGGCATTGTTGCCGAAGATAGGCGACGGAGTGCCATTGTTGCCGAAGATAGGCGACGGAGTGCCATTGTTGCCGAAGATAGGCGACGGAGTGGCATTGTAGCCGAAGCTAGGCGACGGAGTGCCATTGTTGCCAAAGCTAGGCGACGGAGTGGCATTATGGCCGAAGCTAGGCGACGGAGTGGCATTGTGGCCGAAGCTAGGCGACGGAGTGGCATTCTGGCCGAAGCTAGGCGATGGAGTGGCATTGTGGCCGAAGCTAGTCGTTGGAGAGGCATTGTGGCTGAAGCTAGACGACGGAGTGAAATTGTGGCCGAAGCTAGGCGACGGAGTGGCATTGTGGTCGAAGCTAGGCGACGGAGGGGCATTGTGGCCGACGCCAGGCGACGGAGTGGCATTGTGGCCAAAGCTAGGCGACGGAGTGGCATTGTGGCCAAAGCTAGGCGACGGAGTGCCATTGTTGCCAAAGATAGGCGACGGAGTGGCATTGTTGCCAAAGATAGGCGACGGAGTGGCATTGTGGCCGTAGATAGGCGACGGAGTGCCATTGTTGCCGAAGATAGGCGACGGAGTGCCATTGTGGCCGAAGCTAGTCGTTGGAGAGGCATTGTGGCTGAAGCTAGACGACGGAGTGAAATTGTGGCCGAAGCTAGGCGACGGAGTGGCATTGTGGCCGAAGCTAGGCGACGGAGTGCCATTGTTGCCGAAGATAGGCGACGAAGTGCCATTGTTGCCGAAGATGGGCGACGGAGTGGCATTGTGGCCGTAGATAGGCGACGGGGTGCCATTGTGGCCGAAGCTAGTCGTTGGAGAGGCATTGTGGCTGAAGCTAGACGACGGAGTGAAATTGTGGCCGAAGCAAGCGACGGAGTGGCATTGTGGTCGAAGCTAGGCGACGGAGTGGCATTGTGGCCGAAGCTAGGCGACGGAGTGGCATTGTGGCCGAAGCTAGGCGACGGAGTGGCATTGTGGCCGAAGCTAGGCGTCGGAGTGGCATCGTGGCCGAAGCTCTCCTCTAATTGTCTTGAAACTTAACCTTTAACCACTTTGGACTGAACGGCAATTAGAGAAGAATCGATTACTTAAAGGGATAGAATCAATCTTTTGACTTCTTATGAAAAGCTTTCATTTTTTTAAATCAGATAGAACCTAAAATTACGTTTTCAAAAATATATAGATATTGATAGTTTTAATAACTTAACTTGTTTTAATTAATGTTTAAAAGTATTAGTTTTCGGTGCCGCTCCGATCACCGCTCCCTCTACAGTCGTTTGCAAAAACACGAGCGAAAAAACTAAATTACCCCCACCACCCTCCTCTCACACGGGAATATGGTAGATTTACTTCTAAAAGTAGTTTTCATACTATTCTGCATTTTCGCCAAAATAATATAACTCATTTCGATACGGATGCTTTGATAGTTATAAAGGAAGGTAAATATTTTCACTGTAATTTTGGTGTTCAAAGTAATAGTTTTACTATGTTTAATTACAATTAAAAATATGTTAAAGCCTAGATTAGGGCCATTAGGCTAAAATAAAGTCATACCATTATTATACAAGGAAGCTAAGCCTTTGCCAAAATAGCGCAAGGGTCTTCTCAATAATGCGCCGCTTCGCCAGTGAAGGTGAATAGCTACTACACACGGTCTAGAGCTCCCTACATTCTCCTATTTCCAAACAACCAATGAATCAAGAGACATTAGCAACGTCACTGTGTGAAAAACAAGTTGGGCGGTATTTCGCGGCTAGTTTGAATTTCAAAATATCTAACGTACTTTTGTTAATTTTAAACGTTTTAATTCGATTTTTTTAGCACACATAATTTTAGGCACATTTTTTTACCTAAAACTGCCCTCATCTTGTACTAGTCGGAAAACATTGATTCTATCCCTTTAAAAGGCGCCAAAAAGACCAAGATATTGTGGGAAGCGCTATTCGGATTTGCTTGAATAGTTTTGAACAAACCGAAATAAGAGAAAAAGGTTGTTGTCGCTTTTCGTTGTATTAACGCAGCCTAACGTAGTATCAAATGGGATTAATAATTAATTAATTTTAAATTAAATTAAGGTTTCTTCATTCCGAGCTTACAGTGTACAAATTGAAAGGAAAGTTAAGTTTCTTCCATAAATTATTTGTATTTTATCAATAAATGGCGTAAACTAGAATGAAATGTGTCTTTAATCGTTTTAATTTACATAAAATCTGCGTTCAATTGCCCTCTGTGTTAAGGTTTAAAGAACCGCATTTCAAATTTGGCTCCCACGAAAATGATTGGACGCTAATCAGCGCGTGCGCTCTGATCCCGTTGCTATGTACGGCGTCCATATCTCTCCAGGGCCAAGCGTCGTCTACTTTAAGGCCGAGGCAGTTTCTTACTTATGGGTTCTAAATCATAATTAACGCCTTAAATTAAGTGTATTAAGTTAAAATATTACATATTACTTACTCCGTTAGGCTCTTCTAACGGCCACCCTTAAAAGTAAAGGTCTAGAAAAGGTTAAACACTCACTCGCTTCATTTCAGCCTGAGCCTGCGTTGAAATAAGAGTGGCTAAAAGTAAACAATGTCAATATCTCTTAATTTATTCGAGAAAATTAACTCGATTCGTCTTAAGTCGACAGTTTGTTCGCTCGGACGCTGCTTGGTTACGCTGGGATTGATTCCGCTGGTTGCCTTTCAAAGTTACCTTACATTTACACTATTACAGTTTTGTATATCTTTGGTTTTAATGGTTGATGATTTTAATTAATTTAACTTTCATTACTACAATCAAGAACCTCGAAAGGAGTTAATTGGGCGTCGGGTAGAGTTTAACTGGCCTTAGTACCATTAAATTAGTGTTCAATATTAATTTTTGCCTCTAGTTGAGATTTCCATTCTGCGGTAACGTTTGATGAATTTGGCTGATTTTCAGTATTATTTTGAATAATGGCTGGAATGAGACGAAAATTTGAAGGACGAAGCGAACCGGGACGTTTATAAAATGGTATTTTTTTCGTGAAACTATTCCGCTTGTAAGCCGATCATTTTTAATAGTATCAAAATTTTGTGTCGTTTGTCTAATATATCATGAACCAACAAGTGTCCGTATCTTTGAAAGCAGCCATACGATTAGCTTTATGGGAAAAAGTTTCAATTCAATCGCTCCAAGGTAAGTAATTTTTTAAGTTAATTTTCAAGTTTGGGTTCCTGAGCAAATAAATTTGTTTAGCGCTGGAAATTTGAACTCTCCGTGCGTTATCGTCAATTTCTTGTCAAGCACTACTCTGATTGTCTTGAAATTTAACCTTTAACCTCTTTGGAAGCTGTTAATTACCAAACGGCAATTAGAGAAGAATAGATTACTTAAAAGGCGCGAAAAGAGACCAAGATACTGTGTGAGGCGCTATCGGGATTTGCTTGAATAGTTTTGAACAAACCGAAATAAGCGACAAAGGTTGGTGTCGCTTTTCGTTATATTAACGCAGTCTAACGTAGTATCAAATGGGATTAATTAATCTTAATTTAAATTACGAATGAAGTTGGAGTTCTTGTCAGGACAGGGTTTCATCATTCCGAGCTTAGAGTGTACAAATTGAAAGGAAAACTAAGTTTCTTTCTTAAATTATTTGTATTTTTTCAATAAATGGCGTTAACTAGAGTGAAATGTGTCTTTAATCGCCATAATTTACATAAAATCTGCGTTCAATTGCCCTCTGTGTTCAGGTTTAAAGAACCGCATTTCAAATTTGGCTCCCACAAAAATGATTGGACGCTAATCAGCGCGTGCGCTCTGATTCCGTTGCCTGGTTACGGCGTCTTTCTCTCTACACGGCTAGTGTCGTCTGCTTTGAGACCGAGGCGTAACGAGGCAAGTTTTTAATTATGGTTATAAGTCAAAATTAACGCCTTAAATTAAGTGTATTAAGTTGGAATATTACATATTACTTACTCCGTTCGGCTCTTCTAAGGGCCAGCCATAAAAGAAAATGTCTAGAAAATGTTAACCATTCATACGCCCCATTTCAGCCCACGTTGAAATTCGTGTGGCTAAAAGTAAACAATGTTGATGTCTCTTAATTTATTATAGCGTTTTCCTTTGGGTCCTCGTGGAGCACTCCCAAGGAGCAATAAAAATGGTAGTAGTAGTTTCCAGCTTTGTTAAAGACTGGTTTTGAAGAATAGGATCTCCTAGTTTTATTCCTCCATGGGAATGCTCCGCGAGGACCCAAAGGAAAACGCTATTAGAGAAAATTAACTCGATTCGTCTTATGTCGACAGTTTGTTCGCTAGGACGCTGCTATCGTATACGAGTAATATTAATTTAGAAAAAGGAATTTAATTAGCTTTAAAACGCTATTACAGCTGCCCAGACATGGTGCACCACGCGAGAAAACGCCTCAAAAAATCTAGTTAGACAGCTGGAGTCGACATGCGCGCGATCGAGGGGGCTGTGGAATTAAATGGCCGCGGTGGCTGAGACTGAAAAACGGCCGTAACTTCGTAATAATGGTCGTAGAGTCTCGCGAATGGTCGCAAAGGAAAGACCGTCGTGAGTTACGTAGGTACCGATCACGGAAACACGGCCGAGCAGAACCCACACACGCAAAATACCGCAAAAAGAAAAGACCATTACCATTACCAAAGAAAAGGCAAGTCACCATAACTTTGAAAATAATGGGCCTATCAATGCGCGGTTAGTCTCATTAGAAAGATTGGAAAAAGGTATGTAGGAATAGTGGAATGTGGAACGTTTGATATCAGACAATAAAAACATAGCAACGAAAATCCGGAAACTAGCTGCTGTGACGGAAAAAGGGCAAAATTTAAAAAGTAAATATCTTCATAAATAATGCTCGCAGAGTCTCGCGCATGGTCGCAAACGAAAGACCGTCGTGAGTAGGTATCGATCACGGAAACACGGCCGAGCAGAACCCACACGAAAAATACCGTAAAAAGAAAATAGCATTACCGTTACCAAAGAAAAGGCAAGTCACCGTAACTTTGAAAATAATGGGCCTATCAATGCGAGGTTAGTCTTATTAGAAAGATGGGAAAAACGTATGTAGGAATAGAGGAACGTAGAACGTTTGATAGCCGACAATAAAAAGGTGCGGATGAAGATGACGGATGAGATACTTGCGAAGAGAGTCGGAGAAATCACTTGGGCGAGCGCCTAACACCTAAATGTCCACAATTTGGATTGTTGTTGCGAATAGCCTTTTGGCCTTTTCCTTGTCATCCAAGTGTTCAATCGACAATTTGTAGCTATGTACGATGCCCATTCACACGTCACATTGTTGACTTTGTGGGCAATCATTCACTCAATAAATAAATAAGTAAATAAATAAAGACGCAGCTAGGGTCAGTGCACGACGTCGTGGCCTCGGAATTACTGATTTGAGCTTGGATGTGACAGTCTCATTCAAGATATGAGGATCTTTGTACTCGATTCGAGGATATATTGGTTATTACATTGGCTTCACCCATAGCCCACTAGATTACGCGCAACGCGACGCAAGCGAATTTCAGTGGAATAAAATCCGCCGAGTAGCTAAATAAATAAAATTATACGTGGTGTAGTTCCGAGTTACTTTATTTTGGTAATTAAAACTAAGTTTAAATACTTTTAAATGCGTTGTTAATTACATCTCATTACTTTATTTATCGCATTTTATTTTATTTATTAATTAATTTTATTTTACTTACTTTCAATAAATAAAATGGTATGGTAAAGTAAAGTTTTGAGGAAAACCGAATTATAAAGAGACTTTTAGAGTAGTGGTTTATATGTTTTTATTTCCCAATTAAACGTTATATTTTTTGTTGTTTATATTTTTATGGCTACATTCAAATTTAAGTAAAATGTCTTGGATTTCAAGTTTGTTCAGTGTCGGAATGTTTTTCGACCCTAATTCGGTCACAGAAATATGCGAGAAATCTAGAAGAAAAGATTAAATTTTAAATAAATGATTCGCATTAAATTTATTAATATAAATATATTAATAAAAATTACTGTATTGTATGACTTTCAATCTCGGAAAGCATGTCGTCAACTCGTCACTACTTTCGCTTAAACGTAGAAGAAAATAAATTTCGGCTTCGCCCATAGGAAATGCACTATCAATCGTTTCTTTCGCAAGAATTTTGGCTTGACAATAAAATATGCGCAACGACCTAAAATAAAAATTTAGTTTAAGAATTGTGCTACTTTGTAAATAAAGTATTATGTTTACTTTAGTGCCATATTTATGAGGTATAACGAAGCTTCATTAGAAGTATTAACGCTCAATTGTTGATTGAAGTTCTCGGCCAAATCTTTAAGTTGAGGATGTCATCTTCTGAATCACTTTCTTCCGAAACTTGAATATTGTCGTCACTTTTTGTCCGACTTTCTTGGTTTTTTGGCTAGCCTTTATTTTTGTCAAATTTTCATCTGAGTCATCTTTTTTAACTTAAGGCTTCTAAAAGAAAAACAATTTCTTTTCAGAACCAAATTTTTGAAATGAACTTGTTTCGTCGACTTACCATAAATCTCGGTTGTAGGTGTTCCAAGAATCTACTCCTTAGACTTGTAGCAGAGCGTTGATGGAATTTGTCTTCTTTATTGTATAGTTCCGCTATTTTACCCCATAAAGAGTTTGACGTCATTCCACGTGCAGAAAAATCTCCCTTGATTGCCTTTACGGCCTTAAGTAAAATTTCGTCATCCTATCCGTACGTGTAGCTACTTTCGACAAAGCATTGGTACCTCACACTATAGAACATACCTATACGTACGCGTTTGGATGATGCTTAAACTCTCCATTAACGGAAACCATTTTTTACCAAGGTAACTGCAAGGTAAGTAGGTTCCCTCGGAGACGGGAAGTAACTAGACTTACCGTAAGTAGGTTCCCGTGTTCCCTTAAACTTTACACTCGCAGAAGGAAAGTTACTAGACTTACCGTAAATAGGTTCCCGCGTTCCCTTAGACTTTACACTCGCAGAAGGGAAGTAACTAGACTTACCGTAAGTAGGTTCCCGTGTTCCCTTAGACTTTACACTCGCAGAAAGGAAGTAACCTAGTTACTTGAGTAACCAAGAAAGTAACTCAGTTACTATCAATTTCATTTTATCACCAAAACTTGATAATTAAGTTTTAAATAAATAGGGGGCTGAAATATAGGGACGGAAAAAAAAACAGTTACTCTGAAGTTACTTTTCGCCTAGAGTTTGCGGAGAGTATCCGAGAAAGTAACCTAGTTACTTAAGTAACCGAGAAAGAAAACCAGATACTTTAAAGTTACTTTTCACTTTGACTTTGCGGATAGTAACCGAGAAAGTAACCCAGTTACTTTCAATTTACTTTCCGCCTCGACTTTGTGGAAATGCCAGTCAAAAAGTAACTGGGTTATTTTGAACTTCCTTTTTAACCAAAAAAAGACAATTCAATATGGTCAAGACACCATGAATCATTGATGTAGATGTGGCCGAATAATAAAGCAATGAGGGGGAAGAAAACAAAAGGGGGAACAGGTCCGCCCACTTTATTTGGAAGCTATATAAAGTAAGCGAAAAATCCAACAACCTCATTCGGTTCGCTTTAACATCGGGAGGAAGTCATGTCTTCTCTCAAGAGAATAAATCCATTCTATTTAGAAAAGGTTGTAACCGGGACTTTTAAAGACCGAAACGCTTCAAACGATGAAGGCTTTGAGGCAAATCGTAAAAAGAGTTTTAAATCCGATTAATGTTTCGAAAACTGAAGGCGACATTGAAAAATTGGAGAAAAGAGCCGAAATGAAGAAGGCCTCGAAGAATGAAATACAAAATGTTACAACAAATAAAAGTCCAAAGCGACCAAAAATCGTGTTACAGTAAGAGAAGAACTCGTTCCAGAAACTTATATATATAGCAGATCGTGCCGCCTGGTGGGGCGACTTCTGGGAGCGCCTCGTAGGAAGCGTTAAGGTGGCTCTTAAAAAGGTCGTAGGGTTAGCAAGGCTAACCTTTGAAGAAATTGGTACTGTGCTTACCGAGATTGAAGCGACAATTAACTCGCGCCCAATTACTCATACGTATCAAGACGCGTCGGAACCCATGCCACTTACTCCTGCTCATTTCTTGGTGGGCCGACGTTTGACAGTACTTCCATCCAGAGTTTTCCCTCGCAATGAACCACAGCAAGTAGCTAGAGCAGACTTAACTAGACGATGGCAATATCGTCAAACTTTGATGGAGAGATTTTGGTCTCGGTGGAGGAGAGATTACTTATTAGCCTTGAGATAGGCACACCACCGGACCAAATGCCAACCCACAAGGGAACTAGAAGTTGGTGATGTAGTATTAGTAGAGGAGGCTAAAATACCCAGATTATGTGGAAAATGGGTAGAGTATGTGAAACTTCTAAGGGCAGGGACGGAATAGTAAGACCTTGTGTTTTAAAGCTACCAAAGGGGAACACTATTCGCCGCCCCGTTCAATTATTATACCTTCTAGAATGTTTAACAAAATGTGAATTTAAATATCTTGTTACTCTTAATTGTCTTGACCTTCCGTCAAGGGGCAGGAGTGTGTTGATGAGGAATTATTATTGCCATTGTTTATGAATATTTATAATCGCCTTCAAGAAAAAACTATTATCTATTATTAATCATTTTGTGGAAACTTTTCTATTTTGGATTTACTTGACTTTGTCAATAGTCTCTTTTTATCCCAGCTGAGGCTCCAAAAACACGTTTAGATACACCAAACTCAGAATTAATCGGTTGGTTTTTCCGCGCTAAAAAATAAGCGCGCGTGGCTACTACTGAGAGCTCATCGGACCTCACCTCGAGATGGAAATTTACCGCAACCCGAGGAGAGAGGAATTTTTTGGGAAACAACTGGGAGGCTCCGCTGGGTCAAGAGAGGCTACAATTTTAAAATCTTTTTTGTCACTTCACTCTTAAAACTAGTATGAGAAAGACCTGGCTATCCTAGCAGGCAATGGAAATAAATTTAGTTGTTTTTTTTTGTTATTGAACTCTGCACTTTTTTCTTTAGTTGTTAAAACTCGGCCTTTCATCCTCGAACCAACTCTTGCTTTAGTGATTTTTAATCTATCTAAGAAACCTTGTTTTTCAATCGGCAAGGTTTTAGTCTCTAATAAGCTCTCCCCCCTTTAAATGAACTATTTCTCCCCCACATCCACAATCTTCCAAATATATTTCTCTACAATCTTCCAAATATATTTCTCCACAATCTTACAAATATATTTCTCCGTAATCTTTCAAATATATTTCTCCGTAATCTTCCAAATATATTACTCCATAATTTTCCAAATATATTTCTCCACAATCTTCCAAATATATTTCTCCACAATCTTCCAAATATATTTCTCCACAATCTTCCAAATATATTTCTCCACAATCTTTCAAATATATTTCTCCATAATCTTCCATTTAGTCTAGTTATGTGACAGTCCGCCGGCTTCTCTATATCAAGTCTCGCACTTTCAGTTTTAGTCTAGTTATGAGAGAGTCCGCCGGTCTCTTTGTATTAAGTGTGGCGCGTTCAATTTATACTCTTGTTTTGAGACAGTGCGCCGGCTTTCTATGTTAAGTCTCACTCATTCAAGTATTGGTCTTGTTATGAGACAGTCCACCGGCTTCTCTAAGTCTCGCACATTTAAGTTTAAGTCTCTCAAAACAAGATTATATATTGAACGCGCCACACTTAATACAGAGAGGCCGACACATTGTCTCATAACCAGACTAATACTGAAAGTGCCCAACTTGATATAGAGAAGCCGGCGGACAGTCCCATAACCAGACTAAAAATGAAAAAGCTACACTTTATTTAGAGAGGGCCGCGCGTAATGTCTCATAACCAGACTAAAACTGAAAATGCAAGACCTAACTACATTTCAGTATCTGATATCCATTATTTAGTATTTTTATTTGATATTTTAGGTGTCATGGGCTTTTATTTTACTCTTTATATCAGTCCCTGACTTTCTTGATTTTATCTTGTAATGAGACATTCTCGTGGCGTTCCCATAATAATTCTTTGACTTCCTTAGTTTAGTACTCTAATCAGGCAGTCCACTAGTTACAATATATTAAGTTTCACGCGTGCTAAATTTAGACTTGTAATGGGACAATCTGCCGGCTGCTCTATTTTTTGAGTTTCCAACGTCGTCGAGCTTGTTGGAATTTATCTGGATTGTGTCCATATCAAGTCAACGTATGGATTTTTTGAATTTGTTTCGTTTTTCATTGGAAGCTTCTGTTATTTTATTTTAATGATAAACGTTTATGGACTTGTGTGGTTTCTTTTAATAATACTCCATGGTGACAGATTACTAGCAGCCGATGGATAACGGCATGCTCTTCAAGTGCTTACGGCTCCCTTACTCTACGTGAACGGCCCAAAGTGTAGGATTTCGGTTGAATTAAAAGTTAAGAAGAGCCAAAGAATAACGAAACTTATTCTCCACTAAAGTTCCACGATTTTGCTGATGGAAATTTGAACTACAAGCAAAACTTTCTTTAAAAAATCCACTATATCTCAACAACTAACTGTAAAATGTTAATTTACCCAGACTTTAATATAAATTCATCTTTATAAGCATATTTTTACAATAATATCAAAGAAACTGTTACGTATTATGGCTTATTTCACCGTTCCCTTATATTAAGAGAAGCCTTCAAGTCGTCCTAAAACATATCTCTTTGTTCCCCTGTTATTATCGGAGATTAAATAGCAATGAATACTTTCGTTAAGTGTAGTATTTTGAAGCTATTTACCACTTTTCGTAAGTCGCCAAAAGCGCGGGAGTTCGGTCGAATGGGGCCTCCCCAATATGGTTTCGATCGAATTGTTTGGAACGGTCCGTTTACCAGCCGATGTCCATTCGCAAGCCGATATCTTGTCCATTCGCAAGTTGATATCGTGTCCATTTGGCAGCCGATATCGTGTCCATTAGCCAGCCGTTATGTTGTCAAACCGTAAGCCGATTTCGCGTCTATTCACCTTGCAATTTCATAATCGTTTACCAGTTGATTTCGTGTCCATCCGCTTGCCGATTTTCTGACCGTTTACTTGCAAATTTCGTGTCCACTAGACTACCAATTTCGTGTCCATTCGCCTGCTGATATTCTGACCGTTTGATTGCAAATTTCTTGTCCATTTGCTTACCGATTTTATATCCATTAAGTGTATTTTGAAATCAACCGTAGTAAACGTGCGTGTATACTGGGATAGCAAGACACTTATCTGGTCGGACATTTCGCACTGTAGGGTACGGTCTAAGGTCACAAACCCGGTGATCCAAACAACCATCCAGCTAGTTAAAATTCAGTAATGTCCCCGCAGTTTATTTTTGTTGCAAAGGATCATTACGCGTTCAACTAATAACTATGGGCTTTATCAACATCCAGAAAAGCTTGTGCCTATGGTGCTAGAAAATGCGCTACAAAAATCCATTTTACTCCATGGAGATGGTGGTAGTATTCGAGATTGGTTGCATGTGGAGGACCACTGTAATGCTATTGATTTGGTTTTTCATAGAGGTGAAAATGGACAATGTTATAATATTGGTACCAATCAGGAACGGACTAATCTTGAAATTACATCGATGATTTGTCGAATATTAGATCATCTAAAACCACTGAACAATAGGTCTTATACTTCTTTTATTGCTTTTATGGCAGAAAGGGTAGGTCAAGATAGACGCTATGCGCTTAATTGTACAAAAATTAAAGAAACATTAGGGTGGAAACCATCCATAACTTTGCAAGATGGTATTAAGCGTCTTGTGCATAGCCAAGTTGTACAAAGTTGATCTTGAAGCCGATCAAATTCAATCGTACTAGTTGTAGTATCTACTGCAAGCTATATTAGCTTTTTTATGCTTGTACGTTATAAAGCCGTTAAATAATAAAATTTCCACCTCTAAGACACTAAAAATGACCCTAGAAAACCATAGAAGCATGGCAAAAATTTATACTATGGATCCATGACCACGACTTCGTTATTTGTAGCTTTATCTATCAGTTGTTGGTCTAAAACCTTGCTGATACGTGCACCTAATTTTTTCATTTTTTGTGCTCTAGATATTAAACTTCCCTTTCAATCATATAGTTTTTTGGTTGCCTCCAACAATTTTATTCACAAATTCTAATCCTGGTTTATCTGGCTTTCCTTCAATTTTGTCTTTGGGTCCTATCTCTAAAACGATGTCTGCAAACTTACCTCTACCGCCTGTTTGTTTCTTGTAAACCTCTTTATGCTCCACGGTAGATGTAAGGGCCTCCTTGTAGGCTACTTGCGGTGCACCTTATTTGATTTCAAGTTTAAATTCTCGTCTGAGACGATCGATGATAATTTCTAGGTGAAGTTCACCCATCCCTTTAAAGATTGTTTGGCCAGTTTCCTTATTGGTTTCTATACGCAAAGTAGGATCCTCTTCTATCAACTTGGCTATAGGCATGATTAACTTATCCTGATCTGCCTGTTTTTTAGGTTCAATAGAATAACCAATCACGGACTTTGGAAAGGTGATGGTCTGTAGCTGAGCCTTATTCTTTGCACTAGTCAGGGTATCTCCTGTTTTAATTTCTTTAAATCCCACTAACGCACAAATATCACCTGCTTGTACAGCATTAATTGGATTTTATTTGTTGGCATGCATTTGCATAAACGGGCGATACTTTCTTTTTTACCTGTTCTGTTGTTGTATACATAGGATCCGGCATATAATGTACCAGCATATACACGTAAGAAGGCAAGTCTACTTACAAACGGATCAGCTGCAATTTTAAAAGCGAGTGCCGTAAATGGTTCACCCTTTTCTGGCTTTCTCCATTCTGTTTCCTCCGTATCCGGATTGATACAGGCTACTGAGGGTAAATCTAGTGGAGAGGGAAGGTAAGCACATGTGGCATCCCATAATGCTTCAACGCCCTTATTTTTAAAAGCAGAACCGCAGAGAACAGGAGAAAAAGAGAGGTCAATAACAGCATTTCAGACAGATGCCCTGATTTCATTTGGCGTTATAGCACTTGGATCATCAAAGAATTTTTCCATATATGTTTCATCATAACTGGCTACACTTTCAATCAGTTTTTGACGCCATTCTTCAATGGTTTCCACTAAGTGGTCGGGAATAGGTACTACCTGATAGGTCATACCTAGGTCATGTGCATTCAAGATTATTGCTTCATTGGTAAAAGTCCACAATGCCGGTAACTGAATCCTCACTACCAATAGGAATTTGCAGTGGAACTGGATTAGCGCCTAGTTTTTCTTTGATCTCATTGAGAGCGTTAAAGACGTTGGCAACTGCTCTATCCATTTTATTTATGAAACAGATACGCGGCACTTTATATTTATCAGCTTGAGGCCAAACGGTTTCAGACTGGGGCTCCACACCAGCTACTGCGCAAAATAAGGTAATAGTGCCATCTAAAACACGCAAAGAACGTTCTAACTCCACCGTAAAGTCTACGTGCCAGGGTGTATCAATGATGTTAATCTTGTAAGTTTGCGTCTGATTATTTGATTTGCCTTGTACAGTGGGATATTTCCAAACTGTAGTAGTTGCGGCAGAGATAATGGTAATCCCCCGTTCTTACTCTTGAGCCATCCAATCCATTACGGGAAGCCTTCACATGAGCAGTTCTTTTTTGAGCGGATTCCATAATAGCGGTCCTCATAACAACAATTCTCTAAATAGCGGTTCCTGAAATGGCAGTTTACCCATTACAGCAATTACCGATACAGCGGTTCTCGTAAACGCGGCATACCGTTACAACAGTTCGCTAAAGAGCGGAAAAACAGATATGGGAAAAACCATAGTTCTTTATTAATCAAAAATGTCTTGATTAGAATCAAGACCTAAAAAGTATCGATAAGACTGAGGTTATCACTTGACTGAAGGATCAGATATTAATTTTTCTTTTTTATTGAAACTTAAAGGCATGCTTAAGAAAATACAACGTTCCATTACCGTTTTCTGTAGAAATAACTTATTTTACTGGTAATCAATTTCAAAAATGTACTTATCTCGGGTTTTTGGACACAATTCCATTCCCCCAAAACATTTTATCATTACATTAATTTCTTTTGAGATAGTACGTGTATGACATTGAGTTTTAAAAGGTTCCCCCCTTTTGTGCCCGGCATGCTTCGCAGTGGAACATTTTAAAACAATGGCGGAAAATTCAGTAGGTACAGTAAGATTTTTACTCGTGGTTATGCTACTCCCCTATTTCTCTCTCTAGTTTCTAACAATGGTTAGAGAATATTCAGTGCCGCAGGTCGCACATGATGATATTTCAACTACAGCTTACA
Source organism: Phalangium opilio (assembly GCF_054372755.1). Classification (NCBI taxonomy): domain Eukaryota; kingdom Metazoa; phylum Arthropoda; class Arachnida; order Opiliones; family Phalangiidae; genus Phalangium; species Phalangium opilio. Next base: position 4,347,329 of record NW_028324185.1, read on the forward strand.
TCAATTCTTCCTGGTCGTACTATTAGCGGGTTAAGCACTATTTTGTTCAGGACATGTCTCATGAAGGCTTGTTGTAACTTTTGAAACTTTCAAAGGTTTTGGTCATGGCTAAACAGACCGCTATTTTAGTTTTCTATTGTTTTAAAGCTTATTTTGACATGTTAACTCTCAAATTCTGCTTTATGTCCGTTTGATCTTTAGCTCAAAATTTTCATAAGCCCAATATGAAATTCAGATATCCTTAAAACTTTCCAAAGGCGATCCGATTGTTAAGAAACTGTTTTACATTTTCAAATTCTGCACATAAGCAGAAACATATATAAAGGGGACCATAACTTTAGCTCAATCAGATCCGATTGTTAAGAAACTGTTTTACATTTTCAAATTCTGCACATAAGCAGAAACATATATAAAGGGGACCATAACTTTAGCTCAATCAGACATTTATTTATAATGATACTTCCAAAAAACCTAAATCATAAAAAGTTTGCATTGTTATTATAATTAACGTAATACAATTTTTTACCCCATTAAAAATTCCACAAATAGGACAAAATTGACAATTTTACACAATTTTTAAAAATTCTGCTTTATGTCCGTTTGATCTTTAGCTCAAAATTTTCATAAGCCCAATATGAAATTCAGATATCCTTAAAACTTTCCAAAGGCGATCCGAGATTGTCAATTTCAAACTTTTTTGTAAACTAACGTCTGTTTGATATTAAGCTTAAAACCTTCTTAAACACAATAATCAGGTCTACCCTAAACGCCCACAAAGATGATCCAAGATTGTTAATACGCCTAAAAAGTGCCCTCTTCAAAATATTTAGCAGGGGAAAAGAGATTTGCGGATTATTCAGCTATTTCATGTACATTGTTTTTCTTCTATGTAACTTGTAATCTTGTCCACTTGGAGCTGTATGGCTATTTTTAGCCCTAGCTCGTCAATAATAAAACGGAGAAAAAAAAGAGAGCGTGATCGAGTGGGCTATGCTAGTGGGTATTTGAAATCTCGTGGATTGGGACTCCGGGCATAGCCCACCCCATCACGCACTCGACAACGCAAGGCAACTCGCGCTATAGCGGATGCAGCTTGCGTTCTTTAGCAGACGACATCTAGTCAATGGTCACGGACCAGTTTATTTATTCCAAGTCAGGAGGGTCGCTGGCCTAATGTCCAGTTCAAAAAAAATCCTTTATTTCCCACCCTGACTCGCGCTATAGCGCAAGCAGCTTGCGACGTGTTGCGCGTGATCGAGTAGGCTATGCTCCGGGAAAAAGAAATCTTCACTTCAGTCGGGAGTCCTGGGACTCCTAACAGGCCAAACATAGATGCATATGACAAGGAAACATTTCTCATAAGCGAGAATGGCCAACTTTGTTTTGTAAGAGACAGCCTGGCAGCCCGGTATTTGTTTACCTCTGACTGGCCAAGTCAGCTATCAAATGTTTATTACTTCTTCTATGCGACTTAAAGTGTGTTACATATTTAACATAAACCAAAATTAATACCATTTGATTAAACAAAATAGTATTATAAACGTCTTTAAAAAAATGCAACCTCAAACAAGCAGAGCTATGTTCGTATATCGGAACCGCAATTGTTTTCACCTTTAAAAGTTAATACAGCCCTTTGAATTTAAATAATTAGAAATGAGAAATGTAACCACTGAACAGTTGTTTACACATTTAACATAAACCAAAATTAATATCATTTAATTAAACATCGCGTTATAAACGACTTTAAAAAACTCAACCTCATATTGCCAGAGCTACGTTGGTATGTTGAAATTTAGAAAACATATGTTAGAGATTCAATTAACAGCAATGGTTTTTACCTTTAATGTAGAATTTGAATTTAAGTAATGCGAATGTAAAATCTTATTAAATGAAAGAATCTATACAGTTCTGTTTGTCATTATTTCCTTTTAAAAGTTATCGCCAACGTTTAGTTAGCGGAGCCACAGGTTTCATCATTAAGTTAAGGTGTAAAATTTACCTCTACAGTTTATTAATGTGTACCAGCTGTCAAATAAGGTGTGCAGTCATTAATTATTTCATTGGAAAATTACCGTTAACGGCAGTGCTATTTCTTGTGTTTATTAATTTACAATGTAAACAAAGATGTTACGTTGGTGGTTCTGTAGTAAGCGTGGTCTTCCATAAAGCATTACCTAATTAAATATTTCAATTATTTGGGTAGAAATGCCATTTTTTAATAATTCAATGGAGATATGGAAATAGCGGTAACGGCTAAAAGCACATGTGTACTTAAGAGCACATTGTTTTCTACCCTGATTTGAGCAAATTAGATAACGGTATCCTGAATTAACTAGCGCTACTCTTACCCATGTTGACAAGATAAACAAAGCATAAAATCATAGCATAATTGATTTAATTTAAACAAATTACCTAATTAGCGGCTATCGTTGGCCGATGGCACCAGGTGAAACATCTTAAAACGCACGTAACACGGCCAATTGGTCTCTAGTCTCTCTCTACATACAATCAGGCTAATCAGCTGTATTTAAATTTTGACCAAGGCTTAGTGAAATCAGTAAATTTAAAAATTATCGGCTAAATCCTAAATTTAAATTCTTTTGTATTAAATTATAATAAGGTTTAACTTACGAAATTAAAATAAAATGAGGACGAATTAACCCCTTCTTTTATGTGAAAAGTTAAAAAATTCGCCTTAAGCTCGACACAGCCACACGCGTTGTCTAAACAAAAATCTTCGCTCAGTCTTTCTATTAGAGGTAAAACAGCGTAAGTCCAACAGTACGTTTCTCTATGATTTTAGCCAGGACTAAAACACGTAAGTCCAACAGAATAAAAGGTCGTAAGTTTAAGCATGTGCTTAAAAGTACAAAAAGTAATACTTAATATTAATTGTTTTCAATAAAACTTCGAAAGGCACCAGTTTAATGTTCAACCTTTCATTTAAAACCATTTTCAGACCTATCGAATAAATAGTCTTCAAAAAATGCTCGAGTCAATTTGGCCATCACAGCAAACATTTCCCATGTTATTCCTATGGGAAAATTTCCCTTTTTTTGCCAAAATGTCTTAATTTTTTATGGAAATGAAAACCACCCTTAGCAACATTATTTTCTATAAAAAAAAACTAATGCAGGGATCTCTTTGAAATTTTAACCACATATTAAGGGTCCGAATTTTAGTTCAGTGGATTTTTTTCAAAACAATTAATACAATACAAAAAAAACTACATCCAAACAAAAAACCCTCCTTATACATTAAGAGCAGTATGAAGTCTTATCTAAGAGAGCAATCGCTCTCTCAGAATTATGGTGTAAGCTTGCCCAGCTGGGTTATATGAACTCAAAAAGGTCAGATATGGATAATTTGGTTAGGTTAAAGTTGATTATTTCAACTAAACAGTATTAGGTCAGGTTAGGTTAGGTTTTGTTTCCTTTGGTTAGACTTAGATTAGTAATATTATAGAAATGGTGTAACAATGTCACGCCTTTTCCAAAATATTACTGTTTACAATTATCTTCTTCCGAAATAAAATAACCTTTCTCGAATTATAATATGCCTTTTCCAAATTATTGTATACTGATAACAGCCTGATGAATAGTACAATATTTAAGTGTACTTTAAAAAAGCTAATAAACACGATCCGTTAGTAGGTCACATTACTGAATAAATTATCACAGAAAAAGGTTGTTTTCGAAACCAACGAATACAACTGTATAGTTAAGAAATGCTGAATACTCAACACAAACACTGATATTTCCCAAAACAGCAGCCGCTATTTCTAAAACAGCAGTTTTGGAATCGTGGTTGCTATTTCGAGAACTGCTCTACAGGGAACTGCTCCATTACAGCACCTCCATCATGTACTTCACCTATTTTGTGGGTTAGTCCTGTATAGTACAGAATTCGTTCGGTAGTTGTAGTCTTACCAGTATCAATATGAGCCATGATGCCCATATTTCTTAAAAACGCTAATTCGTTTGCCATTTATCTCAGATTAAAATGTGAGAAGGCTCTAATCAAACTTGCCATTTTATGTGTATCTAATTTGGGCATGCGACGATTGTAATTAGTTACATTGAACCTCGGAGTTTTTTTTCTACTATTAGCAAAGAAACATAAGCCATTTTAAATCTAAATTATAAGGCGATAACAAAAGTCACATTAATCACGACACTGACGGCAGTCTGGCATCCATTGCCATCAACTGGAACTTCCGAAAGTTAACGTAACAACAGATCTGCGTTAATGGGCAAACTTACCTTGTAAAACTGAGCTATAGATGGCGAGCTTGGATGTCTTGGAAGAAAACGCTTTTTACAAAAGCATAAGCTACGTCCAGTAATCAGGGAGCTGTATTATGATTAACTTATGGTAGAATTTTAAGAATGCGAACGAGAAGAATAGCCAGCCAAATCGTTGTTATTTGAATCTGTTTTGATGATTTAAACTTTTCGTTAGGTGTTGGAGGGAGGGGACTCGGATATTTATCTTTGCCAATTTTTCTTTCTTTGCGAAACATTAAATATTGTATTTGTACTTTCCGAAGTCAAATATTAACCAAGTAATAAGATAGAGTTTGTTTGCTAATCGGGAAGGTACATTATCTACGAATATGACACGTAATTTGAAACAAGAGCAGCCACTTACTGTTTTATAAAACGGTTCAAAAGGGAAAGTCATATTTCCAAAAGTATTCCTTGTTTTAACTTCGAGGTTTCGTGCTTTACGCGAAACTAGTTGCTACCATAAGTCTATTATGTAAGGTCCCCATAAGTATGAGTCCCCAATTGGATCCTATACTACCGGCGGCATTGTACTCGTATTAACATTTTGAAAATTTGGCGGCTACGATAAAAGCGCCTTCTATAATTCCTAGACTGTTTGCTTATACCGGAAGTTAGGATAAGACTATCAACTTTTTCACCAATTGGGGAATGGCGGGCGGCGGGTACCGTTTACATTGCTGTTTATTTGGTAAAATCATGTCACATACTTTTAATATAACGTCGGAGACAAATAAAAGCGGTCATTGTCATCTTTGCGTGAAGGATTAAGTTAAGTTACAAGATGAAAACAAGCTACACTTTCAATTAACTGCAGACTGAAATAATGGATCTGGCAGTTTTTCTTGATAAGACTTTAAATGGCACGGTGTTAAGTAGATAATCTCAGGCCTGTGCGAGTACTCGATCAAAGGCGAGTATTCGATCGAGTCCCGACTCGAGACTTGAAAATCAAAATTTTGGGACTTGAGAATAATTTCGAGTCCTCAAAAATCCTCACTACTGGACTCGAGGAGGACTCGAACCGAAGCTTAACACCATATCAAGTCCAAAAATTTTTACTTTGGATAAAGAATTTATTCTACTTTCGTCTCTTGTCAGCACGCACAAATCTACATTACATAGAGGCCTAGCTTTCCCGTGCTGACAACCGAAGCTGCGACAAAGTATATATCGAATAAGCTGCCTTCGGAGATAGGGAGTTGCCTACCCTCTAGCATGAAAACAAATTTCCTCACGCTCATCCTTTATCCATGTATTACGCCTGAACTCGGTGACTCGGAATTTCAAGTAGAGCGCGGTATCTAGTGGGGTTTTACCGATTTAGACTTTAGAGAAAACAAATGATTGGACAAAAATTTGACGTCAGCTAGAACATGTTTATTGACGTTTGATACTTTTTATATCCAAACTGTGATATTTGAACAAATGAAGAGTAAAAAATAAAAGATATGAAAATATTTAGTCTTGATTTTGACATGTAATAATTTATTGGGACTCGACTGGGACTTGATATACTTTATCAGGACTAGACACTGGGCTTGAGACGTAGTTATGAAGCTGACTTTAGGACTCGAGGACTCGATACCAGTTAAAAGACTCGACTCGAGATTCTATAAGAGCTTTTTTTAGGACTCGAGACTCGACTCGAAGTCCAAAAAACTGGACTCGCACAGGCCTAGATAATCTAATAGTAAGACTAGATACTTTTCGTGCAAATTGTTTTCTACTAACCTTACATTACATTCTACCTACCTCTTTATGTGTTAATTATACGCACTTCTTCGTTTAAATACTACTTATACCTCGCAGCTCCATTCCTGGCCGCCGCCATTTTTAAACCTGCCGGCTATTCATTCTTTAAGACTAAGACACGCGCAATACGAAATTCGTTGACGTCAGCTCCGCTTTGTGGTAGCTCCAGAGTCCGACGAAGTTTCCTTACCCGCTTCCTTCATGAGGGGCATTTGCTAAGGACTTAAATTGACATTGTTTCTGACTTATGGGGACCTTACATAATAGACTTATGTTTCTACTCCTATACAGGGTGTTTTTCAAATATATATTATCTCCAAACATCACACACACACTCCACAACCACAACTCCCATGCATCAAAATTTTATGAGAAAAAAACTGAAAATCTTTCGCAACGCAAGGTCTATTATTATATATGTTCAATATTAAAACGCCTATAGTTCTGAAAGTTAGATTTACATGTAGCGTAAATTAACAATAACATACAAGTTTATAATCCTTAATTCAACCTTGGAGATGTCTTAGGGTGATGGAATTTGTGAAAACAAAAATTGTGAGTCTAAAAATGCCGTAAATTTTATTTGCAATTTCGATCAATTATTGAAGTTATATAACAGACTATTAAAGAACAACATGGAAAAGCAACGCAATTTATTCAATATGAAAACACAACCGAGGCCTAAATATCCGAATATAGTTTACTACTAATTTGGAGCTCCATTGGCTAGCTTTTTCTTGGAATTTACAGGTACACTCTCCGAAGCCTTGGCACCATTCTTCTTCACTGGCTTATGAGGGGCAAGTAAAAATGAACCCGTTAAGGTAAAGGCTCGTTTACATGTGCGCGAGAACTAAGCTTAAAGCGGAGAGTCGAAGTTGAAAGTCGAATCATTTTCTCGCGCCTAAAAAAATCGCGTCTAACAAAAGCGTTTGTTCCCGCTGCTCCACCCGCTCCTTCGTTTACATACAAGCTGGGCGGTATCATGAGCCTAGATTGCAGAGTTGCCTTTCAGTCGCAAGTAAACAACTAAAATGCGAGGGGGAAACCACTAAGAAAATTTTGTACACCTGATTTCAGATTTCAAATGACTTCAATTGAACTATCAAAGACTTCTTTCGACTTCACTAACTGTATTTGATTTCAGATGACTTCAATAAAATTTATAAAGACTTCAAGGGACTTCAATATAATTTATAAAGACTTCAAGGGACTTCAATATAATTTATAAAGACTTCAAGTGACTTCAATATAATTTAGAGACTTCGAGTGACTTCATTACATTTTATAGACTTCAAGTGACTTCATTACATTTTATAGACTTCAAGTGACTTCAATAGAATTTGTAAAGAATTATATCAAGAATTAATTTACTATAATAATGCCTAAGTCACTAGATTTTACGCTGTTACTCTTACGCCGGTGTTAGTGGACAAGTAAGCCCCACCCCTTTCATGTCCCTCATTGCTCTGCGCTTTCCTATTGGATCCCGTGGGGATAGGTCATACAGACGCGATTGACGTATTCCGAATAGAGAAAGAAAACGTCTAGCAAACTAAGCAGAAAATGAAGGCTGCCAGCGGTGCTGAAACGGTTAGGGAATGGTTTTTAATTGCCATTAACAAGTTAGTTATAGGTTTTGAACCTAACTTAATGGCTTTTGAATACTTGTCTCTACGTGAAAATCGTTCGTTCTATTATTGTTTCTAAATCGAATCAAGTGTACTATACTTATGATTTCGTGAGTTCCAAAAACCAAACCAAGGCTTAACGAGAAGGTAAAAGAGATAGATGGTGGAAAACATAGAGTAAGATAAAATATTAAGTCCCGCCTTCTTTTCCACCCTCCCCCCACCCATGAGGGAGGATTGTCGACTATCACCCGCGCACCGGACGCCTTTTTAGGCCTTCTTATAGTAAATTCCTTCTTGATTATATGGCGCAGAAACAAGCAAGGATAGTATACTGATCCATTTGATCGTCGCTTATGTCTCAAGAATTCTGCGACGTTTCACGCGGGAAAATATGATCACGTGATCGGCCGCTATTTACGGAAAGAAGTTTTTGTCGTGGCATAGCTAACTCAATCACGCCAGTGAGCGCTTGGGCAGTAGTTTTTGCAAGGGGTCGGTCATTCATGTAATCCCGTACGCTACCCGCGAAATCCAACTTAAAAAAACCTCATAAAAAATCCGAAATCAATAAAGAAATAATAAAACAGTAAAGAAATCACAAAATCAGTCGAGAAATCACAAAATCAGTAAAGATACCACAAAATCAACAAAGAAATCACAAAATCAGTAACGAAATCGCGAAATCCATTACAAAATTCACGAAATCCAAACTCAAAAGAAATCACAAAATTCAACGAAATCAATTGAAATATCCCAAAATCTGCCGAAATCATGGAAACAATCCGAGAAAATCACGGGAAAAATTGCAAAATCCGTTGGATTTTAGCGAATTTTGAAATCAAACAAAATCCGACGAAATCAATTGAATTCCGACGAAATCAAACGAAATCCGAAGAAATCAAATTGGATTTCGAAATCCCGTACACTTTTTCCAAAACGTCCGACCCCTCAGGTTTTTGAAACTGATTATCGTCTGATTCATACTCGAATTCATAGTTCAGAGAACTAGAAGACACAATTTTTGAATTGGCTGCTTTTATGCTGTATTTCGAAGGTTCCCAATTTTGTTAAATAGTAGTTTAAATTAAGCCAATTAAACTTCGCCACAAACAAAAATATATCGTTTTTACGAATATATAAAATAAAATTTGAAGAAAAGGAAATTTCCTCTTATGAAAGACGGATTTCCAAGAGACTTCAAGAGATTTCCAAGAGACTTCAAGAGATTTCAAAGGGACTTCGTATGACTTCTCTTGACTTCAGAGAGACTTCAAGAGATTTCAAAGGGATTTCTTATGACTTCAAGATTCTTCCGAGAGACTTCGACTGACTTCTAGCGATTTCCAAGGGACTTCGCATGACTTCAAGGGATTCTCTAGGGACTCCTAAGACTTCCGAAATTTCAACTAAACTTTGCGATTTATAGAGACTTCAAAAACAATTTATGGACTTCAATTGTGATATCAAAAATTTTGTACACCTGATTTCACAAGTGGTTTCCCCCTCGGAAAAAAGCCTAGGCAACCCCATTGAAAATGTCTTTAAAAGAAAGAAAAGACCAAGATAAAGTTTTTGACATACGTGTAATCACATTGCCTCATCTTTTCAAGCTTGACAATTAAATCAAAATTATTCTCAAGCCCAAGTAGAGAAAATATACACACCTTGACAAATTATATCAAGTATGTTCCAAAAGGCGAAAATAGCCTTCTTTGTTTCTACTTCTCCATATAGGATGTACCCACCAACGACGTTCCATTCAAATTTTCTGTTGTTTTTTTGTTATAAATGTCGAATGTTTTTCAAAAGCAATAGTTTATTTTTAAGCAGAAGTAAACTAACAACAGTCGACGCCATTTTAGCTCGCATTTCAGTTGTTTACTTGCGACTGAAAGGCAACTCTGCAATCCAGGCTCATGATACCGCCCAGCTTGTATGTAAACGAAGGAGCGGGTGGAGCAGCGGGAACAAACGCTTTTGTTAGACGCGATTTTTTTAGGCGCGAGAAAATGATTCGACTTTCAACTTCGACTCTCCGCTTTAAGCTTAGTTCTCGCGCACATGTAAACGAGCCTTTACCTTAACGGGTTCATTTTTACTTGCCCCTCATAAGCCAGTGAAGAAGAATGGTGCCAAGGCTTCGGAGAGTGTACCTGTAAATTCCAAGAAAAAGCTAGCCAATGGAGCTCCAAATTAGTAGTAAACTATATTCGGATATTTAGGCCTCGGTTGTGTTTTCATATTGAATAAATTGCGTTGCTTTTCCATGTTGTTCTTTAATAGTCTGTTATATAACTTCAATAATTGATCGAAATTGCAAATAAAATTTACGGCATTTTTAGACTCACAATTTTTGTTTTCACAAATTCCATCACCCTAAGACATCTCCAAGGTTGAATTAAGGATTATAAACTTGTATGTTATTGTTAATTTACGCTACATGTAAATCTAACTTTCAGAACTATAGGCGTTTTAATATTGAACATATATAATAATAGACCTTGCGTTGCGAAAGATTTTCAGTTTTTTTCTCATAAAATTTTGATGCATGGGAGTTGTGGTTGTGGAGTGTGTGTGTGATGTTTGGAGATAATATATATTTGAAAAACACCCTGTATAGGAGTAGAAACATAAGTCTATTATGTAAGGTCCCCATAAGTCAGAAACAATGTCAATTTAAGTCCTTAGCAAATGCCCCTCATGAAGGAAGCGGGTAAGGAAACTTCGTCGGACTCTGGAGCTACCACAAAGCGGAGCTGACGTCAACGAATTTCGTATTGCGCGTGTCTTAGTCTTAAAGAATGAATAGCCGGCAGGTTTAAAAATGGCGGCGGCCAGGAATGGAGCTGCGAGGTATAAGTAGTATTTAAACGAAGAAGTGCGTATAATTAACACATAAAGAGGTAGGTAGAATGTAATGTAAGGTTAGTAGAAAACAATTTGCACGAAAAGTATCTAGTCTTACTATTAGATTATCTAGGCCTGTGCGAGTCCAGTTTTTTGGACTTCGAGTCGAGTCTCGAGTCCTAAAAAAAGCTCTTATAGAATCTCGAGTCGAGTCTTTTAACTGGTATCGAGTCCTCGAGTCCTAAAGTCAGCTTCATAACTACGTCTCAAGCCCAGTGTCTAGTCCTGATAAAGTATATCAAGTCCCAGTCGAGTCCCAATAAATTATTACATGTCAAAATCAAGACTAAATATTTTCATATCTTTTATTTTTTACTCTTCATTTGTTCAAATATCACAGTTTGGATATAAAAAGTATCAAACGTCAATAAACATGTTCTAGCTGACGTCAAATTTTTGTCCAATCATTTGTTTTCTCTAAAGTCTAAATCGGTAAAACCCCACTAGATACCGCGCTCTACTTGAAATTCCGAGTCACCGAGTTCAGGCGTAATACATGGATAAAGGATGAGCGTGAGGAAATTTGTTTTCATGCTAGAGGGTAGGCAACTCCCTATCTCCGAAGGCAGCTTATTCGATATATACTTTGTCGCAGCTTCGGTTGTCAGCACGGGAAAGCTAGGCCTCTATGTAATGTAGATTTGTGCGTGCTGACAAGAGACGAAAGTAGAATAAATTCTTTATCCAAAGTAAAAATTTTTGGACTTGATATGGTGTTAAGCTTCGGTTCGAGTCCTCCTCGAGTCCAGTAGTGAGGATTTTTGAGGACTCGAAATTATTCTCAAGTCCCAAAATTTTGATTTTCAAGTCTCGAGTCGGGACTCGATCGAATACTCGCCTTTGATCGAGTACTCGCACAGGCCTGAGATTATCTACTTAACACCGTGCCATTTAAAGTCTTATCAAGAAAAACTGCCAGATCCATTATTTCAGTCTGCAGTTAATTGAAAGTGTAGCTTGTTTTCATCTTGTAACTTAACTTAATCCTTCACGCAAAGATGACAATGACCGCTTTTATTTGTCTCCGACGTTATATTAAAAGTATGTGACATGATTTTACCAAATAAACAGCAATGTAAACGGTACCCGCCGCCCGCCATTCCCCAATTGGTGAAAAAGTTGATAGTCTTATCCTAACTTCCGGTATAAGCAAACAGTCTAGGAATTATAGAAGGCGCTTTTATCGTAGCCGCCAAATTTTCAAAATGTTAATACGAGTACAATGCCGCCGGTAGTATAGGATCCAATTGGGGACTCATACTTATGGGGACCTTACATAATAGACTTATGGTAGCAACTAGTTTCGCGTAAAGCACGAAACCTCGAAGTTAAAACAAGGAATACTTTTGGAAATATGACTTTCCCTTTTGAACCGTTTTATAAAACAGTAAGTGGCTGCTCTTGTTTCAAATTACGTGTCATATTCGTAGATAATGTACCTTCCCGATTAGCAAACAAACTCTATCTTATTACTTGGTTAATATTTGACTTCGGAAAGTACAAATACAATATTTAATGTTTCGCAAAGAAAGAAAAATTGGCAAAGATAAATATCCGAGTCCCCTCCCTCCAACACCTAACGAAAAGTTTAAATCATCAAAACAGATTCAAATAACAACGATTTGGCTGGCTATTCTTCTCGTTCGCATTCTTAAAATTCTACCATAAGTTAATCATAATACAGCTCCCTGATTACTGGACGTAGCTTATGCTTTTGTAAAAAGCGTTTTCTTCCAAGACATCCAAGCTCGCCATCTATAGCTCAGTTTTACAAGGTAAGTTTGCCCATTAACGCAGATCTGTTGTTACGTTAACTTTCGGAAGTTCCAGTTGATGGCAATGGATGCCAGACTGCCGTCAGTGTCGTGATTAATGTGACTTTTGTTATCGCCTTATAATTTAGATTTAAAATGGCTTATGTTTCTTTGCTAATAGTAGAAAAAAAACTCCGAGGTTCAATGTAACTAATTACAATCGTCGCATGCCCAAATTAGATACACATAAAATGGCAAGTTTGATTAGAGCCTTCTCACATTTTAATCTGAGATAAATGGCAAACGAATTAGCGTTTTTAAGAAATATGGGCATCATGGCTCATATTGATACTGGTAAGACTACAACTACCGAACGAATTCTGTACTATACAGGACTAACCCACAAAATAGGTGAAGTACATGATGGAGGTGCTGTAATGGAGCAGTTCCCTGTAGAGCAGTTCTCGAAATAGCAACCACGATTCCAAAACTGCTGTTTTAGAAATAGCGGCTGCTGTTTTGGGAAATATCAGTGTTTGTGTTGAGTATTCAGCATTTCTTAACTATACAGTTGTATTCGTTGGTTTCGAAAACAACCTTTTTCTGTGATAATTTATTCAGTAATGTGACCTACTAACGGATCGTGTTTATTAGCTTTTTTAAAGTACACTTAAATATTGTACTATTCATCAGGCTGTTATCAGTATACAATAATTTGGAAAAGGCATATTATAATTCGAGAAAGGTTATTTTATTTCGGAAGAAGATAATTGTAAACAGTAATATTTTGGAAAAGGCGTGACATTGTTACACCATTTCTATAATATTACTAATCTAAGTCTAACCAAAGGAAACAAAACCTAACCTAACCTGACCTAATACTGTTTAGTTGAAATAATCAACTTTAACCTAACCAAATTATCCATATCTGACCTTTTTGAGTTCATATAACCCAGCTGGGCAAGCTTACACCATAATTCTGAGAGAGCGATTGCTCTCTTAGATAAGACTTCATACTGCTCTTAATGTATAAGGAGGGTTTTTTGTTTGGATGTAGTTTTTACCTCTCCGTGTGACGTAGTCCAGGAGAGGTTCTGTAACGGCCGTGTCTGTGTGTGTGTGTGTGTGTGTGTGTGTGTGTCTGTCTGTCTGTGTGTCTGTCTGTCTGTCCGTTGTTACACCCAAGTGACCGCGTTCGCAGTTTGCGTAACGGAGCAAACGTGTTCGCCATTTCCGAACTGCTTTCACAGTCACGGAAATGGCTCCTCTACTTGAGTTCTCACACCACCATCTTCTGGTCTTTGTCCATCCCTTACAGACACCAGTCTGTTCTTACTAGCTTCTAATCACCACCATCTTTTGGTCTTCGTCCATCCCCATGGACACCAGTCTGTACATAATGGCTTCTAATCACCACCATCTTCTGGTCTTCGTCCATTCCACTTGGACACCAGTCTGTACATACTGGCTTCTAATCACCACCATCTTCTGTTTTTTGTCAATCCCACATTGACACCAGTCTGCACTTACACTGGCTTCTAACACCACCATCCACTGGTCTTCCGTCTATTCCACATAGACACCAATCTGAATCATTGGCTTCCACTCCATTATCATCGTTTGGTTTTAGGATATACGCGGCGATCAGCAAGGGTTACGAGAAACGTCTAGCCTCCCTAAGGTGGGATCGCCACCAAAGGTTTTCGCAATTGCGCTTTTTCCTTACTATTATAATGGAAACGAATCGTATATATACCCCAAAATTTGAAGAAAGTGGGCACGAGGGGTACCCTTCACTTTAAACGTCAATATTAGCAAAGTTTGAGATGATAATAGGTATAACTTTATTTTAAACGATTTAACTATTATTAATGTTAATTATTGAAGATTAAAATAATTAAAAATTATTATATTTATTTAAATATTAAAGATAAACCTCTCGTGCAAAGAGAGAGATTATCATCGCCTCCTATATCTGCCAAGGCCCGTGCATGCGATATATTTCATTCATTGCCTCCTATATCTATCAAGGCCCGTGCATTGCGATATATTTTTCAAAACAACCACCAAAATGGGAAGCTCCTCTCAGAAACATAATAATTTCTTTTCTCTGTATATGAAATGAAAATATGGATAATATTGCGCTCCTTCTTTAATGGTATCAATCCTTGCCTGTCTATTAATATTTTACGTAGTAGTAATACGTTTTTAGCGAAGTTTAGAGAGGATAAACATAAGCGAGATTGTTTATACTCCTTGTGTCTGTGTGTGTCCGTCCATTGTTACACTAGTGCGTCGCGTTAGCAGTTAGCCTTGTGTTGATGTGTTAAGAAATCATACAGAACCTTAATATTCCCTTTTTCCATAATATAAAGTGAATATGTGGAAGTATTTTTCGTAATTATGATGCATTAAGTACTTTTGTAGCTTTAAAGCTCAGTTTCATTTTGATATTCTAAAGATTTTTTTTAATATTGTTATTTGAAATGGCTGTTTACATATTGCTTAAGCTATACTATATCTGTATATAGAATAATCCTTGGTTTAGTGATTTCATGAAGAAAATTAATAAGACCTCCCTTGCCAAAATCGCGGTTCGAATTTCAAGACTTATTTAAGTACCGTAATAAGTCCCCACTAGGTACACCGGCAGTCCAAAAACGAGACTTATTTGAGTTTGGATTTCTAAATTTACAAGACTTGTAGCAGTACCCTTCGAGTCTCTTAATTGGACATTCCATTAAGTCTCTTTTTTGGACACTATAGTAAGATTCTTTCGAATCTCTATTTTGGATACTATTGTAAGTTTCCATAGGGTGTTCATATTTTGATACTAGAGTAATACTCCCTCGAGTCTCTTTTTGGACACTTTAGTAAGATTCCCTCGAGTCCCTTATTTGGACATTATAGTAAGACTCCCCGAGTCACATTTTCGGACACTATAGTAAGACTTCCAGGAGTGTCGTATTTGAATGCTAATGTAAGATTTCCTGCAGTCTTTTTTTTTGGACACTAATGTAAGATTTCATAGAGTCTTTCATTTGGACACTAATGTAAGATTTCATAGAGTCTTTCATTTGGACACTATAGCAAGATTCCCTCTAGTCTCTACTTCGGACACTGTAGTAAGACTCCCTGGAGTGTCGTATTTGGATGCTATTGTAAGATTTCCTCGCATCTCTTATTTGTATACTATTATAAGATTCCCTGGAGTCTCTTGCTTGTATACTATTGTAAGATTCCCTCGAGTCTCTTCCTTGTATACCATTATAAAATTCCCTGGAGTCTCTTGCTTGTATACTATTGCAAGATTCCCTGGAGTCTTTTACTTGTATACTATTGTAAGATTCCCTGGAGTCTCTTACTTGTATACTATTGTAAGATTCCCTGGAGTCTCTTACTTGTATACTATTGTAAGATTCCCTCGAGTCTCTTACTTGTATACTATTGCAAGATTCCCTCGATTTTCTGTTGTTTAATTGCAAATTGCAAAAAAAACAAGGAACAAATATGCTGGTACACTCTAAGAATATGGGGTGTGCCTTAGCACCTTTAAAAGTAGTTTATATGGGTCCAAATTTGACACCGTTACAGGTGTTCATTTACACCCCTAAAAGGGTTTAATAACACTTATTTGAGCAATTGGTGTCAAAGATAAGATTAAAATGGTGCAATAGGGGTGTAGTTTAACACCTTTTTAACTCTTATATCGAACTAAAAGTTAATTTTTTACTCTCATATGAGTGTTTGATTTATTCGCGAATAGCGCTATATTCATAGCAAGGTTCCACCTTGAGAGAACTTAAGAGGACAGTTCTAACATGCAGAGCTATAACCCTTTAGACAAGGGTAGTTCTCTCATGCAATGTGAAACTGCACAAAATCCAGCGTGAAACTGCATGATATGTTGGTCATTTTCACCGACTTAATAACTTCTGAAATGGCAGAAAGTTTTAAATTAGTAAAAATGCATCGGGTGTTAAATTGGTTTTGGAGGCTATAATATCCCAGCAGTAGATACAGACGAACTCGTTAAATTTAACAATCTCTTTTCACGAAGAGTTTTTCGAACACCAGAAACGCGTTTGACCGAATCTACTCTAAAATATTTAAAAAAAAAACCATTTTCTACTCTAATTTTACTCAAAATAAAGATAAGACATGTCACAAAAGCATGTGCCCCACATGTTGGCCTCTCAAGCTGGCGTCTATAGTCCATAACGGTGGAACGAATTCTACGCTACACCGTGGCCACAGGTCTCTTCAAGGCCTGAATATGTGGGTGCACAATATGCCTCTGACATTGGTGCAAGGATGTGAGCCCCCCTCTCCCCAATTGTAACAATAATAATAATAGTCGCCCTACTGTGAGGCCAGTACCTAACCTAGTCTCGTTTTTTAGTGTCACACAATACTTTTAAGAGTATCGCGTAACACTTTCAAGAGTGAAATAGCGTTGCTAGGGCTTGAAATTTGGGGGGCTTAATCTTATTATTCGTATATTAAAGATATACAAACTTTTATGATAAAGAGTACGGAACAGAGTTATTGACTATGAGACAATTGTAGATGAAAGAATTTCGCTCGTCTTTTTTAAGTTTAGTTTTCGTTTGCTTTTAGTCCCCACTACTGTTTGATATTGAAATTCATCTCTACAAAGATGAACCTTAACGAACTTTTCATTATAATTTATATACACTATATTGTTAAAGAATTTTAGGGGGCTACGAGCAATTTTTTGGTATAGTTTACGGATTATTTTGAGGGGGCTAACTTTTAAATTTGGGGGCGCTATAGCCCCCATAAAAGGCCTAGCGACGCCACTACGAGAGTGTCGCATAACACTTTTAAGAGTGTCGCATAACGCTTTTAAGAGTGTCGCATAACGCTTTTAAGAGTGTCGCATAACGCTTTTAAGAGTGTCACCTAACACGTTTAGCAGTGCTTTATGAATGTACAATACCGTTGGATTAAGAATTTCCTTGTTAATTTTATTTAATGGATAAAAATATATTCTTTCATGAATATCATCTTTAAAAAAACGTTTAAAAATTAAGGTTTTCAATAATTTTTTACTGTTCGGATTGACTTTAATATTAAAACATTAATGAAAATGAAAGACCTTTTTTAAAAAACCCGCAGTATACTATAATTTTACATGTTTAATTTCAAAACGGTGTTTTAATGGTGTTATTTTACACCGAATTTACACTTTAAATTGGCCCCTAAAAACTCAACGTAATAAAACTCTCTTTTGGGTGTTTTTACGGTGTTTACACCATTTTAACACTTTTTTAACACTTCCATTTCTTAGAGTGTAGAAAGAATCTCTTTCCAATCTCAAAAACTAAACCTTATTTGGTGAGATTAAAATGTGTCTTATAGGAGTCCTATAATAAGTCGCAGATTTGTGTTCTCAATGAAGTCTAGAAAGAATCGCTTACCAATCTCAAAAACTAAGCCTTATTTAGTGAGATTAAAATGTGTCTCATAGGAGTCCTACAATAAGTCGCAGATTTGTGTTCTCAATCAAGCCTAGAAGGAATCTCTTTCCAATCTCAAAAACTAAGCCTTATTTGGTGAGATTAAAATGTGTCTTATAGGAGTCCTATAATAAGTCGCAGATTTGTGTTCTCAATCAAGTCTAGAAAGAATCGCTTTCCAATCTCAAAAACTAAGCCTTATTTGGTGAGATTAAAATGTGTCTTATAGGAGTCCTATAATAAGTCGCAGATTTGTGTTCTCAATCAAGTCTAGAAAGAATCGTTTTCCAATCTCAAAAACTAAGCCCTATTTAGTGAGATTAAATTGTGTCTCATAGGAGTCCTACAATAAGTCGCAGATTTGTGTTCTCAATCAAGTCTAGAAAGAATCGCTTTCCAATCTCAAAAACTAAGCCTTATTTGGTGAGATTAAAATGTGTCTTATAGGAGTCCTATAATAAGTCGCAGATTTGTGTTCTCAATCAAGTCTAGAAAGAATCGCTTTCCAATCTCAAAAACTAAGCCTTATTTGGTGAGATTAAAATGTGTCTTATAGGAGTCCTATAATAAGTCGCAGATTTGTGTTCTCAATCAAGTCTAGAGGCAATCCTTTTACAGTCTCTAAAACTGAGCCCTTTTATGTAAGACTAAATTTAGTCTCAAAGGAGTCCAATATGAAACCATTATATTTATTAACAATTTTTGAGACAAGTCTGGTACCCAAATATCCTTGATCCTTATTTTAGACTTACTTTATACTAAAATAAGACTCTCATTTTGGTAAGGGCTAGACTCCGGCGGGTATAACAAGTATTATCCGCAATAGGCTTAGTGAAATAAAGAGTGAATAATTGAGGCCTGAGGTGAAGTAAACTTGTGGCTTTGATTTTCGTGTCTGAAATGAAGAGACATCAACGGTTCAGAGTGAGCCGAAAGTTAAATACACTCTTAAATAATCAGGTAAAGATTTTATAATGGAAGAAAAGATTATGGTGGCAATTTAATTAGTAAAAGGGCTAATGGTGAACGGGTAGTAGCTACAGACTTATTATTCTCTTTATGGTGCGCATTGACTATTAGTGCGTCTAGCTACAATTTAGCTTTGGTGTTATTTAACGTTAACATTCATGTTGGCAAACTAAGAATATTGTTGAGGTGAGACGAGACGATAGTGTTTACACTGCAAACCAGTTGTGAATGTAGCTATCAGAATATAGGCTAAACAGCTGAAGCGTAGACTTCATTTCCTGTTCTTTTCCCCATTGACTGATTTCCATGTGTCCAAGATTTATCCTTATTGGATGTAAAATTTCGTCTGCTTTACTGTACATTCGCTATGTTTGGAATACTGCTTCAATATTTCGTAAATTTTTACTTCAAAAAAGTGAAATAATTCCATATCTAGGTAAATAAGTTTCTAGTAGTAGACCTCTTGACACGGAGAGGTAATATTTTGGTTTTCCCAACTTGTTTTTGTATTGTATTAATTGTTTTGAAAAAAATCCACTGAACTAAAATTCGGACCCTTAATATGTGGTTAAAATTTCAAAGAGATCCCTGCATTAGTTTTTTTTTATAGAAAATAATGTTGCTAAGGGTGGTTTTCATTTCCATAAAAAATTAAGACATTTTGGCAAAAAAAGGGAAATTTTCCCATAGGAATAACATGGGAAATGTTTGCTGTGATGGCCAAATTGACTCGAGCATTTTTTGAAGACTATTTATTCGATAGGTCTGAAAATGGTTTTAAATGAAAGGTTGAACATTAAACTGGTGCCTTTCGAAGTTTTATTGAAAACAATTAATATTAAGTATTACTTTTTGTACTTTTAAGCACATGCTTAAACTTACGACCTTTTATTCTGTTGGACTTACGTGTTTTAGTCCTGGCTAAAATCATAGAGAAACGTACTGTTGGACTTACGCTGTTTTACCTCTAATAGAAAGACTGAGCGAAGATTTTTGTTTAGACAACGCGTGTGGCTGTGTCGAGCTTAAGGCGAATTTTTTAACTTTTCACATAAAAGAAGGGGTTAATTCGTCCTCATTTTATTTTAATTTCGTAAGTTAAACCTTATTATAATTTAATACAAAAGAATTTAAATTTAGGATTTAGCCGATAATTTTTAAATTTACTGATTTCACTAAGCCTTGGTCAAAATTTAAATACAGCTGATTAGCCTGATTGTATGTAGAGAGAGACTAGAGACCAATTGGCCGTGTTACGTGCGTTTTAAGATGTTTCACCTGGTGCCATCGGCCAACGATAGCCGCTAATTAGGTAATTTGTTTAAATTAAATCAATTATGCTATGATTTTATGCTTTGTTTATCTTGTCAACATGGGTAAGAGTAGCGCTAGTTAATTCAGGATACCGTTATCTAATTTGCTCAAATCAGGGTAGAAAACAATGTGCTCTTAAGTACACATGTGCTTTTAGCCGTTACCGCTATTTCCATATCTCCATTGAATTATTAAAAAATGGCATTTCTACCCAAATAATTGAAATATTTAATTAGGTAATGCTTTATGGAAGACCACGCTTACTACAGAACCACCAACGTAACATCTTTGTTTACATTGTAAATTAATAAACACAAGAAATAGCACTGCCGTTAACGGTGATTTTCCAATGAAATAATTAATGACTGCACACCTTATTTGACAGCTGGTACACATTAATAAACTGTAGAGGTAAATTTTACACCTTAACTTAATGATGAAACCTGTGGCTCCGCTAACTAAACGTTGGCGATAACTTTTAAAAGGAAATAATGACAAACAGAACTGTATAGATTCTTTCATTTAATAAGATTTTACATTCGCATTACTTAAATTCAAATTCTACATTAAAGGTAAAAACCATTGCTGTTAATTGAATCTCTAACATATGTTTTCTAAATTTCAACATACCAACGTAGCTCTGGCAATATGAGGTTGAGTTTTTTAAAGTCGTTTATAACGCGATGTTTAATTAAATGATATTAATTTTGGTTTATGTTAAATGTGTAAACAACTGTTCAGTGGTTACATTTCTCATTTCTAATTATTTAAATTCAAAGGGCTGTATTAACTTTTAAAGGTGAAAACAATTGCGGTTCCGATATACGAACATAGCTCTGCTTGTTTGAGGTTGCATTTTTTTAAAGACGTTTATAATACTATTTTGTTTAATCAAATGGTATTAATTTTGGTTTATGTTAAATATGTAACACACTTTAAGTCGCATAGAAGAAGTAATAAACATTTGATAGCTGACTTGGCCAGTCAGAGGTAAACAAATACCGGGCTGCCAGGCTGTCTCTTACAAAACAAAGTTGGCCATTCTCGCTTATGAGAAATGTTTCCTTGTCATATGCATCTATGTTTGGCCTGTTAGGAGTCCCAGGACTCCCGACTGAAGTGAAGATTTCTTTTTCCCGGAGCATAGCCTACTCGATCACGCGCAACACGTCGCAAGCTGCTTGCGCTATAGCGCGAGTCAGGGTGGGAAATAAAGGATTTTTTTTGAACTGGACATTAGGCCAGCGACCCTCCTGACTTGGAATAAATAAACTGGTCCGTGACCATTGACTAGATGTCGTCTGCTAAAGAACGCAAGCTGCATCCGCTATAGCGCGAGTTGCCTTGCGTTGTCGAGTGCGTGATGGGGTGGGCTATGCCCGGAGTCCCAATCCACGAGATTTCAAATACCCACTAGCATAGCCCACTCGATCACGCTCTCTTTTTTTTCTCCGTTTTATTATTGACGAGCTAGGGCTATAAATAGCCATACAGCTCCAAGTGGACAAGATTACAAGTTACATAGAAGAAAAACAATGTACATGAAATAGCTGAATAATCCGCAAATCTCTTTTCCCCTGCTAAATATTTTGAAGAGGGCACTTTTTAGGCGTATTAACAATCTTGGATCATCTTTGTGGGCGTTTAGGGTAGACCTGATTATTGTGTTTAAGAAGGTTTTAAGCTTAATATCAAACAGACGTTAGTTTACAAAAAAGTTTGAAATTGACAATCTCGGATCGCCTTTGGAAAGTTTTAAGGATATCTGAATTTCATATTGGGCTTATGAAAATTTTGAGCTAAAGATCAAACGGACATAAAGCAGAATTTTTAAAAATTGTGTAAAATTGTCAATTTTGTCCTATTTGTGGAATTTTTAATGGGGTAAAAAATTGTATTACGTTAATTATAATAACAATGCAAACTTTTTATGATTTAGGTTTTTTTGGAAGTATCATTATAAATAAATGTCTGATTGAGCTAAAGTTATGGTCCCCTTTATATATGTTTCTGCTTATGTGCAGAATTTGAAAATGTAAAACAGTTTCTTAACAATCTTAATTAAAATGAAGACTGAAGGAGCAGATATTAATCAAAAATGTCTTGATTAGAATCAAGACCTAAAAAGTATCGATAAGACTGAGGTTATCACTTGACTGAAGGATCAGATATTAATTTTTCTTTTTTATTTTATCCAAAGTAAAAATTTTTGGACTTGATATGGTGTTAAGCTTCGGTTCGAGTCCTCCTCGAGTCCAGTAGTGAGGATTTTTGAGGACTCGAAATTATTCTCAAGTCCCAAAATTTTGATTTTCAAGTCTCGAGTCGGGACTCGATCGAATACTCGCCTTTGATCGAGTACTCGCACAGGCCTGAGATTATCTACTTAACACCGTGCCATTTAAAGTCTTATCAAGAAAAACTGCCAGATCCATTATTTCAGTCTGCAGTTAATTGAAAGTGTAGCTTGTTTTCATCTTGTAACTTAACTTAATCCTTCACGCAAAGATGACAATGACCGCTTTTATTTGTCTCCGACGTTATATTAAAAGTATGTGACATGATTTTACCAAATAAACAGCAATGTAAACGGTACCCGCCGCCCGCCATTCCCCAATTGGTGAAAAAGTTGATAGTCTTATCCTAACTTCCGGTATAAGCAAACAGTCTAGGAATTATAGAAGGCGCTTTTATCGTAGCCGCCAAATTTTCAAAATGTTAATACGAGTACAATGCCGCCGGTAGTATAGGATCCAATTGGGGACTCATACTTATGGGGACCTTACATAATAGACTTATGGTAGCAACTAGTTTCGCGTAAAGCACGAAACCTCGAAGTTAAAACAAGGAATACTTTTGGAAATATGACTTTCCCTTTTGAACCGTTTTATAAAACAGTAAGTGGCTGCTCTTGTTTCAAATTACGTGTCATATTCGTAGATAATGTACCTTCCCGATTAGCAAACAAACTCTATCTTATTACTTGGTTAATATTTGACTTCGGAAAGTACAAATACAATATTTAATGTTTCGCAAAGAAAGAAAAATTGGCAAAGATAAATATCCGAGTCCCCTCCCTCCAACACCTAACGAAAAGTTTAAATCATCAAAACAGATTCAAATAACAACGATTTGGCTGGCTATTCTTCTCGTTCGCATTCTTAAAATTCTACCATAAGTTAATCATAATACAGCTCCCTGATTACTGGACGTAGCTTATGCTTTTGTAAAAAGCGTTTTCTTCCAAGACATCCAAGCTCGCCATCTATAGCTCAGTTTTACAAGGTAAGTTTGCCCATTAACGCAGATCTGTTGTTACGTTAACTTTCGGAAGTTCCAGTTGATGGCAATGGATGCCAGACTGCCGTCAGTGTCGTGATTAATGTGACTTTTGTTATCGCCTTATAATTTAGATTTAAAATGGCTTATGTTTCTTTGCTAATAGTAGAAAAAAAACTCCGAGGTTCAATGTAACTAATTACAATCGTCGCATGCCCAAATTAGATACACATAAAATGGCAAGTTTGATTAGAGCCTTCTCACATTTTAATCTGAGATAAATGGCAAACGAATTAGCGTTTTTAAGAAATATGGGCATCATGGCTCATATTGATACTGGTAAGACTACAACTACCGAACGAATTCTGTACTATACAGGACTAACCCACAAAATAGGTGAAGTACATGATGGAGGTGCTGTAATGGAGCAGTTCCCTGTAGAGCAGTTCTCGAAATAGCAACCACGATTCCAAAACTGCTGTTTTAGAAATAGCGGCTGCTGTTTTGGGAAATATCAGTGTTTGTGTTGAGTATTCAGCATTTCTTAACTATACAGTTGTATTCGTTGGTTTCGAAAACAACCTTTTTCTGTGATAATTTATTCAGTAATGTGACCTACTAACGGATCGTGTTTATTAGCTTTTTTAAAGTACACTTAAATATTGTACTATTCATCAGGCTGTTATCAGTATACAATAATTTGGAAAAGGCATATTATAATTCGAGAAAGGTTATTTTATTTCGGAAGAAGATAATTGTAAACAGTAATATTTTGGAAAAGGCGTGACATTGTTACACCATTTCTATAATATTACTAATCTAAGTCTAACCAAAGGAAACAAAACCTAACCTAACCTGACCTAATACTGTTTAGTTGAAATAATCAACTTTAACCTAACCAAATTATCCATATCTGACCTTTTTGAGTTCATATAACCCAGCTGGGCAAGCTTACACCATAATAAAGAACTATGGTTTTTCCCATATCTGTTTTTCCGCTCTTTAGCGAACTGTTGTAACGGTATGCCGCGTTTACGAGAACCGCTGTATCGGTAATTGCTGTAATGGGTAAACTGCCATTTCAGGAACCGCTATTTAGAGAATTGTTGTTATGAGGACCGCTATTATGGAATCCGCTCAAAAAAGAACTGCTCATGTGAAGGCTTCCCGTAATGGATTGGATGGCTCAAGAGTAAGAACGGGGGATTACCATTATCTCTGCCGCAACTACTACAGTTTGGAAATATCCCACTGTACAAGGCAAATCAAATAATCAGACGCAAACTTACAAGATTAACATCATTGATACACCCTGGCACGTAGACTTTACGGTGGAGTTAGAACGTTCTTTGCGTGTTTTAGATGGCACTATTACCTTATTTTGCGCAGTAGCTGGTGTGGAGCCCCAGTCTGAAACCGTTTGGCCTCAAGCTGATAAATATAAAGTGCCGCGTATCTGTTTCATAAATAAAATGGATAGAGCAGTTGCCAACGTCTTTAACGCTCTCAATGAGATCAAAGAAAAACTAGGCGCTAATCCAGTTCCACTGCAAATTCCTATTGGTAGTGAGGATTCAGTTACCGGCATTGTGGACTTTTACCAATGAAGCAATAATCTTGAATGCACATGACCTAGGTATGACCTATCAGGTAGTACCTATTCCCGACCACTTAGTGGAAACCATTGAAGAATGGCGTCAAAAACTGATTGAAAGTGTAGCCAGTTATGATGAAACATATATGGAAAAATTCTTTGATGATCCAAGTGCTATAACGCCAAATGAAATCAGGGCATCTGTCTGAAATGCTGTTATTGACCTCTCTTTTTCTCCTGTTCTCTGCGGTTCTGCTTTTAAAAATAAGGGCGTTGAAGCATTATGGGATGCCGCATGTGCTTACCTTCCCTCTCCACTAGATTTACCCTCAGTAGCCTGTATCAATCCGGATACGGAGGAAACAGAATGGAGAAAGCCAGAAAAGGGTGAACCATTTACGGCACTCGCTTTTAAAATTGCAGCTGATCCGTTTGTAGGTAGACTTGCCTTCTTACGTGTATATGCTGGTACATTATATGCCGGATCCTATGTATACAACAACAGAACAGGTAAAAAAGAAAGTATCGCCCGTTTATGCAAATGCATGCCAACAAATAAAATCCAATTAATGCTGTACAAGCAGGTGATATTTGTGCGTTAGTGGGATTTAAAGAAATTAAAACAGGAGATACCGTGACTAGTGCAAAGAATAAGGCTCAGCTACAGACCATCACCTTTCCAAAGTCCGTGATTGGTTATTCTATTGAACCTAAAAAACAGGCAGATCAGGATAAGTTAATCATGCCTATAGCCAAGTTGATAGAAGAGGATCCTACTTTGCGTATAGAAACCAATAAGGAAACTGGCCAAACAATCTTTAAAGGGATGGGTGAACTTCACCTAGAAATTATCATCGATCGTCTCAGACGAGAATTTAAACTTGAAATCAAATAAGGTGCACCGCAAGTAGCCTACAAGGAGGCCCTTACATCTACCGTGGAGCATAAAGAGGTTTACAAGAAACAAACAGGCGGTAGAGGTAAGTTTGCAGACATCGTTTTAGAGATAGGACCCAAAGACAAAATTGAAGGAAAGCCAGATAAACCAGGATTAGAATTTGTGAATAAAATTGTTGGAGGCAACCAAAAAACTATATGATTGAAAGGGAAGTTTAATATCTAGAGCACAAAAAATGAAAAAATTAGGTGCACGTATCAGCAAGGTTTTAGACCAACAACTGATAGATAAAGCTACAAATAACGAAGTCGTGGTCATGGATCCATAGTATAAATTTTTGCCATGCTTCTATGGTTTTCTAGGGTCATTTTTAGTATAAATTTTTGCCATGCTTCTATGGTTTTCTAGGGTCATTTTTAGTGTCTTAGAGGTGGAAATTTTATTATTTAACGGCTTTATAACGTACAAGCATAAAAAAGCTAATATAGCTTGCAGTAGATACTACAACTAGTACGATTGAATTTGATCGGCTTCAAGATCAACTTTGTACAACTTGGCTATGCACAAGACGCTTAATACCATCTTGCAAAGTTATGGATGGTTTCCACCCTAATGTTTCTTTAATTTTTGTACAATTAAGCGCATAGCGTCTATCTTGACCTACCCTTTCTGCCATAAAAGCAATAAAAGAAGTATAAGACCTATTGTTCAGTGGTTTTAGATGATCTAATATTCGACAAATCATCGATGTAATTTCAAGATTAGTCCGTTCCTGATTGGTACCAATATTATAACATTGTCCATTTTCACCTCTATGAAAAACCAAATCAATAGCATTACAGTGGTCCTCCACATGCAACCAATCTCGAATACTACCACCATCTCCATGGAGTAAAATGGATTTTTGTAGCGCATTTTCTAGCACCATAGGCACAAGCTTTTCTGGATGTTGATAAAGCCCATAGTTATTAGTTGAACGCGTAATGATCCTTTGCAACAAAAATAAACTGCGGGGACATTACTGAATTTTAACTAGCTGGATGGTTGTTTGGATCACCGGGTTTGTGACCTTAGACCGTACCCTACAGTGCGAAATGTCCGACCAGATAAGTGTCTTGCTATCCCAGTATACACGCACGTTTACTACGGTTGATTTCAAAATACACTTAATGGATATAAAATCGGTAAGCAAATGGACAAGAAATTTGCAATCAAACGGTCAGAATATCAGCAGGCGAATGGACACGAAATTGGTAGTCTAGTGGACACGAAATTTGCAAGTAAACGGTCAGAAAATCGGCAAGCGGATGGACACGAAATCAACTGGTAAACGATTATGAAATTGCAAGGTGAATAGACGCGAAATCGGCTTACGGTTTGACAACATAACGGCTGGCTAATGGACACGATATCAACTTGCGAATGGACAAGATATCGGCTTGCGAATGGACATCGGCTGGTAAACGGACCGTTCCAAACAATTCGATCGAAACCATATTGGGGAGGCCCCATTCGACCGAACTCCCGCGCTTTTGGCGACTTACGAAAAGTGGTAAATAGCTTCAAAATACTACACTTAACGAAAGTATTCATTGCTATTTAATCTCCGATAATAACAGGGGAACAAAGAGATATGTTTTAGGACGACTTGAAGGCTTCTCTTAATATAAGGGAACGGTGAAATAAGCCATAATACGTAACAGTTTCTTTGATATTATTGTAAAAATATGCTTATAAAGATGAATTTATATTAAAGTCTGGGTAAATTAACATTTTACAGTTAGTTGTTGAGATATAGTGGATTTTTTAAAGAAAGTTTTGCTTGTAGTTCAAATTTCCATCAGCAAAATCGTGGAACTTTAGTGGAGAATAAGTTTCGTTATTCTTTGGCTCTTCTTAACTTTTAATTCAACCGAAATCCTACACTTTGGGCCGTTCACGTAGAGTAAGGGAGCCGTAAGCACTTGAAGAGCATGCCGTTATCCATCGGCTGCTAGTAATCTGTCACCATGGAGTATTATTAAAAGAAACCACACAAGTCCATAAACGTTTATCATTAAAATAAAATAACAGAAGCTTCCAATGAAAAACGAAACAAATTCAAAAAATCCATACGTTGACTTGATATGGACACAATCCAGATAAATTCCAACAAGCTCGACGACGTTGGAAACTCAAAAAATAGAGCAGCCGGCAGATTGTCCCATTACAAGTCTAAATTTAGCACGCGTGAAACTTAATATATTGTAACTAGTGGACTGCCTGATTAGAGTACTAAACTAAGGAAGTCAAAGAATTATTATGGGAACGCCACGAGAATGTCTCATTACAAGATAAAATCAAGAAAGTCAGGGACTGATATAAAGAGTAAAATAAAAGCCCATGACACCTAAAATATCAAATAAAAATACTAAATAATGGATATCAGATACTGAAATGTAGTTAGGTCTTGCATTTTCAGTTTTAGTCTGGTTATGAGACATTACGCGCGGCCCTCTCTAAATAAAGTGTAGCTTTTTCATTTTTAGTCTGGTTATGGGACTGTCCGCCGGCTTCTCTATATCAAGTTGGGCACTTTCAGTATTAGTCTGGTTATGAGACAATGTGTCGGCCTCTCTGTATTAAGTGTGGCGCGTTCAATATATAATCTTGTTTTGAGAGACTTAAACTTAAATGTGCGAGACTTAGAGAAGCCGGTGGACTGTCTCATAACAAGACCAATACTTGAATGAGTGAGACTTAACATAGAAAGCCGGCGCACTGTCTCAAAACAAGAGTATAAATTGAACGCGCCACACTTAATACAAAGAGACCGGCGGACTCTCTCATAACTAGACTAAAACTGAAAGTGCGAGACTTGATATAGAGAAGCCGGCGGACTGTCACATAACTAGACTAAATGGAAGATTATGGAGAAATATATTTGAAAGATTATGGAGAAATATATTTGGAAGATTGTGGAGAAATATATTTGGAAGATTGTGGAGAAATATATTTGGAAGATTGTGGAGAAATATATTTGGAAAATTATGGAGTAATATATTTGGAAGATTACGGAGAAATATATTTGAAAGATTACGGAGAAATATATTTGTAAGATTGTGGAGAAATATATTTGGAAGATTGTAGAGAAATATATTTGGAAGATTGTGGATGTGGGGGAGAAATAGTTCATTTAAAGGGGGGGAGAGCTTATTAGAGACTAAAACCTTGCCGATTGAAAAACAAGGTTTCTTAGATAGATTAAAAATCACTAAAGCAAGAGTTGGTTCGAGGATGAAAGGCCGAGTTTTAACAACTAAAGAAAAAAGTGCAGAGTTCAATAACAAAAAAAAACAACTAAATTTATTTCCATTGCCTGCTAGGATAGCCAGGTCTTTCTCATACTAGTTTTAAGAGTGAAGTGACAAAAAAGATTTTAAAATTGTAGCCTCTCTTGACCCAGCGGAGCCTCCCAGTTGTTTCCCAAAAAATTCCTCTCTCCTCGGGTTGCGGTAAATTTCCATCTCGAGGTGAGGTCCGATGAGCTCTCAGTAGTAGCCACGCGCGCTTATTTTTTAGCGCGGAAAAACCAACCGATTAATTCTGAGTTTGGTGTATCTAAACGTGTTTTTGGAGCCTCAGCTGGGATAAAAAGAGACTATTGACAAAGTCAAGTAAATCCAAAATAGAAAAGTTTCCACAAAATGATTAATAATAGATAATAGTTTTTTCTTGAAGGCGATTATAAATATTCATAAACAATGGCAATAATAATTCCTCATCAACACACTCCTGCCCCTTGACGGAAGGTCAAGACAATTAAGAGTAACAAGATATTTAAATTCACATTTTGTTAAACATTCTAGAAGGTATAATAATTGAACGGGGCGGCGAATAGTGTTCCCCTTTCGTAGCTTTAAAACACAAGGTCTTACTATTCCGTCCCTGCCCTTAGAAGTTTCACATACTCTACCCATTTTCCACATAATCTGGGTATTTTAGCCTCCTCTACTAATACTACATCACCAACTTCTAGTTCCCTTGTGGGTTGGCATTTGGTCCGGTGGTGTGCCTATCTCAAGGCTAATAAGTAATCTCTCCTCCACCGAGACCAAAATCTCTCCATCAAAGTTTGACGATATTGCCATCGTCTAGTTAAGTCTGCTCTAGCTACTTGCTGTGGTTCATTGCGAGGGAAAACTCTGGATGGAAGTACTGTCAAACGTCGGCCCACCAAGAAATGAGCAGGAGTAAGTGGCATGGGTTCCGACGCGTCTTGATACGTATGAGTAATTGGGCGCGAGTTAATTGTCGCTTCAATCTCGGTAAGCACAGTACCAATTTCTTCAAAGGTTAGCCTTGCTAACCCTACGACCTTTTTAAGAGCCACCTTAACGCTTCCTACGAGGCGCTCCCAGAAGCCGCCCCACCAGGCGGCACGATCTGCTATATATATAAGTTTCTGGAACGAGTTCTTCTCTTACTGTAACACGATTTTTGGTCGCTTTGGACTTTTATTTGTTGTAACATTTTGTATTTCATTCTTCGAGGCCTTCTTCATTTCGACTCTTTTCTCCAATTTTTCAATGTCGCCTTCAGTTTTCGAAACATTAATCGGATTTAAAACTCTTTTTACGATTTGCCTCAAAGCCTTCATCGTTTGAAGCGTTTCGGTCTTTAAAAGTCCCGGTTACAACCTTTTCTAAATAGAATGGATTTATTCTCTTGAAAGAAGACATGACTTCCTCCCGATGTTAAAGCGAACCGAATGAGGTTGTTGGATTTTTCGCTTACTTTATATAGCTTCCAAATAAAGTGGGCGGACCTGTTCCCCCTTTTGTTTTCTTCCCCCTCATTGCTTTATTATTCGGCCACATCTACATCAATGATTCATGGTGTCTTGACCATATTGAATTGTCTTTTTTTGGTTAAAAAGGAAGTTCAAAATAACCCAGTTACTTTGTGACTGGCATTTCCACAAAGTCGAGGCGGAAAGTAAATTGAAAGTAACTGGGTTAATTTCTCGGTTACTATCCGCAAAGTCAAAGTGAAAAGTAACTTTAAAGTATCTGGTTTTCTTTCTCGGTTACTTAAGTAACTAGGTTACTTTCTCGGATACTCTCCGCAAACTCTAGGCGAAAAGTAACTTCAGAGTAACTGTTTTTTTTTCCGTCCCTATATTTCAGCCCCCTATTTATTTAAAACTTAATTATCAAGTTTTGGTGATAAAATGAAATTGATAGTAACTGAGTTACTTTCTTGGTTACTCAAGTAACTAGGTTACTTCCTTTCTGCGAGTGTAAAGTCTAAGGGAACACGGGAACCTACTTACGGTAAGTCTAGTTACTTCCCTTCTGCGAGTGTAAAGTCTAAGGGAACACGGGAACCTATTTACGGTAAGTCTAGTAACTTCCCGTCTCCGAGGGAACCTACTTACCTTGCAGTAAAAAATGGTTTCCGTTAATGGAGAGTTTAAGCATCATCCAAACGCGTACGTATAGGTATGTTCTATAGTGTGAGGTACCATTGCTTTGTCGAAAGTAGCTACACGTACGGATAGGATGACGAAATTTTACTTAAGGCCGTAAAGGCAATCAAGGGAGATTTTTCTGCACGTGGAATGACGTCAAACTCTTTATGGGGTAAAATAGCGGAACTATACAATAAAGAAGACAAATTCCATCAACGCTCTGCTACAAGTCTAAGGAGTAGATTCTTGGAACACCTACAACCGAGATTTATGGTAAGTCGACGAAACAAGTTCATTTCAAAAATTTGGTTCTGAAAAGAAATTGTTTTTCTTTTAGAAGCCTTAAGTTAAAAAAGATGACTCAGATGAAAATTTGACAAAAATAAAGGCTAGCCAAAAAACCAAGAAAGTCGGACAAAAAGTGACGACAATATTCAAGTTTCGGAAGAAAGTGATTCAGAAGATGACATCCTCAACTTAAAGATTTGGCCGAGAACTTCAATCAACAATTGAGCGTTAATACGTCTAATGAAGCTTCGTTATACCTCATAAATATGGCACTAAAGTAAACATAATACTTTATTTACAAAGTAGCACAATTCTTAAACTAAATTTTTATTTTAGGTCGTTGCGCATATTTTATTGTCAAGCCAAAATTCTTGCGAAAGAAACGATTGATAGTGCATTTCCTATGGGCGAAGCCGAAATTTATTTTCTTCTACGTTTAAGCGAAAGTAGTGACGAGTTGACGACATGGTTTCCGAGATTGGAAGTCATACAATACAGTAATTTTTATTAATATATTTATATTAATAAATTTAATGAGAATCATTTATTTAAAATTTAATCTTTTCTTCTAGATTTCTCGCATATTTCTGTGACCGAATTAGGGTCGAAAAACATTCCGACACTGAACAAACTTGAAATCCAAGACATTTTACTTAAATTTGAATGTAGCCATAAAAATATAAACAACAAAAAATATAACGTTTAATTGGGAAATAAAAACATATAAACCACTACTCTAAAACTCTCTATCCTTCGGTTTTCCTCAAAACTTTACTTTACCATACCATTTTATTTATTGAAAGTAAGTAAAATAAAATTAATTAATTAATAAATAAAATAAAATGCGATAAATAAAGTAATGAGATGTAATTAACAACGCATTTAAAAGTATTTAAACTTAGTTTTAATTGCCAAAATAAAGTAACTCGGAACTACACCACGTATAATTTTATTTATTTAGCTACTCGGCGGATTTTATTCCACTGAAATTCGCTTGCGTCGCGTTGCGCGTAATCTAGTGGGCTATGGGTGAAGCCAATGTAATAACCAATATATCCTCGAATCGAGTACAAAGATCCTCATATCTTGAATGAGACTGTCACATCCAAGCTCAAATCAGTAATTCCGAGGCCACGACGTCGTGCACTGACCCTAGCTGCGTCTTTATTTATTTACTAGCCGTTACCCGCGGCGTCGCTCGCGTGTAATAAGAACTACATCTAAAATGATATAAAGGATGTGTAGATTTTACTGATGACTAATATTTTTGTAGCACCCTAAGAGCGAGGGCACTCGGCGTTGCCCGTCAGCCCGTCGGGACATTTTTATTGCTTTTCACGCAGACATTATTCCATAAAGAAGGGTTTTTAAGTTTTTGGCCGCCATTTAAAAAGATGGCAACAAATCGAATCCAAAATACCATTCAGCCCGTCTATAGGTTAAAGGAAACCATTGTACTAAATATTTGTGAAATCGGTTGAAACGCGCGGACTTCATTGCATAGAGAATATTTTCTTACATTTCTGGGCGCCATTTTAAAAGATGGCGAAAAATCGAACCCGAAAGACCATTCAGCCCGTCTTAAGGTTAAAGCAAACCAGTGTACTAAATATTTGTGAAATCGGTTGAAACGCGCGTACTTAATTGTATAGAGAATATTTTTTACATTTCTGGGCGCCATTTTTTAAGATGGCGGCGGATTGGAAAACTCTTTCTTAGTACGCGCCTACTACTTATTAGCAACGTTCCTGCAAATTTTCAGCCTTCTAGGGCAAGCGGTTTGGGCTGGGCGTTGATTATCAGTCAGTCTGTCAGTCAGTCAGTCAGTCAGGACTTTGATTTATATAGATATAGATTTATTTATTTATTTATTGAGTGAATGATTGCCCACAAAGTCAACAATGTGACGTGTGAATGGGCATCGTACATAGTTACAAATTGTCGATTGAACACTTGGCTGACAAGGAAAAGGCCAAAAGGCTATTCGCAACAACAATCCAAATTGTGGACACTTAGGTGTTAGGCGCTCGCCCAAGTGATTTCTCCGACTCTTTTCGCAAGTATCTCATCCGTCATCTTCATCCGCACCTTTTTATTGTCGGCTATCAAACGTTCTACGTTCCTCTATTCCTACATACGTTTTTCCCATCTTTCTAATAAGACTAACCGCGCATTGATAGGCCCATTATTTTCAAAGTTACGGTGACTTGCCTTTTCTTTGGTAACGGTAATGCTATTTTCTTTTTACGGTATTTTTCGTGTGGGTTCTGCTCGGTCGTGTTTCCGTGATCGATACCTACTCACGACGGTCTTTCGTTTGCGACCATGCGCGAGACTCTGCGAGCATTATTTATGAAGATATTTACTTTTTAAATTTTGCCCTTTTTCCGTCACAGCAGCTAGTTTCCGGATTTTCGTTGCTATGTTTTTATTGTCTGATATCAAACGTTCCACATTCCACTATTCCTACATACCTTTTTCCAATCTTTCTAATGAGACTAACCGCGCATTGATAGGCCCATTATTTTCAAAGTTATGGTGACTTGCCTTTTCTTTGGTAATGGTAATGGTCTTTTCTTTTTGCGGTATTTTGCGTGTGTGGGTTCTGCTCGGCCGTGTTTCCGTGATCGGTACCTACGTAACTCACGACGGTCTTTCCTTTGCGACCATTCGCGAGACTCTACGACCATTATTACGAAGTTACGGCCGTTTTTCAGTCTCAGCCACCGCGGCCATTTAATTCCACAGCCCCCTCGATCGCGCGCATGTCGACTCCAGCTGTCTAACTAGATTTTTTGAGGCGTTTTCTCGCGTGGTGCACCATGTCTGGGCAGCTGTAATAGCGTTTTAAAGCTAATTAAATTCCTTTTTCTAAATTAATATTACTCGTATACGATAGCAGCGTCCTAGCGAACAAACTGTCGACATAAGACGAATCGAGTTAATTTTCTCTAATAGCGTTTTCCTTTGGGTCCTCGCGGAGCATTCCCATGGAGGAATAAAACTAGGAGATCCTATTCTTCAAAACCAGTCTTTAACAAAGCTGGAAACTACTACTACCATTTTTATTGCTCCTTGGGAGTGCTCCACGAGGACCCAAAGGAAAACGCTATAATAAATTAAGAGACATCAACATTGTTTACTTTTAGCCACACGAATTTCAACGTGGGCTGAAATGGGGCGTATGAATGGTTAACATTTTCTAGACATTTTCTTTTATGGCTGGCCCTTAGAAGAGCCGAACGGAGTAAGTAATATGTAATATTCCAACTTAATACACTTAATTTAAGGCGTTAATTTTGACTTATAACCATAATTAAAAACTTGCCTCGTTACGCCTCGGTCTCAAAGCAGACGACACTAGCCGTGTAGAGAGAAAGACGCCGTAACCAGGCAACGGAATCAGAGCGCACGCGCTGATTAGCGTCCAATCATTTTTGTGGGAGCCAAATTTGAAATGCGGTTCTTTAAACCTGAACACAGAGGGCAATTGAACGCAGATTTTATGTAAATTATGGCGATTAAAGACACATTTCACTCTAGTTAACGCCATTTATTGAAAAAATACAAATAATTTAAGAAAGAAACTTAGTTTTCCTTTCAATTTGTACACTCTAAGCTCGGAATGATGAAACCCTGTCCTGACAAGAACTCCAACTTCATTCGTAATTTAAATTAAGATTAATTAATCCCATTTGATACTACGTTAGACTGCGTTAATATAACGAAAAGCGACACCAACCTTTGTCGCTTATTTCGGTTTGTTCAAAACTATTCAAGCAAATCCCGATAGCGCCTCACACAGTATCTTGGTCTCTTTTCGCGCCTTTTAAGTAATCTATTCTTCTCTAATTGCCGTTTGGTAATTAACAGCTTCCAAAGAGGTTAAAGGTTAAATTTCAAGACAATCAGAGTAGTGCTTGACAAGAAATTGACGTAAACGCACGGAGAGTTCAAATTTCCAGCGCTAAACAAATTTATTTGCTCAGGAACCCAAACTTGAAAATTAACTTAAAAAATTACTTACCTTGGAGCGATTGAATTGAAACTTTTTCCCATAAAGCTAATCGTATGGCTGCTTTCAAAGATACGGACACTCGTTGGTTCATGATATATTAGACAAACGACACAAAATTTTGATACTATTAAAAATGATCGGCTTACAAGCGGAATAGTTTCACGAAAAAAATACCATTTTATAAACGTCCCGGTTCGCTTCGTCCTTCAAATTTTCGTCTCATTCCAGCCATTATTCAAAATAATACTGAAAATCTGCCAAATTCATCAAACGTTACCGCAGAATGGAAATCTCAACTAGAGGCAAAAATTAATATTGAACACTAATTTAATGGTACTAAGGCCAGTTAAACTCTACCCGACGCCCAATTAACTCCATTCGAGGTTCTTGATTGTAGTAATGAAAGTTAAATTAATTAAAATCATCAACCATTAAAACCAAAGTTATACAAAACTGTAATAGTGTAAATGTAAGGTAACTTTGAAAGGCAACCAGCGGAATCAATCCCAGCGTAACCAAGCAGCGTCCGAGCGAACAAACTGTCGACTTAAGACGAATCGAGTTAATTTTCTCGAATAAATTAAGAGATATTGACATTGTTTACTTTTAGCCACTCTTATTTCAACGCAGGCTCAGGCTGAAATGAAGCGAGTGAGTGTTTAACCTTTTCTAGACCTTTACTTTTAAGGGTGGCCGTTAGAAGAGCCTAACGGAGTAAGTAATATGTAATATTTTAACTTAATACACTTAATTTAAGGCGTTAATTATGATTTAGAACCCATAAGTAAGAAACTGCCTCGGCCTTAAAGTAGACGACGCTTGGCCCTGGAGAGATATGGACGCCGTACATAGCAACGGGATCAGAGCGCACGCGCTGATTAGCGTCCAATCATTTTCGTGGGAGCCAAATTTGAAATGCGGTTCTTTAAACCTTAACACAGAGGGCAATTGAACGCAGATTTTATGTAAATTAAAACGATTAAAGACACATTTCATTCTAGTTTACGCCATTTATTGATAAAATACAAATAATTTATGGAAGAAACTTAACTTTCCTTTCAATTTGTACACTGTAAGCTCGGAATGAAGAAACCTTAATTTAATTTAAAATTAATTAATTATTAATCCCATTTGATACTACGTTAGGCTGCGTTAATACAACGAAAAGCGACAACAACCTTTTTCTCTTATTTCGGTTTGTTCAAAACTATTCAAGCAAATCCGAATAGCACTTCCCACAATATCTTGGTCTTTTTGGCGCCTTTTAAAGGGATAGAATCAATGTTTTCCGACTAGTACAAGATGAGGGCAGTTTTAGGTAAAAAAATGTGCCTTAAATTATGTGTGCTAAAAAAATCGAATTAAAACGTTTAAAATTAACAAAAGTACGTTAGATATTTTGAAATTCAAACTAGCCGCGAAATACCGCCCAACTTGTTTTTCACACAGTGACGTTGCTAATGTCTCTTAATTCATTGGTTGTTTGGAAATAGGAGAATGTAGGGAGCTCTAGACCGTGTATAGTAGCTTTTCACCTTCACTGGCGAAGCGGCGCATTATTGAGAAGACCCTTGCGCTATTTTGGCAAAGGCTTAGCTTCCTTGTATAATAATGGTATGACTTTATTTTAGCCTAATGGCCCTAATCTAGGCTTTAACATATTTTTAATTGTAATTAAACATAGTAAAACTATTACTTTGAACACCAAAATTACAGTGAAACTATTTACCTTCCTTTATAACTATCAAAGCATCCGTATCGAAATGAGTTATATTATTTTGGCGAAAATGCTGAATAGTATGAAAACTACTTTTAGAAGTAAATCTACCATATTCCCGTGTGAGAGGAGGCAGGAGGGTGGTGGGGGTAATTTAGTTTTTTCGCTCGTGTTTTTGCAAACGACTGTAGAGGGAGCGGTAATCGGAGCGGCACCGAAAACTAATACTTTTAAACATTAATAAAAACAAGTTAAGTTATTAAAACTATCAATATCTATATAGTTTTGAAAACGTAATTTTAGGTTCTATCTGATTTAAAAAAATGAAAGCTTTTCATAAGAAGTCAAAAGATTGATTCTATCCCTTTAAGTAATCGATTCTTCTCTAATTGCCGTTCAGTCCAAAGTGGTTAAAGGTTAAGTTTCAAGACAATTAGAGGAGAGCTTCGGCCACGATGCCACTCCAACGCCTAGCTTCGGCCACAATGCCACTCCGTCGCTTGCTTCGGCCACAATTTCACTCCGTCGTCTAGCTTCAGCCACAATGCCTCTCCAACGACTAGCTTCGGCCACAATGGCACTCCGTCGCCTAGCTTCGGCCACAATGCCACTCCGTCGCCTATCTACGGCCACAATGCCACTCCGTCGCCCATCTTCGGCAACAATGGCACTTCGTCGCCTATCTTCGGCAACAATGGCACTCCGTCGCCTAGCTTCGGCCACAATGCCACTCCGTCGCCTAGCTTCGGCCACAGTTTCACTCCGTCGTCTAGCTTCAGCCACAATGCCTCTCCAACGACTAGCTTCGGCCACAATGGCACTCCGTCGCCTATCTTCGGCAACAATGGCACTCCGTCGCCTATCTACGGCCACAATGCCACTCCGTCGCCTATCTTTGGCAACAATGGCACTCCGTCGCCTAGCTTTGGCCACAATGCCACTCCGTCGCCTGGCGTCGGCCACAATGCCCCTCCGTCGCCTAGCTTCGACCACAATGCCACTCCGTCGCCTAGCTTCGACCACAATGCCACTCCGTCGCCTAGCTTCGACCACAATGCCACTCCGTCGCCTAGCTTCGACCACAATGCCACTCCGTCGCCTAGCTTCGGCCACAATTTCACCCCGTCGTCTAGATTCAGCCACAATGCCTCTCCAACGACTAGCTTCGGCCACAACTAGCTTCGGCCACAATGCCACTCCGTCGCCTAGCTTCGGCCACAATGCCACTCCGTCGCCTAGCTTTGGCAACAATGGCACTCCGTCGCCTAGCTTCGGCCACAATGCCACTCCGTCGCCTATCTTCGGCAACAATGGCACTCCGTCGCCTATCTTCGGCAACAATGGCACTCCGTCGCCTATCTTCGGCAAAAATGCCACTGCGTCGCCTATCTACGGCCAAAATACCACTC
This sequence comes from Phalangium opilio, assembly GCF_054372755.1. NCBI lineage: Eukaryota > Metazoa > Arthropoda > Arachnida > Opiliones > Phalangiidae > Phalangium > Phalangium opilio. Next base: position 4,386,086 of record NW_028324185.1, read on the forward strand.
CGTCGCCTAGCTTCGGCCACAATGCCACTCCGTCGCCTAGCTTCGGCCACAATGCCACTCCGTCGCCTAGCTTCGGCCACAATGCCACTCCGTCACTTATCTACGGCAACAATGGCACTCCGTCGCCTATCTTAGGCAACACTGGCACTCCGTCGCCTAGTTTCGGCCACAATGCCACTCCGACGCCTATCTTTGGCAAAAATGGCACTGCGTCGCTTATCAACGGCCACAATACCACTCCGTCGCCTATATTCGGCAACAATGGCACTCCGTCGCCTAGCTTCGGCCACAATGCCACTCTGCTGCGTGGCGTCGGCCGCAATGCCCCTCCGTCGCCTAGTTTCGGCCACAATGCCACTCCGTCGCCTAGCTTCGGCCACAATGCCAATCCGTTGCCTATCTACGGCCACAATGCCACTGCGTCGCCTATCTTCGACAACAATGGCACTCCGTCGCCTAGCTTCGGCCACAATGCCACTCCGTCGCCTATCTACAGCCACAATGCCACTCCGTCGCCTATCTTCGGCAACAATTGCACTCCGTCGCCTAGCTTAGGAAGCAACATCAGTCCTGGCTTAGGGTGCAATGTGACTCCATCGGCTAGCTTGGGTAACAATATCAGGTCATCGGTAGCACTGGGCAACAGTTTCACTCCATCGATGCCTCTACATCGGTGTGTTGCGGTAGCAGTTCAAATCCATCGATAAGTTTTAATAACAATGTATCTTCGTCAGCTAAGGACAGCCATCATTTTCCATCATCTTGTTTCGATAATAATGTGACGACGCCATTGGCTTTGAACCAAAAAACATTGGCAACGCCGTCAACAGCACAAAGAAACCATCTAGAAACTCCCTCATTGGGAAGGAATATGCCATTAACTTTATCTGCTAATGCAAACCATTCAAGAGAAAACACCAGAAATGAAAGTTCTCCAATTATCCCATTTAGAACAAGTAATTCAGTGGAAACATCATATAACAAAACCAGAGATACATAACAATGGCAACGAAACAGTTTTTCACAATGCACACAAGTTGCCGAGTACGTCGCCTCCGAGAGTGAAATTTCTAACTATTCTTCAAATTGTAAGAAATTAAATACAAAACGTCTTCAATACTGTGTTATATTTTTCAATTAATATTTCATAGATGTTATAAGTGAAGATATAAATCCGTCGAAAACATTCTTAAATTTGGATTCTTCGAGGAACGTTCATACAACAATACAAAAACTGAGAGACGAGTTAAAACAAAGGGAAGATCAAATAGCCATATTGAAAGCTGCTTCAAAAGAGATAACTGAAGAATTCAATTGTAGAAATATAAAAACGCACCTTTTTTCTACACTTTATATTATACTTTAAAGGAGACAAGACTCAAATTATAAAGAATTTGAAGGAAGAGTTGGAAAACTTGAAGAGCTCTAAAGAGTGCCACCGTTGTCATAACCTTAACAAATGTATGTATTTGGGCAGCAATCATTGGTCCATCCAAGTATATTTAAATCTCTATTATAAATATAAATACAGCCAAGAAACATCATGAAAGTCTTGTGAGAGTCTTGTGAACTCTATAAAAGTTGCAAGTGGAGATACTGAGGTAAGAGTGCCCTTCCAGAGTTTATGCTATTGTAAAACTAAGAACTATTGATTATGCGATGGGAAATGCTAAAATATTTTAGGAATAAATTTTTTAACTTATTTTATTTAGAATGAAATTTCGCCTTCAAACAGTGTAACGGCTGTTCAATCACCGGAACAAGAGAAAGTTTGGTTATTATTAATCGTCGTACTGTGCGGTCGCATTGAATTCTGCTCCGTGTTTGTGTGCTTGCCGAGGCCCGTAGTTCTCAAAATGAAGGTTTCGTATCTGCCTGGTCTCGTAGGTATAGTTTACTCTTTATTATTTCTGACTTTTACTTCGAGACTATTTGCGTTCGGGTGCTATGTCGATTTTTGTGCTTCAAATGTATCTGATTATTCGTATATCGAATTTGCGAGACAATCCTCGTCTTACTCGTTCGATGTGTTTTCACCGTCTAAACAGTTTGCTTTTATTAAGCATAAACCTAACGCTAGATTGCCTAAGTCGCGTAATTTTAGCCTTTGGTGTGTTTGCACCGTAATTCTTCTCGCCGGTGATATAAATTTAAATCCTGGTCCAGCCAGAAAAATTCCGTGTAAGATTTGCTTAAAAGTCGCCCGTCGTAGCAAAAAAGTATTCGTTGTCATGAGTGTGAAATCGATTTTCACTCAGATTGTGTCTATTCTAACAATTTAAAAAAATTCAAATTATCGTGCGATTCAAAATTTATTTGTTTTGACTGCGGGATGCCGAAAATCGACGATTCGTTTTTTGTTAATTCATGTATGTCTCTCGAGGAAAATTCTCTTTATGGGATAAAAATTCCTAAGATGCAGGGTGTCAAAAAAACTAAAATTAAGCGACGAAAAAAACTGGAATCCATATCCTTCTATTTGTCTAACGTTCGTAGTATTAGACAAAAATTGCGTGATCTCGACGTTGTAGCTCGCAATATGAATCCGGATATTTATTTGTTAACTGAAACTTGGCTTGGTCCTGATATTTGCGATACTGAACTCTTCGAAAGTAATTACATTGTGTTTCGACGTGATCGTGCTACTAGGGGCGGTGGTGTCTTGCTAGCCATAAACCAAAGTTTATCTCCGGTTTTGCTGGATATTGACCCTGCTGTTCGTGTCTCTCCTGGTGGCATTGAAATTGAAGCTGTGTTTGCTTCTGCTAAGACGGATGATAGGTCAATCTTGATTGGTTGTCTTTATGTCCCTCCGCCGTGTATCCATGATTATGTAATAGGTGTTTGTGCCTTACTTAATAGTATCATTGATGAGATTAACAAACATAATATTTTCATCTTAATGGGAGACTTTAATATGGCTAGTCTTGGTCTTCCGAAACCAACCCCCGATTGCCTCTCATCACTTGACATGTTCGAATGTGTCTCAAATCTTGGTTTGCATCAAGTTGTCTCTGACAAGACGAGGAATAATAATACTCTTGACCTTGTGTATATTAATCAGAAAAGATTTATTAAGAATGTAGTCTCTGTGGATAATTTACCTGGTTGTGATCATAATGCTGTGACTGGTGAATTAATTTGTACAGTATCTCAGAATAAGGTGGTGCAGCGTTCAAGTTTTGATTTTCGCAATGCTGATATTGTCTCGCTAAATGGACTTATAAGTCACGCTCCTTGGGACATGGTTTTTAATTTAGAAAATGACATTGACGAGGCCTGGGACAATTGGTTATCAATGTTTTCTGCTTGTCTTGATGATAGTATTCCTAAGATTACTTCTCGCCCTAAGCGAAAATCAAATCCTTGGATAACGGGTCAGATAATTCATTTAGCCAATGTGAAAAAAACACTATTTAAAAAACTCAAATCCAATTTCACCGAGTTTAATAGAGCTAGATTCAGGCGTCTGACAAATAAGATCAAGGAATTATCCCGTACTTCTTATGCGAATCATGTTAGGCAACTCTCTAATAATTTACGCTCTGAGCCTAAAAAATTTTGGAAATTTGTGGCCCTCAAATCGAAACTCCCAATTCCAAACTTTATGAAGAACAATGGGGATAGAATTACTGATTGTGCTATCATTGCTACTAAATTCAATGAGTACTTTTGTTCTTGTTTCTGTAAATCTGGCCCAATTCCTAACCCAGCTGACACTTCGTATGATCTTCCGCTACCAGTCGACGATGAGCTAAACTTATTGTTTACTCCATCTTTGGTTATCACTGCTATCAATAACCTGAAATGTAACTCTTCCCCTGGTCCAGATGGGATAACCCCAAAAATGTTACAGCTTTGTCGTGATAGTGTGTCGTATCCTCTGTCTGACTTTTTAAATTACTCGTTGAAAGTAGGCAGACTTCCGGCTGCGTGGAAAAGGGTTAATGTTGTCCCTCTATATAAGGGTAATTCCTTAGACAGATCTGATATGGCGTCCTACCGTCCTATATCCTTATCCTCTGTTTTCTGTAAAATTATGGAATCAATTGTATCTGATTTCATTAATTCTAAATGTATTAAGCCTGGCGTGCTCCCTGAAAAGCAGTTTGGTTTTAGAAAGGGTTTCAGTTGCGTAACGCAGTTAGTCCAGGCTTTCCATTCATGGGCTTCTTTGTTGGACTTACGTGTACCATCTGATGTACATGTCATAATTTTTGACTGGAAAAAAGCCTTTGACTCTGTTCCTCATGATCGCCTCATTTTTAAGCTTTATGGTGTGGGTATTCGCTGTCCTATCCTAGCTTGGGTTGCTGATTTCTTAAGGAATCGTGAACAGAGAGTTGTCTTTCAAGGTGAGTTTTCGAGTTATCAACCTGTTACTTCTGGCGTACCCCAGGGATCAATATTGGGTCCTTTACTGTTTATTCTGTACGCCCATGATCTTCACCTTGGTATTTCCCCTGATACTAACCTTTGGCAATACGCTGATGATTCCTTTCTCTCTCGAGCTGTGCGCTCTATGTCGGACACTGTGTTACTTCAGAGAGATATAAATATAATCGTTGACTGGGGAATTAGAAATCTCTTGTCTCTAAATGTATCGAAATGTTCATATATCATTTTAACTAGACGTCGCAATGTATTTAATGTTGATTATTGTGTATCTAATCAAATCTTGCCTCGGGTCTTTAAATGTAAGTTACTTGGGATTTTTATTTCAAGTGATTTAAAATGGGCTGACCATGTCTCATATATTACCTCTAAAGCCAGGCGCTTGACTGGTTTAATTAATAGAACTTTTGGTCGTTCAAAAGCAGCTATTATAGCGTTTAAGGCTCTGGTAATTCCTGTTTTGGAATATGGGTCTGTGGTATGGTCTCCTCATTTACGAAAGGATATTGACAGTGTTGAACGGGTTTTGAGACATTTTACTTCTTATCAATTGAACCAATCATGGTTTAATAATGTGCAAAATTGCAATGGAGTACAATATGGTGATCGTTTAAAGACACTGAATTTTTTACCTATGTATGCACTAAGACAGTTTTCTAGTCTCGTCTTTTTATACCGGGTAATCTACTGTCATTATACCTTTCCTTTACTAGATTATGTCATTATTAATGAAAGGCATGAAATTTTGACATTTGCCATTGGTAAAGCTAGATGTGATGCACTTTTTCATTCATTTTTTTTTCGTGTCGTTAGGGATTGGAATTCTCTCCCAATTGACATAAGGTGTAGTAATACGCTAGCCTGTTTTAAATTTAAATTGTATCAAAAATTTTTAGATGACGATTGTATATTATAATTATTTTTATTCCTCTTCGATTTCATCTATATAACTATGATTTTATATGACTATTGGTTTTTATAATTTTCTTTGTTTTAATTTAATTTGTGTATTTTTTTTTGTATTTGTCTGGGTCAACAAGCTCTGTACTGGGAGTTACTCCTTTTCTTGTTGGCCTCCAATTTATATATTGGGAAATAAAAATTATTATTATTATTATTATTAAAGTGGTAATAATATATTGATTTTTATAATTTACATGTGAAAAACTAAGCCCTACCACCATTAATCCTACAAAAAATGTTTCATTCCCTACTTGCCATACCAAAATTACTTATTTATGACTTTTTTGGAAATTTCAGAAGAAATAAACATGAACACGATGCAAATATTAATTCTAAATAAAGCGAATGTTATTCAGAATGTGAATAATTAATTTTCTCTAATGAATTTAATTAAAATTCGCTGTTTTGAAACTTAATTGTTTTATTGATTATATTCGCTGGACGCTAAGGAAAAAGGGGACAATTTAGATCTGGACTAGCACTGTAAGTGGGCTGCATTAGGCTGGACTGAAATAGCGGTGAAAAGTAGGTAATAAAGGAGAGAACTATCCCATCTTATACATGACTCCCTATGAGGAGTTGTGAATTCTACGGGGGAGTACACTCATGAGAAAGGACGTAAATCGAATTTCTTGCCGTAAAAGAGAGACTATATTCGGCGAGCGGTTTTGAAGATGTTTCGGGGATTGATAAGATAAAATTTAGACGGTGAATCGTGTTGAGTTTGTACCGGTTAATTAGAACGGAGAGTAAGCTGTCCCATCTTACACATGACTCCATGCGACGTATTCTGAAATCTACGGTGGGGGATATACTCATGAAAAAGGACGTAAAATAATTTCTTGCCGTAGAAAACCGGTTAATTAGAGCGGAGTGTAACCCATCCCATAGGAATTTGCTGACAAATAGCTTTAATGAGTATACGTGTCGGTAAAGGAGGTAAAATAATTTCTTACCGTAAAGTGAGACTAAATTCGACTAGCGGTTTTGAAGATGTTTTCGGTAAACGATATTTAATGAAATAACAAATAGTAGTTACTATATAAGGCAACGCCTGAGCCAACGAAGTCTTATTCTAATATCCGAAGTCAAACCAAAAACGTAAGCGCTAAATATTTAATCGTCAAGATTTTTAAAATGTGATTTTTGTACTTAAATTCGTCTAAATTAATATATAGGAATTAGGAATGACGTGCATCGTAGAGGCTGCTTTTCTCAGAGCGAACAGTAAATTTATTTTGATAGAAATATGTTACTATGTTGTAGACACGGGAGAGAACGAGATTTTCACTCTTGAACCACCACACCCTTGGGAGCAACTATCATATGCTGATAAGCGGTTATGCTCTTGGATCTCTAGCAATATCTGCCAATTGAAGTGAGGTGACGGGGAGTTGGAATACTCGAATCTAAACGATGTCGCTGTGATGATATCAGGGAAGGGAAAAACGTTCTACACTAAAGCTAGGGTTGCAGAAAGCAAATTTTTTAACGGATTTTTTGGGTGTTCAGGTGATAAATCTTGAAGACTTAGGATGTCCCAAATTAACACACTCAATCTCTGTGACTTGTAAATATCATACTGACAAAGCTGACTGCGCACTTTTTAAGGCATACAAACTCTCTCTCTTTGTGAAAAATGGTTTTCAAGTGGTTTTAAATAAAAAGAATAAAAATAAAATTAATCCGCATTCTCGAGTGAATTATTAACTTTCCCTACTATATAAACCGCAGTTTCTTTTTGAATATTATTACCAACTAAGAAGTTCAGAGAACAACAACAATCAGAAATCAAGATGTCCACACCAAAACCAACTGTATGCGGATTGAAGTATACGGCAGTCATTGGCCCAATATTTGATCGATCGGGGTTGGAAATGACATTCAAGTATTTGCGGTTCCGAGTTAGGAAGAACCACAGTTGGCAGACTGGGTTCTTCGAAGATGAGGAAAATGGTAGTATAACCGTCCACTTACCCTACCACCCGAACATCGTCAATTGTAAAAACGGACTAGGTTTCGCAGGTGACTACATCACGGTATGTATTTAGTTTTTTTTCCTACTCTATTAGCATATTTTACAAAACTATCTATACAGATCGAAAAGCTGGTGTTTAACGTTGAGGGGGATTTAGACGATGATGTTCAGGCGCTAGAGGAGGCCTTCACCCACCCAGCCGGATTTCCATCTGTTCCATCAACATCCACGTCAGCAATTATTGATACTACCACCACTCCAGCGATTCATACCACCACTCCAGCGATCCAGGATTCATCATAGTCTAAGAAAGCTGGCAGGGTGGTTAAATCCAAACCAACTCGTACAGTAGCCGCTAAAAACACCCCACCAAGAAGAAGCCGGTAGTTGAAACACCTGAGCTCAATAATATCATTGAGCAGGAGTTGAAGTGTCTGGCAAAACTCAAACCCGCTGACGGTACTTCCAGCAGTGAGGAACTAATGGACTTAGACTCGGATTAAAAAATAATAATAAATTAAATAAAAATATATCTTTGAAATAAATTTGAGAAAACAGAATTTGTGGTTTATTTATATCAATAAGTAGGTACTTAAAATTAATATATTTAAGTGATTTTCTTAGGGGTGGGGTAAAGTCTAAAACATAAAAATACTCTTATTTTTAACACAGGGAATTCATTGGGAGTTATGATACTGATAATTCACCATGTTTCCGTGTAACATATGTTTAAAACAGTTATCACGACAATTTAATTTGAATCGACATATTCAAGAGCAGCATAAGAATGTAAAATATAGCTGTGTCACTTGCGGGATTTCCTTTGCTCGAAAGGATAGATAAAGGAGACATTCCAAACAACACCCCATTAAAAAAACTCTCTAATATCACGCAATCTCAAAATGTTCTACCGGATGATTTTACGGAATTTACCGTGTTAGGAGACGCGATTCTTAGCGCCAAATACACCCTCTCACAGATGTCGACTTATTTATGAGCTCTATCGCACCACGTTTAGTGAAATACTTGGAAAACCATTTGAGATTGAAAAGGCTATCAAATGGTATATTAGTAGTATAGGGCTACATTTCGTACTACGGTAGAGGTATAAAGTAGGTGCGTGGGAACTGGGTCATGGGAACTGGGTCATGGGAACTGGGTCAAGGGAACTGGGTCATGGGAACTGGAGCGTGGGAACTGGAGCACGCCGCCGCCGCCGCGGTGAATCTTCGCGAGTTCCCCGCGAGTTCCTTCCCCCCTCACCCCCGCGGGGTTTACCGCGCGTGCCGCGAGTTCCTTCCCCCATTTTAACTCCGCGTGCGGCTCTAGTTTCGTACTATTCAATTCCAGGAAAAATTCTATTGTTAAATTTTTACTATTTACTGAGATTTTATACTGAGACTATCCCTTCAGTTTTTTATCCTGAGACTGTCCTTTTAAAGAATTAAGAGGTGTTTTCCCTCGGTAACATCAAACCTTAACCTTTCTGTTTTCATACCTTGCGTGTGACTAATCAGTAATAGGGATTATTTATTCAACAACACGAACTGGCTATAATACGTTTTATTCAATGCCTTCAAATATATATCAGTTTAGTTTTTAAATCATTTACATCGTTTACAATGTAGTTGTAAAGAAATGGTTCATCAATAGGTAGATTAGTACCAAAATCTTTGCGAAACTTTTCAATGACATTATCGTAGTTAATTACTTTTAAAGCTTTCACTAGGTTTTTTTCGACCCTTTCGTTCCAGTCAGTTTCTTCGGACTCGCACATAATATCGTGGGCTATTTTGTTTTGGCAAGAGGTATTGTCGCAGCATTGGGTCATCTCCAATAAGATTTCCGTTACGTTTTTCAGAATCGCTTCTCTCATAGTTTCAACGGCTCTTGTTTTTTCGTGTAGCTCTAAGTCTATGAGGGCTTTAATTTTCTTCAAATAATCCCAACTAGATTGGTTAAAGGAAATGCCCCCGCTTGTAGCGTACAAAATGTTGTATTTTTCTCGACATCCTCTCGTGTATTTTCTAATGTCAAATATATGACCTTTCCGGTTTACGAAGCATTCTAGCTTTAAATTGGTAGTAGTTGGATGTAGCCAGACGGAAAACCTCGGCGAATTTCCTTTGAAGAAAGCGTCGATTTCGTTGGAAAACTCCCAAATATTAGACCAAACGTGTTTCTTTAATGATATTTGTACACGAGTGTCGGTACGTCTAAAATATACCTTTGGGGTCGTGACATTACCAACCCAAACTTCTACTTTCTCCGAAATATTGTGAACTTGGTTCATTTTAAAGCGGTTAAGAAATGACGAATTCGACGTTGAGTTCCTACCTAATATAGTTTTTCCTCAAAGTTCAGGTGATCTCCAAAAAAGAGTAATACGAATGACGTCATATCTAATTCAACCAATCAATGCGCCTATATTATAACTGTTCGACGAATGACGTCTATTATAACAGTTCGACGAATGACGTCATATTTGCCTTAAGTTTTACTCTAATGATACAAACGTTTTTATTGTTACATTGGGACTATTTGTTACAAACTTCTATTGTTAAAGTTAGATTATTTTTTTTATAAGCATTTTCTAATGGCATAGAATTAAGGCGATATTTACAAAGTCACGTCCTGTTCTTATGGAATATTTACAAGTCAGCTATATAAAATATAAATGGAAAGACCTTTGTTTGTATTAAGAAGTGCTAAGCTTATTGGCTGACTTAACCATCTGGGTAGAAGGTTTAAAAAACTAACCAATTACAAATTATGTACTAGAACGTTTATAGCACGTGATTTTACTGTTACAAGCACTTCTTGGAATCGGATGTTTCTTAGAAATCAGCTAAAGACGGTCATTTAGAGGTCTTACAAGTTATCTAAAATTTCAATAGAAAAATGGTCAAAATTTTTTAAAAAAGGCTTTTTGTTTTCAACTTGGTTTAAAGTTTTTGATGAAAATGATTTTAAGTACGAGTGCAAAATATAATTTGTGTGGATATAGTGGTTTCAAGCGTGTAATTTTCGAGTAAAAAACCACGTTTGTTTTTGTGATCATCAACTTAAATAAGGAATACATATATTCACATTGAAAGGTAACATTTTTTGCTATATTTAAATTAGTTTTGGGGTGCCTAGTGTTTGAAATGTGCACTTTAATAAATTTCAAGAAAAATATTCTAAAAGTGAACTATCGTTATGAGTTATAAACGTGCCAGGGTGTTAGCCACTAAAATAAAATCAATATACATGACAAAAATGGGTAATGAACGAAAAATAAACGAACTCCTCCTCCTCTTCATTTAAATTAGCAATCTATTTAGTTTTCTTAAACGGCAGAAAATCCAACCCTTTTCTTATGAAACAAAAGTCATACCATCCTGTTAACTGGAAATGGTAGCTGTAAAACCCTTTCGCTAGGAATGCGAGATGTAAAACCCTTTTCTCTAGAAATGAAAACAATGTAGCTGACTGAGAATTTAAGTTTATTATACTACAATCTACAATACTTATTATTCATTTCCGTAAAAAAAATTAATGTAAAAAAGATACACGAGCCACTTTAGTATGAGTTACCTCTTCTTGGTCTCTAAATGTAAACGATCTACGATTGCTAATAGTATGCCAGCCGGTATTATGCGAACAAAATTCCTCACTATACATATTAAATACAGGTTTTTTTATGCAATTAATACAGAAACTTTTCTGAACGTCCCAAATTACTTATACCATCATGTCGTCTCGATGCACTACTGTATGAGTTTTTACCGCTAGATATTTCATATTTGGTTCGTCCATATCGCTAAAAAAGACAAAACAGTCTCTGCAAACTCTACGTTGGCATTTCCTTTCACCTTTTCTCCATGTTTTTAAAAAATAGTCATATTCTATGTGGTGGTACCCATCCAATAAAAAGAAAGGGATGGTAACTCTATTCCTTTTCGTAGCTTGAAATTGAGCAAAAGTCAAGCGATTATCCACTTCGAATTCAATTTCTGATTCTGTGATCCAAAGCCAATTTGGTATTTCTTCAGGATATAGATGTTCTTGGCCCAGGTTCCCTCGCTCACTAATAGCCGCTTTCCAAAATACCCGTTCAGATACTCCCCAAAGTTGGCGTGGAACTGTTTTCTTAATATCATTAAAGGTTTGCTCCGTATTAGCTAAAACGAATTCCATTGTTACTACTAACGCTCTAACGGCCATGGATCTCAAAGACATGGGTGACCGAGATTCCATATTGATTTTAAATATATGAAGAGATGCTTAAAAGTTAATAACTGAATGTTGTATGTGCCCTTAAGTTTTAAATTTCCCCTTAAATACCTACTGTTAATTAGATAAAAATATTTGCCAAAAGTAACATTAGGTCGATTGAAAGGTTAATTACCGATAACTGGAATCGAACCAGGATCTTTCGAATTCCATATCTAGCAGCCAATACGCTACCAATCGACCTAATGTTACCTGTGATCTTTGAGTGTGAAACTATAGGTCTATTTTTCCAATAACTACTATCTATACAATGTATGACGGAGGTGATATTAGATTTTTTGGCAACGGTAGTTTAAGTATAGTAAAGCATATATAAGGCTCATTAGACTTCAAAGTTAATTGTTGCGTTGAGTCATAATTCCAAGAAAAATCCTTCTATGCCAGAACTGCGAATTAACTAAAACGTCATTGTTTCTAAGACTTGAGTTCCAAGAAATTTTTATTTTATTTAAAGGTATGGTTGTTAAGTTTTATTTCTCTATTCGTTTAAGTATGTCGCGCCAATTTTCCCCTGCTTTCACGTGCAAAAGCGGTAGGCATGATAAACTACATAAATTACCTTTTACACTCCCTTTTAAAAGTCTGATCAATATAAATACCGCAGCCAACCGCCCCGCAAACTACAAAATATCCTCATTGCTTTCGCTTAATCTCCCTGCTAAAATTAATAATTTCTTCAAAATGGTAAGTAATATATATAAATATATATTTTTGGTACTTTTTCTTACTACCCCATAGTTTTATATTATCTAGGCTCAAAGCAGCAACCCTTGGGAGACTCTTCAACTACAGTTTAGTCAATCCGAACAAATAGAAGTTGAACTATGCAAGTTTAATAATAAATTATACGTAGACATAAGAAAGTACGCTCTACCCAGAATACCCCTTAAATCGGGGGTATGCATACCCATTGAAATAGTAGACGACTTAGTTTAGGTTTTGAAGTTAGCATCTCTGAATAAGTTACCGCAAAGTTCCTGTTTGCCTGGGATGTTGGAAATCGAGAAAATAAAAGAAAAGGGTTTTCTGATAACGAAATATAGGGGCCAAGCGCGCGAGACGCAACTGGATTTGAAGGCCGTTGATATACCGGAAGTAGTGAAACTAATATCGTGCATTTTAAAGAAGGTTACGTTGAAGCAGTAAAATGTCTTATGGTGAACCACTAGACCTTTCTATTTTTAGAGCAGAAAACTTTTAGGAATTGTAGCCAGATCTAGGAAATTTAACTGTTCATCCTACGAATACAAAATTATCTTTAAAAACCTTGATAAAATATGTGTGACGGAACTATATGAAAAATTGAAACTCATATTTCAATCAATCATTGAGACTATTATCAACGCGGGTAGAGACTACAACAGAGTCAGGTTTTGTGTTAGAAGTGATCAGCTGGAAAATTCCATAAATTTAAGATTTATGGCGTTGAACGAACTGACAGTTGATAGGCTTTTTGCTGCTATAAGCCAAGTTAGTCAATCAAATCGTAATTTCATTTTAGACGGTGATATTAGAATTGATGCAATTTTTCTAAAAACTGATATTCCAATATCGGGTAGAAAATCAGTCAAAAATAGATCGGTGTTATCACTAGAACATTACATGAAAAACGGGAGGACTTTTTTACCAATTTTAAACGATGACGATCTTTGCGTAGCTCGAAGCATAGTGTGCGGAAAAATGGTTGCGGACTTAACCAATTTAAAACAACAAAAACAAGATAGATCTGGTTTCGACTATAACCGATACCGTAGAATACAGGCACCTGACAGACCACTACAGAGGAAAGAGGCCCTAAAACTTCACCATGAAGCTAACTTACCGGTAGGACCCGTTATTATAGAACAGATTTCGGCTTTTCAAAAAATCTTAGAACCGAATACCAAATTATAGTGTTTAGCGCTGAAAATAATTTTAAGAAAATTTATGAAGGTGAAATTTACGCTGAAAAAAAATTTTCCTTCTGCTTGTAGATACACATATGCATGTTATTAAAGGTTTAGCAGTCATATTCGGATGTAAATCTTATTGTAACAAATGCTTAGTAACATTTAGTAATGTATTCAGGGCCTCTAATCATAAATGTTATAATGAACCCACAAAATGTTGGCGATGTTACTCTGAGACATTCCACGAGAGCCCATCCTTGGACGTCGTGAAATGTCCAGATTGTAATAGGTGTTTTAAAGGTCCCGAACGCTTCCAAATACATAGAACTAATAAAATTTGTGAAAAAGTAAAAAGATGCAAAATTTGCTGCGAGGAAATAGAAAAAAATCACAAATGTAGTAAAGTATGCCCAAAAAGTAAAATTGAACACCCGCCTAGGCTTTGTTATGTCCAACCCCTTACTAAAAAGTATAAGGAAACAACTTATTGTTATTTCGATACCGAATGTATAGTAGATAATTCCCTTCATACTCCAATACTTCTAGTTTCTGCTATGCAAATAGAGGAAAATGTTTACGATTATAACATTTTTAGAGGACTAGGTTGCGTAGGCAAATTTATGAAATACCTAACCGAAGTAGATGAAACAATTGTTTTTACTAGAGACAACAAAAGACGTAGAGTAACCAAACCTAGGTTTGAAAATGTTACTATTGTTGCTCATAACATGAGAGCCTATGACGGGTTTTTCATTTTACAATGGTTAATCCATAATTATGGAAAAATAGAAATTATATTCGATGGAGCAAAACTGCTAGCAATGTTTGTTAAAAACCAAAATTTAAACTATCGAAATACAACAGGATAAAATTCTATTACTGGGTCGTATGAACAATAAATGGCGAGACTAAAACTTATAGGCCAGGACAGATAGGCCAAAAAAGGGCTTGACCTAGAACATTTGAACATAAAGATGAAAATTGGTACATGTGTTGTTTTTGCCCCAACAAAAAATATACTAAAAGTCCCCTGCTGTAGAGCGTGAGCTTTCGCCGCCATCTTGGAAAATGGCCGCCGGGAATTACAGCCACAATGTATTCCACGTTCTTCTTCAAAAATTATGAAAATTGGTGCACACGATGAACGGAGCCACATGAACATCATGGCAAAATTTTACAGCTCTGTGTTCAATAGTTTGGTCGCCATATTGGAAAATGGCCGCCGTCAATGCTAGGTACAGTATATTTCACCACGTTGTTAGAAAATTATGAAAATTGATAGGTATTATAATCAGAGCTGTGTGAACCTCATATTGAAGCCATTAGTCAGATAGTTTGGCCGCCATGTTGGAAAATGGCCGCCATCAATGTCATTTAGATACAGTATATGGTTCAAAAATTATGAAAATTGGTAATAATTATGTTGAAGATCGTCTTAACATCATACTTGAAAATTGAAGACGTGCTACTGATAGTTTGGGCGCCATCTTCGTAAATGACTCCTTGAAATGCCAAATATATTACCTATATATAAATGTTTTCGATATTTTTTTATTCAGTTGATGATTTTCATGAACGTATTGAACGCCATAAAAATAACTATTTTCGAGTCTAAATTATCGACCCATCTTCAAAAATGGTCGCAGAAATATTACTATCCTAAAATCTGGAAAAAAGGAAAGGAAAGCCATATTACTCGGATTTTGGTTAGGAAAAATCGTTTTATATGGGGTAAATACATTCTAGTGTCGTTAAGGATTAGATTTAAGACACATTTTTAACATTTCGTTCATATTTCTCGTCATCCTGAAGATTTTTTATTACGGCTAATACCTTGACAATGACCACACATTGCCCAGCAAGCTAATCCAGATCGTCTACATTCACTGTTCTTTATACAAGATGTTCTGCAGAATGCAGGTACAAATAATGAGTGTTATAAGTTCATCTGATGCCGGAAGGAGAATGGTGTGAGTGGGTCCTCGACTTTCGCGATCGCGAACCAATGTCCACTGTTCGGGATTAAATCGTTTCTTAGCTATTGTTGGACTTGAAGGTACGCTCGGAAAAAAAATGTAGTTTTGCGGCGTCGGTTGTTGGATGAAGCTTAGCGAGATAAAATGAGGCCTTGACAGTACGTGTGTCAACGGTTCCATTATACGTGTAATATATACATAGTTGAAGCGTCACGTGTCAATTATCACCCTAAAAAAAGCGAAAAGAAATCTCTCTTCGGCAACAGCTATGGCTTCCTTAGATGCAATATGGTCATTAAATAAGAGCAACAAATTTGTAAGATGTTGATTATCTGTCATTACTTTAAACCATGCCTTATCATAACCACAACCAGTTACAGCAAAAGTGAAAGAAGTGTTTTCTTAACCTTTTCAACTCAAAGAACTTGTCGTGGCGAAGGGGGCCCGAGTTCGGTGTGACGGTTCGGTAGTTCCTTGGGTTCGCCCTTGGTTCAGACCGTTCCTTGCCCAATTCCGTGACGGTTTTGCCCCGCCGCTTAGCCCCCGCCCAGGTGTTTCCTTGGCTCGCCCCCGCTATTGGCAACCCTCTAGGGGTCGCGTATACACTATTTGTATGTCACTGTTGTGCTTGGAGAGAACTCCCCCTTCCCCTCGAGTCTTCTGCTGCCTTAATTCTTCCCTGTCACCGACCACCTTTTGACTGGGCTCGCCGCTGAAGGTGTCCAGCTTCTTTCACCTGCTCAAGTGGCGTTTGTCGGGCCCACTGGCCGATCCCGTGAGCCATGACGGCGGTTCCGCAGGTTCAATTTGGAATATGATGGGGAGGGGCGCTGATAAGGCCCCCAGCTAGGTGTAGCGCCTAATCAAGGGTTCTGATATGCAATTATTATGAAAAATCTTCAGGATGACGATGAATATTAATAAAATGTTAGAGATTTGTCTAAAATCTAATCTTACACAACACTAGAATGTATAAACCCCATATTAAATCATATTCTCCAATCAACATGTTAAGAATAACAGCTTTAAATAACTTCTCTTTCTTTCAGAATTTAGGGCAATGATTTTCATGAGGCCATTTTTAAAGATGGCGTCGATAATTTTATCTTCGAGATATCCATTTTTTGTTGTTTATTACGTTAATGAAAATCATCTATTCAAAATAGGAATTTTAAAAAGATTTATATATTTGAAATATACTTAGCATTTCCAGCAGTCATTTTCAAAGATGGCGCCCAAACTATCAGTAGCACGTCTACAATATTCAAGTATGATGTTTAGACGGTCTTCAGCATAATTATTACCAATTTTCATAATTTTTGAACCATATACTGTGTCTAAATGACATTGATGGCGGCCATTTTCCAAAATGGCGGCCAAACTATCAGATTAATGGCTTCAATATTTTAATATGAGGTTCACACTGCTCTGATTATAATACCTAACAATTTTCATAATTTTCCAACAACATGGTGAAATATACTGTACCTAGCATTCACGGCGGCCATTTTCCAATATGGCAACCAAACTATTAAACACAGAGCTGTAAAATTTTGCCATTGTGTTCATGTGGTTCCATTCATTGTGTGTACCAATTTTCATAATTTTTGAAGAAGAACGTGGAATACATTGTAGCTGTAATTCCCGGCGGCCATTTTCCAAGATGGCGGCGAAAGCTCGCGCTCTACAGCAGGGGACTTTTAGTATATTTTTTGTTGGGTCAAAAACAACACATGTACCAATTTTCATTTTTATGTTCAAATGTTCTAGGTCAAACCCTAAAAGTCCTGGGCTATTAACCCATTGAGTCCTGGAGATTTATATAACTGTTTAATTACTGTACGGCGTTCCTTTCGTTGTGTAAAAACTGAAAACAACTTAACCACTATAATGGTCTACTCACCGAAACATCTGGTCTTCTGTATCCTGTGTCAGTCGATTGGGATTATCATTTAAAGATCGCGAGGAATTTTTCAGATTGAAATTACAACAATTGGAAAGAAACCATAAAGCTTGCTTTAGGTTTTTATGAGAATTGATTTTTAGAAGTGGCAAGACACGCAAAGAGAAACAAACCCAACTAATACCCTGATCTAATACCTTTTTTATTTGCATATTACACTTAATAAAAAAGGAACACGATTGAACCATTTGAGGTTGAAAGTCATGCAACCCACGGCCAACCATTTGATCTTGAAAGTCATGCAACCCAGGGCCAACCATTTGAGGTTGAAAGTCATGCAACCCAGGGCCAACCATTTATGGTTTGAAAACGAACCTTTTAAAATGGTTCAATATGGAACCTTTAAAGATGGTTCAAATTATTACCATCGAAAGGTTCGAACGAGTATCATCGAGAGGTTCGAACGAGTACCATCGAGAGGTTCGAACGAGTACCATCGAGAGGTTCGAACGAGTACCATCGAATGGTTCGAACGAGTACCATCGAAAGGTTCGAACGAGTACCATCGAAAGGTTCGAACGAGTACCATCGAAAGGTTCGAACGAGTACCATCGAAAGGTTCGAACGAGTACCATCGAAAGGTTCGAACGAGTACCACCGAAAGGTTCGAACGAGTACCACCGAAAGGTTCGAACGAGTACCACCGAAAGGTTCGAACGAGTACCACCGAAAGGTTCGAACGAGTACCACCGAAAGGTTCGAACGAGTACCACCGAAAGGTTCGAACGAGTACGACCGAAAGGTTCGAACGAGTACGACCGAAAGGTTCGAACGAGTACCACCGAAAGGTTCGAACGAGTACCACCGAAAGGTTCGAACGAGTACCACCGAAAGGTTCGCACGAGTACCATCGAAAGGTTCGAACGAGTACCATCGAAAGGTTGAACGAGTACCATCGAAAGGTTCGAACGAGTACCATCGAAAGGTTCGAACGAGTACCATCGAAAGGTTCGAACGAGTACCCCCGAAAGGTTCGAAAGAGTACCATCGAAAGGTTCGATTGAGGACGTTGCAAGATTGAAATAAGGACCGTTTAAAATTTTTAAAAAGTAAGGTTTAAAGTATTGCTCCATAATGGTTCGAATGAGTCCCGTTTTAATGGTTCAAATAAAAAAGACTGAAACATATACACAAATAAGAACAAATGAACTTCACTGAATTGCTTAAAGTTTGCATTTTTTATTCCGCACATTCATTTTTAATTTTGTTGCAATATCTAACTTCATTAACACAATGAAAAAGAGTTGAGAAGTTTTTGAAATATTGCTGGGGTTCGCTTCGGTGAATTAATTTTTAACACCGTAATTTGAACAAACTCTAAAGTTCTTTTTGCTCCCTTTGGGTATTCGAGATTGAAGATATAGTAGCTCGCAAAGTTTACTGTTATTGCATTTAGAATACTACTGCACTGCACTCTTACATCACCAACTGTCACATCCACAGGCTTTGTAAAGTAGTTTTCAGATTTTAATCGAACCAAATGGGTTGCGATTGCTTCGTCCTAAATATTGAAAAAAAAAATAACACAATTTTCCAACAAAATAGTCTAATCACAAATTATCTGAATTTAAGAATAAATTTTCATACCTTATCAGAAGCCAAACTTTCAATTTCCTCGTTAAAGAGGTAGGGTAAACCAATCATTGAAGCACTCATCCTTATATCTAAATTTACCCAAAAATAATTACTTTACAATCACAGTAATTCTAAGTTTTTTTTTGTATAAACCTTTACTTTTTTCCTCATTTAAAGCGTCACAATATCGTTCTAACTTCGAGACAAATTCCTTCCTCTTTGGTTTATTTTTATTGCCGTTAAAATCTTTTCATAAATGTTTTCTGCGAAGTGGTAAATCAGTTTTTCCACTTCACTGTTTAGATTTGTTCTTCTGTTCATTTCTTTGAAAATCTGTATTGATTTGAGAAAAAAATACAATATTAAACTACTCTTCAAAGGAAAAATAAATGTCCGGACAGGAGGTTATTCAGACTTTTATAAAACAATGTCAAAATCATTCATGAAATTTATAAAAATTGTTCTGTTAATTTTTATAAGCCTGAAAACATTCACTTTCCCGGCTTTAAGCTAATTTAAATTTTATCTTTTTGGAAAACGTTAAACCTAATTTAGTTCATCCTTCTAAAGATTGGGAGAATCTAGAGTGATTTTATATGAAAAACAATGGGCGGGGAAGGCTGTCAGTAGAGAGCTTAGGAATTTATTCCCAACTATATCACTCAAAGTCTAACATTAGAAGTCTATAGAATCACGCTTTGACTGTGACATTAGTTTTTATCAATCTCTTTCATTTTAAAACTGCAAAAATAGTTATCTGTATACTGAAATCTCAATTTTAAATTATGTCAACGGACCTGTTTTTCGCAAAATAAATTTGGAAATTGTACGAAAATCTCCGAATATAAGTTTTTTATTTCTCTTGTGAAAATAGAGTTAAATAATTTCGAGGTGTCCAATGAATCGTTTTGGACCATTCGCTGTGCTAGAACTTTGCCGCTAAAACAGTTCTAGTTAAGTTTAGTCCTTCGAAACTTCAGACCCTCGTCGCGTCGATTTTTAAACTATAACCCTTTAAACTAGGTAAAACGTTTGGGCCTTGCTCTGTGCTAGAACGTACGATAAAACGGTTCCAGACAAGCTTCGTGCTATGAAAAACGTTCTAGGCCCTGCATCTAATCTAAACCGTGCGACCATCGTGTCTTTTACAATTCCAAAATTTTCAATTAAGTTATTTTCTAATGAAAGCATTTTAAATAAACTTTTTCAGGATTCATTTGAAAGAGCTCACAGAGTTCATTAAAGAACTCAAGGAGTGTAACTACCCGAGGCTTAATTGGAATGGAGTGCTCGCCGCTCGTCGTGCCGAAACTATATTGACCAACTTCACTGAAGTGATCCCGGCTCGCCACGCATTCTACCCGGCTTGCCACGCAGATTACCCGGAGCACCACCCGGCTTGCCACGCAGACTACCCGGCTCAGCACGCAAACTACCCGGCTCGCCACGTGGCCCGCCACGCAGACCACCCGGCTCAGCACGCAAACTACCCGCCTCGCCACGAAGACTACCCGCCTCGCCACGAAGACTACCCGGCCCGCCACGAAAACTACCCGGCCCGCCACGAAGACTACCCGGCTCGCCACGAAGACTACCCGGCTCGCCACGAAGACTACCCGGCTCGCCACGAAAACTACCCGGCTCGCCACGAAAACTACCCGGCTCGCCACGAAAACTACCCGGCTCGCCACGGAAACTACCCGGCTCGCCACGGAAACTACCCGGCTCGCCACGAAGACAACCCGGCTCGCCACGAAGACTACCCGGCTCGCCTCGAAGACTACCCGGCTCGCCAAGCCAAGGCCCAGAAGAAAAAGTTTCAATGTCGAAAGAGACATTCATCAGCTTCAGTCATTGAAAAAAATGTACAAGGGAAAAAGAACTCAGCAAGGGTGCGTCGATAGTGTACCTTTATACCTTTGAAAAAGAGGTTAACTATCGACGCACTGTTGACTGAGTTCAAAAATCTGTTTGAGGAAAATAATATTCTTCCTCGAAAAGTATTTTAATTCTGTGAAAATGGTAATTTCTCCCTATATTCTTATAGGAAAATCGCCCATAGGAGTAGAGGTCAGTGGCCAAAAACTCTGGAAAAGTTGGAAGGAATGGTGGAGAAGGAGACGAAAGTTGAATTCAACGCTGCACTTTTAAATCTATATAAGGATTGCAATGATTGTGTTGGATGGCACTCCGATGATGAAAATGGGGTTCATTCAACCTCGTTATCTTTTGGTGCAGAAAGGACATTCCCTGTGCGAACGAAAGGTAAAACTTGTGCTACCATTTCGGTAAGTTTAACCAATGGATCCTTTCGTTTAATTGAATGGACTTGCCAAACAGATAGGGAACAAGGACGCAAGTCCGGAATTAAAATAAAGGATTAATAATACTTTTCGATATATGGGAATATGGCTTTATTTTGTAAAATAAAACCCCCCATATATCGGTAAGTAATATTTTAGTACAGGGACGCAAAAGTCGAATTAACTTCATTATCTTTTTGTCAGATGCCATCAATCACTATCATTCTCATCTATAGACATTTTAATAACTCTGAACACATCTCCGTTCTTCTGTCCATGGCTTTTGGTCACGTGTCTATACTCTTAAGGGTTATATCCCCATAAGAATATAGGGCGAAATTGGCATTTTTGCAGAAGTAAAATTATTTTTTAATGGAAATGGAAATACCATTACATCGAAAATCCTTTCAACCGCTTTTTAAAATACACGATTCTCATTGCGTTCATCCTAGAGAGAGAGAAAACGCAGGTGAAAGGTTCACACCAAAAAATATATTTAGCCTATCTCACGTTGACTATTTGAGGTTTGATTAATTCTCTCATTAACGTTGCAGCGGCCTCACCTCTGAAGCCGTTGCAGACGATGATGGAGGGCTGAGCACCCTGGTCCACTTTTTGGACTATGTTCAGCCCGCCATCATCTAAGCTCCTCCTCCTTTCCTATCCCATCCAAAAAACCCCTGTTCCCAAACTCAAACCGAGACGAGAAGGAACGCCGGTTTGTTTTAATAAGTTAGTTCACTTTTGGTTTCCGAACAGTAAGTTCGCTTTTGTCTTCTGCGGGTTAATTCCGTTTTTGTTCTTGAACGAAGTTAGTTCGTGTTCGTTTTCGCGGGACCAGGCACGGGTCCGTTTAGGTTTAAAAGAAATTTCGCGAACGAAATTATTTGTATTCCGCGTGACATCGCGCCTCCAATCTTGGATTTCCCTTAAATATTTTCAAAGTTAAATATCGATTCGACTAAATAAAGAATTGTTCAAAAGATCAACTTCAAGGTATGTTTTATTTTCCTCTGGTTTGAATTCCCTTATGGGACGATAGTGACGATGTGAGTTAGGCCTACGTAACTCCCCTCGCTATCGGACATTTGGGACTTGTAACGCGAATCCCCCTCCACGACCGGCCCCATACTTTTTCCCGGGGCGATCCGTTACAACGTTTAAGCGCAAATCAGGCTTCAAGTTGGCAAAACGTTTCTTTTATTTAATGGAACTTTTTTGGTATAATGTTTGAAAAAAGAACACGGTTGTTAAACTACAACGACAGAGACCCATAGAACTTAAACGGCTTGTCTAGGAACATTAATGTAGAAACATTTCTACTGGCGTGCCTAGGAATTACGCAGTTCTACAATAACCTGTAGGGCGCATTCTTTTACAA
Source organism: Phalangium opilio (assembly GCF_054372755.1). Lineage (NCBI taxonomy): Eukaryota > Metazoa > Arthropoda > Arachnida > Opiliones > Phalangiidae > Phalangium > Phalangium opilio. The sequence goes on from NW_028324185.1 coordinate 4,408,787, forward strand.
CAAAAGAGTATAGCAGCTTTTCTTACTAAAGGACCTTAAATCTTGCAGTTTTGTATGGTTTAAGTGAAAATCTGACTAAATTTCAAGGCGTTTCCTGGTATAAACCAAAAAGTGTATGGAAGGGTTCTATGCGCTTTACAACGTACTTCAATTCAATCAAGATTGTGCGTGTCAGTTTTAAGATATCCAACCTTTAAGTTGAAAGTGAGTGTTGTGAAAAACAATCATGTCTTTTTGTAGTTTTCCAAGGTATGATTTTCTAGATGAGAAACTTCCAGGACAATTCCTAATATAAACTAAACAGTTTCTGGTACTGTTTTGTATACTTAACAAGGTACTTAAATTAAAACAAGATAGTGAGTACCAGTGCCAGTTTCAAGATATAAAAATTTTAAGATGAAAGTGAACCTTAAGAAAAATATGTCATTTTCTAGTTTTCCAAGATTTGATTGTCTAAACAGTTTCAGGTAGTGTTTTATAAGCTTAATAAAACCCTAAAATGTAATCAAGACCTTGCGTGCCATTTTTAAGATAGATATTTCACCTTAAAAATTATAGTGCATTATGTTCGCCAATTTGCAATCATTTTTCTAAGTTTTAAAATAATTTCTACTGGGATTTTCTTCGACTATCAAAGGCTTTGGTATTTTTACCAAGAAAGCTGAACTTGTATACCGAAAGCGCATTAAGGCTTCTCAGAGAAGTCCGCACTTCTCTCGGAGCTTAAGTTGAATTTAATTAACTTAAAATCAACTTCATTCGAATTATAACCTAATTTCAACCCTTACAAGAAGCATCCGCCCCGCGGTCCTCGAAGAAATGAGTGAACGTTGCTGAGTAACTCCGTCAAAGGCAATTATCCCCGCTTCCGCTTCGAAGCAGGGATATTAGAGAAAGGATAATACACCATAACTATTAAGTGCATTAAACCCGTTGAGAATATGGCACCACTTTCGTGCTTTTCTTAAAACTGTTCTAAGCGGTATCTAAAACACTCTGAACTAGCGCTGACGTATTAGTCTCATCAAAGCTGAGGCTCCCAAGATAAAATAAAGCTGGTGCAGGCTGCTTTGGTAAGGGGTGACAGAAGCTTGTATAGAAAAGGGCTATTTCATCCCCAGATGGCGTTTCAAATTCTCAATTTAAAGACGCGAACATTCAGAGTAGTAGCAAGTAGCACATTACCATTTTGACTTAAAAGATGTGTTTTATATAATTTTCTAAGGTTTGGGTTTCGAAATTGGCATCTAAAACGCTATTTCCAAGACAGCTATCAACCAATATGTCTATTCAAACACTCGAACAAGAATTGAATCTGTATGAAGATTGTAATGCACCAAAATAGGGTGCACCACAATTATCTTGGCTAAAGCGCACATCTTGCTTAATTAAATTATTAAAACACCTAAAGGGCCGTCCACACTGAGCTATTTTGCGTGGTTAACGCTATCCACATTGGCAGCGAAAACATTTCTCTTCGCGTTGCACGTCGAACGCAAAGGAAAGCGAGGGAATAAACTAGTAGCGAAAAACTTGCGCGACGCTTTTAGCTAGCACCTAGTGACAACCAATCAGAGGAAAGGAATAAACGAGGTAGGAAAGCCAGCCTGTAGTGGTTAATTATATATGCGACCTTAAGATGGAAGTGCGTGAAAATCAAAATTCTACAGCTTCTTAATTTTCTTCAATTTTCTAAACGTTATTTCAAATTCTTGATTGAAACTAACAGGCAAAACAGAGGCTGAAAAGGTTTATGAAAATTTAAGGCTGCAGAATTTGGAAAATATTTATGGTATATTAAAAACTCTAAAGGAGGAATAAAATTCTAACGCTGTAAACTTAATGTTAATTTTTTTATGACTAACTTATGTGTTTTCATTTTATTTGCATGTAGCAAATAACACCAGCATTAGCTATCATAAGTAAAAAATAAGACTCTATTGGATTTACATTTGGTAATTTTAGGGTAAAATGAAAAAGTTTGTATTTAAGAATGTCCTCTACGCTTAAGTTCATTATTTCAACATACCAAACTCATTATCCGAGTATTGACGAGCTATAAGTCTGTAGTCGAGCTTCTGAAGCCTTGATTTACCATTCTATTTCAACAAGTACTTGACGCCCTAAAAATTTCTATAATCACCTGGGGATAAAAAGGGGGTCCACTTTGCCTTTGGCGTACGTAAGTTCCTTGACCCCTGCCACCCCCTTTTTGACGTACGTTAAAATTGAAGATATTGACAAATAAGAAAGCATTCCCATGCCTCCCTGACATCCAATTATAATCTACGACAGGTATAGGCCGCTACTACCACTAGCCTCTGCACGGCTTCTGCCCAGTCTATACCGGACCGTGTAGCCAAATTGAAAGTGTGGGCCCTCCTTACTTACTCCCTGATGATACTTTCTTCTGATTTTCATCCTTTTTTCATTCCCTTGACATTGATTTTATGATCTTATGATGATTAAATAAAATTAGTTGTAAGATACCGTAACAAAAATTTGACCTCAAAATTATTTAAAAATTTTTTGGCCTAATTTATCTGTATACTGTAGCGAAAATGAAGCCCATTAAATTTTTCTAAAACAGAGTAAATTTAAAAAAAATCAACTACAGGCTTTGTCCCACGTGACCGTCGACTCAATCACACAGAGCTCTATGTAAAAGATCTTTCCCACACAACTAAAATTAAAGCACGGCCGTCACTTAAGAATCATATGTTCCCTAATTTTTAAGATTGTATTATTTGAAGAAAATCCGATTTAATACTTATAGTTAACTAGAATTTTATGTTTTTAGATTTCCATTGCATAGTGGTGCGGTGAGGTATAGTGAGCTATCAGGTATTGAATATATTAATAATATAAAAAGTTGATAAATTACATTGGCTTGGTTTTTTCATTTCTCTTCTATTATATCTTTTTCGATTTCTGTGCGAGTGAGACTGAGATATTCTGAAAATTTTGACACCCGCAGACGGTTATGGACGTGAGAGTGAAAACCTTTGTCTGGACGTTTCTGCAACAGGGTAAATTCAAATTTTTGACAGTCTATTCCACAAAAACGCTATAACGAACTTCAGACGATAATTCACCTCCACTGTCACATTTTATACCAGGCTGACCGTGTGGTTATTTTTATACATTTAGGTCTGCATTTTTTAAAAGAATTGGATTTTAGTAGCGGTATAATAACAATAATATAAAAATTATTCAAAACAATTTCGATTTTTAAGTACTATAGGCTTATGTCCATTGCATGGCCCATATTTATTGTTTTTATGCTGCGCACAGCCCAATCCATCGCGCTTAGGCTGAAGACTATAGAAGTTCTTACTAAAAAATTCCTATGTAAAAGTGCGCATCTGAATTTACGGGTTTTTCGGTAGGAAAGTCAAAGGAGTCTGTTTTTAACATGGCCGTGTATTGATCTGGGAAAGCAGATTTCAAAATTTCTACAAGATGATCCACTGAGAGAAAAGCTATCTTCTATTCTACCAAAACCCACAGACTTTTAATTCCGCTCGTTTCGCAGCATCAGACATTTGGTTCACTTCTTCGTTCAAAAAAGAGTGGCCACATTTGGCTTGCAGAACTCATTTGTTATCTATATGCTTCTTAAAAATCATGTAGCTTTTAATCATATGAATTTGGGCCAAAATACTTATATTGCATACCGCGCATTTAGCTATTGCATACCGCGCATTTAGCTTTTGCACTATCAGAAGAATCAGCTTTAAGCCAAGGTGTAAATTAAGCTTTCGATTCCCGTTCTTTTCGGAAGTTCCGTACCCTTTTTTTCTTAGTAACATACAGTGGCGACGCCAGGATATAACTCAGAGTGGGCTAAATGTTTTTCACAATTATGGGCCCCTAATTATTACAAAATATATCAAAGTACTCTTATGTTTAAATTGTTTTATTCGAAAATGAAAATCGTCCGTTGGAAGACTTGCCAATTTCATCAATAATGGTTCACGTCAACTTATTGCTAAAATCTCGGTTGTTTGATAGAGTAGTTATATTCGAAAGCCTTAACTGTTTCATGGTTGTGCGAAGCTATGATTTTATTCGTTTCATAGAACTAAAACTTCTTTCGCTGCTGGCACTACTCACCTTAATACAAAGCCCTAGTTCGAAGAATTTATTGAGATCCGGAATAAAAAAGTCTCCCATTGATAGAAGACGTTGATAGCAATATTCTCCCATTGATAGAAGACGTTAATAGCAATAGTCTCCCATTGATAGAAGACGTTGATAACAATAGTCTCCCATTGATATAAGACATTGATAGAAATTTATGATAAATTCATCTTGAGGATTCGGAGGCATTGACAACAAATTTTTGGCAACTGGTATCTGACTAGTTAAGGCATTGACCGGAATATTGAATATACTAAATGTTTCTACAAATCCATCCTCCACGTTTACATCTTAAACAAATGGCTCTTGGAATCGGACTAAAAACCTTTGTTTCTCTTCTGAAATGAACATATCCATAACTTCAAAAACATTTGAGCTAATCTTTTGAGTTAAACTCATTGATTTAGCGTGTTCGTCAACAGAGTCTCTATTTCCCGTACTACTTCCCGTATATAACTTCGAAAAATTTTTGATGGTTCTCTGCGCCTCTTACTCTTGTCTTTGTCACATGTGTTGTGGTATATGGATCAGGAACTGTGAGGTCAATTTTATTAGCCAATATAACAGCATTATTTCAAAATCTTTCGAACCTTTCATCATTTCTCAATGTTTCTGAACTGATGTTGTAGCGGTGCAAATTTGTACAGCTTTAATAAAATCTATTTTAGATTCTTGCAAATAAATTGATAGAATATTTGTTAAACCTAGAACTTCATCTAAAAACGCCAGTACAACTAACGTTAGAAAATACTTGAGTAGATTTATATATCCTTTGCATTCGGCCACTTCTTCCGGTTTTCCATTATCAACTATTTTCTCTGAAGCCAAGATCACAGCGTCTAATCTGGTTCTGAAATATTGGATCACTAATTTTACTAACCCATCTTGTATCACAGCTCAAGGAACTCAACAGTTGTTTTGTTAATTGAAAACGGGTTTATCCCTTACGGTATACAATTTTGAAATAAAAATATTAAGTCGAATTGGATTTAACAGTAACTTGTCTTTTTACTTTAATTATTTTATGGCCCTCGGGAGAATCTCCCTTTATCGAGAAGTTTATTTTGGAGGTGTTACATAAATGGCAACCAAACAGGGAGTCGAAATGTGTTAGGCCTTAAGCCTCGGTTAATCCCTTCAAAAAACTGTTTATCATCGTCGGAATCTACGCCCCCCACGTGCGACGTTAAGCCTCGGCTTCCACGTTGATAAATTGATTAAAGTTAATTGTTAATCAATTAAATCTAAATTAATCGCGACCTTTTTGAAAGATTAACGATAAATAAAACTGTTCTTAACTTAAATTCATTACATAGAACACAAGTTATATAATACTTTTGTTTGATATTAAATTATTTTGTATAACTCAAACAAATAAAATTTCATAATGGCCCACCGTTTAAACCCCCTGAATAACAAAACATGGAGACAATCAACCAAAAAGGAAGATGAAGACGGCGGGCGATAATCAGTCTACAAATAAAGGAGAGGATTCCATCGAGGACGAGCTTGATTCCTTGCTACTGATGGACAAGGTAGAAGATCTAGAAGCTTCTTTAATCAATTTCTCTATCTTGAGAAGGAAGAGAAATCTTCCGCTTCTTAACTGAACCCCTTAGCCTCGGGATCAACTCTATCCTATGAGATATATCCCCCTCCATCGAATTCTTCCACCCCTTTAGTTTTTCCTTCATTAGTTGAAGATAATTTAACTTCTCCAGAGACAAAACTACCTAGTGTTAGGCCAAAGTTCGTTTTCTTAATCCTTTAATGTCTCAGTCCTGATCTCAAAAGAAACCTAATTCAGAATAACTAGTATAGGCTACAGTTCTCCTTTACCTTACAGGCCATGGCAGACGCAACTCCAAAGTCATATTGGGAGCAATTCCGAATAATCGAGTTATCGACTAGTGAAGACGAGGTCGTGGAACGTACACCTGGACGACCCAGTGACGGGGGACACAATCAGCTCTCCACCGTCGCTCACACATCCTGAGGACCCAATGGCAGTGTTTGTCATGGACAGTTCCCCGGCAGGCCAGACGGCCGCGGGCCTAGAAGCATCGTCACCAATCGATGCCGCAATACTGATAGTGCGTAACGACAGCTGCACATCCGCCACGGTGTCAAGAGACTCCTCCCCGCCTTCGCGTTACGTAGACGTTTTTTGTTCCGTACCATGCTATGTCTCACGCACTGGTACGGATAAAGGGGGTTTCTCCCTTCATGTGAAGAACTTTCCGGAACGTTTTTTCCAGCAGGCTTTAAGGGATGCGTTTCCCACTTCGGGACCATACCCGATGAATTGGATTTACAGTTTATGCGCACCGCCTTTTCGAACCCCGGTGTCTTAGGCACTGTGGGAATTCCTCCTCTTTAAGCAAAAGCGTACCTTCAATATCGCAGAGTGGAACAGAATCTTCTACTGGCCTTGGCGTTTTCCAAGGTCCGCGCGGTCGGCCCAATCGGTCTGGATTTTTCCCGGGACATTGATCTGTGCCCCCCTGAAATCCAGATACAAGCCTTTCGACGACAGTTACAACTGGCCAAGAACTATGGGTATCCGGTAATGATCCAATGCCGCGACGGACGGCAAAACAAAGACGCTTACAAAACATGTTACCGGGTCTTGACTGAGGAACTTCCCCATGGACACGTCATCGTCCTACTAAATTTCTCGAGAGGCCACGAAGTAGCTACGAAATTCCTGTCCCGATTCCCCGTTTGTTTCTAGCCCTATCCCCGGTAATGGAGCCCAATTATATGATTCGTTTTCTACGAGATATACCGTTAGAGCGCCTACTGGCGCAATCAGGTGCTCCTATGTTTGCAGCGACCAAAGACCCGACGACCGCTGTACCATACCCCGGTCTGAGCTTTGTCGTCATTCAGCGCATTGCGGCCGCAAAGGATTTACCGGTTGCTGCAGTGGCCTCCATCATCTGGACCACATCTCAAAAGTTATTTCGCAACCCGGAATAGGCTTAACGGATTACCCTTTGTGACTTTTTTGTTCTTGTGTATTGTTTTGTTTTGTTTCCATAAAGGGATGCATCATTTCCCGGAATCCTTCCCGACCAGGTTTTTTTTTTTATTTTGATTGACTGTAACAAAAAACCTAAGACATTTACTTCGTTTTTTCCCATAATACTGGGGCATTTATTCGGGTTCTTTAAAAAAATATTTTGTTTGTTATTCATTGTTTTCTCGATATCAATATATCAATATGTATATTTTTGTGTGTGCCCTTCCCCAGATTGGGTATGTCCCCTCGTACCCGTCGGGCCTTAATAAAACATATTTCCTCCTTAACTCCTCCTTTGTGGTCCATCTAAGTTTTTGTATTTGGTTCCCAGGTTTGGGTTGTGTTTTCCCGGTCTATTTTTGCAGATACTCCTAACGGCGTTGCACTGCCGTTTTCTCCTCACCCGGGGCCTCTGCTTGTTCCTTGCAGAGGGGGAGGATGTAATGGGGAGCCCGTTACAAGAGTTCACCACTTGGTGGAGCGACCTAATCGACCCCAGGGATCCCCGCTAGACGGCCCAGGAAGCTAAATGTTAGACCTGTCGTCTGCTCGAGAGCCCGGATTGGCTGATCTCCGGAGGCCCGAGGGGATATATTCAAAGGTAGCCCGGGAATCAAGGCAGTTGGAGGAGTACCGGCATCAGAACCAGATAATAGTATTTGATAAAATAATTGACTTTGTTTACTTTTTTACTAACGGATTGTATATTTAATTAACCGGATGTATGTTCTAATAAATACATTTGATTAACTTAATTACGTAGTCGTGTGTTTTCGGTTTATTAGTGCAAAGCGCGCGGTTACACCTTCTCTTAACTGTCATGTTGACCGAAGAGAGTTGCATTAGTTAACCAATACCAAATTTGAAAGCAAAAAGTTTCATTAACCGACTGCCGATTTATGGCCGTTAGAAATTTAGCCTTGTGCCCAACTTTGAATGCCGTTATAAAATTCGGGCTTGATTCAGAGGTTTGTAAACTAAAACGTGTTTTTTTCATAGACACTGTTCGAATAAACGAATCTCGCAGCCTTCCTGGATTATGTTGCTCCACAGGTGGAGAACCGTGGCCAGGTTGACGTTGTTTACCTCGACCTGGCCAAGGCTTTTGACAGAGTGTCACATACTCGTTTACTTTTGAAATTGCGCTATCTGGGAGTGGATGGTATGGTATTAGGTTGGCTTGGTGACCACCTTTCTAATCGCGTCAACGTTTTAAAATGTAATGGCTTAACCACCCAGACATCATTTAAAATTATATGTGGGGTGCCGCAAGGTTCCTCACTTGGCCCCCTGCTGTTTAACATTTATGCGTATTACCTCCAATTCGTATTGCCACATGCTAAATTATTTCAATTTGCGGACGACATAAAAATATGTAACAGTATTATTTCCTCTGCTGATTGCTTGAATTTACAAAATGACTTGAATGCTACATCTTGTTGGTGTGATACAAACAATATACCGATCAATCCATCGAAATCGGTACATGTGACCTATACAAGACGAGTTTGCCGCGAGGTTTGCTCACAGTATGTATTGGATAATTTACGGGTTACAAAGAAAACGGTCGTAAAAGACCTTGGGGAAACGTTTGATAGACATCTCTACTTTTGAGAACATGTAAATTTAACAGTCAGTCGCACTCGTCGAACTTTAGCGATTATATTTAAGCTTGCTAGTACACTACGCTCACTGCACCATTTCAGATTACTTTATATAAGTTTAGTTCGGTCCCGGGTACTATACGGATGCAAAGCATGGAGTGGTTGTAGTCTTTACCTTCGCAAAAAACAAGAAAACGTTCAGAGAAAATTTATTATGAACTGTCATACATGGTTTATTAAGAATATTAACTACGATTACAATTCTCCATTGGATACCCTTGGTCTAAAACCCTTGGAGTACATGATGAAAATTTCAGATGTGAAATCTATACATAAACTAATACACACAGTAAAAAATAATGGTCTTAGATTAAACCGTTGAGGGTTTTTGCACTTTTGTCAGAAAACCAGTACCAAAGTGGATTGTTTGGAAACCTTAAAGGGATATTTCCTATCCAAATAACACCATTGTTCAAGCCATTTTACATCTCTAATTGTTATTTATTTCTACCGTTTTTAAACCCTTACAGGTGGTATATTCGACCTTATGTGGTACATTTCTCTTCCATTAGTAGTTAGCTTCTCAACCTTTCTCAAACCACTTACGGCGTTATTCTAAACCATTTTTTGATTTTAGAACAGCCATGTTTAAAACCGAAATGGTGATATTCTACCATTAAGTGTTGTTTAAAGAACCTTTTTTATACCTAGAAAACTGTTGGAAAAAAGGGTTTCATTTGAAACCTTTTGGGGACACTTCAAAATTTCCCCGTTTGAAAACTCCGCTAAACCCCACGACTCCTTATTCAAACACCCGCGAGTTCTTATTCTAACCCACTGCTTGTTTTTATTCTAACCCCCCGCTTGTTTTTATTCTAACCCCCCGCTTGTTTTTATTCTAACCCCCCGCTTGTTTTTATTCTAACCCCCCGCTTGTTTTTATTCTAACCCCCCGCTTGTTTTTATTCTAACCTCCGCTTGTTTTTATTCTAACCCCCCGCTTGTTTTTATTCTAACCCCCCGCTTGTTTCAATTCTAACCCCTCGCTTGTTCGTATTCTAACCCTACACGAGTTCTTATTCCAACCCCCGCACGTGCTCTTATTCTAACCCCCCCCCCCACGTATTCTTATTCTAACCACCGCGTGACCTTATTCAGACCTCGCGCGTTTTTAATCAAACCACGCTCTAAATTGGACTCATATCCAGCCTTCAGCGTTAACTTTCCGGCGTACTCCAAACAGATATATCATAAATGGAAGACACGCCATTGAATAATACTTTCTTATTTACTTTGTACAGCAGAAATTAGTGTTTTGGATATATATAAATTTAGTATGGTTTAACTAAAATGTAAACACCCATTTCAAATATTAATATCAAAAGATGTTCTTGAAATATCGTAATGAAACGGAGCTTTAGTGCTACAAAACTAGTAAAGGCATCGTATTTCCGAATAATATTTCCCAAATTTTCGTTTTATATTGTGAAAAAAGGTAATTATAATTTTGTTGTATTTCTTCACACACCAACACAAGGGAAACTGCTAAAGTGGTGCACTAATGTAACAACGGACGCTTACAGACACACAGATAGACGACTTTATTACTCTTTCTGTATTAAAATTGAGCTTAGAAATAAGAGTATCTTAAAATATCAAAATAAATGTAATTAATATTATATATTTTCTTCGTTAATATTTCATCTTATTGCGCATTACATCGTTTTAAGAAAGAACAATTAAACATTCTTGAGAGACTTGACTAATATTGACGTTTGAAATGAAGCATACGCCGGTTGTTTCGCCATAGGCAAATCGGTAGTATATAAAGGTTTCGAATTCCAATGATGTAAATTATAGCGCAATTGCATAAAGCTTTGGAGGAAGCACTGAGTTACAATCTCTTCGGTATTTTAAGTCAATCACACAATAAAACTTGTGTTTAAAAAAAATTGCGTCATCTTATGGATAAAATTGTGCTATAGAGCTATTTCAGAGGGGGTAATGGCTACGTCACCAATGCTATTTGCCCATAGAGAAAACCCTCACAAAATGTCCGCCCTACACACTCAAAGGCAGGCCCAATTTTCGTAGCAGACGAAATTTTTCCCCCACTGAAATAGCTCTATTGTGCTAGCATAAACCAGATGCTGCATATGGGCATCTTTCGCATATAACCTAATTTTGAATACTAAGACCTTGAATTTTAATATTAAATTTTAAATTGGTTTCTGGATTTTTTACCTCTCCGAGTGAAGATGTCGGTACGGAGAGGTATTACATCGGACTTGTCTGTCAGCGCGTTCGCACATGAAAAATTGGAGCAAACGCGTTCACAGAAAGCAATTTTTGGCTTCTACTCCCATCATTTCACCAAAGATGCAAGCAGAAACAACTTCTCTTATAATTTAAGATTTATTGTGAATCAAGCGCCTTATATACCCCAAATTTCCAAAAATTGTTAAAGAGGCATACACTTGAATTCAAACGTCAACAATAGCAATGTTTTAAATGATTTTAGGAATAAAGTTTCTTGAAACGATTTAACTAATATTAAGGTAAGTTAATTACGATTAATATAATAATTATCAATTATATTTATTTGATTATAAGAAAAACCTCTTAATTTCGTTTCGACTTGGAGTAGTCTATTTTAGTTTATCATAAGAAAATAGCTCATAGCTCCCTGTAAGTATGAAACTCTTCATTTAAGCTATGTTAACAGCATTTTCTTCCATATTTTCCCGGCGCATCGTGCTTTTCGCGAACCCCTTGGGCGGCGGTGCTGGTTTTGTGCCCCCCCCCTATTGTAGTACCAAAACTTCTCCCACAGGGTGCAAAAGTGTAAGCGCGCTAAATCTGAAAGGAAATGTTGTAGTATGAAAATATTCTACGTGTCATAATTATAGGAAGCTATATATTATTTTCTTATGAATTTATTATTAGTATTTTTAATTGGATAGCTAAATTGTTAAAAGTTTCGGGAACTCAAAGGTTTTTGAAATTCTAGCATTATTATCTTTCAAGGTTTTTTTTTCAGAAGTGAAAGAATTTGTATTCAGCACATACGTATTATATGTTTTTTTAAAATCGAAAAAAGACCCTCTTGCTTCTTTTTTAACTCAAAGAGGTTTACGCAGATTGTTCAACCTATGTAAACCTTGTTTTCTAACAGTGAACCCTCAATGGTTTGCAGTTTTTTGTAGGTACCACTTTTAAACCAGTAATGGTTTGCTGTTTTCTATGCACCACTTTTAAACCCTTAATGGTTTGCTGTTTTCTATGCACCACTTTTAAACCCTTAATGGTTTGCTGTTTTTAGCATTACCATTTTTAAACCATCAAGGAGTTATCTTGAAAGGGACTACATTGAAACCAATTTTTTCACAGATCCCTGGCATTTCTTATTATAAACCAGAAACGGTTTATCAAAGTTGTTTTAAACCAGTAATGGTTTGCTGTTTTTGAAGGCGACCCTTTTAAACCATTTAGTTGGTGCCGTAAAACCCTTAGTGGTTGCTGAGAAAATCATAAACCCTATATAAACCCTTTGAACACCATTATTTTTAACTGTGCACGGTTTGCCAGAAACACAAAACTCCCCGCCAACTTCCGGCTGGATTGAACCCTTTTCAGCTATTTCAATAGATTTAAAAGGCCCGTACTGTAGGAGCAAACGCGGATATAAATATATCCTTGTCGTAGCGGATTATTTAACGAAATGGGTTGATGTTTTTCCCCTCCGTTCTGCTACCACAAAACCAATTATTAAACATTCAATTGATGACGTTTTTACCCGTTTCGGTTTGCCCTCGTCTGTAACTAGTGATAACGGAAAACAATTTTGCGGCAAACTTTTCCGCGACATTTTTAAAAGGTTAGGAATAAAGCAGAAGTTTACATCATTGTATCATGCTCAGGAAAATCCGACCGAACGTTCTAATCAGATATTAGGAACGATGATAGCTTCCTACGTCTCTAGTAACCATAAAGACTGGTACGAAGGTCTTCAGCAATATGCGATGGCCATCCGAAGCGCGGTCAATGAATCAACCGGCTTTAGCCCGGCCGAATTGATGTTTGGGCGCGAAATTCGCACCGTGTGCAATTTAATCACCCCCAACAACGCGAATAATTTGTTAGTTGATGCCAACGAGAGCGACTATGGCCTCATTCTGTTTCCAAAGGTACAAAAAGCCATGGAAACTGCTTATGAAAATATTAAGAAGGCTCAGGTTAGACAAAAAGCTAACTATGACAAGAGGCATAGAGACTTTGAGTTGGAGGAAGGAGAATTAGTATTGAAACGTACCCATCACCTCTCTAGCGCAGGCGACAATTTTGTTGCTAAATTGGCGGAAAAATATGAAGGACCCTATAGAATATCTAAAAAGCTAAGCCCACGAACGTATCGGTTAGAAAATGTGAAAACGAAAAAGGTACTTTTTGGAACGTTTCACATTTCCCAATTAAAACCGTACACTGAGCGGCAGGAGTTAATCCTTCAAGAGAGTGATTTTGATTCGTCCCCAGCGGAACCTAATGATAGTGAGCAGGGTGATGACTTGGAACCAAATGAGTGTAATGGTCGTGTTTTACGACCCAGGGATCCCGTAACTGGAAGAGCCACTGCTCGCGTATGAATTTTACCCAGTTAATATAAATTTGTTAGTTTAATGAAAATGCACTTGTACATATTGAGATATCTCGTTCATACTAAATTTTTGTGTTTAAAATGTTTTTTACTTGTGTTCCCCACTTTATTTTGTTTAATTGATTTGTTTTGCTATTACCAATTTTCTCCTCTATAGTTTTAAATGGTGATGCTATCTAATCGTACTAAAGTGTTCAAGTGTTGTTTACATGAATTTTTTTGGAACCGCCATTGATTTCAATTATATTTTTTTTCTTGTTTATTAATTTTAATGTGGTCGACCGAGGACGTTCGAAGCCAGTCCGGGGGGAGTTGTAACGATAAAATTTAGCCATTCCCCTAATACTGATATTTTCTACCATTTCATGATCCCTTTAGTCATATTCCTATAATTGTATCTTTTTCTTGGAACCTTTCTGCGCGATTCTATTGCTGGTCAAAGATCGTCAGAAAGGAACCGACAACTTTAAATTCTCAAAGGCCACGAGAATTTACAAAGCAATTACCAAGCCTTCCCAATCACGCTAAGCACCCCCCAAGTTTTTATCTGGTATTCCTCGAAACTCCTCGATCTTTATCTTTAAGTGCCCCACCTGAATATTTTTACCGAGAGTTACCAAAAATACAGGTCATTGTGTATATATTGTATAGGTTATAGTGTGTATATATATTGCCTATCGTTAAGTTGTAAATAGTATCTGTCATCCTTTGTGCGCGAATGAAAGTATTGGCCCGCCGTAATGGGTTCTAAAACGAAAAAGATCGAAAGGCACATGTGCGGGAACGATGTCGCCGAACTAAAATATAAGGTAACGAGCCTTTGGCGCCATGTACATAAAAGGACTTAAAGCCGAGAGTAGCTATTCCCTCGTGGGAAAGCCCTACCTCGAAGTTCATGGTTAACGAAAAAGAAAGAACTTTAACCAGAGACCAGAACCGACCTTAACTACCTACGGAAAAGATGGTACCGTGTCGACTCCGAGCTAAAACGTAATGTAGGTTAAATGCGAAAACCGCTAAGTCTTTTCTTCGGAGGTTAAAACTATAACCCTCACCCGCCAAAAAAAGGCTCGATAGCCTATACGGCTATTCCACAATTAAATTTATCCGTCGCGTTGGGCGCCCGCCTCCTGATGACATCAAATGATAATTCCGCATAATTCGAGCCGGACGAGCGAATAACTCTTAAACCGGACTCTCGCGACGCTGTCGTGTTTCGGACATCCGTCGCGAAAATGCATTACTCCAGCCAAAAGGACACGTAACGTTGGCTGTATTTTATTATTTTGTTAAGAAGTTTTTCTGTTTATTTATATTGCGCACGATATTTAATTATTTGTGTTGTATTGTTTTGTATTATTTGTACTTAGTACAAAGGTCATGACCAGGTTTAATTACTTTGCTACCGTTAATTAATTAGTATTTAGTAGTGATTAAACATTCTTTTGGTAACTCTCTCAATATTGTTTCTTATTATGAACCTATTCAAAATTCCCCTAGACAAACTGACCAAATCCTATTTTATTTTAATTCTCCCCCTTTAACATGACCCGGACCAGCACTAATTTGTATAAACCTTTTTGTGGCGAAGTGTTATTTCCCAAATTCTCATATTCTGAGAGAGCGGTAGCTCTCTTAGATAAGACTTCATACTGCTCTTAATGTATAAGGAGGGTTTTTTGTTTGGACGTAGTTTTTTTTGTATTGCATTAACTGTTTTTAAAAATTTCCACAGAACTACATTTCTGGCCCACAATATGTGGTTAAAATTTCAAAGAGATCCATTAATTAGTTAATTTTATAAAAAATAAAGTTGCTAAGGGTGGTTTTCATTTTCATAAAATTCATCACACCTTTTGTTGAAAAACAGGAATTTTTCCCATAGAAATAACATGGGTAATTTTCTGAAAAAAACGATCCGGTGGCTCCGATGTTAGAAAAACTATACGTTTGTTACACTTGAAAACGGTTTTTAATGGAAGGTACAACACCTAACATTCCGCTAAGCAATTTTCATTGACTATAGTTAAGTCTAAGTATGTTTAAATTTAAATTTTCAAAACCATTCCAATCTGCGATATATAAGCAGTGTAAAGAGACAGTTTATGATGTTAGCACTTTTAAAGCTAGTTGGTTCATATTTCGTGGTGGTTGAAAAACAAGGGGACCTAGCTTTGTGTGAGCTAACAAGTTAAGTTGGAAAAGGTCCCCCACACTAATAAATTATGTAACCAACAGCCTTTGGTACTTGTGGATGCTTGTAGGTACTTGTGGGTTCTTCTAGGTACTTGTAGGTTTTTGTGGGTACTTGTAGGTACTTGTGGGTACTTGTGGGTGCTTGTTGGTACTTGAGGGTGCTTGTGGGTACTTGTGGGTGCTTATGGGTACTTTGGGTGCTTGTGGGTACTTGTGGGTGCTTGTAGGTACTTGTTTGTGCTTGAGGGTACTTGTGGGTGCTTGTAGGTACTTGTGGGTGCTTGTAGGTACTTGTGGGTGCTTATGGGTACTTATGGGCGCTTGTAGGTACTTGTGGATGCTTGTAGGTACTTGTGGGTGCTTGTGGGTGTTTGTGGGTACTTGTGGGTGCTTGTAGGTACTTGTGGGTGCTTATGGGTACTTGTGGGTGCTTGTAGGTACTTGTGGGTGCTTGTGGGTGCTTATGGGTACTTGTGGGTGCTTGTAGGTACTTGTGGGTGCTTGTAGGTACTTGTGGGTGCTTGTAGGTACTTGAGGGTGCTTTTAGGTACTTGTGGATGCTTGTAGGTACTTGTGGGTGCTTCTAGGTACTTGTGGGTGCTTCTAGGCACTTGTGGGTGCTTGAGGGTACTTGTGGGTACTTGTTGGTACTTGTGGGTGCTTGTGGGTACTTTTGGGTGCTTGTAGGTACTTGTGGGTGCTTGTTGCTACTTGTGGGTGCTTGTAGGTACTTGTGGGTGCTTGTAGCTACTTGTGGGTGCTTGTAGCTACTTGTGGGTGCTTGTAGCTACTTGTGGGTGCTTTTAGGTACTTCTGGGTGCTTGTAGGTACTTGTGGGTGCTTGTAGGTACTTGTGGGTGCTTGTGGGTGCTTGTAGGTACTTGTTGGTACTTGTGGGTGCTAGTAGGTACTTGTGGTTGCTTGTAGGTACTTGTGGGTACTTTTGGGTGCTTATGGGTACTTGTGGGTGCTTGTAGGTACTTGTGGGTGCTTGTAGGTACTTGTGGTTGCTTGTAGGTACTTGTGAGTGCTTGTAGGTACTTGTGAGTGCTTGTAGGTACTTGTGAGTGCTTGTAGGTACTTGTGGGTGCTTCTAGGTACTTGTGGGTACTTGTGGGTGCTTGTGAGTGCTTGTGGGTACTTGTGGGTGCTTGTAGGTACTTGTGGGTGCTTGTGGGTACTTGTGGGTGCTTGTGGGTACTTGTGGGTGCTTGTGGGTACTTGTGGGTGCTTGTGGGTACTTGTGGGTGCTTGTAGGTACTTGTGGGTGCTTGTAAGTACTTGTGGATGCTTGTAGGTACTTGTGGATGCTTGTAGGTACTTGTGGGTGCTTCGAGGTACTTGTGGGTGCTTGTGGGTACATGCTCCGGGTGCTTGTAGGTACTTGCCTCGGGTACTTGTAGGTGCTTGTGAGCGCTTGTAGGTACTTGCCCCGGGTGCTTGTAGGTACTTTGCCTTCTCCATAGGATTAACATTACACTAAATTTTGGAAGCTCGTATTTCTGGCTATATTAGAGATACGGGGATATCCTATGATTATGTAATAGTCCTATTTGCCCCTTAGGAGACTCCATATACGAGAAAAACCTGGAAAACTCAGAGAAGTATATGGGGAAAAGCCTGGAAATCTCAGGGAAATTTGTTTTCGAAAAGTTGTATGAACCTTGTTATGGAACATATCTTATAAACTTATGGTTTTAGTTATATAAAGTTTTACCAAGAAGCGATATCTAGTTTACTAGGGAGAAAGTATAAAATGCCTAAGTGTTCGCGCGCCATAGTCCCAGTCCCACTTTCAAAATACAAGGGGGGGGACGTAAAAGGAGGCTTGGCTATTCCGCCTCTCCTCAGTCGGAAAATACGTAGTTTTCGTCATTCACGTCGCGTTTACGTGAGTTTTCTGGTCCGTGACCAAATAAGGATTTTTTAAACTGGACATTAGGCCAGCAACTTTCCTGACTTGGAATAAGTAAACTGGTCCGTGATCATTGACCAGAGCACGTCGTCTGCTAAACCAAAGAAGTGGATAATTAATATATTAGAATTTTAATGTGTGAAGTCTGGTTACCCTTGAACTTTCTTAGTAGTCTCGTGGACCACTGACCCCCTCCGATTTAATTTTTGAACTGGACCAGGCAATTTTTAAACTGGTCATTTGCCCTGTGTCACCGCCCTATTTCCCACGCTGGCGCGAGTTGCTTTGCGTTGTCGAGTACGTGATGGAGTCGGCTATGCTTGGAGTCCCAACCATGAAGGAGAGAGGAATGGAGTGGAAACCCTCATACCTATAGCGTTGCCTGTGTACCCCCACCTACGGCACCATTGTCCTCCCAGCATCCTCAGCGGTTAGGTAGGGTCGTACTGGACGAAATTATAAAAGGGCGCTCCCTCTATCTACAAAATAGAAGCTAGTTCTCATACAAATAAAATGGCGCTACGCGGCAGCACTTAGCAATCGCCTACCGAAGGGTAGTGGCGTGCGCGAGGTACATTGGGAGAGATACGGTGCCCAGGTCGCCCATCATCATTTCCAATCCATCTCAACTCCCTTATCCCTGTCCCAACCCCCGCGACTTCCAACCACTAGCATAGTCCACTCGATCACGCTCTCTTTTCCCCGGCTACATACTTTGAAGATGGCACTTTTTAGGCGTATTTACAATCTTTGATCATCTTTGTGAACTTTTAGGGTAGCCCTGACTATATTTTGTTTAAGGTTTTAAGCTTAATATCAAACAGACGTTAGTTTTTGCTACATAAAAGTTTGAAATTGACAATCTCGGATCGTCTTTGTGAAGTTTTAAGGATATCCGAATTTCATATTGGCCTTATGACAATTTTGAGCTAAATGTTAAACGGACATAAATCAGCATTTTTAAAAATTTTGTAAAATTGTCAATTTGGTCCTATTTCTGGGGTAAAAAATTGAATTATGTTAATTACAATAAGAATACAAACTTTTATTGATTTACGTTTTTTTAAGTATCATTATAAATAAATGTCTGATTGAGCTAAATTTATGGTCCCCTTTATATATGTTTTTGCTTACTGCAGATTTTGAAAATGTAAAACAGTTTCTTAACATTCTTAATTAAAATGAAGACTGAAGGAACAGATATTAATCAAAAATGTCTTGATTAGAATCAAGACCTAAAAAGTATCGATAAGACTGAGGTTATCACTTGTCTGAAGGATCAGATATTAATTTTTCTTTTTAATTGAAACTTAAATGCATGCTTAAGAAAAAACAACGTTCCATTACCGTTTTCCGTTGAAATAAATTATTTTACTGGTAATCAATTTCAAAAATTTACTTATCTCGGCTTTTCGACCACAATTCCATTCCCCGAAAACATTTTATCATAACATTAATTACTTTTGGGAGATAACGTGTCAAAATAACCTATAAAACAATAAAAAACTGTAATAGCGGTCTGTTTAGCCATAACAAGAACCTTTTAAAAGTTTCAAGCACTATATTACCCTTTCGAGACTAACAGGACCTGAGAAAACTATATAGTTCAGTAAAAATACGAAAACACCTAGAACAAATTCAAAAAGATTTGATATTTGGCAATCTGGTAGATTTTGAGGTGCTCTTTCACGTGGTGAGTTGTCCCGCTTTGTCCCGCTTATGCCTTCGCCGCCATCTTGGAAAATGGCGGCGAAAAACCATAAAAACAGCTATAGTTTTCTTTGTGCTCAAGCTACAGTCTCGGGACTAATTTTAATCGATTTCTAAGGATATGTTACACCTGACAACAGTTTTAATATACTTACTTTAAATCAGTTAATTGTCATTAAACGTTAAGAACTTAGACCCTCGAGAGGACATTTTGAAAAAAAACCTAAATAATTCAGTTTTTTATTTTTAGATTTGTTTTAATCGATTTTTAAAGGATATCTTACATTTGAAAAGCTTTTATTATATTTACACTAAATCAATTAATTGTCATTAAACGTTAAGAATTTAGACCCTAGAAAGGAAATTTTTCGGAAAAAACCGCTAATATTTCAGTTTTTTTAGATTTTAATGTCCATACACGATGCCGTTTATTTAGTATATGTTAATCATCAAAATATCTTACTTTATGTAAGTAACGCCATGCAAATTAAATTTATTATATGTAGATTTATTTACATTTCATAACTACACCTTTGTTTTAGACTAGAGTAGTTAAAATTTTAATATCACAGTTCTATGTCTGAATCTACTTCGTCAAGAACAGCAGGGTTTTCATTGGTACAAGATATACCTTTGCACCTTTTGCACAAATAAGAACACACCAAGCCAGTCTTTCTACAATCGCACCTCCTATCACACACATCTTTGCATTTGCAGGCTATCATGTTGAGGACTTCTGCTGGAGCAGGTTGTAGTGTTGTAATGACTGGCTTCAGTTCATTTCGAACAAGTTTCCATCCCCAGTCTGTAGGAAGCAGCTGATTGCCTAGCCAGTCTTGTATTTGATAATACACTCTGTACATGTGTTGCTTGGCGGATGCACTTGTTGGTGGAAGAGTGGCCAGGTCAAAGTTTGAGGTGATTGAAGAAAGTGCGGTAGCTTTGGTGTAACATTTGTATCTTAAAGCGTTCAGGCTCTCGCTGTCTGAAGCTCCATACAACGATAGTAAAAATGTTTCACCAGCCTGTTCTACAGCTTTATGGGTAGCATGAGTATGAGTTGCATCTTGCAACACTTATTTTTAATATCATAAAGGGAAATACTCCTGATTATATACTAAATATCTTTGATTATGCTCTAAATGGACCTAAAAATTATCAAACTAGAGGCAGCTCATATAACTTACACATGATGAATACCTCTAATAAATTTAATCAAAAACAAATAAAGACTAGAGGCGTAACACTATGGAACAAATTACCAGTGGGTATAAAACAAATAGAATCTAAACCATGTTTTGTAAAGCAAATGAAAATTTATTTGAAACAAAAATAGCTATTTTACAATATGTAATTTAAAAGGCGGACTCGCTCGTAAACCAGAAAATTTCTGAACGGGAATATCCGATGAATAAAGCCCATTATTATTATTATTTGGAAGTCCAAAAATAGTAAGCTTTTCTCGCAAGGAATTATCTTTATGAATTAGACTGAAAGCTTTCTTTTTGCCTTAACGGTATAACGCGGATGTTGTATCGCAACCAGTGGCTGCGTGTATAAACAGCAACACTTCTCTAGTTTGTCCCAAGTTTTCTTGAATGGCTTTTATGTCATACACTTTGTTTGCAATGTTTCCATGCCCCGGTTTGCTGAAATAGAGTTTGCCACTAGTGTTCTTGGGATTCCAAAGGGCCAACATCAAAACTACTAAGTCCGTGTCTTCTCCAACGTTTTATTGATATCGTTCAAGGCTAAGTTAATGGAGGTTGAGACTATTAAAGTGTCGGCGTCACTGGAAGCTTGAATAACAAGGAACTCAGAAGTATTTAGTCTTCTTGTTAAATTTTTGATTAGTTCTGGCTTGTTTTTGGAGTTTCGAAGAAATGTCTCTTGAGATGTCGAGACGGTAATATTCTCTTCCACAATTAAATCTGCTGCCGTGGCTTTGGAACTACGTCTACGCTGCTCCTCTCCTTTTGTGGACAGATTATCATTATACCCATCAAAGACAATAATAGTATTTGGTCCGTAATGAAATGTCACGTATTCTACGTACAGAGTAAAAATCTCACCGAATGTGCTAGGTCGAGGCCATACTACACGGTGGATTAGAAAACCTCCATCTAAAACTATCTGATTGAAATCATTAATTACTGTGGGGACTTTCTGGTACGGTTCAAGAATTTGCGCCATAACTGCCTTGTTCGTTTTTCGGAATGAAAATTCATCAAACAACGACGGAGATATAGGTGCTAGTTCATACTCAAAATACTTTTCCAGGTCAGCTCCTCTTTGCAACGCGCACGTGATTCTATTAAAAAGCTGTTGGGTGTTTACTGCTATTTCCTCGTCTCTTATACAGACGGTGTTTTTCATGGCTGCTAGTGGTTTAACCTTTTCGTTTCATTTCAATTTTAGTTCTGAGAAATGTTTACCCAACATTTTACCCCCGGGGAGAGAGGGTCTAATATTTTAACTTAAAATGAAAATTAAATAATCAATAAATATAAAAAAAGCTTTTCATATGTAAGATATCCTTAGAAATCGATTAAATCAAGTCTAAGAACCTAAAAAAAACTGAATATTTAGGGTTTTTTTTCAAAATGTCCTCTCGAGGGTCTAAGTTCTTAACGTTTAATGACAATTAACTGATTTAAAGTAAGTATATTAAAACTGTTTTCAGGTGAACGATATCCTTAGAAATCGATTAAAACAAGTCCCGAGACTGTAGCTTGAGCACAAAGAAAACTATAGATGTTTTTATGGTTTTTCGCCGCCATTTTCCAAGATGGCGGCGAAAGCATAAGCGGGACAAAGCGGGACAACTCACCACGTGAAAGAACATCTCAAAATCTACCAGATTTCCAAATATCAAATCTGTTTGAATTAGTTATAGGTCATGCCATTTTTTTGGCTAAAATGACTGGGCTAATAGCTTAACCTTGCTACTAGTACGACCAGGGAGAACTGATGTAAACTGGAGTTGAAATTTCATCATGTGCGACCTCGGCCTTGAAACTCTCCCATAGTCCCAGTGTGTGTAGAACATAATTTTTTCGTTGTTATCTGCCAAAATCAATCTTTCTTGGTAGTGCCGCCTCCTCACTTGAATTTTTCATGATATATTAAGGTTTGAACGAACAAAATTCTAGATTACCATTTTCACTACCATGCCCCTCTGCTAACTTGTAGCAAACTTTCCTCTCTTTTTGCTGCTCATTACCGGTGCCATTCCCTTGACTTTCTGTTCGTTATAACTACTATCATGAGTTTATTTAATTCAAACCAAAATATAAAAAAAATTGGATTTTTTTCCTTTTGTGCTATACTTAGAATTTACAAATGTATATAACGTTGTCCGTGCCATATCAAATAGTCTCTAACCATTGTTAGAAACTAGAGAGAGAAATTGTGCAGTAACACTGATCATGCCCTGAACTATGAGAAAGAACAATACGACGGTTGACTAAAGTACACTTGATATTACATCATTTTGCAAAACCGCGAGTAAAAATCTTACTGTCCCTATTGAATTTGGCGCCATTGGTTTTAGAATAATTAAAATGTTCCACTGCGAAGCGTGCCGGTCACGAATGGGGATGTAACGTCTTTAGGAACCTTTTAAAACGCAAAACCATACACGTACTCTCCCAAAAGTAATTAATGTAATGATAAAATGTTTTCGGGGAATGGAATTGTGGTCGAAAAGCCGAGATAAGTAAATTTTTGAAATTGATTACCAGTAAAATAATTTATTTCAACGTAAAACGGTAATGGAACGTTGTTTTTTCTTAAGTATGCATTTAAGTTTCAATTAAAAAGAAAAATTAATATCTGATCCTTCAGACAAGTGATAACCTCAGTCTTATCGATACTTTTTAGGTCTTGATTCTAATCAAGACATTTTTGATTAATCTTTATTAATGGTACCCCAAAAATCGCTACATTCTGTTTCGGCCGTATCTGTGTGTGTCTGTTGTTACACCCTAGGGTACCGCGTTCCCAGTTTGCAAATCAAAGTAAATGTGTTCACCATTTAATTGTTGTACAAATAGTCGAATTTATCAGTTTTAAAGCACAGATCTTTCACGCGCACCGATCCAACTATGTAGAAATAGGGGTGAATAATTATGCTGTACAGTAAAAAAGAGCAAAAATTATGCACATCATTTAAGCGCATGTCTGCAAAGATACAAAAAATAATCAGTAAATTTTAAAAGTTTGAACTGCAAATCAAGGGCACATCACTCGACGAAGCTACCTGTCAACGACTTTTTTGCACTGCTTCTACAGTAACAGGTGTTTTAATGGTTTAATCACAAGATATTTCGAGCTCCCCAACAATGCACAACCTTTGTGTCTCAACTCATTACGATTTTATATAAAGAGAATCCCGTCAGCGATTTTCTATTTATACTCAATCGGAAATCGTAATGATAATCTCTAAGAAGCTTAACATTACATTATATTAAAATTTCAAATCTCGCTCTCAAATTCACCATTTTATTCTCAAATTAAAGCACATGATTTTTCTATAACCCTATGAGCCTACTTTTTGTCCTGCTAAACCGAGGGTTAAATTGATCACAATGAAATTTCTCGAGATTTTTCCAATTATCAGTTGGTTTCACGTAGTTGAAACGAATATTTAGCATAGTGTGCTTTTACATAGTGCATTGCGTTTTCCGACCATTCCAACTGTAAGTTACGATTGAGTTTGACAATTCCAGAACTAATTTACTTCATGAATAACGTTTCACCCGAAAAGGGACAGATATTATTCGAAAAAAGAGTTTTGCTTTGCAGTTCTTTAAAATTTATACACAATCCTTGGCGAAACAAGGGCACTTTTCAAACCTAATTTTAATAATTCGAGGTGGAACAGATAAGAAGAACACTTATTTCGAGTAAAAAGACGCTTGACTACTCCTAAAATGAGATCCATCATTCTTATTTGTGGCTTTAAAAACGGTGTCGCATTTTTGACATTTATCATACATTCAGAACAGGTGTTCTTTATGTGTGTTGTAACACCCTGTATGAGTTTTAAACTTCCAAAACATACCCGTTTTTGTTGTAAAATGTCTAATCATAGCAATTGTTGTAACTACGCAATTAGATCCAATTTTCTCATGTCAATTAAACTTAATTTCAAACTGCATTACACATAATAATTTCTGGCCCCATTGGGGTTTGAAAATGTGTCGCGAAGGATTGTGTGTAAATGCAGTTTTTTAAGGACTTTGAAGCAAAACTCGTTTTTGTGTATTTAGTCTATAATTAAACAAAGAAGATAATTAAACGCGTTTTGTTTACCTTTATAAATATTGCCATGCACTAAATGTCAAGCTTTTTACCTCTCCGAGTGACGTATATCACGGAGAGCTTCTGTTTCGGCCATGGGTGTGTGTGTACCGCTTTCACAGTTTTGGACACAAATCCATACTTCTTGGCTTCTCACACCATCATCTTCTGGTTGTTGTCTATTCCAGATAGACACGGTAGATCCGATTGATTTTTCATAATATTGGAAATCACTTACAAAGCTAGAACTTATGTAACGTAGTGTCAAGATGCAAAACATGAGCTGTAGCAATACTATCACTTGCACTGGTAACCGTTGATCGACTTGAAGATTATTTTTATGACATTTCATAACAAAAAAGAACAGCAGGGGCTTATATACTTACATCATATTATTATTTAAATTAAAATAAAATGAGTCTGATACTTCATGGAGATTTTAAAATTATTTATTAATTTAAATATAAGCAGGAGCTTTCGGACCGCGGTCCCTCTTCAGCTGCAATTTTTACAATAATGAAATAAAATAATACGAATGAGAGCTAATTTCTAACAGTTTTTTACAGTTTTTTTACATATGTTTTTTTATACAATACTACCCCATATCGTCTAACTCTTAATTTTTTTTTGTATATTCTTTTTTTAAGTGAAAACCTCCCCACCCATTTATAGTTATTGATCCTTGGTCTAAATTTAAATTGGCTCTATCCTTAATATAAACCGCTTCCTTGAAACAACGTTTATACCAATTCGTCTCCTGACATAAAATTTCTACTGAATCCCAATCAATTTGATGGTCGTCATTTTGTTTTATATGTACCGCTAACCCATTGTTTTCATTAAACGTTTTAACACAATATTTGTGCTCTGTCTGTCGTTTCCTCAATTGACGTTTTGTTTGTCCTACATATTTCTTTTTGCAATTACATTCAATTTCGTATACCACTCCAGTTTTTTTCATTTTATCTATTTTTGGTTTGTTTCTAATTAATTCTGATTTTAATGTATTTGTTATTTTACTAACTAAAGTTAAATTATATTTTTTGAATTGCCTCTTCGTTTTCTCTGATATTCCTTTAATAAATGGTAATGAAATTATGTGTTCTGGTTTTTCTTTTGGGTTATTGTTCTTTACATCATGGTTTTCAAAAATTTGATTAACAATGTGATCTGGGTACCCACTTGCTATGAATTGTTTTTTAATTTTATTTTTGTCCTTTAACGGATCATCCGATAAAATTTTTATTCTATTTTTAAATGATTTTACAATTCCTATTTTAATATTATCACTATGAGATGATTGGAAATTTAAAAAGGTTTTAGCATGTGTGGGTTTTTGATACATTGAACACGAAAAATTTTTATTGTTATGTCTCACTAGCAAGTCTAGGAATGGTAAGGACTTATAATTTTCCCCTTCATATGTAAATTGGATGTCTTTCTGTATTTTATTTACTATCTCTAACAATTTTTCGGTTTTTAACGATTTCTTCTTGATTAGGAAGACATCATCCATGAATCTTTTCCATAATTTTATATTTTGTTTTACTAATGTTTTCCTTAAAATGCTCATCTCAGTATGTTCCATAACTAAATTTGCTATTGGTGCTGATATAGGATTTCCCATTGCTAAGCCGTTTTTTTGTGCATAAAAATTATTTTCAAATAAAAAATTTGTGTCTGTTAAACAAATTTCGGTCAATTTTAGGATAGTTTCTAGGCTTAAAGTTGTTCTATTTTTAAGTGTTTTATCCAATTTTAATTTTGTTTTTAATATTGTTAAAGCTAACGGTATTGGTATACTTCCATATAAATTAACGACATCAAGACTACAAATTTCATCATCATAATCTAGTTCTTGGTTTCTAATATCTGATGCAAATTCTTGGGTGTTTTTTATCCCATGATTGGTTGTTCCTATTAACGGTGATAATAGTCTCACTATTTGTTTCGCACAAGTATATGTGGGACTATTAATTGATGATACTATTATTCTAAGTGGGTTGTCCTTTTTATGGATTTTTACTAATCCATATATATGGGGAATTTTTAATATTGGTGGAAAATATTGAAATTTTTTATCTTTCTCTATTTCTTGGTTTTTTATAGCATCATTAACTATAACATGTACTTTTTTATCTATCCTATCAGTTGGGTCATTTTTAAGTTTAATGTAATCATCAGTTTGAAGAATTTTTAACATTTTGTCCGAATAATCCGCTGAATTTAATATTACTAGTTTCCCACCCTTGTCCGCTTGCACGATCTTAATCGATTTGTCCTTCTTTAACACTTTTAGCGCAATTTGTTCTTCCCTTCTTAAATTGTTTGTCATTGAGGTTTTTGCAAAGTTATTTTTTACTATAAGTCTAATGTCCTGTTTTGTTTGATCACTAAATTCTATTTTCCGTAATTGTTCTTCTGTTTGAGCGCATACTTCTAATAAGTCCACGTTCCGTTGGCATATGCCGAAAGTTAGACCTTTCGATAATAGACTTAACTCCCCTTTACTTAAAGTCCGATTGGATAAATTCACTACGTTACATGCTATTTCCTTTTCATTTTTTACATTTTCATTTAATTTTTCTAATACGAGTCTATTAAATATATTAATTTGAATTCCCTTAAAATACTGATTTCTTTCTATTCTAAATAGTTCTATTTGGTCCATTATATAATTATATGTTTGGAAGTCTATACCTGTTCTCCAGAATCTCGTTTGTTGATGTTGTAGTTGTTCAACAACGATTTTCTTTCTTCTTCTAGCGTCATTTACTGCTTCTTTGACAATTGCTTTCTGTAGTCTTGTTGTTTTCTTTACAATTCGTTGAGACGATAGTTTCGTTTTACACCGTAAACCGTATGGGGTAATATCACAGTCAATACATCTATCTAAAAATGTCATTTGGTTACTCAACTTCGCGAGTTTTTCCGTTAAGTGTTTAATCCGATAAAAAATCGACACGCTCATTCTGTCGTTCACGTTATCATAAATGTTAAACTTCCGATCCATGGTTTATTAATTATTTAAATTTAAATAAAATGAGTCTGATACTTCATGGAGATTTTAAAATTATTTATTAATTTAAATATAAGCAGGAGCTTTCGGACCGCGGTCCCTCTTCAGCTGCAATTTTTACAATAATGAAATAAAATAATACGAATGAGAGCTAATTTCTAACAGTTTTTTACAGTTTTTTTACATATGTTTTTTTATACAATACTACCCCATATCGTCTAACTCTTAATTTTTTTTTGTATATTCTTTTTTTAAGTGAAAACCTCCCCACCCATTTATAGTTATTGATCCTTGGTCTAAATTTAAATTGGCTCTATCCTTAATATAAACCGCTTCCTTGAAACAACGTTTATACCAATTCGTCTCCTGACATAAAATTTCTACTGAATCCCAATCAATTTGATGGTCGTCATTTTGTTTTATATGTACCGCTAACCCATTGTTTTCATTAAACGTTTTAACACAATATTTGTGCTCTGTCTGTCGTTTCCTCAATTGACGTTTTGTTTGTCCTACATATTTCTTTTTGCAATTACATTCAATTTCGTATACCACTCCAGTTTTTTTCATTTTATCTATTTTTGGTTTGTTTCTAATTAATTCTGATTTTAATGTATTTGTTATTTTACTAACTAAAGTTAAATTATATTTTTTGAATTGCCTCTTCGTTTTCTCTGATATTCCTTTAATATATGGTAATGAAATTATGTGTTCTGGTTTTTCTTTTGGGTTATTGTTCTTTACATCATGGTTTTCAAAAATTTGATTAACAATGTGATCTGGGTACCCACTTGCTATGAATTGTTTTTTAATTTTATTTTTGTCCTTTAACGGATCATCCGATAAAATTTCTATTCTATTTTTAAATGATTTTACAATTCCTATTTTTCTTTACATCATGGTTTTCAAAAATTTGATTAACAATGTGATCTGGGTACCCACTTGCTATGAATTGTTTTTTAATTTTATTTTTGTCCTTTAACGGATCATCCGATAAAATTTCTATTCTATTTTTAAATGATTTTACAATTCCTATTTTTCTTTACATCATGGTTTTCAAAAATTTGATTAACAATGTGATCTGGGTACCCACTTGCTATGAATTGTTTTTTAATTTTATTTTTGTCCTTTAACGGATCATCCGATAAAATTTTTATTCTATTTTTAAATGATTTTACAATTCCTATTTTAATATTATCACTATGAGATGATTGGAAATTTAAAAAGGTTTTAGCATGTGTGGGTTTTTGATACATTGAACACGAAAAATTTTTATTGTTATGTCTCACTAGCAAGTCTAGGAATGGTAAGGACTTATAATTTTCCCCTTCATATGTAAATTGGATGTCTTTCTGTATTTTATTTACTATCTCTAACAATTTTTCGGTTTTTAACGATTTCTTCTTGATTAGGAAGACATCATCCATGAATCTTTTCCATAATTTTATATTTTGTTTTACTAATGTTTTCCTTAAAATGCTCATCTCAGTATGTTCCATAACTAAATTTGCTATTGGTGCTGATATAGGATTTCCCATTGCTAAGCCGTTTTTTTGTGCATAAAAATTATTTTCAAATAAAAAATTTGTGTCTGTTAAACAAATTTCGGTCAATTTTAGGATAGTTTCTAGGCTTAAAGTTGTTCTATTTTTAAGTGTTTTATCCAATTTTAATTTTGTTTTTAATATTGTTAAAGCTAACGGTATTGGTATACTTCCATATAAATTAACGACATCAAGACTACAAATTTCATCATCATAATCTAGTTCTTGGTTTCTAATATCTGATGCAAATTCTTGGGTGTTTTTTATCCCATGATTGGTTGTTCCTATTAACGGTGATAATAGTCTCACTATTTGTTTCGCACAAGTATATGTGGGACTATTAATTGATGATACTATTATTCTAAGTGGGTTGTCCTTTTTATGGATTTTTACTAATCCATATATATGGGGAATTTTTAATATTGGTGGAAAATATTGAAATTTTTTATCTTTCTCTATTTCTTGGTTTTTTATAGCATCATTAACTATAACATGTACTTTTTTATCTATCCTATCAGTTGGGTCATTTTTAAGTTTAATGTAATCATCAGTTTGAAGAATTTTTAACATTTTGTCCGAATAATCCGCTGAATTTAATATTACTAGTTTCCCACCCTTGTCCGCTTGCACGATCTTAATCGATTTGTCCTTCTTTAACACTTTTAGCGCAATTTGTTCTTCCCTTCTTAAATTGTTTGTCATTGAGGTTTTTGCAAAGTTATTTTTTACTATAAGTCTAATGTCCTGTTTTGTTTGATCACTAAATTCTATTTTCCGTAATTGTTCTTCTGTTTGAGCGCATACTTCTAATAAGTCCACGTTCCGTTGGCATATGCCGAAAGTTAGACCTTTCGATAATAGACTTAACTCCCCTTTACTTAAAGTCCGATTGGATAAATTCACTACGTTACATGCTATTTCCTTTTCATTTTTTACATTTTCATTTAATTTTTCTAATACGAGTCTATTAAATATATTAATTTGAATTCCCTTAAAATACTGATTTCTTTCTATTCTAAATAGTTCTATTTGGTCCATTATATAATTATATGTTTGGAAGTCTATACCTGTTCTCCAGAATCTCGTTTGTTGATGTTGTAGTTGTTCAACAACGATTTTCTTTCTTCTTCTAGCGTCATTTACTGCTTCTTTGACAATTGCTTTCTGTAGTCTTGTTGTTTTCTTTACAATTCGTTGAGACGATAGTTTCGTTTTACACCGTAAACCGTATGGGGTAATATCACAGTCAATACATCTATCTAAAAATGTCATTTGGTTACTCAACTTCGCGAGTTTTTCCGTTAAGTGTTTAATCCGATAAAAAATCGACACGCTCATTCTGTCGTTCACGTTATCATAAATGTTAAACTTCCGATCCATGGTTTATTAATTATTTAAATTTAAATAAAATGAGTCTGATACTTCATGGAGATTTTAAAATTATTTATTAATTTAAATATAAGCAGGAGCTTTCGGACCGCGGTCCCTCTTCAGCTGCAATTTTTACAATAATGAAATAAAATAATACGAATGAGAGCTAATTTCTAACAGTTTTTTACAGTTTTTTTACATATGTTTTTTTATACAATACTACCCCATATCGTCTAACTCTTAATTTTTTTTTGTATATTCTTTTTTTAAGTGAAAACCTCCCCACCCATTTATAGTTATTGATCCTTGGTCTAAATTTAAATTGGCTCTATCCTTAATATAAACCGCTTCCTTGAAACAACGTTTATACCAATTCGTCTCCTGACATAAAATTTCTACTGAATCCCAATCAATTTGATGGTCGTCATTTTGTTTTATATGTACCGCTAACCCATTGTTTTCATTAAACGTTTTAACACAATATTTGTGCTCTGTCTGTCGTTTCCTCAATTGACGTTTTGTTTGTCCTACATATTTCTTTTTGCAATTACATTCAATTTCGTATACCACTCCAGTTTTTTTCATTTTATCTATTTTTGGTTTGTTTCTAATTAATTCTGATTTTAATGTATTTGTTATTTTACTAACTAAAGTTAAATTATATTTTTTGAATTGCCTCTTCGTTTTCTCTGATATTCCTTTAATATATGGTAATGAAATTATGTGTTCTGGTTTTTCTTTTGGGTTATTGTTCTTTACATCATGGTTTTCAAAAATTTGATTAACAATGTGATCTGGGTACCCACTTGCTATGAATTGTTTTTTAATTTTATTTTTGTCCTTTAACGGATCATCCGATAAAATTTCTATTCTATTTTTAAATGATTTTACAATTCCTATTTTTCTTTACATCATGGTTTTCAAAAATTTGATTAACAATGTGATCTGGGTACCCACTTGCTATGAATTGTTTTTTAATTTTATTTTTGTCCTTTAACGGATCATCCGATAAAATTTTTATTCTATTTTTAAATGATTTTACAATTCCTATTTTAATATTATCACTATGAGATGATTGGAAATTTAAAAAGGTTTTAGCATGTGTGGGTTTTTGATACATTGAACACGAAAAATTTTTATTGTTATGTCTCACTAGCAAGTCTAGGAATGGTAAGGACTTATAATTTTCCCCTTCATATGTAAATTGGATGTCTTTCTGTATTTTATTTACTATCTCTAACAATTTTTCGGTTTTTAACGATTTCTTCTTGATTAGGAAGACATCATCCATGAATCTTTTCCATAATTTTATATTTTGTTTTACTAATGTTTTCCTTAAAATGCTCATCTCAGTATGTTCCATAACTAAATTTGCTATTGGTGCTGATATAGGATTTCCCATTGCTAAGCCGTTTTTTTGTGCATAAAAATTATTTTCAAATAAAAAATTTGTGTCTGTTAAACAAATTTCGGTCAATTTTAGGATAGTTTCTAGGCTTAAAGTTGTTCTATTTTTAAGTGTTTTATCCAATTTTAATTTTGTTTTTAATATTGTTAAAGCTAACGGTATTGGTATACTTCCATATAAATTAACGACATCAAGACTACAAATTTCATCATCATAATCTAGTTCTTGGTTTCTAATATCTGATGCAAATTCTTGGGTGTTTTTTATCCCATGATTGGTTGTTCCTATTAACGGTGATAATAGTCTCACTATTTGTTTCGCACAAGTATATGTGGGACTATTAATTGATGATACTATTATTCTAAGTGGGTTGTCCTTTTTATGGATTTTTACTAATCCATATATATGGGGAATTTTTAATATTGGTGGAAAATATTGAAATTTTTTATCTTTCTCTATTTCTTGGTTTTTTATAGCATCATTAACTATAACATGTACTTTTTTATCTATCCTATCAGTTGGGTCATTTTTAAGTTTAATGTAATCATCAGTTTGAAGAATTTTTAACATTTTGTCCGAATAATCCGCTGAATTTAATATTACTAGTTTCCCACCCTTGTCCGCTTGCACGATCTTAATCGATTTGTCCTTCTTTAACACTTTTAGCGCAATTTGTTCTTCCCTTCTTAAATTGTTTGTCATTGAGGTTTTTGCAAAGTTATTTTTTACTATAAGTCTAATGTCCTGTTTTGTTTGATCACTAAATTCTATTTTCCGTAATTGTTCTTCTGTTTGAGCGCATACTTCTAATAAGTCCACGTTCCGTTGGCATATGCCGAAAGTTAGACCTTTCGATAATAGACTTAACTCCCCTTTACTTAAAGTCCGATTGGATAAATTCACTACGTTACATGCTATTTCCTTTTCATTTTTTACATTTTCATTTAATTTTTCTAATACGAGTCTATTAAATATATTAATTTGAATTCCCTTAAAATACTGATTTCTTTCTATTCTAAATAGTTCTATTTGGTCCATTATATAATTATATGTTTGGAAGTCTATACCTGTTCTCCAGAATCTCGTTTGTTGATGTTGTAGTTGTTCAACAACGATTTTCTTTCTTCTTCTAGCGTCATTTACTGCTTCTTTGACAATTGCTTTCTGTAGTCTTGTTGTTTTCTTTACAATTCGTTGAGACGATAGTTTCGTTTTACACCGTAAACCGTATGGGGTAATATCACAGTCAATACATCTATCTAAAAATGTCATTTGGTTACTCAACTTCGCGAGTTTTTCCGTTAAGTGTTTAATCCGATAAAAAATCGACACGCTCATTCTGTCGTTCACGTTATCATAAATGTTAAACTTCCGATCCATGGTTTATTAATTATTTAAATTTAAATAAAATGAGTCTGATACTTCATGGAGATTTTAAAATTATTTATTAATTTAAATATAAGCAGGAGCTTTCGGACCGCGGTCCCTCTTCAGCTGCAATTTTTACAATAATGAAATAAAATAATACGAATGAGAGCTAATTTCTAACAGTTTTTTACAGTTTTTTTACATATGTTTTTTTATACAATACTACCCCATATCGTCTAACTCTTAATTTTTTTTTGTATATTCTTTTTTTAAGTGAAAACCTCCCCACCCATTTATAGTTATTGATCCTTGGTCTAAATTTAAATTGGCTCTATCCTTAATATAAACCGCTTCCTTGAAACAACGTTTATACCAATTCGTCTCCTGACATAAAATTTCTACTGAATCCCAATCAATTTGATGGTCGTCATTTTGTTTTATATGTACCGCTAACCCATTGTTTTCATTAAACGTTTTAACACAATATTTGTGCTCTGTCTGTCGTTTCCTCAATTGACGTTTTGTTTGTCCTACATATTTCTTTTTGCAATTACATTCAATTTCGTATACCACTCCAGTTTTTTTCATTTTATCTATTTTTGGTTTGTTTCTAATTAATTCTGATTTTAATGTATTTGTTATTTTACTAACTAAAGTTAAATTATATTTTTTGAATTGCCTCTTCGTTTTCTCTGATATTCCTTTAATATATGGTAATGAAATTATGTGTTCTGGTTTTTCTTTTGGGTTATTGTTCTTTACATCATGGTTTTCAAAAATTTGATTAACAATGTGATCTGGGTACCCACTTGCTATGAATTGTTTTTTAATTTTATTTTTGTCCTTTAACGGATCATCCGATAAAATTTCTATTCTATTTTTAAATGATTTTACAATTCCTATTTTTCTTTACATCATGGTTTTCAAAAATTTGATTAACAATGTGATCTGGGTACCCACTTGCTATGAATTGTTTTTTAATTTTATTTTTGTCCTTTAACGGATCATCCGATAAAATTTTTATTCTATTTTTAAATGATTTTACAATTCCTATTTTTCTTTACATCATGGTTTTCAAAGCAATTGTCAAAGAAGCAGTAAATGACGCTAGAAGAAGAAAGAAAATCGTTGTTGAAGAACTACAACATCAACAAACGAGATTCTGGAGAACAGGTATAGACTTCCAAACATATAATTATATAATGGACCAAATAGAACTATTTAGAATAGAAAGAAATCAGTATTTTAAGGGAATTCAAATTAATATATTTAATAGACTCGTATTAGAAAAATTAAATGAAAATGTAAAAAATGAAAAGGAAATAGCATGTAACGTAGTGAATTTATCCAATCGGACTTTAAGTAAAGGGGAGTTAAGTCTATTATCGAAAGGTCTAACTTTCGGCATATGCCAACGGAACGTGGACTTATTAGAAGTATGCGCTCAAACAGAAGAACAATTACGGAAAATAGAATTTAGTGATCAAACAAAACAGGACATTAGACTTATAGTAAAAAATAACTTTGCAAAAACCTCAATGACAAACAATTTAAGAAGGGAAGAACAAATTGCGCTAAAAGTGTTAAAGAAGGACAAATCGATTAAGATCGTGCAAGCGGACAAGGGTGGGAAACTAGTAATATTAAATTCAGCGGATTATTCGGACAAAATGTTAAAAATTCTTCAAACTGATGATTACATTAAACTTAAAAATGACCCAACTGATAGGATAGATAAAAAAGTACATGTTATAGTTAATGATGCTATAAAAAACCAAGAAATAGAGAAAGATAAAAAATTTCAATATTTTCCACCAATATTAAAAATTCCCCATATATATGGATTAGTAAAAATCCATAAAAAGGACAACCCACTTAGAATAATAGTATCATCAATTAATAGTCCCACATATACTTGTGCGAAACAAATAGTGAGACTATTATCACCGTTAATAGGAACAACCAATCATGGGATAAAAAACACCCAAGAATTTGCATCAGATATTAGAAACCAAGAACTAGATTATGATGATGAAATTTGTAGTCTTGATGTCGTTAATTTATATGGAAGTATACCAATACCGTTAGCTTTAACAATATTAAAAACAAAATTAAAATTGGATAAAACACTTAAAAATAGAACAACTTTAAGCCTAGAAACTATCCTAAAATTGACCGAAATTTGTTTAACAGACACAAATTTTTTATTTGAAAATAATTTTTATGCACAAAAAAACGGCTTAGCAATGGGAAATCCTATATCAGCACCAATAGCAAATTTAGTTATGGAACATACTGAGATGAGCATTTTAAGGAAAACATTAGTAAAACAAAATATAAAATTATGGAAAAGATTCATGGATGATGTCTTCCTAATCAAGAAGAAATCGTTAAAAACCGAAAAATTGTTAGAGATAGTAAATAAAATACAGAAAGACATCCAATTTACATATGAAGGGGAAAATTATAAGTCCTTACCATTCCTAGACTTGCTAGTGAGACATAACAATAAAAATTTTTCGTGTTCAATGTATCAAAAACCCACACATGCTAAAACCTTTTTAAATTTCCAATCATCTCATAGTGATAATATTAAAATAGGAATTGTAAAATCATTTAAAAATAGAATAAAAATTTTATCGGATGATCCGTTAAAGGACAAAAATAAAATTAAAAAACAATTCATAGCAAGTGGGTACCCAGATCACATTGTTAATCAAATTTTTGAAAACCATGATGTAAAGAAAAATAGGAATTGTAAAATCATTTAAAAATAGAATAGAAATTTTATCGGATGATCCGTTAAAGGACAAAAATAAAATTAAAAAACAATTCATAGCAAGTGGGTACCCAGATCACATTGTTAATCAAATTTTTGTAAACCATGATGTAAAGAACAATAACCCAAAAGAAAAACCAGAACACATAATTTCATTACCATATATTAAAGGAATATCAGAGAAAACGAAGAGGCAATTCAAAAAATATAATTTAACTTTAGTTAGTAAAATAACAAATACATTAAAATCAGAATTAATTAGAAACAAACCAAAAATAGATAAAATGAAAAAAACTGGAGTGGTATACGAAATTGAATGTAATTGCAAAAAGAAATATGTAGGACAAACAAAACGTCAATTGAGGAAACGACAGACAGAGCACAAATATTGTGTTAAAACGTTTAATGAAAACAATGGGTTAGCGGTACATATAAAACAAAATGACGACCATCAAATTGATTGGGATTCAGTAGAAATTTTATGTCAGGAGACGAATTGGTATAAACGTTGTTTCAAGGAAGCGGTTTATATTAAGGATAGAGCCAATTTAAATTTAGACCAAGGATCAATAACTATAAATGGGTGGGGAGGTTTTCACTTAAAAAAAGAATATACAAAAAAAAATTAAGAGTTAGACGATATGGGGTAGTATTGTATAAAAAAACATATGTAAAAAAACTGTAAAAAACTGTTAGAAATTAGCTCTCATTCGTATTATTTTATTTCATTATTGTAAAAATTGCAGCTGAAGAGGGACCGCGGTCCGAAAGCTCCTGCTTATATTTAAATTAATAAATAATTTTAAAATCTCCATGAAGTATCAGACTCATTTTATTTAAATTTAAATAATTAATAAACCATGGATCGGAAGTTTAACATTTATGATAACGTGAACGACAGAATGAGCGTGTCGATTTTTTATCGGATTAAACACTTAACGGAAAAACTCGCGAAGTTGAGTAACCAAATGACATTTTTAGATAGATGTATTGACTGTGATATTACCCCATACGGTTTACGGTGTAAAACGAAACTATCGTCTCAACGAATTGTAAAGAAAACAACAAGACTACAGAAAGCAATTGTCAAAGAAGCAGTAAATGACGCTAGAAGAAGAAAGAAAATCGTTGTTGAACAACTACAACATCAACAAACGAGATTCTGGAGAACAGGTATAGACTTCCAAACATATAATTATATAATGGACCAAATAGAACTATTTAGAATAGAAAGAAATCAGTATTTTAAGGGAATTCAAATTAATATATTTAATAGACTCGTATTAGAAAAATTAAATGAAAATGTAAAAAATGAAAAGGAAATAGCATGTAACGTAGTGAATTTATCCAATCGGACTTTAAGTAAAGGGGAGTTAAGTCTATTATCGAAAGGTCTAACTTTCGGCATATGCCAACGGAACGTGGACTTATTAGAAGTATGCGCTCAAACAGAAGAACAATTACGGAAAATAGAATTTAGTGATCAAACAAAACAGGACATTAGACTTATAGTAAAAAATAACTTTGCAAAAACCTCAATGACAAACAATTTAAGAAGGGAAGAACAAATTGCGCTAAAAGTGTTAAAGAAGGACAAATCGATTAAGATCGTGCAAGCGGACAAGGGTGGGAAACTAGTAATATTAAATTCAGCGGATTATTCGGACAAAATGTTAAAAATTCTTCAAACTGATGATTACATTAAACTTAAAAATGACCCAACTGATAGGATAGATAAAAAAGTACATGTTATAGTTAATGATGCTATAAAAAACCAAGAAATAGAGAAAGATAAAAAATTTCAATATTTTCCACCAATATTAAAAATTCCCCATATATATGGATTAGTAAAAATCCATAAAAAGGACAACCCACTTAGAATAATAGTATCATCAATTAATAGTCCCACATATACTTGTGCGAAACAAATAGTGAGACTATTATCACCGTTAATAGGAACAACCAATCATGGGATAAAAAACACCCAAGAATTTGCATCAGATATTAGAAACCAAGAACTAGATTATGATGATGAAATTTGTAGTCTTGATGTCGTTAATTTATATGGAAGTATACCAATACCGTTAGCTTTAACAATATTAAAAACAAAATTAAAATTGGATAAAACACTTAAAAATAGAACAACTTTAAGCCTAGAAACTATCCTAAAATTGACCGAAATTTGTTTAACAGACACAAATTTTTTATTTGAAAATAATTTTTATGCACAAAAAAACGGCTTAGCAATGGGAAATCCTATATCAGCACCAATAGCAAATTTAGTTATGGAACATACTGAGATGAGCATTTTAAGGAAAACATTAGTAAAACAAAATATAAAATTATGGAAAAGATTCATGGATGATGTCTTCCTAATCAAGAAGAAATCGTTAAAAACCGAAAAATTGTTAGAGATAGTAAATAAAATACAGAAAGACATCCAATTTACATATGAAGGGGAAAATTATAAGTCCTTACCATTCCTAGACTTGCTAGTGAGACATAACAATAAAAATTTTTCGTGTTCAATGTATCAAAAACCCACACATGCTAAAACCTTTTTAAATTTCCAATCATCTCATAGTGATAATATTAAAATAGGAATTGTAAAATCATTTAAAAATAGAATAAAAATTTTATCGGATGATCCGTTAAAGGACAAAAATAAAATTAAAAAACAATTCATAGCAAGTGGGTACCCAGATCACATTGTTAATCAAATTTTTGAAAACCATGATGTAAAGAAAAATAGGAATTGTAAAATCATTTAAAAATAGAATAGAAATTTTATCGGATGATCCGTTAAAGGACAAAAATAAAATTAAAAAACAATTCATAGCAAGTGGGTACCCAGATCACATTGTTAATCAAATTTTTGAAAACCATGATGTAATGAAAAATAGGAATTGTAAAATCATTTAAAAATAGAATAGAAATTTTATCGGATGATCCGTTAAAGGACAAAAATAAAATTAAAAAACAATTCATAGCAAGTGGGTACCCAGATCACATTGTTAATCAAATTTTTGAAAACCATGATGTAAAGAACAATAACCCAAAAGAAAAACCAGAACACATAATTTCATTACCATTTATTAAAGGAATATCAGAGAAAACGAAGAGGCAATTCAAAAAATATAATTTAACTTTAGTTAGTAAAATAACAAATACATTAAAATCAGAATTAATTAGAAACAAACCAAAAATAGATAAAATGAAAAAAACTGGAGTGGTATACGAAATTGAATGTAATTGCAAAAAGAAATATGTAGGACAAACAAAACGTCAATTGAGGAAACGACAGACAGAGCACAAATATTGTGTTAAAACGTTTAATGAAAACAATGGGTTAGCGGTACATATAAAACAAAATGACGACCATCAAATTGATTGGGATTCAGTAGAAATTTTATGTCAGGAGACGAATTGGTATAAACGTTGTTTCAAGGAAGCGGTTTATATTAAGGATAGAGCCAATTTAAATTTAGACCAAGGATCAATAACTATAAATGGGTGGGGAGGTTTTCACTTAAAAAAAGAATATACAAAAAAAAATTAAGAGTTAGACGATATGGGGTAGTATTGTATAAAAAAACATATGTAAAAAAACTGTAAAAAACTGTTAGAAATTAGCTCTCATTCGTATTATTTTATTTCATTATTGTAAAAATTGCAGCTGAAGAGGGACCGCGGTCCGAAAGCTCCTGCTTATATTTAAATTAATAAATAATTTTAAAATCTCCATGAAGTATCAGACTCATTTTATTTAAATTTAAATAATTAATAAACCATGGATCGGAAGTTTAACATTTATGATAACGTGAACGACAGAATGAGCGTGTCGATTTTTTATCGGATTAAACACTTAACGGAAAAACTCGCGAAGTTGAGTAACCAAATGACATTTTTAGATAGATGTATTGACTGTGATATTACCCCATACGGTTTACGGTGTAAAACGAAACTATCGTCTCAACGAATTGTAAAGAAAACAACAAGACTACAGAAAGCAATTGTCAAAGAAGCAGTAAATGACGCTAGAAGAAGAAAGAAAATCGTTGTTGAAGAACTACAACATCAACAAACGAGATTCTGGAGAACAGGTATAGACTTCCAAACATATAATTATATAATGGACCAAATAGAACTATTTAGAATAGAAAGAAATCAGTATTTTAAGGGAATTCAAATT
This sequence comes from Phalangium opilio, assembly GCF_054372755.1. Lineage (NCBI taxonomy): Eukaryota > Metazoa > Arthropoda > Arachnida > Opiliones > Phalangiidae > Phalangium > Phalangium opilio. The sequence continues at coordinate 4,449,019 of NW_028324185.1, forward strand.
AATATATTTAATAGACTCGTATTAGAAAAATTAAATGAAAATGTAAAAAATGAAAAGGAAATAGCATGTAACGTAGTGAATTTATCCAATCGGACTTTAAGTAAAGGGGAGTTAAGTCTATTATCGAAAGGTCTAACTTTCGGCATATGCCAACGGAACGTGGACTTATTAGAAGTATGCGCTCAAACAGAAGAACAATTACGGAAAATAGAATTTAGTGATCAAACAAAACAGGACATTAGACTTATAGTAAAAAATAACTTTGCAAAAACCTCAATGACAAACAATTTAAGAAGGGAAGAACAAATTGCGCTAAAAGTGTTAAAGAAGGACAAATCGATTAAGATCGTGCAAGCGGACAAGGGTGGGAAACTAGTAATATTAAATTCAGCGGATTATTCGGACAAAATGTTAAAAATTCTTCAAACTGATGATTACATTAAACTTAAAAATGACCCAACTGATAGGATAGATAAAAAAGTACATGTTATAGTTAATGATGCTATAAAAAACCAAGAAATAGAGAAAGATAAAAAATTTCAATATTTTCCACCAATATTAAAAATTCCCCATATATATGGATTAGTAAAAATCCATAAAAAGGACAACCCACTTAGAATAATAGTATCATCAATTAATAGTCCCACATATACTTGTGCGAAACAAATAGTGAGACTATTATCACCGTTAATAGGAACAACCAATCATGGGATAAAAAACACCCAAGAATTTGCATCAGATATTAGAAACCAAGAACTAGATTATGATGATGAAATTTGTAGTCTTGATGTCGTTAATTTATATGGAAGTATACCAATACCGTTAGCTTTAACAATATTAAAAACAAAATTAAAATTGGATAAAACACTTAAAAATAGAACAACTTTAAGCCTAGAAACTATCCTAAAATTGACCGAAATTTGTTTAACAGACACAAATTTTTTATTTGAAAATAATTTTTATGCACAAAAAAACGGCTTAGCAATGGGAAATCCTATATCAGCACCAATAGCAAATTTAGTTATGGAACATACTGAGATGAGCATTTTAAGGAAAACATTAGTAAAACAAAATATAAAATTATGGAAAAGATTCATGGATGATGTCTTCCTAATCAAGAAGAAATCGTTAAAAACCGAAAAATTGTTAGAGATAGTAAATAAAATACAGAAAGACATCCAATTTACATATGAAGGGGAAAATTATAAGTCCTTACCATTCCTAGACTTGCTAGTGAGACATAACAATAAAAATTTTTCGTGTTCAATGTATCAAAAACCCACACATGCTAAAACCTTTTTAAATTTCCAATCATCTCATAGTGATAATATTAAAATAGGAATTGTAAAATCATTTAAAAATAGAATAAAAATTTTATCGGATGATCCGTTAAAGGACAAAAATAAAATTAAAAAACAATTCATAGCAAGTGGGTACCCAGATCACATTGTTAATCAAATTTTTGAAAACCATGATGTAAAGAAAAATAGGAATTGTAAAATCATTTAAAAATAGAATAGAAATTTTATCGGATGATCCGTTAAAGGACAAAAATAAAATTAAAAAACAATTCATAGCAAGTGGGTACCCAGATCACATTGTTAATCAAATTTTTGAAAACCATGATGTAAAGAAAAATAGGAATTGTAAAATCATTTAAAAATAGAATAGAAATTTTATCGGATGATCCGTTAAAGGACAAAAATAAAATTAAAAAACAATTCATAGCAAGTGGGTACCCAGATCACATTGTTAATCAAATTTTTGAAAACCATGATGTAAAGAACAATAACCCAAAAGAAAAACCAGAACACATAATTTCATTACCATATATTAAAGGAATATCAGAGAAAACGAAGAGGCAATTCAAAAAATATAATTTAACTTTAGTTAGTAAAATAACAAATACATTAAAATCAGAATTAATTAGAAACAAACCAAAAATAGATAAAATGAAAAAAACTGGAGTGGTATACGAAATTGAATGTAATTGCAAAAAGAAATATGTAGGACAAACAAAACGTCAATTGAGGAAACGACAGACAGAGCACAAATATTGTGTTAAAACGTTTAATGAAAACAATGGGTTAGCGGTACATATAAAACAAAATGACGACCATCAAATTGATTGGGATTCAGTAGAAATTTTATGTCAGGAGACGAATTGGTATAAACGTTGTTTCAAGGAAGCGGTTTATATTAAGGATAGAGCCAATTTAAATTTAGACCAAGGATCAATAACTATAAATGGGTGGGGAGGTTTTCACTTAAAAAAAGAATATACAAAAAAAATTAAGAGTTAGACGATATGGGGTAGTATTGTATAAAAAAACATATGTAAAAAAACTGTAAAAAACTGTTAGAAATTAGCTCTCATTCGTATTATTTTATTTCATTATTGTAAAAATTGCAGCTGAAGAGGGACCGCGGTCCGAAAGCTCCTGCTTATATTTAAATTAATAAATAATTTTAAAATCTCCATGAAGTATCAGACTCATTTTATTTAAATTTAAATAACTAATAAACCATGGATCGGAAGTTTAACATTTATGATAACGTGAACGACAGAATGAGCGTGTCGATTTTTTATCGGATTAAACACTTAACGGAAAAACTCGCGAAGTTGAGTAACCAAATGACATTTTTAGATAGATGTATTGACTGTGATATTACCCCATACGGTTTACGGTGTAAAACGAAACTATCGTCTCAACGAATTGTAAAGAAAACAACAAGACTACAGAAAGCAATTGTCAAAGAAGCAGTAAATGACGCTAGAAGAAGAAAGAAAATCGTTGTTGAAGAACTACAACATCAACAAACGAGATTCTGGAGAACAGGTATAGACTTCCAAACATATAATTATATAATGGACCAAATAGAACTATTTAGAATAGAAAGAAATCAGTATTTTAAGGGAATTCAAATTAATATATTTAATAGACTCGTATTAGAAAAATTAAATGAAAATGTAAAAAATGAAAAGGAAATAGCATGTAACGTAGTGAATTTATCCAATCGGACTTTAAGTAAAGGGGAGTTAAGTCTATTATCGAAAGGTCTAACTTTCGGCATATGCCAACGGAACGTGGACTTATTAGAAGTATGCGCTCAAACAGAAGAACAATTACGGAAAATAGAATTTAGTGATCAAACAAAACAGGACATTAGACTTATAGTAAAAAATAACTTTGCAAAAACCTCAATGACAAACAATTTAAGAAGGGAAGAACAAATTGCGCTAAAAGTGTTAAAGAAGGACAAATCGATTAAGATCGTGCAAGCGGACAAGGGTGGGAAACTAGTAATATTAAATTCAGCGGATTATTCGGACAAAATGTTAAAAATTCTTCAAACTGATGATTACATTAAACTTAAAAATGACCCAACTGATAGGATAGATAAAAAAGTACATGTTATAGTTAATGATGCTATAAAAAACCAAGAAATAGAGAAAGATAAAAAATTTCAATATTTTCCACCAATATTAAAAATTCCCCATATATATGGATTAGTAAAAATCCATAAAAAGGACAACCCACTTAGAATAATAGTATCATCAATTAATAGTCCCACATATACTTGTGCGAAACAAATAGTGAGACTATTATCACCGTTAATAGGAACAACCAATCATGGGATAAAAAACACCCAAGAATTTGCATCAGATATTAGAAACCAAGAACTAGATTATGATGATGAAATTTGTAGTCTTGATGTCGTTAATTTATATGGAAGTATACCAATACCGTTAGCTTTAACAATATTAAAAACAAAATTAAAATTGGATAAAACACTTAAAAATAGAACAACTTTAAGCCTAGAAACTATCCTAAAATTGACCGAAATTTGTTTAACAGACACAAATTTTTTATTTGAAAATAATTTTTATGCACAAAAAAACGGCTTAGCAATGGGAAATCCTATATCAGCACCAATAGCAAATTTAGTTATGGAACATACTGAGATGAGCATTTTAAGGAAAACATTAGTAAAACAAAATATAAAATTATGGAAAAGATTCATGGATGATGTCTTCCTAATCAAGAAGAAATCGTTAAAAACCGAAAAATTGTTAGAGATAGTAAATAAAATACAGAAAGACATCCAATTTACATATGAAGGGGAAAATTATAAGTCCTTACCATTCCTAGACTTGCTAGTGAGACATAACAATAAAAATTTTTCGTGTTCAATGTATCAAAAACCCACACATGCTAAAACCTTTTTAAATTTCCAATCATCTCATAGTGATAATATTAAAATAGGAATTGTAAAATCATTTAAAAATAGAATAAAAATTTTATCGGATGATCCGTTAAAGGACAAAAATAAAATTAAAAAACAATTCATAGCAAGTGGGTACCCAGATCACATTGTTAATCAAATTTTTGAAAACCATGATGTAAAGAAAAATAGGAATTGTAAAATCATTTAAAAATAGAATAGAAATTTTATCGGATGATCCGTTAAAGGACAAAAATAAAATTAAAAAACAATTCATAGCAAGTGGGTACCCAGATCACATTGTTAATCAAATTTTTGAAAACCATGATGTAAAGAAAAATAGGAATTGTAAAATCATTTAAAAATAGAATAGAAATTTTATCGGATGATCCGTTAAAGGACAAAAATAAAATTAAAAAACAATTCATAGCAAGTGGGTACCCAGATCACATTGTTAATCAAATTTTTGAAAACCATGATGTAAAGAACAATAACCCAAAAGAAAAACCAGAACACATAATTTCATTACCATTTATTAAAGGAATATCAGAGAAAACGAAGAGGCAATTCAAAAAATATAATTTAACTTTAGTTAGTAAAATAACAAATACATTAAAATCAGAATTAATTAGAAACAAACCAAAAATAGATAAAATGAAAAAAACTGGAGTGGTATACGAAATTGAATGTAATTGCAAAAAGAAATATGTAGGACAAACAAAACGTCAATTGAGGAAACGACAGACAGAGCACAAATATTGTGTTAAAACGTTTAATGAAAACAATGGGTTAGCGGTACATATAAAACAAAATGACGACCATCAAATTGATTGGGATTCAGTAGAAATTTTATGTCAGGAGACGAATTGGTATAAACGTTGTTTCAAGGAAGCGGTTTATATTAAGGATAGAGCCAATTTAAATTTAGACCAAGGATCAATAACTATAAATGGGTGGGGAGGTTTTCACTTAAAAAAGAATATACAAAAAAAAATTAAGAGTTAGACGATATGGGGTAGTATTGTATAAAAAAACATATGTAAAAAAACTGTAAAAAACTGTTAGAAATTAGCTCTCATTCGTATTATTTTATTTCATTATTGTAAAAATTGCAGCTGAAGAGGGACCGCGGTCCGAAAGCTCCTGCTTATATTTAAATTAATAAATAATTTTAAAATCTCCATGAAGTATCAGACTCATTTTATTTAAATTTAAATAATTAATAAACCATGGATCGGAAGTTTAACATTTATGATAACGTGAACGACAGAATGAGCGTGTCGATTTTTTATCGGATTAAACACTTAACGGAAAAACTCGCGAAGTTGAGTAACCAAATGACATTTTTAGATAGATGTATTGACTGTGATATTACCCCATACGGTTTACGGTGTAAAACGAAACTATCGTCTCAACGAATTGTAAAGAAAACAACAAGACTACAGAAAGCAATTGTCAAAGAAGCAGTAAATGACGCTAGAAGAAGAAAGAAAATCGTTGTTGAACAACTACAACATCAACAAACGAGATTCTGGAGAACAGGTATAGACTTCCAAACATATAATTATATAATGGACCAAATAGAACTATTTAGAATAGAAAGAAATCAGTATTTTAAGGGAATTCAAATTAATATATTTAATAGACTCGTATTAGAAAAATTAAATGAAAATGTAAAAAATGAAAAGGAAATAGCATGTAACGTAGTGAATTTATCCAATCGGACTTTAAGTAAAGGGGAGTTAAGTCTATTATCGAAAGGTCTAACTTTCGGCATATGCCAACGGAACGTGGACTTATTAGAAGTATGCGCTCAAACAGAAGAACAATTACGGAAAATAGAATTTAGTGATCAAACAAAAGGTATTATCCCATTGGACCGAATCCCATTCGACCGAAACCGCTTTTTGGTTTTTTATGGAGAATATATTTAAATTTCCAGCCCAATGGCGGGTTTCTGCTGAATGGGAATTTATTTGAAAGAATTAGTAAATTAAATGTCTGTGAGGATTTCGAATCACCGCAGCAGCATGGTAGAATATCAGGCTTTTAATTCAGAGGCTCGGGTTCAAACCCAGAGAAGGAAATTGTAAGTTAGGTTAGGTTAGGTTAGGCTAATAATATTTTATAAATCATTTAACTATTCTACGCCTTTTCTAAAATATTTATGTTTAGCTTCATTGACTTCTCAAATAATATGCCTTTTCCAAAACATTACTGTTATATTTGGTTAGGTTTGGTTTGGTTAAGTTAGGTTAGTAATATTTTATAAATCATTTAACAATGTTACGCCTTTTTCAAAATATTGATGTTTTATACCTTCATTGACTTCTCAAATAATATGCCTTTTTCAAAACTTTGCTGTTATGTTAGGTTAGGTTTGGGTTCGTTATGTTAGGTTAGTAATATTTTACAAATCATTTTACTATGGTACGTCTTTTCCGAAATGTTCATGTTTAGCTTCATTGACTTCTCAAATAATATGCCTTTTCCAAAACATTACTGTTATGTTAGGTTTGGTTAGGTTAGGTTAGGTTAGGTTTGGTTTGGTTTGGTCAGGTTTGGTTAGGTTAGGTTTAGGTTAGGTTAGGTTTGGTTTGGTCAGGTTTGGTTAGGTAAGGTTAGGTTTAGGTTAGGTTAGGTTAGGTTAGGTTAGGTTAGGTTTGGTTTGGTTTGGTCAGGTTTGGTCAGGTTTGGTTAGGTAAGGTTAGGTTTAGGTTAGGTTAGGTTAGGTTAGGTTAGGTTTGGTTTGGTTTGGTTAGGTTTAGGTTTGGTTTGGTTAGGTTAGGTTTGATTAGGTTAGGTTAGGTTAGGTTAGGTTAGGTTTGGTTTGGTCAGGTTTGGTTAGGTTAGGTTAGGTTTAGGTTAGGTTAGGTTAGGTTTAGGTTAGGTTAGGTTAGGTTTGGTTAGGTTAGGTTAGGTTTGGTTTGGTCAGGTTTGGTTAGGTTAGGTTAGGTTAAGTTTAGGTTAGGTTAGGTTTGGTTAGGATTGGTTAGGATTGGTTAGGTTAGGTTAGGTTTAGGTTAGGTTTGGTTTGGTCAGGTTTGGTTATGTTAGGTTAGGTTAGGTTAGGATAGGTTAGGTTAGGTTAGGTTAGGTTAGGTTTGGTTTGGTTTGGTTTGGTTTGGTTTGGTTAGGTTTAGGTTTGGTTTGGTCAGGTTAGATTAGGTTAGGTTTGGTTTGGTCAGGTTTGGTTAGGTTAGGTTAGGTTTGGTTAGGTTTTGGTTTGGTTTGATCAGGTTTGGTTAGGTTAGGTTAGGTTAGGTTTGGTTTGGTTTGGTCAGGTTTGGTTAGGTTAGGTTAGGGTTAGGTTTAGGTTTAGGTTTAGGTTAGGTTTGGTTTGGTTAGGTTAGGTTACTTCTATTATTCGAACCTTACAGGAGGGATTTCTACAATTATAGTAACTAGTTTTATCCTTTTTCTTATTCAATTGAAACAAGTAGCCATTATTAATATAAAGAAAGCCGCCTTTATTAGCAATTCTCTCAGTTATCAATCACTCTTAAAGTTAAATTTTACATTTCAAACATCAATATATATATACAACGAAAACTGTAGGGAAAAAAAAGCCTTAAAAAAAGTGAAAACGTTTGCTTTTTAAATTTTGATATATATTTTCCCCAAACCGCACATTTGGGCTGTTTTCGGTTGAATGGGAAACGCGTTCGGTCGATTGGGATTCGATCGAATGGGACACAAGCAAACAAAACAGGACATTAGACTTATAGTAAAAAATAACTTTGCAAAAACCTCAATGACAAACAATTTAAGAAGGGAAGAACAAATTGCGCTAAAAGTGTTAAAGAAGGACAAATCGATTAAGATCGTGCAAGCGGACAAGGGTGGGAAACTAGTAATATTAAATTCAGCGGATTATTCGGACAAAATGTTAAAAATTCTTCAAACTGATGATTACATTAAACTTAAAAATGACCCAACTGATAGGATAGATAAAAAAGTACATGTTATAGTTAATGATGCTATAAAAAACCAAGAAATAGAGAAAGATAAAAAATTTCAATATTTTCCACCAATATTAAAAATTCCCCATATATATGGATTAGTAAAAATCCATAAAAAGGACAACCCACTTAGAATAATAGTATCATCAATTAATAGTCCCACATATACTTGTGCGAAACAAATAGTGAGACTATTATCACCGTTAATAGGAACAACCAATCATGGGATAAAAAACACCCAAGAATTTGCATCAGATATTAGAAACCAAGAACTAGATTATGATGATGAAATTTGTAGTCTTGATGTCGTTAATTTATATGGAAGTATACCAATACCGTTAGCTTTAACAATATTAAAAACAAAATTAAAATTGGATAAAACACTTAAAAATAGAACAACTTTAAGCCTAGAAACTATCCTAAAATTGACCGAAATTTGTTTAACAGACACAAATTTTTTATTTGAAAATAATTTTTATGCACAAAAAAACGGCTTAGCAATGGGAAATCCTATATCAGCACCAATAGCAAATTTAGTTATGGAACATACTGAGATGAGCATTTTAAGGAAAACATTAGAAAAACAAAATATAAAATTATGGAAAAGATTCATGGATGATGTCTTCCTAATCAAGAAGAAATCGTTAAAAACCGAAAAATTGTTAGAGATAGTAAATAAAATACAGAAAGACATCCAATTTACATATGAAGGGGAAAATTATAAGTCCTTACCATTCCTAGACTTGCTAGTGAGACATAACAATAAAAATTTTTCGTGTTCAATGTATCAAAAACCCACACATGCTAAAACCTTTTTAAATTTCCAATCATCTCATAGTGATAATATTAAAATAGGAATTGTAAAATCATTTAAAAATAGAATAAAAATTTTATCGGATGATCCGTTAAAGGACAAAAATAAAATTAAAAAACAATTCATAGCAAGTGGGTACCCAGATCACATTGTTAATCAAATTTTTGAAAACCATGATGTAAAGAAAAATAGGAATTGTAAAATCATTTAAAAATAGAATAGAAATTTTATCGGATGATCCGTTAAAGGACAAAAATAAAATTAAAAAACAATTCATAGCAAGTGGGTACCCAGATCACATTGTTAATCAAATTTTTGAAAACCATGATGTAAAGAAAAATAGGAATTGTAAAATCATTTAAAAATAGAATAGAAATTTTATCGGATGATCCGTTAAAGGACAAAAATAAAATTAAAAAACAATTCATAGCAAGTGGGTACCCAGATCACATTGTTAATCAAATTTTTGAAAACCATGATGTAAAGAAAAATAGGAATTGTAAAATCATTTAAAAATAGAATAGAAATTTTATCGGATGATCTGTTAAAGGACAAAAATAAAATTAAAAAACAATTCATAGCAAGTGGGTACCCAGATCACATTGTTAATCAAATTTTTGAAAACCATGATGTAAAGAACAATAACCCAAAAGAAAAACCAGAACACATAATTTCATTACCATATATTAAAGGAATATCAGAGAAAACGAAGAGGCAATTCAAAAAATATAATTTAACTTTAGTTAGTAAAATAACAAATACATTAAAATCAGAATTAATTAGAAACAAACCAAAAATAGATAAAATGAAAAAAACTGGAGTGGTATACGAAATTGAATGTAATTGCAAAAAGAAATATGTAGGACAAACAAAACGTCAATTGAGGAAACGACAGACAGAGCACAAATATTGTGTTAAAACGTTTAATGAAAACAATGGGTTAGCGGTACATATAAAACAAAATGACGACCATCAAATTGATTGGGATTCAGTAGAAATTTTATGTCAGGAGACGAATTGGTATAAACGTTGTTTCAAGGAAGCGGTTTATATTAAGGATAGAGCCAATTTAAATTTAGACCAAGGATCAATAACTATAAATGGGTGGGGAGGTTTTCACTTAAAAAAAGAATATACAAAAAAATATTAAGAGTTAGACGATATGGGGTAGTATTGTATAAAAAAACATATGTAAAAAAACTGTAAAAAACTGTTAGAAATTAGCTCTCATTCGTATTATTTTATTTCATTATTGTAAAAATTGCAGCTGAAGAGGGACCGCGGTCCGAAAGCTCCTGCTTATATTTAAATTAATAAATAATTTTAAAATCTCCATGAAGTATCAGACTCATTTTATTTAAATTTAAATAATTAATAAACCATGGATCGGAAGTTTAACATTTATGATAACGTGAACGACAGAATGAGCGTGTCGATTTTTTATCGGATTAAACACTTAACGGAAAAACTCGCGAAGTTGAGTAACCAAATGACATTTTTAGATAGATGTATTGACTGTGATATTACCCCATACGGTTTACGGTGTAAAACGAAACTATCGTCTCAACGAATTGTAAAGAAAACAACAAGACTACAGAAAGCAATTGTCAAAGAAGCAGTAAATGACGCTAGAAGAAGAAAGAAAATCGTTGTTGAACAACTACAACATCAACAAACGAGATTCTGGAGAACAGGTATAGACTTCCAAACATATAATTATATAATGGACCAAATAGAACTATTTAGAATAGAAAGAAATCAGTATTTTAAGGGAATTCAAATTAATATATTTAATAGACTCGTATTAGAAAAATTAAATGAAAATGTAAAAAATGAAAAGGAAATAGCATGTAACGTAGTGAATTTATCCAATCGGCCTTTAAGTAAAGGGGAGTTAAGTCTATTATCGAAAGGTCTAACTTTCGGCATATGCCAACGGAACGTGGACTTATTAGAAGTATGCGCTCAAACAGAAGAACAATTACGGAAAATAGAATTTAGTGATCAAACAAAACAGGACATTAGACTTATAGTAAAAAATAACTTTGCAAAAACCTCAATGACAAACAATTTAAGAAGGGAAGAACAAATTGCGCTAAAAGTGTTAAAGAAGGACAAATCGATTAAGATCGTGCAAGCGGACAAGGGTGGGAAACTAGTAATATTAAATTCAGCGGATTATTCGGACAAAATGTTAAAAATTCTTCAAACTGATGATTACATTAAACTTAAAAATGACCCAACTGATAGGATAGATAAAAAAGTACATGTTATAGTTAATGATGCTATAAAAAACCAAGAAATAGAGAAAGATAAAAAATTTCAATATTTTCCACCAATATTAAAAATTCCCCATATATATGGATTAGTAAAAATCCATAAAAAGGACAACCCACTTAGAATAATAGTATCATCAATTAATAGTCCCACATATACTTGTGCGAAACAAATAGTGAGACTATTATCACCGTTAATAGGAACAACCAATCATGGGATAAAAAACACCCAAGAATTTGCATCAGATATTAGAAACCAAGAACTAGATTATGATGATGAAATTTGTAGTCTTGATGTCGTTAATTTATATGGAAGTATACCAATACCGTTAGCTTTAACAATATTAAAAACAAAATTAAAATTGGATAAAACACTTAAAAATAGAACAACTTTAAGCCTAGAAACTATCCTAAAATTGACCGAAATTTGTTTAACAGACACAAATTTTTTATTTGAAAATAATTTTTATGCACAAAAAAACGGCTTAGCAATGGGAAATCCTATATCAGCACCAATAGCAAATTTAGTTATGGAACATACTGAGATGAGCATTTTAAGGAAAACATTAGTAAAACAAAATATAAAATTATGGAAAAGATTCATGGATGATGTCTTCCTAATCAAGAAGAAATCGTTAAAAACCGAAAAATTGTTAGAGATAGTAAATAAAATACAGAAAGACATCCAATTTACATATGAAGGGGAAAATTATAAGTCCTTACCATTCCTAGACTTGCTAGTGAGACATAACAATAAAAATTTTTCGTGTTCAATGTATCAAAAACCCACACATGCTAAAACCTTTTTAAATTTCCAATCATCTCATAGTGATAATATTAAAATAGGAATTGTAAAATCATTTAAAAATAGAATAAAAATTTTATCGGATGATCCGTTAAAGGACAAAAATAAAATTAAAAAACAATTCATAGCAAGTGGGTACCCAGATCACATTGTTAATCAAATTTTTGAAAACCATGATGTAAAGAAAAATAGGAATTGTAAAATCATTTAAAAATAGAATAGAAATTTTATCGGATGATCCGTTAAAGGACAAAAATAAAATTAAAAAACAATTCATAGCAAGTGGGTACCCAGATCACATTGTTAATCAAATTTTTGAAAACCATGATGTAAAGAACAATAACCCAAAAGAAAAACCAGAACACATAATTTCATTACCATATATTAAAGGAATATCAGAGAAAACGAAGAGGCAATTCAAAAAATATAATTTAACTTTAGTTAGTAAAATAACAAATACATTAAAATCAGAATTAATTAGAAACAAACCAAAAATAGATAAAATGAAAAAAACTGGAGTGGTATACGAAATTGAATGTAATTGCAAAAAGAAATATGTAGGACAAACAAAACGTCAATTGAGGAAACGACAGACAGAGCACAAATATTGTGTTAAAACGTTTAATGAAAACAATGGGTTAGCGGTACATATAAAACAAAATGACGACCATCAAATTGATTGGGATTCAGTAGAAATTTTATGTCAGGAGACGAATTGGTATAAACGTTGTTTCAAGGAAGCGGTTTATATTAAGGATAGAGCCAATTTAAATTTAGACCAAGGATCAATAACTATAAATGGGTGGGGAGGTTTTCACTTAAAAAAAGAATATACAAAAAAATATTAAGAGTTAGACGATATGGGGTAGTATTGTATAAAAAAACATATGTAAAAAAACTGTAAAAAACTGTTAGAAATTAGCTCTCATTCGTATTATTTTATTTCATTATTGTAAAAATTGCAGCTGAAGAGGGACCGCGGTCCGAAAGCTCCTGCTTATATTTAAATTAATAAATAATTTTAAAATCTCCATGAAGTATCAGACTCATTTTATTTAAATTTAAATAATTAATAAACCATGGATCGGAAGTTTAACATTTATGATAACGTGAACGACAGAATGAGCGTGTCGATTTTTTATCGGATTAAACACTTAACGGAAAAACTCGCGAAGTTGAGTAACCAAATGACATTTTTAGATAGATGTATTGACTGTGATATTACCCCATACGGTTTACGGTGTAAAACGAAACTATCGTCTCAACGAATTGTAAAGAAAACAACAAGACTACAGAAAGCAATTGTCAAAGAAGCAGTAAATGACGCTAGAAGAAGAAAGAAAATCGTTGTTGAACAACTACAACATCAACAAACGAGATTCTGGAGAACAGGTATAGACTTCCAAACATATAATTATATAATGGACCAAATAGAACTATTTAGAATAGAAAGAAATCAGTATTTTAAGGGAATTCAAATTAATATATTTAATAGACTCGTATTAGAAAAATTAAATGAAAATGTAAAAAATGAAAAGGAAATAGCATGTAACGTAGTGAATTTATCCAATCGGACTTTAAGTAAAGGGGAGTTAAGTCTATTATCGAAAGGTCTAACTTTCGGCATATGCCAACGGAACGTGGACTTATGCGCTCAAACAGAAGAACAATTACGGAAAATAGAATTTAGTGATCAAACAAAACAGGACATTAGACTTATAGTAAAAAATAACTTTGCAAAAACCTCAATGACAAACAATTTAAGAAGGGAAGAACAAATTGCGCCAAAAGTGTTAAAGAAGGACAAATCGATTAAGATCGTGCAAGCGGACAAGGGTGGGAAACTAGTAATATTAAATTCAGCGGATTATTCGGACAAAATGTTAAAAATTCTTCAAACTGATGATTACATTAAACTTAAAAATGACCCAACTGATAGGATAGATAAAAAAGTACATGTTATAGTTAATGATGCTATAAAAAACCAAGAAATAGAGAAAGATAAAAAATTTCAATATTTTCCACCAATATTAAAAATTCCCCATATATATGGATTAGTAAAAATCCATAAAAAGGACAACCCACTTAGAATAATAGTATCATCAATTAATAGTCCCACATATACTTGTGCGAAACAAATAGTGAGACTATTATCACCGTTAATAGGAACAACCAATCATGGGATAAAAAACACCCAAGAATTTGCATCAGATATTAGAAACCAAGAACTAGATTATGATGATGAAATTTGTAGTCTTGATGTCGTTAATTTATATGGAAGTATACCAATACCGTTAGCTTTAACAATATTAAAAACAAAATTAAAATTGGATAAAACACTTAAAAATAGAACAACTTTAAGCCTAGAAACTATCCTAAAATTGACCGAAATTTGTTTAACAGACACAAATTTTTTATTTGAAAATAATTTTTATGCACAAAAAAACGGCTTAGCAATGGGAAATCCTATATCAGCACCAATAGCAAATTTAGTTATGGAACATACTGAGATGAGCATTTTAAGGAAAACATTAGTAAAACAAAATATAAAATTATGGAAAAGATTCATGGATGATGTCTTCCTAATCAAGAAGAAATCGTTAAAAACCGAAAAATTGTTAGAGATAGTAAATAAAATACAGAAAGACATCCAATTTACATATGAAGGGGAAAATTATAAGTCCTTACCATTCCTAGACTTGCTAGTGAGACATAACAATAAAAATTTTTCGTGTTCAATGTATCAAAAACCCACACATGCTAAAACCTTTTTAAATTTCCAATCATCTCATAGTGATAATATTAAAATAGGAATTGTAAAATCATTTAAAAATAGAATAAAAATTTTATCGGATGATCCGTTAAAGGACAAAAATAAAATTAAAAAACAATTCATAGCAAGTGGGTACCCAGATCACATTGTTAATCAAATTTTTGAAAACCATGATGTAAAGAAAAATAGGAATTGTAAAATCATTTAAAAATAGAATAGAAATTTTATCGGATGATCCGTTAAAGGACAAAAATAAAATTAAAAAACAATTCATAGCAAGTGGGTACCCAGATCACATTGTTAATCAAATTTTTGAAAACCATGATGTAAAGAAAAATAGGAATTGTAAAATCATTTAAAAATAGAATAGAAATTTTATCGGATGATCCGTTAAAGGACAAAAATAAAATTAAAAAACAATTCATAGCAAGTGGGTACCCAGATCACATTGTTAATCAAATTTTTGAAAACCATGATGTAAAGAACAATAACCCAAAAGAAAAACCAGAACACATAATTTCATTACCATTTATTAAAGGAATATCAGAGAAAACGAAGAGGCAATTCAAAAAATATAATTTAACTTTAGTTAGTAAAATAACAAATACATTAAAATCAGAATTAATTAGAAACAAACCAAAAATAGATAAAATGAAAAAAACTGGAGTGGTATACGAAATTGAATGTAATTGCAAAAAGAAATATGTAGGACAAACAAAACGTCAATTGAGGAAACGACAGACAGAACACAAATATTGTGTTAAAACGTTTAATGAAAACAATGGGTTAGCGGTACATATAAAACAAAATGACGACCATCAAATTGACTGGGATTCAGTAGAAATTTTATGTCAGGAGACGAATTGGTATAAACTTTGTTTCAAGGAAGCGGTTTATATTAAGGATAGAGCCAATTTAAATTTAGACCAAGGATCAATAAATATAAATGGGTGGGGAGGTTTTCACTTACAAAAAAGAATATACAAAAAAAATTAAGAGTAAGACAATATGGGGTAGTATTGCTTAAAAAACATATGTAAAAAAACTGTAAAAAACTGTTAAAAATTAGTTCTCATTCGGATAATTTTATCACATTATTGTCAAAGTTGCAGCTGAAGAGGGACCGCGGTCCGAAAGCTCCTGCGTATATTTAAATTAATAAATAATTTTAAAATCTCCATGAAGTATCAGACTCATTTTATTTAAATTTTAAATAATTAATAGAACCATGGATCGGAAGTTTAACATTTATGAGATGCAGTACTACCATGCCATTTCCTGGCAAATTTAATGGATCCTCCAGGTAAAGGATGTCGTTTAACCTCGGAAGAGGAAGCTGCAGCCGATGAATGTATATCGGAAAGAAATGCAGAATTTTTACCTGCAGTATTAGCCTTAAAAATAAACTATTCTGATTTTTATCCAAGCCATATATTCCGAAAAAACGTTGTCGACAATATTAAACCGTGGAAATTGTAGTGAATTTTGGCGCTGAAACTTAAAAATGGACATCCAGCTTCGGTAAACAAACTTTCAAGAGAATTTTGTAATTTCGTTTCATCACTGTTAACTTGTCCATGAAGCTCGTCCGGACAAGAAAGACTTTTCTACGCGTGGTATTTTAGAAATCGTTTAGGTTATGAAAAAGCTGAAAAGCTAGTAAAAATAAACATTAAGGCTAAATCAGATAAAATGAAGAATAAATAATCTTTGTTTATGGCTTCATATATTTTTGTCTGGTTTCTTGTTGTATATTAATTATTTTTATGGCACAAATTGATTTTTCCCCCCATGCATAAATAAACCAGATATTTAAGGTGGATTTTTAAGTGGATTAATCCGGATTAAATCTGGTGGTTGAAACCGGACTGGATAGGTACTTGCCAACCCACCTAACAATGGTCTTTTCTGTTAGGCCACGGCCACATCTTAGTCCACCGGAAACCTTCGCATTAGATTTTGTTTGATAGTCATGTCAGACTAGATTCCCGACCAAAATCAATTTGGGCGTCTAATAGTAAAATAACCGCCTTTGGTGAATTTTTTATACTGTTGGGCTGACATTGAATTGACTAGACCACTCATTTGCTGCGCATATACATGAGCTCTTTAGCATAAGCTAAGCGCCCCGAAGCGTGCAAATAAGGAAGCATTTTTAAAAGGCAGCGCATGTTCAATGAGCAGTTGACGCTCCGTTTGGCTCTGACAAACAGGCGCATCGTGTCAACCAATTCAAAATACAAAAGCTATAATTTAACTGTTCTTACTAAGTTCTACTTTCAGAGCATGGAAAATAGCGGATAGTTTTTGAACTTCATACCATTCATGTACCTCATCAGTTCAGTGTGGATAAGCCTGATATTTTCTTTTATAGTTTCGTCTAGGCTAGGGATAGAATCTAGCATGAAATTTCCGATGTTTTTTTTGGATTAAAAGATATGCTCTTAGTGCTCACGAATACGCAAGGCCACTAAAAAAGTGTGGAACCAAAGCTATCACATAGATGGGCTTCCATAATTCAGAAAATCCACTCAAAGCCATTATGCATCCCACATACACTAAAGCGTGTAAACATTCTTTAATTTGTGATGGTCAACGTGGAACTGTGAAAAGTGGTTTCTATTATCGGTTACAATAATTATTTTTAATGATATTTCAATATGTATTCTAAATCGTACTTGTAAAACAAGATGAGCACGACAAATTCAAACTTTTGTGCAATTTCTACCGGGTGAAGTGAGTATTATTGAAAAAGTAGCAAGTACTTTCCTAAAGAATTTTTAAATTAACTAATGAAATAAGGATGTCGTCAGCTTTTCTTTGAAGGACGAAGCAGATGTTTTAAGATGTACAAATGTTGACTTTCAACGTGTTCACGTATATTTCGAAAAAGAGAGTGATGAAGGATGCAGAGAATCCAAGGATAAAGACGCGAAAAATTGCCGTAAAAGCTTTCAAGTTGATTATGACGAAAGCATCCGGTTCTTCGACTGTCTGACAAGGATGCGATTTCACTTTGTGAGATGGGTTGATTGTCTCAATCAGGGTTTTCGAAAGGTTTCTGCTGAAATGCATCGCCCAATAGACTGGCATTAGAGGTTTGCTTAATTTCATTTTACAAGTTCCTGTCTTGGCGTATCTGGCTTTGATAACATTCCACAGAAAGGTCTCATGAAAGATGCCGAATATCTCTCGACTTTCAATTCCCGCATGAGTATTTTCATTTTTTAATAAGTTACTTTGCTCCTGGTACCAGATATGTGGGCTCGCTTTGTTACTTCCGCAAATGCAGAGCTATTCAATCCATTTTCCTAAAACTAAAATTTAAAAAACGAGTCCATATTGGTTTATCATTTTTAAAACCTTTGAAGGGCATTGAAGGAGAAATGTCTTCACAAAACTTATTTTTTCAATTGAAATGCTTCCAAATTATTGGTACCTGGCAATATCTAGCAGGTTTATTTATTTAACATAACAAAAATGTTAGCGTTCTACCCTACTACAAGGGTTTGGTTGACAATTAAATATGGTGTTTTGCATAAGAAACCGTACTCTAGTAATAAGATCAAGCCTTAAAGCCAAAAATTCTACAGGGCCGGTAGGCCCTTGTAGATATGACTTGATACCCTTCCGTAATGTTAAAGAAAAAGTCACCTTTTAGGGTTAACGTCCCATTGAAAAAGCATCAAAATTTCTTCGTTTTTTTAACGCAATTGTCATAGGCCATACGAAAACGTATAGCGAAGTTAGTTTTCGGAATACTCCTAAATTAACAAGCATTTATTAAATGGGAAACTTACCTGTTTCGATTTTTGATTATTGAAGTCTAAGTATTGTACTTTAACTAATTAACAAAGTACGTCAAAAATTACTTTTGGGTCAGAAGTCAGCCTAAACTTATAGCGCGCTTAAACCTATTTCTTCATTTCGTTCTCGTTGACAACTAGAAGCGCCTAGGTTTGTGGGTGCTAACATGTTACGTTGACAAATTTCAAATGTTGGCTTTCTTGCTAATTTTCCTAATTTCTTAGCAGTAGACGCTTACAAATTACTTTGGTATTTCGTCCGAGCTAGAGCACCTTTATATATAAAAAAACGTCTTGGTTTGGACCAAGGCCGAAAAAACAAACGATATGTGTGAGGTTTATCATTTGACTGAAGTTTCAGATATTGCAATTGTTTTAGTTATTTTTATCCATTTAATCCTTAATCAATATTAAATTCAATCAAATGATTTTACTGTTAATCGATCTAGTCCCTCTAAATTAATTGAAAAAATTACATATCTACGCTTTTTCAAGAACAATTACATTTTCCGAAAACATTTTATCATGAAATTAATTATTTTGAAGGGAGTACGTGTTGAGCTATCAACATAGAATATTTGAAATATTCTATTGACTTTCTAAAAAGAGCAAGCGAACTTTGACATAATTCGAAAGGAAAATGTAAAAATTTAATCGAAATGCTACATTTCTATTGTCGCCTCTATGAAGAAAACATTGCACTGCAATTTTCCTCTCCGTGCTTTAGAATTTCTTGGTCATAACTCAGTCTTCATTTGAAACGTCACCACCCCTTTCTACATTGTTGGCGCTACTTGTACACCGGTTACGTATTACGCGTAATCATTTTAGCACGCTTAAAGACCATTTCGGAAAACACACAGGGGCGAGGCCACCATTGGGGTATTATCCCTCGCACCAAGGGTCACCGCCAGACGGAGTCAATTCGCTCTGCCTATAGCGGTGCTTCTAGGCGAGAGAGAGAAGACCCCAATGGCGGCATCACCCTTGTGTTTTAGTTTCTCTGTATGTAATTTCTAAAATGGTCTACTCACTTACAAATGTACACAAATTACACTGAGTGATCGGTCCTTCAGGCGCTAGTGAGTGACAAGCCACAACCATAATCATTCATGTACAGGAATGTTTTATAGTTTTAGGTTATTAAGGTTGGCGGGCAAGTCCGGAGAGTCACTAATGTGAAAAGGTTTCGAACTATATGGTATTATTGGCTGAGTGTGTTGCGACGGCTCAGATGACCCATACACTTGAACCACTGGTGCTTTAAAAATTTTTATATTGGGAAAATAGAGGAAGGGGGGTCGGAGTAAAGTGTGACCTTCGCATAACTGGTAATGAATAATGTGTATACCCAAATTATTTCCGCATGAAATGAATATAACAAGTCACAGGGCTGATACTCAGAGCTCGCCTGAATTTTAGTTGAAATAGTAACCAACTACTTTGAAAAAAGTAACTAAATAGTAACTTAATTTAAATATTTAACATGCACAATTGAAGTAAAACTCAGTTTAAAATTGTACACACAGGTGTTTAATACTTTAGGGTAGCCTAACCTAACCTAACCTAACCTATAGAGTAATGGCACCTACTTGCCTTTGACTGTATTAAGCTCTATGGGTAGTTAACATGGAGTGCCACTACTCTATTCGGCCTAACATTAAACATCAATATTTTGGAAAAGGTGGCAATTCTTATGAGGGATAAGACTTTTTTTTTGTTTTGGAAATTTGAAAAAAAGCGGCGGCCATTTTAGATCTAAATTTTACGCTCTATCGAATGGTGTGCTTGATTTTGCTCTAAAATGATTTTTGACCTTATTCACTCATACCGAAATTGTACCCTGACTTGTAACCATTCTGTAACTAGAACCGCTCTTGAAAAAATAGCAGACTGCGCGAAAGCCGAAAAACGTACTAAACGGCCGCGGCCCCCTGGCTACGGTAACGCGCTGGCGGGCGCGGCTGGTCCTTCAGCTGCAGCATAGCCCATTCGATCACACAGGCAGATTTTTAAAGGGGCTGGAAATAATACGGCTACCTCGATGGGAATAAATGTCTGATCGTTTAAAAAAATTGCTTTTTAGTTTTTTCACCCTTCATTCACTCGGAAATTATAAGGAAAACATATTTTTTTAAGATATGGCCTATCAAATTTTAAATTAATCAACTTTTAGTAACCAAAATTCAAAAAAAGTAACTTTAAGTAACCAATTTCAAAAATAGTAACTTTTAGTGAAAAAAGTGACTCAGTATCAGCCCTGACGTCATTGGTACTGAGAAGTATTTCTTTTTATGTAATCTTTACCCTTACCTTTGGTTATATCAGAAGTAAGATAAGGGACTAGAAGTAACGAGGTAACCAAACTCTTCACTTGGTGATGGAAGCGGCATAAAATCGTCAAATTTGTTCACTAGTGCTAGGCTCTATTACCAATGCTAGGGCACTTTAATTCTAGTCCCTTATCTTACTGCTGGTTATATTTATACCGATATTGCCGATATCATATTTTTCCTGTGCTACAGAGAGCCACCTACTAAACGAAACCACACAGGATAAGCATTGTTGCTTTGTCTCAAGAAGACGACATTAGTTTGAGAAAAAAAGTTCTTTATCATATTTTCTCTAAAATCAGTCTTCTCAGAAACTTACTACAGATTTAAACTTTTTTGGTGCAAACTTGAAAATTTGTTAAGCCAGCAACAATTAAAACTATGCCCGTCAAGGTGCTTACAAGTTAGTGAGCAACGACACGAAATCCCTTCAAAATAATTAATTTCATGATAAAATGTTTTCGGAAAATGTAATTGTTCTTGAAAAAGCGTAGATATGTAATTTTTTCAATTAATTTAGAGGGACTAGATCGATTAACAGTAAAATCATTTGATTGAATTTAATATTGATTAAGGATTAAATGGATAAAAATAACTAAAACAATTGCAATATCTGAAACTTCAGTCAAATGATAAACCTCACACATATCGTTTGTTTTTTCGGCCTTGGTCCAAACCAAGACGTTTTTTTATAATATCTGTCACTTCAGTCTTTTTGTAATTAAAATTTGAATAATTTTATTTTTGCTTTACCGTCATACATTTGGGGTTGATCTATTTCTAATTGCTTAAAGAAGTACTTAAGTATCGTTAATTACATTTAACTTATATTCAAAAACATTGATTTCGATAAGCAAATAATGTTGTACTTTATTTATTAAAGAAGTTTAAAAACGACGGTATTTGAAATATGGACAGTGTTGTCGAGATCAGACCAACAGCTTCCTATATGTAAAACCCCCAATACTGCCAACGGGAGATGTCATACTAAATTATACTTTCCATAAATTATATTATATTATTATACTTGCCATAAATTATCAGGACTCGACACTGGACTTGAAACCTAGTTCTTAAGCTGACTTAAGGACTCGAGGACTCGATACCAATTAAAAGACTCGACTCGAGATTCTATGAGAGCTTTTTTAAGGACTCGAGACTCGACTCGAACCCTAAAAAACTGGACTCGCACAGGCCTAATTAAAATTTAAATGGAAAAGTTTCATTTTGACACATTCCTTACCCTAAAATTTTGTATTTGGAGCCCATTAATGTATTATAGTGATAATGTAATTAATTTTAGTGTTAAATAGGAAAACATTTAGGCTGAAAGAGCAACTCGCGTAGTTTGATCTTATTTTATTATTTCAGTTAAGATTTATCTAAAGTTACCCAAAAAACGTATTGTTTTCGATTAATTTCACGTTAAATATGGTTATTAAGTTGAAATTAACGGCTTATCTTCTTTTACTAGTCTTATTTCTGTTTATTAAACGAGTTTGAACAAGAAATTCTCCCTAGCTGCAAACTTTAGAGGCGTGACTGTTTGACTCTTGCGGAACAATCACTATTTTGCCCCAAAACTTTTAAATATCGCTCCTTTTCAATGGCTCTCTTTTCAAAATGGGGAAAAATGCTTTTAAATGACAATTTAATTAATCGTAAGAATTAAACAGGAAAGTGGAGGCTGGGTGAAAGATAAGTGTAGTTTTAATTTTAATTTGTTAGTTTAATTATAAGGTATCCATGAATTTACCCAAAACATTCGTATTTTGGGTTAGTTTCACATTAATTATACTTGATCGAGTTTAATTTAACGGCTTATCTTGTTAATCTAGTGTGGATTTAGTTTATAATACAAGTAGTATGCGCTTTTGATATATTTTAATGATCATTTAAATTAATTTGAAAGTGAAATAGGAAACTACTGTGGCTGTACGAAAAACTTGTGAGGTTTTAATCTTAATTTGAGCGTGGTTCGTGAGAGTGGATTAAGCTTAAAATTTATTTGAATTTTTTTACCCTAATTGCAATGTTTAGTGCAGTTTAATATTTTTGCCATATATTAATCATTATGGTACCCTAAACTTTTGAATTTCGCGGCAATTAATGTACTTTAAAGATAATTTAAATTAACTTAAGTGTGAAATAGAAAATATTGGGCTTTACCAATGGCTTGGGTAGTTTTAATCATAATTAAACAGTTTATTTAAAAGTTATTTGAGCTTTTATCCAAAAATGTATATTTTGGTTTAATTTCACGTTAATTATATTAAATTGAGTTAAAATTAACGTAGGATTGTGTTTTGGCAGTGTACATTTAGGTTATAAAATGAGTTTAAATGTATGCATCACCTTAATTGCAATTTTTAGTGGAGTTTTCG
The DNA here is from genome assembly GCF_054372755.1 of Phalangium opilio. Classification (NCBI taxonomy): domain Eukaryota; kingdom Metazoa; phylum Arthropoda; class Arachnida; order Opiliones; family Phalangiidae; genus Phalangium; species Phalangium opilio. The sequence continues at coordinate 4,472,399 of NW_028324185.1, forward strand.
ATTCTCATTTTACGCTAAACTTTTGAATTTCGCGCCTATTAAGGTACTTTGGAGATAATTTAAATTAGATTGAGTGTGAAAGAGAAAACATGGGGCTTTACCAACGGCTTGGGTAGATACAATCTTAATCAAGAACATCATTTAAGAGTTATCGGAGTTTTCATCCAAAAAATGTATATTTGGGGTTTAATTTCACGTTAATTATACTTAATTACGTTGAAATTAACTTGTCGTCAGTGCTCATTAAGCTTATAAAATGACTTTCAACAATTAATTCACCTTAATTCTAATGTTTAGAGGAGTTTTTGATTATTTCCAACACATTGCGTTCAATTTTTATCCTGTGCTAGGTTTGTGGTAAAGATTATCTATACAATATGTTAATGAATGATGTTATTCTATAGTTTAGCTTGAATACCAGTAATTAAATCAAATACCTATACAATTCATAGCAATTTAAACCAATAAAGAAACGGCAATGTGGACTGTGGAAATAGCAAACAACGTAACCCTCCGTTTCTAACGTGGTTACGTTGAGAGAATCTGTGTTGTAAACCTGAAAATTATTTCACTAATTAAATTATATAACGACACTGTCCTCCTGCATTAACCAGTACCACTGTTACTTATTAATTAAACAATCGACTGTTGGTAACAAATAGTTTATAAAATGATAACGTAACATGACTAACATCACAGTATGACTGATTCAATAGGATCAAAATTGTTTTAACGAATAATCTGGTCCTCTACAATGGTTTAGTTTCAGGAATTATATCACACACCTTCACAATTAGTAGCATTTTAGTGAGATTAACAAATAATGAAACCGAGTATACCTGTCCTCAAATGAGAATGTTGAAGCGCCAACAAACAGTCATGATGAATACAGTATTAAGTTACGTAGCGTAAAACGGTAACCTAGGCCCTAGGGTTAGGATTTGTAGCATGAATCGAAGCAGACTGCGTATTTTTGTAATTCCAAATTTCCAATCCAAAACAGTGCTGGAAATAAGCTTTCTTATAATCTTTAAAAGGAAAGACACTATAAACACTATATTACATAGACAAACTAAAACTTAAGCCTTGGCCGTAAAGAACGTCGAAAAGCTTACTTTAAATGATATAAAAACCTCTATTAACTGTAATTATTTACCTGAATTACTTTTCTAGACGAAAATTCGACCTGATAACGACGTATTTCTTATTAAGGGTGCTACAGTTAATTAGAAAATACATTTAAAGGTGCTCAAGCTCGGATGAAATACCAAAGTAATTGGTTAGGGTCTACTGCTAAGAAATTAGGAAAATCAGCAAGAAACCCAACATTTGAAATTTGTCAACGTAACTTGTTAGCACCCACAAACCTAGGCCCTTCTAGTTGTCAACGAGAACGAAATGAAGAAATAGGTTTAAGCGCGCTATAAGGTTAGGCTGACTTCTGACCCAAAAGTAATTTTTTGACGTACTATCTTAATTAGTTAAATTACAAAAATTAGAATTCATTAATTAAAAATCGAAACACGTAAGTTTCCCATTTAAGAAATGCTTGTTAATTTAGAAGTATTCCGAAAACTAACTTCGCTATACTTTTTCCGTATGGCCTGCCACAATTGCCTTAAAAAACCGAAAATTTTTTAATGCTTTTTCTATGGGACGCTAACCCTAAAAACTGTGAATTTTCTTTTAACATTACGGAAGGGTGTCATGTCATATCTACAAGGGCCTACCGGCCCTGTAGAATATATTTTCTAATTAACTGTAGCACCCTTAATAAGAAATACGTCGTTATCAGGGCGAATTTTCGTCTAGAAAAGTAATTCATGTAAATAATTACAGTTACTAGAGGTTTTTACCTCTCCGTGTGACGTAGTCCAGGAGAGGTTCTGTAACGGCCGTGTCTGTCTGTGTGTCTGTCTGTCTGTGTGTGTGTGTGTGTCTGTCTGTCCGTTGTTACACCCACGTGACCGCGTTCGCAGTTTGCGTATCGGAGCAAACGTGTTGGCCATTTCCGAACTGCTTTCACAGTCACGGAAATGGCTCCTCTACTTGAGTTCTCACACCACCATCTTCTGGTCTTTGTCCATCCCACACGGACACCAGTCTGTTCTTACTGGCTTCTAATCACCACCATCTTCTGGTCTTTGTCCATCCCACACGGACACCAGTCTGTTCTTACTGGCTTCTAATCACCACCATCTTCTGTTCTTTGTCAATCCCACATTTACACCAGTCTGCACTTACACTGGCTTCTAACACCACCATCCACTGGTCTTCCGTCTATTCCACATAGACACCAATCTGTATCATTGGCTTCTACTCCATTATCATCGTTTGGTTTTTTGGTTTTAGGATATACGCGGCGATCAGCTAGGGTTACGAGAAACGTCTAGCCTCCCTAAGGTGGGATCGCCACCAAAGGTTTTCGCAATTGCGCTTTTTCCTTACTATTATAATGGAATCGAATCGTATATATACCCCAAATTTGAAAAAAGCGGGCAAGAGGGGTACCCTTCACTTTAAACGTCAATATTAGCAAAGTTTGAGAAGATAATAGGTATAACTTTATTTTAAACGATTTAACTATTATTAATGTTAATTATTGAAGATTAAAATAATTAAAAATAATTATATTTATTTAAATATTAAAGATAAACCTCTCGTGTAAAGAGAGAGATTATCATTGCCTCCTATATCTACCAAGGCCCGTGCATGCGATATATTTCCTTCATTGCCTCCTATATCTATCAAGGCCCGTGCATTGTGATATATTTCATTCATTACCTCCTATATCTATCAAGGCCCGTGCATTGTGATATATTTCATTCATTGCCTCCTATATCTATCAAGGCCCGTGCATTGCGATATATTTTTCAAAACAACAACAAAAATGGGAAACCCCAACTCAGAAACATAACGTTTTCATTGGATACTTAAGTTTATATAATCTTCTTGACACGGAGAGGTAATATTTTGGTTTTTCCAACTTGTTATATCATTTAAAGTAAGCTTTTCGACGTTCTTTACGGCCAAGGCTTAAGTTTTAGTTTGTATATGTAATATAGTGTTTATAGTGTCTTTCCTTTTAAGGATTATAAGAAAGCTAATTTCCAGCACTGTTTTGGATTGGAATTTGGAATTACAAAAATAAGCAGTCTGCTTCGATTCATGCTACAAATCCTAACCCTAGGTTTTACGCTACATCTGTATTTATTTATTTTATTTATTTGAGAGAGTTTGGTACAGTAAGCCAGTAACGACTTGTGACGACCATAAAACATGGCACATGAAATTGAAATATTAAAACATACTAGTAAATTACAATATAATGAAAGTATTTACAGAAATAGTTATTATTACAATAATTAGTATTTATAAAAAAATGCAGAGCGATCTAATTATGTTGTTTGGCAAATCTAGTTATGTGGTTTGACATTTGAAGTGCGTAATAAGGTTCTTTCGAAAGAGATTTCTATTGGTAATTGCTACAATCTCCGAAGGGAGGCAATTCCAGTGGTTGATGATCGATTGTGTGAAATGGTTTTGGCTCAATAAAGTCTTAACACGAGGTTTTGCCAATTTGTTTGAATGACCACGAGTGGTAGAGAGTGATGAGATTTCAAATAATAATGATGACTGTTTGTTGGCGCTTCTATTTTTAAGTAAAAAATGGTTAAATGGCATATCTATCCAAATTATTATGGTTTAGAAATCAACGGTAGTGTTTTCACCCTGTGAAGAATTCAACTTCAAAATATTACAGGAAAGATGACAAAATGTTCAATGTGTTTTACCTACGTCAGTTAAAAGAGTGGTGTTTACGTTAGCGCATTTAATTCAACATTCTCATTTGAGAACAGGTATAAACGGTTTCATTATTTGTTAATCTCACTAGAATGCTACTAATTGTGAAGGTGTGTGGTATAATTCCTGAAACTAAACCAATGTAGAGGACCAGATTATTCGTTAAAACCATTCTGATCCTATTGAATCAGTCATACTGTGATGTTACGTTATCATTTTATAAACTATTTGTTACCAAAAGTAGATTGTTTAACTCATAAGTAACAGTGGTACTGGTTAATCCAGGAGGACCGTGTCGTTATATAATTTAATTATTCAAATAGTTTTCATGCTTACATCACAGATTCTCTCAACATAACCACGTTAGAAACGGAGGGTTACGTTGTTTGCTATTTTCACATTCCACATTGCCGTTTGTTTATTGGTTTAAATTGCTATGAATTGTATAGGTATTTGATTTAATTACTGGTATTCAAGCTAAACTATAGAATAACATCATTCATTAACATATTGTATAGATAATCTTTACCACAAATCTAGCACAGGATATGATAAAAATTTAACGCAATGTGTTGGAAATAATCAAAAACTCCTCTAAACATTAGAATTAAGGTGAATTAATTGTTGAAAGTCATTTTATAAGCTTAAAGCTTAATGAGCACTGACGACAAGTTTATTTCAACGTAATTAAATATAATTAACGTGAAATTAAACCCCAAATATACATTTTTTTGGATGAAAACTCTGATAACTCTTAAATGATGTTCTTGATTAAGATTGTATCTACCCAAGCCGTTGGTAAAGCCCCATGTTTTCTCTTTCACACTTAAGCTAATTTAAATTGTCTCCAAAGTACCTTAATAGGCGCGTAATTCAAAAGTTTAGCGTAAAACCAACTTTTACAGCAGTGGGGATTCGAAAGTCGGCACGGTCACTCTATTGCTAGTCTCGATGCTTGCTATCAACCATTTTTGCTGGAAGTCGGCCTTAAAAGCTGTACCGGACCTTATTTGTCTTATAATAAAGATTAAACATTATGCTTAGCTGGTTCTCTTTAAGCCCACCGCCGCCTTACAAAAATTCATGAGGTTGGTAAAGAAAAACACCACAATAAAAAATTCATCTATCTAACTTATTTCCGCTTAGTTAGCTTTAAACAATAATATTAAAGCGCTTGAGGCTTCCTGTACCTTTAAAGACGTTATCATGGCTCTTCGTGGAATGGTTAACGAACCACTAGTGAGTACAGGTCACAGGTTTCAAAACAAGACAAGTCTACAAGTCCAAAATCAGTTTATTCATTCTTTGGACCACTTTTTTAAATTAAAACAGAGAGCCTTAATGGCTCGGAGGACAACTTTAAAAATTCCAGCTTAAACACATAGGGTAAGGGGAACTGGTCCTTGGGACTAGTTTAATTAGTCAAGACACAAGGGGTCACAAATCCAGAGGACTGGTTTGGAAAAAACCTTACTTACTTACTTGGTACAGACTTCAACTTCATTGGCACGATGCTAAATTAGGGGTTATCCATAAAGCTTTGAAAAAAAAACAGAATTGCGAAGGAATTCGTTGCTAACTTTTAAGAATATTTTAAACATGTAATTTATGAACAATTTAATTCAAGCAACTATGGAAATGATTAAAACCATTTCTACCAAGAATCGAGCCCGCTTATTTAATTCTACGTCTCTGAACTTCAATTATGACCGCAAGATTGTTGTGTTGGAATGCTGGATGGTTTTTAAAAAATACGTAATACGGTAATAATAAAAAGGGAAAAAATGTATACTAACGTTTGTAATTGCGTTGCAGAAACTCATTTATGGTAAAAGTACATTAACCATTCATAGAATATGAATTTGCCTTATTGCAACTTACGCAAAAAATCTTCATGTAAGATCTTCTACCCACTAAGCCAATCGGATCTTTTTTGACTTTTCTCCACAAGCCTTCCAATGTGCTGTTTTGAGTGACAAATTCTCTGATAGAAAATATTAATAGAGCATTTTCGACTCAAAATCACCCATTGAACGCCCTATACGAATCATAACGACATAAACTAAGGGGCGTTTACTGCACGGGCATTTGGAAGCACGAGTTCTATGTCGGCATGATGGCGAGTAAGAAAAAGTTTAAGGGAGGTTGAAATCGAAAATGAAGTGAATTTTTTATCAATTCTTCTAATTATACGACTACTCAGCATAGTGAAACATCCAATAAATAACACCGAATGATTTAAAAATTCAAATTAGTTTAAAATATCATTTATAGTTTTAAATAAGTACCTTCTACCAATCGCGTAACGCCCTGTCTTTTTATTAACAAAATTCTCGTGGCACGCTCCATGTCAAATGTTATTTATCGCAAGATTGGATAAAATTTGCGCGCGGTGTGAAAATCGTGGCGTGAGATGTGGAGCGTGCTACGATTTGAAATTGAATTTCAAACTAGGCCTAATTGTAATTTTAAAATCAGTGTTTTTTTGGATGTTTCTCTACGCAGATTGGTCTTATAATTAGGAGAGGAATAGATAGTTGAAAACACTACGGAGTACAGTACATCGTCGTGGACTCAAAATTTATCATTGACAACGTTTATTAATTTATCCAATATATTTTATTAAGGCTTTTTAAAGCTAAAGGTAGGGTTTCTATTTCAGCTATAAACGTTTGGAAAAAGTAAAAACACGAGATGATAAGGCTTAGTCTGTTGACTTTGATAACGAGAGAATTTAACCATGAACGGGTTCTAAAAAGTACAGTAATTATTTGAATTTGCCCGCCGTAAATAAATACGCTAGTATTGTATGCTTCAGATAATATTTTACTTGTTATTATGATAATATATAGGTATTAAAGAAAAAAATGTCCGTGGAACTAAAAACAGCTGAAAGAGTTTTCAAGATACGTAAGCAAACGTTTCGAAAGACATTCTATACAAGTGCAGTAAATAAAATAAGGATTGAAAAGATTTAAGTGTATGATCAACAAGGCGAAGAAGATCACCACTGGCAATTTACTTGTATTACAAGAGAGTATTATAGTTCTTATACGTTGAATATGAGTGGTTGTAATCAACATGGAAATATTATATACGAAAGATGTTTTTTCAAATTAAACGTCTACAACAACAAAGAGAAATTAACGATCCGCAAGGGATTCCTTTCACGACCAAATTTCCAATGATTCGACTTCCCCATTAAAGCAATGACTATTCTTTATACAGATGTAGTATAGCTTAAGTAATATATGAACAGCCATTTCAAATAAATATATTAAAAAATATCCTTGGAATATCAAAATGAAACAGAGCTTTAAAGCTGCAAAAGTACTAAATGCGTCGTAACTACGAAAAATATTTCAACATATTCATTTTATATTATGGAAAAAGTGAATATTAAGGTTCTGTAGGATTTCTTTACGCATCAAAATAAAGCGAACTGCTAACGCAGCGCACTAGAGTAACAACGGACGGACACACACAGACAAAAACAAAGACTGCTTTTTAACTCTTTCCGTATTAATTTTGAATTGAGAAACAAGATTATCTTAAATATTAAAATAAATATAATTAATATTTAATATATTCTTCGTTATTTGTTCGCCTTATTGAGCGTTACATCGTTTTAAAAAAGAACAATTAAACATTCCTGAGAGACTTGACTAATATTGTCGTTTGAAATGAAGCATACGCCTGTTGCTTCGCCTTTCTCAAATAGATAGTATATAAAGGTTTCGAATCGCAGCTGTATATAAGAACATCGCAATTGCGTGAACCTTTGGAGGAAGACCTCGCAATTGGAAGGCTAGACGTTTCTCGTAACCCTAGCCGATCGCCGCGTACGTCTTAACCTTAATGAAAATGGAGTAGAAGCCAGTATGTACAGACTGGTGTCCACGTGGGATGGACAAAACACCAGAAGATGGTGGTGTTTAGAAGCCAGTATATACAGACTGGTGTCCATGTGGGATGGACAAAGACCAGAAGATGGTGGTGTTTAGAAGCCAGTATATACAGACTGGTGTTCATGTGGGATGGACAAAAGACCAGAGGCTTGTGGTGTTAGACAGGCAAAGAAGTGGAATACAATTTCCGGGAACTGTAATGCGGTCCGGAAATAAAAAAACACCTATGCAAACTGCTAACGCGGTCCCGTGGGTGTAACAACAGACAAAACAGACACCCAGACAGACACACACACAGACACAAAGACACGTCGAAATTAGAGCCTGTCCGTGACATACGTCACTAGGAGAGGTAACAAGTTGGGAAAACCAAAATATTACCTCTCCGTGTCGAGAAGATTATATAAACTTAAGTATCCAATGAAAACGTCGATCTTTTTGACCTCATCCTTTCTCGCGCTTTGCACTTCCGCATTTCATCCTTACTCTCAACATTATCTTCCTCCATTTTACATACAAAAATCAAATACTCACAAAAAGAAGCGACAAAAACCTGCTGGCTCTTTACAACAACTCAATTTGACTTAATATCCAACTTACAAACACAAATATTTACTGGTAGATAAATTGACAACCTACAATTCTCAAGTATGGCTCCCGCAAATTAAATAGGTCTATTTTCAACTAGGTGGGCTTATCTGATTAGATTTAAAATATATACTTTTGAAATTTTTAGTCTGACTGTTATCTTCACCTAGATGGTTTTCAGTGAAACAAACAAGGAGCATAAACACAATAGTGGTAGCTTCAGTCTTATTTAAAACATGTAAAACAATTATCATCTCTGCAAATAGCTTACACATGTCTTTTTTACCAATGCTTAACCGTTTGGATTTTTCTAAAGCAATCTCAGCACCAAAAATATTTTTTGATACAAACTTAATGTTTTATATTCTTATTAAGAATAAAACAAGAGGATAAAAAGGTCTTTCCTCTCGTAATTTTTTTAAGCTTTTATCATGATTACTCTATACAACAGTAACAAGGAGTATAAACCCATTAGTGGAAGCGGTATTTTTTTCCGAAACGATCTCGCTTATGTTAATCCTCTCTAGACTTCGCTAAAAACGTATTACTCCTACGTAAAATATTAATAGACAGGCAAGGATTCATACCATTAAAGAAGGAGCGCAATATTATCCATATTTTCATTTCATATACAGAGAACAGAAATTATTATGTTTCTGAGAGGAGCTTCCCATTTTTGTTGTTGTTTTGAAAAATATATCGCAATGCACGGGCCTTGATAGATATAGGAGGCAGTGAATGAAATATATCACAATGCACGGGCCTTGATAGATATAGAAGGCAATGAATGAAATATATCACAATGCACGGGCCTTGATAGATATAGGAGGCAATGAAGGAAATATATCGCATGCACGGGTCTTGGTAGATATAGGAGGCAATGATAATCTCTCTCTTTGCACGAGAGGTTTATCTTTAATATTTAAATAAATATAATTTTTAATTATTTTAATCTTCAATAATTAACATTAAGAATAGTTAAATCGCTTAAAATAAAGTTATACCTATTATCTTCACAAACTTTGCTAATATTGACGTTTGAATTGTAGCGTACCCCTCTCACCCGATTCTTTTAAAATTTTGGTATATATATATGGAAATCGTTTCCCTTATAATAGTAAGGAAAAAGCACAATTGCGAAAACCTTTGGTGGCCGATCCCACCTTAGGGAGGCTAGACGTTTCTCTTAACGCTAGCTGATCGTCGCGTATATCCTAAAACCAAACGATGATAATGGAGTAGAAGCTAATGATACAGATTGGTGTCTATGTGGAATAGACGGAAGACCAGTGGATGCTGGTGTTAGAAGCCAGTGTAAGTGCAGACTGGTGTCAATGTGGGATTGACAAAGAACAGAAGATGGTGGTGATTAGAAGCCAGTATGTACAGACTGGTGTCCATGTGGGATGGACGAAGACCAGAAGATGGTGGTGATTAGAAGCCAGTATGTACAGACTGGTGTCCATGTGGGATGGACGAAGACCAAACATGGTGGTGTTAGAAGCCAGTGTAAGTGCAAACTGGTGTCAATGTGGGATTGACAAAGAACATAAGATGGTGGTGATTAGAAGCCAGTATGTACAGACTGGTCATGTGGGATGGACGAAGACCAGAAGATGGTGGTGATTAGAAGCCAGTATAAACAGACTGGTGTCCATGTGGGATGGACGAAGACCAAACATGGTGGTGTTAGAAGCCAGTTTAAGTGCAGATTGGTGTCCATGTGGGATGGACGAAGACCAAACATGGTGGTGTTAGAAGCCAGTTTAAGTGCAGATTGGTGTCAATGTGGGATTGACAAAGAACAGAAGATAATGGTGTTGGAAGCCAGAAAAGTACCAGACTGGTGTTCATGTGGAATGGACGAAGGCCAAACATGGTGGTGTGAGAACTCAAGTATAGAGTAGTCAACGGAGAGAAATACAATTTTCCAAATTTCTGTGAACTGTCAATGCGGTCCGGAAATTGGGAACACGTTTGCTCCGATACGCAAACTGCGAACGCGGTCACGTGGGTGTAACAACGGACAGACAGACAGACACACAGACGCACAGATACGGCCGTTACAGAACCTCTGCTGGACTACGTCACACGGAGAGGTAAAAAGTAAATGATAAGAGAACAATATGGAATGATTGAAATCCCAGATACAAATATTTTTCTCTTTATAGATATGATTATAAAACAAATTATTTCAAAAAATACTGATCTTCCTTTTTTTCACCAAAATTACACTTGCACGAAATATTTTATCATGAAATGTTGCATTGTTTTCGAAAGGGTTCGTGTCAAAGCTTTACTATACGTTTAGAAGTTATTGTTCTAAATTTCAATAACGTTTATGCTACGAAAATAATAAAAATCAGACCTAATTAGCCTCGACTTTAATTCCAATTCAAAAATTCTGGCTTCAAGCGAGCGCTCAAACGCTGAAGTCCCTCTAACGGTGAGAACCACAACAAAAACGTCCTTAGTCCATCATGAGAATTAGGGGTAAAATGCGTGTCTCTTACACGTAGCGATGATGAAGGGTATTTACATGGAGATTTAGAGAAATAGAGCAAAGTTTGCTGATTGCTTGCTAGTCTGTAGGAGAAAGAGCGCGCTTAATATCCAATGTTCACGGTCATGGAGGGAGAACGATTTTCGAATTTTTCTGGGAATTATACCTCCATTAACGTTTTCTATTGATAGTCATACTTATTGTTGTTACGCTACTTGTACTAATAACTCATATCCGGTTTATTTTTTCAGCCTAAAACTGTTGAAGTATAGCGATGTGGTATCGATTCTCTATAACGAACATGGAATAAAAAATAAAGGGCCTAGATCAATTTTATATAACGCAGTACGATTTGGGGTAAGATTTTTAGTTTCCTATATGGCTGTGGCAAAGAGAAATAGAGTGAAATTGTTCCTTTAGAAAATGATCCAAAGAGCTCCGTAGGGTTCCAAAAAATGCTTGGTAAAGGAAAACCATTGGTTACCTTATAATTTGCTATTAATTTAATCCTGAAGATCCTGAAGTTTTTTGTCTCTTGACAGCACGTACAAAGCTACATTACATGGAGACCTAGGTTTCGCTTGCTGACAACCGATGTTGTAACAGAGTATATACAGAATAAACTGTCGTCGGAGATAAAGAGTTACCTATCCTATAGCGTCGTGAAAACAAATTTCCTTACGCGCATTCTTTATCCATGGCTCTACTATGTTCAGCAAGCACTTTTATTCATAATCTAAATCAGAGGGTATGAATCAAGTTTCTATATCTTAGCCATTAACTATAATTAGTAGGCTTACAAGTAAAAATAAATTTGTTAGGTAGACCAAGAAGTAATATCTAGTATTCGCGCACCATAGTCCCAGTCCCCCTTTCAAAATAAAAGGGGGACTTAAAGGAAGGCCGGGCTATTTCGCCTCTCCTCAGTCGGAAAATACGTAATTTTCGTCATTCGCGTCTCGCTGACGAGAGGTTTCAAGAACCAATGAGATGCTGGCTGTAATTTAGGGACGGGGATTAACTCCGGACCTACGTTTGGACTGGCGATAAAGCTGGAAATGTCGCGAATTTGTACCATCTTCGTAATAAACTAGAAATCACTTCTTGGGCAGACTAATAAATATTAATGCAATATTTTATTTCGAAATATCCATTTGATACATTTGGATTTGATAAAAATTAGTAATTAAAATACTTTTCAAAAGTGTATAATCATTCATTATAACTAGGGCTGCGCGAATACTTGAATTTTTGAATAGTATTCGTTCAATTAGAATCGAGTAATCGATTCGACGAATCGAATTTGGAATTTTTTAGAATAGCTGAGTATTCGATTTACAATACGATTATTCAAAAAGAAATTCGTTATGTTATTAAATAATGATTTATTTTTTGAACCTAATAATCAAAAGTAACACTTAAGAACAAAATTTCTTTCTCGAGAATGGAGTAATGTAAATCTTGGTTTTTGAATCTCAATCCGCGAACAGCAGCACGTGGTGCAAAAATATTTTAATGAACATTTTTAAATAACTTATATAAAACTATAAGTGGATCATATGATTCACTTCTAATAAAACTCTGAAATGTTTTTTGGAATAATTATAAATATAAACATGTTTTAATGAACTTTTTTAAATAACTTAAATAAAACTCTGAAACGTTTTTGGAATAATTACAAATATAAGAAACTAGCTTAGCCGGTTTTTTCTATACGTTTCGAACTTAAAATAAAATTTTTTCCCCTCGTTAATTTTAATTCTATAATTTCTATTAAATATTTTGCGCCCACTTAAGATCGCCTTACAGCCCAGTTTAAAGTTAACAAATTCGACAAAATTTCCTTGGAGTCTAATTTATTTTTTATACTTTCTTCTGCTTCGGACTCTTTAAAATTTCAAATAGAGATGGGCCGATACAATTTTAAACCGATACCGATATATCGGTTAAGCCAAATATCGGTACCGATACCGATATGGCATCGGTATCCGCTCATCTCTATAGTTGGGCAGATACCAGTTTAAACCGATACCGATATATCGGTTTAGCCAAATATCGGTACCAATACCGATATGGCATCGGTATCAGCCCATCTCTATAGTTGGGCCGATACCAGTTTAAACCGATACCGATATATCGGTTTAGCCAAATATCGGTACCGATACCGATATGGCATCGGTATCGGCCCATCTCTATAGTTGGGCCGATACCGATATGGCATCGGTATCGGCCCTTCTCTATAGTTGGGCCAATAACAGTTTAAACCGATACCGATATATCGGTTTAGCCAAATATCGGTACCGATACCGATATGGCATCGGTATTGGCCCATTCCTATAGTTGGGCCGATACCAGTTTAAACCGATACCGATATGGCATCGGTATTGGCCCATCTCTATAGTTGGGCCGATACCGATATATCGGTTTAGCCAAATATCGGTACCGATACCGATATGGCATCGGTATCGGCCCATCTCTATAGTTGGGCCGATACCAGTTTAAACCGATACCGATATGGCATCGGTATCGGCCCATCTCTATAGTTGGGCCAATAACAGTTTAAACCGATACCGATATATTGGTTTAGCCAAATATCGGTACCGATACCGATATGGCATCGGTATCGGCCCATCTCTATAGTTGGGCCGATACCAGTTTAAACCGATACCGATGTATCGGCCCATCTCTATAGTTAGGCTGATACCAGTTTAAACCGATACCGATGTATCGGCCCATCTCTATAATTGGGCCGATACCAGTTTAAACCGATACCGATGTATCGGCCCATCTCTATAGTTGGGCCGATACCAGTTTAAACCGATACCGATGTATCAGCCCATCTCCGTAGTTGGGCCGATACCAGTTTAAACCGATACCGATGTATCGGCCCATCTCTATAGTTCGGCCAATACCAGTTTAAACCGATACCGATGTATCGGCCCATCTCTATAGTTCGGCCGATACCAGTTTAAACCGATACCGATGTATCGGCCCATCTCTATAGTTCGGCCGATACCAGTTTAAACCGATACCGATGTATCGGCCCATCTCTATAGTTCGGCCGATACCAGTTTAAACCGATACCGATGTATCGGCCCATCTCTATTAGGGAGTTCGCTAGCTCTCATCACTGAGAGCACCGCATCCTTCACCACCGAGTTGGATATGTTTTCCTTCAACCACTGCCCAGTAAACGCATCTTCGCAGGAGTACGTTAGGGCCCCGGCCGTCAGGCTAAAATTCGCAAGACGCGGTAGAGGGCTCCTCGAAGGTATCCCATCCAGTGCCCCTATAATCACCTTCTGGATTGGGCCCACATCTTCGTCCGTAATGACCGCAGTCGGATATCCATTTTTGACAATGGGCATCTTTTTTGAGCTGGCGGCATCCCTATAGGTCTTAGTCCTTTTGGCCGCCGCCTGCGAATTGCCGGGCGAAGGAGTCGAGTCCTCCACTCTCGGTCTCTTCGTCGGATTGTCGCGTGGCGCCGCACCCCCGACTGGGGTGGATACCGCTTCAGAACCCGGTTTAGCCTTTGCCGAGCAATCTGCCGTTTAAGCCGGCGTCGCTCGGTACGTTTCGAAGCTTTGGGGGGCTGAGTGGGGCCAGTCACACGCACCGATAAATCGGAGCGAGTATCGCTGGATCCAGGCCCTAGTTTTGTGGTATTAGTGAGGGTTCTGCCAAGTGCAGACTCCTGCACTGTAGTTTTAGTAATTTTAGTAGTTTTTAAATTGGTATTTAAATCAGAATCCATACGAATCCCACGAGTAAGGGGGCAAGTAAAAGGTAGTCCCCCACCCGTGTGGAAGGCTAGATACAACGGGGTGTCGCCTGGTGCCCCGAGGTGATCGTTAGCGATACCATAGTTTTACTTCCCCAGTACCATGCAGTCCTCGGCACGATGCCTCATCACCTTGGCTTGAGAAGGACGCGTATCCGCTTAGCCCACACAACGTAGTGGTTACCAGCTCTCACCACCGAGGTGTGGTACTACGCATTGATGAGGAACCAAGCTAGCGTGTGTAAAGTTGAGAACGCGAGCGGGAAGCCAAAGCAAGAGGGGGAAGGAGAAAACACTTCATTTAGCTTGCGTCCCCATCTTCGAGAGCCAAAAGCCGAGATAACTAAATTTTTGAAATTCATTACCAGTAAAATAATTTATTTCAACGAATTACGGTAATGGAACATTGTTTCTTTTTAAACACGCCTTTAAGTTTCAATTTAAAATAAAAATTAATATCTGAACCTTCAGTCAAGTCTTACCTTAGTCTTATCGATACTTTCTAAGTCTTGATTCTAATCAAGATATTGTTTATTAATTTATTTTCATGTTAAATCTAGGGTTGATTTTAGCCATTTATCATCGCGTATTCCCTCATATCATAGAATAGGCCTTATTATTTAATTTCCGATGGAGGCTGACCAGAAATATACCAGATGCTCCCAAGCTGATAATTTTTGTTTGTTCCAAATGCCATTGTTTCAACAATTGATTTAAATACGGATATTTCTCTTAACTTTTAAGTTTAATGTAACTAATCGAGGAAGAACAGATAAATCTCTTCTGGCTAAAAAGGAGCGTCTTTTATTACGGTTTAATGAATGTGAAATAGCAAAATTGCACTAGACGTTAATATAAATAAACTAACTATAATTAATAATAATAACAATAATAATACGACAACTTAATAGTCACTGTAGTAAAAAAGAGAAAGATTTTGATACCGAAATTAGTGGGATAAAATTGTAAAACTGACTCAAAATAAAAATAATTTAAAAACCAAATGTCAATTTTATTAAAATCTATCTTCATTAAATATTGGTGATTTCAAGTTTTCAATGCCAACTGCAATTAAAAACATAGGATTAATGAAAAGCGTCATCTCCCAATCCAGTTTTTCATTAAAGATTGAAAAAAGTTTTAATCTTTGTATCACTCTCTCTACGTGCACTCTTGCTTTTGCTATTTTCAAGTTTTCGAGTGATTTCGATCATTTCGTTTCCGTAAACTGTTTAGATTTATTCAGAAATGATGGGATAAAAATTTCAATTCCTTTTTCTAAACATTCGGTCTCTATTCTCAATCCTTTATTTACCATGCATGCGTCAATATTAGGTGTTAATTTGTCCAACACTTTACTGTGTAAAGTGATAAATCTGTCAGATGCTCTTCCTCCATAAGCACTACTCAAAAATGTACTTGAACCAGCAGGAGAAACGCCGACCAAAACTTTAACAATGCGATTACCTTTATAATAAGACAAGATTCTACATTTAAGGCAATTTGGTTTCTCTATTGGAATTTCAGTACAATTAAATACGACCACAGTTTTTTCAAAGCCTTTAAAACATTGGATCATGGTATTAATGATTTCTTCCTTTGAGGGCCATTTGATTGCGCATTTAAAAACTTGCGCGACAATAAACACTGTTTGTTTACAATATCGGCTGCTACTGGTTTCAGACATATTAAACATAGTAGAAAGAACCCTGTACGTCAAGTTTAGTTTGAATTTTCGTTAAAACGAGAAGAGAAAGTCCTTCTATTAGGTTCTGAGTTTTAAAATTTATTAACATTGTCATAGATTCCACAATGGCGTAAAATAATTTGAAATTGGAGATTCCGGTCATACGACTAAAATCCGTGTCAGTTTTAACGAAATTCATAATAGTAAAGGTTTCAGAAAAGTAAGTAAAACATGGTTCGTGGCCGATGTTCAGACACCCAGCCTAACATACAAAGTCCTCGGCCTACATGAAGGACTTCGACTGAGACGCGAAATTCTCCTCTTCTTATTGAAATATCCAACCTCAAAGCCAAAGTGGACATAATACGGGCAAATTTTACTGACTTCAATGCTTCACCCATAACTCATTCAGTAACTCCAACCTCATCACAGCAACCTCCCTCTGGAAACGCTCAGAGCACCATTACAAATTATTTACTGGATAATACTCTCACTATGCCAATAAACTCTCTCCAAGTACCTGACAAAAACTTTCCCGTCGACAAAATTTGCACCAGTTGCACGCAGACCGTACGTAAAAATCAAAAAGCCCTCATTTGTGATATTTGTAACACCTGGTGTCACGCAACCTGTAACAACATCAACGATGCACTCTACAAAGCCCACGTAACCCACCCGTCAGACTGTTTTGCCTTAATGTGCTCCTCTTGTGTCAGCACTGGTCCTAAGCTAATCTCCACCATTTCATTAGCCATCTCTAAGATCACGCAATTGGAAACTGAAAATCTTAAAACATCCAAATCGGTTCCTGTCTTACTGAACGATATTTCTCTCTTCAGGTCTCTCTTGCTTCGCTACAAACTCAATTAAAAACCCACTCTGATATTCTGCAAAGTGTTGATTTCCGTAAGCTGCAACAATCAATTGATTCTTTAAAGACTAACTCTGCCTCTCACGCTACTCGCATCGAAGCCTTAGAATCACACAACATTCTCTGCCAATAAATCAATTTAACTGACAATTTTGACAAAACCACCTCAAAGTTATCCTACAATATTGTCAAAACCACCTCAAAGTTAACCTACAATATTGACAAAACCACCTCAAAGTTATCTGACATTCACAAACGTTTATCAACACTTGAGCAGGCTGGCCCCCAAGCCTCAACTTCCTCTACAATTAACGACCCCTCCCAGTCAAATGTTCCTCCGAAGAAATACACTAACATCTCCGGTTCAAGAACATTTGAAAACTCTCATGGCCAGACCAAGGACACTTATAGTGTAGACTATCGTAAATACAACGCCCTTATCTTCAAGGTTCCAGATGCTAACTCTGAATAACTTACTTCAACAACTCGACTTCTCCCTAGCCGATTGCAATAATGTGTGTTTTGACCGGATAGGCCAATTTCATCACGATGCTACTCCCCCGCGACCACTCAGACTAAGATTCCGTTCGATCTCTGATCGCCAGTACCTTGTTCGCGAAGCGTCTTCCCTTCGTCGCTGTCAAGATTCAGGTTTCTCCTACCTTGTCACTCCTGATCGCACCCACCAACAAAGACAATACCATCGCCAATTAATCCAAGAGCTCAAAATGCGTAAAGCAGCTGGTGAAACCAATATATTCGTCCGTCAGGGTAAAATAGTTCACTCCAACACCACTGTGACACCGAACTGCTCTTTAAGACACGATTCACAACCACTTCTACCCACCTCTTTCCCACTCAACCTTTTCCACCTGTTTCCTTATCACACTTGCCACCTCTTTTCCCTACTTTTTCTCATCACCCCACATCCTATCCTAACGCAGCCCAACAACCCTTCCACCCAGTAAATTAGTATTCCCATTACCACTCCTAAATTAAATGCTTCGTCTAAATTAAACCCATCTTCACTGCAATTCCTACCTTCTCCTTCATCATATCTAAAACTCTTACCAACCTTATCGCCTGCCCCTCAATCACAATCAATTAATTCAAATCGAACTACAACCCAAGTATGCTTGTTAGCAAATGTTCGCAGCCTTAATAGCGTTTTTAAAACCACCGATCTTCAACTATCCCTTAATTCCCGTTCCCCATTACTTGTGGCATTAACGGAAACCTGGTGTACAGAAGCTGATCATTCAATAAACCCTTACTATCCTGGATATATTTTCTATCGTTCTGACCGTCCTATCTCAAATGGAGGGGGTGTGGCTCTTTTAATACAAGATAAATACCCTTCGCGTCAAATCGATCCACAAGATTATCACCCTCTGCCTCAATCTTCATCCTATGTCGGTCTTGACTACTTAACTGTCTTACTTACCTTACCACACGAAAGACTATTAATCAGTGTTGCCTACCGGTCTCCAACTTTTGACAATCACCTAGCAATCCAAAACTACATGTCAGCATTACTTGATTTCCGTGAGAAAGAAAACTGCTCATTAATCCTCCTAGGTGACTTTAATTATCCTAAGTTAGACTGGCTAAGCCTTACACCTCTAGCAGGTGCGACCATTTCCGCGAGACAGTTCCTGACCTTTATACAAACTCGAGCGTTAACTCAATTTGTCACTGATATTACAAGACACGGTGGTCTGGAAAGCAATGATAGTATACTCGATCTCATTTTAAGTAGTGGGTCATACCTAATTACCGATGTATCAACCCTTGCCCCGATAGGCAACAGCGATCATGCTACTATCAAATTTACACTTAAGTTACCTTCATTCCCTTACTTTCGTCGTCGACTGAGAAACTATTTTAAATGTGACCTTGCATCTCTTGCAAATCAATTACACCCGATCCAATGGACTATCCTGCTCCCTACACCTTTTGTAAATATAAACGAATCATGGCAACTATTTCACAATCTTCTCTATAATTATCAAGAATCACATACACCTCTTCGCACGCTAGGTGGCAAACCCAAATTATCCCCACGTTTAATCAGATCCAGAACCTTAAAAGTGCAAGCTTAGCGTTCTTACATAAAGGCAAAGAAGACCTTTGCATCTCAAGCTGTCATTTCGGAAAGATATGATCATTATAGAAAGATGAGAAATGGTTTGACTAACCACTTAAGAAATCAGCACAGACGTCTAGAAAATACCCTACTACAACAAATCTCTCACAACCCAAAAGCTTTTTATGCCTATGTTAACACACGGCGTAAAACCCGTTTTCCTATTGTTCAACTTCAGCGGCATGATGGAACCTTTGCCACCAATACCCATGACAATGCAACACTGCTAAACAACCACTTTTCCTCCACTGTTGCTGATCCAAATGCGTCATCATATTCACCGTTACCTATGCCTTGCCTTCAAGATTTTACTTGTACTGAGCAAGATATCTATGTCATCCTGAAAAGTCTTCCAACAAACAAATCCCCCGGTTCCGATGGTCTTCACCCCTATATCTTGCGCTTCTTGCTACTCAACTGTGTTCCCCAATTTATACATTAATCTCTCAGTCATTTGCAATTAGACTTCTACCAAATCAATGGAAACAGGCAAATTTAACACCGATACACAAAAAAGGACCTAAATTACTCCCTAACAGCTATCGACCTATCGACCGAAAAACAGGGGTAAATAGTCTGGAAATAAAACGGAGCTATTTTCGCCTGTCTTACAGGCGTCATAATTTTCAGGCCAAAATAGTTCAGTTGTATTTCCCTAATATTTACCTCTGTTTTTCGGGCCTCGAAATTAACGGACCAAAATAGGATGGCCAACGTGGCACTGACTATTCACCCCTGTTTATCGGGCGTCGAAATTATCAGGCCAAAAGGGTCAGGAATTAAAATCCTAGCTATTTTGAACTGTTTTTCGGGCCTCAATTGTCAACTGGCCAAAATAGGATTGGCCGCGCGGCACCGACTATTTACCCCCGTTTCTCTGGCGTCAAACAGGTGATGGTTTCTGGCCCGAGTAGACTGAACCAAAGTGGTTTCCCCTTTCGCGGCCTCGCAGATGTTGCTTCTTTCAAGGTTTGAACGCCCAGTTTGTTTTATTTTTAAGTGTATTCACACGAAAACATTTTGTATGTATTTTTAAATATCACTCATTTTTGGGGCCAGGTACAGATTGTCGAGTAAAGGGCCATTCACACGAAAACATTTTGAACTCGTTTTAGTTATGACCCTTCTTTGGACACTTTTTAAGCTGCGTCCGAATAGTTAGACAACTTCCAAGCCAAAAATTAGCCTATTAATTTTCAGTCAACTTGAAATCAACGCAAAATATTCGGACACCGAGCTGGCACCATAGATTTATTAATACTGGCGTACTGGATTGTTCACTGAGGGTGAAACGCGGCCAATATTCTTCGCCCAAGACCCTTAGTTTCCCCTGGCGAATAACGGCAGAACTTAAGAGTGGAAGTACTTTCTGGTACAAATTAATTTCTTTTCCTGCAGTCGTTCATTGGCTATTTCACGATGACGTCAACTTACTATTTTGGCGGGAAACCTTTCAGCCAATTATCGACGACTGGAAAACACTACCGTTTGTCCCACCAAGAACTTCCGCTTTTGTATATACCCCCAAAGCCTCTCCAGCCGCTCCGAATCGCGAGCATTTTTCAATGCACAGTGGAAGGTACGAGAGATCTATCCAGTGCACAGTATTAGTAAATTCATGGTAAAACTAGTGCGTTATAACAAGAACAAGGCGACCCAAGGGCTCGTAATACTAGCCACATCGTACCGTACTTAACAGGCGTACAGAAAATTTATGTGAATAGCCCCTCGATGCGCTACTTTTAAATGTGCTAAAATTATTACCCGTAATCCTTACTTCAATAAATTTATTTATGTTATAATTATAATAGTGCGACATCAAGAGAAATTATGAGTAAGTAGCCCCTCGATGCGCTACCCCTAACATTGCTAAAATGATTACCCGTAAGACCAGTCTAAAAACGAGGCGTTATATTTAACAATGCTAAATTTTTCACACACTATAGTAACCCTTAATAGAAGAACAGTAAGTTTTAGTGATTACCCCCTCGATGATCAAGTTACCTTTAACAGTGCTCTATTAATACACGTACAGAAAATTTTAGTTTACAACATAGACATATGCCGACGCGTAATTTTCGCATCTTATAAATTTCTAACATGAACGTATGGTTAGAAGGTTTGAAAGATAATAATTCGGTAAAACACCTAATAATTGTAATATCCCGGTGCCTTAAGACCATTCTAAAAACAACGTCAATAAATACTAGCTTTTCCTTTCAAAATTTTCCTCGATTTCTTTAAATGTTGAAAGAGGGGAGCGGTCAAACACTTATTGTCGACGGGTGAGAGGAATTTTCAAGGGAGAGTATAGACGAACAAAAAATATCAACTTCACCACAATTCTCTCCCTTTCACTTTCCCTTCCATGACGAACGAAAAATTTTATACTGGCAAAGGCTCTACTTTTGACAGTACTACTACGAGAATGACAACGGGGCAGGTCAAACTAAGAGCCTCATCGTAGATGTTCATCATACGATGTGGCTAAAAATTGAAACATACTGTATAGAACATATGTTATTAATTTATGGTATTAGGAATCACCGTGCAGCAGACATTTTTAAAACTTATCTAGGCGGTTATCGATTGAGGAGCTAGATGTCGAAGTTTACGTCACGAATAATTTCCCTCGTCGCGCGTTGAGACTTGCGCGCGCTTCCCCTCGCGTTGCTTCCTAGCTATTTTGATCGCTTCCATCGTGGATTAAACAACCTCTCAGGAAAAACTCTCTCTCTGGTAGATTTTACTATACTAGTAGTTGAAGATGTTTGTTACAATTTTACCCCCTAACCGATACAAATCTGGATGTTGATTTTTGAAACGTTGCCATCTTTCCCCCTTCAATATTTCATCCCCGTGTATCGGTAGCTATAAGCTTCCAGTGATGACAATTTTTGTTACCAAGGTGCGATTCAAACAAATTTTTTATCAGAGAGAGTTATCCCTGAGAGGTTGTTTAATCCATGCTTGCATGAATCATCTCATTTGGTCAACCAAATTTAATTATAACGCGTGACGGTTAGTATTCAAGCCCGGTGTGTAAAAAAATAATTTGGTGCTGCTCTCAGAATAATAAAGAGTGGATGGATGGGAAATGTAGTAAACTGTCTTAATAACAACGGTTTCGTGTGTTCTTGGTGTCAGATAATTCGTCTTTGTAGGTTTTTTTTTATAAAATAGAAGTATAGGGTAAGAGAATAAGTTTTATTTTATTTGCAAACGCACACATCTCGTTTTCTTTGGTATTTTACCTTCTAGAAGCTATAGTTTTAGCCAGTTTAAGTACAGTATTTTGAGGCGTTAAATATTTCTTTAAATTTCCCTCGTGACATTATACCACGTTAATTGTATAGGGATCACACTTAAATTCGCACAACCATTCATACCACTTCTTTGAATGTTTTTTTGAGACACTAATGCATGCTTGGTGATACCATTCAGAGGACCTGTCGCATTGTATCATTTTACTTCTGCATGCGCAATATACCAAACTCTCTGTACACTCGAAAATAACCTTTAAACAAATTGAATTACTTGATCGGATTGGGAAGGGACATAACGTTTTTTCTCCAAACACTGAAATAGATTATTCCTCATTCTATTATTTTCTTTGTCATAAATTATGCAACCAGGTTCTTTATGCAAACATGCGTTTAAGGGTCCAGCCGATGAGCGTTCTAGTGGTCCTGATGAGGGGGAGGATCTTGGGACTGGGAGCTTGCCTGTCGGGGGCAGGTGCCACTAGCCCTCTCGGGACTGATGAGTTGTAGCTAGGTCCCTTATGAACCACTCTCTTAGGGATCATGGGGACGCTACGTGCAATTCAAATCAATCTGCACCATAGTAAGGCGGCCTCTGCGGTACTCTACTATAGGTTTACTATAGAGGGTCTTGATCTGGCCCTCATACAAGAACCTTGGATTTGCCATGGCAAAATCCTCGGTCTTGACGCGGCGGGGTCACTATTTCACGACCATACTGCTGCTAGACCTAGGGCGTGTATTCTGGTTCGGAAGGGATCTTTGTTGTATCTCTCTACCGCTGTACACGTCCCAGGACACGGCGGCCGTGAAGCTAGTCCTGGCCACTGGGCATGCCAAGTTGACTCTCACGGCTACCTCTGCATACTTTGCCCGCGACGCGGACTCTCTCGACAATTGAGGTGATCAATTTGGTCAATCAATGTGAAAAGAGAAGGAAATTTCACTGGCCGTCTTCCTCGATATTGAGGGACCTTTGACAAGGTCTCTAGCTCAGTTATTACTGAAGCTGTTAAGAGATTTGGCATTAGCGACACTCTTGGCCGCTGGATCAAGTCCACGCTTACCGACCGCGAGGTGTCGGCGTCCCTCCTTAGGGACTCTCTAGGGGTGACTACCAGCAGGGGCTGCCCTCAGGGTGGAGTGCTCTCCCCCCTGTTGTGGTGCCTGGTGGTGGACGAACTCTTGCGGAGGCTCGGGGGTGCTGGGGGCTGTAGCTGCTTCGGGTATGCGGACGATGTAGCGATAGTCTTTACCGGGAAGTTCCCGGATACTGTTACCGCGCTTATGAGATCTGCTCTCTCTAGCGTGGAGCAATGTTCTCAGGCGGTTAACCTCACCGTTAATCCTGATAAAACTGTCCTTGTTCCGTTTACGAGGAAAAATACTAAGGATCTTCTCAATGATATCTCTTTCTTTGGCCAGGTCCTGACAAAGTCCTCCGAGGTGAAATACCTGGGGGTGACCTTTGATTGCAGACTCGCATGGAAGCCGCATCTTGATCGGTGTATTAAGAAGGCCAAGATGCTCTTCTGGAGGACCAGGAGCTCTGTCGGCAGACTTGGGGCCTCAACCCCAAGGTTGTACACTGGCTCTATACTGGGATCATCAGACCCATACTATCTTACGGGGCACTTGTCTGGTGGACAAGGGTCCGGCTTAAGACGGTGCAGGCTGCCCTGCGCAAGCTTCAAAGGCTTGCCTGCATTGGTGTTACCGGGGCCATGAGATCAACCCCAACTGCTTCCCAGGAGGTGCTCCTTGACATGCTTCCTCTTCATCTTTTTATTGAAGAGGAGGCTGTCATGGGGGCCTACAGGCTCAACATTAGTGGCTGCTGGGTTCCAAGACTTTGGGATTACAGCCACACGAAGCTCTTTCGGGAGTACGCCGCACTTGACCCGTCGCTAACGATGTGCTCTGACAAAACCGTTACCAGTTTTGATTTCACTAAGCCATTCAGCATCCACTTCCCCAGTCGGGCTGAGTGGACTAACCTGCTGCCTCTTGGCACTGGGGGTGAAACTATTTGGTTCACCAATGGTTCCAAGACTGATTCCGGCGCTGGCGCCGGCTATTACTGCCAAACCACAAGGGTCGGCTTTTCTGCTTGCCTGGGCACCTTCGCTAGTGTGTTCCAGGCGGAAATTGCCGCGATCTGTTATTGCGCAGATTACTGTATTAACAAAGGGTATACCAGACGGACCGTGAGAATTTATTCTGACAGTCAGGCCGCCTTGAATGCGCTGAACCAGTGTCAGATTACTTCTCAACTGGTGCGCAGCTGCCTTGATCTGCTAGCGCGACTTGCATTCTGCAACAGGGTTCTGTTGTACCGGGTGCCAGGGCATAGCGGATATCATGGCAATGAGCAAGCCGATAGATGTGCGAAAAGGGGTGCGGAGGCCAAGCTCTTGGGGCCGGAGCCGGCCGTCCCCATCCCCTACAGGCACGTCAAACGGTGTCAGCGTGACAGTTTTACTGTCATACAAAACCAGCTCTGGCATAACATGGAGGGCCAGAGACAGACAAAACTGTTAGTCAATGGTCCCTGCAGGTCTCGTGCTAGAGATCTAATTTCGCTCAGCAGATGGGATATTAGGCTGGCCACCGGTCTTCTGACCGGGCACTGTCGGCTTAATAGGCATCTCTATCTGATGGGTTTTGCCGACGACCTTCTCTGTAGGTCGTGTCAGGAGAAGGAAGAAACATCCGCTCACGTACTTTGCGAGCGCGACTGCTTCGCCTCGCTTAGACTAGAATATTTTGATTCACACACTTTGGAACCCTCGCGGGTCTCCTCTATTACGGTGGAGCGAATTCTTCGCTACGCTGTGGCTACGGGTCTATTCAAGGCCTGAATACGTGGGTGCACAATATGCCTATGGCATCGGTGCTAGGGGGCGAGCCCCCCTACTCACTAATAATAATAATACTCGAAACAACCATATATTTTGATGTGTAAATCCGCAATTAACATATTAATAAAAGTAAAGTTAGTCCGTTAATCAACGACTATATTGTGTTGGCAGTATTGTACATATATAAATTAATGTTTTACGCTCACTACCAAAGACAAATAGAAATAGCAGAAAGTGAAGCATTAAGGAGACTTACGCGACTAATGATTCAAGTAGCCAAGCGAATAACATTTACTAGCTTTTCACTTCGAAATGTATAATCATGAAAAACAAAAATCGTCTAACCCTCCGAACGCCTAAAAGCCGAACTATTTTGTAATAAAAAACCTCAAAGACATCGCAAAGAAGATGACTGACTGGTCAGCAGACTGAATTACAAATATTGCGAGACTTCACGTCGTAAATATGATACTTGGCTCTACATAAGTTTTTCCCCGCCCCATTTGTTCACTTTCGGTTTTATTTATTTGTATTTGACAGTATTAAAACTTTATCAAAAATAAACAAAAAAAAAGGAAATTTTTAGCGGGCAATTCGTCCGACATAACCGTATTGTTAAGTAAGTTAACCTAATCAGCGATACACTCGGTTGAAATAGTTGCAACCCTTTGGTTTAAAGGTCGTTAAACTATGTGGTATCGCAGTCAAATCCCTTTTAGGGAAGCGAGTGCACTCGACAGATGAAAGAATATTCCTAAATGTGTGAAAAGATAAAAATTGCTTGAATCTATTTGGGATATTAAGTATCAACGAGCAATTTACTCTCAGAAAATGTATGACAATAATCGTAACCAATTATTTTTTATTGTTAGTGTATACATTGACTGCTGTTATAGATATGGAAATGTGAAAAATAGCGTCATTTTGAACTCCTTCGTTAACGTCATTAGATTGTTTTCAATAACCTGCTTCACAAACCTGTGTATATTTAGAAATAAATATTTGCGTTTGGTTAAAATCACTGAGATTTTGTGATGATGCTAAACCAAAAGTCTTGTATGTAATGAACTCGGTAGTTGCTATAACATTTTGTACGCTTTTAGGATTAATTATTGTAACACATTTAAACACTTTTCAAGAAAGTGGATCGAAAAATTTCGTCGAATGGTTCTTGTTCAATTTGGAGTACTTAAAACCACCTTGGTTCGGACATACTTAAGCGTGGAAATGAGCTTAATGCTTTGGTTCTATTCGACAATTTCATCCGTTCTAGCCCAATTTTGATCGACTTTTACATAAGAGTGCCTCAGAATGACGGCTTAAGATCTGGCCGATGATATAGTTAAAAACACAGACTTACAGGTCGTAGCGAAGAAACACACAGAGCTCTTCGTCATCGTACAAGAATTGATCTTAACTTTGCAATTCATTTTGTCTTTATGGTCTGTAGAATGGATAAGTGTATTTTGTTTCTAGTTTTCTACGTTCCATTGGTAATGGATTTACTGAGAGAATTGGATTTCTAAACGGGTAGTATTCTGTTTATGGAAACATTAGTTCCACTATGGTGCACGGGAGCCTTGTTCGCATCATTGTCTTTAATGAATAGCGCGAAAGACACTTTGCTATCAGCCTATCATTTAAGGGTGCTGAAAAATCCAAGTAATTTGTCGAATTCTTTGTGGCTTAAATTGAGCACCGGAAACTTTAATTTTTCTTTATTTAATTTCGTAGAGATTAATCCGAACGCATTGGGGCTGTTTTAGTCAGAGTCGTATCTTATTTAGTTTTCATTTTGTCAGTTTTACAAGCCCAAACAAACTCGTGCGAAGATAAATTTTCACATTTTCTTACGAAATATAACATTACTTTTTCAAAATAAATATAATCAAGAGCTTTTTGTTAGCGTGTTTACTAAATACCGTGCTATTAATTAAAAATTTTAAAGCTTAGTGCTAGACGTTTTGATGATCGTTTCTCAACAGTGACAGAATCACCCTGCAAAATATCTCTTTACACTTACAAAGCTTTAACTTTGCATTCTACACCCTTCAGTTATAAATCTACTAAACGTAGAAGTTTTTCCAGACAACTGTAGAATCTCAAGTTCACAATACCAATCAAAACTAAAGCATAAGATACATTTCAATAATCGAGATTCAGGACAAGTCACAACTATATTTGAATAATGCGTTAAAATTGCGTTTGTCCCTCAACAAGTGGTGTTTTGTACTTCCAATTTGCGAGGAGTTAGTCGAAATATAATACGTTAAAGGGTCTTGCATGGTTCTTGGAAACAATTAGTCCATTATAGGACATCGAATCAATTTTTAGGACATCGAATAAATTTTTAAGGCAGTACTCTTTCAAAAGTGTAGAGACACATTCTTGTTTGTTCGTCATCAAAGGGTAATTGAAAGTCATGAACATGAAAATTCCAAAAATTTATCAGTAAAAATGAGTAACGTTGAATTAATTTGTGAAAAATACCATAATGTATTTCTTTTCCAGTGGCTTGAATAATGTAAAACCAATTCCACACAATTTGTAAAATTGAGTAACATTTTAAAACTCCAAATATTATGTTCGGTGTTGTTGAATTAATTAACATTGCAAAACCTAATTCCCCAATTTATGTTTAATGAATATTTTGTCGTTCTATTAAATAAGTGTAAAGATCTACTATGTCAATAAAACGTGTTAAAAACCAAATTTTTACATATAAGTAATAGTAAGCCTTAGCTAACGTAAATTTTCACAGTTCATCAAAACCACAGTGCAGTGAAAAATAATTGAACAAGTTGGAAAAACCAAAACATTACCACTCCAAGTCAAGAGGTCTAACACTACAAACTTATTTACCTAGATATGGATTTTTTTCTTTTTTTTTTAAATAAAAATTTACGAATTATTGAAGCAGTATTCCAAGCATGGCGAATAAATAGTAAAGAAGACGACATTTTACTTCTAATAAGGATAAATCTTGGACACATGGAAATCAGTCAATGGGGAAAAGAACCGGAAATGAAGTGTATAAATGGTAAAGGCCCAATTGTCTACGCTTCAGCTGTTTACCCTATATACTCATAGCTACATTCACAACTGGTTTGCAGTGTAAACACTATCGTCTTGTCTTACCTCAACAATATTCTTAGATTGCCAACATGATGGATGATAAGGTTAAATAACATCAAAGCTGATTTGTGGTTAGATGCACTGATAGTCAACGCCCACCATAAGAGTAAAGAAAACTCCGTAGCTACTACCCGTTTCCCATTAGCCCATTCACTGATCTAATTGCCACCATGATCTAGTATTCTATTAAAAAAACTAAACCTGATTATTTAAACGTGTATTTAACTTTCGGCTCACTCTGAACCGTTATTGTCTCTTACAGACACGAAAATCGAAACCCATAGTTTACTACACCTCGGGCCTCAATTATTTACTCTTTAGTTCACTAGACCTATACCTATTACGGTTAATACCTGATTTAACCGACAAAGTTCTTCTTGCAATCACTTACGCAATGATTATTCTATATACATATGTAGTATAGCTTAAGTGATATATAAAAAGCCATTTCAAATAATAATACTAAAAAATGTCCTTGGAATATAAAAATGAAACAGAGCTTTCAAGTTACAAAACTTTTAAAGGCAACGTAATTACGAGAAATATTTCCCTATATTCACTTTATATTATGGAAAAAGGGAATATTAAGGTTCTGTATGATTTCTTAACACATCAACACAAGGCAAACTGCTAACAAGGCGCACTAGTGTAACAACGGGCGGACACAGAAAGAAAATCACATAGACTTCTTCTTAACCCTTTTCGTATTAATTTTGAGTTAAAAAAAAGGATTATCTTAAATACTTAAATAAATATAATTAATTTTAGGCATTTTCTTCGTTAGTTATTCGTCTTCAAGCCAAATTAATAGCATTACATCACCATCAGCGATTAAACCACGTCGGTGTATATTTTAAAACATAAAAAGTTAGTTCTATTATAGCCAAAATAAAAGCTAACTAATAAATAAAGCAACCTTCTCATCATTTTTCCAGCACAATTTCAAACTATAATGACAATTCCACCAGCTCAACAGTGGAAAGTCTTCCGGGAGAAGGTGCGGTTTTACCAGAGGGTGACTATGTTGGCGGTTACGTAATACCACCAGATGTAGAAGTAACATGTTATGTTGAACCTTCTAATTTTAGGTACTTAACTATGTGTAATCCAATCGAGCAGTTCCAAAATTTGGCAACTTCCTCATTTAAAACCTACAGTAAACTCCACCAAATATTTTCTCTTTTTAGTGATGAAACTTCAGCTACCAATATACCTGTTAAACGCCAACAAGTACAAAAAAGAAAAGAGGAATTGGAGATGGAAATTCTTAAATCAATTGCATGCAAGAAAAAAATCTACGACCGACTCTAAACCAAAAGGTTCAGTAGAACTATATTGTATGTCTTTGGTGTCAAGAATATAAGCTCTGGAACCAATGAAACAATGTTAAGCTCGAAAAAAGATCGAAGGTATTTTATTCGATCTTCAGTATGGTTCAGAGTGAAGAATACTCATGTAATACTCATTTAAATTTCATATTCAGCCATGTAAAACTTATCGTCTTTATTAAATAACAAATAATTCGCATTCCGGAAAACTAGTTTATTTTCAATGAAAATAATTAGAATTATATGTGGGAGTCTTGCCAATATACGCTACCTATTTCTGAGTTGAAAAAATTGGTTAGCTTTACATGAATATCTTTACTTTCCATGGTGTGACTTCTAGCGCCTGGCGACCCAATCTTCTCAAATTCCTGACAGCGTCAAGATCCGCTTCTTGTCTCCATTCACCAGAAATGATTTCGACATTTTGATTTTCTCGATCTCCAAATAATTAGGTGGACAGTATCGGTTTTCGCAATTTGACTTCTTGTTCAATTTAATTTGTCTTAGGAAGTTATGGAGAACGCATATAGCTTTCACAACTTCCAACATTGTGTCTTCGGATGCAATGATGGCTCTGAGTAGGATCCTCCACCTAGTTTTTGTTAATTTCGTCAATTTCGCAGCATTATTATAATGTTATGTGTCGTATTTCGCATACCTTGCTGCTTAAATTCCGAAAGTTTTTTACACTATTCGCCTGGCCCGAGAAATTCGATAATTAAAAATTCTTTGATCCTTCGGCAAATTAGGGCGGTTATAAGCACGCATTAAAAACCTTCATGAAATAACAATAATTAGTGTGGGAAACCAAAGATTTTTAGGTTACAGATAATATACTTATTAAGTGGAAATCCAGCATCTCCTATAAACATATGACGTATGACCTCATTTGTACCGGGTAAAGAAGCTAGTAGAGGAAATGACACTTTGTTGTCAGGGCTTTCCTAAAGGCCGAATTGCCCAAAATTCCCGAATCACTGTGATGACCACTATCACCAATATCCACACTGAGTAGTTTGTATTGCCCATCAGAAATGGCCAACAGAACTATGCCGAAAAACTTCTTGTAATTAAAATAGTCACTGTGTTGGTTTAAACGGGACTTGATCCATTTGGAAGCGAAGTCCAGTTTCTGGCAAACGAAATCCGACGTTCAAATATAACGCCATTGATGGTGTTCTTTTATTCCAAAGTTTAGCGGATGCACGCGGTTTCTTCGAGATTTGAAATACATCAAAAAGTAAATCAAACCGGACCTGGTCCAATGGCTATGTCCACTGATGATGGAAGGGTACGTCTACGGTTGTGTTCGAGTAAGGGTCGTCGGAGAAACGTCTCTTTTATCCCAGATACACCTTCGCGTGACTGGCGTAAAACTGGTCACAATTTCCATTTTGGAAATGAAAGCGCGGCATTCTTGTATCACGGTGTCCAAGCGGAACGTATTTGAGAAGTTCTTGAGGCGCCCATTTTTCAAAGTCAATCTTAAGCCCCTAGATATAATCCAGAACAAACGCGAAGGATTTATCGCTTACACCGGAAAGTTCAAGTTTTTTTCGAGTCGCCTCGATAAAGTTGCCCATAAATATCCAGCGAAAATACTCGCCAGTTGATACAAATACGCTCTTGCGGGCATTGAATGTTTCATCCTCGACAACTACCACGTCATCACAAAGGCCATCAACGATACTAAGGGCGCGGTCAACCCTGAAATTGCAGCCAAAATTGGACGAGCAAATCATATTGCTATTATCTACACTAAAGTTCTAAAACTCGAAAAAAAATATGAATGGTCAGTAGCCCTATCTTTGAACACTATCTCAAACTCTTTGGAAAGTCAGAATTTTCAGTACCAAATAAGTTAGATCAACGCATTTAGTTTCAACTATTGCCGATCGATTGCACCCATTTTGAGATTGCCTATCTGTCCTGGCCTATAGGTTAAAGAAGAGGCTAGAGTAGCAGACGATTTGTTAGTCACGTGTTCATCCTTGTGGCTATTGGCTGACATATTTAAAAACGCTCCAATCATCCACCAAGAAGAACCTCCCACTTTTTGAAGCTTTTGAGAGCGAAGAAAACCGGAAAAATAAACTCGGAAAAGGGAATGGAAGTTTTTATACCCCTTTACGTAAAATCTTTCCGGCAGAGATGGTCCCTATTCTATGCGAAAGAGTCCCTCACTTCCCGTAATACTAAATTTCTGCTATCACCAGCTTTGGAAGTCCAGAAATCGGTTGTGAACGACAGTGATTCAATACTTGGAATATCTTGCTATATTTCACTTAATAGGTTCAGTACAGAGTCTTCATAGAGCTTCGGTATGATAGATCTTGAAAACGTAGTTCTACTTGGGATATTATATCGAGCGTCCAGAGTATTAACGAATTCTTTTAAACCTAGATCTTCTACTATTGTGTATGGCTGGAAATCGAGAGCTATCATTCGAGCAATTTTAGTGGTAATTAACACAGCTTTAGAATGATCTGGTTTATAGGGTGTATTTTTTGAGACGTCTTTCAATTTTGGCTGGCTGTCGTTTTAAAGTGCACTTTCTTCTTTGTTTTCAATTGATTCAAGTTGGATCTTATGAATAAATTTTAAATGGTTTTAACATGGGTGATGTTGTTCCTCGATTTCTTTTCAAACGGATATCACAAATATTGCAAATGGCGATGTTTTTATCACTTAGATCACTTGTAAAATACTGCCAAATTATGCTATGCTTACTGCCTGTGGCTAGCGCTGAGCTTATAGGACTAGGAACAAATGGTTTATTCAAAGTTTTTGGGGCTTCTTGTATCTTAATTGGAACAACCGCCGAACAAGTAATGCACGACAGATTTGTTAGATCAGATGGATCACAGTCAAGTATTTTGTCTTTATGTTGAGTATTTGGCAAAAAGAACTATTTAATTAAAGAATTTGTTCATTAACCTCGAGGTATTGTAATAGTTTCATTTGGAGAAGAACTGGATGTTTCAGGATTGACAACTGTTGCTTGCGGAATTATGCATAATCGATAACTGCGTGACGTTATAACAGTCTTTTTCCCCTTATCCTGGTTTTCAGAGATTGTCCCTGACGAAGGTAGCACATTAATTGGAGGATCAGGCTCCGATTCTGCAATAACAATTCATCCATCAAAAAACTAAAATAGTATATAATATAGCTTACCTGAACAGATAATGTTTTTGTTTATCTCCAAACGAAGTTTATTAGCTGATGGATTTTGTAAATGGTCCTTTGCCTTTTTTAACAATATCGTGGTAAATTCCCTCTTCAACTTGATTAGGTGGTAGGTTTCCATCAGAAGACAAAACACCACTTTTTTCAGTTTTATTAACAACTTCAAAATGATCAATTTCATCTAGCAGATATTCCTTCAATATATAATAATGGTCCATGTCTTCGTTTTAAGTTAAAACGAAGACATGGACCATGATTATACATTGAAGAAAGTTTCTTTGGAACCGGCGCCTCTAAAGAAATCTCGGATCGAGAGAAAAGGGATGAGGGAAATGACGTTGACGGCAGTGGACTGAGCCCTACGGGCTGAACATATTCCCAAAAATTGGAAAGCACAAAAGTTCACCTCTCCGTCGTCTGCAACGCGTGAAACCGTTGCAATATTTTATCCTAATCCTAATAATTGATTTATAAAATATTTTGAGTCGTCGACAAAATAAGTGGAAATCAATGGTATCATGGCCGTATAAATGAAAACGTGGAACCAAAACACCCAAAAGCGACGTTTAATATGACAATTATGATGAAAGATTAAATTCCATACTCGGATATATATTCTAATACTTTTCATGCGAACAATTTTAATCCCAAAAACAATACAAATTGAATAATCAGTCTTTGCACGTGCTCTTTCGAAAACAATTTGAGTTTAATTTTGGTGAAAAAACGACGTTAAGTATTTTTTAAAAATAATTGATGTTTTATTTTTTCGGTCATTCAATTTTCTTCTCTTATCGACCGTATACTTTTTCTAGTCTTCGTCCACTGAGACATTTTTTTATTAATCTAATTAGAGACAAAACTACAACTAAGGATCCAAAAACTTCTGCCGGCCAACAACGTGTTCTGGCCTCGAACGAAATTCAAACGTTTTCCTCTCCAAACCAACTGCTTAGACTCTATTCCGACCGTTTTTCGGACTTAGTTTGATACAGGGGTATCCTATTCGGCAATCCTCAGTCATGGTCCATTACAAGTAGGTCATGCTAGTTAAAGCTCTAGGTTTCCCTAAATCTACTTTACAATTGGATTCATATAAAATCATTTTTGAAACTTGATTAACAAGTTGCTCCTTTTATCATTTGATAATATAAAGCCATTAGTGAAACTTTAAGGCAAATGTTTAGTTTTAGACTTAAGCTAGATTCCCACTCGACCGAAAAAAACCGACGGAAATCACACAGCCGACGGTAGAAATTTTAACTTACGGCGGTAGACCGTTCACACTACGACTGAATTTTCAGTTTGGCGGTAGATCTTTTTGGGTCACGTGACAAATTTGAGTTGTTTCTACAGCATCTATTTCACACTCTTAATTGGTATCTTTGTCCCCTTGTCGCTTAGATCGTACAAGAAGGGATATTTTCTAACCTCCTCAGTAAAGTCTTCCTTATTAACATCTTATCTCTTTTTACTTCCGTTAATTTAATTTTTCTTTCACGGTGGTATGTTTCCGATAAGCCTTGGACAACCACAAAAAATGGCGGCTATCAATCGATCTCGCGTATGCGTGCGCTCTTGAAATTTATGACGTTTTCTTTGGGATAATTTCATTGGCTGAGAGCTCGGCGTAACGCCTAACACGACCGAAAAAATAGAACACAACTTACGCCCGACAGAACGGAAATTCCGTCGGGCTCGGCGTAAAGATTTTTCGGTCAAACCCCTTTCTGCCGGGTTTCCGTCGTGTTTTCCGTCGAGTGGGAATCTAGCTTTAGCCTCTTAATTCTAGTAATATAACAAAGCTTTATATCTGCGAGTTAGCTAAGACTTAAAACAACTACTGCGGTTACAATACGACACTCTGGTTTAATGGGCTCTAGGGCCATCTGAGTATGAAAATGGCGGCAAATTGAAGCCGAAAAGCCATAAGAGCGGTGTGTAGGATATTTGGCAGCAGGCTTTGGATTGGAAAAATCCATCTTATTTTTTAAGAGTATAAGGTCTATGCAAATTTTCAGCCTTCTGGGTAAAGTGGTTTGGGCTGCGCGTTGATCATCAGTTACTGACAGTTATTCAGTCAGGTTTTAAACTTAAATAGGCAATCTGTAACTTTAAATCATTATTCAAGTAAAGTTTTGTATCATGAAGCAAAAAATCAAATCGAAGAAAATTAAATGGGTGATTATATTAGGCTTGCAGAAGGAATTATAATTGTTGTAATCATTTTATCTTGCCGCAAGCTAGACGATTGAAACATCGTCGGTACGACACCAAGAAGTCTTTTTAGAATCTTGAACCAATTAACTTCTTCAATGTTAGGATGATCTGAGTAGTATAGGGCTACATTTCGTACCACGGTAGAGGTATAAAGTAGGTGCGTGGGAACTGGGTCATGGGAACTGGGTCATGGTAACTGGGTCAAGGGAACTGGGTCATGGGAACTGGGTCATGGGAACTGGAGCGTGGGAACTGGAGCACGCCGCCGCCGCGGTGAATCTTCGCGAGTTCCCCGCGAGTTCCTTCCCCCCTCACCCCCGCGGGGTTCCACGCGCGCGCCGCGAGTTCCTTCCCCCATTTTAACTTCGCGCGTGGCGCTAGTTTCGTACTATTCAATTCCAGGAAAAATTCTATTGTTAAATTCTTACTATCTACGTAGTGATTAATGCTTTTGGCATATATTCTATAGACCCATACTTATAGAGAGTATCATAGACTTATGGTGATAACTTATAGCGTATGAATACAGTTGTATTGTTATAGTGAAATCAATTCTAAATAAAGGAATAGGGTAATAGAATTTAAGCTTAGCAATAACAATGGAATCAAAATTAAGCCGAGTATATTACGATTCTGAAAACCCTCTTAGTTACGGAAGCGCAAATAAATTGAAACAAGGAGTAAAAAGTATTTCAAAGAACAAAAATTGAGACTTGGCTTCAGTCTCAACCCACATACACTATTCATAAACCAAGGAGAATAAACTTCCCTCGAAATCAAACTTATGCTACAACAGCTGATGAATTATTTCAATGCGATCTAATTGATCTACGACGTATCAAAAAGCATAACAAAGGTTTTCAATACATTTTGACTATAATAGACGTATTCCCAAAATATGCCTGGAGTTTTCCTTTAAAGAATAAAACTAGTAGAGAAGTTTTAAGCGCATTTCAGAAAGCGATCAAAGAGAGAAAGCCTTTGCGTATTAATGTTGACCAAGGCAGTGAATTTCTATCAAAATTGTTTAAAGAATATTTGAAGAAAGAGGGTATTCAACTCTATACAAGTGTTGGAAGGATAAAGTGCGGTGTTATTGAAAGATTTAACAGAACGTTAAAGGATAAAATATTCAAACTATTTACAAGAACGAAAAAATATAATTATATTGGTAGTTTGCCAAAAATCATGAAGGCCTATAACTCTAGTACGCATTCAAGTATTGGTTTCGCTCCAAAAGATGTTAATATCGAAAATGAACATTTAGTATGGCAGCGTTTGTATGGCAATCAAAAACCTGCTAAACCCCCAAAGTTAAAGATTGGTGATTTTGTCAGACTGTCAAAGAGTAAACCTCTTTTCGAAAAGGGTTATAAAGGTTATTGGACGAGGGAAATATTTACCGTATCAAAAGTTCTTTACAGAAATCCAGTTTGTTACGTAGTTAAAGATTACAACGACGAAAAAATAAGAGGTGCCTTTTACGAATGCGAACTTCAAAAAGTAGTCTACTGATATATGTCTATTGGCAAATAAATAAATGTTCATTTTAATCTAGTTAACCATGTCGAACGATTCATTTTATGTTACACTCGTAAGTTCGGCTTCTATGAATGTCTTTCCGGATAACACGCAATCTCATTTTAAAGTTCAGTTACCAGCTCCTTTAAACTTAGTTGGTAATTGGCATGTGGGGCTTGCCGAAGCATTTTTACCCCAGGCCTGGGATAATGTATCCGGCGAGTATTTATATTTCAATGCTGGAGTACATGACTATACTGAAAACAGCTGGGACCAGTATAAGATACAACTTGTCGCGGGAAACTTGCGTGGAGACGAATACGATGTTTATAAGAGTTTAATTAAATCTATTAATAATACCATACCCCTCGAAATACGACGGTCGGTTTATATGTTTATCACCTACAGTGATGACAATGAGAAGGCTTTTTGCGCTCTGAGAGCTAAAAATGGATATGAAGTTCAAATACCGGAAGAAATGGGTAAAATCTTGGGCTTACCCTTCATGGATTGGATCAAAGAGAGATACACTTTTCCCGAAGAACTGATTAAAAGAAAGAAAGACGATCCTTTAGAACTAAATAGTTCCAATAATTTTTTACATATAAGAAAAAGAAAAGGCCCAACGAATCCAAGGGAAATTACTCTGCAAATTCAACCCGGCCAGTATAACCACATTGAAAATGTTATTGAAGCAATGCGCCACGCAATTCCTCGAGAACACAGTAGTAATTTTGTAATTAAGCTTAATCCCGACGGAAAAGTAAACGTAAAATGTGAAAATAACTATTATTTGTGTTTTAACAAAAATCAGTCTGGTCTAGGTAGACTATTAGGGTTTCACATGGACCAAATGGATAGACCCCTTATGGATGAAACTGGAAAAAGTGTTGCCGATATAGACAAGGGTACGGCTAGTTTGTATATTTATACAAATTTAATTCTACCACAAGTGGTTGGTGACGTTTATGCCCCTCTTCTGAGGGTTATACCAATAATAAATGATAAATCTTCTAGCTTAGCTGTACATAGGTTTCAAAACATTGATTATTACCCTTTAAGATGTCCATCATTTGAAATGATCGAAATTGATATGAGGACAGATTTCGGAGAAAATATTATGTTTAAATTAAACAAGTCCGTCATAAAACTTCATTTCATTCTCAAGCATGTCACGAAGTAACATATATCTAAACTACTACTTAAGCCAAACCGGAAATGGTCTTAATCACTTCCGGGGGCCTGTATTTCAAAGAGGAAACGGACTCGGAAGCATCTTCAAAAGTTTAATTAGATATATTACACCGATATTTCGACCAGCAGGTAAAGTGTTAGGTAGGGAAGCTCTCAGAACGGGGTCGAGAATAGCAGGGGATCTCGTAGCAGGAAGAAACCTAAGAGAATCATTGAAATCAAATTTGAGCGAAGCAGGATCAAATTTACTACAAAAGGCTAGCCAACACTTGGCTCAACAACAAACGGGCCAAGGACTTCGCAGAAAGCTGAAGCCTAAAAAGCGATCAAAAAAGAAAAAAAGAACGAAAACCGATTTTCTCGATTAAAAATAACAATGGTTGAAGGAATGATGTCTGAACTGGATTTGTTCGCGGAGCCACCAACAAATTACAACATAGAAAATAGTGATTATGCTATGTATAAAGCTTTGGCTTCGCTTTCTGATGATGGACCAATTGAATTTTTTACCCCTGGATCTAATGACGTCTTTATGGATTTGTCTAAAACCTTATTGCAAGTTCGAGTCAAACTAGTTAAGGAGGATGGATCTTCTTTAACTTCCCAAGACAAGGACGTTGGTCCTACAAATTTATTACACGCATCTTTATTTAGTCAAGTTGACGTATTTTTTGGAGATACGCAAGTTAATACACCAACGAATGCCTACCCATATTTGGCATTTTTTGAAACACATTTAAACTATGGTACAATTGCCAAAAAGTCTTATCTTTCTTCAAAAATGTATTACAAAGATGACCCTGTGGACGCTAGTAAAATGTTTTTACCCGCGTCAAACAACGACAAGAATGGAATGCTGAAACGAAGAGATCGGGCTGCCCTATCGAAACGCATTGATATGTTGGGTGATTTACATTTGGATGTATGTCGAATGAGTCGATTTCTCATTAATAATATTGATGTACGGTTTCGCTTCATAAAGTCAGTTAATGAATTTGCAATTATATCTACAGCAGCACTTACTCCTAAATTTAAAATTAAAATTGACGATGTTACATTATTTATAAAAAAGATTAAAATAAATAATGAGATTATGTTAGCTCAGGCGATGGTACACGAAAAGCACAATGTAATTTATCCAATTAACAGAACAGTGTTAAAATACTTTTCCATCAGTAGCGGTTCCACTGACATTATACGAGAAAATGTCTTTATGGAAAGACAACCATCACGCGTAGTTATCGGCTTAGTTAGAACAACGGCCTTTAATGGAGCCCTAGATTTGAATAGCTTTGAATTCAATAATTTTAATTTAAGCTACTTGGCACTAACAATTGGAAATCAAACATATCCCAATCCTCCGTTTACACCCCACTTTGCCGTTAACGAGTATTCCAGAGAGTACCTCTCAAACTATACGGCCTTGGATTTGTTCAAAAGTAATAAAGGAAACTGTATTACCTTCGAAGAATTTAAAGAGGGTAACGCTCTGTACGCGTTCGATCTTACACCGGAAGAACAAGCGGGCGCTGAACGTTTGTCAAGAAACAAACAGGGAAGCCTAAGAATATCTATGAAGTTCAAATCTCCGCTAGTCCATAACGTAACTGTAATAGTGTACGCCGAGTTTGAATCTGAAATTATTATTTCTAAAGATCGTACCGTGATTTATAACCCATCGGGATAATGAATACGGTGGAAATAATCGAAATTTTAACGTGTGAACCTGTCACAAGACCCTTTTTCCTCGGTGTATTTGCTTTCGATCAAAAACCATTACCGCCAAAGCAAGCTAAATATTGCTTTTGTCTAAATACGGAACCTTCATCGAGTCCAGAACTTCATTGGTTAGCTATATATGTAAATAATAATGTAGGGAACTTTTTTGATTCTTATGGAAATGATCCCTCTTATTATAATCTTAGCGATCTTTATGTCTACGCTAAAGAATGGTTTATAAACCCTGTACCTGTTCAATATCCATTATCTTTAACATGCAGTTTACATTGTATTTTTTGTCTAGTTAATGCCTGTTACGGTTATAATCTAAACGTTATTATTCAAGATTTATATAAACCAAATGATTTAATGTATAATGAAGCTTTGGTTCTATTGTTTTTATGTAATCATTTGTTGAAACATCAAAATAAATATTGCAATCAATAAAAAAACGTTTATTTAAATTTTTCTTTCCATAGTG
Source organism: Phalangium opilio (assembly GCF_054372755.1). Lineage (NCBI taxonomy): Eukaryota > Metazoa > Arthropoda > Arachnida > Opiliones > Phalangiidae > Phalangium > Phalangium opilio. The sequence goes on from NW_028324185.1 coordinate 4,512,601, forward strand.
TAGTGGGTACAACAGTTTTTTTATCTTTTCTGGTTTTACGTTTAGAATGAAGAGGCGAATATAGTTCTTGAAATTTTTTAAATTCATCTAATGATTGAGCCACGCTGTTTTTACGTAGAGTTTTTTCTTTTGGGTGGTGGAGACTTAGCCGCTATAGCCGTAGCCGTAAATGGCTGCCATGTCAAGGTGGACCCGCTAGGTGGTGCTTGAAAAATGGTGGAACCCTGTGCAGAAGCGGTAGGCATAATGGGGGTAGTTAGGCTCGGAGTAATGGGTAAAGTAGCGGTAGAAGTAGAAACCACCGGGGTAGAAGGTAGCGCTGGATAAGTTGTAGGTGCCGATACAGTTTTTACGGTAATGGGTTGTACTAGTTTCTTCTTATTTAAATATTTTTGCAGGGTTTCCAAGTATTCTCTAAGTTTAGTTTCTGTAGACCCGGACTTTCGAAGAATGTTATGCATTTCTTGATCTAGCTCAGATAATTCTTTATCCACCGGGTCCAAAATGGTATTGGCAGGCACCAAAACCATTTTCTTCATGTTAAACTTTTTACCTCTCCGAGTGACGTATGTCACGGAGAGGTTCTAATTTCGACGTGTCTGTGTGTGTGTGTGTGTGTGTCTGTCTGTTGTTACACCCACGTGACCGCGTTCGCAGTTTGCAAATCGGAGCAAACGTGTTCTCAATTTCCGGAAATTTCGAAAATTGTATTACACTTACAGGCTATTACTCCATTGCCTGTCTAACATCACCAGCCTCTGGTCTTTGTCCATCCCACATGGACACCAGTCTGTACACACTGGCTTCTAATCACAATCATCAGCTGCTCTTTGTCCATCCCACATGGACATCAGTCTGTACACACTGGCTTCTAATCCCCACCCTCTTGTGGTCTTTGTCCATCCCACATGGACACCAGTCTGTAAACACTGGCTTCTAATCACCACCGTCATCTGCTCTTTGTCCATCCCACATGGACACCAGTCTGTACACCTGGCTTCTAACACCATCATCTTCTGGTCTTTGTTTTTGTCCATCCCACATGGACACCAGTCTGTCCACACTGGTTTCTACACACCACCATCTTCTGGTCATTGTTTTTGTCCATCCCACATGGACACCAGTCTGCACACCTGGCTTCTACTCCATCATCATCGTTAAGGTTAAGACATACGCGGCGATCGGCCAGGGTTACGAGAAACGTCCGGCCTCCCTAAGGTGGGGCTTCCACCAAAGGTTCACGCAATTGCGCTGTTCTTATCCATAGCTGCGATTCGAAACCCTTATATACTACCTATTTTAGTAAGGCGAAGCAACCGGCGTATGCTTCATTTCAAACGCCAATATTAGTCAAGTCTCTCAAAAATGTTTAATTGTTCTTTTTTAAAACGATGTAACGTTCAATAAGGCGAATAACTAACGAAGAAAATATTAAATATTAATTATATTTATTTTAATATTTAAGATAATCTTGTTTCTCAATTCAAAATTAATACGGAAAGAGTTAAAAAGCAGTCTATGTTTTTGTCTGTATGTGTCCGTCCGTTGTTACAGTAGTGCGCTGCGTTAGAAGTTCATTTTGTTTTGATGTGTAAAGAAATCCAACACAACCATAGTATTCCCTTTATCCTTAATATAAAGTGAATATGTGGAAATATTTTTCGTAATTATGATGCATTTAGTACTTTTGTAGCTTTAAAGCTCTATTTCATTTTGATATTCCAAAGATTTTTTTTAATATTATTATTTACAATGGATGTTTATATATTACTTAAGCTATACTACATCTGTTTATAGCATAATCCTTTCTAAAGTCACAGTGAATACAAGCACAACGCTGCTATGTTGGTCAAATAAACTTTTATTTGTTAATAGGCCTAGTGAACCAAAAAGCAAACGTTTGGGTTTGGTTTTCGTTTCTGTATGCAGAGACATTAACGGTTCAGAGTGAGCCGAAAGTTAAATACACTTTTAAATAATTAGGCTTAGATTTTATAATCATGGTGGAAATCTGGGCCGCGTTTAGCAGAGCCCAGCGCTGCTGAGCGGGGCCCAGGGATATTGTTTTTGAATTTTGACGTCACGGTGCTTAGCGCTGAGCTAGTGCGGTCTTCAAAGAAAATAGTCGGCTTTTTGGATAACGTGACGTAAAACGCGTAGTTCTCAGCTTGGCGAAAAAACCATGGAGGAATTAATACAAATAGCTCTGTGGGACTATAGCTATTTAATTGGCGTGAAACCAGTTGATCACGCGAGAATTTTAAGAGATATGTTAGTTTCTAATTTTAATTATAAAAGTTGTTATCTATCTCTATAAATATGTTATCCTACAATTTTTGTTAAGCCTTGGTACCTTGCACGCTTTATTGCGCTAGCGTCATTTATAAAACGCCGATGACCCGTTTTTCCCCCATGGGATGATTTTAATGTGTACAAGTATATCATTATTGGATGTAAAATGTCGTCTGATTTACAGTAAATTTGCTATGCTTTGTATACTGCTTTAATATTTCATAAATTTTAACTTAAGAAACATTTCCATATCTGGGTAAATAAGTTTGTAAGTAGTCGTCTTGACTCGGAGAGGTAATATTTTGGTTTTCCCAACTTGTTATAGCTGAGATAGCACTAGGGATAATACTAGCCAGTAACATTGGCCAAAAGGCTCCTCCTGATTGATTAATCATCAACTGACGCTTCTTACTTAATGGCAAAGACTTTTGAGCCAATAGCCTTATAACTCTCCTGTGACGTTTTAAATGATTTTTTAGATTGGATGTCAAAGGTATCCCGCCGTGTGTAATGTTAAAACAAATATTACAAAGCGTCTTTAATTGATCTTTGGTACTGTTTTTTAGAATGTGTTTTCTTTGAATTTTATTGCTTCGTTTAAGCAAAGTTAGGTAGGGGTATTTCTTACGAAGTGAGACCGGCAGCATCATTGTATTAAATAGATTAAAAATGCGCCGTCACTCTTTCTTATTCGTCGATAAATACGTACATATTTCCATCTGGAGGGAGGACATTTGTTCTAACTCGTAGACATTCATCCGTGGCTTGATGACAGTCAATCAAAATGTACGAGTGCGGCTTTTCAGTAGCAATGGCGTAGGCCTTCACTAGAAACTGACTTTTTCTAGGAAAAACTTGCCTACTTAAAAATTGTATTGGCGATGAATCCCTGGGACATTTGAATATTTAAATATAAACGCAATTTAGGCTAATCAATCTGAACTCTTTATTTTTACTAAATAAGCTCTGTGTAATTAAAATTATGCTGGTATTATAGTGGTGACTACCCTTAATAAACATATGAGCTATTTCTTTACTATTACCACATTCTGAAGCTAAATCATCCAACACCAGGAGGTTATTTTGATTTCTATTCCAAAATTCTTCGTTATTCGGAGGTAACCCTTCCATAAATCTGGGTGCACGGCAGTGCACCCGCCAAGTTGTCGTGCACCACCAGCAATCCTTTACCCGAAACATTTCAGCCTCATTTTGACCCCCTCTTATCTCGGTACTGGGGAATAGTACACCACTCATATTTGCACCTCAAGGGCACAGTGTTAATCCTAGGAAGTCCTCCAACTTCCAGTTTTCTAACTCATTTGGTTTCTGTGATAATCCTATGTGAAAATGACACATTATGAGACTGACTGACTGACTGACTGACTGACACATCATCAAAACCTCTAGGGCATTTCCGGTGGTGCTAGAATGATGAAATTTGGCATACTTGTACCACTAAGCATACAAGCAAAGGGAAAAGTCCCAAAAGCGGGAGTTTCCCCCTTTTAGCCCCTGAAATGGGGGTTTAAAATTAGAGTCATCATCTAAACCTCTAGGGCATTTCCGGTGGTGCTAGATTGATGAAATTTGGAATACTTGTACCACTAAGCATACAAGCAAAGGGAAAAGTCCCAAAAGCGGGAGTTTCCCCCTTTTAGCCCCTGAAATGGGGGTTTAAAATTAGAGTCATCATCTAAACCTCTAGGGCATTTCCGGTGGTGCTAGAATGATGAAATTTGGCATACTTGTACCACTAAGCATACAAGCAAAGGGAAAAGTCCCAAAAGCGGGAGTTTCCCCCTTTTAGCCCCTGAAATGGGGGTTTAAAATTAGAGTCATCATCTAAACCTCTACGACATTTCCGGTGGTGCTAGAATAATGAAATTTGGCATACTTGTACCACTAAGCATACAAGCAAAGGGAAAAGTCCCAAAAGCGGGAGTTTCCCCCTTTTAGCCCCTGAAATGGGGGTTTAAAATTAGAGTCATCATCTAAACCTCTACGGCATTTCCGGTGGTGCTAGAATAATGAAATTTGGCATACTTGTACCACTAAGCATACAAGCAAAGGGAAAAGTCCCAAAAGCGGGAGTTTCCCCCTTTTAGCCCCTGAAATGGGGGTTTAAAATTAGAGTCATCATCTAAACCTCTACGGCATTTCCGGTGGTGCTAGAATGATGAAATTTGGCATACTTGTACCACTAAGCATACAAGCAAAGGGAAAAGTCCCAAAAGCGGGAGTTTCCCCCTTTTAGCCCCTGAAATGGGGGTTTAAAATTAGAGTCATCATCTAAACCTCTAGGGCATTTCCGGTGGTGCTAGAATGATGAAATTTGGCATACTTGTACCACTAAGCATACAAGCAAAGGGAAAAGTCCCAAAAGCGGGAGTTTCCCCCTTTTAGCCCCTGAAATGGGGGTTTAAAATTAGAGTCATCATCTAAACCTCTAGGGCATTTCCGGTGGTGCTAGAATGATGAAATTTGGCATACTTGTACCACTAAGCATACAAGCAAAGGGAAAAGTCCCAAAAGCGGGAGTTTCCCCCTTTTAGCCCCTGAAATGGGGGATTAAATTTAGAGTCATCATCTAAACCTCTAGGGCACTTCCGGTGTTGCGGGAATGATAAAATTTGGCATACAAGTAGGACTTAGCATACAAAGAAAGGAAAAAGTCCCAAAAGCGGGAATTTTCCCCTGTTAGCCCCTGAAATGGGGGTTTTATAATTTATATCCCCTCGTAATAGGACATTATAATTTAATTTTTTCGTCTTTTAATATTAATATTTTTTACTAATATGATTCTTTCGTATTATTGCAAAATTTATGTTTTTTAAATAATGTTTTAGTAATTAAATTTTTTACTCATTTCCTTTTCATTTCGTCTGAAATGGTTCTAAGCGTGTTTTGATTCATTTAGTTTTTCTTAAATCTATTCTGTTGATTAAAAGTGTTACTTGCCACAATATTGTGTTCTTCGAATAGAAATACGGTTAACAATTATCACAGCTTGAGAAAAAAAAGAAAGTTGAATGCAAAAAAGTTGAAAAAGGCAAAGCCAAGTAAAACTTTTGGAAAGAACAAATAAAAATCTAAAAGTACAAATGTTTATTTCACTTCATAATCCTACTTCTATAAATCTACAAGAACATGCACGTACAAAAAGGAGTGAAATCTCACCAAAAACATCTCTGTAAAAATATGCCAAGTTGTTTGGCCGTAAAAAGAAGTGAGATCTAAAATACGGCCAAGTTATTATCTCCAGGTGAACCAACATTTTATTCGACTTAAGTTAAAACTTCTCAAGAATGTTTTTCTGACTTGGCCATTAGCATTCCAAACTTGCATCCTTCTTCTTTGCACCCGTGAAGGTTAATAACGGAAATTACAAGTTTAACCACAAAGGCTTATCAAGAATATTTAACCAATTTGATTTAATATTTTAATTTCGATCCATATCTGGAATTAAACGAATCCTTGATATGCAAATGGCCAAGTCAGAAAAACATTCTTGAGAAGTTTTAACTTAAGTCGAATAAAATGTTGGTTCACCTGGAGATAATAACTTGGCCGTATTTTAGATCTCACTTCTTTTTACGGCCAAACAACTTGGCATATTTTTACAGAGATGTTTTTGGTGAGATTCTATTTCAGGGATTTCCCTTTTCAGATCATCAAATTTATTTTGGTAAATTGAATAGCAATAAACTATCCGATCTGGTTTTGGACTAATCATGCATGTTCTATATCTTAATAAATTAAAAACCCACGATGATTTACCACACATGCTAGAGCCTGCGCATAACATCTGAAAGGGCGCTACAAATTTTATTCGACACGCCATGGTTAATAAATGTAATTAAAATGACACAAAGAATTCAACACTGGAATATTTTATTGCTCAGTTCGAATTGTATATATTTTGAGTAACATTTTTTCCACCTTTCGAATACGATCTTTAAACCTTAGCGCATCGTAAAGGGCGTAATTACGTCTATCTTCGATAGGTATTTCAAACACAGTTACATTTGGTTAAAAATGTACATTCTTTTTAGATCTACTCATCCTGAGTTGTCTCTGTTAAGTAACCATATGCAAATGTATTAAAACCCTTAACTACGCGCTTTTTAAATGTATTTTTTTTTATTTATTATTGTTGCCGTATATTTATCTCTACGTACATTAAAAGGAACGGCTACTTTAATTATTTTCGACTGATTATGAATACTTTCAAATATGGAGTCAAAATTTACAATAATTTCATTTATTCGATTTTGAAGACTTAAGCCCTTTACTTTCACGATAGTTTTGTTGTCTGTAGTTTTCAGGGCGTAACTTTTTGGAGCATTGCAAACAAATTCTAAAATTGATTCCTCTCCCAGTTCGTTTACCCAACACCCCAAGTTAATACCGGTGGGTGGTATGTAGTCCCCCTCTTTTGCAACAAAGATTACGCTTTCAGTATCCATATAAAGTACACGCTCATTCAACTTTGCAAGTGTTTCATAAAGAGTTAATCTACCATAACATGAAACAAGGCTGGCAACATATGGGTTCCCCTTATAATATGTGGGTTGAAACTCATCCTTAAAACTATACGTTAACAAACATAGCTCTTCGTTTAGGGGCCTTAAATCTATAAGTTCTTTTGTGTCGTCTACTAAAATGCCAATTAGATCTTTATAATCATCTATTATGATAGACTTTGGTTTGTTAGTATTTTATCCAAATTTTCCCCATAGTGAGTTCAAACAAATTTTTGAGATTGCTCTCATAGCAGGGTTTTTAGTTACCTCATCCATTTCGATTTTGATTCCTTCAGTCTCATAAATTGAATCTAAATATTCCCTCTTTTCTTCGAAGGTTTTAACTGAGGAGGGGAACCCCGATTACAGGTTTTTAATGTATCTCGGTTAATAGTAAGGCGTCTCTTCTAGGAATTCATTGTCAAGCCTTAGGGTTTGCACCATAACATGTTATAGAAATTTAGGTTATTGCGCTTTAAAATAGAAGTCAAGAGTAAATGTTTTTTAAATACGCCTAATCTCTGACATCGTGATAAATGCGGCTGTGCTGTGTTAAGCTGTAGATATGGAATGTTTGTAAAAAACAATGAAAACATCAGATTTAAAATAGTTTAAAAAAAATGTATGGATACACATTAACGACGGTGCAAAATGTTCATTTTTAATCAAAACAATTGAAATACATCATTCGTTGTCCTCTACCCACTCCCAACATGGACAAATTCTTTTAATGACGCGCTTATACTGCCCGCATTCAGCGCAATGGTTCCGGACGTCCAATAAGTGCCGAGACTCGGCGGTGGTTGGAATCCTCAGGATGGTTTTCCTCTGGACAAGGACGACCCTCCGAAATCTTTCACATTCCGGTGAAATGCAATAGTGGTTAAGTTTTCCGCAATTGGGGGACTCCTTTAACTCGCCCTCGCAATAGGGGCACTCCAATTCCCCACTAACGGGTACAGTGCCGAATCCCAATTTCTCCAACTCTTCCTTGAGTGCATCCCTGTTGAAATCGAGAGAAAGATATCGTATATAAAATACCCAGAGAACAAAATAAAATATTGACAGAGAAGGATCTAGTATATAGTATACTCAGAGAACAAAATATAATATCGAAAGAAATATATTATTAAACTTGCATAGTTTATCTCCTATTTGTTCGGATTGACTAAACTGTAGTTGAAGAGTCTCCCAAGGATTGCTGCTTTGAGCCTTGATAACATAAAACTATGGGGGTAGTAAGAAAAAGTACCAAAAATATATATTTATATATATATTACTTACCATTTTGAAGAAATTATTAATTTTAGCAGAGAGATTAAGCGAAAGCAATGAGGATATTTTGTAGTTTGCGGGGCGGTGGCTGCGGTATTTATATTGTTCAGACTTCTTAAAGGGAGTGTAATTTATGTAGTTTATCATGCTTACCGCTTTTGCACGTGAAAGCAGGGGAAAATTTGCGCAACATACTTAAACGAATAGAGAAATAAAACTTAACAACCATACCTTTAAATAAAATTAAAATTTCTTGGAACTCAAGCCTTAGAAACAATGACGTTTTAGTTAATTCAAAGTTCTGGCATAGAAGGATTTTTCTTGGAATTATGACTCAACGCAACAATTAACTTTGAAGTCTAATGAGCCTTATATATGCTTTACTATACTTAAACTACCTTTGCCAAAAAATCTAATATCACCTCCGTCATACATTGTATAAATAGTAGTTATTGGAAAAATAGACTTATAGTTTCACACTCAAAGATCACATGTAACATTAGGTCGATTGGTAGCGTATTGGCTGCAAAATATGGAATTCAAAAGATTCTGGTTCGATTCCAGTTATCGGTAAGTAACCTTTCAATCGACCTAATGTTACTTTTGGCGAATATTTTTATCTAATTAACAGTAGGTATTTAAGGGGAAATTTAAAACTTAAGGGCACATACAACATTCAGTTATTAACTTTTAAGCATCTCTTCATATATTTAAAATCAATATGGAATCTCGGTCACCCATGTCTTTGAGATCCATGGCCGTTAGAGCCATGGTAGTAACAATGGAATTCGTTTTAGCTAATACGGAGCAAACCTTTAATGATATTAAGAAAACAGTTCCACGCCAAATTTGGGGAGTATCTAAACGGGTATTTTGGAAAGCGGCTATAGGTGAGCGAGGGAACCTGGGCGAAGAGGATCTATATCCCGAAGAAATTAAAACATTTTTTTGGATCACAGAATCAGAAATTGAATTCGAAGTGGATAATCGCTTGACTTTTGCTCAATTTCAATTTACGCAAAGGAATAGAGTTACCATCCCTTTCTTTTTATTGGATGGGTACCACCACATAGAATATGACTATTTTTTAAAAACATGGAGAAAAGGTGAAAGGAAATGCCAACGTAATATGACTATTTTTTAAAAACAATGAGAAAAGGTGAAAGGAAATGCCAACGTAGAGTTTGCAGAGACTGTTTTGTCTTTTTTAGCGATATGGACGAACCAAATACGAAATATCTAGCGGTAAAAACTCATACAGTAGTGCATCGAGACGACATGATGGTAGAAGTAATTTGGGACGTTCAGAAAAGTTTCTGTAGTAATTGCATAAAAAAACCTTTATTTAATATGTATAGTGAGGAATTTTGTTCGCATAATACCGGCTGGCATACTATTAGCAATCGTAGATCATTTACATTTAGAGACCAAGAAGAGGTAACTCATACTAAAGTGGCTCGTGTATCTTTTTTACATTAATTTTTTTTACGGAAATGAATAATAAGTATTGTAAATTGTAGTATAATAAACTTAAATTCTCAGTCAGCTACATTGTTTTCATTTCTAGAGAAAAGTGTTTTACATCTCGCATTCCTAGCGAAAGGGTTTTACAGCTACCATTTCCAGTTAACAGGATGGTATGACTTTTGTTTCATAAGAAAAGGGTTGGATTTTCTGCCGTTTGAGACAACTAAATAGATGAAGTTCTATACGCATTGCTAATTTAACTGAAGAGGAGGAGGAGTTCGTTTATTTTTCGTTCATTACCCATTTTTGTCATGTATATATATATATCTTATTTTGGTGGCTAACACCCTGTCACGTTTATAACTCATAACGATAGTTCACTTATACAATATTTTTCTCGAAATTTGTTAAAGTGCACATTTCAAAAACTAGGCACCCCAAAAATAATTTAAATATAGCAAAAAATGTTACCTTTCAATGTGAATATATGTGTTCCTTATTTAAATTGATGATCACATAAAGAAACGTGGTTTTTACGCGAAAATTACACGCTTGAAACCATTATATCCACACAAATTATATTTTGCACTCATACTTAAAATAATTTTCATCAAAAACTTTAAACCAAGTTGAAAACAAAAAGCCTTTTTTAAAAATTTTGACCATTTTTCCATTGAAATTTTTGCTAACTTGTAAGTCCTCTAAATGACCGTCTTTAACTGAATTCTAAGAATCTCCCGATTCCAAGAAGTGCTTGTAACAGTAAAATCACGTGCTATAAACGTTCTAGTACACAATTTGTAATTGGTTAGTTTTTTTAACCTTCTACCCAGATGGTTAAGGCAGCCAATAAGCCTAACACTTCTTAATACAAACATAGGTCTTTCCATTTATATTTTATATAGCTATCTTGTAATATTCCATAAGAACAGGACGTGACTTTGTAAATATCGCTTTCGTTCTATGTCATTAGAAAATGCTTACGCCGTCGACCCTCAAAAAAAAATCTAACTTTATCAATAGAAGTTTGCAACAAATATTCCCAATATAACAATAAAAAAAACGTTTGTATCATTAGAGTGAAACTTAAGGCAAATATGACGTCATTCGTCGAACAGTTATAATATAGCCGCATTGATTGGTTGAATTAGATATGACGTCATTCGTATTACTTTTTTTTGGAGATCACCTAAACTTTGAGGAAAAACTATATTAGGTAGGAACTCAAAGTCGAAATCGTCATTTCTTAACCGCTTTAAAATGAACCAAGTTCACAATATTTCGGAGAAAGTAGAAGTTTTAAAAATATTCTTAATGCACTGCCATGTATCGTACTCTCATCGGGAATTGAGAAAAATATTTTTGCCTATGTGTAATTACCTACAGAAAAACCAACAGGGGTGACGCTGCCAGCCTCTCGCCAAGAATCACCGCCAGAGGCAGTGCGAGTTGGCTAGCATCCTTCGTTTATTGAACTCAAGCTCTATCCCCCGTTGCTTATTGGCGCGAGAGAGAATACCTCACATGCGGGCTCGACCTGTGTGTTAGTTTCTCTGTATGTAATTTCCGAAATGGCCAACAGCGGTTAAAATTCCTACAGATTTACTTTTTATTTTTAAATCCAATACAAAAAGAATTTCGAAAATTGTATTTTACCATAAAAGTTCTGGACATCAATTTTTTTATAAAATTTCATGGGAACATAAGTGTTAAGCCTTAGTTTAAACCCACGGTGTACGTTTTTCCGTCAAATCTTAAACTTTCTATTGTTAGAAAGGCTGCGTCACGGGGGAGTTCCTATAGCTAATTTCTCTTTCATTCACGCTACGATTTTATTTGGTTTCGCGTGGACAATGAATGCAAGTTCATTGATTCAAGTTTGATAGAAAGGGAGGGACAGATAGAGAGGATAGTTCGGGATTTTTTTTATGCCCTGCATGAACATTTTTACCACTCCGAATGACGATTCATTTTGACTAAGGGTGTGCGAGTATATGGGAACTGGCATTTTATTCTCCTGTTTTAAATCGATTAGGCGTATTTAAAATTTTTAACGATAATTAGAAAATTCAAAGTAGAGAAAATTAATCAGAATATTGTTCTCACGCTTGGAGGTGGAGAAAATTATGTTACAAAAATAGTAAAATACTCAAAGCATTTACGATTCTTGTTTTCGAATTATACGCACACCCCTATTTCTGACCTATAAATTACATTCCTAGATTTATGATAAACTCCCTTTGTTACAAAATTTTATAGGGACATGATATCTTGTTCGAGTGCTCAGTTTCAAGTTGTTTTTCAACAAATATTTACAAAGAGTTCGTGAACCACTTATCTTTTCACAAACATGACCACAATATGCGATACCGATGTCCCATTCCATCTTGTAAAAAGAAGGCACATATCAATTATAACTCCTTCAAAAGCCATGCTCAACGTACTCACAAAGATCATAAAAATCATCGATCTGTTATCTCTAGTACATTTATTGGAAGAGAAGCACATGCGTGCAGTGTAGAAGACTGTAACGTAGTTTTAAATCGTGCAACTTTTAATTTCTCATGTGAAAACTCATATAAAGAACAAGATAGCTGTCATCTGCCCTTTGTGTAAGGACCCCATTGTTAAATATGATAAAATAGGGTCATTCACATGTCATATTTCAAGAAAGCTTAAAACGTATATGCCTAAAATGAACAATGAAAGCCCAAATTTGGAAACGGATATGAATTCGAGTGCAATTCATGATAAATCAGCGAACATTAATGACTTTAATCAAGGAAGTTTAGCAGATAAACACCCCGTTGTAGATACATTTCCAAGAGAAGATATCAATTTGGCGGACTTATACAGGAGAAATTTGGATCTATTTTATTTGAAGTTGCAAGCGGTGAAGTATGTTCCAAGTTCTACAGTTCAGATAATTGCTGAAGAGATGGCAAATTTACAATCCCTAGAAAAAACATTAATCACTAACCAACTTTATGTGGATATGAAGAAGGCTGGTTTAGAAGAGAGAGTAATTAATGATATTTTACGGGGTAATTCTGACTACAATTTTGCTGCATCGCCGCCATGGTTTTTTCAAAGAACAGTTCAACTATATCGACCCTGTGCCAGTATTTCTTGGTTATCACAAACTTAAAAAAATGTTTCTTGCACTATGTTCCAATTAAAGAATCGTTGAAGGAACTGCTTTCAAATAAAGAAGTGTCAAAGATCATATCGTTTCCCAAACCCTCGTACAAAGTCGGAGAAAACCAAGTTCTTAATGACATTTCAGACGGAAGAATAGTTTGTCAAGATTATCTTTCTCATGGACAAAAATCTCTGCAATTGCTAATATTCCAAGACGCGTTTGAAACTGTTAATCCTTTAGGATCTGCCAAATGTATTCATAAAATTTTCGGCATGTATTACACGTTAGTTAACATACCACCCGAGTATAGATCTACAATCAACCACATTCAGCTAATCTCACTTTGCAAAAACAAACACCTAAATAGTCATGGGCTAGAAAAATGCTTAAAAATGCTAATTACTGAGTTGAAGTAACTAGAGTCTGATGGAATAAATCTGCTGGATGGAACTATCTTTAAAGTTCATTTGATAAGCGCTCTTGGGGATAACCTTGGGAATCATGAAATAGGAGGATTTCAGCGCAATTTTTCTAAAGGTCACATTTGCAGATTTTGTTTGGCTTAAGCGGAAGAGTTGAACACTAAAGACGTTTTTGAACGTAGAAATATACGAAATTACAATGAGGCAGTAACTCAAGTTCGAAGCAATCCTAGTTTAAAATCTTTCGGTGGAGTACAAGCTTAATCCCCAATCAACGAACTATCGAACTTTTACGTTTGTACACCAGCATTAGCACCATGCCTTGTGCATGATTTGTTTGAGGGTGTAGTAGCCTACGATATTTATCAGTTTTTATCATATTCATCGAAGAGAAACTATGGTTTTCATGGACTAATTACAATTGGCTTGTATCGGAATTCCCCTTTCAAGGCAATGATTCTGGCAACAAGCCTTGTCAAGATGACTTGACTAGAGTTTGGTGTGAGCGGTCGCATTTTTTTTTATCGTCTCCTCACGTAATACTAAGCCTCCGCGAAGTCGCGCAGCACTAAGCCTTAAGGGGGGTTTTCAAAGGCGCGTGTTGAGGGTAAAAATCGAGCGGGTGCGAGAAAAAACTAAAAATTCTCGCACCCGCTACAGGAGCGACCTTTTTCATAAAAGCGATATTTTTAGCGGGAGCGGGTAAAAGAGACGAGGAAGGGGAAAAATCGCTACCCGCTCCGATCAAATTCGAGTAGATGTTCTCGCTTCGTTTTTTTTCTCTCTCGCGTGGTTAATGACGTCATATTCTACCAAGCCAATAGGAGCGCCGAAACCTTTGGCGGGAGTTTCAATAAGCGCGTGAGCACGAGACTAAAAAGTTGTAATTTTCAGTTCACCGAGTTAAGCCTAATATAAGTAGCTAGACCTAGATTTTATAAAAATGAGTAAGAAAACGACAACAAATGATAACTTAAACCAAATTTGAGCTGAAAATAGGAAAGCTTTGGAGGAAAGGAAAGAAAAATTAATAGATTTGATCAGAGAAAGAGATATTATTTGGAATTGAAAACTTGTCGCTTATCGGCACACAGATTTAAAGGAACAAAAATGGATGGAAGTGGCTAAAGAAATGGACATGAATAGTAAATTTTTTAATAACATTTTGTATACCCTTTTCATATAAATCAACTTATATTTTTTTTAGAAAACGACTGCAAAAAGATGTGGAAGAACTTAGTAGACCATTTTCGCAATAAAATATGCAATCACCACAACAAAAAGTGGGCAAGAATTAGACGAAACCCAATCTGATGGGATAAAATGGGCTTACTTCAAGCCACTCCTTTTTTTGAAAGATATGCTTGCTCTAAGAGAGTAAGAAATTTTAAAGACTTATATTATTCCAATTTTATTTCTATCAACTCGTATATCAATGATGCAGAACTTCGTCAAACTTTGATAAGAATCAAAATGAGGAAAGTGTCGAAGCTTCCACTTTTTCAAAACCTGTAGACAGTGATAATGACGAAGAAGAAATGGTATATGCTGGAATGTCTGTAAAACGTGTAGTTATGAATTAGACAGGAGGAAAATTATTCACTGTGAGCGATTTTGAAGGCGTTGCTTTGCTCGGTTTTGCATTCGTAACGCTATCCACATTGGCAGCAAAAACATTTTTCTTCGCGTTGCACGTCGAACGCTACAGGGCGCGAAGGAATAGACTAGTAGCGAAAAACTTTCGCGTCGCGGTTAGCAAGCACCAAGTGACAACCAATCAGAGGAGAGGAATATTAAACGAGAAGGGAAAGCCAACCTGTAGACTTGTTGAGGCATTCAAAATATTAAACTGTCTTGAGACTTCCGATTTTGAAGGATATTTAATTACTCTGTAAAAGAGACAATCCAAGGCTCTCTGAAATTTGAGGTGTACTTTTCAAGAAGAGGAGTAACCAATGGCAATAACGTTAAAAAACTCGAATTGGATACAGACGCATATATTTCAGGAATAGAGTATCATGTTTCATTATATAGGCCAAGTGCACTTTTGGGATCCAATTATGAAAATCTCCATCAAAACATCTATCCTAAAAACATCTCAAACCCAAATATTTCGTTTATATTTCCTACGTCGTCTCCTTGTTAAAATTAATGCTAGACTAGGCAATTTTACCAACCTACATGCCTTATTATCCGCCATGTTTGCTATGACGTCACAATTGCGCTTAGTATTGGGTTGCATTCAGTCGGAACAGCGAAGCAAATTGTTCGCGTTGCACTGAATCGCGGCGCGCTTGTCGGAAGCAACGCGAAGTGGCGCGTGGTAAAGCGAAGCTCAGTGTGGACGGCCCTTAAAACGGTAATTCGCATCGACGGTAGCCATTAACACGATTGAGTTGAAGCCCTGAATTTAGAAACGGTTTGCTTTTAAAGGTATGTTGTTACATCACTCGCAATACCCACCTTGTAGTTGTGATATAAGGTCCCAGAATTAGAGGGTTGCTGGATCATCACATGTTTTCCGTCAACTGTTCCTGTACAATTTGGGAAATTCCATTTGTTACAGAAACCTTTCTCAATCTCTACAAAGTCCGAACACGAAGGTTTCTGAAAATATAATGCATTTGAGAAACCATTGCTAGATTTGGAGAAAAACGTATATCTTTAGAAATAATGGTTGTAAAACCTCCCATAATACCGCACTTGTTTCTTGAATAATTTTGTGAGTGGTAGTTTTCCCAACTCGAAACTGGTAGGATATTGAAGCTAAACTATTTCCTGTTGCCAAAAATCTGTACGATATAATAAAAATCATTCCTTGTTCCTGGTATCAATGGTCTATAACGTGATCTTACCTCAATGTTAAGGCGAGTCGTAATCCAGGTTCAATGGGTTCTCGAGAAACAAGATACTTTTTCAGTTTATCCTTCACTAAATCTAGCAATTTGTCAAATTTTTCAGGGCTCTTTCTTGTCGCGGTCGTACTTTCTCATTTTTTGCATCTAAATAAATATGGACCTGTCATTTCAAGACTTCGAGAATTTATTAAGCCTACAGTTTTACTCTAGTCTGTCTGTACAGTAAAGCAAAGGCTTAAAAAAATCACTTACTAGAGTTCCAAAATCTCCTTCATTCTATCGGTCACGCCATATAGGGTGGACCCACCAGCATTTCTTTCGGTACATCCTTTTTCCGGTCCCATAATTTTGCATATAATATAACTGCATTGTAAAAATCTTTTTACGAATTATCAAGCGACGACGTAGACTCTTTATCACCACCATTGCAAGTTTGCTTTGCTTCAACCCTTGACTCCCAAATTAGATGGTGCCGCTCTCGTTTATCGCGCAAATGAAAACAGTTGTTCAAAATCATAGCGGGAGTGAAAAGCTAGCGATATGAGCGCAATTTTTATAGCGAGGGAAAAAAATCGCCCAACCCGCTTCACGCTCCAGAAATTCCTCAACACGCGCATTCGAAAACAAACCTTTAGTGTGGACGGTGTAGGGGCGAGGCAAGTGGGCAAGGCGCGTGGGTGGATCCGGGTGACGGCGAAGTTCGTCCAGTAACCACGAGAGGTTGTGAGTGACGTACAGGGGGCCGGAAGCTCGAAGGACGGGGGGTCAGGAGCCGGTGCCGCTCTCGTTTATCGCGCAAATGAAAACAGTTGTTCAAAATCATAGCGGGAGTGAAAAGCTAGCGATATGAGCGCAATTTTTATAGCGAGGGAAAAAAATCGCCCAACCCGCTTCACGCTCCAGAAATTCCTCAACACGCGCATTCGAAAACAAACCTTTAGTGTGGACGGTGTAGGGGCGAGGCAAGTGGGCAAGGCGCGTGGGTGGATCCGGGTGACGGCGAAGTTCGTCCAGTAACCACGAGAGGTTGTGAGTGACGTACAGGGGGCCGGAAGCTCGAAGGACGGGGGGTCAGGAGCCGAGGCGCCCACGGAGAAGGCGTGGCGGAACGCCGAAGCGGGCGATGCGGAAGAGCACCGATCAAGAAATTTCCCGGCTAGCAGCGAGCACCGGATTGAAAGGGGCATCACGTTGGCCTCGGAGTGCATGGCGGCAATGGCGATGGAGGGCGGGACCCCCAGGATGACCCGCATGGCAGCCCGTTCTAAGATGTCAAGGCGGCGGGGGAGACGCGGGGAAGCGGAAGCGAGGAATGGGGCCCCGTAATCGAAAAGACTGCGAATGAGTTGTCGGTAAAGCATACGGAGGGAGGAGCGATGTGCCCCCCACGTTTGACAAGCGAGGCAGCGGAGGAGATTGAGGCGACGAGAGCCCTCAGCACATAATTGGGCAATGTGAGGGCCCCAGGACAGGCAGTGGTCAAATATGAGGCCCAGGTAGCGGACAGTGACTACCTCCTCGAGTAGGGTGCCGTCGAGCCAGAGGGAAACTGACGGGTGGTATTCAGGGTCCCGAGAGACGGTGAGTACCTTGCACTTGCTGGCGTTGAATGTAAGGCCCCAGAGCGACGCATAGGCATGAGCTTCATTAACCGCGACCTGTAGGGCCGCTTCAGTTTCAGCGGCCGACGAACCAGACGCGTGTAACGCGAGGTCGTCCACGAAAGCGCTGTCCGTAATGATATTGCCTGGGGAGAAGCGAAGGTCGGCGAGGAAGAGCGTGAACAAGAGCGGGCTCAGGACGCTGCCCTGGGGGACACCGTGAGCCGTGTACCGAGAAGAGTAGAGGTGCGAGTTGACCTTGACTGCCACGCGGCGGTGGTAAAGGTAGTCTCTCAGCCACAGCAGGAGCCTACTTTCCATGCCGTAGTTGCACAATTTGCAAAGAAGAGCGTCAGGGTGGACCGATCCAAACGCATTTTGCAAGTCTAGGAAAACCATGCAGCAATGTTGGCCGTGGCGTAGAAAAGACTCCGCGGCGGTCACAAAATCGGCTATATTGTTCAAAGTGGACCTGTTGCGGCGGAACCCAGACTGGTGGGAAGGGAGGATGGCGGAGAACTCAGCCCACCATTGAAGGCGGGAGTGTACGGTCCGTTGAAAAAGTTTTCCAAGGTTGGCGTGGAGTGCGATGGGGCGGTAGGAAGAGGGGGCGTCAGGAGGTTTGACCGGTTTGAGGAAGGGGAGGATGATGGCTTCCTTCCATGGGGATGGAAAGGTGGCGGAGAGCCAGAGGAAGTTGTAGAGGGCCCAGAGGCGACGAAGGAAGCGGTCCGGAAAATGGCGGATGAAGGGGACACCGAAGGTGTCAGGACCCGGGGCGGATGGACGGAGCGACGCGATGGCTGTGAGCAGTTCTTAGTACGTGATGAGGTCGTTTTAGGCGTGGGCAGCGTCGTCTAATGCCCAACAGCGGTCCCCAGAAAGAAGCGGAGTGGGAGAAGGCGACGGGCAAGTGTATAAGATCGAGTCCCGCAGAAGGACGCCAACAGCCTCGGGATCGGTGATTGTAGCCGAGCCATGATTGAGCACGATAGGGCGCGGCGAGGGGCGGGTAGCGGAGGAAAACCAGCGAACGCGGTTCCAAATAACCGGGAGTGGAGTTTCGTGGCACAGGGTACCGCAGTAGGCCCTCCAAAAAGCCCGCTTAAGCTGACGTCGGTTAAGCCGGGACTGAGCGAGGGCTCTGTTGTAGGCAATAGTAACGGTGAGCGTTTGGGCCCGGAGGGCTTTGCGCCGAAGAGCCCCGACCCGTCGTTCGAGGGTGTGGTATGCGGTGGTTGAGGGCTGCGGGAGCCCCGCGCCGAGCTGGAGGACAGGATGGAGGATGCGGCTGCATCAAGCACGTCGGAAGTGAAGGCGGCCACCGAGTCAACCGCGGGGACCGGCGTTGCGGCACGGAGCGCAGTAAACTTGGGCCAGTCAGCTTTGACATAGTCCCACCGGACCATAGGGTCGCGGGGCCCACTTACATCGGGACCTGGGAGGCGTAGAAGGAGCAGGTGGTGATCGCTTCCACCAAGGCTGGCGAAGCAAGGGGACGCCAGGGATAGGTCCAGGACACTCCCCCCACCAGCCGGCGACGGGCGCATGACCGAACCATCGTTCAGCAGAACGAAGGAGAGGGATCGAGTGAGCCAGTCGGCCAGACGGCGACCGGCAGGGGTGGTGACGGTATCCCCAAACGAAGGGTGGCTACCGTTGAAGTCGCCCATGAAGAGGTCCAGCGTGCGAGCGAAAGCGGAGCCGTGAGGGTCGTTGAAGGACGCAGCTGTGGTCCAGGAACGCTCAGTAAGACCGACATCGCGATGCACTCCAGTGGAGCCAGGTCAGGAAGGGCCAGAGGCCGCGTGGGAGGCTAGAGTCAGTATAGCCACGCCGCCACCGGGGCGATTAGGGCGGTGGCAGGCGAAATGGGTGTTGGCGATACGGTGGCAGGCTAAGAAGATGTTGGCGATCCGGTGGCAGGCGAAATGGGTGCTGGCTATCCGGTGTCAGGCGAAATGGGTAATGTCGATCCGGTGGCAGGCGAAATGGGTGTTGGCTATCCGGTGGCAGGCGAAATGGGTGTTGACGATCCAGTGGCAGGCTAAGAAGATGTTGGCGATCCGGTGGCAGGCGAAATGGGTGCTGGCTATCCGGTGGCAGGCGAAATGGGTGTTGGCGATCCGGTGGCAGGCGAAATGGGTGTTGGCGATCCAGTGGCAGACAAAATGGGTGCTGGCTATCTGGTGGCAGACAAAATGGGTGCTGGCGAACCGGTGGCAGGCGAAATGGGTGTTGGCGATCCAGTGGCAGGCGAAATGGGTGTTGTCGATCCAATGGCAGAAAAAATGGGTGTTGGCGATCCGGTGGCAGGCAAAATGGGTGTTGGCGATCCGGTGGCAGGCGAAATGGGTGTTGGCGATCCAGTGGCAGGCGAAGAAGATGTTGGCGAGGGGGTGGCAGACAAAATGGGGGCTGGCGATGGGGTGGCAGACAAAATGGGTGTTGGCGATCCGGTGGCAGGCAAAATGGGTGTTGGCGATGCGGTGGCAGGCGAAATGGGTGTTGGCGATCCAGTTTCAGGCGAAGAAGATGTTGGCGATGGGGTGGCAGACAAAATGGGGGCTGGCGATGGGGTGGCAGACAAAATAGGTGTTGGCGATCCGGTGGCAGGCAAAATGGGTGCTGGCTATCCGGTGGCAGGCGAAATGGGTGTTGTCGATCCGGTGGCAGGCGAAATGGGTGTTGGCGATCCGGTGGCAGGCGAAATGGGTGTTGGCGATCCGGTGGCAGTCGAAATGGGTGCTGGCTATCCGGTGGCAGGCAAAATGGGTGTTGGCGATCCAGTGGCAGGCAAAATGGGTGTTGACGATCCGGTGGCAGGCAAAATGGGTGTTGGCGATCCAGTGGCAGGCAAAATGGGTGTTGACGATCCGGTGGCAGGCGAAATGGGTGTTGGCGATCCGGTGGCAGGCGAAATGGGTGTTGGCGATCCGGTGGCAGGCGAAATGGGTGTTGGCGATCCGGTGGCAGGCGAAATGGGTGTTGGCGATCCAAACGAGGGGTGGCTACCGTTGAAGTCGCCCATGAAGAGGTCCAGCGTGCGAGCGAAAGCGGAGCCGTGAGGGTCGTTGAAGGACGCAGCTGTGGTGCAGGAACAATCAGGAGGACCGACATCGCGATGCACTCCAGTGGAGCCAGGTCAGGAAGGGCCAGAGGCCGCGTGGGGGGCTAGAGTCAGTAAAGCCACGCCGCCACCGGGGCGATTAGGGCGGTGGCAGGCGAAATGGGTGTTGGCGATACGGTGGCAGGCTAAGAAGATGTTGGCGATCCGGTGGCAGGCGAAATGGGTGCTGGCTATCCGGTGTCAGGCGAAATGGGTAATGTCGATCCGGTGGCAGGCGAAATGGGTGTTGGCTATCCGGTGGCAGGCGAAATGGGTGTTCACGATCCAGTGGCAGGCTAAGAAGATGTTGGCGTTCCGGTGGCAGGCGAAATGGGTGCTGGCTATCCGGTGGCAGGCGAAATAAGTGTTGGCGATCCGGTGGCAGGCGAAATGGGTGTTGGCGATCCAGTGGCAGACAAAATGGGTGCTGGCTATCCGGTGGCAGACAAAATGGGTGCTGGCTTACCGGTGGCAGGCGAAATGGGTGTTGGCGATCCAGTGGCAGGCGAAATGGGTGTTGTCGATCCAATGGCAGAAAAAATGGGTGTTGGCGATCCGGTGGCAGGCAAAATGGGTGTTGGCGATCCGGTGGCAGGCGAAATGGGTGTTGGCGATCCAGTGGCAGGCAAAGAAGATGTTGGCGATGGGGTGGCAGACAAAATGGGTGCTGCATATTTGATGGAAGACAAAATAGGTGCTGGCGATGCGGTGGCAGGCGAAATGGGTGTTGGCGATCCGGTGGCAGGCGAAGACGATGTTGGCGATCCGTTGCCAGGCAAAATGGGTGCTGCATATTTGATGGAAGACAAAATAGGTGCTGGCGATGCGGTGGCAGGCGAAATGGGTGTTGGCGATCCGGTGGCAGGCTAAGAAGATGTTGCCGATCCGGTGGCAGGCAAAATAGGTGTTGGCGATCCGGTGGCAGGCAAAATGGGTGCTGGCTATCCGGTGGCAGGCGAAATGGGTGTTGTCGATCCAGTGGCAGGCAAAATGGGTGTTGACGATCCGGTGGCAGGCGAAATGGGTGCTGGCTATCCGGTGGCAGGCGAAATGGGTGTTGTCGATCCAGTGGCAGGCAAAATGGGTGTTGACGATCCGGTGGCAGGCGAAATGGGTGTTGGCGATCCGGTGGCAGGCGAAATGGGTGTTGGCGATCCGGTGGCAGGCGAAATGGGTGTTGGCGATCCGGTGGCAGGCGAAATGGGTGTTGGCGATCCAGTGGCAGGCGAAGAAGATGTTGGCGATGCGGTGGCAGACAAAATGGGTGCTGGCGAACCGGTGGCAGACAAAATGGGTGCTGGCGAACCGGTGGCAGACAAAATGGGTGCTGGCGATCCAGTGGCAGGCGAAATGGGTGTTGGCGATCCGGTGGCAGGTGAAATGGGTGCTGGCTATCCGGTGGCAGGCGAAATGGGTGTTGTCGATCCAGTGGCAGGCAAAATGGGTGTTGACGATCCGGTGGCAGGCGAAATGGGTGTTGGCGATATATAGTCTTTCAACGTTGATCTGTATATATAAGAGAGAAGCCAAAATTGGCTAAGATCTCTCTTAAGAATCGGCAAACACAAACTAGATTAAATGGGACCATGTCTGGGGTAGGAATTGTAACAATAGGTGTCCCAAAGGGATTGGTCCTATCGCCAATATTATTTAATTTAAACATTAATGACCTCGTGCAAACTTACGACAAAGATTTGCTTACACTCTACGCAGTTGATACGTTTCTCTTAGTAGGGGGTTCGAACTAAACTGAAATAGTGCCTAAGGTGAACTACTACCTATGCAAAATGAATAAATGGCTGATGGATAACTTTCTATATCTAAATGGTGAGAAAACGGTATATATGATCTTTTCAAGTGTAAACAAATCACGAAGCTATGATGAGGTTGTAACTATTGATGATGTGGTTCTGAATTAAGTACTTAGGTACAATTATCTAGTCCTCCGGCTTGACCCCTATTTAAAATGGACAAATCATATTGATACAGTCGCACAAAAAGTTACTTATGGCTGCTTTCTCTTAAATAAGAATCATAGCATATTTAATGCCAAGATAAAAAACAACAATATAACACTCTTACTTACTCGCATTTTTCTACTGTATATCAATCTGGGGAAATATATCAAATAGAAATCTAAATCTACTCCTTATACTTCAAAAAAGGGCTATTCGGACAATAGCAAACAAACCTTTTATGGCCCACACTCAACCTCTTTTCATCTACCTTAACATCCTCCCCATCGGAGGAAAATTTAGTCTTTCAACGTTGATCTGTATATATAAAAGTATAAATTCTGGAGATTACACCTCTTTTGAATACAGTAAATTAAGTAGATGCCAAAAGGAAAAATTATATCTTATTTGTCCCACCTGCCCGTCCTTCGATCAAACTTAACTCAATATTCTGTAAAGGAGCAAAACTCTACAATGATTTAATCCCCAAACTCAAATAGGATTGACTACATGTTGCGCAAAAATTCATTCAAAACCAGGACAATAATGCTCTTCTAATGAAGTAAAACGATTTCTCCTTCTACTATATACATTTCCTTACATATTTATTTATTTGTATTTTAACTAATTTCTTTTTTTTCTCTTCATTTATAACGCCTCTAAAAATATAGTGGCATAAAAGTCGGTAACGACTTTCCCAACTCTTATTGTGTTATTTAACACGAAAAGAATAAAATATTATTGTAATTATTATTAAATAAATATTTCCCGATTCCCTCTCCCTTTAAAACCGCGTATTTCTTGAGGCCAAAACTCATTACTTTTTCACGAAATGTATTACGAGAATAATAGTCTGGAGTTTATAAAAGTTTGTTGAAAAACCAATCTAAGGTAATGCCTAATGGTCTTTAAATGGTAAGAAACGCGATCCGGTTTAAAGCAGAATTCAGTCTTAGAATGGGTAAATATTCCCGTACAGAACCTGTTCCCTTCCACGCTTAACTTGTCGAAGACCAACTCTTCAAATCTTGGTTTTGTTAAATTACCAGTAATATTGACCACCTCTGTGTTTAAGACGTCACGCAAAAGGATTAATATAACTCCTATTAATTTCTAAGTTGAGTCAGGCTTCAAGATTTCTTTCAATTTCGCCATTACGCTTATAGCTCAAACAGAAAGCTCGGTTTGATCAAGAAGCATTAAATAATGTCCGTGTGCTGTGCTTATTGCGAGAACTACCCTGATTTTCAAATACAATTCAACTGCAAGTACAAAAAATTCAAATTATTCTGTTAAATTATTCTCCCTAAGTACTAATAACAATCTTTTTAATAATTAACAATCGAAAATCCATCAACAACACTATACAGTCTTTGAAGATTCCGGATTTTAGATGCTCGAATAAACTTGCTGACCCCAAAATGGAACTAAATGAAATGAAATATCTGGGCAATAATAGATATTTTAAATACAGGTATATAATTAGAGTTTTTTAAACTTAATGTTATTTATCCTTGATTATTAAAAACGCGTCATTTATTATAGGTTCGCCAATGAGACTGCAATTGAATACGCGACACCTTTTGTGAGTTTATAAACACTCGTTGAGGCGTTGTTCAAGCGATACTAAATTAGTGTCTCAGAAATAGAAATCCTTTTCTTGATGACATTTTCATTTTCATTTCATGTCAGTTAATGTGGGAATCTAAAGGCAAAGAAACTGAGAACACAATCATGGCGGATTATTTAGAACGATCCCTGAACATGAAATAAATTTCATATTTGAAACTTTATTTGACGACTATTGATTTGAGGGAGCGAAAATGAATCGCCTTGAGGCGCGACTCCTTGCTCGCTTGTTTGACAAAACGTTTCTGCGAAAAGTGGAATGCTCTTATTTGATCGATCCGGCGGGTGAGACAGTTCAGTAGTGATTTAGACAAAAATATACGCGCTACGAGGAATACTTTAAAAAAGCAAAGAACTCTAAATGTAATCTTAACAAATCTCTCAGAAACGAATATCAGTCACCTGTATGAACATTTATAAAGTTATATTAAGGTCATATTGTAATTCATGTTGTCGATTAATTTTTAAGGGTCAAGTGGTATCCTGTATCCACTTCTGATCTATATACTGAACCTACACATAATATTTTCAAAGTAAGTGATTAAAACGCTTTCATTAATTACCAAACTACAAATTATGAATATTTAGTCCTTACGATGGTTTTAGAAATTTCATATCTTCACGGTAGACATGCCACGCTCATTTTTCGCTAACCGACTGGAATATTTCACTCCGTCTTCTCCCTATGGAACAACCAACCCGATTGTCCTTTCTGCGGCCCCGAAGAGAGTCACGTCCACTTCCTTGTCGTTCTTGAATATGGACACTCCAGTAAATTTCGCTCAATTACATTCCACTCCCCACCCAATTAATTGAATTACATTCTCGGTTCAATTAGGTGGTAATTGTAATTGTGTTCACTTTGGTCCTTCTGTCACTTTTGCTCGTCGTTCACTCCATGGTAACCAACAAATACAAATCGGTGCCCTTCAAGAAGGTTGTCAAGAAACTGGCCCTAAAAACCCTGGAAAATGTCTGGGAGAACGCGTCGCTCTTGTGCGCAGAACGTAAGAGATTAAGAGCTTGCTAGCATTTAAGAGCAATCCACCCTTGCGCGAACCAGTTTAGTTTGACGGAATAAATTTCCAAAGATTATGTCCCCACAACGAGAGAGAATGCTGCCGCTTTAATCACACATGATGCGATCGGGATAATTTTGTTCCCTATAGCGATTCCCTCCATTTTGCCCCACATTACTTGTCGTTTGCTCGCTGCGTCGTGGCTGATCGCAGTGACTTTCATTCTGTTCTTCTTGGGTTGTTATTTGCGGACGGAGTTCACGACAGAAAGCTATGATAGCATCGATAGTCTCTCGGACTTGATCAAATCGGGAGTTCCATCACTAATGACCATGAAAACATACGAACACCTCCAAGTTTTGGTAATATCCTTCTGAGTGTTAAGTTCCTCAATTTTTCTGACATCATTCTTGCGGATTTACAGGAAGCCCAGGACCCTGTTGTTAACGAATGGCTTAAAGCTCTCCCACTCGATAAGAAGAAACTTTACAACCAATTCGTGGACACTGTCTATGATCGTTACATTCCCATTATTTCTGGAAAGAAAGCAATGATAATAACGGTCGAATACTTGTATTATTGGTTGGAATACTACAAACACCATAGGAATAAGTTCCAGTCGATGAAAGGAAGGATTTACTTCTCGGAACAAGAAGTTGCCTTCGACTACGTACACACCATGTTCAACACCTCTTGGGTGAGAAGCAGTCCTCAACTGCACGAGTCCATCCAACTGAGGTCGGTAAGAATTTTATGGTAAACTGATAAATGGGTCTGACAGAATTTTTATTGCAGCATGGCACCCTTTTTCGAAACGCAAGTTTTCAAATATCTGGACTTTCAGAAGAATTACTTCACTGAACAGATCAAGTGGCAAAAACCGCTGAAAAGCGTGGCTGACTTGGACTTGAGAAACGTCGGCGTTCCTTTCTACTTTCTTCTCGTGCTATTGTCAGGAACTGTAGCCGTTTTCATAACCGAGATAATCTTCTACTAATTTGCTTGAAAGAGGAAAATTAAATACGTCACGAGTCGAAATGGAATTTTTCGAAGCTACACAAACCTCCTCTGTTCTTCAAAATGACTGCACGTTTCGTCACTTCAAATCTTCTCTTTTACCTTATAATACTAATTGCGCACGTGTGATTTGAACATGTTTTTCAATAGAATAGCAAGTAACTTTCTAATCTACACTAAATTGTGCAGAAATAATTAAAGCTGGGAAATAAATCAAGACGAAATGCGAACATTAATTTTAACACCCAAAAGACTGCTTTTAATTACAAGCGAAAACTTTCTTTCGAAAATCAAAAATCTAAAAAAAACATTTTAGACGCTTTAAATGGCATTTTTAAGCTTCGTCAAAATAAGGTTCTCTACTTAGGTCTGTTTTCAATATTTTTCGTAAGTAAAACTGTATAATAAAAGGACTGTATAATAAACATGATAAACCATCGCTGTTCATCGGATATCTACCATATTTTTATAATTTTGTAGATACGAACGTAGCTCTAGTTCTCTAAAGTGTTCTTTTAAAGACACAAGTCGATTATTTTAAATTAATTTTATTTTGGTTAATGCTAAATGTAATATTCTGAAATTATTAGAGTTATCAAACAAAACTTAAGTCAATTTAAACAAAAATTGATTAAAGTTGGCATTCTTGGGTTGTCTCTGTGCCTTTTTTGGGTAGCACTGACTCTGTATTGTGTTTAAGAAAATTCTGAGGTAAATATCAAACAGACTAAGTCAATATTACTTAAAACTATTTCAAATTGATGTTGTTGGCTCTCATTTGTGTATTTATTTTTGAAGTGTGAAAGAACTTTTCACTTTTGTGGTTGCCAAAAAATATAGGCATTGCGCCCATAAATAAAACAACTACTAAACCATTTTTTAAAACCAAAATATTCCATTAAGTTTTGCATGTTCTCTTAGTGTTTCTAAACAGCTAGGGTAACCTGTCTGCGTAACAGGCGGCGCTTCTTAAAATTAAACAGGGGTAGAATTTGCAAATACATTCTGTAAAATATTTAAAATTTAATAACCATTTCATTGTCCCTTTGCTAACCATGCACAAAATTATGATTATAAAACAGCAGTGTTTCTTTAAGTTTAAACTAAGAGCTGCGTGACTAATTTTTAAAATTTTATATTTAATTAACATATAATAGCCAGTAAATTATAAAGTTTTACTACAGACCCCCCCTCTCAATTACATAACTGATATAACCTTGTAACACTCTTTCGACTTAAATATTACAAACATTGGATATTTTCAACTTTAAAACATGCAATTTAATCAGTAATTACCTACAAATACATGCATATCGTAAATTACAAGATAGTCATAGTTCAAAACAATTCAAAGTATTTCAAGAAGGGTAGTATAGGTCGACCGAAGTACAACGAGTTCTATAGAAGATTTTGAGTCGAAAATGTACCATTATTATACATTTTGAAGGATGACCAAAAATAAGTTGAGATATCAGGGTTTTATGGATGACCCCTTAAATTACATTAGAACTCTTTTACGGTTTCATAATTAAATTTAAGGCGGTCTTACTTAGCGCAATATAATCATAACTTGTAAACTGTGTCCCTTTAGTCATAATATTTGGACTGTTCACGAGACGAGGTGAGCGAGCTTTTTCATAGCTCGGCTCGGCTCGAGTCGAAAAAACGACGGCTCGGTTAACATATATATGTTTATCAGAAATGCTGATCCGCCGAGTTCAGCAGACGGCTGGCGTAGGCAACGACCTTTTCCTGGCCGTCAATTCGTTGTTTGAGTATGGCACCAATGCCATAGGCAGAGGTATCGGTGTGAATCTCGAATGGTATATCCCATTGTGCGTGAGTGACGATAGGAGACGAGATGAGACAATCACGAAGGTGCGTGAAGGCAGTTTCTTAGGTTGGTTCCCTTGAAAAAGGGGTATCCTTCCTGGTGAGTTCCGTGAGGGGTTTGGCGACCTTGGCAAAATCCCGGATGAACCGGCGGTTATAGCCAGAAAGACCCAGGAATTCCTGGACTGGTTTCATTGTTTTTGGTTTGGGAAACTTGGCGGCCGCTTCTTAGTTACGGGGGTCCGGGGAAATGCCGATTCCATCTTTTAAATGACCCTAGTATACTACTCTGGGCTTGGCGAAGGAACATTTACTGGGCTTGACTTTAGATTGGCTCGGTGAAGGCATGTCAAAACTCGGTTCACGTGCGTGAGATGGGACTTGAAATCTCTTGAAAAGATAATGATGTCATCCAAATACACCATAGTTGTCTGCCACATAAGGTTTCCCAGGGTCTTGTGAATTACCCTCTGAAAGGTTGCGGGCGCATTACATAACCCCATTCCAAGGACGTTAAATTGGAATTGGCCGTCGGGTGTTACAAAGGCCGTCTTTTCTTTCTCGTCTTCGTCGATTTTTACTTGAAAATACCTGGAAGCTAAATCCAGGGTTGTGAGGAGGGATGCTCCAGCCAGACGATCAATACGCGAGAGTGGGTGTACGTCCTTCTTGGTAACGAGGTTGTTTCCTCCAATCAGCGCAGAAGCACCAATTCCCATCGGTTTTTTAATTAAGATGACGGGCGCGGCCCAGGGGCTGCAGGATTCTCGTATGGTCCCGTTTGCGAATACTTTATTTACTTCAGCTTGCAACACTTCTCGTTCCTTGAGCGTTTTAGGTAAGGTTGTGAGCGGACAGGAGCGGCGTCACTCGTGTGGATTTGGTGACTGATAAGGGAGGTCGCCCTCAAACCTTGAAAAGACGGACGAGTGTTTGCGAAGTAGGGACAGTAATTTATCCTTCTCGGTAATAGTTAGGTCTAGGGCGATATCCAGGTTGTGTGGCAGATTGGTTGACGGCCTTAGGATCGTCAACGGCCTTAGGCTGGTCAACGGCCATAGGTTCGTCAACGGCCGTGATATGGTCCTCGGACGCAGTTTGCTCCACATCCACGGTATGGTCGACGGCCACGGTTTGGTCAGTAGACGGGGTTTGGCGGTGCCCGAGACCTTAGCAGAACCTTTTTTTATTGAATTAACAGGTATAAATGGTAAACTTGTTTCTTATAATGATAGATGGAATACTAAACCCTGTCTCCAACAATTGGCCGCGATGTGTCCATAGCGATTGCAATTATAGCACCTTTTTTGGTAACGGCCACGCCAACTTTCTTGGAATCTCGTTGTAGCCACAGATCCATTAGCTCCTTGCACTCGATCCCGCCGGACCTTTCAGCGTTACCACGCGGCAGGCTTTTCCCTCCAGAACCACCTCACTGGTTGTCACGCCCACGTGAGCCTCCTCCAAAAAACTGAGAGTTTAGGGTAGAATTCGTAATAGTAAAATATTCCATTTTGTAGCCCTAATTTTCGAAAGATATGTAGTGTATAAATCAGTTTTGCCGTTCATCATTTCGCTACCAGTGTATTTCACATTTATTGTTAAATTTTAGATTCAAAATACAAATTTTGAAAATTAAGCCTTGGCTTCTGTTTTGGTAGAGCAAGGCTTTAAAATTGCATTTTCAAAAAATCACCATAAAAGTTTTACAAATTTTAAATATGGTTTAAAAATTTGAGATTGTGAAATTCAAAAGGAAATAATTTATTCACAAATTTCCACTTAAATAGAAAAATGTAACGAAGCTTAACAGATTAAAAAATTGGAATCACTTACTTATTCCTAATTCTAAAGCAAATTCGCGTTCAGTAAAGACTATTGAAGAAACCGCTTTTGCACAGAGCTGAGTCACCCTGCTTGGAATGCTCCTCTGAAAGCCATCCAATGTTTGCTGGAACTTTGGAAAAAAATTAGGTTCCTTTAAAATTAAAAATTAACCAAAAATGACTTCGTTAAAGTTATTATTTTATTTCTCTTAGGATTTACAAATATAAATGTAAAATAGTACTTTTAAAAGTTGCTGTAAAGGCCCTTTAGCCTCTTTCAAGTGCCCTCTGTTGGCACGAAGGGAAAATATGAAAAATATATCATTGTTGGTTCTTGATCATGGTATATACTCTTCTAGAATCACTGTGCGTTGTGCCATTTAAAATTTTAAGTTTGTAAATTTAATAATTAATAATTTGATAATTATTAGTTCTTTTCTTCTTTTTGCAGTGTGTTTTTCGTTTTTCGTGACTGTTCATATAAACTTTCACGATTTGTTACAATTTTTTCTAAATTACTTTTTTCCATTAATAAGTCCAATCTGGTCTGCCATTCATTTGAGATGAAAAATAAAGGCGTTAATCTTGTTGTACCAATTTCCTCAGGCATTGGCAAAAAATTTCACGGAGTACTTTATGGATGGGAAGAGATACCTTTGTGAATCGAAAGAGATAACTTTGTGGATCGAAAGAGATAACTTTGTGGATCGAAAGAGATAACTTTGTGGATCGAAACAGATACCTTTGTGGATCGAAAGAGATAACTTTGTTTTCATAAGGGGTACCTAGGAGAAATCTTTCTGTACTCCAAAAAGTACATTTCGTGGCACTGAAAGAGACCTTACGGCTCACATTAACAAATCTAAAATGATTTCTCGACAACAAGCTAAGAAACATAAAGCAAGCTTAAAATCTAGAAAGCGAAATGCTAGAAAAATTTTGAAAGATCCTGGAATAAACAAATTATATTGTAAAAAGTATTATTTAAAAAACAAGGATCGCTTTCAAAGTAAAACCTCGAGTTACAGACTCAAGTCCACGCTGACAAATATAGCAAATACTGAAAGGATTTTGCAGACCACTAAAGTGGTTGCCAGTTCGAAACAAAGTAATAAGTGTCATGGAAAAACTAGCAGAGATCAAGTTAAAAAAGTATCCTTTAATAAAGGAATTTTTAAAACCAAAAACCAAAAAATTATTACGGAAAGTTTTAACGACTTACTAAACGATTGATGTCGACGAAAAATGTAGCTAATGCATTTAGCATGGAAAGTTCCGAATTTGCGTCGCACAAACTGCAATGCCAGTTACTGTGTGGAAAAAGTTTCCATTTAAAAAGGCAAAAACTCGGCTTGTCATGCAAAACGCGCGTTGCTTCTTGAAGATTTCATACAGTTTGCCAAGAATTTGCAAGAAATTGGATTGGTATGTAGTAACAATTTTGTCAAAGTCGTTGGTGGAAAAAGTCTTCACGCTAGTCTCGCCGCAGCCTTTTAAGAGAACAGCCCAATAGCACGGAACAAATTAATGAATTATGGATTGATGAATATGGCAACTGTATCGACGGAAGAAGACCAGACAGTGCCTGTGTCATTGAACGTTTCTTGCAAGTGAATGATTTGGGCGTTGTCACAAATATTTTCAACGAAGTAGAAGAATAATTGCTGCAGCACGCGGCTTAAAAATTTCGAATGCCGAAAACGAGCCGACAAAAGGCACTGAAAATGATGTAGGACCTAGTCTCAACGACAGTGAAATCTTGGCTTTTTACGGTATACAATTTGCTAGAGCAGAGAGATACACAAATGAATTTCCCGACACTCCTTGCCATTGTTGCGCAAGATTATTCAAAAAGATCTGATTTAAGGTCCGTAGAAAAACTGGCAACACTTCAGTTTTTGAAAACCCGCTTATCTCATTTTAAGAGCTGGCTTACAGTTGAAAAATTCCGACTTTAGAGAAATGGACATGGCCTTATGTGCTTACTGTTCTTAAGAATTGGGGAAAGGAAAAGTTCCAAATAGGTTCTTCCTTAATGGTTTGGGAGTTGACGTTCTTCCAGTGGAAATCGCTGGTTTGATCATGTTTGAAAAAGCTCTAATCTAACTTGTGAAGTTATTTCACACTGTCGTTCGACTAGGAACCAAATCGAACTCCAACATTCAGTTTGGTACGGTGAAAGCTTTCAGAGGTAAAATTATATACCTCCCAATTCCTGTTCAAAAAATCTCGACATGATACCGAAATCATTGCCTAAAGATCACGAATTGCACATCTAGGTTAATGGCCTCCACACCTGCGACAGAGAGATTTGGCAAAAAATAGTGCGTCTAGAAGCTTTGAAAAAAGCCATCACTGTACTGAAAAATATTAATCCCCTGTACAAACTCATCGATGTCACTCAGATCAATGAGGAATATATTTGCAGCACCGAAGAGATTGAGGATGAGCCTCAAAATTCATCAACCTAAGATGAATTGCTTAGCAAAAATGATCCCCTTGCTTTAGTGAAAGACTGTCTTGATGCTGTTGTTTCAAGCGAGAACGCTTCGGCCCTGGATAATCAGCGGGCGGAAATGGTTCAAAACGCTTTTAATGACTCCGTTTATGGGTCAAATCTCTCACGAGACGACGCCTATAGAATTGTAACTCAACCACAAGCACTGTTGTGAAACCTTTCAAAAGATGAAGTTCAATATCTTTACGATCACTATACAATCCATCCGGTGAATGTTCAGCCCCCGAGGGATTTGTTGGCTTCTTTCCAAATGAAGCTTGTTGAAGCCGAACCACCTAGCTATTGGGACAAAAATCTAGAGTACATGACCTTTGTGCACTTGTTTTCAAAGGCTCGATTCGGTAAAAAAGATGAAAGACCTTTTGGAAAAATAACATAAACTGACTTCCGCCTTTCTCGTCTCTTGAACGAAAATGCAATGATTAGGCGAGATTATTCGTATCTGTTTCATTTGTACCAAGAATGCGCGATAAAAGCAATAAACAAAAGTATGAAATTTGATTTGCGCGTCGAAAACCCCATCAATGTATCAGTCGAGAACTTGATGAATCAAGTCGAATCACTCGATAAAGAGCTCGAAAGCAATTTGGTGACTTTCATGGGCCACATACGAGGAACAAAGGAATACTGGTACACGGTTCAAAAACGTGTTCTAGCTATGGTTAGAGAGTATGGACCCCCAACATGGTTGTTAACGTTCAATCCCGCCGAATACGATGATATTGAACTTCACGAGCACCTTAGGAAAGTGAAAGCCGACCTACCAGGAATAGAATCTATGGCTGTAACTGAGCTATTAAACATTGATCCTCTTACCGTCAGCCAGCATTTTCACAACAAAGTGAGATCGCTTCTCAGCAACTTAGTGCTGTGTAAGGAAAATCCGGTTCTGGGGCAGAGAGCCCACCATTTTGTGCGCGTTGAATATCAGTCTCGAGGTTTAGTCCACTACCATTGCTTGCTTTGGGCCACGGGCGCTCCCATAATTGATTCTTCTTCGCCGAAGGATATTTTAGAGTTCGTGCAAAAGCATGTCTCGTGTACAATTCCAAACGGAGCTGAAAGTCCGGAACTTCATCGGCTAGTTAAAAAATTTCAAGCACATAGATGCTGTACTAGTTGTTACCGAAAGGTAAAGAGTGGAAAGAAGGAAGTTAAAGTGTGTCGTTACGGTTTCCTCCGGAACGTTATAGATGTTGCGACTTATCATTCCACTGAATCTGTAACTCGCCACCGGAAAATTAAAAAAACTTCAAAAACGACTGCATGATTTACCTAAAACATAAAACAAAGTTTTCATAAATGACTACAATCCGGCATTGATT
Source organism: Phalangium opilio (assembly GCF_054372755.1). NCBI lineage: Eukaryota > Metazoa > Arthropoda > Arachnida > Opiliones > Phalangiidae > Phalangium > Phalangium opilio. The sequence continues at coordinate 4,546,415 of NW_028324185.1, forward strand.
TTGGCTTCGAAAGCCAACATAGATATGCAATTTATCGCAGATGACACTGAGATAGTGGCGAGATACGTCACGGGGTACGTGACAAAAGCTGACTGGCCTGAAATGGATGAGTCCTTTACCGAATTGGGGCATGATAGTTTGTCTAAGAAACTAATTACTTTTGGGTTAAAATCTCTTAGGCTGTTATATCGTTTGGTCAAATGGAATTCGGTCTTACGGGACAGTATCCTTTCACATATTGACCTTGAGACCCCTTCGGATTCTTTTCTTCGTATTCCTTAAAACCACATTACCGTTACTCGTCAGCTAGCAACGGCCGCTATTTGTAAAATCATTAGAAATTTGAATGAGAAGAGATAATTATGAGTTCAAGCTAAATATTTGGTGAGTTTTAATTTGCGTTACTTTATAAATATATTAACATATATTTTAATATGTGTTGTATTATATTACGTAACTAAATTCAATTTTTGAATTGTATCACACTCGTGTCCTGGAATTGTAGGTTTATTGTACTGAAACGGAGTTACAGCGCCACATGAGAGAACAAAAGTCACTAACCTCATGAAAAAGCAACTCAATTAAACTGTGATTTTTCTGGATTAAAGGTAACTTAACTAACGTATTTTAAGCATACACTCGTAAATAGCTCTATATTCTTATGTTCAAAGACCCATGAGATATATTTTTTCTTATGATACAGGCAATGAGTTCTTTATCTGCATTTACATCGCAAATATAAAATATCCCGAGGGATGTTTTTGCACTTTGGAATTTTTACAAAGGTAAGTAATGTTTCTAATTTCTTCGTAGACACTATCACTTTAAGTAATTGTATGCTCAAACGGAGAAAAGTTTTTATATATCAAAAGTAATACCAATGACTAAACTATTGCGTCCTAGACATGCTGCTTAAATTAATCCCAAAAGTTCATCTAAAGGGTTAAATAAATCGTTGCGAACCCACCCAAAAGTTCTGTCATTGATCAACAAAATTTCGATGTATGAATTGTCTAATGTCAGGTGAGTAGTAGTTATGAGTAATTTGCTAAACCTATCATCCTTAAACTTCATTTCAAATTTAGGCTTTTGAAAATACTCTCATACTGATTAATATCTATGAGCTGTTACTTTTCCTTTCATATGACTTAATTTGAAATGTGCACTTTTTTCAATTTAGAGACGAAGATGGAGAATAACTTGTCTTAATACAAATTTTTACCTCTTCGAGTGACGTATGTCACGGAGAGATTCTAATTTCGACGTGTCTGTCTGTTGTTACACCAACGTGACCGCGTTCGCAGTTTGCAAATCGGAGCAATGGTGTTTTCAATTTCCGGATCGCATGTAGAGTTCCTGGAAATTGTATTCCACTTACAGCCTATTACTTCACTGCCTGTCTAACACCACAAGCCTCTGGTCTTTTTCCATCCCACATGGACACCAGTCTGTACACACTGGCTTCTAAACACCACCATCTTCTGGTTATTGTCCATCCCACATGGACACCAGTCTGTATACACTGGCTTCTAAACACCACCATCTTCTCGTCTTTTGTCCACCCCACATGGACACCAGTCAGTACATACTGGCTTTTAAACACCACCATCTTCTGGAATTTTGCCCATCACACATGGACACCAGTCTGTACATACTGGCTTCTACTCCATCTTCATTAAGGTTAAGACGTACGCGGCGATCGGCTAGGGTTATGAGAAACGTCTTGCCTTCCAATGGCGGGGTCTTCCTCCAAAGGTTCATGCAATTGCGATGTTCTTATCTACAGCTGCGATTCGAATCCTTTATATACTACCTATTTGAGTAAGGCGAAGCAACAGGCGTATGCTTCATTTCAAACGTCAATATTAGTCAAGTCTCTCAAGAATGTTCAATTGTTCTTTTTTAAAACGATGTAACGCTCAATAAGGCAAACAAATAACGAATAACATATTAAATACTAATTATATTTATTTTAATATTTAAGATAATCAATCTTGTTTCTCAATTCAAAATTAATACGGAAAGAGTTAAAAAGCAGTCTATGTTTTTGTCTGTGTGTGTTCGTCCGTTGTTACTCTAGTGCGCTGCGTTAGCAGTTCGCTTTGTTTTGATGTGTAAAGAAATCCTACAGAACCTTAATATTACCTTTTTCCATAATATAAAGTGAATATGTTGTAATATTTTTCGTAATTACGATGCAATTAGTACTTTGCAGCTTTAAAGCTCGTTTCATTTTGATATTCCAAGGACATTTTTTAATATTGTTATTTGAAATGGCTGTTTATATATTACTTAAGCTATACTACATCTGTATATAGAATAATCCTTGCTTTAATGATTTCGAGAAGAAAACTAAGGCCTGGACTCTGTTGGGTAAATCAAATTTTATCCGCTATTGGCTTAGTGAACCAAAAAGTAAATAATTGAGACCTGAGGTGGAGTAAACTTTGGGTTTTGATTTTCGTGTCTGTAATGAAGGGACATTAACGGTTCAGAGTGAGCCGAAAGTTAATTACACGTTTAAATAATCAGGTTTAAATGTCATAATTAGAGAAAATTTATAATAGGGAAAGGAAGCTCTTGCCCTTGACAGTTCTAAATATAATGTAGCTCAATCAAGTAGGCTGCGTCGCTAAAACTGGCCAGGTCAATTTCCGGTCACATGACACTCCTTTAATTTTGAAGTTTGCCCTCAAACACTATTGGTTGAACAATTATCCAATAAGGGTTCGCGATTTTGAACGCGACTAGTGCCATCTGGAGATACTTTAAGTCATACGTTTCCGCTTAAAAGGTAGTGTCCAGCCTGTGCTACTCCAAGGTTTAATTATTATTTCGTTAATTTAAACGTGACTTACCTTTATGTAAAAACTTAATAACGTGGATGTACCTTAATAAATGGTAAATATTTTTTTCGTGTTTTGAACGTTAATTTAAGTTAGTAACTTTTAATGATATACAGATTTGAAGAAAATAGCCAAGGCTTACCTACCATGCCTCATCGAAAATCATGCAAATACGGTGTTTGTACGTCCAAAGAAAAGTCAACAAATAGGCAGGTGAATGGAGCTCCCAGAGTATACTTTATAAAGTTCCCATCAGTAAAAAGGAATTTGCTAAGGCTCAATGGTGGGTTGACGCCTGTGGACGAGCTGATTTCAAGATATCAGTTGTCTCTAGAGGAACATATATTTGTTCGAGGCATTTTCATAATTTAAGTGGTCCATCTGAAGATGCTCCAGATCCAATTCCTTTTGCTAGCCTCTCAGATCCAGAGTTTGATTTCCCACCATTATCACTGGTAATAATATAGTTCATGGATTGTTTCCTTACAAAATCATATTTGTAACACAAACAAATCTTTTAGGTTCATCCAAGTGACAACAATACAGAAGGTGAAGGGAATAACAAGGTTCATGTAAGTAAATAAATAATAGCAACTAATGTAAACAGAAGTTCATTTGCTTCGGATGCAACTAAAAATGTCCATCCTATTTAAATGAAGATACGTGATGAAGAGGGCACGAACAATGAGGTTCGTTCAAGTGAAGAGAAAACAGTTAATAGAAATAACAACCTCCATGTAAGTACAGAAGCTTAATAATAACACTATTTGCAACTAAAAACCCCATACTGTTTTATTATAGTTATGTGAAGATGAGAATGTGGATTTGAACTGATTATCTGCTCCACGTGGATGGTCATTGGAAATGGTAGACGAGAGTGCAGTCTTTACTAAGCATCACTATGAAAAAATAGTTTTGTCTTGCAAGTTTACTAACACTGAAATTATTGCTACGGAACTTACTGCTTTGGGTAAAGGCATACCACGTGAAAAGGTTGACAGAAACTTGAATATAAAGAGTAATAGTGGCATTTATGAATTTTTAGTTAAAGTTGATAATTTTAAAATTTGCCCAGGCAACCCTGATAAAGATTTCATAACCCTTTACAAAGTGAGAGCATTAAATAAGCACCGTAAAGCAAGCAATTATTCGCATAGTTTAAACACCATATATAGTAACCGCTGTGAAACTCTCATAAACATTACCAGGAAAAGATATAATGCTTGTCGCTTGTACCGATCCAGTTTACGCACTTTACGTTTACGTAACAACGCTAATTCTAATGCTCCAAAGGCAAAGAAGGTAGTCCAACGCAAACTCATTCTCTCTGACAAAGACCAGAGAACTATTTCATCCTTGAAACAACTTTTCTAAGAGCAATTGAAAAAGGAGAAAAGTTCATCTTTCATCCCTCTTTTCGTGAAACAACAATTGAAAGCTTTGGAACGGAGCAAATATGGCATTAGATGGGATAACCACATTCTAAAATGGTGCTCCTACATTAAGAATAAATCCAAGTCGACATATGATGCATTGAGGAAATCAGGACTTACAATTCTACCATCAACGAGAACGTTGTATAATCATAGTCATACACAACAACTATTAAAAGTGGCCTCAATGCAGATGCAACTAAAGAAATGGTAGAATTGACGAACATAGACGCCCTACCAGAGCACAAGAAGTATTTTGCACTTCTGCTGGATGAAATGTCAATCAAACCTGATTTAATTTGCGACAAAGACACTGGTTTTTTGACTGGCTTTATTGATGCGGATGAACATCACACTATGCTAGATGATATTGAACGTAAAATATTGGGAAATACTGCACCCCTCTTGCATCTAGTATTTTGCAACTGATGCTTAGGGGTATAACAACCAATGTCAAGATTCCTTTTGCCCATTTCCCGACCAAGGGTGCCACTAGTGCAGAACTGTACACTGTCCTTTGGGAGACCATCAGCGTGTTGGAGAATAATGGTTTCAGAATTTTAGCTATCGTGGGTGATGGGGCCTCAACAAATAGGAAGTTCTTTCGCATTTGTGGCAATTTTATGAAAATAGTTTAGTTCCATTTTTCACACCAAACATACACGCCACAAATGAAGAGAGAAACATTTTTTTCATTTCTGACCCACCTTATCTAATAAAAACTGTACGCAATTGTCTTAATAACAGTGTTGGAAATTCGAGTTCTCGAAACATGTGGAGAAGTGGTTTAGATATCTCGTGGAATGTGATTTTGCGGCTCAACTAAGAATGAGAGCCCAATTTTAAGCACGCTTTTAAACTATCTTATGGTCACGTATTTCTAAATTCTATTCTAAGATGAAGGTGAATTATGCCACACAAGTTTTAAGTGAAACTGTGGCCTTTGCAATAGAAACTCTTTTGGAGAGAGCAAATATTTAGAAACTGTTAAATTTATTCGAACATTTAATAAGTTCTTCGATTTATGTAATGTAAAAAATTGCAATGAAGATTCGCGGAAACGAAAACCAAACAAGAGTCCGTACAAGTGCTTTAATGACGAGCGTTTAAAAGTAAGCAAATTATTTTAAATTTTTGTAACTTTGCTGTAACAGTATATTTTAATTGTTTTTTATAGTGGCTAGAAGGGGATTTTATGAAGTACTTGAATGAATGGGAAGCAGATGTTGCGAGTCGACCTCGTGATTTTTCTAAAGCAGACAGAGACAGGATGCTTTTCAGTCGAGAAACAATTCAAGGCTTACGAATTACTGGTAACATATCTCCTTAAGAACAGATGATGCGTTACAGAAACTGATATTAAATGTTCTTATTATAGCTCTTTCAACAGTACAGATTGTAAAGTTTCTCTTACAAAAAGGTGCTCAGTTTGTACTGACCGGACACCTTAACCAGGACCCTCTAGAACAATATTTTGGGAGGCAACGGTGTTAAGGTGGTCGAAATTGTAATCCCTCTGTCGCACTTTTGAGGCCAATATGGATAGATTGAAATCTTAACAAGCCCAGGTTGTAGAAGCTGTAAATGGCAACACATCTATTCATGAATTGAATGTAAACTTTTCATTAGCACAATATCGAAAATCCAAGTTTCATAAATACATTTTTTTCTCTTTAATATCAACAACCTGTCAAACATTTCATAAATATTTAAAAAAAAATAAATAAATAAGGCTATCACAATTATCTATTTGTACACACAGGTGTCTTTGATTTCTGGTGGTAAAAATTCCATAAAGATATCGAGATCTTCGTCGTCATTTAAAAAAAGATATTGAGAGTATTTAATGGGAGACCCTTTTGAAATAGGAACATTGTTGTCTGGATTATGGATAGTGGGTGGCGTCATCACAGACTCACTTTCACAAATAATGTTTGGGGGTAAAAACTCTTTAAAAATATTTATATTGGGATCACCGTTTAAAAAGCTATTTTCTGAACATCCATCTACAGAAATCAATGTTTGAGATGAACAGGGTATATCAGGAATGTGTAGAGTAGGGATTTCCATTGACACATCTTTGACTAAAGTGGTTTTTTTAACATTTTTCCTAATCGTTACTTTCTTGGGTGAACGCTTCACTTTCTTTGGAGAGCTCTTCACTTTCTTTAGAGAGGATTTCACTTTCTTTGGAGAGCATGTGTTCTGAGTTTCCTTTCTCTTGTCTTTCAGGCTTTTACGTAGGGCCTTTTTCGCTTTGATAGCTTCTTTACAGTTGTATTGATAAAGTTCTAACAAATCATTGACAAAACATTTCCCCCTGGTGTTTAAAAATACATTTATGACTTTTGACAACCATCTTTTATTGTCTGGCTTTGCGTAAAGTAGTTGCCACCTACGATTAACTTCAGTATTGACTAGGATTTGTTTTAGTGCAGTGGTCTTGAGATTCTGCTTTCGTATTCTTGCAGCATCAGTTACATAAATTTTATCTGATATTTGTTTCAGCACTTTGATTAAGTCAAAAAACGGGTCTGTAACAAAAACCAATCCTTCTCGTGACAGTTTTACGGTCCAAGTTTCCGTGGAATCAGTAAGAACGTGATCCATTTATATTTTAATAATAGCTTTCGTCAGTTCTGCTGGGCATTTATTCTTGACTAACGAAATGGCTGAAAACCCTGCAACATACCTAGTGACTGCGTGGTTTGTCTGTATATCTTGCTCTTTCGTAATTTGACCCAATTTGATGACTAAACGTTGATTCTAATTGTTGTAGCTGCATTGCTTCCTTCTTAGCCTTTGTGTTTTGCTTGGCTACAGCTGTATCAACTCCCACTTCAAGTTTGGCCATTAACATTTTGGCAAAGATTTGTAACACTCTTGCCACTACTATCCGTTGGCTCACGTCTGGCACATTTTTAACTTCAGGGCACAATAGTGCCAAAACTTGTTGCACTTTATTTGAATGCCTCTCAGCTAGACAGATTCTGTGTGTTTCTGTCAAGAAACTTTCTCTCGTAGTATTTTGATGTTGGACGAATTTAAATTTCTCAAATACTAACTCCGAGAAATGATTTACCCATGTAGTTTGCCCATTTTGAATCACAGTCAAAAAAGGTTTTATTTCCTCGCTGTTAAAGCGAAAGACAAATTCCTCCACCGAAATTCTCTTCAAAGAAGCTTTGAAACATTGGTTTACAGCTCCTAAATAACACAATAAACAAAGTAGATATAAAATTTAAGGTCGGAAAATATATCATTACATTGAACATTACATTGAACATCAAATGAACATCAAACTTAACTTACCTTTCAATGCTAAAGACATTATAAACATCTACAGTTGCGAACGTCTCTAGTGGCTGTCAGCAAAGAACTGTAGCACGCCAAATTTTAAAATTTCATCTCCCCTAGAGACCCTCCCGCAACATTGTAGTCCCACCCTAGAGGGAGGGGCAACTAAATATCATACCGGAAATAGACCTGGCCACTTTTGTTGATCACGTGATTTTTGAGCTACATAATATTCCTCAGCTTCCACTCCCTATTATAAATTCTGTCTGTTATAATAGAAGAAAGCATCATGGTGGCAATTAGATCAGTGAAAGGGCTAATCGTTATCGGGTTATAACTTAGAAGTTTTCATTCTTATTATGGTGCGTATTGACTTTCAGTGCGTCATAAGTCAGCTTTGGTGATATTTAACGTTAACACTCAGGTTGGCAAACTAGGAAAATCATTGAGATGAAACGAGATAGTAGTGTTTATACTGCTAACCAGTTGTGAATGTAGCTATAAGAATATAGGGTTAACAGTTGAGGCGTAGACAATTGGGCCTTTTCAAACACATAAAGATACACTTCATTTCCTGTTTTTTCCCATTTACTGATTTAAAACTGTTCTAAGAGCTGTTATTATTATTATTACATCTTTTTACAGTACTCAATTGGTATTAGGGTAAAATCTGCGGTAAAATTCACAATTTCTTTTACAACCAAACATTTACGCCTAAATTGCAAAGTGTCTTTCTGCCACGAGTTTTCTATTCCCTTAGTCCCATTCATTTTAAATGACCAATGAATCCCTATCGTTTTTAAAAGCATCAATAAAAATCGACAATGAAAGAAAATATTCAATAGTGAATGGCAGTATGTCTACATAACTACCTTTTGACGGATGAATTCGGAAAGCCCGTTACAGCCAAAATGTATGTGCCAGAAAGGTTTGCAGATTACGTTGATGAAAACAGTCTTGTGAAATGGAACCTGGCGAGAAAATGTAGCCTCATGCGCGATTAAAGATTTTTTCTGAGAGGAATCAACCGAATAAATTTAACCCAAACCGTTTCTCCCAATTCCCATATCTCCCAATCCCATTTGACCCAACACTTTGTCTTTTCCCCCAATTTCTTTTCTCCCAATTCAGCATAAAACATATGTTAATAAGTTCAAAGAGATTTTTTTGTTTTTGTTAACAATGATATGTTTTACATATTCAGTTTAGTTTGAATTTCCATTTTATGATTTCTAGATATTCAAATGGAGTTTTTCTCCCCGCATCCAGTTCCCTTTCTAGTTGTTTTATTTTTTCCTCCTGAATCTTGTATTTTCTGGTTGGTGGTTGAACAGGTTACCCCCCATTTCACCCAATTTAAAACACCCAATTCCCATTTACCCAAACCTCATTCAACCCAATTCCCAGTTCTCCTATTCTAATTAACCCAATATTGCATACCCAAAAAGACTCAAATAGAGTAGAATTTGATGGTTTTATTTATTTATTTTTTCATTTCATAAGGGATACACTTACTTGAAGTGTATAACCGCTCCAAAGAGGAAGAGACGTCCTCCTAACCAAACCAAACCTAACTTAACCTAACATAACAGTAATGTTTTGGAAAAGGCATATTATTTGAGAAGTCAATGAAGCTAAACGTCAATATTTTGGAAAAAACGTACAGTCCCCGACAAAAGTTTCTGGACATTTTCATTTGGCTGCCATTTTGTTCCTATTTGAGCTAGAGTAACAAAATAGGACTTTCCCAATGTAAAAAAAACTCGATGTCTTAGATTAGTGGTGTCTTTGAAATTTGAGTAACAAATGGTATAGAGGGCATTGTAGAACATTTGATTTATTGGTCTTCCAGTACTAATTTCTGTATTGGTATACTTACGACAGTTTATTTACTTATGCAAAAACCGCGATATACGATTGATTGACGTATAAACAGCAGGAGTGTGTTCAAACCCTGTTCAATATCTCGATTTACATATAAGAACTGAAAAATGCCTTTTAGGTTTTATCGATTCACATGGGTATACGGACTAAACACTTCCAAGACAAAGAACCCCAGGCATAATCTCCCATTACTGAAATTGTACAAAATCCGCCATCCCCAGACAAAATCCTCGGTTGTTAACCCTATCCGAGAAAAGTGAAAAAACCCCCGATAATTATCCCCATCCTAGAAAAAAATACAATATCAATATAATCCGAAACACTTCAGCAATCCGGTAGTGCAATAGATCAGGCATTGGACTATTTCTAATTAATTCGTTGACTTTCATTCATTTCAAGGGAAAAAATAAGTTCAACCACTGGAAGAACACTTGTGGGAGTTTTAGAATTACTCATACCATTCACGGGGTCTCAGGAAACTCTTTGCCAAATTTCAACCTTCTGTTTTGGATAAAGAATGCGCGCGAAGAAATTTGTTTTCGCGCTATAGGATAGGCAACTCCCCGATCTCCGACAGCAGCTTATTTTGTATATACTCTATTTTCAGCTTCGGTTGTTAGCACGCGCTAAGCTAGGTCTCTATGTTATGTAGAGAAGAGACGAAGAAAAAAAAGGATTATAAATATCCGCGAGATTTTTATTTCAAAAGCACGGACCTGTAGGCTTTAGTTTCAAATACGTGCATAGTCGTATGTATTCAATTGGTGGGTCCTTCAAACATTATCAAGGAACGTTGTGCTATTAAAAATAGCGAAAATTATTTCTTGAGATTCCCAAAAGGTTTAGAAACGTAATAAATATTTATAATACTAACTCTAACATCCTTCTGTAATAGTCTAAATTAGTATTACTTGAAATTTTAAAAGTCACTGGCTCGACTATGAAGTCGACACTCGACAGTCGAGGCACTTCAACTTTTTTCGAAGCCTACTAGAATTTCCGCCCATACATTTGAGCTAAAACTCGCGGATATTTTAAATCCAGAGAATCATTATTTTCTTCGTCTCTTGTCATCACGAACAAAGCTACGTTACATAGAGACCCAGCTTTGCGCGTGCTGACAACCCAAGCTGAATCAGATTATACAGAATAAGCTGTCGTCAGAAATAGGGGAGTTGCCTATCCTATAGCGTGAAAACAAATTTCCTCACGCGAATTCTTTATCCATGCTCCTATGGTACCCAGTAGGATAAAAACCCTTGGAAGGAAAAACAGACTGAGATCCGCCTTTTTTATAAATAGAAATTGATTTTTAAAATTTTTAGCGGTAGAACTTTTGGTAAACATTATATTTTACAATATTACTACAATATTTACATAGAAATATACGAAAAGGTTTCCTCTAAAATAGCGCTTAATAAAAATTATAATATTTTAAAAATGCTAAAACCATTCATAATTTGATATCGCAGCTTTTTGAAGATCATTTCATCACCTAATAGAGAAATTATGAAAGGCAACATATAAATTCTATTATTTGAGTTGTAAAAAATGGCATTCTTTAACTTCCGATTTAAGACTTTTACCCTTCTAAACCACATTAAGCCTTTCGAGTGGATGGTCATAAATTGGTGCACATCCATCCTCTAAAAAATTATCTGGCCATCGTGTCCGACGATGAAACGTTTATCATTCGTAAAGACTACACATTCTAACTGCTCGAGTGTCTAATTTGTGTCCTCTGTTCCAGGGTTGTTTGATTTAAATCAAGCGATTTTTTTTAAAAAAATCATTTGATTAAAATCAAGAATATATTTTTATTTTTAAAAAATGTTTTCTAAGATTCCAAGAAGTAGGTTAAGAAACTCGAGAAGAAACTTAACTAGAAAAGACCTATAATTAAAAACAATCATAGTGTTGTTATATTTCAGTTTAAGTTTTTCCCAGAACTTCAGTTTGTCTTGCTGGATAGGCTAAGAAATGAAATAGCGGTCAAGCTAGTCTTTTTATACAAGCATTTCAATAGCAACAATATCCAATAGCTGCTTAAATGTCATGATTATTTTCCTTTTGGTTAGTTTTGACTCATGACTTTTCATGTTGGTAATTTACTATCTAGTAGTTCAAGAAAAATCAAATAAATCGATTTAAATAAAAAAATCGCTTTTTTGGTTTTATTTGAAAAAATCAAAATAATCAACAACCCTGCTCTGTTCCAAATTGAAGCCTCTTTAGACTTTTAGAGAAAAGAAACCTCACGTAAGTGCAACGCGAAGCGTTCAAAAAGACCCCGTCTCAAAACAGTTCATCATACGGTTTCAAACTTATTTGAAGTTGCTCACAAGTATCACGCTTAAAAAACTTCTCGGTAGGTCAAATCTTTGGTCGTCCTATTCTTTGCCTATCACCTCCATCGTTAAATTAAGTTTTTAAGAATGTCTATTTTCAACCAAAAACTAATTTTTACCTTCCACTCGACGAAAAAATATTTTTACCTATTCACGCTTACTATATAAAAGAGACCGCAAACCACTCTTTTTATCACATAATTTTTATATTCTCCGAACAAGTAAAATGGGTGATAGAGTATTAATTCGTCGTCAAATTGTTCAACTTCATGAGCAAGGTTTTTGTAATCGCGAAATCGCTCGGCAGTTAAATGTTTCACCTACGACAGTGGCTACTTGGATTGACCGTGACAGAAATAACGAGTTTAACGGTGGAGCTGATAGGCTAAGAGGAGGACGACCAAGGGCTTTAACCAATAGAGAAGTTCGACTAATTCTTAGGACAAGCAGGGCACAGCCATTTCTAACAGCGCGGCTTGTTAGAACGGAACTTGAGCTGCAGACAAGTGTGAGGACCGTACGAAGAGCCTTGGCAAGTCAAGGCCTTCATGGAAGGATCGCGTGTCCTAAAGAAAAGTTGAGCGCCATGAACCGACGAGGGAGGCTGGAATTTTCTCGTTTACATTTAAATTGGACACTAGAGCAGTGGGAAAGAGTAGTTTTCACGGACGAGAAAAGTTTCGTCGTCGGACATAATGGGCAGGTAATTTTATTTATTGAGAGGAAGCAATGAGATGAATGACAGGATAAGATCAACATAGTATATTACTATAATTATCAGTGAACTTGAGTATTCAAATATTTATATTTCTTTGATGTTGTAAAGATATGGGTGAGGAGACCTGCCTGCACGCGCTACAATGAGCCTTACATGGCCGAGGTCCAACGCAGCGGCCGTTTCTCGATCAACGTTTGGGGCTGGCTATCGGCAACGAATTCCGGGTGTTTGGTTCATATCGAAGGACGGAACAATGCCCAACGATATGTCCAACTCCTGAAGAACGATTGCTTCCCAAGCATATTGGAAAGGTTCCCCGACGGGAACTTCATCTTTATGCACGACCGAGCTCCGATGCACACGGCAAGAGTGACCACTCAAGCTCTGGAAAGGCTTAGTGCGGTTCATGGTTTTACGGTAAATATCTTGTCACTGTAGATAACGATGTAATTCATTGGACTGATTTAATGACTATTTTATACGTTGCAACCGTTAATTTCTCATGAAGGTGATGAATTGGCCTTCAAAAGGTTTTGACTTGAACCCAATCGAAAACCTGTGGGCAGAGATGGTTCGGAAAGTTGACCATGTCAACGTCAGGAACGCTGCTGAGTTGTTGGAAGCGGTACAAAATGCTTGGTGCGATCTCAAGTTGAACGTGGAACTATTCCAGGCGTATCATCATTCAATGCCTGGTAGAGTTCGGGAGGTTTACGAAAACCAGGGATATTGGTTACATATATCGTCATGTAAAAAATTTAATTGGTTTTGTTTAATTTTTTAAGAGTATGTTTAGATCTAATATTAGATTTGATTAAAAATTTCTTAAAATGTTGTATTATAAATATCGTAAGAATTACTTCTAACGGATAATTATTGGTTTTAGTGGAAAGGTGTCCACACATGTAAATACTGAAATGATAACTGGCGATGTCAACTGTTTTTTCATCGATCAAGTTTTAATAAAAAAACTATGATCGTATAGTTCAGTGATGTCCAACTACGGGCCCGCGGGCCACTTGTGGCCCGCCCGGTTCTATAATTTAGCCCCAGTTGAGTGAAAAATTTAATGGTAATAGTGGCCCACCGAGGTAATTCTACGGGCCCACCTATAAGTTCTGATGGCGCACCATAGGATGAATGAGAATCGGTATTGTGACAATAAAGAATTTTTGACGAAGAAGCTTCTACTAAAATAGCTATATTTAGAAATTCGAAGTATAACTACTGTCACCAGATGGTAATGTGCTACTAATTTCACACCGTTCTTACTCGCCTGAAACAACTTATTTGCAGCCCGTTTTGGTCCGACTTTCAAGGCTCAGTTTTAGTTCTGTTTCGTTGAGACTGAAACAATTTTATGTTAAAATATGGGTTCAAGTTGCCAAAAAAGAAAGCCTAGCGAGAGTTATAGCGTTTTTCAAGAGAAATGGACGTACAACTATTCTTTTGTTTCTGTTCAAGGTAGGCCAGTTTGCTTAATATGCAGGGATTCAGTTGCTGTAGTGAAAGAATACAATATTAAGAGACAGTAGGGGCAATTATCTATCGTTTTAAGAGAGTTATCGCAAGTGATAACTATCGTCTAAAGGATTGGTGCCAACCTCGTGTGTTCTAAGAGAGCGCGAGATCTAAATAGGCTATTATTTATATGCGTCATCAAACCTTAAACGAAAATCGGTGGATGTGTCGTGATTTCCGCTCGTGCTAATAAAAAACAAGGTGGGCAAGTTTATTTTTTACCGTCTTTGGTTATAAAGCAAGCGATAACTTATCGACCAGTTTAAAGCTTTCGATAAGTTATCACTCTCGTGAGTATTAAAGACGGTAAAAATAAACTTGCCCACCTTGTTTTTTATTAGCACGAGCGGAATACGCGAGACATCCATATAAATAATAGCCTATTTAGATCTCGCGCTCTCATGGAACAAACGAGGTTGGCATCAACCCTTTTCACGATAGTTATCACTTGCGATAACTCGCTTAAGAAGTTAGAGAATTGCCCCCAATGTCAGGTTTCTCACTAAAACTGGTAAAAACAATTGTAAAATTTAAAAAATAAATGAAAAATATGTGAATTTTCATTGTGTGGCCCGATTGTTGGTTTCTAATTTTGAATTTGGCCCACCGTGAATGAAGGTTGGACATCCCTGGTATAGTTCTTTTAAAATTCATTACAAAAGTTGTCCTGTGATCTTATTTAAAACCTAATTACTTCCAATAACCGAAATGGCGACACTGAACTGCACGCAAACCTCTATCGCGTTTTTAGCAAAAGTAAATAAACCGTCAAAAGTATACTACAACCGGAAACAATACTCGAAAACCAACAAATCAGACCCGTGTCCTAAAGTGTTCTCTAAACCATTTATTACTCAAACTTGAAAGACACCACTAATCTAAGACAACAAGTTTAATTTTAAACTCGAAATTTTAATTTAAATCACAAGGACGCCTACGCAAACCTCAGTAACTTGTATGCTTAACATCTATAGTTACAATTAGACTGATAATCTACTCCGAGTCCAAACAGCTTTACCTAGAGGTATGAAATTTTGCAGGGACGGTACTCAAAGGCAGTAGGCGGGCTCTTAGATTTTTCCAATTCCTCATCATCTTGAAAAATGGCGGCGTCTACGTGTTTCAACCGAATCTATAACATTTAAAACACTGGTTCCCAATTTCCGTAAGACTGACTTCACGTCTTTGGAAGCTCAATTTTCCACCTTCGTTAAAAATGGCGGCCTGAAATGTGATAATATATCTCCATGGGCCACGACGGTTGTTTTTTTTACTAAAGATTGAAGATGGATTTTTTAATCTAAATATTCAAGTTGGAATTCTCCTAAATATTCAAGTTGGAATTCTCCTAAATATTCAAGATGGATTCTTTTCTAAATATTCATATTATAATTTGAATTCTTTTCTAAATATTCATGATATAATTTGAATTCTTTTCTAAATATTCATGATATAATTTGAATTCTTTTCTAAATATTCATGATATAATTTCAGTAAAACTTCATCTGCGAAAAAATACATAAATAAAATAAAATTTCTATCCGAACAACCTTGGAGAAGCTTCAACCTTTGCCAGGGCAAGAAAATGGTATTTAACTCTATACATGGGCGCTCGTTAAATTTCTCATTTCAAGTAAAAAATCCAAGGCGTCTTAGATTATTATGTAAATCTAAGTGTCCCTCTATCCATATAGATTATGAAACGTAAACTTTAAACTACAAAAGAATAATATCAAATTATTTTAGGGGAAATAGTCAAGGTTAATAATGGAAGCAGACTCAATTATTTTTTGCCAAATTAACGGTTGAGATATTAAATTCTCAATGTCACAAACCAAGGCGATTACCGACTATATTATAGCTGGAAAAGTATGGGCTATTGAGTCTGACTGTTTTCCGATGATCATTTAAACTGGTCTACTCTAAGCTAAAAATATATAGAGCAGCCTTCATACGCTGAAACACGACACAATCGCAAACGCTGTGCTTTTTATCGTTTGTAGGGCCTCTCTCTCTTTTTTGCTCTATGTTCCAAAAACAGCCATAGTTTTCAAAAAACCAAATTCTTAAGTAAAGTTTAAAGGGATAGTTATCACGTTTAAAATGTGCTGGTAATAAGAAAACTTGCAGAGTAAAGCCGAGAAAGCGGGAAATATGTTAAAATTATCCACGTAAAATATTTTCATGTCATAAGAGCTTACGAATAATTAAACCTGAATATATATATTATTATAATTCAAACCATTCTCATCCACTTTGAATTGAACAATATGTCTTCTCAACCATCCTCATGAATTTGCCGTCGAAATATTATTCCCACAATATTATTTTCAGAGCATTTCTCAACATTCAATTCTCAACCGTCCAAACATTAATTACCGAAGGTCAAAGAAGTTCTGTTACACCTGTATTTTAGTCCTGTCACCTATTTTGCTCCATAAACTATCTCTGTTACACCTGTATTTTAGTCATGCCACCTATTTTGCTCCTTAAACTTTCTCAAAGAATATTCTTGAAACACTGTCCATCATCCAATACCGCGGCTCGTCCAACTTTTAATAGCGATTCAACAGATAACGCCGTCTGCCGTAAAATATCCGTCAAAAGAATTAACCCCAAATATCCACCCACTGTATTAGCAACTAGGAAATTATAAAAAATCATTAAACATATCCAAATCTCTAAATATTTAGACGTTTACAAACCGCCACCAACAACCCTCCATTTCTGAAGACTGAGTCTAATTCATAAGTTCTCATTTCTTATAAGTCAGTGTGGAACTAAAAATTCTCGGGTTGGGACATCTTGTTTTTCTGATCGTAATATTTAATACGGAGCTAAGTTGATATAGATAAAATTAACAATCGTTAGGGTTATTTTCTATTGTTTTGAACGTCACGTTTTTTGTCATAACTTTTGTTTTCTGAACCGATTTACAATTTGAAAACAGTTTCGGATTCTACGTGACAAGACGCGTGCAACGATAGCATTGTTGATTTCGTAACGTAATTATCGGGGGGCTTTACTATTTCCGCTTAGGTTAACGCCCTATTAGTGCCACAGTGTCATTTGTAATTTTAAAATAATTTTGAGAAGTAAACCTATTTAGAAAGTCCTGTTTTGTCCAGAAACTTTTGTCCGGGACTGTACATACGTCCAAGGTGTGTATTGAAAATATAGCCGAGTTTCAGATTGTTTCATTAATATATTTTGGGATCCCCCCTTAGCCCGACTAGGGATGCCGATGGGGTTTACCCCACCCCAGTGGCGTAACGACGTTTGTTGGGCCCGCCGGCAGCCCAACAATTAGGGCCCCTTCTTGAGTTTCGAGCTTTCAAAAAGTATGAAAGCACCACGAACGTTACTACTTTTCCCTTTTATAATTTATGGCAATGCGCCTTGTCGCCGCTCTCGTCTAAGATTTCTCGCGCATACATGGCTCACTCCTCTAAACTGTAATGCAGGGCCTCAACTCTTATAGGGAGTTTTTAATACGAAAAAATAGGATTCTCTTCGCAAAATTATAGCATTACATATGACCAGATTTATCAAATTACGGGATTATGCAGGACTCACAAGTGATTAGATTTAGAGTGTGGATAATTGTATTTTGTTGTGAACGTAAGAATCTTCAAATGAGCGTTACATCGCAACTAGTTCTAAACAAATACTTCAGGACTCCCACAGACTTACAGTTAAACTTACTTGAAAAAGTGACTATAATTTTATTAAATGAAGCTGTAAGCAAAAAGCGAGGGGTCGGTCATTTATGAAATCTCGTACGCTACCCGTGAAACCCAATTTAAGAAATCCGAAATCAATGCCGATTTTGAAATCAAATAAAAAATCCGAAATCAGCAACGAAATCATAAAATCAATGCCGATTTCGAAATCAAATAAAAAATCCGAAATAAGCAACTAAATCATAAAATCATTAAAGTAATCACAAAATCAGTAAGAAAATCACAAAATCAACAAAGAAATCACGAAATCAACAGTGAAATCACAAACAAAATCAGTTAAGAAATCGTGAAATGCATTACAAAATTCACGAAATCCAAAATCAAAATAAATCACAAAATCTGACGAAATCACGGGGAAAATCTCAAAATCTGACGAAATCACGGGGAAAATCTCAAAATCCAAAGAAATCAAGGGAAAAATCTCAAAATTCGATGAAATCAAACAAAATCCGGAAAAATCAAATTGGATTTAATAATAATCTAAGTTTTGCCTATGAAAGGATTTCCACACTAAGCCTGTGGCTTGTTTACAGGTGGGTCCCTTTACATTGCATAGAGGGGTGGGTGGTGGCTAGCCCCTATGCCCCCACAGCTAACCTACAGCGCCTTATACTAACTATTACCGTTAACCTCTGCAAGTTTTGATGGAAAGGAGAAACCGGGTCAGACCGCGGAGGAAAACTCCATTTAACAGGTGGTGAGAGAACTTGCAAACTCTACGCAGAAGGATTTGTTCCCAGACTTTCACCCGGTTCCACAGTCCGGGATCGAACCCGGAATCCTCTTGCTGCGAGGCTAAAGCTCTAACCACTACGCTACCCCATTCGAATACCGTACAATTTTTCCAAAACGTCCGACCTCTCGGCAGAAAGACACCCAAGTGAGTGAAAATGACCAAATGAAGTTATTTAAAAGGGTCAGGTAGGAAGAAATGTTTTCAGAGATGACAGATTTTCAAACTGTTTTTTATAATTAAAAAAGGTCTGTGCTATAATTCAGTTCAATCTGTGGGCTTCGATATTTAAATGAAAAGTCTGCGGCGAAATTCAATTGTGTTATTTTGGAGTGCAGTGCAGAATGCAAAGTAATTGTTATCATTTAATATAAAAACCTTACACTCTAAGAAATTGGAGTGTGATTTAACACCTTTATAAGTACTTTATTTGGGTCCAAATTTGACACCGTTACAGTTGTACATTTACACCCTTGAAGGGATTTAATCACACTTACACTCAAAAAAATGGGGTGTGCTTTAACACCTTTAAAAGTAGTTTATATGGGTCCAAATTTGACGCCGTTACAGGTGTTCATTTACACCCCTGAAAGGGTTTAATAACACTTATTTGAGCAATTGGTGGCAAAGATAAGTATAAACTTTTGCAACAGAGGTGCAGTTTAACACCTTTTTAACTCTTATATCGCACTGAAAGTGAATTTTTACTCTCATATTAGTGTTGTGCAACTCCTTAAAGGGTGCGGCATAGCACCTTTCAGAGTGTCGCTTCACACCTTTAAGAGTGTCGCTTCACACCTTTAAGAGTGTCGCTTCACACCTTTAAGAGTGGGAGATTTCTTTGGTAGGATAGTAGTAGACATTCTAGTACTTTTCCTAGACTTAAGAGCAAAACCGATGACGTAAAAAACACTATAGTAGCTACATTTTGACCACTCATGAGGCATAACTCAAATATCCAGCATGGTTTTCCTGTTTAATTAAATTTTGATTATCCGCCATTCCGCAGTATTATTAGCAATCAATGCTATATTCATAGCAGGGTTCCATCTTGAGAGAACTTCATCACCTATAGGGAGGAAAGTTCTCACATGCAGAACTATACCTCTTTAAGCGAGGGTTGTTGCGTATAAAGTCATTTTTACGGGTTTATAAACTTCTGAAAAAGGCAGAAAGTTTTCAATTCGTACAAATGCATAGGGTATTAAATTAGGTTTGGAGGCTATAATATTCAAGCAGTAGATATAGACGTTCTTGTTAAATTTAATAATCTCTTTTCACTAAGAGTTTTTCGAGCACCAGAAACGCGTTTAATCTAATTTG
Organism: Phalangium opilio; assembly: GCF_054372755.1. Taxonomy (NCBI): domain Eukaryota; kingdom Metazoa; phylum Arthropoda; class Arachnida; order Opiliones; family Phalangiidae; genus Phalangium; species Phalangium opilio. The sequence goes on from NW_028324185.1 coordinate 4,566,261, forward strand.
CACTACAGATTTTACAAAAAAAATCCATTTAGTACTCTAATTTTTCTCAAAATAATGATAAAACATGTCACAAAAGCAAGTGCCCCACTTTGGCTTCTCAAGCTGGCCCTACTGTGAGGCCCGTATCTAACCAGGGGTGCGATTCACCTGCACAGTGATAAATTTTTTATATCACGCGTTATGATTTTTCAGCGTTACGCTCGTAACGCAAACCTCATAACGCAAATTTTAAATATCACTCTGAAATGCGATTCAACGATATTTGCGCTATCTAGCGGGGATAACTTAAGCGTTAACAAAGAAAATAATTTAGGGCGCCAAAAATTTGAATTTTGTCGTCTGCTCGCGAAAATTTCAACAATATTGACGGAAAAACCACATTTAAAAATACCAACAATACCAAGAAAACGTGGGAAAAAGGTTTATGAAGAGCAACTGAATATGTTGCTAAGTTTTAGGGAAGAAAATAAAGACGTAGTAATAGGAACTTTTATATTCTCGAAAATTGATTATGATTAAAGATGGAATCAGCTAGTCGCAACGCGAATGGCTAAAAGTGCGCCTCTTTTCAGTGTAAAAAGGAACTAAAATAGCAATATTGTGGAAAGTGTTGCAATAAATGAGCTAATTAGCATTAATTTGGAAAAGGTAGCGACATTAAAGGGTAAAAACTTATCCATAAAGGGGAAATTTATTCAGTAGATAAAACTTGAACAGAAACAAACACACATTTAGCCGCTTATGCCGCAACGAAACTGCGCCACGAAGGTAGTGCAGCAGTGGAAAAAAGTAAGCTATTAACCAATACCATAAGTTCATAAGATATGTTCTATAAGTTTGTCACTGGTTACTGAAAGCTGGTCATGAAGTGACGTAGGGGAAGCGTCATAGATTCTCGTAAAGCGACGCTTGTGAAGGGCTGTCAAAGGCTTAATACAGACTAAAAAGGAAGATGGACTGCTAAACCGCGTGTAGGCAATTCTCACGTTGTTCTCGAACTACCTCTCAGTAAGCCTCTAGTATTACGAAGTATAGGCAGTGTGATACTTATGGAACATATCTTATAAACTTTTGCCAATACTAATATTACGTGCAGAGAAACAAACTTTCAAGGACACGCGTCCATGCTGTGCAATATACCTCACGCCACGAGACACCACTAGTGCCATCCCAAGCTCACTGCATGTGAGAGAATAGCCAACTCTAGCGGTGTCTCTAGGCGTGAGGGTAATTATCCAGTATGGAGGCTTGCCCCTGGTAGTTTGTTTCCCTGCATGTAATATGCGCATTGGAATTATTATTCAGTACTATAATAAATAGCTTCTTATTATAAGATAGCAACATATTAAATCGATTATAAGTATTGAACTTACACTTCAATAAAAGCAGAAAACAAATGCTTACTTTACTATCGTTTGAAATAATTGTGGGCCTTGGCTCAGTAAAGGAGCGTTCAGATTACCCGTTTTTTGTCAGCTGACTGGGTCGGACTGACAAGTCGGTCTGCCAAGTCGGATAGTGTGAAAAAGGGGCCTGACCGGAGTTTTGTCTATCTGTGGACCGGATTTTAATCGGTATACGACCCGATTGGAGTCGCTCTGACCAAAGTCGGAACTCTCTTGAACCAATCAGAGAGCTGCATTTAAAGTCGTAACAGTCACATGATAGACATTATATGGCATATATTTTCCATCACCTCGGTCGCCTCGATTGACGTTTAACCAAGGCTTAGCGAGTATGGGAACGAAAACGAAAGCCGTGGTACGTGCATTTTAATTAATACCTTATAAAATACCTACATCCATTTTTAAAACCATTATAGAAGTTTAATTGGGGAAGCAGCGTCACGCGGAGGTTAATTGAATTTATCAAAGATCGAGATTTCATATATAATTCTAAACATGCCAACTATAAAAAAACAGGCCTGAGAGATGAGGCTTTTGAAGAAATTTCAAGCTTGATTGGATGTTCAGGTAAGGAATGAAGGTTATTTTTATTCATTGTTACTAATAATCATATTAAAACATCGAAAAATACTTGATTTTGGACAATTGTGAACATCCATCATCTTTATTATTTGTTGGTTTTGTTTGATAATTCTAAAGATAAGCCAATTAACCAAACCATGAATAGATTATGACCAAAGGAATTACTGAGACCAAGATAATGATATTGTGGAGCCTTCATTTGGTTGTTGTATTTTGCAGTTTTGGATATCAAATCTCGATGGGAAGGTTTGAGAACCTATTTCTCAAGAGAGCTTGCAAAGGTTGTCTCATCCAAAAAAAGTGGTTCAGGAACGGATGACGTATATGAACCCAAGTGGGACTTTTTTACGGATTTGTTATTTTTAAAAACATCCCTACAACCGAGAAAGGGTCGGTCAAATCTGGACATAACCTCAGTGCCAGAAAAACCACGTAAATCTAATGAGAACTCTTCGGCGGTAAGATAAACATTAAAAACAAACAAAATAATAACAACTATGAAATTATAAAGATATTTTTGTTCGGTTTTGAACACTAAGGAGGTGGATCCAGCCGAATTATGTTCAGCAACTTTTAGTTTCTTTGCCGATGAAATTATTGAACCGGCAGATGATGAAGATGATAATAATGGACCCAAGGAAAAGCTATCGAAAGCGGCTACCCCAGCACCGTCCACATCAACTACATCTTCCACCCATTCAGAATATTCCACTTTAGACCAACGAAAAAAACGAAAAAAAAAATAATCAATCGTTAACCGATGAATTTTTAGGAGAAGCATTATCGTGTCTATAAACCCCGCAAAAACCGCCAGTTGCTGAGGTACGTGACGAGCATGATATATTTGGGGCCTTCGTTGCAAGCCAAATGAGACTTTTAGAGGCCAAAGATGCTGACAAACTTAAATGCCAAATTATGAACATGATTTTCCAAAAAAAACACCAGGATTTTGATTACGAATAAAAAAATGTACAAGAAATGGAAGTATTTTTCTATTTTTATGGCTGTAGCTTGTGAGGATATGTGATTTAATAAATTCGAATTTTGTTCCACTGGAATTCCAATGCGCCTTCATTACAGAAATAATTCATATATTCTTCTTGAACTAGTTTCGCTTCATTTGATTGACGGCATCCTTGGTGAGGTAGTGGCCTCCAATTCGGTGGTTTTTCGCAATTTTTCTTCTTCTTGCTATCTTCACTATCCTCATCTCGTGTTTCATCTTCACACTCCATACCTTCCTGGTTATCAATTGCCTGTTGACGTAAAATGTTGTGTAACGTACAGATGGAAAGGACAATTGTTTCAACGTTTTCTGGGTTAGCTTGGATTGTTCTCAAGACTATTCGGAACCTTTTCGCAAGAATTCTAAAAAAATTCTCTGAAACTCTTCTTGCTCTTGAAAGTCTGTAAGAGCATTACTTCATTAATTACTTTTAAGAACATGCTATACTCAGTGACAACCTTGGATGGGACCTAAATAACACCTTGAAAACCCAGCTTTTTTAGGGCGCTTTAAATTTCCTTCCAAGGTATTTTCTGAGTTTACGCAGATGTCTACTAAAGTTATTCCTCACCGATAATTAAAAACCCTCTTATGGAATGTTAGTTCATTTTTGGAATAGGGTCTCATTACGTTTGGTTTTAATGTGAACGCTTCGTCACCGACTATCACGTATGGTACAGGTTTTACCCTACCGGGCAGGGCTTGGGGTTTTGGTAGATTTACCGCTTCTCTTTCCAAAGCTTCACACAGTTTCGAATTTGCAAAGGTGGAACTGTCATGACATCTGCCGTTAGTACCGACATCAACAAATATTGCCTGCAAGTAAAATTGTGAATTTTAAGGTTTATATATGTTTCAAGAAATCAGGTTACAGTCTGCCCCTTCAATCAAAAAGGAGGTTATTTTTACATACTTTAGAAGAGGCATCAACCAGGGCCAAGAGGACAACGCTGAAACTGCCTTTGTAGTTGTAATAAAAATATCCACAATTTGGGGGGGGATGTAATGTCAATATGTTTCCCGTCGATTGCTCCAATACAATGGTCATACTGCCACTTTTCTTTGAAACCTTTCGCAATTTTGACCCAGTCTTCGGCAGTTTTTGGATAAGGCAAGTGCCTATTTTAAATGAATTAGCAGTACGTGTATTGGGAGCAATAGTTAAGTTTATTATTACCTTGGCGCAAGCTGTTGAATTATAGCATTGCAGGTTTCGTACACGATACCGTGAATAGTACTCAAACCAATTCGGTATTGGTAACACAATGAATGCATGGTTTCGCCTATATTTCAAAAAAAATTTGTAAACATTGACTGGTTTTACTATTTGGTAATTACAAACCTGATGCTAAAAAACGAAGAGTGAGAGCCAAGCGTTCTTCTGCCGGGATCGGCTCCCTAAACAAGGTTTCTTGTTTTGTAATTAGGCCCTTCACAGCGTTTAGTATCAATTTAAATGTTTCTTCATTCATACGCAGATAACCTCTATAGTCATTCTTGCTGTCCTTTAGATCTGGTATCAAAGAGTAGTAGGCTCCCTTTTCCTTTCTTTGCGATATCCATTTTTTCACCCAAACCGATCTTTTCTTTTTTTTTCTCTTAATTTCATCCTTTCTTATAATGGCAGCTATACCGATCAAAGCGACAATTTTCTTTCTACGTTCGTCCATAAAAACTACGTTCGTTCTCCTTTAAGCCTAAATTTTTCATTTACTGTTGGCTGTTGCAGACGCCTTTAAAACCTCGTGCTGATTGGCTAAAACGAGATCAGTACCACTTCGCGGCCGGTGTTGGAACTATTACTCCCGAAAAGAATCGGGGATTACGGTCGGGTAGTATGAACGTCTCATCCGACCTGACTAGTCAAACTGTGAGGTCTGGGGGACAAGTCGGCCATAAGTCAGCTGACAAAAAAGGGTAATCTGAACGCTCCTTAAGACTCACGCAGAGCCTCAATTAAACTATAATCAGTGGTTGTTAACCGAAAAAGCATTCGAAAATATTTTTCCGGCATTTCAAACGCTTGGGTATCATCTCTAAAAACCATTTCTCTATTTAAATTTGTTCCTTCCTCAATTTAATCAGCGCGCAATAATTGAACAAGCATCACGGAGGGTAGCCATTTTGAATTTTTGCGGGTAAAATCGGGAAAACGTTTTATAACGTTCGTGATAAACCTATAACGCCAACAAACGGATGGCGATACGATATCCCCGACATTTGGCGTTATGATAATGCGTGATATCGTAACACCGACACGTGAATCGCATTTTTTGAAATTCAAGGCAAAGTGATATCATAACGCAAGTTTTCTTGCGTTAAAGCCATAACGCATGCCTGCTGAATCGCACCCCTATAGTCTCGTTTTTTAAGAGTATCACTTAACACCTGAGTGTCGCCTAACACGTTTAGCATAGTTTTATGAAGGTACAACACCGCCAGATTACCAATTTCTTTGTTAATTTTACTTAAAGGATAAAACTGTTTTCTTTCATGAATATCATCTTTAAAAAAAGGTTTAACAAGTACGTTTTTCAAGAATTTTTTACTCATTGGATTGACTTTAATATTAAAACATCAATGAAAAATAAATGAAAGATCATATTTAAGAAACCAGCAGTATTATAATTTTCATGTTTAATTTCCAACGGTGTTTTAACAGTGTTATTTTACACCGAGTTTACACTTTAAATTGGCCTCTAAAAACTCAAGGTAATAAAACACTCTTTTGGGTGTTTTTACGGTGTTTACACCGTTTTAACACCTTTTTAACACATCCATTTCTCAGAGTGTAGAAAATCGTTAAAAATTCAATTATGTGAGAACTAATGATAAAAATTCGTGAGCGAGCGGAGCGATCTCCGCGATTTTTTGATTTGACCAAATGTGATAGCACTTATTCTGCGTTTAAAACGTTATGCAGCTGGGATTATAATAATTACTTTGATTTGTAAAATTAAAGGACATTTTAAATGGAGCAATCAGTCTGTAAGCGCATTTTCAAAAGGGCCCCAAAAGCCATGGGCCCGCCCGCAGTTGCGGGCTCTGCTCCCCTGTAGTTACGCCACTGCCCCACCCCAGATGCAGGGCTCCCAACACCTAACTGCGATGGATACGGGTATGATACATTAAAAATATTTAATTTTATTTACATTAATTACAATACACATATATCCACTAAAAACAAATCCATCTTATTTATTGTTATCAGTGTTCAAAACGCCGTGATCACGCATATTGTCAGAAGGCGAGACAACCGCAACCGTTCAGGGGGGCTAACCCGGAAGAATTGGAAAATGCGAGCCCGCTCGATAGAACATTGGTTCAGCACATCGGATTTGTAATTAATCGTAGTGTGTGTGAAAATATAAATTTAGCGTGTCAAATTAAAAAAATAAAGAAAAAATATAAAATAGACTATATATTGTTTGAATTTTTATTCATCTCCTAAATTTTCATTTACAACATTCTTATGATTATAAATCCACTCAGAAAATAGTATATATTTAGAAAGTGCGCACAGATATTTCTAATTATTGAATATAGACTTATGATTAAGCATGCATGTAATCATCGGCCCATCATCATCGATTTCATTAGCCTTCGGGCATCCTACCCCATTCAAGTCTATAACTTCCCGGTGAATTATATCCGACAAGAAGAGGCACTTTTCATCTCCTTTGCAGAATACTTGTTCATAGCTTTGTACGGCATCTCTCAGGCACTCCCCGAGTTTCTCATAGGGCATAACCCCATCACCCCAGGCTAGTCCGTGTAAATTGTTTCGCATCCACCTGTTTTGACGTTTGGCCTCATGCGGTAGTTCTTTTTCGGGGTAAGGTAAGGAGAAAGACCAAGATGCGACTCTTGGAGTTTTCTCTACACTTATCACGGCAACCTCTTTTGCAAGTTTTTCCCGTCCGAGACTTGTAGCTCGCCCGTCGAGGAAATCAAAGTCTACGACGACGGATTTCTTTAACCTATGGACGAGAATGAACGATGTACTACTAGGTACATGAACATATTCTAGGTATATAATAAGATATAAAAACCATACTTACATTGTACTTCTTTGGTGTTCTTTACTCGTTGGACTTTAGTGAGATTGTGATGGTCATTTAACTCGGGGTCTCGGCTTTTTAAACATATTAATAACATCGTCATGTGGTACGTCATTCCGGCTTTGACTGTACAATATTGCTATTAACATCATCATTTTAACCAGGGTTTTTTGGGGTATTTAGTTTTCTGGAATGTTCTAGAATAATCCCTGGGCTCCGGGTTTTTACGGGGAACCATTATTTTTTCCAGTTGGGTTTTTGGATGAGACTATTTCACCCCCGGCACAATCTGGGGTTTCATCCCCCTTTATATATACCCATTTAATTAATACCGGAGAAATTAATGGTTCGAATTTTAATCTAATTAACATATCAAAATACTGTTTATTTCTTAAATCGTAATTCACTCTATCTACGTACGGTATTGCACATACTACGCTACCCGAAAATGAAACACGCTTCATTCACCTGTCAATCAAAAACAACCCTTGCAGGTGATAGAGCGGGGTGTGTCAATCAAAACGGATTAACCTCCCACTTACAAAGATTTTTAGCCCTCCATCTTTACCATTTTCTCATCCGCCATCTTCCCATACCTTCTACTGTGCATCCTAAATCCTCTCCTGCCTTGTAGTGTGCATCCTCCATCCTCTCCTGCCTTGTAGTGTGCATCCTCCATCCTCTCCTGCCTTGTAGTATGCATCCTCCATCCTCTCCTGCTTCCACTGCGCATCCTCCCATCCTCTACTGCCTTCCACTGCGCATCCTCCCATCCTCCCCTGCCTTCTACTGTACCTGTGCTGGGAACGGCATTTAAGTACTACTGATGAGTTGCCGCAAGTTCATATATCTACCGATGACTTTCTCATCGCCGATGTAGATATCTCCTCGCATAAAAATACTTTGCATCGCGTTCTACAGCGTGCTTCAGACTCCGGACTTTGTTTCGGTCGAAATAAAATGTCTCTGTCTGTTCCTCGCGCTAAATATTTGGGACATATAGTAACGATAGTAACGGCTCAAGGTGTAGAAATTGATCCGACTAAAGTAGACGCAATTTGCTCACTTCCACCGCCTATGGATAAAACCGGGCTTCAACGGTTTTTATGCATGATAAATTATATCACGGGATTTCTTCCAAATGTAATGACTGACACTGCTCCCCTGCACGCGTTACTTAAGAAAGACGCGTTATTTCAATGGGAGGAAGACCATCAGAAACATTATGATTCCCTTAAACGTTTGGCTTCTTCTGCCCCAGTTTTAGCCTATTTTGACCCTAATCTACCAATAACTCTTTCGGTGGATGCGAGCCAAACCGGTATTGGCGCCGTGCTACTTCAAAATGGACAACCTGTAGAATACGCTTCTACGTCTCTAACCGCAACCCAATGTCGGTATGCACAATTTGAAAAAGAGCTATTGGTCATCGTTTTCGCGTGTGAACATTTTAACTATTATATAGCCGGTACTAAAATAACTATCGAAACTGATCATAACCCTACTTTTGGGAATTATAAAGAAACCGATATATCTCTTATCACCCCGTCTCCAAAGTCTAACAATGCGTCTTTTTCGATACCATATTAACCTCATATATGTTCCAGGATCGAAATTGCACATTGCCGATATGTTATCCCGAGCTCCCCAACCTCATACCTTGATCAACACTAACTCACTTGAAGGACCATATGCAGCTGCATATGCGATGTCTGGACTACTTCCCTCAAAACAACAATATAGAGACGCCATAGCTCAAGATCATGATTTAAAGCAACTGAAGAATCTCGTAACGGCAAATTGGCCACGTACTCTGAAGCAATTAAGCAAAACCTTATCGGTATATTGGCCACACCAAGACGAAATTCATCTATTGAATGAACTTCTATTCAAGGGTTCTAGTTTAATAGTTCCTAAAACATTACAACAGGAAGCTCTTCAAACTATACATGGCTCGCACCAAGTCATACATTCATTAAAAGCAAAGGCTAAACTGCATTTTTTTGGCCGCATATGATCGAACACATCACTCAATATATTAAAGCCTGTCCCATTTGTGCTAATAGGAGTGCAAACAATCAAACCATGCCAATGACGCCATAATCGGTTCCAAAACTTCCTTGGGCGACCCTCTGGACTGACATATTTCATATTAAATCAAAAAATTACATAATATTAGTAGACTAAATTTGTCGAGGCTGAACTAAATAATATGACTACACAGACCATTGCAGATTTTCTTAACTCTCAATTCGCCAGACATGGAACACCCCAAAATCTAATATTCGATAATGGTCCCCTTTTTAATTCGGCTGGCTTCCACTCTAGTTGTGTTCTATCAGAGGTGGTCCCGACTCGGACACATTCTCAACTATTTCAGTTTTCAATAAACATTGAACTTTGGAAAATATTTGAATGTTATATAAAATTAAGAGGGTATGCAATATTGTACGTCGCACTCAAGAATGGTACAAGAAGGCTTCGAAAATCTATGCAACTCTAGTTGTGTTCTATCAGAGGTGGTCCCGACTCGGACACATTCTCAACTATTTCAGTTTTCAATAAACATTGAACTTTTGGAAAATAATTGAATGCTATATAAAATTAAGAGGGTATGCAATATTGCACGTCGAGCTCAAGAATGGCCTCAGAAGTGTTCGAAAATCTATGCAACTTTGGTTTTATTATATCAGAGGTGGTCCCGACTCGGACACATTCTCAACTATTTCAGTTTTCGATAAACATTGAACTTTGGAAAATATTTGAATGTTATATAAAATTAAGAGGGTATGCAATATTGCACGTCGCATTCAAGAATGGTACAAGAAGCCTTCGAAAATCTATGCAACTCTAGTTGTGTTCTATCAGAGGTGGTCCCGACTTGGACACATTCTCAACTATTTCAGTTTTCAATAAACATCCCTAGTAGCACAAAAAGGTTGGCCCAACTGAAGGGGGTTTGCTGTTGGCCAACTATCTATGAAACAAAAAATCATTACCAATATTGAGCATTTAGTAAATGCATAACATTAATTACTATTGTGTCCTATGTTACGGAAATCTCGCCTTTCATCATTTCGGTAGTTATCTTGACGATACGAAGATTCTGTAAGGCACATGATTTTGTTTACATTGTTAAAGCGCGAAAAAAAAGAAAAAATCATTTCTTTGATATACCTTCGAAGCTTTTTCTGTGTTGTACATCTTCATCCCACATAGGCGGTTCATCTGATAATGGAACACTAGGACTTCTAGAGCTGCACTCATTTTCGAAATTTTGTACACAACGTTTTGAGTTGTCTGGAAATACGCGTGCTTAATTATGTCAAAGGGATAGCGCATATATATTTTTGTGCAATTGTGCATACTTACTTTTAGTTTGGCTTTGACTTTTTCTACTAAAGGAATGGTTTTGTGGTCTGTCACTATTCATACAGCATGACGCTGACGCATCAGCATAAACCGCTGATAACACAGGGTTTGATATCACTTTGTTAGATTTTTCTTTATGCGAAACAAAACTTAAAGGTTTCTCTGAAATGGTATGTGACTCTGTGTCAGTGATTCGTCTAGGAACTGAAGGCTTAAGATAATTATTTATTGAAGCCGCTGCGTCAGAACACACTGTGTTTATTGAGGAATTCGAAGCATCATTTTCGATGTTAGTGATTTTTTCAAAAGCACATCCGGTATTTATATTTGGTACAAAAGTTTGACTGTCTAATTGTTGGTTATTAGTTGTGCTAGTTTCAATGCAAACGTCATTGGTAATAGGTAATTCTAAGTTTTTTTCTACCAATGAAACAGTTTTATCGGCTTTTCCTTTACTCGATGGATTTAATTTTCCTTTACTTGACGAATTTATTTTGCCTTTAGAAGCCGTTTTATTTACGTTTCTCCGAAAAAAACGGGAAATTTTATATCTGACTAGTTTAGATGAACCAGCTTTAAATGAGGTGCAGTTCAACGTATCAAAATTAGTCGTTGCTTCCTTTGAACCACTAACACGTTTTTCCACTAACGGGCTTTTTGGACATTCATTATTCTCAACGACTGAAACCAAAAATATAAAAATACACGCCACTGATTAATTCTCGTCAAGAGTTTAATTGGTCTGTTCTAAAAAAGCTCAGATTCAAATCATGTTTACTTACATTGTTGAGCCGTTGTATCTGGAATAGCTCTAGATTCAAGAACACTCATACTAGAAGGTGATTCACTAGTTTGTTCTGAAAATAATTTTATTGAGACTAAGATTTCTTTTTTTTCACTCTTTTGTACTTGCACTTTTAAAGTGTAACCATTATTTGAGGGAAATTCTGGCGCTTTTGGGAGAGTTCTTTGTTTTCTTCCGGCGGTTTTTTTTTTGGCAATTTTTGGAGAAAATGTCTGGCTTTCATCTATAAAAAGAGTTAAAAAAATATGTACATACTGTAACCCTCCGTAGAATTTAACTAAGGGAAAAAGCTCCCGAGGGCCATACAATGAATAAAGACAACTTACAGTTTAATATCCAAAACACGAAGACTGATCTTCTAGACTTTATTAACGTAAAAAACGATAAAGGGATAAAAATCCCGCAATCTAACTTGATCGACTTAGGAGGTATCTACAAAACTACAGAGAACTGTTCACGTTGACCGTCGACCGTTAACTGAATAGTTACAACAAACATTTTTGTGAGAGAAAAAAGGGGGGAGGAGGAGCATGTAGCATGGAGGCAAAAGCCCTGCCTGATCCAAGGAGCAGAAGCTCCAAGGATTCTGGCAGCCATGCTACAATTTTTTTTGTTGGGTCAAAAATATCACATGTACCGGTTTTCATCTTTATGTTAAAATGTCCTGGGCTACTAATAATAATAATATAGTTTGCTTTGGAAGTGAAATAAATTTACTTGATATTTTAGTATAATAACAACCGTCTTAAGTACTTCCTCAATCTAGTTTTCAAGAATTTTTCAAAACTGTTCCTAAATATCAAGGTGATATTTAATACAATAAAAGCCTGTTGCAGGTAATACAACAAGTTTTAGCAAATAACTTTCAATAGTTAATCAAGCTTTAACATAGCGCTCTTCAAAAAATGTTTTTCTCCATGGATGACACATACTTTATGAAATGGAAAAAAAATTGCTTTAAGTGTTCTTATTTTTAATTTCGAATGCAAAGCCAAAATTAACACACAAAAGTGGAAATTTTAATGTCTTTAATTAATGCTGAATCAGTGTTTATGTTTAAAACAAGACGGCCCAAGGGCTCGTAATAGTAGCCACATCGTACGAGTGAATAGCCCCTCTATACCCTACCCTAATGAGTGGATAACGCCTCTCTACCTTACCAATGGTTAAATGATTTAGATTTACCGTACATAAAATCAGAGTGAATATCCCCTCGATGCCCTTCCCTAAACACTGATAAAATTATTACCCGTATATCTTCCTGGGGCGTTAGTGTATTTTATACCATATGCACATCAAAATAAATTTTAAGGAACTTTTAATTATACACAAACTTAGAAATACAGGGTGTTACAAAGTGATGTGTCACAAATTCAGGGGCGCATTCTACGGGTCAAAACAAGTCTAAGGGTGCGATTCAGCAGGCATGCGTTATGGCTTTAACGCAAGAAAACTTGCGTTATGATATCACTTTGCGTTAAATTTCAAAATATGCCATTCAGGTGTCGGCGTTACGATATCACGCGTTATCATAACGCCAAATGTCGGGGATATAGTATCGCCATCCGTTTGCAGGCGTTAATAGGTTTATCACGAACGTTATAAAACGTTTTCCCGTTATTTTACCCGCAAAAATTCAAAATGGCTGCCCTCCGTGATGCTTGTTCAATTATTGCGCGCTGATTTAATTGAGAAAAGAACAAATTTAAATAGAGAAAGAGTTTTTAGAGATGATACCCAAGCGTTTGAAATGCCTGAAAAAATATTTTCGGATGCTTTTTCGGTTAACTACCACTGACTATAGGCTCTGCGAGAGTCTTACTGGGCCAAGGCCCACAATTATTTCAAACGATAGTAAAGTAAGCATTTGTTTTCTGCTTTTTTTGAAGTGTAAGTTCAATACTTATAATCAATTTAATATGTTGCTATTTCATTATAAGAAGCTATTTATTATAGTACTGAATAATAATTCCGATGCGCATAATACATGCAGGGAAACAAACTACCAGGGGCAAGCCTCCATACTGGATAATTACCCTCACGCCTAGAGACACCGCTAGAGTTGGCTATTCTCTCACATGCAGTGAGCTTGGGATGGCACTAGTGGTGTCTCGTGGCGTGAGGTATATTGCACAGCATGGAGGCGTGTTCTTGAAAGTTTGTTTCTCTACACGTAATATTTGTATTGGCATAAGTTTATAAGATATGTTCCATAAGTATGACACAGCCTATACTTCGTAATGCTAGAGGCTTACTGAGAGGTAGTTCGAGAACAACGTGAGAATTGACTACACGCGGTTTATTAGTCCATCTTCCTTTTAAGTCTGTATTAAGCCTTTGACAGCCTTTCACAAGCGTCGCTTTACGAGAATCTATGACGTTTCCCCTACTGCTGCACTACCTTCGTGCTGCAAAAGCGGCTAAATGTGCGTTTGTTTTTGTTCAAGTTTTATCAACTGAATAAATTTCCCCTTTTCCAATGTATTACTAAATTGGATAAGTTTTTACCCTTTAATGTCGCTACCTTTTCCAAATTAATCCTAATAAGTTCATTTATTGCAACACTTTTCACAATATTTCTATTTTAGTTCCTTTTTACACTAAAACGAGGCGCACTTTTAGCCACTCGCGTTGCGACTAGCTGATTCCATCTTTAATCATAATTAATTTTCGAGAATTTAAAAGTTCTTATTACTACGTCTTTATTTTCTTCCCTAAAACTTAGCAACATATTCAGTTGCTCTTCATAAACCATTTTCCCACGTTTTCTAGGCATAGTTGTAATTTTTATATGTTGTTATTCCCTGAATATTGTTGAAATTTTCACAAGCAGACGATAAAATTAAAATTTTTGGCGCCAAAAATTCTTTTTTTAAGTTATCCCCGCTAGATAGCGCAAATGTCGTTGGATCGCATTTCAGAGTGATATTTAAAATTTGCGTTATGAGGTTTGCGTTACGAGCGTAACGCTGAAAAATCATAACGCGTGATATAAAAAATTTATCACTGTGCAGGTGAATCGCACCCAAGGTCACCAAAGAACTATGGTCCAAAACTGAACAACTGCGGAGATACGGTCCATCAAAATATCACATAAAATGCGATGAATTTTCCCTTCAAGTGAAGCAACGAATATGGCTTGACCATATTGTTTTCAATTAATTGGTCATAATTGAAAAAGATTCGATATTTAAGAAACGAATGATTCTGGGGGCAGAGCAAAAAGCATTTTAGACCAAAAAACATTTATATTGGTAAAGTGTTTTAATGTGGCCTAAATTTACAACGGCATTTTCAGATCGCTGTAGTTGCTGAGTGGCTTGGTTTTTCATTCATTAAAACGATGGCCCATTCAACTTCTTTGTCAAGCCAACGAGTAAAGCGCTTTTACGTGTAAGCAAGAGCGCCTAGTTATTGGAAAGATGTCGTGACAAAGGCATGAACCTAGTAAAACCGGCGTTTTTAACCAGACCGTGGTATTATTACCCAATCTCGCATGTCTGTTATCGAACCCCTGTGGAAGTTACGTTTGCCATCGAACATTCGTGGATATCTGTGTCGTGGGACATTCTTCTAAGACAGATTTCACGTATGCAATAAATGACGCATACGGCGACAAACGACCAATGCTATTTCTCACGTGATTGTAATAATGTATGACGCGTAATCCTTCATACTGTATGACGCGTAATCCTTCGAAAAGTAGTCGCTTAAGTACATTGCCGCTAGTAATGATTGATATCTACACCTGCTAAATCAAATGTCAACTAGTACATTACAATGTTTTTTAAAGGGTGCAATGGGCATCGAGATAGTATTTTATTAATTAAATTTTACAAAATTTATTCAAAATGTTGTCTTTGAGCTCTTACGCAAGCTTCGGCCCTCTTAACGGAAGACTCACGAACTCGTTCAAAGATTCCTGGTGTATTTCTGATGGTTTCGCATGCCTCAATGATCCGCGACGTAACTCTTCGATGTTAGGAATTTCGGTTTGGTAAACCATGCCCTTCAAATGACCCCAAAGAAAGAAATCCAAAGGGTTGAGGTCGGGCGAACGAGCTGGCCAAGCAACAGGTCCTCCACGACCAATCCACCTTCCAGGATAGGTGGCGTCCAAATGTGCCCGAACGTCGCGCCGGAAATGAGCGAGAGTTCCATCGTGCATAAACCACATGTCGTGCCACTGAGCCAAGGGCACATCTTCTAAGAGTTCCGGTAGCGTTTCAGTTAGAAATTGGAGATAATGTTGACCATTAAGTCTTTGTGGGAGGAAGTGCGGTCCGATTAAAAGATTTCCAACAATACCGCACCAAACATTTAAACTAAATTTGACTTGATGACTTGCTACCACGATGGCGTGCGGATTCTCTTGGCGCCATTGATGCATGTTGTGATAGTTGATGATTCCGTTCTGGGCAAACGTGGCCTCGTCGGTCACTAAGACCATGCCTGGAAATTGGGGGCTCGCAACACATCGGTGGATAAACCAGTTTGAAAACTGTAGCCTCCTTGGATAGTCAACTGGATTTAAAGCCTGAACCTTCTGGTAGTGGTACGGGTGAAATCCGTGAGTGTTTAGGATTCTCCAAACCTTTACATGATTTACATCAAGTTTATTCGCCAGCTTGCGGGTACTGGTTCCGGGATCATTTTGTAAGATTTGCAGGACTTGGTTTTCTAAGTTTTCGGGTATATCTTGCGGTCTTCCAGCTCCACCCCTTCGCCGTAGTTGCCCTGTCTGTCGCAAACGTCGATCTACCGCCTCGAAAGTTTGACGACACGGCAATCGTCGTTGAGGAAACATCTCTTGGTAAAGGCGCCTGGCTTCCAGAGCATTCTCGAATGCTCGATGATACATAAGGTGCATATCGGCTAGCTCCTCGTTTGAATAATTTTCCATAACTTTTAGGACTCTTAAGTTTTTTCTGAAGTGATTGAAACTAGCAAAGACCCTTCTTATGGCATTGGTCTACTTTAAGACCCTTTAAAAACATTGAAATTATTAGTTGACATTTTATCTAGCAGGTGTAGTTATCAATCATTACTAGCAGCAATGTACTTAAGCGACTACTTTTCGAAGGATTTCGCGTCATAAAATCACGTGAGAAATAGCATTGGTCGTTTGTCGCCGTATGCGTCATTTCTTGCATACGTGGCCGATAGTGAATCTGTCTTAGAAGAATGTCCCACGACACAAATATCCACGAATGTTCGATGGCAAACGTAACTTCCACAGGGGTTCGATAACAGACATGCCAGATTGGGTAATAATACCACGGTCTGGTTAAAAAACGCCGGTTTTACTAGGTTCATGCCGTTGTCACGACATCTTTCCAATAACTAGGCGCTCTTGCTTACACGTAAAAGCGCTTTACTCGTTGGCTTGACAAAGAAGTTGAATAGGCCATCGTTTTAATGAATGAAAAACCAAGCCACTCAGCAACTACAGCGATCTGAAAACGCCGTTGTAACTTTATTCCAAATTAAAACACCTTAAATGTTTAATTTTTTGGTCTAAAATGCTTTTAGCTGTGCCCCCAGAATCGATCGTTTCTTAAATATCGAATCTTTTTCAATTATGACCAATTAATTGAAAACAATATGGTCAAGCTATATTCGTCGTCACTTGAAGGGAAAATTCATCGCCTTTTACGTGATACTTTGATGGCCCGTATCTCCGCGGGTGCTCAGTTTTGGACGATAGTTCTTTGGTGACTTAGTCTTGTTTTGACCCGTAGAGTGCACCCCTGAATTTGTGACACATCGTTTTGTAACACCCTGTACACTTGGTTTTGTCAACTTTGTTTCACACGCTTTAACTCAACTTTAGCCGTTTTATGATGGTATAAAGGCTGTTTTACCCTCTCCCATACTAAACATTATAGCTCTTGTCAGAAAAGAAACAAAATTTGTCAGTAATAGGAACTATATGTTTAATTTTGGAAACGAATTCTGAAAATAGAAACCTTAAATGCTTTAAATCCCCATTTTTTATATGAGGCTAATCTTCAGGGTCAGATTGTGACCTTCCAGTTAGTTGTAGGGAAAATATCTAAAGCGATGAATTATGTGTTCGAAGGTGATCTACAATTGAAGCCTAATTACGTGTTGATCGGTTAAGTAGAACCGGAGTTATTAAACAATTTCTCGATTTTGTCCTCCATTTTCCAATATGGCGGAAATTACTCCAATGGGAGAGTGTGGGAGACCACACCACGTTAAAGAGCGCCCAAAAATCTATAAGATCTGAAATTTTAAGCTTTGTTTCAATTTGTTGCGGGTTAAAACCTATTTTTCCTGTACTAAATGGGGAATACCTCGAATTGGTAGGTAAAACGTAACGTAGTTTGGCGTTGTAATACGGACGGCCTCACTCAAACTACGTCGAGATTTTCGTAAGCAAACAGTAACGTTATTACAATGTAATTATATCTGTAAGTTGTAATACGGAAGGCCTCACTCATACTATTTCGAGGTTTTCGTAAGTAAAACGTAACGTAGTTTGTGTGTGTCGTGCTGTTAGGGATTTTAGTAAGTAAAACGTAAACGTCGAGATTTTCGAAAGAAAAACGTAACTTAGTTTGGCTGCGTCGTGCTGTTAGAGATTTTAGTAAGCAAACAGAAACGTTATTACAATGTAATTATATTTGTAAGTTGTAATACGGAAGGCCTCACTCAAACTATGTCGAGGTTTTCGTAAGTAAAACGTAACGTAGTTTGTGTGTGTCGTGCTGTTAGGGATTTTCGTAAGTAAAACGTAACGTAGTTTGTGTGTGTCGTGCTGTTAGGGATTTTCGTAAGTAAAACGTGACATTATTACAATGTTATTAAGTTTGTATGTTGTAATACGGAAGGCCAAAGTTAAACTACGTCGAGATTTTCGTAAGCAAACCGTAACGTTATTACAATGTAATTAAATTCGTAAGTTGTTATACGGACGGCCTCACTCAAACTATCTCGAGATTTTTCGTAAGTAAAACGTAACGTAGTTTGTGTGTGTCGTGCTGGTAGGGATTTTCGTAAGTAAAACGTAACGTTATTACAATGTTATTAGGTTTGTAAGTTGTAATACGGAAGGCCAAACTCAAACTACGTCGAGATTTTCGAATGAAAAACGTAAATTAGTTTGTGTCTCGTGCTGTAAGGGTTTTTCGTAAGCAAAACATAACGTTATTACAATGTAAATAAATTTGTAAGCTTCGTCGGGTTTTTCATCAGAAAAAGTAACGTAATAAGCATTTCATGTTATGCGTAGGAAAATGGCCCAAATTCTGACCTTGAACCTTGTGATTGAGAGGCTAGAGGACGCAAAGGGGAGGCCACTCCAGCGTTCAAAGTATTTGTCGAGCGAAAACCTGGGTAAGGCCCTCGTGGTTGAGCTTGGAACTCGACTTAAACATGAAGAAAAACTACATGGACTTTTCGAACCCAGAAACTCTAGAAAAGAAGTAGGGTGGAACGATATAATGTCTCTGATATTAAGCCATCAATGTGAAAAGTATAGGTTCAAGTTTTTTTTCTTTAATTATGAAATTTTTAATTTTTCTGCTTCATTTTAGAAATGTTTTTCAAAAACATGTTAGCGATTTTTCCAAAAAAATACTGCACCTTTTTTATAAACGAAGAAAACAGATTCTCGTTAATATTAAAGTGCTTCGTTGTAAGATTAATCTGTAAGTTTGAAATAGTGTAGATAAGTGGTCGAATATAATTGCGAAGTCTAATAATTAATATTGAGTGATATTTCTAATACAGATGGAGCGAAAGGAGATATCGTGGATTTGGAGAAATATGTTCCGCAAAATGTTGTAGAATGCTTTCGAAAGGAAAGTGAAAGAGATGACATTTGGAAGAAAACTCTGTGTTTGCCACGAAAATATTTGGCATTTTTCCCCCATTGCGGATGCTCGGATATGATAGATGTCTCTTTGAGCATTCCCGGAATGTGTACGTTTAATATAAATTTTCTTTTTATAATCATTTATTAAAATAGTTTCGTTTCCATACAGCAACGGCTTCAAAAAGCGGCCCTGATATTTTAAAAAAAATGCAACCGACCCGACAAATTACTCAACCATACCTCAAACCATTGAAATTTTCGAAGCATGCAATAAAACACTCCTTGAAACAAGGGAAAAATTTTTCACCGAAATTCGAAAACTTGACAAGGAAATTGAGGAGAATAAAGCACAAATAGTCTTATTGAAAAAGTTTAAAAAAGAAGAGAAGAAAAATCGTTCACTGGGAAACACATTAAAGGAAAAAATGAAACACTCTGAATTTAAAGAGATAATGAATTTGCTGTCGAAATTGAAAAAAAAACAGACCAAGGCTATCTGGAAACTATGAAAATTATCGGAAGAACGATGGGGGTCGAGGATGACAGAGAAAACTCTGATGCGGAAGAGGAATCTGAGAATGATGAATTTCAAGTACCCAGTACCCCAGGGCATAATATTAATGAGGAAGGGCCGCTGGAAATTGGTGGAGAAGGGGGCGAAAATATAAACGAGGAAGGGCCGTTGGAAATTGGTGGAGAAGGAGTTGAAAATATGATGGAAATCAATGCATCTCAGGTATCCGTTGAAGAGAACTCGGATAGTGAAGAGTTGGAGACTCACCATGGTGAAACGCTAGACGAGCTGAGGGACAATTGCAAAATCATCGAAGACGGCACCACGAGAATGGATCAAGAAGATTCCTTAGATATGCCTGAATCGGAAGAGAGCTCAGATAGTACGTCTGACCTTGTTGACTCGGAACACGAGCGAAAGTCTTTGAAGAGTAAGTAAGAGTACATTTGAGACACTTAGCACGCCATTTACATTTTCAAATTTATTTTCAGGAAAGAAGACAGAATCTGACGATTAAGAATATTCCGAATTTTAAAATGTGTTTTCTATTTATTTCATTTCTTACAAACTTCAATATTTTTAAAAAAAATTTAAGAGAAATAAAAAACATCCTTATATGTAAATACTGCTTTATTTTCTAAGATTTTGTACGAGCCTTTATATGATATGATTAAAAAAAGTTGATTAAAAATTAAAATGGTATTACTGTTCCTTTAACCCTTATTTCAATGATAAGCTAGCTCGATTTCATAAGCTAGAATATACATAAAAACCCAAAGCTGTATCAAAAACATGGTAGAGGATAGTGGTATGAAAAACACCATATTTAAATAAAATCTTGGGGAAAGCTGTGGGGGAAAAACAACGTTTCCGGAAATCCCTCACTTAGCTCCGCCAAATATTCCTTTAAAAGAACCAAAACTTGACTAAACAGTCTCATACTCATTCTTGGTAGCAAAAGAGCATGTCGTTCAGAAAACTGAATCCGTTTTTTTTTTACAAAAAATAGAGGAAAGTGGTACGAAAAATGAAATCGAAGAATCAACCGAAAATGAGAGTATGAATCCAAACAACAAAACAGGAGGTGTTCCTAACGAATCTAAGAGCAAGGATACGGAAGAATGTACCAAAGTAAAAGCTAAAGACCACGAGGAGAAAAGGATACACGGGGAAGTGGATATGGAAAAAGTCATAAAAGATCTTGGTAAGGAGACGAAAACTGCTTCAAGCACAGACCGTGGCGCAAAAATGAAAAATGATAAAAAAGAAGCAAAACCACATGGAAAGAGAATAAAGGGTAAATTTTAGTATCCAGATTGTACCAAAAGAGGAATCCAAATACTAATATTAAACCATTATATTTTCACAGAGATTCCAGAAAAAAATATTCAGAGAGTGAGGACACCAAAATTTTAGAAGCCGTAATTGCTGTGAATGGAAGTCCGTTTGGCCGAGGCCTGACAGGCAATTTAATATGGCGCATAATACGACAACTATTTCAAGATGAAAAAGGTTTAAAGCATCATCTTGTTGCAAACATCTTGTTCGAGATTACCATGTATTTATTTTTTATAAACCACAGATCGTTGCGCATATTTTATTCTGATGCCAAACAATATCTTAAAGAACCGATCCCAGATACCTTTATTTCCATTGGCATAGAAGAAATAGCGTTCCTTCTAAAATGTAGAAAAAGTCGTGACCATCGGCTCTTTGAAACGGGGAAAGTGACAAAGCGGTAATAATTTTTCCGGAATAATTTTAACTTAATTTGAAACACGATATTCACACTTTCAGATTGCTTTCATACCTTGGAAAGCAAATTCAAATGGAGGAACGAGAATCACGCAATGGAGACAGTGAAAGTAACGATTCTGATAAGTTAAGTCTAAAAAAGGATCGAAATCCCACGAAAGCGAAGGGAGAGGAGAATAAACGGATGATAAAGGAAGAGGAGAAGAAATTTACAATGGAAATACAGCGTAAGTTCGAGGACGAGGAGAAGAAACGGAGGATGAAGAAAGTAGAGGAGAAAAGAATGATGGAGATCAAGCCGAAGATGGAGGGCGAAGAGAAGAAACGTACATTTTAAAAAAGCTTAAAATGGAGGACGAGGAGAAACTGAAGAAGGATGAAGAGGAGGAGCAAAATAGAATGGAAATAAAGCGTAAGCTCGAGGACGATGAAAAATCAAATATGGATGAAGAGGACAATAAACTAAAAAATAAACGGACGATCGAGGAAAAGTCGAAGAAACCGTGTATGAAGAAAGTTGAGGATAAAAGAATGATGGAGATTAAGCCGAATATGGAGGGCGAAGAGAAGAAACGTACAGTGAAAAAAAGCGTAAAATGGAGGACGAGGAGAAACTAAAGATGGATGAAGAGGAGGAGAAACGCAAGAAGAATCGTAAGATCGAGGAAAAGGAGAAGAAACGAAGGATGAGGAGAAGAAAATAATGACGGAGGAAGAGGAGGAGAAACGAATAGCAAAGGACATTCCTACAACTCAAGAATGGATCTAGAAAGGTTTTACAGCCTTTGTTATATAGTACTCTTAAGATAAAATGATACTTATAAACCTTAGGCGTATTTTACCATGGATTTATTTAAATACTATGTATTATGGAATTCCAACTTGGCCAAAAAGGCGGCCACTAGATATGGGCGACACCCGCGGATGTGACGCGCTGGAGCTAGGGCAATTTGAGTCCAGAGAACTTAAGTCACGTGTGAAAAAGGAAGTAGTGGTACAAACGGCGTCTGCTCCAAAACGTGTTTTTTTTAGGCCTACAAGATTTCGGTAAATTCGGTTGTTGTCTTCTTGCGCCAATAAGATAAAGTTGGCATTTTTAATGTTAGAACAATTTAGAGCATTATGGATTTCGGAATAAGAAAAATTAGTAATTTATTAAAGTATAAAGTTAAAAAGACTGAATAATCAAGGTAAGTTAAAATGTTAAAGAGTATCAGTTCAATAAAACTATATGTTTTCTCTAAGAATTGATATGGGCAAAGAAACAGTATCTCCTACCAACATGAATCCTTCTAGTGCTACTAATATAGTTAAATATAGTTCTGGTCGAATTATTAAACCGAAAATAAGTTTTAGCCCAACTCAATTTATGAGAACAAGTATGAATCGCCCGGCGAATGTCAAACATATTGATGAACAGGACTGCCCGAAGAAATCAAAATCAGAATCAAAACCGCCACCAAGAAAGGCACAAACCAAAATTACGAAGTAAGTATGCGTTAATTAAATTAATTTCCAAATAGAATAAGATTAAAAATTAATCATTAGGACCCTGAAGCTACCAAAAAGAATATCACCAAGCACAATTACGCAGTAAGTAGGCATTAATTAAAATTGATTTACAAATTTTATAAGATTAAAACTAATTATCAGCATTTTGACTTCGCCTTCAAGAAAGACACTAAGCACAATTGCGAAGTAAGCACAGGTCAAATAAATTAATAAAATATTTTATAAGATTTTCCATTAATTATCAGCACTTTGACGTCGCCTCCGAGAATGCTACCAACCATAAATTCTATTAGCTTAACAATTAATTATCAGGATCCTGAAGTTGCAAAGAGAGATCAAATGTCAGCCTAGAAAGAAGGTTAAAGAACCAGTCCGCCCTTTCATGATTGATGGTATTCATTAATTAAATTGAGTATCAGGACAACACAAAACTTATGTGCTCTTTTCTAATGTGTGGCTTAAATGTTGTCAACCTAATTTCAATAGATAATGTTTACCAGGAAACATTTGGAGGAATTTAAAGAGAGGTTCTACAAAATCTTGAAGATTCAAAGCTAGATTCCATAGTAATGGCCAAAGCGAGTACCAATTGGCTGTTAATATTTGAAGCTTCTGATTTAACTGAATTAGAAGGTTTGCTGCGACCAATTTTGACATCTACGGTAGATGATAAAGTAGTTATAAAGATGAATGAACTAATTATGGATAAAGCGAAGAAGCAATTGGTTTTGAATTCTTTAGAACACACCACAGTGAGTATATTATTGAGCTAACTGAATAAAATATATTTATTTTATTTTTTTAAGTTCCAAAATTTAAAGGATCTAACAGAAACTGAAAAATAAAGAGGGATAAGTATTCTCATCAGACGTATAGTCGAGGCGGGTTCCAAGAAGCTTAAGGTTATGCCTATTAATGTCAAAACTCCGGTGGAAGAAGTCTTGATGTTTGTAATTGGAGCTGCTATTAGGTCTCTCTGCCGAAAATCTGAGTCAGGAAGAAAAGTCGCTGCTCTGATGCACACAAAGAAGGACAATGTTGCGCAAAAAATGAGGTTTTGGATTGAAGCCCAAGATAGGGGTGGTTTGTACTATCCAACTGAAGTGGCTTACAACTTTTTTGTGATTTTGTACAAACACGTAGGAAAATATTACGGAAAGATTTATGTTGAAAATAGAGTTAAAAAGTTGGAAGTTGATATAACCCTTGATAACGTAGTCAATGACATTTGGAGCAATTTATGCGAAGGCGTTGTTTCAGACACTGAAAAAACTATATTGTTGGCTCATTGCGTAGCATATTTTATAAATACTATTGCTAATGGGCACTTGAAAAAATTATGAGAGGATTTTAAAGCTGAAATTAGGTTGAAAAACTTGAAGGCAAAAGCCAATGCTAAAGACCGGCAACGTAAACAGCTTCAACAAATGGCATCTCAGTTTTCTAAATGAAATAAGAATATTTATTAGAAGATTATTTATTTGAAGAATATTTTTTATTTTTTGACAAAAAGAATAATATATTTTATTGTACAAGTAAACAATATTAAAACTTGGAAGTTTCTCTCCGCCTACTCAACGCCAAAAACCTTTACAATTGTTGTGTTACCCTTTGTGGTTTGAGTAGGCACTTTGTATTTTTTCAGAAGTTGAAGAGCTTCGCGATTGTATCCTTCATCGTTTACTGTGGGGTTATCATTCATTCCATTCATTGTTCTATGTCGAGAAAATTCCAATTCAAGCGGATCTTGATTGAAATTGGCCGTGAGAACAAATACAAAGCTGAACTTCAAAAAAAAACTATAGATAAATAAATTAGTAAAATAAAACAATAATAATAGTCAACGCCCTTTAACAGTATTTTATTACTTTTACTTCCACTATTGAACCAGCTAGGAGCTACTGCCCTACTGCACTACACTTGTGACTACCCATTGAGCAATAACTTGGGTCTGTTAACCTATAAACGTGACTTTCTAGTAGATTTTTATAGCTCCTACATCCCATTTTCAGAGTTAAAGGTCTTCCAAAGCAGGTTCGAGTATTTATCGAGCCTTGATTTGATACTCGAAACTTTTGCGAGTCTCAGAAAATCTGTTTTCGAGTATCGAGTCGAGTACTCGCACAGCTCTAAAATAACCTCACTCTCATTCTTTCCCCTGGTAAAAACATTAGAAATATTTTTTAAAAAAACTGCCATCTCGCGGAACCCTTAATTACCATCATTAAATTTACTATTTTAATAAAATTAAATTACTTAAATATAAATACATTTGCAATATATATATAATTATTTAACTTTAAATCAGCACGATCAATTAATTTAAATTATAATGCTTAGAGAGATGACAGTCTATATATCTAGCTTTAAAATTTGATCTTACTGAAATTAGAGACTTGGAGTAATATTCTACCTAATTATCCTAATGTTCTTTTTAATGAGGAGCTTAATTTGTAGATTTTTATTTGATACATTCTTAGCAACGTTAATTAAACCTTCAATACCTTGATTTATTATTTTATATATAGTTGAGTAGACTAGTTTTTAGAATAATATCTTAATTCAAGGATGATGTCAGTTTGTAAATCTCGTTAATTGGATTCCCTCTTTCCCACAGAGAAGGTGTGAAATTTAAATCACTTGACAGAGACTGGATGTCTTCAACGGATATTTCAAAAAACTGTATACATTTAAATTTAAATTCGAAATTATAATTAAATACTTTTTGTTTGATATGTTGATATAATCGTAATCAATCCTTGAGTACATACTTTATACGCAAGCAGGATTCATACCATTTGCACAAGGACACCAGACAACCTAAAGCGTAAATAGCAGACGATTTTGGTTAGTGGTAGGATTCCTCCATGCCTGTAAACTATGAATACCTTATCCAGACTTAGTTTGCAAACTATGTGCCCTCTATTGGAGCTAATCAACACTATCGCTAAATTTATTACTTGAATAATATAATTATTTTAAATACAGAGACCGAATCCGCTCCATCGTTGGCGATCTTTAAACGGAAGCTCCGACTAAACCTTATCTAACTACAAAATTCTGGCTATATGGCACCAAGCGCTAGCCTTGTCGCGGACCCAGAGCAAAAAACAAAAAAAGCCCATATCGGAAATTAACCGATGTTGATATCTAAGCTTAATTGAAATACCAATACCAATTTTTTTATCTACTGAATGAGATATCAAGAGAAGTGTACATTCTATTCCATTCAAATTTCTCTCGCAACATTTCAAATTGAAATGTGCAAATGACCTTCAAACCCATTAATTGGGAAAATTGCTATATTGGTCACCGTTACCGATCACAGATAGATTTGCGTCCTTCAGTAGTGTTTATTATGCTAGTGAAATGGTAAGCGAAATCTGTGATTAAAGTTTAAAATAGACATGAGCAAAAACAGCTTTATTCATATCAACTCAGTTACCGAATATCTAAATTTGACTAAAATTATCACAATATTCTCTTCACGATTAAAAATCTTGTTTGAAGCAGCAAGCCATCTAATCCTTATTTACCTTCTTTTGAAATAAAAGTAGGGTGATACCTCTTTCAGTAGATGTTTGATTGATATTTCAGTTTCATAGAGTTTAAAAAAAATTGGTTCCACCATTGGTTAATATACAATATTGACCAATCGACAATCACAAATTTTATTAACTAAATTACAAAAAACCCTTTCAAAACCTTTTTAGTTTTGAAACGAGTTAAATTCTAATATTAAACATATGTACTAGTTAATTCCTCGTAGATAATTAATTTATTGCCTTAGTAAAATTAATGCTGAATTTTATATACACAAAATAAATGTTTACTTCCAAAATTTATATGTAAAATGTGTGCATCATTTCCCAGTTAATAAGAGATATCCACCTATTTTTCATTCAAATTTACTTTCCCAATTAATATTAATTAGGCCTAATTAGCTTAAACTATCAAATTAAGAGGTTTCTTAATTTTACAAAATTATTACAATCTAACATGCAAAAATCCAAGGCTTAAAAACATTTTACTTTTACATTAAACGCTGCAAAAGAATTGACCAAAAACCACTAAGTAAAATTACATATTGAAAGAGAAAGTGACGTACATTTGGTTTTGATAAAGGTTTGCCGAGAGATCCAAATGTCGATTTGGATTTGGGTCAGAGAATACAGTTATAAGCGTCCTATCCAAATGTAGCCGATCCAAACGTTAAGATTTGGATCCTCGTCCAAATGATTTAGATTTTTAGAGAACAGGGACGCTGAACTCTGAATACTAAAAATGAACACAATGTGTTATAGATAATATCTTCTAAGCGGTATGATGAACTCCATACAATTTTGGCTAACGGTGCAACTCTGTCGCTTGCATTTGTTAATTCTCCACCCTTGGGAATTTCCATGGCGTTCAAGGCAAAGAGACAAATGAATTTTCCCAATTTTTTATATTGATCTCTTTGAATACGATTCTCAAAAATGTATTATCGCTGTTGTTATCAAATTATGCCAAAATCCGTTGCCAAAGCGACAAAGCATAGTTTATTCTTCTTCCGAACCATGTGAACATGTTTTTTTACTGTAACTCATTCGCTAATTTTTACAGGCCAATTACGGCAAGAAGTGTTTTGTAGAAAACACCTTTCATTATTTGTGTTAACTCACTTCGCGTTTCGCTTACTTTTGCGCGTGACATGTCTAGATTACGTCATGCAAAACAAAGGACAGTTTCTTATGATTACCTTTTTTAATCATGCTGAATATATCTAATGTTAGAAAGGACTTCAATTTTCTTTGTTTTGCCGAAAATCGTTAAACGTTCCATTTATTTACTTCATTAGCTGACAGTTAAATACCCGGTTTCTGAAAACATTACGACCGAAAGCAATCAATCGGAAAAATATAAATATACTTAATTGCGTTTAGCGTGCGATGAAAGAACTAATCATAAGGCTCGAAAAGAAACTTTTTAACCAAAGAAAATTATGCCTAGATATGAAATGCTATGGAATTTTTCGTCTAAGTTCCATCTAAATATATTTCTATGGAAGTAGAAGACACACCTCCCCACGGAGTAGTATCAGGGATAGATTTAATTTTAGAAGTAGGAATAGAGAACGGTTAGTATTTACTTCAGTCTGACTCATGGCCCAGTATAGAGCCCCCCTCCAACACGTAACAGAAAGTTTAAATTATCTTATTGGCCCACTTAAACTACGTTTTAATGACGTTGCTGACTGGAACCGGAACAGGACACTTAGGCGCCAGTCATTTAGGCGCCGCGACAATTTGGCACCGAGACGTTTAGGCGCCGCGACATCGCTCTATAATTTTCGTGAAAGATTTGAGATATTTAATAAAGGAACAAGACAAGTACTTTTATGCTTATATTCTTTTTATTCAACTGACATTAGAATTCAACCATATTGTTGTTTATCTTCATTGACTTCCCAAAGAATCAAGTGTTTTCAATTTTCGGTTGAAAGTTGTAAGATTTTATGCCGTTTGTAAATATTTCTCATTATTTCGAAATCAATCAGGGGTACTTTTTGTAAAACGTTTTGATATGCTGATTTTTTCTTTAATCGATTCTATATTTCTTCCATCCGAGGATTATTTCAACGAACAACATGGCGATGCAAACGGATAAAGCTGATAAAGTGAGGTAAAAGACGCTACAAACGGCGAATAACGTCAGACTTGACGCGTTCTTCATTGGACGTTCCCATTTGATGAAATCCATGGCGTAATCCCCGGGGAAATCATAGTAACTAAACGCTTTCGTCTCGAAAAAGACGAGCATTCTAAAAAAATTTAAAACCAAATTAGTTTTCACTGAAAAATTTAAGAAAGGAGCAGATATCATTACCCTTTCTCGTAATTTTCACGAAAGATCGGGTTAGTGAAAAAGGATGAATTGGCAGGCAAGACGATATAATCGCTTTTAAGCGATTTCGAAAAGTAGAATACGTCTAATTTGGTTTTCCATTCTCTGATGATGTCATCATCTTGCGTAAGAACGAAACCCAACGTAGAAGACAAAAATATTTGGTTCAAAATCAAAGCTTTATATCCGTTTACAATTTCCTGGTACATTTCTAACGAAACCAGGTCGTAAAAGTCGCAAAAATTCTCCTCGTTCAAGTGATTCTTCATCCAGTTTTCGAGCTTCTCCTCTTGCTTGGCCTAATGAATTGATTAATTTAGTTTTCAGAGGACCGAACTAGATTTAGCAAATTCTTACTCTGTTGCTTAGAAATTTGTGAACCAATCCGTCTTTGACAATAAGTGGTTGAATATTCTCGTAATTCTGCATGTATTGAAGATCTTCGATCGATTCGATGAATAAATATTTCTCACTGAAGAACTCCGACTTGAGGAAACAACTCATGAGGAACCCGATAAATGTGACGCCAACTACCCAAAACGCGTAGGCCAGACGCTCGGAAATATGGTCCAATTGACGAGGATACGCTGCTTGACACGAGAGACACCATGTGTTTCCCAAATTACTGCGATTTTTTAGAGATAAAATTACTTACGTTCAAAGAAAAATACAGAAAAGACATCCCACAAAACTATCAGATAGCGCTTGATTACTTGATTGAAGTTACTTCTTGACTTTGTTAGGATGGCGTGCCAAAATTTGTGAAATAATAATTATGATGTAACAATGGCGAAAAGGCATATACCGACAGCAGACTGGAATTGTAATCTATTAGAATTTTTGGAATTACCCGTACTCGGAACTTGAGATGAAGTACCATCAAATCCATCGACAAAAATGAGAGCGAAGATGAAAGTGACAATTTTGGTGCTCCTGACAATATGATCGTCTCGGTGAAGTCGTAGAAACCACTGGAAATAAACCCTTTCACACTGCTTAAAGTGGATACATCCACTGGAGTAAGTACGATGTCCAAACTCTGAAAATACCTCAGCAAACTAAATACTAACTAATGACCACAATATTTTTAACAGTGATCTAGATGAAGCCTCCTAAAGAGTATGATCAAACCCCTACAATCTACTAGGAAGTTGAAACTCTAACTTACGGTTGTTAATTCTCCACCCTTGGGAATTTCTATGACATCCATTGCGCTGATAGGTTCGTAAATAGGGCTATTGAACAAAATACTATCTTGAAAACGTCAACTACTTTTAAAATAATTTTATTGGTTTTACGTAAAATTATGAATCATAGTTCCATATCCGATGGCATCGTAAACTTTTTTCTTTTGTAGCGGAAGTGAATCCAACTCCTAGGAAAGATAATTTTATAAAACCATAACTTTTTAAACGTCATTTTAATCTTAAACTCATTTTTTATTTATACCTCAAGCATTCCGAACTTGATACAAACTGGTTCCGAAAATCTGTTAGAAGAGAGAAAATAATGTTAGAAGGAACTAATATTCTCGGTAACGTTAAGTACTCACTTGTACTTGAAGTATCTATCGGGAAACAGTTTTTCATATTTAGCAGTGGCGGCCGACATCTGTGAACTCCTTCAAGCAATGAATGAATCGCTCGCGAAACTTACAGAAATAGGAAATTTAGTTTTCCTAATTATTTATATTGATCTTTTAAGAAGATTAAAAATGTACGCTTTTGAAAACTGAATTGTAGCTGTAGTTATCAAATTTTACCAAAATTTATTGCTAAAGCGACGAAGCGTTATTTGGCCTTCTTGCGAACCAAGCGCCAAGTTAATAAGGTTTTTTTTACGTAGGCGTTATTTTTTATAGCAATAACTCCTATTACCCGAAATCATTATTACGACAAGAAATGTTTTGCAGATAACATCTTACATTATGTGTATTTACTCACTTCGCGTTTCGCTTACTTTTGCGCTTGACCTGACTAGTTTTCGTAGCCAAAACGAAACAATAGAGGACAACGTCGTATGATTGCCTTTGAAGTAATAATATACCTCCAAAGCATATTTAATTGCTCTCAATGTCATTAGTGAACAGAGTTTTGTTTTTTCTTGAAAATCGTTAAACACAATTATAGATATAGAAGCATTTCTATTCTAACGTATTGTTTCAGTTCCTACATTTTTTCGAGAGATTGCTTGGTCTTTACTAATTACGTCATCGTACTTAAGGTTACGTTTTATTGCTGATATGAAATCTACAAGCCATTTGAAAAATGGTTTAATATAATTAAATAATAAAGAATTGTTAGAACAACAACAATAAAAAAATTTAATTTTCAGTTAAAAGTTGTAGGACTTTATGTCGTTGCAAATATTTGCCATTATTTCGAAATCAATTTTCCCTTTAATTGATTCTATATTTCTTCCAACCGAGGATTATTTCAACAAACAACATGGCGACGTAAACGGATAAAGCCGATAAAGTGAGGTAAAAGACGCTACAAACGGCTAATAACGTCAGGTCTGACGTGGTCTTTATTGGACGTTCCCATTTTCTGAAATCCATGGCGTAATAATCATAGTAACTAAACGCTTTCGTCTCGAAAAAGACGAGCATTCTAAATAAAATTTAAAACCAAATTAGTTTGCGCTGAAAAATTTATGAAAGGAGCGCATATCAATTACCCTTTCTCGTAATTTTCACGAAAGATCGGGTTAGTCACGTAGAGGGCTGCAAACTGAAAAAAGTCATTCCCAAAGCCTGCCAACTCCAATGGTAAAATTTTCACAAACGCCACTGCCACCCTAACGCCATTGTTTTATTTTCAACTCCTCCCTAACGCCACACTAAAGTTCATTTCATTTTTGAATCCCTGCCAAAGCCAATTGTGAAATATCTCACGAATTCCAATCCCTGCCAAAGCCGATTGACAGATTTAAAAATCTTTCCAATCCCTACCAAAGCCAATTGATAAATTCAATAATATTTCCAATCCCTGCCGAAGCCAATGTGAAATTTGACAATTTTTCCAATCCCTGCCAAAGCCAATGAGAAATCCGACAAGTTTTCTAATAATCCCAGCCAAAGCCAATGAGATGTGCGACAAGGTTTCTAATCCTTGACCAAACTAATGAGATATCCGACAAGTTTTCCCATCTCTGCCAAAGCCAATGAGAGCTTCAACAAACTTTCCTACTCCAAAGACAAAAGCATTTAACCTAACCAATTTTCATTTATATTTACCCCAACGTTTCCCAGCCGGCCGTGTGGTATATTATGAACTTATATATTATGAAGGTTTTCCAACGTTATCCCACTGCATTTTTTTAATTATTTTTATTATGAACTCGAACATTGTTTATAATTGTAGTTTTCCTTTTCAGGTTTAATCTAAGGCGACGGAAAAGTTTATGACTCTCTAACTTAAAAAGAACAAATAGTTTTAGTTTCGTTTTCTCTCGCACAGCAATGAATTTGATTTTTTTTGCGGAGGGACGGCTGTACCAGCCGCGACCGTCATGTGCCGTCTGTGTGGGGTTGAACTTCATGCATCCCGCTTGCGCCAAAACAACCGCGTGGGAAATTCAAAGAGGAAAAATTGACTAATATCACTAATGCCACCCAACTCCGGTTGAATAAAATAAGGCTGGCTCTCAATGCCACACACTCCATTTGGATACTATAAATGCCAAAGCTACCTGAATCCAACAATAATCCAGTCCCGACCGACTTTTCGAAATATTTCCACTCCCTTCCGACACCGTTCCATTTCAGAGATAATATTCCCAAAGCCACCCAAAAGCCAAACTATTTATTTTACCCAACTCCAACTCCGACCAAAAATGAGGGAGTCCCTTGGCTTTCCATGGAGTTGGAGTTTTCCCAAAGCGTTTGCAGTCCTCTAGTAACTTCCAGGGTTGTTCGATTTAAATCAGTTTGATAAACCAAAGAGAGAGATTATCATTGCCTCCTATATCTACCAAGACCCGTGCATTGTGATATATTTCATTCATTGCCTGCTATATCTATCAAGGCCCGTGCTTTGTGATATATTTCATTCATTGCCTCCTATATCTAACAAGGCCCGTGCATTGCAATATATTTTTCAAAACAACAACAAAAATGGGAAGCTCCTCTCAGAAACATAATACTTTCTATTCTCTGTATATGAAATGAAAATATGGATAATATTGCGCTCCTTCTTTAATGGTATGAATCCTTGCCTGTCTATTAATATTTTACGTAGGAGTAATACGTTTTCAGCGAAGTCTAGAGAGGATAAACATAAGCGAGATTGTTACGAAAAAAAATACTGCTTCCACTAATGGGTTTATACTCCTTGTTACTATTGTATAGAGTGATCATGATAAAAGCTTAAACAAGTTGGGAAACCAAAATAAACCTTTCCGAGCCGAGACGAATTTACTTTCTATACACAGGTCCACCAGCCAATGAGAAAAACCGGAAATAAATAATTTAAATTGGCGAAATATTGCCAAGGTCTTTAGCAAAGGCTTAAGCGTTTAACAATTTCCTTTGCATCCTCAATAATTCTAATGAGGACCCAAAATGTATCACTGAAGAGTATTTAACTTTCGGCTCACTCTGAACCGTTAACACCTCCTATAAGAGGAGGCGAAACAAGGTCATTTCTAGTTTAAAACTAGGGTATCTTATTTAACAGACCCAATCGTTTCAACACTTGTGGATAGATGAAGAATTAACATCCATATTATCTAATGAATATAAAAAATGCGTTTACACTATATATAAATGTAGTAAAGCTGAATTAAAAAGTAAACACCAAATTTTAAATGTTAATATCAAAAGATGTTCTTGGAATATTAAGATGAAACAGAGCTTTGCTTGTAGCTGGGAGCATCACGTGATTATAAGGGCGGGAAATTACCTTTTGTGTTTTTGTTTTTGGACGGAGTTGTCCGTAACATTGACCGTTACCTACAGAGAAACGTTCAATTCAATTTGTGGAGACCACAGGGTACTGGGAACCTTTGTTTGTTAATTAGTACTAGTTTAGGATGTAATTCGTTTTGCTATAGATCAATACCTAGACTTTCTCATACCTAAAAATAGAAAGATTGTCCCATACAACTCTGTGACGTCATGTTTGCTTTGTTTTAGTATTTACTATAGAAACAATAATTTATAATTAACTTAAATGTTTATTTTGATGCTAATTTTAATTCAAGGCGCAAAAAAATTCGCCAGTTTCATTCACGGGAAGTGCGTAACTTATATTCAAGGTCATTTTATACGAATTCCTAATATCAGTTGACACTATTGATAAAGGTGAAACTCTACCTGTTATTTCACGACTTTATATGCCAGGAAATAGTTTTTAATTGTCATTTAAATAATTTTTTTCTATGTATATAAAGCTCAAATAACTAAATGGAAAATTTAGTTTTTAAGCTGTATTTCTGGTAGACGGTTCGATTAAGCAGAAATATATCAACTTAAATATGATTGCAGTTAAATTAATGTTAATTAATGTTTTAATTGTAATAGCGTCTTCGCAGAATAATCAAGAACTCGTTAATTATCCAATAAGTAAGTAAAATACTTGGTTTTATTAATTAAGAAATATTTTCCATTGAAAATTATTCTGAACTATCTTATTTATTCACCTATTTATTTCTATTTATTTTCCTATTTATTTTCCTATTTATTTACCTATTTATTAACCTATTTATTAACCTATTTATTAACTTATTTATTTACCTATTTATTAACCTATTTATCTCACCAAAAACATCTCTGTAAAAATATGCCAAGTTGTTTGGCCGTAAAAAGAAGTGAGATCTAAAATACGGCCAAGTTATTATCTCCAGGTGAACCAACATTTTATTCGACTTAAAACTTCTCAAGAATGTTTTTCTGACTTGGCCATTAGCATTTCAAAGATTCGTTTAATTCCAGATATGGATCGAAATTAAAATATTAAATCAAATTGGTTAAATATTCTTGATAAGCCTTTGTGGTTAAACTTGTAATTTCAGTTATTAACCTTCACGGGTGCAAAGAAGAAGGATGCAAGTTTGGAATGCTAATGGCCAAGTCAGAAAAACATTCTTGAGAAGTTTTAATTCGAATAAAATGTTGGTTCACCTGGAGATAATAACTTGGCCGTATTTTAGATCTCACTTCTTTTTACGGCCAAACAACTTGGCATATTTTTACAGAGAGGTTTTTGGTGAGATTTCACTCCTTTTTGTACGTGCATGTTCTTGTAGATTTATAGAAGTAGGATTATGCAGTGAAATAAATATTTGTACTTTTAGATTTTTATTTGTTCTTTCCAAGAGTTTTACTTGGCTTTGCCTTTTTCAACTTTTTGCATTCAACTTTCTTTTTTTTTCTCAGGCTGTGATAATTGTTAACCGTATTTCTATTCGAAGAACACAATATTGTGGCAAGTAACACTTTTAATCAACAGAATAGATTTAAGAAAAACTAAATGAATCAAAACACGCTTAGAACCATTTCAGACGAAATGAAAAGGAAATGAGTAAAAAATTTAATTACTAAAACATTAACATAAATTTTGCAATAATACGAAAGAATCATATTAGTAAAAAATATTAATATTAAAAGACGAAAAAATTAAATTATAATGTCCTATTACGAGGGGATATAAATTATAAAACCCCCATTTCAGGGGCTAACAGGGGAAAATTCCCGCTTTTGGGACTTTTTCCTTTCTATGTATGCTAAGTCCTACTTGTATGCCAAATTTTATCATTCCCGCAACACCGGAAGTGCCCTAGAGGTTTAGATGATGACTCTAACTCTAAACCCCCATTTCAGGGGCTAAAAGGGGAAAACTCCCTTTTTTGGGACTTTTCCCTTTCTTTGTATGCTAAGTCCTACTTGTATGCCAAATTTTATCATTCCCGCTACACCGGAAGTGCCCTAGAGGTTTAGATGATGACTCTAATTTTAAACCCCCATTTCAGGGGCTAAAAGGGGGAACTCCTGCTTTTGGGACTTTTCCCTTTGCTTGTATGCTTAGTGGTACAAGTATGCCAAATTTCATAATTCTAGCACCACCGGAAATACCCTAGAGGTTTAGATGATGACTCTAATTTTAAACCCCCATTTCAGGGGCTAAAAGGGGAAAACTCCCTTTTTTGGGACTTTTCCCTTTCTTTGTATGCTAAGTCCTACTTGTATGCCAAATTTTATCATTCCCGCTACACCGGAAGTGCCCTAGAGGTTTAGATGATGACTCTAATTTTAAACCCCCATTTCAGGGGCTAAAAGGGGGAACTCCTGCTTTTGGGACTTTTCCCTTTGCTTGTATGCTTAGTGGTACAAGTATGCCAAATTTCATAATTCTAGCACCACCGGAAATACCCTAGAGGTTTAGATGATGACTCTAATTTTAAACCCCCATTTCAGGGGCTAAAAGGAGAAAACTCCCGCTTTTCGGACTTTTCCCTTTGCTTGTGTGCTTAGTGGTACAAGTATGCCAAATTTCATCATTCTAGCACCACCGGAAATGCCTTAGAGGTTTTGATGATGTGTCAGTCAGTCAGTCAGTCAGTCTCATAATGTGTCATTTTCACATAGGATTATCACAGAAACCAAACGAGTTAGAAAGCTGGAAGTTGGAGGACTTCCTAGGATTAACACTGTGCCCTTGAGGGGCAAATATGAGTGGTATACTATTCCCCAGTACCGAGTTACGAGGGGGTGAAAATGAGGCTGAAATGTTTCGGGTAAAGGATTGCTGGTAGTGCACGACAACTTGGCGGGTGCACTGCCGTGCACCCAGATAATAGTTTCCTGCAATTGATTATTAAATTCATTTGAACTTAATTGCAGTTACGTTAGACAGTTGGGAAACTATAAAGTAATAAAAAAATACTAATGCAATAATGGCCTTTGAGTATTTGAAATATTTTGAGTAAATTTTATTAAAATTGCGGTAATATTTTAGAGAGTTAAGGTTAGGTCAAATCATGTTATGTTAGGTTTGATTTGGTTGGGTTGGGTTAGGTTAGATTTGGTTGGGCCAGGTTTGGTTGGGTTAGGTTTGGTTGGGCTGGGCTAGGTTTGGTTGGGTAAGGTTTGGTTAGGATATGTTTTGTTAGGTACGGTTAGGTTAGGTTTGGTTGTGTTAGGTAAGTTTAGGTAAGGTTAGGTTAGGTTAGGTTAGGTTAGGTTGGGCTGGGTTGGGTTAAGTAGGGTTAGGTAGGGTTAGGTAAGGTTAGGTTAGGTTAGGTTTGGAAGTGGTAGGATAACCGATTTTCCAAAATATTTTTATTTTCATTGAGCTCCTTGCATAATAAAAGCGGGCCTTTTCCAACAAATTATTTTAATAAAGATTCTGGAAAAATTAACGCTGCATTTATTAAGTTCCTTGAACAATAAATATATGCCTTTTCCAAAATATTGATTGTTTTACGGGTCATTTCATGTTGGCTTTGATTCGGCTCATTTACAATAGAGGCATGATTTTAAACTTGGGATTTCACCATCACAGTATCATTATTTATATGGGAAAGTGTATTGATAGACGCAAGCTTAAGGAAAAGGGTATTTTCTTTAAACCAAAAGAGATATTTTATAATTCGGTTTTAAAATACGGCGTTAAAAATATATCGTTTAATAGCAATGAAAATTTTAGGATAATAAACTGGCACATTTTGGCTATATGCGGTCCAATGGCATTCGGTTCAATGGGACATTCGATCTAACGAGATTCGGCCCAATGGGCCAGCAGCTATAGGATAGTTCTAGAACGTTCTGTGTCAACATTGAGGGGCTAGTTCCTATTCTTTTGGACGAAAGAATTTCTTTTCAGTTTTTTAAAGGGATAGGTTTAAGTTTAAAGGGCTAGTATTATCTTTATAGTGTTAATTTAAGGTATTTCGTTACTAATTTAATGATTAATTGTAAATTTAATTCGATTTTTGGGTTAAGATGGTTATATATCCCCACCTCTTCTTAAAAGGTCGTCCCCGAACGTAACATATCCATCTTACCATCAACATAATAAAAATAATTTTTTTTTAGATTAAGTGATTAATAATAACATAGGGGTCAACGAGTAAAAAGTATTTATCTTCTATACCTGCTGGAGGTATTTTCTTTTAGGGAATAGAATTCCGGCTTCACCCAGCGTCTATGAGGGGTTTGATAATGGGGGCTGGTAATGTTATTAGTTATTTCAATGTTCTGGGTGTCTTCCGATTTATCATTAGGGGTTAAGGGGATATTTTTAATACATTCATTTTTTTGATGACCATTGGCATGACAAATTAGACAATTAATAGATGGGGTATTGAATATCCCAGCGTCGACTCTCAATCTCATTTCTTCATATTTTTGGGGGGTAGCAGAACTTCTGTCTTTATGGTAAGGGTCATTGATTCTAGGGTAGCCAGTAGAAGAGTTTTTATCAACAATGATTTTCTTGGGGTAATTTAATCTATTGCGTTGGACGGTAGGGGGACTTAACAAGAAGAAATGAGTACCATCATCGTCGATTCTGGTCTCATATGAACGTCTTTGGGGGTTGAGGGGAGGTCTAATATTGGCAACAACTTGCGTTTTATTATCTAAGGATGAGGGAGGGTTCGAGTCGTTTACAAGTAATTGAGGGTCGGCATTTGGATTTTCAATGGTGGGCTCAATAATAGGGGTATTAATAATTAAATTTTGTGTTAAGGGTTCCAGCTCCCACACTTCTTCGTTTAAGGCATTAGAATTGGGGTTTTGATTTTCAGTTTGAGTTACTTCGATTGTACCCCAGTTTTCAAAATTATCATTATATTGGTTTGAAGGGGGGTTCATAATTAAATTAATATTTTCATACCAATAGTTTAATGATTGTTCGAGGGTAGGGGTATTAACAACTGGTGAATTAACAGTGCGTTCTCTTTCCCAGCTGGCTATGGGGTGAATTACAGGTCTGGTTGGTAGAGGGTCCATGAATGATATTGGTCTTTGTTGACGTCGGCGACGGCGGCGGTTTCTGCTTCTCGCTCCTCCTGATGTTAAATCGTCTTCCTCTAGACTGGAATCCATGTAGGGGTCGTTGATAGGGGTTTGTGGTGGGGATGTTTCCTCAGATATTTGGTGAAATCCTTGTACTGATATTATGGGTAAATCCGAATAAAGATGTAATACTAGGGGTACATCAGCTGGACATGGTTCTAAAACTGGTGTTTGAATCATGTAAAAAGTAAGCATGGGTTCGCATGTTTGGCACTAGTAATGGGGAAGAGTTTGTGATTGTTCTCTAGTCATATTTATGCAATGAATGTGAAACCAAGATTCACAGTTGTCACACTGAATCCAGACTATAACAGTATCGGTAATCTCATTTATAGTGCACGTAGGGGCTGCACAGTTCTCTTCTTCTTCCGACTCTCTAGGGGTTTCTTTCCTTTTTCTATGAAAATGCCTTCTTTTCGAGGGGGGTCAAAGCGTGATTCACACTCTTCACTGCTAGGTCTTGACAGTCTAAACTCTTTCCTTTACGCTCCGTGTAGTATCGTACACACACTAAAATAATTTTATCAATATTAACGTTCAAATTACTGTCGAACGAATATTAGTTCCCCTGTTTCACAAGACTGTCATAGAACCGAAAGGAATTGCATCGAACTTAATTTAATTCGAAGGAAAAGTTAAACGCCAATATTATAATCAAGTGAAGATATGCATTTTATAAAGCAACTGTACAAAATTTTATTCAAAACTTGGTTGAAAACGAGATCTCAGAACGTGTAGCAGGTCAAAGTAAAGCTTGTCATATTTTTACAAGTTATTGTTGTACGGATAACTAGTTTAGAAGTTCATATATGATACTCTTGTGGCTTCTTTTTAACTAACAAAATATCAAGATACAAATAAGCAACTCATTTATGAACGACGTTGAGACGCTGTCTGTACTACTTGTTGTGTTCTTAAAGTATTAGACAACATTGCCTTAACCCATAACCATCAGCTTTGAAGTTAGAAAGCTGTTGGTATTTGATTAATTAGCTTAATATCTATTTAATCCTAGGAGAGCGATAGCTCTCTTAGATAAGACTTCATACTGCTCTTAATGTATAAGGAGGGTTTTTTGTTTGGATGTAACTTTTTTTGTATTGTTTCAACTGTTTTGAAAATATTCCACAGAACTACAATTCAGGCCCTCAATATGTGGTTAAAATTTCAAAAAGATCCACCCATTAGTTAATTTTATAAAAAATAAAGTTGCTAAGGGTGGTTTTCATTTCCGTAAAATGATTCAGCCCTTTTGGTGAAAAAGTTAAATTTTCCCATAGAAATAACATGGAGTTTTTCTCAAATATAGCCATTTTGTGGCCACCCTTTTGAAATGAAATATTAGTTTGTTACGTTTGGGAACGGTTTTATATCAAAATATAAACCTTTTTCTAGGACCATTTTTAAGGTTTTTGAGAAAAATTAAGTTTAAGTGCTAAATTTCATGTTTTTTAATCACCCTTTGACTTACGTTGTTGCACCCTATATGTCAAACTGTTACCGTGGATAAAGCCAAGGTGAAAGCTACTCTTGCACATACGCTGTTTTACTGCAAACTTTTATC
The DNA here is from genome assembly GCF_054372755.1 of Phalangium opilio. NCBI lineage: Eukaryota > Metazoa > Arthropoda > Arachnida > Opiliones > Phalangiidae > Phalangium > Phalangium opilio. The sequence continues at coordinate 4,606,588 of NW_028324185.1, forward strand.
TGATTTTACTCTCCTTCGTTGCAAAAAGTAAATGATTTTAGATAATTAAGCTAGACTAACGATTACAGGTAATTAAGCTAGATTAACGATTACAGGTAATTAAGCTAGATTAACGATTACAGGTAATTAAGCTAGAGTAACGATTACAGGTAATTAAGCAAGACTAACGATTACAGGTAATTAAGCTAGATTAACGATTACAGGTATTATATTATTGCATTTTCATTCGTATCTAAAATTACTAAAGTTTGTTAACTAGTATACTTACTTGTTAGTGTGACCGTTTCCAAAACTAAAAAAATATAGGGCTATTTGTATGTCTAGTTGCAAAAACTAAAAAAAAAAATTTTAACGAGAGAGATAGGAATAGTAGAAGACAAAACCCAAGATCCCGACCCTACAGCCAAGAACACGTTCAGTAATGTACAACTGAGTCATGAACGAAAAATAGAGGGAGAAAGTTGAAAAATACTTGTTAGTTCGCTTTCTAGAGGTAGATAGTAGCAAACCGGATAGTGAGGTCATATGAGGGCGTCAACTTTCTAAAAAGGGACTTAAAAACTCTGAGGAAGACATTAGCCACGTGACAAAAACGTCAGTAATGACTGGCTCAACGGATTCACGCCGGTTTCAAATTGAAAAACAGAAATGGATATTCGAAAAATGGATGGCTACTTGAAATGAAACAAAAATGGCAAGCCTCTCATGGCCCAAGGGTTAAATAATTTTATTAATTTTAACATATATCAATGTTTTTAAAGAATAATTTTCTTATATTATTAATTAAAAATACATTGAATAACCTTTTAATTGTTATGATAAAAATATAGTATAATAACCACATACCCTTTGTTAAATATAATTGAAAAATTGCATCAAAAACCTTTTTTTTTTCTTTTTGAAAGCAGCTGAGCTTACAACGATTTTTGGCTAGATTGCGCTAGCTTTTTCCGGGAACTCAGTATTTTTCATTGCTCCCTTAACCCCCCCCCTCCATTTTGGGGCTGAAAAGAGGCATATAAATTTAACATCGGTTCTTTCGTTACTCAGTATGGGGTTCTATGAGCTCCAATTTGTCCCTTAGTATTGTTTGTCCATGGTTGAGTAACGTGACGTCATTGATGTTATAGCGTACTGAAAGATATTGTTAAAACCTTTGACATTTTTTGGTATTGATTTAGATTGAACGTTTTGCAATATTATTCAAAATATAATAAAGTCATTGTTTAATCTAACAACTGTTTATATTTGAAATACAGAGCAACTCCCCAAACTCAAATATTTGATTCAAAAGACTTGTTTCTCACGTGCGGTTGAAGTAGGACCAATTTTTTTAAACCAGTATAAAAATTCTCATCAATGCGAACTTTTGTCGCGGAAGGTGAGGCACTGTCAATCAATAGTAAAAACTTGATTTTCTTAAGAGAAAACTTTCTACAGTGCTTTCTCTGTGAGTGAAAAAAGTACTGTATCAATTGTCGTTCGCAATATCTAAAAAGGACATAGTTAACTATGTGGCTTCAAAAACAACTACGTCGTTCAAAAATAACTTCACCCAAAAATTGGGATTCTGTTCCCAAATGCGTGAGAAGAAACATCCTGTTTAACTTTTTTTTTTAAAACCTTGAATGCATTTGGAATATTTAATAAAGACAACAAAATTGGTGTAATGAAATTGATGACAATAGCCCTCGTAAATGTGTATTGCGTCTACTTATCGTGCTTCTACGTTGAATATAGCATCAGGTATGAAATAATGAAAAAAAGCACCATTTTGAACAGCATCGTAGGACTGTTACGAGTATACTCAACCACGTATTTCGTAAATATGTGCATTTTCAAGAAGAAACATGCGTGTGTTTGTTTAGAAACATTGCGATTGTGTAACGACGTCAAGCCACGCGTCTCGTGGGTGCTGAACTCTGTCGTAGCCGTTACTATAGCTTCGTTTATATTTTTAGTATTTTTAATTCATTTTGTCACGTTTCAAAATAACAATTTTGTTTCGCACGTAGAAATGTTCATTTTCAATTGGGAGTATTTAAAGCCAGCTTGGAGCCTGACGTACGTTGTGGTGTCAATGAACCTTGCACTTTGGTACTCCGTCGTGATGTTAGCCCTTCTTGCTCAAATCGCTCTGGCCTTTACAATAGAATGCGTTAGAAGGAAAGTTAAAGATTTGGCCGATGATATAGAAACCAATAGTGACGTACAAGCTCTAGGCAAGAAACACACGGAGCTGTTCGTCACCGTACTGGAATTGAATGATACCATTCAATATATTTTGTTTTTATGGTCTGTGGAATGGATAAGCATAGTTTGTTTGTACGTTCCATATGTGTCGGAACAGGTAAAGGGAAATGGTACCATACACGCTGTTACTTGGCTCTTGGAAGCAATGGTTCCATTATGGTGCACCTCAGTTTTGTTTGTAACAATGTCCTTCATGAGCTGCTCGAAATATGTTCTAATGTCAGCGTGCCATCTTCCAGTTTTAAGAACACCAAGAGATATATCAGATTCTGAACGAGCGGGGGAAAATTATTTGTGGCTTAAACTGAGTACTGGAAACTTGAATTTTAAAATCTTAAACTGCGCGGCGATTGATCCAAGTTCATTGGGTTCTGTTTTAACCGCAGTCGTTTCTTATATGTTCTTTGTATTATCAGTATTCAATGTTGACAAAAACATTTCCGCTAGCCACATATCGCTGCCATCCTTCTTTTCAAATGACGCGCTAAAATAAGCGGTTTTTCAATGTACATGTAAGCTTAAATGCTTTCTAAAACGTTAATTTTCCAGTTCTCAATAATCGAATATGCGTTTTGAAATATACATATACTTTAAACTATAAAAATATCCTTAATATTAAGTTAATTCTAACATCTGGACCACAATTTGAGTTTTAAAAGACATAATTAGGCTCAGGGTTTAACCTCAGGATTCTGGCTTTCCTCACATCACCGTCATTGGCAAGATTAAAAGTTGAGAAAACATAACATTATACCTAAAAAGTTCGGCCTTTTTCTAAATATAATGGAAAAACATAAAAAAGTAAATTATCTCTTATAAGAAAATAATTTGCATTTTTACCTCTCCGAGTGACGTATGTCACGGAGAGGTATTACACCAGCCGTGTCTGTCTGTCTGTGTGTCTGTCACGCCCCACGTGACCGCGTTCGCAGTTTGCGTATCGGAGCAAACGTGTTCCCAATTTCCGGACTGCATTGACAGTTCACGGAAATTTGGGTTTGTCTCTGGCTATTCTTCTTGAGTTCCAGCACCACCAGCTTTGGTTTTCGTCCACTCGACATGGACACTAGTCTGTACTTGCTAGCTACCAAGCACAACCATCTTCTGTTCTTCGTCAATTTCACCTTGACACCAGCTTCTATGCACCACCATCTTCTGTTCTTCGTCAATTCCACATTGACACCAGCTTCTATGCACCACCATCTTCTGTTCTTCGTCAATTCCACATTGACACCAGCTTCCATGCACCACCATCTTCAGGTCTTTGCCCATTCCACATGGACGCCAATCAGTCCATTCTGGCTTCTTTTCCATCGTCATCGTTTGGTCTCAAGATATACGCGGCGATCGGCTAGGGTTACGAGAAACGTATAGCCTCCCAATGGCAGGGCTTCCACCATCGGTTCACGCGAATGCGTTTTTATCTATTATTATAATGGAAACGAATCGTATATATACCCCAAAATTTGAAAAAAGCGGGCAAGAGGGGTACCCTTCACTTTAAACGTCAATATTTGCAAAGTTTCGAAAGATAATAGGAACAACTTTATTTTAAACGATTTAACTATTTTTAAAGTTATTTACTGGCGATTAAAATAATTAATATCATTTATATTTAATTAATTATTTAAGATAAACTTATTTCTATGTAATGACACAAGTGAGAGTTTATATAGAACGAGTAATGAAGATTGCATCCGAATCGAAACACTACACGCATATCAAAGTTAATATAAAGCGATTATGATGATAAGATCTCTTACAAAACGATAACATTTCCTTTTTGCAGAATATTAAAAGGAAATATTTTAAATAGTTTTCGGCATTACGATTCTTTAAGTAGTTGTGTAGCTATAAAGCTGTGTTTCATCTTAATATTCCAAGAACATCTTTCGATATTAACATTTCAAATTTGGTGTTTACTTTCTAATTCAGCTTTACTTCATTTATATATAGTGTAATCGCATTTATTATACACATTATATAATATGGGTGTTAATTCTTCATCTATCCACAAGTGTTGAAACGATTGGGTCTGTGAAATAAGATACCCTAGATTTAAACTAGAAATGACCTTGTTTCGCCTTTTCTTATAGGAGGTGTTAACGGTTCAGAGTGAGCCGAAAGTTAAATACACCCTTCAGTGATACATTTAGGTCCTCATTAGAATTATTGAGGATACAAAGGAAGTTGTTAAAGACCTTGGCAATATTTCGCCAATTTGAACTATGTATTTCCGGTTTTTCTCATTGGCTGGTGGACCTGTGTTTAGAAAGTAAATTCGTCTCGGCTCGGAGAGGTTTATTTTGGTTTCCAAACTTGTATTAGGCTTAGAAACGATGAATACTGTGAGGCCATTGCTTTAGTGGGATACCTTAAGGACACGTGTTTTCGTAAAAACGACAAAAGCATTATTCGAGCACAAAGAGTTCCATGACGTAGAGAAGGAGAATGTTTTTTCCAGAAAAAAAAAACCAAAACAGAGCCCAGGGACCTGAAGTCCCGAAGATAATTTTTTAAGAAGGCAGAGTTCTTTATGGTAGAGGAGAACCTTTTTTCCCCTCCTTAGGTTCTCGACCCTTTGAGCCCCAACGTGGTTGGCATCCTTTGGGCTCCGGTTTTTCACAGAACCTATCTCTAAGATAATAGCATGCATGTTGCGATCTATCCCGGAATTTACTTAACTACAACCACGAATAAGACCCGTCTCCCATCGCCTATGCGCAAACTATAAGTTAGTTTTGTGCGCGACGCTAAACCTCCATAATTGTTCGAGACCTGGAAAACTCATCGCCGTCAAATTAAAATGGTATAGCCCGAAAGAAATGCTGTATAATCCTTTTAAGAGAACCTTCCTGTCGATAAGTTTTAATTTTTCGTTTTATGATTATTATTCTGCTGTTTTATTAATTTTGCTATTCGGATTTGTTATTATAAAATAAGTGACATGACCATGGTCAGCCTTTAAGACGTAAGAGAGTAGGGGTGACCCTATAAACCCAAAAATTTTATCCCCCTTCCTTCCCCCTTTCAGGGGGGCAGGGGTAAAATTTTTGGGTTTATAGAGTCACCCTTTGCGTTGGGGGGGAAGATGGGGGGGGGAGAAATTGATGACGTCACTTGATGGTTTTGGCGGGAAATTTGAATTGTTGAGCCACCTGGTGGTGGTTTTCTTGATGATGTCACGGCTAATTTTTGATGACGTCACGTGGCTGATACCTGTAGGGATAGGCTTATGCTATAGTTGGCTTATGCTATTGTAGATCATGGTAGGCTTATGCTATGGTAGATTCTGAAAGATAGGCTTATGCTATGGTAGATTCTGAAAGATAGGCTTATGCTATGGTAGATTCTGAAAGATAGGCTTATGCTATGGTAGATTCTGAAAGATAGGCTTATGCTATGGTAGATTCTGAAAGATAGGCTTATGCTAGGTTATTCTAGGCTTATTATTATTATTACGAATCAGATTTTAAATCAAAAACATTTAATAAGCGTGATAATAACATACATAATTAAGTTAAATTAATAATAAATTAAGCTTTATGCTATATTAGGTCGTGAAAGATAGGCTTATGCTAGGTTTATTCTTTTGTAATTGCTGAAAAAGAAAGTGTTTTGGTATTTTAGACTTATTCTATGGTAGATCCTGGTAGGCTTATGCTGTATTATCTTCTTTGGTAAATGCTGCAAAAATATACTCTTATGCTAGGTTATTCTATGGTAGATCCTAGGCGTTTTAAAATAGCTTCGTACATGCATTTTATAACTTGATCATTCAAAAGGTTGTAGTGAAATTTCATAAAGCTAAATTTATCGTTCATTTTCCATGCCTCGGTCTTTGTTAGAATGAAGACGCTACCCGCGTTGAATACTATCTCCCCTCCATAACGGTTACTTTTATTTTCAAGTATAAGTAACGATAATTACCCCAGTCGCTGAATAGATCTCCGTCCACTCCTCCATAAATTCCTTCAAAACGTCTTCCGAGACGGTAACAATGAATCTATCCTTTTTTGTCAAAAGTAGACTTGGCTCTTAACCAATCACCCCGAAAACGGCATAACATTCATCCCCATAGTCTAACGAGTGCATTTGCGCGGTTTTCTTGAGAGTTCGGGTTGATATTTAGCCTGAGGGTGTATTGACTGATTCTAATATTTTTTATTGTCCTTTCTTGGCTACATACCAGGTGATTTAGGACCTTAAAAGGGGGCGTGGCTAAAGCGTAACGAATGGAAATTATCCCCGTCGGCTTTTTATTTATAGGTAGAATAACCTTTTGGTGGTTTTCTTGATGGCGTCAGCACTAATTTTTGATGACGTCACGTGGCTGATACCTGTAGGGGTAGGCTTATGCTAGGCTTATGTTATGGTAGATCCTGAAAAGATAGGCTTATGCTAGGCTTATTCTATGGTAGATCGTGAAAGATATGCTTATTCTTGGTTTATTCTATGGTAGATCATTAAAGATATGCTTATGCTAGGTTATTCTATGGTAGATCCTAGTAGGTTTATACTATATTAGAGCTTGAAACATGGACTTTTGCTAGGTTTATTCTTGGTAAATGCTGAAAAATATAGTCTTATGCTAGGTTATTCTATTGTAGATCCTGGTAGGTTTATACTATACTAGTTCTTGAACCATAGGCTTATGCTAAGTTATTCTATGATAGATCCTGAAACAATGGCTTATGTTAGGTTATTCTAGTTGTATAGGCAGAAGAATCAGAGTTTGAATTAGGTTTAGAACATTTAATGAGCACGAAAATCTGATTTTTCATAGAAAAATTACTACCGTTTTTTCATACGAATACTACTAAAATACACATGAATATTGATTAAAATACTGGCATTTATATAATACTACCTTAAAAAACACCAATTTTACCATGCACAAGTGGCTTATTAGAAACTAATACAGATTTTTTATACGAATAATACTAAATTACACGTGATTTATATAAAATACATGCAAAAGTTAAAGCTGACTACTACTAAAATACCCATGAATTTTGAATAAAATACTGGCATTTATATAATACTACCTTAAAAAACACCAATTTTACCATGCACAAGTGGCTTATTAGAAACTAATACCGATTTTCTATACGAATAATACTAAATTACACGTGATTTATATAAAATACATGCAAAAGTTATAGCTGATTACTACTAAAATACACATGAATATTGAACAAAATACTGCCATTTATATAATACTACCTAAAAAACACCAATTTTACCATGCAAAAGTGGCTTATTAGAAACTATTACTGAATTTCATACGAATAATACTAAATTACACGTGATTTATATAAAATACATGCAAAAGTTATAGCTGATTACTACTAAAATACCCATGAATATTGATTAAAATACTGGCATTTATATAATACTACCTTGAAAAACACCAATTTTACCATGCACAAGTGGCTTATTAGAAACTAATACCGATTTTCTATACGAATAATACTAAATTACACGTGATTTATATAAAATACATGCAAAAGTTATGGCTGATTACTACTAAAATACACATGAATATTGAATAAAATACTGGCATTTATATAATACTACCTAAAAAACACCAATTTTACCATGCACAAGTGGCTTATTAGAAACTAATACTGAATTTCATACGAATAATACTAAATTACGTGATTTATATAAAATACATGCAAAAGTTATTGCTGATTACTACTAAAATACACATGAATATTGAATAAAATACTGGCATTTATATAATACTACCTTAAAAACACCAATTTTATCATGCACAAGTGGCTTATTATGAACTAATACTGAATTTCATACGAATAATACTAGATTACACGTGATTTATATAAAATACATGCAAAGGTTATAGCTGACTATTACTAAAGTACACATGAATATCGACTAAAATACAAACATTGTTATGATGCAAAGTGAAACATACCCTTTTTTTATGAAGCAAAAGTTGATTTGTATTAACTATGATGCTTCCAAAATTCTATTTCATCTCAAAAGTCACTGCCGTACCTGATTTAAACCTCTGGTGAATCATCTGTCCATTTGTAACACGGGCACAAGTCCTTAATCCGGTATTTAAACTCACCGCACAGAGTACAAAAGTTTCGCTCGTCAAGAAGATGTCTTCGCTCTTTATGGGTCGACATACGGATAAGGTTTTTGGATTGAACTAAAACACAACGTCTGAAGTGCGCACAGTCACCTGATGTGCAGAAATAATTTAATTGGCCGCAGTCAGGCACGTCTTTTAAAGTCCCATCACAATGAGGGCAGTGTAAATGACCCGTACGTGGCATGGGGGCATACCCTAGTTTTTTGAGGTTTTCTTGAATATTTTCGGCCATACCGAAAGAGATGTGGTCAGATGAATGAAATATACCGGAATATAATTTATTATGGTAAAAAACTTACCGATCTTAACATTTCCGAGTAAAGTATACACGAATATGGCTAGACTGTCTCATATGTTATCTATTTAGCACACATTTTAAGGGACATTTTTACCAAAACAAGAATTACATATTACGTTAGGTGCATCGGAGGAAACACGTGATTTCTTACTAGCCTTGTCACCAACCTTTCTCTCCAGAGTTCGAAAGTGAAATGACTCTCTATAGTTTACAAAATCGCCTTTTGGCCACCCAAGTGTGTGTTATATGACATTAAGGGGGGAGGAGGGGGGTCGAACATGGTTCATAACAAAAGAATTTACCCCAATCTGTTTTTACTTATACGTAAACACGTTCAGACGTGTCGTAATGGCTTTTGGGGACGTGTTCGAACCAGTTGTATTGTTTTCAATGGAATTTATTTTGTCCTTTCTTTAATTGGACCACCCACCAGGTTTTATGACATTGAAAAGGGGGGTAAACCTTTATCCCCATGTGTTTTAGGTATACGTGAACATGTCCAGGCGTGTCTTAATGGCTTTCTGTAGAACCATTTGTAGTGCAAGGTTATCAATGGAATTTATTTTTAGAGTGATTTATTGCTTTATTAATAGGGGCTGGTTTTTCATCCTACAAGGGGGTTGAAGCATTTAATTGATTACAGGTGGTTGCCCCGAGGGCATTATTAGGACAAGTCTCAACAAGTTTAAGATGTTTCCGTTGCGTCAACAAAAAAGGCAATATATCATTAGACCGAAGCATTGACCTAAACGTACTATATTTATCAAAATTATCGGCAGCGTAATCAAAAATTTGTGGAAAACGTAAAACGGTATTGAAAGAAGAATCATTCACAACGCATTTCGTGTTAGAAGTAAAAAACAATCGAAACGTTTTTGATCAACTACGATACATTTCTTCGAAACAAAAACGCTAATTTACAATTCCTAAAAACCCATAGGAATACATGGGAAAATGAACAAACCACCAAAACGAAATCAGTCGTTTAGGATACATTTTACCGAAACGAAAAGCGTCATTATAAAAACATTTCAAATTGTTGAAAACGTTCAGTTAAATTTTAGCGAAATTTATCAAAATTACTCTATGTTTCACCAGAAAAAACTTTTAATTTAGCACCGATTAAGAATTTAGGATACATTTCTTAACGGTATATACTCCACCCAAGGGGGGTGGGAGGAGGGAAGGAGATCAACAAAGATGTTAACGGCATGATTGTAAAAATAACTCACTCTGACACGCTGAAGGGTCCGTTACCATTAGGTGCGGGAGGTCGCTACGTTCTCCCCATCCCCATTGTATGTTTTGAGTTGTTATGGAGGCAAGTACACAAAGGTTGACAAGAATACGCCAGATCTTGGAGATCAACCCCCTAAAAACTACTTATTGTACTATTTATTTTATTGATCTTGGGAATGCTGGAATTCCCTAATCTCTGGTTTCAGAGTTTGGACGAGATTGTTTGAAGAATGACGTCATCTTACAAACATGTTGAAACGCGCCCGTAAAGAATAACTTAATCCTTTTGTTAAGAAATACTCTTTGTAATCTCTTTTGTATTTTTAAAAAATAAATGTGTCACCTTTTTACCTCTCCGTGTGACGTAGTCCAGGAGAGGTTCTGTAACGGCCGTGTCTGTCTGTCTGTCTGTCTGTCTGTGTGTGTGTCTGTCTGTCTGTCCGTTGTTACACCCACGTGACCGCGTTCGCAGTTTGCGTATCGGAGCAAACGTGTTCGCCATTTCCGAACTGCTTTCACAGTCACGGAAATGGCTCCTCTACTTGAGTTCTCACACCACCATCTTCTGATCTTTGTCCATCCCACATGAACACCAGCCTGGTACTTATCTGGCTTCCAACACCATCATCTTCTGTTCTTTGTCAATCCCACATTGACACCAGTCTGCACTTACACTGGCTTCTAATCACCACCATCTACTGGTCTTCCGTCTATTCCACATAGACACCAATCTGTATCATTGGCTTCTACTCCATTATCATCGTTTGGTTTTAGGATATACGCGGCGATCAGCTAGGGTTACGAGAAACGTCTAGCCTCCCTAAGGTGGGATCGGCCACCAAAGGTTTTCGCAATTGCGCTTTTTCCTTACTATTATAATGGAATCGAATCGTATATATACCCCAAAATTTGAAGAAAGCGGGAAGAGGGGTACCCTTCACTTTAAACGTCAATATTAGCAAAGTTTGAGAAGATAATAGGTATAACTTTATTTTAAACGATTTAACTATTATTAATGTTAATTATTGAAGATTAAAATAATTAAAAATAATTATATTTATTTAAATATTAAAGATAAACCTCTCGTACAAAGAGAGATTATCACTGCCTCCTGTATCAACCAAGGCCCGTGCATGCGATATATTTCCTTCATTGCCTCCTATATCTACCAAGGCCCGTGCATGCGATATATTTCCTTCATTGCCTCCTGTATCTATCAAGGCCCGTGCATTGTGATATATTTCATTCATTGCCTCCTATATATATAAAGGATGAGGGCAAAAGTGTTTTCATTGGATAATTTTGTTTATATAATCTTCTCGACACGGAGAGGTAATATTTTGGTTTTCCCAACTTGTTAATACTGTTTTCTATTATTTCATATATTAAGTAATGGAGGTGGGGTAAAAGAGAGGGGTAGGAACTATTGGTGATAAATAAATCGAATATTTCTATCATCATATTCATTCGTCATCATGAACTCGGAGCTGCAGAGATATCATACTTTTTACTCCTGGCCACAAGATGAAAACTATAAAAAAGCTTTAAGCGGAGCGGGGTTTTATTCGTTACATACCGATGATCTAGTACAGTGCTTCGAATGCAACGGCATTTTATTAGCCTGGAAACCCACCGATAATCCTTACGAAGAACATTTGAAACATTTCCCTAAGTGCAACTTTATCAGAGGTAGGCACACAAAAAACATACCCTTTAAGCATAGATGAAACAGAGACGTACACCAAGTCAATAAATAACAAAATCAAGACCGAGGAAAAAACACCTGAAAAACCCCAAGAAAACCCGGAAGAAATTTATCATACCTTTAAAGTTAAAACTACAGATCTCGAAAGATTAGTCTTGGAACTTTACGTTAGAAAACAACTAAACGCTTTGTATATCAAAGAAAAACTTAATGACTTAAAAATTTAAAAATAATATTAAAATTTATCATCTTCCTTACGAAGATAGAAGAAATTACTATAGGTTAAATCAAATGCAATTTAAAATGAACATTGAAAAAATATCCTTATTATTAGAACCTATACTTTTAAAGAAAATAAATAACTTTTTACTTTATATCATAGTCTTTATAAATTTATTCCTACAAAAGCATCCTTTGTTAGAAGCTACAAAACTATAAGCCTACACAATCAATCAAATATTGACAGGTTGAGAAAAAGTAAACCTAATTTAAGAGTGGAACCTTGCGTTGACAAAGCATCCATTTACCGCCAAAGACGCTAAAATATGCGGTACAGAAATCCACCACCGATTCAAATTTACCGCCAAGATCATCACGACGTGACGTCATCAACTCCCCCCCATCCCCTCCAACCAATTCCTATTTCGAATTTGGTCTATGAGAGTTCCACAAAGTGATTTATGGCCTTTTGGGGGTTTCAAAACTAGCCGTTAATTTAAATGTTATTATCCATGTCGGAATATATATCACAGTGTAACTTTCTAGGATGTTTTCTTAAATTGTGTATAAATTTTGTCTAAAATTGTCAGGATATATTATAGTGTAACTTTCTAGGATTTTTTCTTATATTATTTACAACTAGCCTTTCATTTAAATGTTATTATCCATGTCAGAATATATTACCGTGTAACTTTTCTATGATGTTTTCTTACATTATATATATAAATTTTGTCTAATATAGTACACACTGTTAAAGAAGTCTTTGCGCGTTGCGTTTTTCGCACATATTTTACTATAATTCAAAAACTATTCAAGCTAGCGCTCTGGAATAAAGTGCGTTATAAAAGTTTTCCATTTCTCTTTCATATTTTACCCGTTTCACAGTTGTCCTTTGCATACTTATACCGGAAACCGGAAATGTCAAAATTATCAACTTTGAAAATATTGGATTCTCGAGGATATAAATGCGATTTTCGGATTCCTTGGGGTCGATTCTTATTTGAAAAGTTTTCACCAAATTCAAATCGGATGAATAGGTCACGAGTAATCAGCCTTTATTCAAAATCTGGCAACTTCGATTTAAATGGCGATAATTCATAATCGAGTATCGAATCTTTGTCGTAATAATGCTTGTTAGATGTTATGGCACTTTATGCATATATATGATCGGTCTTGTGGCGCGATACTTTGAAACAATTCAGACGCTCATTAAAGGGATGGTGAAGTGGAAAATAAAGTAATTTTTATTGATTCTTCTATAAGACCGATCTGCATAGTGAAACCTCCAGGAAATAACGCCGAACGATTTTTAAACGACAATTAGTTTGAAATTTCATGGATAATTTTAAATAGAGATCTCCGACCAATCGCGTAGAGCCCCGCCTTTTTATCAACAATTTTCTCTTGGAACGCTCCGTGTTGAATCAATTTATCGTGAGATTTGAAAAAAATTGCACGATGTGACAATTGTGGCGCGAGACATGGAGTGTGCCACAAGAATTTTGTTAACAAAAAGACACGGCGTTACGCGATTGGTCGGAGGTCCTTATTTAAAATTATTCTTAAAATCTTAGCCTAATTTGAATATTAAAATCAAGGGGAGGTATTTCCTAAATTTTTCATTATACAGACTGGTCTTATAATTAGTAGAAGAATCGATAAATAAAATAACTTAATTTTCCACTTCACCCTCTCTTGAAGAGAAAACTCGCATCTTTTGAAGAGGAGAAGCGGTTTGAAAATATTGGTATTTGGGCCATGATATCATAATATTTAGAACTCATATTACCCCAGTAACAAAATCGACGTTGGAGCGACGTAGTCGGTTCGAGGTCCAACCAACACCGACGTAAAAGCGTCGGTAAACTTTCATTTCGACCGTCGAAAAGTCCTATCCGTTTAAGCGTCGGCCCGACTTCCGGTCATAGAAATTTTGCCAGCACTTTAACCGACTCTAAAAAGTAAGCGTGTCCAGCTCTTACCTGATCAAACTAGAAGTCGGCTTTGTTATCTGGTTATGGTCGGATTATTAATCTAATTGCGGTCGGCTTTATCGACTGTTATTTATCGGATTTATGGCTTGTTTGTGGTCGGCTTTATAGCTTTTTTGTGGTTGGCTTTATGGCTCTTTTATGGTTGGCTATACGACTTGATTATGGTAGGCTTTACGACTTGTTTATGGTCGGCTTTATGGATTGTTTATGGTTGGCTTTATGGCTTGTTTATGGTTGGCTTTATGGCTTGTTTATGGTCGGCTTTATGGATTGTTTATGGTCGGCTTTATGGATTGTTTATGGTTGGCGTTATGGATTGTTTATGGTCGGCTTTATGGATTGTTTATGGTCGGCTTTATGGATTGTATATGGTCGGCTTTATGGATTGTTTATGGTCGGCTTTAAGGGTCGTAGTTACTGTCTTCTAAACACCACTTTCATCTGGTCTTTTGTCCATCCCACATGGACTCCAGTGTGAACTTACTGGCTTCTACTCCTTCATCATCGTTAAGGTTAGCAATCGGCTAGGGTTACAAGAAATTTCTAGCCTCCCAATGGCGTAGTTTCCACCAAAGGTTCACGCAATTGTGCTGTTCTTATAAATTACTAAGATTCGAAACCTTATGTACCGATTAGAGTAAGACAACAATGGGCGTATGCTTCATTTCAAACGTCAATATTAGTCTAGTCTCTCAAGAATGTTCAATAGTTATTTTTTAAACGATGTAACGCGCAATAAGGTTAATAATTATCGAAGAAAATATATAATATTAATTATATTTATTTTAATATTTAAGATAATCTTAAACCGTTGATACACTAGTGCACTTTGATAAAAACGCATTTTAGTTGGCAAGGAGTCGATCGAGCAGCCAACATAATCCTTCATTACATTAACCGACTTAAAATGTAGCTATCAGACTACTCTATTCTATTGTTCTCAAGGCCAACTGCAAAGCGGAGTTAGCAACTGAAGTTGGATAAGAGTCGGATTTCCGTTGTAAGTGCCAACTAAACCATAAACCGACGAATCTACCTCGAACCGACTCAAACGCGGAAGAAGCTTCATTATAACTATTCTTTAGTATGATCAGTAGGTAGTCGGATATGCCGACCTCTCGTCCCTTGTTGTTATTTTGATAAAAACCCATGTCAGTTGGTAAGGAGTTGAGCAGCCGACCTAATCCTTTTTTACACCAACTGACATAAAATGTAACTATAAGCCAACTCTATTTGATTTTTCTCACGGCCGACTTGAAAGCGGAGCTGGTATCTGAAGTTGGATAAGAGGCGGACTTTAGTCGTAAGTGCTGACTAGGCCATAAAGCGAAGAATCTACCTCGAACCGACTCAAACGCGGAAGAAGCTTCATTACAACTAAATCTGAAATTTTCAGTGTGATCGGTAGGCCGTCGGATATGTCGACCTCTAGACCCATATTGTTATCTTTTATTTGATAGAAACGCGTGTTAGTTGGTAAGGAGTCGAGCAGCCGACCTAATCCTTCATTACATTAACCGACTTAAAATACAACTATCAGCCAACTCTATTTTATTGTTCTCACGGCCGACTGCAAAGCGGAGTTGGCAACTGAAGTTGGATAAGAGTCGGATTTTAGTCGTAACTACCGACTAGACCATAAACCGACGAATCTACCTCGAACAGACTCGAACGCGGAACACTCGTGTTACTGGGGAGTTTAGAAGGGAGTGAAAAATTTAGTATGTCATTTATTGTCGCTACTTGGACTATGAGTTCTTTTTCGTTTTATGATTTAATATTCACGACGTACCTGCGCAAAATGCGTACAAAGCCGTGAACAGATAACAGGATAGAAGCCAATGAGTTCATATTAGTGTACAAGTGGAATAAACGATATCCAGTAGAGAATTGGGTCCTGCATCTGAGTTGGAGGTACCATAGCCAATAATGAGTTCCTCATTTCCTTTCCCAAAAAATATAACTTTGACAGAATTTTTGGCCTATTGACGCTACATGGTCTACACATACTCTAATCCTATACTAATGAATCTATTAGTAAAAATGCTCTGGAAAGGGCTGCGTTTTTTAACACCATACCCATAAAAGCGTAAAAAGCTGAATTTGAGGGATATTTGGTATCATTGTGGAAATATCGTATTAGGAGAAAACATTTAAAAATGGTTAAAGTTTTTATCAACTTCAGTGCAGGAACGCGTGGCCTTCGAGGGGAAGGCGAGGAGGAAGGCGTGGTGAGGAAATCGAAGGCCTGGCACACGACTGTGCTACGCTTGTAGGCAGTTTGGCCATTAGGCTGCCAACTATCCGCTGTTCATCGGTAACGAGTATTGTTTTTATAGATTTTTATTAGCGATAGGTTAGCGTAATATGGGGAAACTAATAATATTTTTATTCATTAATATATTTTCATTAGCTACACAACAGCGAGCTCGCACCCAGCCAGCGCCCACACTGCCTGGTTTTCATACGGAAACTCTAAGGAAAAATAATTACTGGTAATTGGTTATGAACTATGTTTTTGGGCTATTTGAATAGGTTAATGGTGTATAATTATGTTAAAATTTAAAATTCCTTGATCAGATATAATTATTTTGCTTTACTTCATTTTATATATAGATGAAACCAAATAAAACGTATTAATTCCGAACACGCTTTTTTAATCCATTACTTTGCAAAGGGGGGCGGGGTAGACAACACTCAGCAAATCGAGACATACAAGGGGACGCAATCTAATTTTTCTAAGGCTCATAAGGCTAATAACATTATGTTCCCTTTACACCGATGATGGCAGAGAAACTACTAAAGGAATAGCAACTAGTAGGCCAGGACAGATAGGCCAAAAAAGGGCTTGACCTAGAACATTTGAACATAAAGATGAAAATTGGTACATGTGTTGATTTTGACCCAACAAAAAATATACTAAAAGTCCCCTGCTGTAGAGCGCGAGCTTTCGCCGCCATCTTGGAAAATGGCCGCCGGGAATTACAGCTACAATGTATTCCACGTTCTTCGTCAAAAATTATGAAAATTGGTACACATTATGATTGGAACCACATGAACATCATGGCAAAATTTTACAACTCTGTGTTCAATAGTTTGGCCGCCATATTGGAAAATGGCCGCCGTTAATGCTAGGTACAGTATATTTCACCATGTTGTTGGAAAATTATGAAAACTGATAGGTATTATAATCAGAGCTGTGTGAACCTCATAGTAAAATATTGAAGCCATTAGTCAGATAGTTTGGCCGCCATGTTGGAAAATGGCCGCCATCAATGCCATTTAGATACAGTATATGGTTCAAAAATTATGAAAATTGGTAATTATTATGTTGAAGACCGTCTAAACATCATACTTGAATATTGAAGACGTGCTACTGATAGTTTGGGCGCCATCTTCGAAAATGACTGCTCGAACTGCCAAATATATTACCGATATATAAATTTTTTCTATATTTTTTTATTGAGTAGATGATTTTCATGAACGTATTTTCGAGTCTAAATTATCGATCCATCTTCAAAAATGGTCCCTTAAATATTATTATCCTAAAATCTGGAAAAAAGAAAAGGAAAGCCATATTACTCGGATTTTGGTTATGAAAAACCGTTTTATATGTGGTATATACATTCTATTGTCATTAAGGATTAGTTTTAAGACACATTTTTTACATTTCGTTCATATTTCTCGTCCTCCTGACGATTCTTTATTACGGCTTATACCTTGAAAATGACCACACATTGTCCAGCAAGCTAATACAGATCGTCTACATTCACAGTTCTTTATACAAGATGTTCTGCAGACTGTAGGTACAAATAATGAGTGGAATAAGTTCATCTGATGCCGGAAGGAGAATGGTGCGAATGGGTCTTCGACTTTCGTGATCGCGAACCAATCCCCACTGTTCGGGATTAAATCGTTTCCTAGCTGTTGTTGGACTTGAAGATACGCTCGGAAAGAATGTAGTTTTGCGGTGTCGGTCGTTGGATGAAGCTTAGCGAGATCAAATGAGGACTTGACAGTATATGTGGCAACGGTACGGTTCCATTATACGTGTAATATCTACATAAATGAAGCGTGACGTGCCAATTATCACCCTAAAAAAAGCGAAAAGAAATCTCTCTTCGGCAGCAGCTATGGCTTCCCTAGATGCAATATGGTAATTAAAAAAGCGCAACAAATTTGTAATATGTTGATTATCTGTCATTACTTTAAACCACGCCTTATCATAACCACACCCAATTACAGCAAGTAAATGAAAGAAGTGTTCTCTTAACCGTTTTAATTCAAAGGACTTGTCGTGGCGGAGGGGGCCCGAGTTTGGTGTGACGGTTCGGGAGTTCCTTGGGTTCACCCTTGGTTCAGACCGTTCCTTGCCCCATTCCGTGAAGGTTTTGCTGGGCCGTTTCGGCCCCACCCAGGTGCTGCCTTGGCTCGCCCCCACCCAGGTGCTGCCTTGGCTCGCCCCCGCTATTGGCAAGCCTCTAGGGGTCGCGGATACACTATTTGTTTGGGCCGTATGGCACTTTTGTGCTTGGAGAGAACTCCCCCGTCCCCTCGAGCCTTCTGCTGCTTTAATCCTTCACTTCTCACCCACCACCCTCTGACTGGGCTCGCCACTGACGGTGTCCAGTTTCTGTCACTTGCTCAAGTGGCGTTTGTCGTTCCCACTGGCCGATCTCGTGTGCCATGACGGCGGTTCCGCAGGTTCAATTTGGAATATGATGGGGAGGGGCGCTGTTAAGGCCCCCAGCTATGTGTAGCGCCTATTCAAGGGTTGTGACATGCAATTATTATGAAAAATCTTCAGGATGACGATGAATATGTATGAAATGCTAGAGATCTGTCTAAATTCTAATCTTAAACAACAGTAGAATGTATAAACCCCATATTAAATCATATTCTCTAATCAACATGTTGAGAATAACAGCTTAGAATAACTTTTCTTTCTTTCAGAATTTAGGGCTATGATTTTCATGTGGCCATTTTTAAAGATGGCGTCGATAATTTCGACTTCGAGATATCCATTTTTTGTTGTTTATTACGTTAATGAAAATCATCTATTCAAAAAAGGAATTTCAAAAAGATTTATATATTTGAAATATATTTAGCATTTCCAGCAGTTATTTTCGAAGATGGCGCCCAAACTATCAGTAGCACGTCTTCAATAGTCAAGTATGATGCTTAGACGGTCTTCAACATAATTATTACCAATTTTCATAATTTTTGAACCATATACTGTATCTATATGACATTGATGGCGGCCATTTTCCAACATGGCGGCCAAACTATCCGATTAATGGCTTCAATATTTTACTATGAGGTTCACAAAGCTCTGATTGTAATACCTATCAATTTTCATAATTTTCCAACAACATGGTGAAATATACTGTACCTAGCATTAACGGCGGCCATTTTCCAATATGGCGGGGAAACTATTGAACACAGAGCTATAAAATTTTGCCATGATGTTCAAGTGGTTCCAATAATAATGTGTACCAATTTTCATATTTTTTGAAGAAGAACGTGGAATACATTGTAGCTGGCATTCCCGGCGGCCATTTTCCAAGATGGCGGCGAAAGCTCGCGCTCTACAGCAGGGAACTTTTAGTATATTTTTTGTTGAGTCGAAAATAACACATGTACCAATTTTCATCTTTATGTTCAAATGTTCTAGGTCAAACCCTAAAAGTCCTGGGCTATAGGGGCTCTTGTTGTTACATGCAACAGTTCTCTTTCTGCTTCCGGTTATGACATCTTTATTTTGACGTTAGAAAGCAGGCCGCGCTTAATTTTAAATTCAAACCCTGGCTTCTGCTTATCCTGCCAGAGCATCTCTGGAGTAATGGCTGAAGAGCTCGAAATTATGGCAAATTTTAGTAAATATAAATGCTCTATTACCATTATAGATCAAAATATAAGTTTATCATAACAATAAGCCCAATTTTTCAGATGATAAATGTGACACCAAATATATTTTACAATCAACTATTGATGAATTGAAGATAAGGCTTCCCCAAGAATATACAGACCCTGGTATTAAAACTATTGTTGAAATATCACTAATCCAGTTATGCAACAATCAGCTAAGTTTAAGCAAGCTGAACTCAATATTACACCATTCAATTACAATAAAATCATACACCACAAGGGAAGAACACTTGCAAATATACCCAAATGATATTGAATGCAAGGTTTTTTTTTACTAATATATTAGATGCCTTTTTTTAATACCACCCTTACAAAAATGTTCTAAAAAATTTCTTATAGTTACTCTATAGATTTTTCTCAAACTTTTTAAAGAGAAACCTATATGATTTACTTAGAACATCTATATAGTCTTGGGTCATATTTCTTTGGTTTTTCTAAAGCGATTTCTGAGGAATTTTAAACGAAATTATGTAGAGTTTACTCTGTTTATATTCTTTAGTAACTTTACAGGATGTTTTTAGAAATATAAGGTTTACTTTTTGTAGACTGTCTTTAGAAAACGTTTAGGTTTCTACAAAAATTGCTAGAGATTTTGTAGAATACCTTTAGAGATGTCATAAAATATCTCTAGAAAATTGTAGAATATCTTTAGAGGTTTTGTAGCAAATCTTTAGAGGTTTTGTAGAATACCTGAAGATGGAAATTTCTTTTTCTAAAAGGGATTTTCAGCGACCCATCAGAGGCCACTAAAAACGCACGAGCCGTTATGGCTCGTGCCATCCCATCCTCCTCTAATTAACGCCGAAAATTCCTCTTTTAAAACGAAATTATCGTCTACAGAATTTGTTGCAAAATAGAGTTAGGCTTAGCGAGCTAAAATCAGAACTTTGAAAATTGATTATAAATTAACGAGAAAATTTTGGTGAGTTATCCTAATGCTTTTATGCATATTTTTAACACCCTCAATCAATTAAAAATAACTTGTTTTCTATTTCATTATCCCTTTAAACAATAGAAATTTAATAAAAAATATTGTCTGACCATTTCCCTCTCCCTTTAACCAATTTTCGAAATTTATGGTAGCATCACGGAATTTCAATAATTAATAATAAAAAAGTAGCCATTTTAACGTTTTTTTAAATATTGCAGCGTGCAGTAGTTGAAGAGCAAAAAGTCCCATCTGATGATTAAGACGAAGGACAAAATGATATGGTATGTTCCAATGCAGTTCAGTGTAGGAATACAAAGAAATTAACTTTCTTTATTCAGGAAAGTAAGCTTTTCCCCGGAGCAAATTTGACTCTGAAAGAAAGCCTACTGATTGTTATGGTTCATGTCTTACGGCATCAACGAAGCAAAGAAGCAACATCGTCTTTGTTAACACTTCTCTCTCTTCACTTGCCGGAACATTCTCTGCAGCCACATTCCCTATACTTATTCTATAAACATTTTGAACAAGCAAAGAGTGATTTCTCCTACCACATGTATTGCTGCGTTTGCAAACGATATATAGGAATCGAAGAAAAACGGTGCGAGTTTTGCAATCGAAATGTCAAGCTTAAAGAAAGCTTGGAAAAAGGGAATTATTTTGTGGTTTTTTCTATTGAAAATCAAATCAAAACGCTCTTGGAAAAAGTCGTGAATCAGATTATGAAGACAAAAAATGTTTTCTTAATGGGGAATCATACAAACGTTAACCAATGAGAAAGGGAAGAGATTTCTCAATAACCTGGAACACAGATGGAGTCCCGGCCTTCCATTCATTTGGTTATTCAATTTGGCCTTTGCTTTATATTGTTAATGAACTACAGTTTGAAGAGCAAAGGAAAACTAGAGATAAACACGTTTCTGAAGCCATTTGTTAATGAAATGAACCAACTTTCGCGGTGCGGTTTCCAGCATGAAATAGATGGACAGGTCAGATCTATTAAAGTGTTCACCGGACCATTATCATGTGACTCAGTTGCGCGCTGTACCATTCAAAATGTACACCAATTTAATGGCACTTTCGGATGTAATTGGTGTCTGAATGAGGGTCGAAGAATTTCAAAAGGAAACGGTAGCTGCCGAATTTATGAAGGTGGATTAGGCCCAGAACACAATGCTGCCCAAACAAAAATTAATGCAGAGCTAGCAAACACGACTGGAACTCCTGTAAATGGAGTAAAAGGGCTCTCCATTTTAATGTTGCTGTCGCACTTTGACATAATTGAAGGTTTTGCAGTGGACTATATGCATGGAGCGTGCCAAGGCGTCGTCAAGAGTACAACTAGTATGTGGTTTGACTCTTCAAATCATCAAAGCGAATTTTATCTTGGGAAGCAATTGAAGGAAATTGACGCAATCTTTATGTGTCTGAAACCCGCTGATGAAATAACTCGTACACCAAGAAGCATCAAAGATCGTAAACAGTGGAAGGCCAATAAGTGGAGATCCTGGCTTCTGTACTATTCTCCAGTTTTATTTCAAAACTTCTTACTCGTGAAATATTATAATCACTGGTTAAAGTTAGTAATTGGATTGTCTCTATTACTTTCGAAAGTTGTTACATCACTCATGATTCAAGAGGCGAACAAACACTTAAGCAAGTTTGTCAAACAGTATGCCCAAATTTATGGAGATGAACACATGTCATTTAATGTTCATTTAATGCTTCATTTGCACGAAACAGTACAAAACTGGGGCCCATTATTGTCTGTCTCGTGTTTCCAATTTGAAAATATGAATGGTAAAATTATGAAACTATTTCATGGAACTCAAAATGTACCAATGCAGATTGCGGAAAAAAAGTAATTCTTGGAAAAATCTCAGGATTAGTAACTGTTGAAAAAGGTACTGTTGGGGAGTATTTTTGCAAACTTTTAAGAGGCTATGTCTTAACTCAAAAGGTATGTCATGTGTCGAAAGGAATATTTTGCTACGGTCTCCCATCAAAACACTCTTTAACAAATATCCAAAAAAGAGCCCTCAAACCTTATTTCAGTAAAAATTATTTTCTATGTAGGTTTGATAAAATGAAAATACTAGGCGTCAAGTTCGCTTCAGAAGAAGTAGCGAAAAGGTCTAACTGTGGCATCAAGTTAAAAGCCGGAGATTTTGGCATTAAAGAGGGCTTTTATAGCATCAAAGATGCTCACTGTGCGCAAAAATCCATAATCTGTGATTCTTATGTTAATTACTTCATCATGGAGAAAGGGTAATGGAGGTGAAAAGAGCCAGTTTTCTACGTTGGAGCCGCGACCCCGAAAACCCCACCGGCGGGCGGAGAAGGGGAGTGAAAAAAAGGGGAACGCGGTCGGGTTCGCCTCGACGTTTCGGTTGCCATGGTTACGCGTTGCCGCCGAAATACTGAATCGTTTGTTTGCGCCCTCTACTGGCTGTCAATCGCAATATGTCGTCTAATCGTGTTCGTGTATGGTTTTCTTTCATGGCTCTTGGGGTTTTTGCAGTTCAATATTTTTATAAGTAAGAAATTAGTACTGAAGGCTGAAAAATAATGGGGAAAAGATACTGCGTCTATCTTAATTGCAAAAGTCGTGAAAATGGAAAGAAGTGTGCCTCCCAAACTACCGGAGAAATTCGGTTTTTTCCTGTACCAAAACCAACCACTGAATATGAGAAGTGTGTGAGATGGTTACGTGCTATTAAAAGGCCTGAAATACAAACAACAAATGTAAAAAAACACCACTACGTCTGTGGTAATCATTTTCCGGGTGGCTTGGGACCAACAGTCAGCAATCCAGACCCTATGCCTGACCACGATGAATGTTCTGAGATTGTCAACGTCAACCCACAAGTGAGTTCCATAAATGAATGTTCTATCCATAAAAGTTGTTATTCTAATATTGGTGATTATATAGCCTGAAGTGCAACCCACTAGAAACATCTCAACAGACATTATCCATGATTCTGTTGTTAATGAGGCGCTGGTTCTTATGGAAAATGAAAATGAAAAAGATGTGGTGAGTCAAATACGAGGTTTCAATACTATTACCGTTAAAAAATAATAATATATATTATAATGTTTGTCATAGGTATTTGAGGATTCTAATTCGTGTACCATAGTAGAGGAGATTGCAATTCAAACTAAGAATGATTCTGGGGAAAGAGAAATCCCAATTAAACTTATCGATTCTCTTGAACATCTTGCGAAAGACTTCTTAAATTACCAATCAAGCAATATGGAATCCATAAAATGGAGCATGGAGATAAAGCGGGGTTCGAACAGAAATGTTAATACTATAACAAGCTTAGTGTTCAAAAAGAATGACTTCATGAAGCTCATTTTAAACCCAACAATGGCTCTTTCTGTAACAGTTTGTGATAAGGAAGTTCCTAGTAGACATGCTGCTTTTAACAGCTCAACAGTAAATTTTCAAGAGCCAATTAAAATACTAAGAGATTTAGTTGACATAATGTTAGAATTAGATAGTTGGAATTGCTGCCAAGGCATTCGGGGTGAATTGTTTGACTCGTTTAAAGACCGATATCTGAAATCTATTTATGTTTGCTCATTAAGTCAGTCTTTAAGATCTGATAAATGTCGAAAGCTTTTTTTGGAAGAAAAAGAACGTTGTGTAAACTGTGGCCTGTCTAAGAAGGTTTTACAGAGGAGGAAACTGCGAGAAACAAACAGATTTATCAGTGGGAAGCCTAATTCAAAGTTTACCAACATACGATATCTCAGCGCAGAAGCTTTACGGGGAAAATATGATACATTATACACAGCCAATACAATACAGAAAAGAAAAATTAAGCACATGAAGGAAAACATAAAGAAAATCTATAAGAATGATGGAATTTTTATGTCCCAAGAAGAAAGCTCTGAATTTGAAAATATTTTACAAAAAAACCCTTTTCAGAGCAAAACAGTTTTTCAAAAGCTATTTTTACGTGAGCAGATGAAAATTAATGCATCAAATAAATCAAGGCCACGTAAGTGGCACCCAGCCATTATACAGTGGTGTCTGTCCATTAAAGCAAAGTCACCAACAACATACGAGGCTTTAAGGCAAGCCATACCACTCCCCTCTAAAAGGACATTGTTCAATTATTCAATTGACATGACTTCAAAGAGTGGTTTCGATGAAGCTACACTGCTAGAAATGAGGACCAAAATTGATTTGGACAACTTAGAAGAACACCAGAAATATTTCTCGTTAATTTTGGATGAAATTCAAATAAAACAAGACCTTGTATTCAAAAGTAATACTGGGGAATTGATAGGTGCCAACAATCTTAATACCTTTCGAAACAGAGTAGCAGAAATTGAAAAACAAATTCAGCACTCTAACGAAGAAGAAAATAGCAACATTGATTTAGCCACTCATGTGCTACAATTAATGGTTAGAGGTGTGACAACAAACTTTAAATATGCTTATGCATATTTTCCATGCGATAAGCTAAAGGCGGAAGACTTATATTCAATATTATGGGAAGCAATAGAACATTTAGAGCCAGTTTTAAGATTATTTCGGTTATATTTGATAAGGCTGCCACCAATCAAAAATTAATCAAATTTTGCACGGAGAGTGAAAAACTCTTACGCCAAGACAAAGTGGGTTATCGGTGTAAAAATCCATTCAATAATTTTGAACCATTATACTTTGTTTCTGATGTGTGCCACGGGGTGAAAACGGCCAAAAATGGATTAGCAAACAGCGGTAAACTTAAAAAACATAAAGACCAAATTTTCAGACCAATTAGAAAGCTGAAAAAAAATGGGAAATATTTGCTATGGAAGCATGTTGTTGATACATATAAGCTGGATTCATCTTCGTTACTTAGACTAGCACCCAAACTTACGTACAACCATGTAAACCCAGATTCATACAGCTGTATGAAAGTTAAATTATGTGTACAAGTACTGAGCAGTACCACAGCCAACGCAATGGAAATACTTTTGGGTGATGAAGCGTCCGAGACAGTTAAATTCTTGAGGATGTTCGATACATTTTTTGATATTCTCAATGTTTCAAACTGCACAGATGCTAAAAGAAAACTAAAGCCAGCCTTAGCTCCATTTAAAAGTGTGGATGATTGGCGTTTTGAGGTATACTAATTTCTCCAGTTTAAAATACAGTTTTTCAAAAACTAATTTCCTTGTAGTGGCTGATGAAAGATTTTCTCGGGTACCTAGATGAGTGGGAAGAGGAAGTTAGTCATTCTGAAATAGATGATGAGTTGCCCCGATCAAAAATGCTACTTAGTGAAGAAACTTTGGAAGGATTGCGAATCACTGGTAATAAATTAATCTTATAAAGTTATACTTTTTCTAAACTGTGTCACTAATTCTCTTTCCCCCAATTTATTTCAGTTCATTCGACTATAGCCCTCGTCAAATACATGTTGGAGAAGGGGGCACCTTTCGTATTAACTTCACATTTCAATCAAGACCCTGTTGAACAATATTTCAGCAAGCAAAGGGCAGCTTCTGGTGCTGGAGAAAATCCAACTGTTAGTCAGTACGGGCAAGGTGTGAAAAGGATAAAATTAATGAAATCCATTATACCCAAAACCTTAAATGGAAACTGCTCTAAAACTGTAGGAAAAAGAGCTTTAAGAAACAAAGTTGCTCGGGATGCTTTTCGTTTGTGAAATGTCTCTTTAGATTGACAATAATTGGTTATTTACTTTGTTAATTGTTTAATTAAAACTTTCTTTTGAGTTATAACTTTCAATTCTTTCCTTATGCCACTGCTATTCAAACTATCCCTCTTACGGGACTGGATTTGGGATTTACATTTTCTTGTAAGTCCTTTCAAATGACAATTAATTAGGATTTGGTAGCATTTGAGCTTGGCACTGTTTGAGTTCTCTAAATCTTTACTCCATAATTTATCCCATAATCCATTAATAATTTGGTTTTTTTCTAACTCCAACTTTATATTGCAATTTCTTGTAGTATTTAACCGTAAGGGGTCCTTAGCATCGACATATTTACAAATAATATCACAGACTTTAAAGAAAAAGCTATAAGCAGTTTGAGAGAGGTATAGTAGACCACCTCGGTCTTGCTTTTCAGTCCAAGCATGGTAGATTTCCTTGGCTTCTTCTTTTGGGATAAGACAGTTTCTCCAGAAATCTTCACATTCGAAAAACCCAATGATCTGATCAATTGCATATCCTGCTATTTGATGTATGGTGTTCCCTTCTTTTTTCTTAATTTCCGAAGCGCTTAGCTTGCACTCGAAAGTTTTCTGGATTTTAACTGCACTTGGCCCAGGTTGGTTTTCAGATGCTTTCATTTCAGTTGCACAATAGCACTTGAAGAGCTCGTTAAAAAAACGGACAAGAAAAATAGAGATGACTAGCTCCTGATCAATGTTGTTCAGAAGTATAAATTTAGGTAGAACCAGGAAAGAAACTTTCAATTTGCAATAGAAACTTCTTTCTGCCATCAAGTGATTCCTGTTGTACGTAAACCTTGCTTTATCCAGCAGGCCATTATTAGGATCTGCAAATATATCTAAACATTCTGTCGCCTCTTCTGTTAGTTGACATATTTTTTCGATTTGAATTTGTTTAAGGGCATTCTATTTCAAGGAAAATGTCAGTTAATTTATATCAG
Source organism: Phalangium opilio (assembly GCF_054372755.1). NCBI lineage: Eukaryota > Metazoa > Arthropoda > Arachnida > Opiliones > Phalangiidae > Phalangium > Phalangium opilio. The sequence goes on from NW_028324185.1 coordinate 4,633,921, forward strand.
ATAATATCGAAATAGTTTTAAAAGAAATTACCACTATTTCTTCTTTTCTGTGTTGAAAGGTAACTGATTGCAAGTTAGAGGCCTCATTTAAAATTCCTTTCAAGTGTTCTGTTATGAAATCCTCATCAAATCTTAACCCTAAAACGTAAAAACAACAAATTAGATTTAATTTAAAGTTATTTTTAATATTTCTAAATAATTATTAATATTTCTAAATAATTATTAATATTTCTAAATAATTATTAATATTTCTAAATAATTATTAATATTTATAAATAATTATTTATATTTCTAAATAATTATTAATATTTCTAAATAATTATTAATATTTCTAAATAATTATTAATATTTCTAAATAATTATTAATATTTCTAAATAATTATTAATATTTCTAAATAATTATTAATATTTCTAAATAATTATTAATATTTCTAAATAATTATTAATATTTCTAAATAATTATTAATATTTATAAATAATTATTTATATTTATAAATAATTATTAATATTTATAAATTATTATTACCTTCTTTGCGTTTCTTCCGTTTTTACCTCTCCGAGTGACGTATGTCACGGAGAGGTATTACACCGGCCGTGTCTGTCTGTCTGTGTGTGTGTCTGTGTGTCTGTGTGTCTGTGTGTCTGTGTGTCTGTCAGACCCCACGTGACCGCGTTCGCAGTTTGCGTATCGGAGCAAACAAATACCCGATATCCGGAACGCGTTCGCGGTTCACGGAAATTTGGCCATTCATCTACCAACACTAGTCTTTAATATGGCTTCTAAGGACCACAATCTGCTAGTCTTTGTCCATCCCACATGGACACTAGTCTGTATTTGCTAGCTTCCAAGCACCACCATCTTCTGTTCTTCGTCAATTTCACCTTGACACCAGCTTCTATGCACCACCATCTTCTGTCCTTCGTCAATTCCACATTGACACCAGCTTCTATGCACCACCATCTTCTGTTCTTCGTCAATTCCACATTGACACCAGCTTCAATGCACCACCATCTTCAGGTCTTTTGTCCATTCCACATGGACGCCAGTCAGTACATTCTGGCTTCTTTTCCTCCGTCATCGTTTGGTTACAAGATATACGCGGCGATCGGCTAGGGTTACGAGAAACGTCTAGCCTCCCAATGGCAGGGCTTCCACCATCGGTTCACGCAAATGCGTTTTTATCTATTATTTGGTTTTAAGATATACGCGGCGATCGGCTAGGGTTACGAGAAACGTCTAGCCTCCCAATGGCAGGGCTTCCACCAAAGGTTCACGCGAATGCGTTTTTATCTATTATTATAATGGAAACGAAACGTATATATACCCCAAAATTTGAAAAAAGCGGGCAAGAGGGGTACCCTTCACTTTTAACGTCAATATTAGCAAAGTTTCGAAAGATAATAGGAACAACTTTATTTTAAACGATTTAACTATTTTTAAAGTTATTTACTGGCGATTAAAATAATTAAAAATAATTATATTTATTTAAATATTAAAGATAAACCCAAGTACCGAAGTCGTTAAATCATTGCCTCCTATATCTTTCTAGGCCCGTGCATTGCGTTATATTTCGTACATTGTCTCTTATATCTTTTTAGGCCCGTGCATTGCGTTATATTTCCTACATTGCCTCCTGTATCTATCTAGGCCCGTGCATTGCGATATATTTTTGAGAACAACAACCAAAATGGGAAGCTCCTCTCTCTCTGTTATATGAAATGAAAATATGGATAATATTTTCGGCAATTCGATTTCAATGGCTCTTTCTGATGTATCATTCTCTCAGCACTGTTCATAATGGACAGGAACTTAGAGATTCGAGACACTTGGAATTACGATAGTGTTTCAAATCCTCTGTAATGAGGGCTTAACGACTTGGAGTGACTGGAAAGATAGATACACATCCTATTTTTTAGTTGTACCATGCGTACCACAATGTTGCCAGGCGTTTATTGAAGGATGCTTGGGTACTTGGTACAGACTGTTACGTCTACCAAGTTTCCTAGCATCCAAGAATAAATAGGATTCATAGAAGCCAGTGTTATGGGCATGTCATGGGTCAAGTCGTTAAATATATCGACGCAGTTAAATAGCTGATGGCATTATTTTATCCACTTTCTCATTGCGTTTCGAGTGGAAGTTCAACTTTGGCACGGACGACAGATGGCGCTCTTAACTTTCTACCCCCAAAAATCGCAGTAGTCTGCTCGTTTTCCCCTTCCGCGTTTTTTCGTTATAAACTTATGATTTAACGAACTGTTAAGATAAAATTTCATATTTCCTTAGACAGATAAGCTTCTACTCCTTTCATCTTACTCCCAGTTAGATTTAACCTTGTTAAAACATAATCAGATGAATTTGAGTTATAATGTCTAGGAGTGATAGAGACATTTTTACCGATGTCTAGAGATGTTAAGCTTAAGCGAAATTGTTTTACGTTTGAATAAAAATACCGCTTCCAGTAGTGGGTTTATAGTACTCCTTGTTTGTGTAAGATTAGTGTAGCTGTAGAGCGTTGTTGCTGTTTAGTTTATACGCCCCCTAGGCCTATTTGTGAAAGACCTTTTTTTACGCACTTTTATCATTCTTTATTTGAAAAAAGTGTTGGCAATGTATATTTTTTAAATATGACGGAATTGCTGTTGGTATGATAGCGCCCTATTCGCGAAAAAAACCTTTTTTTAAACAGTTGATTCATTCTTTGATAGAATTTCGAAGGAAGAAGTTAAGTGTTAAATTTGCTCGATTAATTTTGTTCGGCAAATAATATAATTAAGCCTTACGTATTACTGAAGGAGATTGATTTTGCCAACCTGTGTGAGTATTTAAGGAGATTGATTTTGCTAACCTTTGTGAGTATTTAACTGATTAATAAGTAAATGGAGGAAGATAATAATTTAAGTAAAGAGGAAATCAGAAAACGAAAGGCAAGGGAAAGAATGAGGGCAAAAAGGTCAGATCCTGAATTTAGGAAACGAGAAAATGAAAGGAGAAGAGCGTTAGCCGCGGAAAAAAGGCTGTTTCTGGAACAGGTTCTAGCACGCAAAATGTTGGTCCTACCACGAGGCCAGTTGGCCATGATTGTACGAAAGATAATGCATTAAATAAATGTTCTATTGAAAGTACTGTAGGCGTAGGCATATCTATTAATAAGGAACCCAATAATGTACAAAATGTTAATGCTAATATTAGTGAAATCATCGAAAGCGATGAACAAGTACGAGCCTAGCTTATGTGTGATTGGGTTGTGGCTTCCATGTTTTGGGGACATTTGCTTTTTGTGTGGCGATGTATGATTCAGCTTTGATATGGACAAATGTTACAAATCATACTGGTAGACTAAGAATACGGTTGAGGTATAGCAAGAGAGTAGAGTTTCCCCAGCAATTGAGAGATATTCAAAAGGCTTGAACAATTGACTATTTTAAAATTGAATTCCTGCACTTGCAAAGAATTAAAAAAAGCGATAGATGCATATATTTAGGTTGTTTAAGGGGTAGTGATAGTCATCTCCACTCGGAGAGGTAATATTTTGGCTTTCCCAACTTGTTTGGTTTTTATTTGACAATAATTGTGGTCCATCTCCATCGTGGTCACATGGAGAAATGCTGCTCAAAATATTCCCATTTCCCCGCGAAAAACCCCTTGCAAGATGGCGCGGTATACCGAGGCAAAAATGTTTGCCTCGTTGTAACCATGGCAACCGAAACGTCGAGGCGAACCCGACCGCGTTCCCCTTTTTTTCACTCCCCTTCTCCGCCCGCCGGTGGGGTTTTCGGGGTCGCGGCTCCAACGTAGAAAACTGGCTCTTTTCACCTACATTACCCTTTCTCCATGACTTCATCACGGTTAAAAAACTAATTCATTAGTCCAAAACAAAATCAAAAATATTTCATAAAGCCAAAATTTTATCAGAGCTTGTGGGTTATCCTATCACCGACATATGCACAAAAATACTGCATATCCAATTGCACGAAAATATCCCGTATCCTTTGCAGAAAAATGTTCTTTAGACCTGTGCACAACCAGATGCAGTGGCCTTTGCAAAAACAGATTCCTTAGGCCTCTGCACAAACCGATTCAGTAGGCCTGTGCACAAAATATTCCGTAGACCTGTGCACAAAAATATTCCGAAGACCTGTGCACAAACAGATACCGTAGACATGTGCACAAACAGATTCCGGAGACTTGTTCACAAAAGGAAGTCACTGGGTTGTGCACAAACAGATGTCATAGACTTGCGCAAAAAATACATCATAGACTTGCGCAAAAAGAGATATCATGGATATGTGCACATCAGATTCCATGGACTAGTGCACAAACAAAAGTCTTAGACTTGTTTACAAACAGAAGTCATAGACCTGTTTACATAAAGATTCCATAGACCTGTTTACATAAAGATTCCATAGACCTGTTTACATAAAGATTCCATAGACCTGTTTACATAAAGATTCCATAGACCTGTTTACATAAAAATTCCATAGACCTGTTTACATAAAGATTCCTTACCCATTTGCACAAAACATTTCCATACCCATTTGCACAAAACTATTCCATACCCATTTGCACGAAACGCTTCCATACCCTTTGCACAAAACGATTCCATAGACCTGTTGCACAAAAATATTCCATTGACCTGTGCCCAAAGAGATTCCATAAAACTGTGCACAAAAATATTCCCTAGACCTGTGCTCAAAAATATATGCCGTAGGCCTGTGCACAAAGAGATGCCGTAGACCTGTAAAGAAACAGATTTTGTAAACCTGTGCACAAACAGATGCCGTAGGCCTGTGTACAAATAGATTCCGGAGATCTGTGTGCAGATTCCGTTGCCATGTGCACAAACAAATTCCGTAGCCATGTGCACAAACAAATTCCGTAGACTTATACACAAGAGGAAGTCACAGGCTTGTGCACAACAGATGTCATAGACATGTTCAAACCAGATTCCATAGTTTTATGCACAAACAGAAGTCATAGACCTGTGCACAAAGAACATTCTATTGACTTGTGCACATCAAGTTTCCATAGACCTGTGCACAAAAGATTTCATGGAGATGTGCACAAAAGATTTCATGGAGATGTGCACAAAAGATTTCATGGAACTGTGCACAAAACATTATATAAGCTTGTGCACATAATGATTCCTTAGACCTGCTCGCTAAAGATTCCATAGACCTGTGTACGTAAAGATTTCATACCCATAGCACAAAACAATTCCATAACCATTTGCACAGAAATATTCCATGGACCTGTGCACAAAAACATGCCTTGGACCTGTTCAGAAGCATTCCATACCCCTATATGCTCAAAAATATTCCACACCAATTTGCAGAAATATTTTCCGTAGACCCGTGCACAAACAGATGCCGTAGACTAGCGCATAAACAGATTCCATAGATTTGCGCACAAATATATTACGTAGACTCGTGCACAAATTGCTTCCACAGACTTGTACACAAACAGAAGTCACACGGCTTTGAACAATCCGATGTTATAGACTTGTGCACAAAGAGATGTCATATGCTTAAAACTGATTTCATAGACTTGCTCAAAAAGAGATGTCATCGACATTTGCACAAGAGATTCCGTAGACTTGTGCACATAAAGATTGTTCAGACTTGTGCACAAACATATTTTCTAGACCTGTACACACACAGATACCATAGACGTTTGTAAAAATAGATGTCAAATATTTGTGAAAAAATAGATGTCAAATATTTGTGCAAAAACACATCCCTTGGACTTTTGCACAAACTGATGCCATAGACTTGTGCACAATCATATGTTCTAGACCGGTGTACAAAACATTCTATAGATTTGTGCACAAACATAAGTCAAATACCTATACTCAAAAACATTCCAATCCCTATGCTCAAAAATTTTCCTTATCCATTTGCACAAAATATCACGTTCACCTGTGCACAAAAGTATTCCAAATCCATTTTCACCATAATATTCCGTACACCTATGCACAAAAATATTCCGTACACCTATGCACAAAAATATTCCATACACCTGTGCACAAAAAGTTTCCGTAAAATTGTGCATGAAAATACTCCGTACACCTATGCATAAAAAGATTTCGTACACTTGTGCTCAAGTAGAAATCACAGGCTTGTGCACAAAGAAATGTCGTAGACTCGCGCAAAAAGAGATGTTATAGACATGTGCACATCAGATTCCATAGAGTTATGCTCAAATATTTTCAATACCCCTATGCTCAAACAGATTTCAAACCCATATGCTCAAAAATATTCCATACCCATTTGCACAAAAATAATCCGTAGATCCGTGCTCAAAAATATTCCGTAGACCCTTGCTCAGACAGAAGTCACTCGCGTGTGCACAAACACACGTTATAGACTTGTGAATAAACAGGTGTTATAGACTTGTGCACAAAGAGATGTTATAGACACAGGTGTTTTAGACTTGTTCACACACAGGTGTTTTAGACTTGTTCACACACAGGTGTTATAGACTTGTTCACACACAGGTGTTATAGACTTGTTCACACACAGGTGTTATAGACTTGTTCACACACAGGTGTTATAGACTTGTTCACACACAGGTGTTATAGACTTGTTCACACACAGGTGTTATAGACTTGTTCACACACAGGTGTTATAGACTTTGTCATAAGCAGGTGTTATAGAATTTCTCTCAAACAGGTGTTATAGAATTGCTCACAAACAGGTGTTATAGACTTGTTCACAAACAGGTGATTTAGACTTGTTCACAAACAGATGGTTTAGATTTGTGCACAAACAGATGATTTAGACTTGTGCACAAACAGATGATTTAGTCTCGTGTACAAACAGATGTTTTAGACTGGTGCATAAACAAATGTTATTGACTTACACAAAAAAAGATGTCATAGAAATGAGCAAATCAGATTCCATAGACCTGTGCACAAACAGAGGTCGTAGACCTGTTCACAAACAGAAGTCGTAGACCTGTGCACAAACAGAAGTCGTAGACCTGTGCACAAACAGAAGTCGTAGACCTGTGCACAAAAAGAAGTCGTAGACCTGTGCACAAACAGAAGTCGTAGACCTGTGCACAAACAGAAGTCGTAGACCTGTGCACAAACAGAAGTCGTAGACCTGTGCACAAACAGAAGTCGTAGACCTGTGCACAAAAAGAAGTCGTAGACCTGTGCACAAACAGAAGTCGTAGACCTGTGCACAAAAAGAAGTCGTAGACCTGTGCACAAACAGAAGTCGTAAACATGTGCAAATAAAGGTTTTTCACTTGGGCACATAAAGATTCTTCAGACTTGTGTGCACTTACAGATTCTTCAGACTTGAGTGCACATAAAGATTTTTCAAACTTGTGCACATGAAGATTCTTCAGACTTGAGTGCACATAAAGATTCTTCAAACTTGTGCACAAAAATACACCATAGACCCATGAACAAAAAATTTCATAGACCTGTGCACAGAAGATTCTATACTCCTATACTCAAAAGGATTCCATGCAGATTTGCACAAAAACATTCCGTACATCTGTGAAAAACAATAATCCATAGGCCTGTGCACGAAAAGATTCCATAGACCTGGAAAAAAAATATTCCACTGACTTTTGCACAAATAGATTGCATAGGCCTTCGCACAAGGATATTTTAACCCCTTTGCACAAGAATATTCTGTAGGTCTGCGCTTAAACAGATTCCGTAGACTTGTACACAAACAGATGTTATAGTTTAGACTCGAGTTAAAATTAATTACCTATAATTGGTTATTATCTTTAATTGCTGATTTAGTTAACTAAGTTTAATCTGTACTTCGCAACTAAATTAGTTGGACGCGCAAAAGTTATAATGACAATTAAGCTAGCTAATTGCCCTACCAATTTGATTATCCGCAGTAAAACGACGTGAGTCCTAGAATGACTTTCTTTATTACTTAACCCAAGCAAAAAAGTCTTAAGTTCCACTGTTTAAAGGTAAACCACGTAATTCGGAGCAGGTACTTAAAACTATTAAAAACAATACTTAAACTTCGTTTTTGCTTTGCGCCATCTATCGGATGGTGCAAAGGTTTAGTACGACTATTTTTTACGGCTGGGCGCGCCTTTTTCCCCCATTTTCCCCCCTGTTGTTCCCGTGCGGAATTCAGAAACTATTAAAAAGTACTCAGTATCACACTTAGATGGCTCTGCAACGTGAAAGAATTTTATTTATTTATGAAATTACTTTCCTCCTCGACCGGGTTTCGATCCCGCACCATCCACAGAGCTCTCACTCCACGGATTGACGCCTTTACGCTCTCGGCCGTCTAGTCATATTAACAAGCTCGAGTTATGTTGCTTAAACCTAGCATCTCTCTCACGTCGGCAGTCGGCGCGTTCCTCTCGCGTCTTGCTTAGTTGGGGCAGGGAGGAGGGAACTTTGTTAGAGGCGGCGTCACGACGAGTCTCTCGTTTCCATGGTATCGCGCCTATACAATGCCGAGAATTGAAATCTCTTGGCGGGAAATTCGCGAATGGTAGATAGGCAGTTTAAAACGGGTAGCGCTACAATTATAAAATACGTCGCGTTTTTAGCATTAGAAGGTTTACAAAATAATTTTAGGAATTGTACTCGTCGGAAAGTCTGAAATATAATAAAAACTAAACACATTTTTAAAGTAAGAGATATTTGATTTGTAAACCAAAAGAAATTAATACCGTAGTCTCTGGAGAGTGTATCAGGGAAACCTCTGTAACTAAGCAGGTTTATGATATTACCATCTCTGTAAGTGTTCGAATTAAATAAATAAATATTTATATTGTAAGTTAATTAAATTAACTTGCAAGTGCTTCTAGACAGACACATTTTTGAGGTTAACCATACCTGTACATTTAATTTGGGAATTTAGGTTTTGGGATTAGATAAGCTAAAGTCTAAAAACTTATTTTTTCTCTTTTAGCGCGTTACAATTTTGGACAAACAAAGACGATAATTTGATGTTTAATTTTAGTATTGGCATTCGCAATAAAATCTTTCTATTAACGTTTGATTACTCAAATAATCCTAATAATAAATTTTACGAAGCACAAGCACTTTCTAAGGTTCTTTTCACTTTTCAGTAACAAATTTTGACAATGAAAAATTATCATTTTAAGTTTAAATTTGCCTAAAAACGATAATGATAATTTATTTAATTAACTCTTAATTGGATTCTTTTCAGTTACATATTTGCCAAAGACAAAATATCGTTTCAAGTTTAAATTTACCTATAAACGTTAATGATAATTTATTTAATAACTTCTTAATTTTAACTAATAAGAGTAATCAATTGCTAATCATCACTTATGATCACTAACTTTAAGAAAAAAAGTTCAATATTATTTTTATAAACGTAATAAAAATAAGCATTGTTAACATGATAATTCAAAACCTAATACTACAACTTCACATTAAGTAATGAGTTCAGAAATAAATGTACTTGTTTCTCTCACCAGAAGGAAAACAATTATCTAGACATCAAGAAACAATATCAATATCATCATCCCATTCGTAAACGCAACAGTTATGAACCAAATTTCAAAATTTGCAAAAAAATATCTTCGAACTCACTTCCTTGCTGATTGCAGACGCTTTTCTATGCCTAGCAGCCTACCGGCGTTTCCCTATTGTAGCGTCATCTACGTACACTACTATTTTAGCAATTTGGAAGAAATAATTATTCATTGTTAACTATCTATTAAATTTAGTTTTTTAATTGTAAATTTTATGTATGAGCAAAACAGTTTAAAATTACTTTGGCATATGTATTAAAATTAGGCCGACATGATGGCGCTAAATAGAGCCCAGATCTGACTTAGATAACCAGCCTTCATTCCGACTCTCAGAGCATTCCACCCCCATTTTTCCTTATAACTACACCCCCAGTTCAAAGAATTCGATTTTCATGTATAAGCGCGACTTTTGAAGAAAATTCGAAGGAACCGAAAATTAACATTAAGTTTTATGGGAGGAGGTAGGTATTTTTGCCAGATCCTTTCTTTGACCTATTGATTCAAATGACCTTAAATTGTAGTGAGACGTGTGTTTCAATGTGTTTTATTATACTGAAAATGATTAAAGAAAGGCCAAACTGTTGATATCTTCGGATCTACTGATCCAAATGTCCTGAAATTTCACCCCGAGGTGTGTTACAATCTATTCTATTACATTTAATAGGATAAATATTTGAATAAAAATGAATTTCTAATGTAAAAATTGTAAATTCAGTATTTCTAATGTGAAAATTGTAAATTCAGTATTTCTAATGTGAAAATTGTAAATTCAGTATTTAATCCACAATTCAGTACTTACAACCATTTTCCAAGAAAGAAACCCAGCCCCATCCTTGTCCAAAACAGGCCTTTTAGAGAGTAATAGATTATAAAACCAAGACCTCTTGAACCAATATTCTTAGATTTGTAAACGTGCCGAGGGGCAGGTCTCGCGAAACCTGATCAGTTGAATAACACATATAATGAGAACGTTCTGCGTTCGTTACCAAATGATACTGATAAAAAATTATTGCATTAAAATGTAAGGTCTCCCTCGCAAGAAGCTTCAGTATGTCATCGAAAAAGTAGAGTACCGCTGAGAGGAAGCTTTTTTCTTCTTGGACCTGCTTGACAACTAAGTATAATTTAAAACTATATCTCAAGTAAATCCTGGTTTTTTTTACCAACAGTAACTGATATTGTGATACTTTTCCCCCACCCTTTCAGTTAGTTTCTTAACATAGTAACGTTTACATGGTAGAAACACAAGGGCTTTTCTGAACTTTCCCATTAAGACGTGTTGTAAGCTTTATGGCCTGTAATTTGGTTTAGTTACAGGTTTTTTAGTGCCATGTGTAAGCGATATGTTTAATCTTGGAAAGGGCCTGAAAGTACTAAATTTATCATTTTGACAAAGCTAATTAATTTGAAAGTTTTTAACCATTTTTAGATATAATATATAGTAGCACATCTCTCATTAAAGTTTCATTACATTTGGACCATTAGACCTAAATATATTGTGGATTCAATACTGAATTTACAATTTTGGCATTGGATATTATTTATCAACAAGAGGAAAAAAATGATACTTGAACTTCATATCACATTATTTGTGTTTTTGCTTTTGCGCTTCGAGTTGCAAAACTATTGGCCCGGCCCTTGCTGGCAGGCTGGCTGGGTGCCTTTCCGCCCTTTTTCGCGCGCGGAATTAGATTTAAATTTATTAATAGCATTTAGAACTATACTTATGTGGCTTTGCAATGTCGACGTATTTTATTTATTTAAGAAACTATTAAGATTAGTCATGGTAAGTAATTGACTACACTTATTATAAGTTAAAACAACAGATAATTAAATAAATTATTAAGAACGCTTACAGGCAAATTTAAACTTCAAATAATAATTTTGGTTTGTCAAAAATTGTATGTGAAAAGAACCTTACAAACTGCCTGGTCCAATTTATTATTAAGGGTTATTTGAGTAATCAGACGTTAATAGAACGATTTTGTTGCGAATACTAATGCTTATAATTTAATTACAAATAATCATGTTTGTTTATAAAAAATTGTAACTGAAAATAACCGTTGAAAGTGCTTTGTCGAAACTATCATTGAGTTTATCAAACCGCACTAGAAAGATTTTATTGTGAATACTAATTCAAAAATAGTTTGTATAGTATAAAAACAACTGTAATTGTTTTTGTTAAAGAATTTATTTTAAGGTCAATGATTATATTAAACCAAAGTCATACTAAATTGATTTTGTATCGAAAGGATATTTGATAAAGAAAAAGAGAATACCGCCAAAAATATTTGCCGGAATCACACCAGTTCTAGCCAAAAGAGGGCGAGCAAAGCATAATATGGCCGGGGCCATCTTGTTCTTAAAACTATTTAAAATCTGATGTTTTCATTGTTATTTACAATCATTCCATATCTACAGCTTAACACAGCACAGCCGCATTTATCACGATGTCAGAGATTAGGCGTATTTAAAAAACATTTACTCTTGACTTCTATTTCAAAGCCCAATAACCTAAATTTCTATAAGATGTTATGGTGCAAACCCTAAGGCTTGACAATGAATTCCTAGAAGAGACGCCTTACTCTTAACCGAGATACATTAAAAACCTGTAAATTTCTGATTTTACAATGTTTTTGTTTGGTGCGATGTAGACTATAGATAAATTCATCATCCCACTTTAAAGGTTTAGGAAAAACGAATGTTCAAGGTGGCAGGTGGAGGGTGTAAAACGGGTGATTTGAATGCTCAAGCTAAATAACACAAAATCGTTGAAACACCATACGTTTAACATTAATTTCGAGTTTTATATTATCGCAGTTTGGTTTCCAATTAATTTATGGGGATTTGTGTAAGAGACCACGTTGTCAATTGACTGAAATGCGATTGATTTAGTTCTTAAGAAACTTGAAAGCGATTGAAACTGACATGAAATGACTACAGCTCAATTAAGAGTATCAGCAAAACTCTTAAAAACTACGTTCAAGCTTCTTTAAATGTATTTATGTTTAATGACTAGTGGTACGGTAAAAAAGTGTTGCTATCCTACTTAAATGTTGTTAAAACGATGTCAAATAAACAAATTTCAATAAAACGTGGAATGACTAACTATGCAGATGAAATTTCGCTATTCATTCTACTTAAAATTTACCAATGTTTCACATATTCTTCTAAACAAAATGGAATATCAAACCATTAATGACTGATATGCCATAAACCTGGCACGCTTGGGAGATACAGAACCTTATTCACAGTGTATTTGGAATAGAATAGGTTAGGTTTGGTTTTCAATGGGGTTAATTTTCCGAAAACCCAAGAAATGCCACTGCTCATGGATAAAAAGGTCAAGTCTCTAAACCTCAAGGCTAGGGGGGGCCGCCTAATAAAACACGCACCGGCGAATAACAAAAACACGCGTGCGGCGGCCCTCCCAGCCTTGAGGTTTAGAGACTTGACCTTTTTATCCCTGAGCAGTGGCATTTCTTGGGTTTTCGGAAAATTAACCCCATTGAAAACCAAACCTAACCTATTCTATTCCAAATACACTGTGAATAAGGTTCTGTATCTCCCAAGCGTGCCAGGGTTATGGCATATAAGTCATTAATGGTTTGATATTCCATTTTGTTTAGAAGAATATGTGAAACATTGGTAAATTTTAAGTAGAATGAATAGCGCAAATTTCATCTGCATAGTTAGTCATTCCACGTTTTATTGAAATTTGTTTATTTGACATCGTTTTAACAACATTTAAGTAGGATAGCAACACTTTTTTACCGTACCACTTGTCATTAAACATAAATACATTTAAAGAAGCTTGAACGTACTTTTTAAGAGCTTTGCTTATACTCTTAATTTAGCTGTAGTCATTTCATGTCAGTTTCAATCGCTTTTAAGTTTCTTAAGAACTAAATCAATCGCATTTCAGTCAATTGACAACGTGGTCTCTTACAAAAATCCCCATAAATTAATTGGAAACCAAACTGCGATAATATAAAACTGGAAATTAATGTTAAACGTATGGTGTATCAACGATTTTGTGTTATTTAGCTTGAGCATTCAAATCACCCGTTTTACACCCTGCCCCTGCCACCTTGAACATTCGTTTTTCTTAAGCCTTTAAAGTGGGTTGATGAATTTATCTATAGTCTACATCGCACCAAACAAAAACATTGTAAAATCAGAAATTTACAGGTTTTTAATGTATCTCGGTTAAGAGTAAGGCGTCTCTTCTAGGAATTCATTGCCAAGCCTTAGGGTTTGCACCATAACATCTTCTAGAAATTTAGGTTATTGGGCTTTGAAATAGAAGTCAAGAGTAAATGTTTTTTAAATATGCCTAATCTCTAACATCGTGATAAATGCGGCTGTGCTCTGTTAAGCTGTAGATATGGAATGTTTGTAAATAACAATGAAAACATCAGATTTAAAATAGTTTTAAAAAAAATGTATGCATACACATTAAGGACGGTGCAAATGTTCTTTTTTAATCAAAACAATTGAAATACATCATTCGTTTTCCTTTACCTACTCCCGACATGGACAAATTCTTTTAATGACGTGCTTATACTGCCCGCATTCAGCACAATGGTTCCGGGCGTCCAATAAGTGCCGAGACTCGGCGGTGGTTGGAATCCTCAGGATGGTTTTCCTCTGGACAAGGACGACCCTCCGAAATCTTTCACATTCCGGTGAAATGCAATAGTGGTTAAGTTTTCCGCAATCGGGGGACTCCTTTAACTCGCCCTCGCAATAGGGGCACTCCAATTCTCCACTAACGGGTACAGTGCCGAATCCCAATTTCTCCAACTCTTCCTTGAGTGTATCCCTGTTGAAATCGAGAGAAAGATATCGTATATAAAATACCCAGAGAACAAAATAAAATATTGAGAGAGAAAGATCTGGTATACTCAGAGAACAAAATATAATATCGAAAGAAATAGAGGTTATACGTAAATATCAGGTTTAACATAAAAAAAATCATACTTGCATTAAAGATGATTTAGGAACAATTTTAGTTGTACATAATTTAATATATATTAATTTAAGTAATTTAAATTACTATGGTCATGCACTATATGTATATAATTACAAACTAAGAAATTTAGATTCCAGAGAGTGTACTTACATTATAACGTAGAGTTTCCTGCGGGACTATAGTTGCTGAATTCCGCTGCTGTGGTACTTTAGTTGCTGGAGAGAGCTGGGTTAGCCGTAAAATGATCTTATCGCCACGTGCAGGAGTTTTTATACATGATAAATCGGAGACCTTTGATAAGCCCGATAAGATTTCTAGTCTCAATGAAAACATCGATAAACCCGATAAGATTTCTAGTTTCGATGAAGACATCGATAAGCCCGATAAGTTTGGAAATAGCGTGAGTGATATCGGTTATCGGTTCTGGTTTACCCCCGCCATGTGGAAATATATTGATAAACAGTTCTAGTTTCGGTTCTAGTTTACCCCCGCGACGTGGAAAGATATCTTATCGATAAATGGTTCTAGTTTAGGTTCTGGTTTACTATCTGGAAATTTTCCTACCACGTGGAAACATATCTTATCGATAGAAGATTCCATATTTCTTATCGGTTCTTGTTTATCGCCGGCAACGTGTCTATTCACGTATCTAGATATTTCAAACCACCACCACGTGTAAACCAGTCTTAGCATTTTAATTCTCCTCCGGAATGGTTTTAAAGATACAACTCGTCTTAAATACATTTTCAACCATATTATATTGATATAAATCTTTCACGTTTAGACAATCGAGGTCAGACGTAGTTATAGAAAGTCCGCGATATAATTATAGCATGTGGAGATGGACCCCGTAAAACATTAATAAAATGTGCGAAATTTACATTGTTAGTCATTTCGAGGATGCAAACCTTCTAATTCACAAAACATTAGGCCTAATTTAAACTAACCTATTTAATTATTCATTATAAATGATAAGACTTCAATATTTTTCAAGTTTTATTCATAAAGCAATATTTTTCAAGTTTTATTCATAAAGCAAGTTTTGAATAACATATTACATTTGAAGCAATTCTTTTACAAAATTCCATACTTAAAAATGTTGAATTATTAAACAATTGGATAATTACATTGATATCTAAATTATTAACAGCATTTTCGTAATGTAAATTCACGCGTTCAATCCAGTCCATAGTCATGCACTCGTGTTGTAGCTGAGATCCGTGGGATATGATACAACCGTTGCAGGCATCCTTTATGTACTTGGTCAGTTGTTGCTTAACAATCTCGTCGACCTCCGAGGACACGCGCTTAGCGGCGTTTAGAAATGTTACCACTTGATCGTGCTTCTCCAAAAGTTTCCCCCAAAGGACGGCTCCAATTGCAAACCCAATCCTGGTCGGGTAGAGTGTTCCGTAGTTTACACCACTTCCCGCCCTCATCTCACGAATGTTGAGTACTTTCCAATCCTGGTACATATTCAGTTCGATACGTTTCAGGTTCGACCCATCAAAGAACGAAGACGACGGTGTAGCACCATCATTCAGGAAATAGTTGGTTACTTGTTCCCGCATTCCGTAGAGTTGATAATATTCAGCCTCCGTCAACGTGATGCCGGTTGAACCGTCCGTTAAGGCTAGTCTAACTTTACAGTCAGGAGTAACCGAGACGGACTTCGTGGATGATATTTCGAAGATATTGGTGGTGTCCCTAATTAGAGAAAAACAAATTAATTAAAATCCACACACACATAATTTAAACCTATCTCTAGAAATATTCTAAATGTCTAAGTCATGTTCTATATATATATTTAATTAAGGATAGAATTTTAGACTCCGGAGAGTGTACTTACATTAGCGTAGAGTTTCCTGCGGTGAGAGAGAGATTCCTGCTGGTACTTTAGTTGCTGGAGAGAGTTGGGTTAGCCGTAGAATGATCTTATCATCGTGTGCCTGAGTTTTTATGCCCGATAAGCTCAAAGACCTTTGATAAGTCTGATAACACTCGATGAAGACATTGATAAGCTTGGAAATAGCACGATATCGGTTCTGGTTTTTCCCCACCACGTGGCAAGATATCGATAAACAGTTCTTGTTTCCGTTATCGGTTCTGGTTTACCCCCACCACGTGGAAATATATCTTATCGATAAATAGTTCTAGTTTCGGTTCTGGTTTACTATACTATCTGGAAAAATTCCTACCACGTAGAAACATATCTTATCGCCACGTGCAGGAGTTTTTATACTTGAGAAACCTTTGATAAGCCCGATAAGATCTCCAAGACATTGGTAAGTTTGGAAATAGCACGATATCGGTTCTGGTTTACCCATGCCATGTGGAAATATATCGATAAACAGTTCTTGTTTCAGTTATCGGTTCTGGTTTACCCCCACCACGTGGAAAGATATCAATAAACAGTTCTAGTTTCGGTTCTGGTTTCCGTCGCCACGTGCAAAGATATCTTATCGATAAATAGTTCTAGTTTCGGTTCTAGTTTACTATCTGGAAATTTTCCTACCACGTGGAAACATATCTTATCGATAGAAGATTCCATATTTCTTATCGGTTCTTTTTTATCGCCGGCACATATCTCGATATTTCAAACCACCACCACATGTAAACCAGTCTAAACATTTTAATTCTCCTCCGAAATGGTTTTAAATGGTGAGTTGAATTTATTTTATAGGTGAAATATTGCATATCTACTACCATATACTGTAAACAGAGATCCGAGGCTTAATATTCAGCTTATGACTTATATTTACAAACAGTTCTTACCAAGTTTTCTTATTATTCGTATGTTTTGTTTCGGAGACAAGCAACACCCACTTAAATAAATAGTCATTTAACGAAGTTTCCATTAATGTGTTAGTAATTTAACGACACTTTCAACCACATTTAAGTCATTTATCATTAAGTTCAACCATCTTTTTCTCAACCCTTTCAACGACTTTTTATTCATTTAACAGCACTGTCACGCACGATTTAGTCATTTAACAACACTTTCAACCAAATTTTACCCATTTAACAACCCCTCCAACCTCTTTTCAGTAATTTAACGACATTGTCTATCATGTATTAGTCATTTAACGACTCTTTCAACCACATTTTAGTCATTTACCGACACTTTCAACCACATTTTAGTCATTTAACGACACGTTTAACCACATTTCAGTCATTTAACGACACTTTCAACCACATTTTAGTCATTTATCAACAAGTTCAACCATCTTTTCCTCAACCCTTTCAACAACTTTTTATTCATTTAACAGCACTTTCACGTACGATTTAGTCATTTAACAACACTTTCAACCAAATTCAACCCATTTAACAACACCTCCAACCGCTTTTCAGTAATTTAACGACATTTTCTATCATGCATTAGTCATTTAACGACACTTTCAACCACATTTTAGTCATTTATCAACAAGTTCAACCATCTTTTTCTCAACCCTTTCAACGACTTTTTATTCATTTAACAGCACTTTCACGCACGATTTAGTCATTAACAACACTTTCAACCAAATTTTACCCATTTCACAACACCTCCAACAGCTTTTCAGTAATTTAACGACATTTTCTATCATGCTTAGTCATTTAATGACATTTAATTAATGTTTTATTGATTTAAAGACGTTTCCATTAATGTTTTAGTCATTTAACGGCACTTCCAACCACTTTTTAGTCATTTATAAGCGCATTCAACCATTTTTTTCTCAGCCATTTCAACGACTTTTTATTAATTTAACAACACTTTCTACGACTTTTCATTCATTTAACATAACTTTCAAGCACGATAGAATAGGTTAGGTAAGGTTTGGTTTGGTTTTATACCCGAGATTTAGATTTCCCACGCAAAGGCTTAACAATTTCAAATTTCGTGTCAAAGTTTTGAAGTGTTTTGAATTTCCAGTTTTTCTCAAATATTTAAATAAATGCAATTAATATTAATTATTTTCTTCGACAATTATTTAATTTAGCTAAATATATTAGTTAATCGGCTTCATCCCGAGGTCGACTAAAGCCCTAAAGTTCCTAAACAAACACTTTGGACAGACACCAGGAATTCCGATCCCATTTCCGTTTTGGCGCGAGATTTGAAAATATCAACTTCGGGGTTAAGTGTTGAGATTTACATAGAATATTCGCAGTGGGGTAGGCTTAGAATAGGTTAGGTTTGGTTTGGTTTTATACCCGAGATTTAAATTACCCACGCAAAGGCTTAACAATTTCAAATTTCGTGTCAAAGTTTTGAAGTGTTTTGAATTTCCAGTTTTTCTTAAATATTTAAATAAATATAATTAATATTAATTATTTTCTTCGACAATTATTTAAGTCAACGTGCGTTGCACCCTGTTAAGTCAATATAATTATTATAAATGGTATACATTAATTAGGATTAAGGTTGAATGCCGTCTGTCACCATTCCCAAAATATCTTAGTATATAAGACGTTCAGTTCCTAATATATTATAACTGTAGTATAACATCCCAATCTTTGATTGCCTTATCAGCAAACTCAGGATTTTGAAAATCACAATGAACTTTGGTCTTGATTGAAGTCCGATAAGGCTTAACATTTTCAAATTTCCCGCCAGAAATTTCCGATAAAAAAATGGGGCCGAGAAGAAAATATGACGTGGGGGGGGGGAAATGGCGTCGAGAAGAAAATATGACGTGGGGGGGAAAAATGGCGTCGAGAAGAAACGATGACGTCTGAGAAAAACAAAATGGCGCAGAGAAAAAAATACCAC
The DNA here is from genome assembly GCF_054372755.1 of Phalangium opilio. Classification (NCBI taxonomy): domain Eukaryota; kingdom Metazoa; phylum Arthropoda; class Arachnida; order Opiliones; family Phalangiidae; genus Phalangium; species Phalangium opilio. The sequence continues at coordinate 4,653,151 of NW_028324185.1, forward strand.
CGAGAAAAAACAATGGCGTCGATACCATTGAATACCATCGTGATACCATTGATACCATCGATACCATTGAATACCACTGAATTTGAACTCTTATTTTCTACCTACTCCTATACGGGTCCGGAATTAGCTTGGGAGGCTGCCCTTTTGATGACGAAAGTAAATTTGGACTTGCTTTTGGATATAGACATGCATCTATTTATTGGTATTTATTTCAATGCCATTATTTGTTACATGGTTTTTTTAAATTATTTTTCTTTAGAACGCGGAATTCGAGGGGGTGTGTCTCTAATTAGCAATAGATACGTCGAAGCCAATAACAAGTATCTTCCTAGCTTCGATCCCTCCAAACCGAGCAACTATATTATTTATTTAAATTTGAATAATTTATATGGTAACTAATCCACCTATAAATTTACTAGATGAAAACTAAACTTTTAATTAGGTACTGTTATGAGGGACTATTTGCCAATGAACAACTTCAAATGGGTGGACACGGATGATCTTCTCGGTTACACCGAGAAGCATATTTTGAATTTGACTGACGACTCCACACACGGGTTTATTCTAGAGGTTAACTTGGAATAAACCAAAAAACTACATCGTTCCCATAACTGCTTCCCGCTCGCACCCGAGACGAAGAAAATTACGTCTGACATGTTTTCCCCATGTTACAAATTACTCATGGCAAAGAATGGACTCCCTATAAAAGATACTTTACCGAAGCTCGTGCCAACCCTGGAGACAAAACAAAACTATGTAGTGCATTATAGGAACCTAAAATATTACGTTTCCAAGGGACTGAAATTAACCGCGGTGCATAGAATATTATCGTTTGGTCAGGGACCTTGGCTAAGTTCCTACATTGACTTCAATACGGAGAAAAGGAAGAACGCTACCAACGACTTCGAAAAAGATTTTTTTAAGTTAATGAATAACAGGTATAAATCGACGTGTTTATTGTAAGACCTCATCTAACATTTATTCTCATAGTGTTTTCGGGAAGACTATGGAGAATATGCGAAATCGCATTAATTTAGCTATGGTTCAAACAGCTGAAATGGCGACCAAAAAAGCTTCATCCCCGACATTTGAAAAATTTATTATGTACCATAATGAACTGGTCGGCATTCAGATGACCAAAAAATCTCTAACCCTGAATCGTCCCATCTACACTGGTTTCTCCATTTTGGATCTCTCAAAATTATTCTTATACAGATTCCACTATGACTTTATCAAAGAACAATACGGCGATAAGGCGATATTACAGTTTACCGACACTGGTGAGTTAACAAAATGTAAACAAATTTCGAACTAAACAAGATAATTTCCGCATTTTAGATAGTCTTATGTACGACATAAGAACGGAAGACGTGTACAGCGAAATCCAGAAACATAGTGATTGGTTTGATTTCTCGGGATACCCCAAATCACACCCACTTTTCAGCGATAAAAATAAAAAAGTTCTGGGAAAAATGAAGGATGAGATGAATGGAGCGATTATCAAAGGTTATTTTTGACGGGATAATTTCTTAACTTTACGAATTATATTAATATCCTTTCAATTAGAATTCGTGGGATTGAGGCCGAAGCTCTATTCAATATTATCCGAAGTTGGGGAGAAGAAAACGGCAAAGGTGATATGTCGCCGTGTTGTGAAGCGTTCCATTACCCATTCTGATTATCGCGAATGTTTATTCGACGAAAAAGAGACTACTTGCGTTATGAAAAGGATTCTCAGCGATAAGCACAATCTCTATACAGTTAGACAAACAAAGAGCGCCTTATCACCTTGCGACAACAAAAAATACATACTCGCTGACGGTATCCGAACATTGGCTTATGGTCATTATTTCATTGAAACTTTTAATAAAAAATGTGAAGCAATGGAATAAATGAAAACAAATTTTAAAAAATCAGAATTTTATTGAAACTTTTTGTACATAGCTATAAAATATGGCGACAAGCCAAAGCTATCGAAAAACATACGCAATTTAAATGGAAAATAAAATGTTTTAAGATAGATTTATTGAGTAATTCTTGTACATATATTCGGAAATCATACGATCATTAACATTTTTATTTTTAGTAAATCGTTTTATTATATCAAACATTTTAACTCCCCTACATCTATACAATGAGAAATAGACACAATACCCGCCACAAGTTTGACTTAATTCCCCCTGTAGTTGGCGTGAATTAAACGTAACAGTTAGGCTATTTCGCTCTACAAAATCATTAAATTTAAATAAATCCGGAGGATTTCCATAGCTTTCAAAGAATTCAGTGTTCTTTTTCCTCGAAATGTATATAACCGTCCAGTGTTCCCCCCCCTTTTTGAGGTGTCAGTATTCACAATGTACAGAGAGGGGAACGTTTTAACAGTTAGTGGTAGTTTATCCGCCGCAAAAATACCCCTAAACAGATTTTTAGCGTATGGGTCGCGCCTTAATATTCTCTCAAGTTGTTGGGAGTCCATTATGAGCTTTGATCGAATAGAACAGCTCGGTTTTTGTCAATTTCAATCAAAGATTGGAATTCGGAATAGTAAACGACGGTAATTGTAGCCGGTAGCGCTTCGGCAAATATTAACTCCAATCGGACACTACCGTTCTTTATAAAGTTGAAACTTACAGTCGAACTGCCATTCAGGTCGGGGGTCAAGTCGAATACGAAAAGAGCATTACCATTGGCGAACTTGTCACGGTCAATGGAATTACCCTCGTCGATATTCCATTGTCCGGTTTGAAGAAAGAGATAGGCGTACGATCTCATACATAGGTTATCCTTAAAGTTGGGGTTTAAGGGTTTATGGGGTACGCTAACCCCATCAACGGATAAGGTGATTTGAGTCACCGCTTCATTTTTAAAATTAAAAGGCGACATTTTATAATCACCCAAAAACGCGTTCTGGTCTACAAATCCAATTACAACTTTATTCGGTTGTTGACCGCTAAATAAATTGTCTTTCACTGCTATTTTACTTCCTTGAGATATGGAAAACGTATTACATTCCGTACGTGTTATGGGGTGGCCAATTCCAGGGTTTTGGCGTGTGATATCATAATCTCGGGGGTAAGTTTAACTCTTCTTATGAATAACGAAGCGTGGGTAAATATAACTTTCGCTTTAATTCCATCCGCATGTAAGCAGAATTCGTTGGGACTTTTGATAAATTTAAAATTCACATCGACCAGGTTAGGGATGAAGCGATTTTGCTGGCATATATCGGCGTGTACGACACCGATCAAGTCTATAACCCCATTTTGGGCGAATTTACTCCGTTTCTCAAACCCTTCATTTTCGTTAAAGTCGTCAAAATGCCCCGCCGTATCTTTGTAGAATAGTGCCCCGGTCAAAAAACTCTTTTTCGCTGGACCACCAAATGTCAATAGCGTTTGAATCATGCTCTTGAATGCGTATTGTTGAGGACATGATGTAACTGATCTATCATTCAATGATACGTGTAGTTCACTAAAAAGACTGGAGAGTAATAGGTTTTCGGGTCCAACTTTATCCGCCTGAGTTGTCAAATTACCATCCGCATCGTACACAGCGGCTTTAGGTAGAGACCCATCCGCTTTAACCACTTTTACTTCGTTTATCCTGTCTTTTGAAAAAAAGCCCGATTTTTAGACGAGACTACGCCTATCTCTTCCATTCTTATCAAGAATGCGAAATGAAAGCTATTTCTAGCAGTTTTAACTACGTTCTTCGTGTTAAAAACCCCATGCCAATTGGGGTTGAAAATTTGCTCAGTCGGGTTGAATCTGGCGATAAAGAACTTGAGAGTAATTTACCTACTTTCTTGGGCCATATTCGAGGTACTAAGGACTACTGGTATAAAGTTCTTAGATCCGTTCTAGCGATGATTCGGGAATTTGGTCCTCCTACCTGGCTCTTGACTTTTAATCCGGCCAAATACGATAACTTGGAACTACACGATCATTTGAGAAAAATGAATTCAGACGTTCCAGGAGTAGAGTCGATGACGGTGGCTGAATTGTTGAATTTCGACCCACTTAGCGTCAATATGCACTTTCACAACAAGGTGCGGTCGCTGTTAAACAACTTTGTCTTGTGTAAGCAAAATCCAGTTCTTGGCATGATAGAACATCATTTTTTGCGGGTTGAATACCAATCTCGAGGTTTACCTCACTACCACATGCTATTGTGGGCCAAGGACGCTCCAAAGATCGGAACTTCTTCGGCCGAGACTATTTTGGATTACGTTCAAAAACACGTCACGTGTTCGATGCCAAGCGCATCGGCAAGTCTGGAGCTGCACCGGCTGGTAAAAAAATGTCAAACTCACAAATGCACCTCCAGTTGTTATAAGAAGGTCAAAAATTCTAAAAAGGGATTGAAAGTGTGTCGTAACGGTTTCCCTCGAAACGTAACAAACATTGCCGCTATGAATTCCGTTAGATCAGTTACTCGTCACCGTAAAATGAAAAAGGTGCAGAAACGAATGTACGACTTGCCGAGAAAACAGCACGAAGTTTTAATAAATGATTACAAACCCACGCTACTTTTGGCTTCCAAAGCGAACATGGATTTGCAATTTGTCGCTGACAAATCGGAAATAGTGGCAAACTATGTCACGGCTTACGTGACAAAGGGAGACCGGGCTGACATGGACCAAACTTTTGCCGAGTTAGGCAACGAAAGTTTGTCCAAAAAATTATTTGCCTATAGATTGAAATCTTTGACGTGCAAGCAAATAGGAATTTATGAAGCTCTCGATATGATGCTGGGCCAAGACCTTTACAACAAGTCTGACAGAACTAAATTTATAAACACTAACTTGAAAGAAAACCGATCGAGAATTTTGAAAGGTTACAAGGAACTCGCGCGATTGAGGGAAACTGACCCCGAAAGCACGGACACTTGCCAAAAAGGGTTCGTCGACGACAAATATCCGAATCGTCCTGACAGCTTGGAAAATCTTAGTTTGCGGGAATTTGGTCAGTTTTACGATTATGCGATGCGCTCTGAGGGTGTCGAGAAAAATGCGAATGTAATCCAGTTGAAAAACAATCTGGGTTTCATGAGAAAGAGAATTAAGCCGTACATAATAGAGCACTTCATTCACGACCCGATAGAGGAGAAAGAACAGTATTGTCACGCTCTACTGATCCTCTTCAAACCGTGGCGTGACGAAACTGAGCTATTGGGCGATTTTGAAACATACGCCGATGCTTTCGAAAACTCGCTTTCGGTGTTAAAAGACATGAGAGAATACCACGAGAAACTCTCGGTTTCCAAAGAAGTTGAAAAGAAACGGAAGGCTTCTAAAAAGGCGAAAGAGCCAGAAACCATAGTCTCGGAGACTGAAAGTGACGACAATGAAAATGCGCTGCAAGGGAAGGAAATTGTTATCGAAACCGAACACGCGATGGCTGATGTGGAAGCTGCCATGGAAATGAATTTCGAGACTGATGTTGACAATGTGGCGTTACTAAACTCGGATCAAAGGCGAATTTATGATCACATCATGGATCACTTCTCCTAAGAGGGAGAAAAATCTGGAAACAAGTGCCTTTTTGTGACGGGACCTGGTGGCACTGGCAAATCGTTTCTTATCGACACTCTCGCCAACGCCCTAAGGCGGCGCTTTCAAAATCATGCTAGCGTGGCAATTGCCGCGCCAACGGGTTTGGCAGCGTTGAACGTTAATGGCGTAACATTACACAGATTACTAATGTTGCCGGTAGATCATGGGCGTATTGCCGAATACCATTCCCTAAGTTCTGACAATATGAGCATTATGAAAGAAACTTTGGATAATTTAAAACTGTTAATTATTGATGAAAATTCTATGGTCTCATCGGTTTTACTGACACACGATCACTTGAGGCTGAACGAATTTTGGGAAATGAACCAACCATTTGGTGGAGTTGTATTTATTCTTGTCTTGGGAGACTTTTCCCAATTGCCACCGGTTCAAGGAAATCCCGCGTTTATCAAAATCACTTCCGAAGAAGCCAGACTTAGATTCAATTGCATCGGAGGAAGTGATCTTTGGAAGTTTTTTAAATACGATGAACTAACGCAAAATGTTAGACAAGCCAACGACCAAAGTTACGGCGACATTCTAAGCAGAGTTAGAATTGGAAATATTTCCGAAGCTGATGTTGCAACCTTAGGAACTAGATTGGTTGAGGGAGGTCAAAACATCGAGGTGGCTATGGACCTTTTCATTAAGCTGTGCAATGAAGGGTTTCACCCAATTTGTTTGATGCCTAAATTAGCCATGTGCGTAAAATTCAACTTTGATATGCTGCGAAAAAACGGCGAGAAAGTTGAAGTCATTCGTTGTCAGGATAGACTCGCTGACTATGGGAAAAAATGAATAAAAACATTCTCAGGAGACTGCAAGGGCTAGAAAACGAACCGTCCAAAACAGGCGGTTTGGAGAGCGAGTTAGTTCTTTGCGTTGGCTGCCGAATAATGGTCAGAAGGAATATCAGTTTTGAAAAAGGCGTTGTAAATGGTACGATGGGTTTCGTAACTGGATTCAAGAAGGACGAACAAGGAAACGATACTGGCATTTTTCTCAGAGTAGATCGCGAACCGAATAACGATGACGCTAACACTGACCTTTTAGTTGAGAAAATTTGCGTCAAATTTTTGCTCATGGCAAACATTTACGTTAAACGCTCCCAGTTTCCCATCATCCTGGCGTACGCTATTACGATACACAAAAGCCAAGGCATGAGTTTAAAATGCGCCATTATGGATTTGGGTCCGAATTTATTCGGAACTGGCATGGCGTACGTGGCTTTATCGAGAGTGACGTCCTTAGCCGGACTCCATCTATTACAGTTCGATCCGACTAAAATTAAGGTGGATGGACGAGCCATTATGGAGTATAACAGGCTTCTCAAAAAATATAGGCCAGATCTGCCTCTTTTGGAAATAACGGAGTCGAAAGAAAGTCGAGGTGGGAAAAGAAGTGCGCCTACACTATCTAAAAGCCTTTTAGAAGGCGAGGAAGAGAGATGTGCAGAAACACCGAAGAAGAAAACGGAAAACCCAACAGAGTTAGGATAGTTTGCCCCTGAAGGGTTTAGCTAACGATGACCAAGTAACGTGCCATTCTAATAGCGTTTTGCAACTACTCTTATTAGTGCCGGAATTAAGAGAATTGGTTAAATCTTACAATGGATCATTCGTTGAAAAACAAGTTTTACGTTGCCTCCATAACACGATAAACGACATCGAGAGTTCTCAAGGAAGCTTCAGTCGTAAAGGGTTGGAACTGAGAATGGCTGTCGGAAATAATTTTACGCTAAACGATCAACAAGACGCCAGTGAATTTTTGATGGTCCTTTTGACGACACTAAGTCAAGAAATGGAAGCCGATTACTCTAAAGCTCTGAAAGATCTTTTTTGGTCAAAGTCGCGAAACGCTACCAAATGCCCCAATTGTCAAGTTGAACAAAATTCGGAGAATATTGTTGAAAGCAACATTTTCAATCTTCCACTAGAAAACCGAGATAAAATTGATTGGAAATCTCTAGAAAAAAGGATGAGATTAACAGAGGTGCCATGCGTATTTTGTAACAACCCAAAAATACAAGAGCGTGATGTATTGATATCCAGCGGGAAGTACGTATTTTTGTGTCTTCTCCGTGGCGATTACAAAGATGGTCGACCAATTAAGATTTCGACCAAAATATCAAGTTTTGAAAATCAAAATGTCACTATGAGTAAGATGCTTTTTAAAACTAAAGGGGTGATTATTCATAAAGGTGAATCGTTGGCAGAGGGACATTATGTGAACTTTGTGAGAAAAGACAACGGCTGGTACGAGGTCAGTGATACAATGATCAGAAAAAGGGAGATATTCGTCAGTAACTTGACTGACGTCACTGTTCTGCTCTTGGAAAGAGTCCAGACGCATTAAAGAGAATCTAACGTGCTTGAAGAATCCATATCAAAATTACCCCGAGTAAAGTCCAAAATTTCAATATTCATACCAGAAAGGAGCATCATATTTGTCAAAGATATACTAATAGTTTCATATTCCCTTTAAAGTAATTTATGACTGGGTAAGATTGTTAATCCTAGAGCAAGTTTAAGGTTAACGATGGTTCTGGAGTAATTTTGATGTTGCCTACTATAATAACCGTGAAAGGGAGAGGAGGGAGGATTGTAGGGCCATGCTATTGTTACGAAAAAAAGGCGATGATTCTTGCATTAATTTTAGAATTTTCTAGTGAAGGGTTTTTAGTACTCTGTATTAGTCTTGCCCCAATTGTGTTTTATGTAAAAAACACGCTAAAAACGTAACCCCTGTTGGTAATGCTATGTGATTAAATATAATTCTTTAATAAGCTGGTGAAACTATTGAGACAAACTCATCCTATTAGTTAACATTGAACAGATTTTTTGAACTGAGATTTAGACACTCGTATCCAAATTTTAAATAAATACTGATTAAAATTAATATATTCAAAGAGTTTTCTAAATATCAGTTTCGCATCTTCCATTTTTTTCTCTTTTAAGCGCGCTATTTTTTTTTTAAATTAAGACGCCCATGACTTTTTTACATTAACAATTTAAAACCATTCAAAAACATTAAATTAAATTAATCTAATCTAATATTATCCTGTTACAATATCAAAAATTAGCAAAGCTTTTATGTTTAAATATTATCTACTAATATAACCTTTTCTTTCTATAACTTATCAATAATGTTTACCCGTCCCAATCCGATGCCACTTACAAAAATTGATTTTTAAACTATTTATTAGTTAGGCTTAAAAAAAGCCATATGAACTTATTAATTTGTCCTATAACTAATATCCTACTATTGTTGTATAATTTGTTTTTATAAAGTGTGAAAATTATTTCCCAAATTGTGGTTACCAATATATATAGACATTACCCTTGTTATTAAAACAACTAAACCATTTTTCCAATTAATATTCCAGGAAGTTCTGCATAGTCTCTTTGTGTTTCTCACCAGCTGGGGTAGTCTGTGTGGCAGATTGCATTGCGTAAATCCAACAGGGGTACAATTTGCAAAGCCTTCTGGAATATTTTTTTCCCCAAAAATTAATAACCTTTTCAATGGTCCCTTTGGTAACCCACGCGCAAAACAATAATTGCCATGTTCTAGCAGCACTGTTTCCAAACTTAAAGTTAAGAGTTGCGTGACAAAATTTTAAAAATAGACCCTCAAAATCTTATATTTAAATGAACATATAATTGCCAGTAAATTGTAAAGTTTTCTTTCAACCGCCGCCCCTTTACATAACTAATATAACGAAGATCAAAATTATTCCGAAATAAATACTACAAGCTGTGTATATTTTCAAGTTTGAAACATACAATTTAAAGACTAATTTCGTACGACTACATGCTAAGCTTCAACAGAAAAATAATTCATCATAGCTATTACCAGTATAATAAAAGACTAAACCTACACAGCTCAAAAATATGATGATCATCATCATTAGAAAAAACCCGCAACAAGACTTCGATAGACAAATCAAGAAATATATTCAACTTCTCCACCGAAATAAAAGACACTTTATACTGGCGTGTTCAAAGAGTGAGAGCGTCTTTGGATTAAGAACAGCAAAGATATTCAAAGAAATAATCTTTCTATTGGCTTGAGTCAGTGTCTATAGAACATCAAGCTGTATCAAGGCCAAATAATACATGTAACCTCTTTGGTTTCCCTATATAATTACGTTACGGCTTGGCAAGCCGTGCCTACAAGTTCATCAACACAATAGAAGTTCATAACAGCTATAGATTCGCAAAAAAACCTTTTTCGGGCAAAAGTTGCCTCAACGTTGTTAAAATTTAGAACAGCAATGGATTGTTTCTAAAATTATGTGCTTGACTATGTTGGGAGTTGGGCGCACTCCTGTAAGCCAAGCTTCTGGGCAACAAAGTTTTGAGGGAATAAGGGACTTGTCAGCATGCCTACCCTACAGGAACTGACTACCCCGCGTCCGCGGGTGGTGAAATACCCCAAATCCCCCCTCCTTCACCACTCGATTAAACCTCAAGTACTTCACTCGTTACTCTAAAATACCAACTGATTAACCTTGGATTTCAATTTTCATCAAAACGCCTTAAAGCTAATATACCATGATGGTATATTACATTGTTTAACGGACGTTTGCCAAACAAAGCAAGGTCGAGGGAACCAGTAAAAATTGCTGCCAATTAATGACGTTAAGCAGTAATGCCTTCTGAGTTCAATAGTAATAAATATAGAAAAAAAAATAAAATCAACTGGATTGGAGATCTCGCTACCAAACACAAGGCACCTCATTAACTCTCTGAACTGAACTGCAGATTCTACATCAACAAAACAAAATCAAGCGCGATGGAACCAGTTAAAAAACTACAATTAATGACATTAACTCCCAACGCCATCTGAGTTCAATAGTAATAAATATAGAAAAAAACTTAAAATCAACTGGATTGGAGATGTCACTAACGAAATACAAGGCACCTCATTAACTCTCTGAACTAAACTGCAGATTCTACACCAACAAATCACTACCAATTTTAAAAAGCATCTTTAAGTATATTAGGACTAATTTAACAAACTCCCCTTCCCTTTTTTATACCTTAAAAAAATATAATATTGAAACACATGCTTACTATTTTTCTGGCAATTATATAGTCTCAATTTGACAATCCTAGGATTAAATGTGTATAAATATTTTTTCATCATTGAATTGTTCACTTGAGAGATTAACAAAATTATTATAGGCATTCATACGATAATGTTGAAGTCTCTCACTTTTTAAATCCAACCTTCACGTATCACTGTCCTTGAACATTTTTTTAATCCCTCTCACGCATTCATTGTGAAACTTACATTTTAGATTCATTTAAAATTAATTATAGTTACTCTTAGCTTTTCCCTATTAAGGTCTATTTTTTGGCAGCAGGACGCAATCGCTAATTATCCTCAAAAGCCTTTCTGGTGTCAAAAACAATTTTCTTTGGAAAAACCCTTTAAAATATGCAACTTTTACCTTTAAACGTAAAAAACAATATATTTATTGACTGGAATAATTTATAATGAATACTATAATTAAATAACAACTAGGGAAATTAAGCCGAAATTACGTGGCAAGTATCAAACCAAATGTTTATTTAAATAAATCTTTTGCGCCTTCCAATATCATAACAATGCGTGTTTAAAAACTTGAAAATAGTCAAACAAAAGCATTCTTAAAGGGATACTATCAGCTGAAAATTTTAGTACCGTATTTTATTTTTTCCTGGTTTGTTTTAATTAAATATGAAGTCTCTAATTTTTTCTGATTCTTCAAACATTTTTTCAATGAAAATAAAATTTTTTAAAATTTGTTAGGCTTCTTCAATTAAAAATTAATATATTTATTAAACAATGAATTTGTTACAAAATGAATTTAGTAATCTCTTTATTAACACTATTTAAGTTGTGATATTTGTACTCTTTTAAAATATAACACTGACAAAATTTTAATTTTTAAGCTTTGGAATTATTCAAAAACAATGAATTTAGTAATATCTTTTTAAACACTTTTTATATAGTGATATTTGTACTCTTTTAAAATATTACACTGACTAAATTTTACTTTTTAAACTTTGGTATTATTTGCAAACTACTATCAGAGTCTGAATTTTCACTCTCACTTTTATTACCGATGAAATCACTTTCATTTTCTTCTTCCTCTTTGAGATTATCGTCTATGTACAAGGAATAAAATTAGGAAATTACATTTAGGGAACTATTATTTTCACCCTTGCCATACTCTCAGCAAACTCGAGGCGAAAAGTAACTGGGTTACTTTCTCTAATACTCTCCGTAATGTGGAATAAAATAGTAACTTGAAAGTAACTCGGTTACTTTCTCGGTTACTCTCCGCGAATTCAAGACGAAAAGTAACTTGAAAGTAGAGATGGGTCGATACCGATGCCATATCGGTATCGGTACCGATATTTGGCCTTAACCGATATATCGGTATCGGTTAAAAATGAACCGATATATCTACCCGATATTTTTTGAAGAAAATAAATACTTATGTTGAGAGTAGAGGACGCCATAAGACCTAAACTCTGAGACAGCACAGTTTTTCATCTATTTTTTGATAACGTAACTAGTGTCTAAAATGGGTTTTTCGTATGATAAGCCAGTTTTATAGTTTCAAATACCGAAATTGGATCGAGAATCATCAATAGAGATGGGCCGATACCGGTACCATATCGGTATCGGTTTGATATCGGTTTAATCAAAGGATCGGGTAAAATATCGGTATCGGTACGTATCGGTTTCCCAAGTATCGGATCATATCGGTATCGGTTTAAACTGGTATCGGCCCATCTCTACTTGAAAGTAACTCGGTTACTTTCTCGGTTGAATGTATCGTCAAAATAAATTTGTAACATTCTTCAATTAAAAATGAATATATCTATTAAACAATGAATTTGTTACAAAATGAATTTAGTAACCTCTTTTTAAATATATTTGTACTCTTTTAAAATATAACACTGACAAAATTTTAATTTTTATACTTTGGAATTATTTAAAAACTATTTAAAAACAACGAATTTATTACAAAATGAATTTAGTGATATCTTTTTAAACACTTTTTAAATAGTGATATATGTACTCTTTTAAAATATTTCACGGACAAAATTTTACTTTTTAAACTTTGGAATTATTTCTGAACTATTATCAGTGTCTGAATTTTCACTCTCACTTTTATTACCGATGAAATCACTTTCATTTTCTTCGTCCATTTGAGATTCTCGTCTATATACAAGAAAAAAAAATTAGGAAATTATATTTATGGCACTTATAATTTCACCCTTACCATTAGACTCTTCGCTTGCAATTGACTCCTTCTCACTAAAATCGTCTTCTGCTTTTTTATCCTTCTCCAATTTTTCTTTTTCTTATTTGTCTCTTAAGTTTTGTAGTTTATTCTTTTTGGCATATATTTGTTTATCCTCTTTGGCCTTTTGTTGTTTATCCTCTTTGGCCTTTTGTTGGTTTTCCTCTTTGGTCTTGTGCCTTTTCTTCTTTTCTACCATTTTTCTTTTTACCTCTTGCACCTTTTTTCATTTGTCCACTTCAAAAATTTTTTATTTCTTCCTCTTGTAACTCCTCAAAACTAAAATCGTCTTCTGCTTTTTTATCCTTCTCCAATTATTCTTTTTCTTATTTGTCTCTTAAGTTTTGTAGTTTATTCTTTTTGGCATTTTTTTGTTTATCCTCTTGGGCCTTTTGTTGTTTATCCTCTTTGGCCTTTTGGCCTTTTGTTGTTTTTCCTCTTTGGTCTTGTGTCTTTTCTGCTTTTCTACCATTTTTATTTTTACCTCTTGCACCTTTTTTCTTTTGTCCTCTTCAAATTTTTTTATTTCTTCCTCTTGTAACTTCTTTCTTTTGTCCTCTTGAATTTTTTGTATTTTCTCCTCCTCTATCTTTCTTTTGTTCGACTTAAAGGAATAGCGACGTGGATTAAAAATTATCTCAAATCTAAAGAAAACCTTACTTTTTTGAGAGTTTAAACTCTTCTGATTCCAAAAATATGCTTGATTAATAATTAAATATAAGGGAAAACACGGGAAAAAACACTTTGAAAACTTGAAATTTGGGGGACAAAGGCAAATTTGCGGAGAAGATTTTTGGCGGGTTTTCTCCTTGCTACGTCACTCACGGCATCTCGCGGAAACGCCAAGCGCGAGACTCCCGAGTCTACTAATGCGGCGCGCGCGCGCGAATCTGAATAAATTAGGCTTAACGCGGCGCTGAGACACTAACACGCGCGTCACGTGAGCGACATCTAGAGTGAAAATTTCTCCTTACTACGTCATCAAACGAAACAAAATCTCAACTAGGCCTTTTCCAAACACAAAAATTTGATTGCAATTTAATAAATTGCTACGAAACCAAATAAAAAAGTAAACATATCATAATAAACTAGATTTTTCAAGGATTTTTTTAGCATTTTAAGTTTGTGGATGACGAAAATTATGTCACTAACACTTTAAGCTTTCACTTTTCAATTACATGATCATTTGGAATTTCATTTTTTCTTTTTTGGAGGTTTCGATTGAAGGTGTGGCTTTTCTTTGTAATTTTACCACACTTCACACATCTACACTGCTTTAGCGATGTAAATGCTTCGCAATACAAAAAATGCAAACAATATGCTAGATTTAGGTTTCCACTATTCGGATTTTGACTAGCCGCAGAATGGAATTTCTTTGATTATTCGCATGGTAAAAGCCCCTGTGACGGTATTGTTATGTCGTGCTTCCTTGCAAAACATCGAAAATTATCAGATATTAAAGCCTTATCATATTCTATGAATGGCCAGTAAGAAGAATTCTTGTACTAATTTTTTTTTTCATTTCGAAAGAGGATGTTAAACTTCATCAACTATCTCTTAAAGAAAATCTTTCCGAGACTAATACTGTCATTGGCCCTCGAAGCCACCATAAATTCATTCCCACATCACACAGTAAATTACAAATGTACAGAATTTCAAGTGATTCGTTCAGCACAAATGTTATGGTCGCTATAGATGAAGATGTTGGTACTAACGTGAATATAATTACATTTGATGATATTTCTGTTGATGCCAAGGTGAATACAATTACATTAGATGATATATCTGTTGATGCCAAGGTGAATACAAATACATTTGATGATATTTCTGTTGTAGAGTTCGTAACAGCAAAATACGATAAAGACGTGTATGTGGTTTCAGTGATGGATGCCATAAAAAAGAAAATGACTTCCTTTTGCAGGTTTTTGAAGAGCGACAAAGTTAAATCGGAACTTTCTAGGCAAATTTAGGGAAATTGACAATTCTCAAACACGTAAAGATAATATCCCTCCAAAGTTTTATCTCTTCCTTTCCCGTTTTTCCCTCATCGGATGATTTTAATGTGTACAAGAATATGCTTATTGGTTGTAAAATGTCGTCTGATATACAGTATATTTGCTATGCTTTGTATACTGCTTTAATATTTCATAAATTTTAACTTCAGTATTTGTTCATAAAAAAAGAAACATTTCTATATCTGGGTAAATAAGTTTGTATTATTATTAGTGAGTGGGGGAGGGTCGCGCCCTAGCACCGATGCCACAGGCATATTGTGCACCCTCGTGTTCAGGCTTTGAATTGACCCGTGGCCACAGCGTAGCGTAGAATTCGCTCCACCGTAATAGAGGAGACCCGCGAGGGTTCCAAAGTGTGCGAATCAAAAGAATAGTCTAAGCGAGGCGAAGCAGTCGCACTCGCAAAGTACGTGGGCGGATGTTTCTTCCTTCTCCTGACACGACCTACAGAGAGGGTCGTCGGCAAAACCCATCAGATGGAGGTGCCTATTAAGCCGACAGTGCCCGGTCAGAAGACCGGTGGCCAGCCCAATATCCCATCTGCTGAGCGAAATTAGGTCTCTAACACGAGACCTGCAGGGACCATTGACTAACAGTTTTGTCTGTCTCTGGCCCTCCATGTTATGCCAGAGCTGGTTTTGTATGACAGTCAACCTGTCATGCAGACACCGTTTGACGTGCCTGTAGGGGATGGGGACGGCCGGCTCCGGCCCCAAGAGCTTGGCCTCCGCACCCCTTTTCGCAAATCTATCGGCTTGCTCATTGCCATGATATCCGCTATGCCCTGGCACCCAGTACAACAGAACCCTGTTGCAAGATGCCAGTCGCGCTAGCAGATCAAGGCAGCTGCGCACCAGTTGAGAGGTAATCTGACACTGGTTCAGGGCGGCCTGACTGTCAGAATAAATTCTCACAGTCCGTCCGGTATACCCTTTGTTAATACAGTAATCTGCGCAATAACAGATCGCGGCAATTTCCGCCTGGAACACACTAGCGAAGGTGCCCAGGCAAGCAGAAAAACCGACCCTGGTGGTTTTGCAGTAATAGCCGGCGCCAGCGCCGGAATCAGTCTTGGAACCATCGGTGAACCAAATAGTTTCACCCCCAGTGCCAAGAGGCAGCAGGTTAGTCCACTCTGCCCGACTGGGGAAGTGGATGCTGAATGGCTTAGTGAAGTCAAAACTGGTAACGGTTTTGTCAGAGCACATCGTTAGCGACGGCTCAAGTGCGGCGTACTCCCGAAAGAGCTTCGTATGGCTGTAATCCCAAAGTCTTGGAACCCAGCAGCCACTAATGTTGAGCCTGTAGGCCCCCATGACAGCCTCCTCCTTAATGAAGAGATGAAGAGGAAGCATGTCAAGGAGCACCTCCAGGGAAGCAGTTGGGGTCGATCTCATGGCCCCCGTAACACCAATGCAGGCAAGCCTTTGAAGCTTGCGCAGGGCAGCCTGCACCGTCTAAAGCCGGACCCTTGTCCACCAGACAAGTGCCCCGTAAGATAGTATGGGTCTGATGATCCCAGTATAGAGCCAGTGTACAGCCTAGGGGTTGAGGCCCCAAGTCTGGCCGACAGAGCTCCTGGTCCTCCAGAAGAGCATCTTGGCCTTCTTAATACACCGATCAAGATGCGGCTTCCATGTGAGTCTGCAATCAAAGGTCACCCCCAGGTATTTCACCTTGGAGGACTTTGTCAGGACCTGGCCAAAGAAAGAGATATCATTGAACAAATCCTTAGTATTCTTCCTCGTAAAAGGAACAAGGACAGTTTAATCAGGATTAACGGTGAGGTTAACCGCCTGACACCATTGCTCCACGTTAGAGAGAGCAGATCTCATAAGCGCGGTAACAGTATCCGGGAACTTCCCGGTAAAGACTATCGCTACATCGTCCGCATACCCGAAGCAGCTACAGCCCCCAGCACCCCCGAGCCTCCCCAAGAGTTCGTCCACCACCAGGCACCACAACAGGGGGGAGAGCACTCCACCCTGAGGGCAGCCCCTGCTGGTAGTCACCCCTAGAGAGTCCCCGAGGAGAGACGCCGTCACCTCTCGGTCGGTCAGCATGGACTTGATCCAGCGGCCAAGAGTGTCGCTGATGCCAAATCTCTTGACAGCTTCAGTAATAACCGAGCTAGACCCCTCAATATCGAGGAAGACGGCCAGTGAAATTTCCTGAAACTCGAATGCCCTATCCAGGCAATTCGTAAGGCCGTGAAGGGCCGTCTCAGTGGATTTGCCTTTTTGGTAAGCAAATTGTGAAGAAGAGAGAGGAGTTACCGAAAGTACCTCGTCTCTAATGTACCTGTCCACCAGCTTCTCCAGAATTTTGAGGAAGGAGGTCAGGCATATGGGCCTAAATGCCTTCGCCTCGAGATAGGAAGCCTTCCCGGGCTTGGGAATAAAGATGACCCTAGAGCGTTTCCAGTCATGAGGTATGTGACCGAGAGCAATGCAGAGTCTGTAAATCTTGCATAGCGGAGAGGCGATGTGGTCTAAGCCCTCCTGCAAAAGCAGAGGGAAGACCCCATCGGGTCCCGGAGATTTGTAGGGCTCAAAACAGTTGACAGCCCACCGAAGCTTGGGAATCGTGACAACCTGTCTGGGTACAAGCCAGTCTTCCCTTTTAGCCCTGTGCAGGACAGGGTAGAGAGAGTCGGGGTTTGTTGGATTGATAAAAGTAGAGTCAGGAAAATGGACCTCCAGCATGTGCTTGAGAGTCTCAGCCCCAGACTTAGTGTACACACCCTCCCGCAGCTTAATAGCATTAAGTCGATGTGTGCTGTCGTGCGCTAGAATCTTCATGACCCTAGCCGTAGCAGGGACATTGGAGACTTGCTCACAGAAGGTCCGCCAGGAGTCCTTCTTAGCAGCTCTTAGTCAGGCTAAAATTTGCAAGCCGCGGTACACGGCTCCCCGAAGGTATTCCATCCAGCGCCCCTAGAATCGCCTTCTGGATTGGGCCCACGTCTTCCTCCGTGATGACCGCCTTCGGATAGCCTTTTTTAACAATGGCCATCTTTTTTGCGCTGGCGGCGTCACTATAGGACTTAGCCCTTTTTGCCGCCACCTGCGAGGTGCTGGGCGAGGGAGTCGCGTCGTCCGTTCTAGGCCTCTTCAATTGGGTGCCACGTGCCACCGCACCCCCAGCGGGGGTGGAGGCCGTTTCAGACCCCGGTTTGGCCTTTTCCCGAGCAATCTGTCGTTTACGGCGACGTCGCACGGTACGTTTCGAAGCCTTACCAGTCACACGCACCGATAAATCGGCACGAGTATCGCTGGATACAGGCCCTAGCGTAGTGGTATCAGTGTGGGTTCTGCCCTGAGCAGACCGTAGGTGTTGTAGTTTTAGAGTTGTTAGTAGTTAACCCACCGAAATATGGAGAGTTTTTTTTTTTTTTTTTTTTTTTCCACCTACGAGCACTAGTGCTTAGCCGTTAGGCCTTGAGCACCAGGAAGAATGGAGCGGGAGACCCTACGCGGCCCAGCACAGACGGGGGCCGCTAGGTCGTATGTGGATAAGCAGGGAAGGAAATGAGGTTTACTTGGGAGGTGACGGTAGGTGGAGTTGGGGTTGGTCACCTCCGGCGGACACGGGACAGTCGGCACCTATAGGGTAGGATCGCCGACATGTGTCGTATTCCCTCAAACTTTGCCGCCCAGAAGCTGGGCTTACAGGAGCGCGCCACACTCCCGGCTTATGGAGAGTTAATTAGGTCATTTAAGTGTGCCGCCAGCCTTCTAGCGCGCTAGACCCGCGCGTGTATACTCGCGTGTGTCTAGAGTGGGGGAACACCGGTTTTTTATCCGGGGGGTTTCTTTGAGTTCGTTTATTGGTCGAGGGTGGGGGTCGCCAATTGATTAGGTCTTTTTTAACTGGTTAAGGGGCGTGAACTTCTTTAGTCGTGACGTAATGGCCAGATTTAGATAAGAGGGTGTTAGCTTATGCGACGTATGTTAGACATCTGTTAACGTCTCGAATTTCACTGGAGACGGTTTTCTCTACGCCTACATGTTATCCGCTACTCGGTCATTGCGCTAGAAAGATCAGAAAATTGACTGAACAAGATGTCGCCAATAGTTTTAAAGGTATTGACTGACAACGTAATCTTTAACTGTAAAAATTTACTTTAATTGTACGATTACATATACATTAAATGCATAAATAATAAATGAAAAATACAGAAAATAAGATATAATTGAAAAATACATAAAAGTAAGATATAAAATGAAAATACACAAAATAGATAAGATGAAATATATAAATATGAATAAATTTTAAAAAGTAAATATATATGAATAAATTTTAAAAAGTAATCTTTAAAAGCAAAGGCCCCTCTGTAACGAATCAATAGAGTATTATTATACCCTATTGTAAACCTTTTCAAATGCTAATATATACTTACCACCCGCCACGGTGATTAGGATCGGGGTGTCGCGCGGAACTGCAAAAGATTAGTTTACAATTAATAAATGATTCATTAGTTTACAGTTAATAAATGATGCATTATTTAAAAAAGTTTTCTATTTACCGTCAGATAGGTTTAACGTTATCTCGCGATGATCGGCGCCAGGAATCGGAGGTCCTTCCTGAATGACAACAGCCTGGGCTGGTTGTTGAATTCGCTGAAGCGGGTCATCGGGAGGAAGGATGTTTGGAGGAGGGGAAGGAGTACCAGGGTATGGGGGAGGAGGGGTTTCGATACGGGGCCGGTATTCAGTGTTGATAACGTTACGTAAAATGGGGATATCTATGTCACCATCGTCACCCCAATTACTCTCCCACGAATAAGGAGATTCAGCACCGGCCGGAATTAAATTACGATTGGGTGCCGGCGAAACCGGAGCTTCGTCGGCTAAACCCCAATCGACCGAGCCGGCGCGGCTCTGAGGTGCCATTTCTTGAGCGTTGAAAAAGACCTCAATTTTTCTAGCTCTTACCAGAGCGCATCTATCTCCGTTATGCGGGAATCGTAAATGGGGGTCATAGACATCTTCCCCTCCCGGCATAATGCGAATTGAAGGGGCACCCAACCTTCCTATATCCACAACCCGGAGGGTTCCAAGAAAAAGATTTAAAAATTCTTTTTGATCTGGCCCTTTTACGTAAACGGTATCGCAACCTCGGGTTAATTGTTGAAGTACGGTTCGGATCTCGTCTTGACCGTATTCACCATCACGCCCCAAACCGGAATGTCTGAGGTTATTATAAATAACCGTGTTATCCGTTCTACGGAAACACTCCTCGTCAGGAATTTGAAAATTCCTAACGCTACGTTCACCGCTATCGCGTATGCAGCCTATCTATTAAAATGAAAACACACGTATAAGGAAAAATTCTAAAATATTAGTTAAGATTTAATACTTCTTTGACTAGAAACCTACAACGTAGGTTCCTAGCGCGACTAAAAACGATCGCGAAGCTCGTGGCGATAAAGATAAGGGACTCCCTATTTTAAAATATAAGTCTCTTAATCGAGGGTTTAAATCTAATAGAAAATACTTACATTATACGTATATATTAAGTTTTTAAAAAGACTTCTGAGTAAAGAAGAGGTTATAGATATATGGTGATGCGTTAGAAACTAAAAGACACTAAGATAAGGGTCACTGTTGCCTAACCATTTTAAAATACTAGAAAAATACTTACATTTTTTTATTGCGAGACTAGAAGAAGAAGTTATTGAGTTTATGAAATTTTATTGCGTTGTAGAGAATACAAAGGCTTAAACGCTGTATTTATACATTTTTTCTCACCCACGAGTATACTAGGAGTCCGATAGTAACACGAAACCGTTCATCGGTGATAGTATAATTAGTTATAAAATTTTCGATAGTTAAGTGTAGCCTTAAGATTACACGTGAAAGACTTGGATAAAAAATTAAAGGAAAACAGATGTGTTTGGAGACTTTGAAAAATAAAAGATACGAATGAAATCTAATATTATTTAATCTATACATATATAATAACATAAATAAAGACGAGCATCGTCGATAGGAAAGATTTATAAAATATCTATAACTAAGTTTAAGATTACAACTGAACGAGTTATATAAAGTTAAACTAAACGAGATGTGTTTGGAGACTTAAAAATAAAAGATGCGTATGTAATTTAATATTATAACGCGAATAAATACGTTCATCGGCCTATGGGAAAGAGTTAGTTATAAATTGTCACACGCCGAAAACTAATTTAATTTTGACCTTAAGGTTATAATTATTCAATTTCGTTAAAAAGAAACAGATGTCGTTGAAGGTTTAAATATAAATTTAATTTACTGAATATATAATGACGTAGTTAAGTAATATGAAACCCTCTCGGACGTAAAGCTAGAAAAGATAACAACCGTATAGTATAAAAGCTCAGACTCAACGTTCGAGATTCATTCGTGCCGAAATTACTGCATTAACATCACGCAGCAAGAAATTTCTATTCCTGAGAATGGTAAGTACTTTATACTTTTTCAATGAGATTAGAAGATTTAGTTCATAGGAAATAGGCATTTCAATAGGCCGAATCAAAGGATGAGACACAATCCTGTGACAAAGAAGTAGAGACCTTGTTATCTCAGTCGGGATTTAAAAAGGAAGATTGGAAAGATCATATAATAGAATATGGTCGGGATAGATTATTAGGTGTTAAAATATCGTCGTTCAATTGTACTCTATACCTTGATATTAGGAGGTACGCGAAATCAAAGAACCCGCGAAAACCGTTTCCCATCCCTACTAAGGACGGTATATGTATTAAATACGAGAGCGCATTTGAACTGAAATCAATTCTGAACAACGCTCAGGGAGATTGGGGCGCAACGGTATATATGTCAGAAGAACCCATTCAAATAGCCACCACGCCTGACCGAGAAATAGCCATCTTTAAATACAGAGGACAACCCTATGAGAAGCAGTTCGTAATTAGAGATTCAGACGATCTCCATAACATAATAGTTGCCTTGGAGAAAACAATCAATAGATTTGAAGAACTTTCCCATTAAGAAAAAAATGTCGGACACTTCGTCATCCTCAGATGATGAACTTTATCCCATCGATTTATCCACAAAATTTAGACCTGAACAATATTTCAAGATAGATAAAATATCTAATCGAAAAATCTAGAAAATATAAATGTATTACAACAGAATATAATGTTAAATTCCGTAACTTAGAAGAACTAAAATTAACAAAAATTCACGAACAACTTTCCCAAATATTAACATCTCTTATAAACCAAATCACGCAAAATAATGAAGAGTATAACTTAATTAGATTCGCCATAAGCTCCGACGCGTTAGAGAACCCTGTAAATTTAAGATTTATGGCGATAAATGAGTTAACTCCTGATCGATTACTCTCTAGTATCGAAAAGGTGGCTCAGTCCAAACGTAGTCTTTTATTAGAGGGTTCTCTAAAAATTGATGTTATTCTTTTAAAATGCAATGTTCCAATGACAGGTAGAAAAGCGGTGCATAATCGAACTATAGCTGAACTGGATAAATATATTGATCAAGGTTATGCTTACATACCTATTAGAAATAATGATACTCTATGCGTTTCTAGAGCCTTAGCCGTGGGTAAAAGTCAAGCTGATCGAACTTATTTAAAATCAATAGGAAAGCTAAACGAGTTTAATCAATGGAGCTTCCGATTATTAAGAAATGTAGACCACCCTTCCCAAAAAACCGCGGCTTTAGAGTTACACGCATTAGCCGAAGTCCCGGAGGGTCCTGTAGATTTATTGGGTGTTCAAAAGTTTCAAAATGCCTTGTCAGATTACCAGATTGTAATTTTTTCAGCGGAAGAGAAGTTTGAGAAAATATTTATAGGTCCTCACAAGGAAAAAAAATTTTCCTCCTCAAAGTTGGGAATCATATGCATGTTGTACGGTCTTACATCTCAATGTTCGCGGCTAAGGCTTATTGTCAATACTGTTTAACCCTATTTTACGGTCTGGAAGAAAAATCTAGTCGTTCTTGCTCGGAAACGGCTAAGTGTTACCGCTGTTTAACAACGGAGGCTTATCATGAAAAAGACGAGTATAAACTCATAAGATGCGAGGAGTGTAATAGATATTTAAAGGGAACCGAATGTTTCAATAACCATAAGAGTAACGGAACATGCGATTCTTTGAAACGATGCGGAAATTGCGCTCGCGAAATAAAACCAAATCATAAGTGTGATCTAAATTGCAAAAATTGTAAAATTACGCATGAAAAAAATCATTGTTGGGTGATGCCCCTAGATATTGATTATCCTCCTGTTCGTCTTCTATACTTCGATTGTGAAACTATCCCTTTAAATAATGAACACACTCCCGTACTCTTGGTTTCCGCTGCGCAAGAATCCGTTGATTCAAAAGAATTTACCATTCGTGTCTTTAGGGGCTTTGATTGTATAAAGGATTTTATAGACTATCTTTTCCAATGTGAGACAAGCTCTATTAGAAAGGGAAATAAGAAAGTAAAGGTTGCGCGAATGTTGTTTTCCGATGTAATCTGCTGCGCTCATAACGGGGCAGGGTTCGATTTTTTCTTTATATTGAAAGAAATACTTAGAAGGAATATAGTTCCTGAGCCTATCTTCAACGGTTCAAAAATCATGGCACTCTTCTTAAAAAATCTAAAGATCAAATTCATTGACAGTTACAGATTTATTAGTGTCCCCTTAAGAAAATTTTCATCTACATTCGATCTCGGGGAAGAAAAAAAAGACTATTTGCCGCATCTGTTCCATAATGAAAAAACGTTAGACTATGTAGGCCCTATACCCGAGATACATCAATTTGAGCCCGATAATTTTAAAGATAAGGAGCACGCGGATTTTATGAAATGGTATTCGGAAAGAAAGGATAAGCCCTATAATCTGAGACAGGAGCTTGAAACATACGCTATTCAAGATGTTAAGGTCCTACAATTAGGAATGGAAAAATTTAGAGAGTTATTTAGGAATGTCTCCGGGGTCGACGTGCTTAACGTAGGTGGTATTACCATAGCGGGAACAGTAACTAATATTTTCCTTCACAAACATCTTGAAAAATACACACTAGGTGTCGTACCTGCAAAGGGTTTTCGTGGAAATTTTAGTATCGGAGCCTTAAAGTGTATAGCCTTGGAAGAAAAATTACGCGGGGTAAAATTTCAAACTGCCTTGTCATTGGAAGGGGAAAAAAGGGTGTCAAACTATTTAATAGACGGATATTGTAAAAATCCTGAAATTGTTTTAAACTATAACGGATGCGTCTATCACGGATGTGTAAAACATACAAAACATTACGAGTACAATCCTATAGTTAAAGATCTAAACAGAAATGTCTACGAAAGAACTCTAGATAGGGAAAATTATCTAAAAAAGATTTTACCGAACGCCGAACACCTCAATATTTGGGAATGCGAGTTCAATGAGAGATTACGAGATGATCCTGACGCTAAACTCTATTGTGACAGTTTAAAATTTAAACAACCAATTGGATCCAGGAGTGCCTTGTACGGGGGAAGAAGCGAGTGTATATGTCTGTATTATAAGGCAAAACCGGGCGAGTCTATTCAATACCTAGATATCTGCTCGCTCTATCCTTACGTATGTAAATGGGGCGTATTTCCTAAAGGTCATCCTGAAATTATTACGAAAGACTTCAACTTTGAACCTAATTTTTATTTCGGTCTTATTTCTTGTCGATTATTAGCGCCTGAAAATCTATTTTTGCCTGTCCTTCCAATTAAAACTAAAAAGAAACTTTTCTTTGCTTTGTGTTTAAAATGCGTTGAAACTGAACAATCAGTCTGTACACATAATTCGGAAGAAAGATCCTTCTGTGGTTGTTGGCCAAGTCCCGAGGTATATCTAGCAGTTAAAAATGGATATAAGATTCTAGAGTTTTTTGAAGTCCAACATTACAAAGATAAGTTTGACAGAAAAGAAAATACCGGTTTATTTGACACGTTCATTGATTGTTACCTTAAAATTAAACAATCTAGTTCAGGTTGGCCTTCGGGAATAGAAAGCGAAGAGCAAAAAGAAGCGTATTTAAAATCAATTTATGACCGAGAAGGAATAGTTATTAATAAAGAAGAGATAGTGGACAACCCCACTCTCCGCGCCATTAGTAAACTATGTCTAAATTCACTTTGGGGAAAAATGGGTTACAATACGGATAAGAGAAAAAATGTATACATTGACTCTTACGCTGGATTAGTTCAGATAATAACTGATGAAACGAAAGAACTGTTAGACCTGAAACCGGTAAACGATAAAATCTGTTTAGTCAGTTATAAACTAAAAAAAGAATACGCTCCTACCTACTACAAAGGAAGTCCCACGATAGCTTCCTTTGTTAGTTCATTAGGACGTATCGAGTTGTATAATACGATAAGTAAAATGGGTAAGAGGTTACTTTATTGTGACACTGATTCATGTATAGTTGTAACAAAGGAAGGGGAATATCTACCACCCTTATCTAGTAATCTAGGGTGTTGGACGGATGAGTTAAAGGGTGAGACGATTCTCGAATTTGTCTCGACAGGGCCTAAGTCGTACGCTTACCGTACCACAGACGGTAAATCTGTTATTAAAATGAAAGGTATTACCCTTAACAGAAGAAATGAAGAAATCATTAACTTTGATTCGATTAAAAGTGTTTTATATAGTCCCTCTAAAACTTTGTCGGTCACCGTTCCATTTAATGTTGTAAGACGTAAAGAAACAGCTACACTTTTATTAGGCAATCTAAAGAAAACCTTTGGATATAGTTTCAATAAA
This sequence comes from Phalangium opilio, assembly GCF_054372755.1. Taxonomy (NCBI): domain Eukaryota; kingdom Metazoa; phylum Arthropoda; class Arachnida; order Opiliones; family Phalangiidae; genus Phalangium; species Phalangium opilio. The sequence continues at coordinate 4,678,775 of NW_028324185.1, forward strand.
CGTAGAGTCTTAGAGGATTACACAACACTTCCTTACGGATATTTAAATCATCAAGACCCGTCTGCCACGTCAAATGAGAAAACGGACCACTAAACATCGGGTCACGTTTTCCCACCTTGTTAAAGTGAGAGTGATACCGTACGAAGATCGAGTCAACTACGAGTTCATAGACGATATTAGAGAACGTTTTAAAAATGGAGAACGGATTAGAGTATCGCCTCCGCTTAGAAACACCGATGACCATTTTACTGGCTGGCCCAAGCAGCTCGGGGAAAACAACGTGGGTAATAAATTTACTCAAATATAAAGACATTATCATGGACAAACCTCCTGATAGAATAGTCTATTGCTATAGTGTTTATCAGGACATTTTTGATGAACTGAAACTCTTTTTACCTATTGAATTCCACGAAGGACTAATTCCTAATGATTCTGATTTTTTTGATAAACGAATAAATAATCTTTTAATCCTAGACGATCTAGCTAACACCTGTACCAAACAGGAGTTTATAAGTAATCTTTTTTGTGTCGGGAGTCATCATTTATCTTTAAGCATCGTGCTGCTGTCTCAAAATGTCTTTAACCCAGGTAAATATTCTAGAAATATATCATTGAACTGTTCTTATATCGTTATGTTTAAAAATCCTAGGGATAATAACCAGGTTCGCTATTTAAGTCGTCAGCTTTTTCCTACAGACACCAAACGCCTAACGGAAGCGTACGAAGAGTGTACCGAAAAAGCGTATTCTTATATCTTAATAGATCTAAAACAAAGTACCGATAATAGTTTAAGACTTAGGTCCAATATATTCCCCAATGAAGGACCGATGGTAATCTACGTTAGAAAATAATAATCCATAAAATATAAATCTCAATTTATTTAACCTCATTTCGAGACATGCCTTTACCCGTGTCGGTTAGGAACCAATTACCCTTTTTAAATCTCTTGCGTAAAAGCGGTGTGAAACAAAGAAAACTTTTAATATCAAAGTGTACGCGACCCCAATTGGATTGTATAAGCGGTATTTGTTATAATTTGAAGAACGGCGGTATTCCATTGAATCGTCATAAAAAGAAAAGACTTCAACGTTACAAAAACGTTATAAGGTATTTATCCAAGAGAGGTTTAAGCGACAAAAAGAGGCGACAGGTGTTAATTAAACAGGTAGGAGGATTCTGGCCGGCGTTGCTTTCAATGTTAATACCGACAATAGCTTCGGTCTTTACTAGATAATGAAAAAGTGCGTTTTAGTACCAGCGGCTTTACTGACGGACAATCAAAAGGAAGTTAACAGTTTAGACAACGCCATTAAAGAGGTACCGAGAAAGCCTGGTTCTGCCGAGGAAAAATTGAAGGAGTACCTTTTAACTCTTCAAAAATATTTATCTTTAAAGAGTTTAGCGGAGCCACCAAGCGTTACTATTTTGCCACCTACAACGAGTTCGTCTTTTCCAGCACCCGGAGTGTCGAGTAAAATACAGCCTCTAAGTCCTTCATCCTCGTCTTGGATTCCTCCATCGTGGCCTACCCCTATCCAGAATATACCTATTAATATCTCTACCCCCTCCCAAATTGTCCCTACTAATGTCGCTACCCCTCCCCAAAGTATCCCTTTTAATATCTCCTCGAGTCTGACTACCCCACAGCCTATAATGAGTAGTACAGCAATGGGTCAAACACCGGCGATATCGTTTACTACGCCAGCGTCTCTCTCTCGAACGACCAGTATGCCAATTTTAACACCCATGGGACCCGTGGTACGGAAACAGTCCGGGACGTCTCAAACGCCGAGTATGCCAGTTTTAACACCCATGGTACCGAATCAGCCCGTGACGTCTCAACAGGCCTTATCAACGAAGGGCGCTTCTGGTTCAAAGTTCCGGAAACTTAACCCTAACGATGAGACTTCGCCGAAAAAAAGACTCGCGAAAATTCCATCTACGAAATCAAAACCGTACCCTACACAAGCCAAAATAAAAAAAGATCGCGAAGCTAGTTTGAAAGAACTTCAAAAGCCCGAATCTAAGATCGAATGGGTAACTTATAGAAAGGCAAAAAAATAACCTTAATAATGATTATTACATTTTATATAAAAGCATCTAACTCATTATATTGAAAAACACGTATCTGATTATATAAAAGCATGTATTTGAGTATATAAAAAAGCTTGTATCTGATTATATATAAAAGCATGATAATTACAATTTATATAAAAGCATGATAATTACAATTTATATAAAAAATTATAATCGAATAATAAATATTTTTATTCTCGCATTCAATACAAGTGTATCTGATTATTAAACATTACAACTTTAATATTTTATTGGTTACATTTTTCATATCTATGTCTTAACAAGTGAAGGCAGATATTCCATAAAGATAAGGCGTCGTTAATTTCCGTTTTATTTTCATACATTTTCAGAACTCTATGAAACGAATTTCCCAGACATCTTTGAATAAGGAAGAATATACAATGAGGTCCGCAACAAAGGGAGAACATATCTTGAATTAATTTATCGTTATAGATCCATCTGGACGCGTATTTGGCCAGGTTAATTTTATACGTATCCGGGCTCTGCCCGTAGCTGCAGAAAAAATTACCTTCATTGTTTTCAACGTAAATGGCTACCCAATGAAGTCCAGGATCCTCGGCTCTCTCCGTGTTCAGAACAAAACAAAATTTCTTCTTTCTAGGTTTCCTGGGAAGCATGTCTCTAGGAAAAGTACCTAGGTAGTAGGGTTTTGTCCTCTGGTCGCATGATAATATTTGATTTATTTGTAACGTATTCATATCACTTTAGATAAAGGTTTTTTCAAATTTACTCAACCTTACTAAATCACCTTCTTTTAGCTTTGGTTTTGTCCCAGGTTTAATGGTACCGAAAAGACGGTACCACACCTTATGCTCATTTTGTAGATTAACATTGACTGGCGCGATACCAGTTGAGCGGTGTATCGAGTGATTGTAAGCCTTAACTATTTTTGGTAACGCACTCAGATAGCTACGAGTATCAGCGCTAGTTACGAATTTGTGTATTTTCTCTTGAACCGTTCTGTTAAATCTCTCGCAGATCGCAATTTTTTTATTCCCGTAAGCTACGTAGTGGTGAATACCTTTCTCTTTAAAATATTGCTGAACTGGTTTAGCTAAAAATTCAGAGCCAGCGTCCGTATTTATATTCGTGGGTACAACATCTTTATGTATTATTTTAAAAGCTCTTATAACTTCCGCGGAAGTCTTGTTTTTAATAGGTATAACGTAGGCGTATTTACTCAAAACATCTATATTACTTAACAAATATTTCATACCCTTGTTGTATCTGGAAAGTTTATCTAAAACTATTAAATCAGCCTGATGAGTCTCATCCATAGATGTCACTGTAATTTTATTGCGAGGAAACTTTAATCGACGATAACGATGAATAGTATAGGTGGGTTGTTTTAATAGAAAACTCTCAACTTCTTTCCTCGAAGACTGAGGAACTCCTTTCGTTAATTTATCCAATCCGGAAAAAGAGGAGGGATTTTCGGGGTCGTAGTACGCGTTTGAGAGAGACATTTTTTCTAAACAAGATCGAAAATGATATCTGATAATATAACGTAGTTGTAGGGTATTATATAAGAGGGAGAGATACAATTTTCTGGAATATTTTCTAAATAAGGAAAAAAAATTGATATATAACGTAGGTATAGGAAACGCAACAATAAGAGTAATTTATATTTTATTCGGTTACTTAAAAATTAACAATACATTGTTTTTAGACCGACAAAATTTCCAAGAATATATTTTAAATAGATACGTCATTAAACACTGGATCATTTAGGACATTAGCTTCGGTAGTGGTTGTTCTCTGGCGAATATCTCCTGGTCCCTTGGCACCGTTTATCGAGTAATTTCGATATTAAATTCATTTTGCTCTTCTCCGAGGTAACGCATTCCAACGATTTCAAATCCTCTCGGAATATTTTCAGACGCCTTAGAGTAATCCATGACCCAATACACGCGAGATAAGAGTGACATATATTTTAACCGTACATTAGTTCAGTTTTTAGACCGACAAAGTTTCCGAGAATATCGTTAAATAAAATTGAGACGTCGTCTTCGTAATCTCCGTATTCCTCGACAAAGGATTCTAGAATTCTTTCGTAGTTAAGCAACGGAATAGCTCTAATTAGGTTTTTCTCCACTCTCTCGCTCCAATTAGTATCCGTGGGTAAACAAGTGATATCGTGGGCGATTTCGTTGTGACAGCTGATATTTTCGCACGAATCAGTGAAATTAAATAAAATATTGGTCAAACTGTCCAAGATAATTTTCTTCATTATTTCTCTGGCCTCTTCTTTTCGCTTTAATTCGCTACCAATAACATTTTTCAAGTTCTTTAACCTTAACCAACTGTCTTTATTTAATGAAAATCCTTTCGATGTTGAGAATAGAATATTATATCTATTATTCGATCCTCTAATATATTGACGAATATCAACTATTTTTCCTCTCTGACATACGAAGCATTCTAGCTTAACTCTCTGAGTACCGTCAACTAACCAAGTCAGAAATCGTCCCGTTATTCCGTTAAAGAAAGCGTCAATATCCGCTTCGAAAGTCCATATACTATTCCAAATACAACTGTCGAAAGACGCTTCGGTTTTAGTATCGAGTCGTTTGACATTGAAGACGGGAAGAATTCCGCTTCCAACGTAAATGTTTTGCTTCTCCGATAGGTAGTGTACTTGATTCATCTCTAACCGGTTATGAGAGAATGCTTCTTAAATCAGAGGTTATATAGAGCCTTTTTACTCGGGATTAAATAACACCGAGCGATCCCTAGTTATCATGATAGAATTTTCAAATTCGGAATAAATTATGCACGTGACATTGTGTGGTAAATTGTTTTTAAATTTCATATTGATACGTAGATTTCCTTGTCGGGGCAAAGAAAGATGACTAGCCCCCGCATTTTCATCCGGGCTTAAATCTAGGCAATACAAAGCGTAACCTTTTTTGTACTCTTCGTACGTGATAAAATTTCCCTTGTTTTTTCTGTATGTGTTTAGAGAGGTGAATAACGACATGTACTCTCGAGTGTATAGATTGTTTTCGTAATCAGGCGTAAAGGCTTCCGAAGGATAGGTATCGGTACCGACGTTGACGGATAGGTAATTAAGATCAAAGGTTTCAAAATTAAAGGGGTTTAAAGAATGATTACCATTAAAGGCCGAGGCTCGAACTAGACCTACGATTACTCTTTGAGGTATTTTACCTAAGAAGACGTTTTCTCGATTAACGTCGTTCATTCCAGCTGGAATTGAAAAGGTTTTCACGACTGTTTGATTCAAAGGATAGATGGCGCTGGTTTGCTCTAATACCGTAGCGTGGGCTAACATTATTTCGGGATTTATTTTTAGTCTTTTAACGTACAATGAGGCATTATCGATAACCACTTTATATTTCTTATCAGCGGCTTCTTTCGATATTACGCAAAACTCTGGTTTGGATCGAATAAGCCTAAATCTAACGTCTACATTATTCAATAGGAAACGATTTAAGCGACAAATATCAACGTGTAACGGGGCGTATAAATCTATCGTACTCGATACCTTGGCTCTCTCGGCTCTTCTTAATATCCCATTGGTAGTAAGATTTTTATTGGCTGCCACCCAGGCGGAATCGGGATCGATCGGATTATCCTTATAATACAACCCTAGATTTAGTTGGCTTTCTTTAGCATCTATACCGTAATTTAATAAATTCTCGAGATAAGCGATATAAGGGGCTCCTTGGTTAGGGGACTGAACGCTCGTGTTTCCTAAAAAGACGTCTATTTGGGAAAAGAGGGCGGCGTGTAAAAGATTAACCGGAGCTACTTTGGTTTCAGCGGCTGGTACTTCGGTGCCGTCCAAATGAAGCACCCTGACCTTCAGCCTTAACCTAGTTTTAGAAAGGTCGATATAATGTTCGCTCGTGCCAGGGACAAAAAATTCCAAAGGTCCACTATCCGTTACGGAACTTAAAGGTTGATAACTTTCGTCGCTACTAGTTATAATATTAGCGTTCAAAGGGGGTGTCGCGAATAGGTCTAATTCCCCCATCATCCCTTCGAATTGGGCCATCTTGTTTTATGATAAAAAATCGGCCTTTGATCTACTTTTCTTCTTGCGTATCTTCTGACGTTTCCGTCGAATACCAGACCCGTACTGAGAATTAGCCAGACTATCACCCGCTTTATGAATTAAATTTGAGCCGGCTATTTTTAGATTCCTTTTGAACGCTCTCTTGGGTTCTTCTCCAGCGCTTAAATCTTGAATAAACCTTCCACCAAGTCCTAAAGCTTCTTTACCCACGCTCTTAGCTATCGGTTTCGCTAGAGGAGTTAACATTCTCATCAAAGCTCTAAAAATGCCTCCCAAACCAAATCCTTTCTGCACTAATACACCTGGTGGAGATCCAAGGAACTGATCCTGATAATAGGACACGTACCTATTAGGTCGAGACATGTCGTCTAAAGTGAATTTTGATAATGATGCGATCCGATATAAAGGATATAGGAGCGTCGGCTTCGTCTCTAATATCAATTTTGATAGTTTCAATTTCGTTGGATCTTATAGGATAATAGTCTATAGTATCGTATGTGATAATTTTCTCCGACGTATCGTTTTTAGTGGGAATGACGCGTAGAAGAGGTTTGAAACCAGAGCCTATAAACTGGGGGTATATCAGATCAGTGTAAACGTATAAATATTGACTGACTAAATCCGGTTTGAAGTTGGCGTTTGCAGACCCTAATAGACGATTAGTTTGGTCACCGAATCCTAACATAGAACCTAATTTGTTACGAACGCCTCTAAAAAGCACGGTGCACTCCTTATCAGTCGTTATTCGAACGGTACCGTTATCGTTTAATGAGAAATTAAACGGAGATTGATGAGCTTCGGGTATCGCTCTATTCATAGCTTCCAATAGGGCGTCGACGCTATAGGGTCCCTCAGGAATCTTTACCGTTACCATACGATTTTGAAGTTTTAAAGTTTTTTTCAATTTTATCTCGATATAATTATTGGTGTAGTTTATCGTAATATTTCTAGCTTGTTGAGACAATGGAATGGGACAAATGTATTCCCCAGTAATGTACTCGTCCGTTTCGAATCCTAAAACCTGAGCCAGAGGGCCAGGAGCTAGCCTGGCCTGGTGACCGGCATCGACTGATAATTTAACTCTCTTGATAGGAGGCCCAGTCGGGACTGACATATCTATAACCTGTATTTTCACGGGAAAATTCTGTTTTTCAAGCTGAACGGTTAAGTCACGCACCAGTTTATTCTGCATTGAAAAAAATACGGCGTTTCCATTTTTATCTTTCGAACCTTCGTACTTTTGCGGTATTAACTCCACTCTTCTAACGTCCCAGCCATCATTCGTTAAATATCGTTCAGGTACCTGTATTTCGAAAGAGTTACAGGTATTGTCTATTACGGTTGAAATTTTCGGTGTTAATATTTCCGATAAACCAATTTCCCATTCGTTTGAAAGAATAATTGGTTTACCTAATTTGACCGTGAAAGACGATTGTGAATTATCGGGATATTCATCAGTTTTATCACTTAACAGAGTAACGAAAAAAGAATTGACCGACATAATTGATATTTTATTTAAAAATGAATGAGGATTTACACGTTATCCAATTTTATTTAGAAATAAAAGGTTGAACTCGATGTGATGGTTGGAGCGGGGTTCGATCTCGCGATCTATTGATTGGCGAACAAACGCGCTAACCACTACACCGAGAGCAACCTTAATCGCTTCCTACCTTTTAAAGAAGATTACATTAAGATATACTTGGAAATAAAACGGGTAAATGTTCATGATAAAAACTATCGGGAGTACCGAATTTACTCATTTGTTCCTGTATGTATTTTATAAAGTCATTTCCGTAAAATTCGGCTTTTTCTTCTAAACACAATGGCGCCGGTGAATCCGTTTCCGGGGCTTTGGCTCTTGGTTGATTTATACCGTGACCCAATCGGGTAAATAAAAGTCCATCATCTAATTCCTCCAAAATAATGGTACTTCTAGGTAATATGAATCGTTTCAAAATTTCCACCTGATTCTGATACTCGATATCTTTTTCTTGAGGCTCTCTATCTTTAAACATCGGGCATTTCTTCGTAACACGAGCGATTTTCCCACTTTCAGATACTCGGAGTTCGAAACATATTGTATACATAGCGCATTGATCTAAAAGATACGCGACCATATATTGGAAATCCTCGCGCCCTTTGAATCGTTGATACGTCACTATATAACGCATTTTGTAAGATCTCCCTCGGAAGTCACTGCTCTCTTCAAGGCGTTCGTCGAATAACCGAGATAAAGAGAGATCGCTCTCTTATCAAACAAACTCTTATTTAAGTCTGGCGATTACGTCACGACTAAAGACAAGTACAGACACGTCCTAAAAACCCCTAAACAATTAACAAAGACCTAATCAATTGACGGTTATAGAATAGATTACATTAACGACTACCGGGGAAATAAAAAGGATAAATATTCCTCGTAGATACTATCAGGGGTAAATAACGAAAGGAGTTAGAGACGCTAGCTTCCGTAGTGTAGAATACAGTGGGACCTTGAAACGTCATAGAATTTGTAACTAACGTAGTGCCATCTTTGGAACTGTATTGTAAATAAGAGCAGAACCTTAAAAGTTTTGCCTTAAAATCTCGCGCCGCAAGGTATTCTGGGTAAAGTAAAATGGCGGGTGTCGATGTTGTGAAATGGTCTCATAAATCAACCCAATATAATTATTATATTCAATCGCGAGTAAACAGCGATTTAAAGAAGAAAGATAAGTCAACAATTTGCAATTTGAAGCCGGGGAAATCCTCAAAATGTGATCAAACTTGTTTTGCCGTAAGTGCGCGGTTACAGAGTCGGCCCAGTGAGCCAAGGCTTAGTGGGAACTGTGGGATCAGGATCATCAACTGTATCTGTGACTAAAGAAATTAAAACAACTAAAACTGTATTGAAGGATGCAAAAACGACATTTAATTCCATTTCATTACCGAATAAGGAATTTACCAACTTTCAATTTTCTGATCTTTCTAGCGCAATGACCGAGTAGCGGATAACATGTAGGCGTAGAGAAAACCGTCTCCAGTGAAATTCGAGACGTTAACAGATGTCTAACATACGTCGCATAAGCTAACACCCTCTTATCTAAATCTGGCCATTACGTCACGACTAAAGAAGTTCACGCCCCTTAACCAGTTAAAAAAGACCTAATCAATTGGCGACCCCCACCCTCGACCAATAAACGAACTCAAAGAAACCCCCCCGGATAAAAAACCGGTGTTCCCCCACTCTAGACACACGCGAGTATACACGCGCGGGTCTAGCGCGCTAGAAGGCTGGCGGCACACTTAAATGACCTAATTAACTCTCCATATTTCGGTGGGTTAACTACTGTTGTTGTTTGATGTGTTATCCATAAGAATCCCACGAGTAAAGGGGCAATTAAACGGTCACCACCCGGTAGTCCCCCACCCGGGTGGAAGGCTAGATAAAACGGGGTGTCGCCTGGTGCCCCGAGGGGATCGTTAGTGATACCGTAGTTTTACTTCCCCAGTACCATGCAGCCCTCGGCACGATGCCTCAACACCTTGGCTTGGGAAGGACGCGTATCTGCTTAGCCCACACAACGTAGTGGTTTCCAGCTCTCACCACCGAGGAGGTGTGATACTACGCATTGATGAGGACCCAAGCTAGCGTGTGTAGAGTTAAGAACGCGAGCGGGAAGCCAAAGCAAGAGGGGGAAAAGAGAGAACACCCCATCTAGCATGCGTCCCCAACTTCGAGAGCCGAGAAGAAAGATACAAACGACACGATTCAACAAGAACAAGAATAATTTTAGAAACAACGCAAAATTTAAACGAGACGTTTAGGGCTTAAATAAGAGTTGAGTACTTGATTTAAGGGTTATAAGGAACTGGCCTCCGTACCAACGAAATTAAATACATCCATATAAGATTTATCTAAATCCGGTAAAAATTACAGTGTCAGTGCTTAAGGAGAAAGAAACATTGAAACTTAATTGCGAATAAACTATAACAGAAGTACGATAGGGGACTAGAAGTATCGAGTTTACTAAAATTCTTCACTTGGCGAAGGTGAATATTCTGGATAAGACAGCAGCGGTTGACCCTCTGGTAGCGGTTACTGAGTTTTCCCCCCAAAACGTGAGACTCTCGGGTGGCGGTAGACGGGGGCCGAACTCGATTCAAGCACCCGCTTCGTCCGTGTACAACCCCGGCTTTAGGTTGAGGGGAATGGGGGTAGGAAATGTTTTTGGAACTCGACCAAATTTGTTTCTGTGTCTAGTGTAGGCGCAGGGATGGAATCGGCGAATAAAATCCTCAAATTTGTTCACTAGTGCCTGCAGGATCTATTACCACCAATACTAGAGCTCTTTACTTCTAGTCCCTTATCTTACTTCTGACTATAATCACATTGTGAAATATTTATTCATCACGTTGTTTCGCTTAAAGGAATAGCGACCTCATTTAAAAATTATCTCAAATCTAAAGGAAACCTTACTTTTTTGAGAGTTTAAACTCTTCTGATTCCAAAAATATGCTTAATAAATACTTAAATATGAGGTAATACCTAGAAAAAACACTTCGAAAACTTGAAATTTTGGGGGCAAAAGCAAATTTTTAGATAAGAAATTTGGCGGGTTTTTCTCCTTGCTACGTCACTCACGGCATCTCGCGAAAAAGCCAAGCATCCCAGACTCCCGAGTCTACTAAAGCCGCGGCGCGAATCTGAATAAAATAGGCTTAACGCGGCGCTGAGACACAAACAGGCGTCAAGTGAGCGACATCAAGAGAGAAAATTTATCCTTACTACGTCATCAAGCGAGACAAAATTTGAACTAGGCCTTTTCCAAACTGTACAATACTTTGATTGCAATTTTATAAATTGCTACGAAACCAAATACAAAAGTAAACATATCATAATAGACTAGATTTTTCAAGCACTTTAAGTTTGTGGATGACGAAAATTATGGCAATAACACTTTAAACCAACGGCTAAACACGTCCGGTTTATTACCGAAATCTAAATGAAATTTGACGCGTCAACTTTAAGCCAAGGGTTATGGACTGCGAGTGAAGTGACCGCGACGCGTTCGAAAGTCGCGCCAGGCTTTTTAACAAACAAAAAAACGTTGCACTTACGAAAACTGAATAAAGGCCCAAATGATAGATGTTCGATCTTCGTGATAATTAATTTATATTATAATAAAAATAATTCCATAATATGAACTGGAAAATTACAAATTGTCAATTCGAGCCCCCAAACTCCCAAAGAGACACGTTTCCTAAACCATAGCCCACTCGATCCGCGCTCGCGTCGTGATGCGCAGCCTCGAGCGAGTTGGCTATGGGCTTTCAGTTTCAAAGCGGAAGTAGCAGCGTGGGAAGAACTGTACCGGACGCCTTAAGCGTGAATGGTAACTGGTAATGTAATTATTATTCATTGATTAAAATTAATCTAATTAGAAAAAAATTGAAGGAAATTAGGTTTAAAACTCGGAACAATTCCCGTAATCTAGAATTTGGCGGTCGATAATCATGTTAGTCTCAGCAGAGGTGACGACTGTTTTGTGATTTGCCCTGGACTAAGAGAAGACGCGATTTCCTATTTGAGCACTATTGCATTTAAACCAAAAAAGTGCAAATTTTTTCGTATCCTGTTGAACATTATTCTGCTTTGGATTGTTTAGTTTGGTTTAAACCACCAAGCAATGCCCCTTTTGCTGAGTTGAAGTCTGGGAACTATTCTTGCTTTAATTGTAGCCAAGTGTCCCGTTATTGCAAAACTCTAAGCGCTGAAAAAATAAAAAAATTACAAAGAACTTTATCACCTAATTCTAAAAATAAAAGATCTCCAACATCAACTCATAAGCTGAAATATTTGTCGCCAGTTTCTTTGAGAGTCCGCAACAGAAAAGCAAGGGCCAGAAGATCGTGTCTCGTTCTCCAGTTTTAGCCTTTTTCTCGATTTCAAATTTTCTCTGAACACGTAGCTTCTTTTATTGTTTCTTTGCAATTTCAAAATAGTTTGGACCGATTTTGAACTTGTATCTTTTAAATAAAAGTTAACTTGAGAAGAGAAGTCGGCTATGCGCTGCACGAAGGACGCCATTTTTCTAGAGACCGGTTTACCGGAAGCTCTAAAGACGTTACGGCCGTCTTGTTTTCTACAAAGACCGTTTATTAGTTTCAAGTCCAGCCTAAGGATAGTCCTATGTATGGTACGCGATGAAAACTTGTTGTTCGTTCGTTTTTGTACTGAGAATGTAGCTTGTTTCATACTTCCCCCGAAGGGGGTTCTTATCTACTTATGGGCTCAGTTATTCCACTCCGTTCTCTTGTCTTTTACATTTTTTACAGTCTGTGTACACAATGATATCGTTTTGATTAATATATTATGATATAAAATATAGCAGCCGTAATGGATTTTCCGATTTTGGGATAAACAAGTTTTATTATTGGGACGCTAATGGGTTGAAAGCGCACGCCAGGTAGAAACGATTTCCAATATCACGTCATTTGTTCAAAAACAATGGATATAAAACGGCTTTCCTAGTCCACTAAACTACAATATTATATAACACAGCGTGACCCATAAAGTCTAAAACTATCGTTTTCATAATCAAGCCCTGAAGTATGTAGCCAAAAGTATTTTGCATCTATGGAAAAGGAAAAATTGGGAAAATGACGTACTCTTAACATTAGCTCTTATACGTCGCCGAAGAGGTGGCAGTATAACGCATTAAGATAATTCATTATCTCATTTTTATTATTCGATAAAATATAACTTTATGTGGAAATCAGCCGATTTTGATGAAATCATAAAAGATATTGTAATACCGTGTAATATGTAATCCAATCATCTCATTTATGAGTGAGTAACCCCTCATATATTCCTTTTTTAGAAAGACTGTATTATTACCTAAATATTAAATGCTGTTTGCAAACTTAAGTTTAAAAAACAAAGTTCAAGACATGTATACCTTGAGTTACATAAAAACACACACTTTTCGTAAATCATTCTTAAATCTATTTTTGGATTAGATTACTTCCTAACTGTGCCTGACTCTGGTATCCTAGCAATATAACGCCAATTAACATAAGTAAGTAATGGTACCGAATAAGTAAACTAGGCTTGTTGAAATAATGGACCTTAATTGACCGTTTAGCTTTCCCGGAATAGGACGCTCCACACCACGTAAGATAAACTAGAAAAATGGCGCGTGTTTTTAATATAAGGCTGCAAGTAGACGTGAACGTTTTCAATTCATTTCGTAAACTAACAATGGGGTTAGGTTCAGGAAATAGTCACACCACTTACTTTTGGAATTGGAAGAGGTTACACGCTAGCTGTATCAATCAATATGTTTGACGACGGTCGTTCCTGACTTACGGTTTTATGTTTGAGAGTATAGTTCAGTAAAAACCAAACATCATTGTTTTTCCGCGCACGCACGGAACATCTGCTTTTATGGCATTAGCAAAACAGTTCGATATATAAACCTGAAAACATAATCTGTTAGTAATGCCACTCTTCATATAAATCTCTCCACCGGACTGCGAGTTAAAATGCTTTTCAAATACGGAATTTACGAAGTGAGTATAATTTTGGTTGAAATAATTATTTGGCTATGAACTCTGTGTCCTGACTCCAAACCATTCATCTGATAGTATCGCGCTAGTGATTTTTTAACTCTTATTTAACTTGTTATGAATATACTACAATTGTCTTGAGAGTTACATAAGATTTAATTTAGTCAACGCAGTATTAAGCACTACAAGAGATTTTTACCTGTACTACCTGCACTCTAAAAACTATTTGTACAAAACTGAACATATAATTGTGCAAAGCCTCAAACACTGAGAGCACACTATTGCGTTCATTTTTGAACAATAAATTCAGGTACAAAAATTGAACACCAAAACAATGTGCCAGGTTGAGCAATTCTTTGCGCATTGTTGAACACAGTGTAAGGTAGGATTTGTTTCTAAGCGATGCATTTTTTACAATTTAACACAATAATGAAATATAGTAATTTTATTTGATATCAATTATTTTCGTCTAGAGTTGCTTGTTATACTTACAGTTATACAGTTTTAAGAAACGATTTTACTAACTTCATTTGAACCTAGCTATTATTGACGCTTGAGCCCTAGAGTATGCCTCTCTCGCGATTGTCTGAAAGACCATAAGGTGATGTTGTTAGATATTTAGGTGATGATAGATAATTGCATAGTTGTCAGTGAATGTGCGTCAGTAGCCCTAAGTGAAATATAGGTTTCCAGTTTTCCGTGAACTGTGAAGGCGGTCAGGAAATTGAGAACACTTTTGTTGAGATTTGAAAACTGCGAACGCGGTCCATTGGGTTAACAATAGATAGGCACAACACACAAAGACAGATAATCGAGAACTGAACATCTTTTTGACAAACGTCACTCGGACTAGTTGCTATATTGGCTTGTTATGAGTCCAATGTCGGTTAGATATTAGTTAAATATGTGTTAGATGTTAGTCCAAGATCAGTAATACATTAGACTAATAAATGCTCGATTTTAAACCAATATGGACGCGATAATAGTCCAACATCGGTAAGAAATTTGTCCAATGTGGGCTTGGTTTTAGTTCAATATCGGGTAGATATTAGTCCAGTAAGGGCTTGATATTAATCCAATATTGGGAGGATACGGGTTAATTTTTGCCCACCTTTGTAAAATATGACCATTTCTGGATAATAATTGATCCCATAATAGATTCAACTTTGTATGACACTCCAAATCTGGCTTATCTTTCGAGAGTCCCATTTAGGACACTAGTTACATTATCCAAAAATGGATTAAAAACTGTGCTGTCTAAGAGTCAGCCGTTTGGATCCATTTACATCAAATATTGCACAACATTTTCTAAGAGTGCCGTCCTATAGCAAGTTCAAACCCATTACATGTAGTCACTCGCTGATAACTAGCCGAAACATTTGATTTAAATACTTCGATATTCTAGCACGGAGGAGTGTTCAGATTTGAGTGAAATAAACTTTTACAAGGGTCCCGATAGGAAAGTTATTTATGCAAGAAATCTAAATGCAGGATAATATTTAAGGAAATATGATAAAAATCATGATACAACTATCACTCACTAACAAAGAAAAAAAAGTAAAACCAACAATCACTTTACTACCAACTCGAGTGATTAAAGCGTAGCTGTTAACGATTATTAATGCTTATAATTGATCTATATCTATATAAATCAAAGCCCTGACTGACTGACAGACTGACTGATAATCAACGCCCAGCCCAAACCGCTTGCCCTAGAAGGCTGAAAATTTGTAGGACCGTTACGCATAAGTAGTAGGCGCGTACTAAAAAATATTTTTCCAATCCGCCGCCTTCTTAAAAAATGGCGCCCAGAAATGTAAAATAACTTCTCTATGCAACAAAGTCCGCGCTTTTCAACCGATTTCAAAAATATTTAGTACACTGGTTTCCTTTAACCTATAGATGGGCTGAAAGGTCTTTTGGGTTCGATTTGTGGCCATCCTTTTAAATGGCGGCCCAAAACTTAAAAACCCTTTTTGATGGAATAATGTCCGCGTGAAAAGTAATAAAAAATGTCCCGATGGGCTGACGGGCAAAGCCGAGTGCCTTCGCTCCTAGGGTGGTATAAAAATATTAGTCATCAGTAAAATTTACCCATTCTTAATACCATTTTGATGGAAGTTCTTATTCCACGCGAGCGACGCCGCGGGTAACAGCTAGTCATAAATAAATCCATCGTATGCTGTAATTTTTATCAAAACCCAAGTTAATATACGCATCTTGTATGTCTAATTTTAGGGCTCTCTGGATACTCCTTTTGGAATCATTTGTCAAGATATAGCCAGATATTTTCACAAGACTCTAAAGCTTTCAGAGGGATGTGTGAAAAAGCGCTCTCAGCAGCTCTCAGTTTAACTAATTAAAAATTCACCTACGCAACAGGTACGAGTTTCATGAAGTGACGGTAGAAGAAGTGGATGCCTTCTACCGACCGCGAGACATCCTGAAAGAGGTATCCACAATTTTAATGTCAACCTTGTCATTTTTTATTTTCTCTTAATATCATTAATAGGGCATGGATTTGTTCTGCATGCCGTTCTCGCTGAACGGCGGGCTTTATTACATTTTTTACGCTTTTTCGGTGCCCACCTGGTCCAGCGAAGTTATCCTCTTCTCAGAAGTTCCCACCAAAAAAACTGAGACTTCCCTTAACGGTCTCTTCATCTTCTCAGACGCCGTAAGACTCTATGCACATAAAAGCTTTTTACGAACATTTTAAGTAAATTTGAAGAGATTTTTATTTTATTTTATTTTGCTGCGTTCACGACTAGTATTTGGCTGGGTTGCTTGGGGCGGCTGTAGTAAATACCTTCGTGATAGAATTGAAGGCGTTCAGAAAAAATTTGTTCGTTTTTGCTACACCAACTTCATGCGCAATGTAGAATATAATTATGAGGACATCCTTTCGCACCTTCAATTACCTACTGTTCACGACCTATGTATCTTGACAGATTTTAAATTTATATTCAAATTAGTTAACAATGTTATACCTCTACCAGAATTACTGGTAAAACTGAACTTTCACGTGCCACGTCTCTTCAGGAATAACCCTTTCACATTTTATTGTAAAAAAGGAAACTTAATACCCCTTAATCGAATGCAGAAGTCATGCAATGCATTAAGGAACAAATTTGACCCATCCCCCTTTAACCCCCAGACATCATTTGAGCAATTGGTTCCTTTTTCCCTTCCAAGGAGGGGTAGAACTTCCAGGTTTTACCGGTAGAATCAAATCAAAACCATTTAATCCTCTTTCGAATTACCTCACAGGTGACGGTTGGATTGGTCAATTGCGTCATTCTGGTCTCCATTCTTGCATCACTAATGAAAGTCGCCGTTTACAAGGCGAGACACTTTCTCCGACATTTTGCCTCCAGTCTTTACACGTTTTCTCTTAGCATGTTCCGAGTTCGTAAGTTCATTCTCACTTAACCTTAGCCCTAACTGACAAATGGCTAGACCATTTTAAGTACGCCGTATCAAAAAGGGTCTTTCTTTGACCAGGCAGGTTAAGGGTCATTTATCACACGTCTTACATTTAGGTTAGGCTTGCTCAAACTATGATAGTTATTTGTTTTTAGCGATTTCTGACAAACCCCGTTCACTTTCATACCGTATCTTGATGTTCGGGTGGTTGCTGGCAGCGCTCGTTATAAGCGCGCAACAGAACAGTCACTTTACCACCAATCTATCTATTCCTGTTTACTTTCGCATCGACACTTTCGCTGACTTGAAGCACTACAAGGATATTATACTCAAAGTACCTAAGAAAACCTTTGAGGAAATGTACCTCGCTAATTTGGTAAGAAACCTAGACGATGTCTTTCATTTAACCGAAGCGGGGCTCCTTTGGCGCATCTTAAAATCTCCTTTTATGCTGAAGAACGTGTGTTTATAATAATGTCAGCAAACATGCTAGAGAAGAGAATAGAATTTCCTATGGTTTGTTAAAATAATAGTTGGGTTTATGTCTTTAGGCAAAATCAGACTCAGTGTTCAGCAATTTGATGACTTCGATTAAAGAATCGAACAGTTACTACAGGTTTTTGGATTTGGTTGTTGACTTTGAGTTCCGTAAGAACATCAGTGGTCAGCGTCAGGTCATTATGATTAATACACTCTTGTTGCTATTGCTGGCGTCTCTCGTCATGGAGGAAGACGAGGGCCTGAAGTATCACGTGTCACCCCCACTCACTCAAATCATTCAAGGAGTTATCATCAACAGCAACGTCTCCAAACAGACTATGGAACAAATCAACCGAGGGTAAGAAATTTATTATTGAAATATTGTAATTATTAAAGTTGTGTTCAATATATATTTTGGGTAGTTGAATGGCTGTTAAAGTGGTGTGTTGTATTTTAGCATTTGTAAAAAGCGGTTTCTCATTTCAGTGGTATTCAATATATTAAGTATATTAATAGCCCAGGACTTTTAGTGTTTGACCTAGAACATGTGAACGTAAAGATGAAAATTGGTGCATGGGTTGTTTTTGACCCCACAAAAAATATACTAAAAGTCCCCTGCTGTAGAACGCGAGCTTTCGCCGTCATCTTGGAAAATGGCCGCCGGGAATGCCACATACAATGTATTCCACGTTCTTCTTCAAAAATTATGAAAATAGGTACACATTATGATTGGAACCTCATGAACATCATGGCTAAATTTTACAGCTCTGTGTTCAATAGTTTGGTCGCCATATTGGAAAATGGCCGCCGTGAATGCTAGGTACAGTATATTTCACCATATTCTTGGAAAATTATGAAAATTGATAGGTATTATAATCAGAGCTGTGTGAACCTCATAGTAAAATATTGAAGCCATTAATACGATAGTTTGGCCGCCATGTTGGAAAATGGCTGCCATCAATGTCATATAGATACAGTACATGGTTCAAAAATTATGAAAATTGGTAATAATTATGTTGAAGACCGTCTTAACATCATACTTGAATATTTAGGACGTGCTACTGATAGTTTTGGCGTCATCTTCGAACGAGGGGCTGCTATCTTTCACTTGAAGGTGTACACCTGATTTCAGATTCATGAATTCCTCCATTTTCAACTTTATGAATTCATGATTCTCTACTGAATACTGAATTCTTAGAAAGAATTCAAAGAATTCACGGAATTCATCAATGTGTTAGATGACTTCACGCAAGTAGAAAATGAATTCACACCTGAATTTATGAATTTTGAAGTGAATTCGTGGAATTCATCATTGAATTCGAGTGTGAATTCGTAAATGGTTAAATGAATTCAGGGAATTCCAAGAATTCAATGAATTCATCAATATTTTAGATGAATTCACTAAATTGAATTGAGATCTCAATGAATTCATCCGTGAATTCGTCAATTTTCAAGTGAATTCACGGAATTCATCAGTAAAATCGTAAATTTTGAAGTGAATTCATGGAATTCATCAGTGAATTCGTAAATTTCGAAATTAATTCACTGAATTCCATGAATTCCTCTTTGAAATTCCAGTATTCAAATGTTTTAACTTTTTAAGTGCATTTTCGGTAAATAAATTGGTGAAGGACTTGTCACGTTACTAGTCTCTGTACACCGATTACGGGTAAAAGTTTTATAAATGAAATGTGTACACGGCTGTACCTTTGACTGTACTAAAGAGATGGCACGTAAACGTGAAATCCCTGCCCTTGGCAGTGGTTAATTAAATGATAAGACTTTACCAGTCATCGGTGTAAATTATTAATACGTTTACTGTAATGGATGGTTAAAAACCCAAACATATTTTTATAAGAAAGGGGCTCCCGATTGAACTTGTTTTTGACCTTACTAGATTGTGCCGTTTGAAAAATTCAAATCTAGTGTGGTAACCATGGTAACAGGAAGGATTTTTGGGTGTTTTTGCTATCTGTTCTCTAAAGGCATACCAATAAACCACTAACGTAAAAGTTTGCGGGTGCTCTGACGTAGTTCTTGACTATTTTTTCAGCAAGACCAAATGAATTATAAATGCATACATAATACCTATTAAGACTTAAGAGACCTTATTCAAAACTGTTTCAACTAAATTTTGTAAAGACTAGCTATTCTAGACTAGTTATTCTCAACATGTTGATTAGAGAATATGATTTATTATGGGGTTTATACATTCTAGTGTTGTTTACGATTAGAATTTAGACCAATCTCTAACATTTCATACATATTAATCGTCATCCTGAAGATTTTTCATAATAATTGCATGTTAGAACCCTTAATTAGGCGCTACACCTAGTTGGGGGCCTTATCAGCGCCCCTCCCCATCATATTCGAAATTGAACCTGCGGAACCGCCGTAATGGCTTACGGTATCGGCCAGCGGGGCCGACAAACGCCACTTGAGCAGGTGACAGAAGCAGTACACCGTCAGCGGCAAGCCCAGTCAGGAGGTGGTCGGTGACAGGGAAGGATTAAGGCAGCAGAAGGCTCGAGGAGACGGGGGAGTTCTCTCCAAGCACAAAGTAGTAGGGACTATACAGATACCATAACGCCTAACCCAGTCGACAAAATTTTGATACCGTGAGGGTCAATTACGGTATCGACTGGACAATATAAGTCCAGTCCGGCCGACTGGGGAGTGGCACGACGGGGAGTAAGCGCTGCCGGCGGACAGCTACGGCCGCATTGTTGGCCGTAGCAGCTTGACGGCCCAAGGGCTGTTTGTTGCCGAGGGGACGATAGGTATGTTTATTAGTTATTTTATAATGCCCAAAAGTATAATATTTCTTAACAATAATAGACGCCGACTATCGGGGACCCCTAAAAGTGGTCATTGCCAACGTCGGGGACACCGCCTACACTGTTCGGCGTGGCGATAGAGTCGCCCAATTGATATTTACGCCGGTTATATTGCTAAGACCGGTGGAAGCGGCGGTAAATATTTTCAAGTTTTTTAATTTAGGTTTCAACATGTAACACATTTTTATGTTGTTTCTAGAGTCTAACCCCTACGTCACGCGGCAGTGGGGGGTTCGGCTCGACCGGTGTTTAGTCTTTTTAAATGGTGGTGGGTTTTTCATATAAATATTTGTTATTTTATATTTTATTGTATATATCATATGTTATTAAAAATCTTTATTCGTATATTTGTTATTCTTTTCAGACTTATAATAGTAGGCTTATTTTCTAACTCCGCCTTAATTAACCTATCCAATGAAATTATCCCTTTACTTACGCTCCGCCTAATAAGACAAGTATGAACCAATTAAAACTGCCGCTTAACTCGCTAGTATGTTACATATAACACGTACTAGCTATTTAAATATCATTTACTATCGTAACAGACTTAATATGCTGTGCCTCATTTTCTTTTTTGTTTACGGGTTAATAGTCAACGTTTTGTTAACTCTTTACGAAATTGAGCGGCGAAGCAGAAAACAATTGGAAAATAAACCACGACGCCGCCCTACTGATCTCCCTTCCGAGTCAAATAACGACACGGGGTCAACGTGAAAAATGAACTCTTTAAAACATGTTTGTTTATCCTTGCTGGTTGTTGATTATTTTGTAATATATATTTTGTATTTGTTTATTACGCATATCTGTACATCTTATAAAAAGTAAATATTTGATGTCTTAAAATCTGTGTTTTTATTAACTTTAGGCCTACAGAGAGAAAAGCTGGACTGGTTAAAGGGTAACACCCATTGCTAGCAAGCCAGGGATGACGTCAAGGTTGACTATAGTTTTAGTTTTGGTCTGAGTTAAGAAGATGATGTCATGGGGGGTTGAAACTAATATGCAGGAGCTCGGGCTACTCCGGACTTGTCTGGAAAGTTTGGTTTGAGTTTGCTGGATGAGGGGATGGCCGCCATCTTGGGGTGGCGGCCATCTTGGATCTCTGCGAATCTGTATAGCTATCACTACTTAGATTACCGACGACTGGTAATTTAGCTAGATTACCGACGACTGGTAATTAAGCTATATTACCGACGACTGGTATTTAAGCTATATTACCGACGACTGGTAATTAAGCTAGATTACCGACGACTGGTAACTAAGCTAGATTACCGACGACTGGTAATTAAGCTAGATTAAAGACGACTGGTAATTAAGCTAGATTACCGAAGACTGGTAATTAAGCTAGATTACCGACGACTGGTAATTAAGCTAGATTACCGACGACCGGGAATTAAGCTAGATTACCGACGACCGGTAATTAAGCTAGATTACCGACGACCGGTAATTAAGCTAGATTACCGTCGACCGGTAATTAAGCTAGATTACCGACGACCGGTAATTAAGCTAGATTACCGACGACTCGTAAATTAGCTAGATTACCAACGACTGGTAATTTAGCTAGATTACCGACGACTGGTAATTAAGCTAGATTACCGACGACTGGTAATTAAGCTAGATTACCGACGACTGGTAATTAAGCTAGATTACCGACGACTGGTAATTTAGCTAGATTACCGACGACTGGTAATTTAGCTAGATTACCGACGACTGGTAATTAAGCTAGATTACCGACGACCGGTAATTTAGCTAGATTACCGACGACTGGTAATTAAGCTAGATTACCGACGACTGGTAATTAAGCTAGATTACCGACGACTGGTAATTAAGCTAGATTACCGACGACTGGTAATTAAGCTAGATTACCGACGACTGGTAATTAAGCTAGATTACCGACGACCGGTAATTAAGCAAGATTACCGACGACCGGTAATTAAGCTAGATTACCGACGACTGGTAAATTAGCTAGATTACCAACGACTGGTAATTTAGCTAGATTACCGACGACTGGTAATTTAGCTAGATTACCGACGACTGGTAATTTAGCTAGATTACCGACGACTGGTAATTAAGCTAGATTACCGACGACTGGTAATTAAGCTAGATTACCGACGACTGGTAATTAAGCTAGATTACCGACGACTGGTAATTAAGCTAGATTACCGACGACTGGTAATTAAGCTAGATTACCGACGACTGGTAATTTAGCTAGATTACCGACGACCGGTAATTTAGCTAGATTACCGACGATTGGTAATTAAGCTAGATTACCGACGACTGGTAATTAAGCTAGATTACCGACGACCGGTAATTTAGCTAGATTACCGACGACTGGTAATTAAGCTAGATTACCGACGACTGGTAATTAAGCTAGATTACCGACGACTGGTAATTAAGCCAGATTACAGATGACTGGTAATTGAACTTGATAAGTATATGACATGTGTTGATGGTGCTCAGGTGTACGGAGTCTTTTTGTGGTATAACTATGTACAGCTTCCTCTGTATTTGCAAGTGAAAATGACGGGAAAGCAATTTGAGTTTGACCGGACGTTCATTGTCAAGTCAAGCAGTCAGGAATAACAGTTTTATAATAGATGGTTGGTTAGTTCAAACGCGTTAACTAATGTATGCACAATGCCCTAATTCTTTTACACTCCTAAAGTTTCTGAACAATTTGAATTAAAACTAAGATAAGAATTTTTTCAAATAATCAATGTTTTATGATCATGTCTTCAAAAGTGAAAATTTTAATATCTGTACTTCAGGCAATTCATATACTACACTTATCTTTTACACTTTCCCGTCTTTGTCTACAATGACAGTTTTTATTAATTTGAATCAGCCAAGCTCCTATATGCCTTAGGAGATTTGTAATATAAGAATTACCACCACTAAATTACGACTGGATGTCATCTTCGTCCTCTCGCATCTGCTTTATTGATCATTTTAAGCTGTTATTTTAAGAATTTTGAAACAAAAGAATAATCATCCTTTTTAGGCATTTATTTCTTCAATATTTCTTCAATGGAAGCATCGTCAGCTTCTGACAATGGCTCTGAATCCTTATCTAAATATTTTTTACATTGGTTTTGCAATCTTTTAACTCTTTTCCTAATGTTCCGTTCGTTTTTGTTGCTTCTTATAACTAAACCAATAAGTTCTTCTTTTGTTAAGGATTTTAATTTTTTGGTTTTGAATTTGTCGTCCTTAAACTTTGAAGCAAATGCCCTCAATATTGAGCAACGCACGCATGTTTTACTGTTTGAAAATCCTAGACAGTTATTATCGCGCATTACTTCTGAAGTTGAACAATATCTCCTGCGTGACTTTTCCTTCAAGGTGGCTATAAACTGCGGCTTCGTTATTCCATTGCACAACTTTAAATTGTTAATATCCTTTAGCGTTTTTAATTAACTCATCATTGGTTGATACCGATATAGGTTGCTGTACCAGATTCTGATTATTAAAGTTTTACTGGAATACTTTGAGATTCAAGATCAAGTCAGCATTGACTGTGATAGATATTAAAAAATTGGCATTCTTCGGATTAATTTTTAGAAGTTTCAGACAACTCGGTTTTATACTGAAGCGCCAGCCTTGATCTTGCATCTTCATCCAGTCGGGTGACGCAAAATGGTCTTAGATCTCCAGAAACAGATGGATTATTTAATAATCCTGCAATTGCTTTATCATTTGTTGATGTGATTATCTACATGAGAAAGGCAGAGTTCAATTAGGCCTATTTAATCAAAATATTAACAAGGAACAGACGCACCATTTCTAAGAATGAAACACATTACTAACAGAAACATCACTGCCTGACTTATCTTCAAAAGAAAAGGAAGGTAATATTTTATCTGCAGCTACAGTACAGTTTTCGACACTTGAGGGCATCACCTGAGACATAATTGCACTATTAATTATTAAATTCAATGTGAGTACTATCCTTACTACTTACAGAAATCGAATTTACTTTAAAATCATTAAAAGTCAAAGTGGTAGGATTTAACTTTATCTAACTAACCCAAAGAACACTGGTTTCTGACTAATTAGACCACGGGGAGTTCGAAAAATATTGAAAAATTCTAAACTCGCCGCAAGTTGGTCAAAAATAGAAGGTACTTACCGCCATAAAGACCGCTGCGCGCCTAAACGCATTCTGCCCTCAATCTTGAAAAACTACTCGGAGGGGGGGGGGGTAAATATAATAACAAGGACTCGCGACGGAAATAGCTATGAAATTTTAAACACCAGCTGAAACATATACAATTCTCATATCAGGATAGAAAAATATTTCAAAATAGCTCCAATTTTAAAAATAAACAACGATATTTTGCTAAAATGCGTAGATTATTTCGGAATTAAGTGAAGATAAACCACCATTGCTCTTAAGTCTAGGAAAAATACTTGAATTTCCACTACTATCCTACCAAAAATCTCCCACTCTTAAAGGTGTTATGCGACACTCTTAAAGGTGTGAAGCGACACTCTTAAAGGTGTGAAGCGACACTCTGAAACGTGCTATGCCGCACCCTTTAAGGAGTAAAAATTAACTTTTAGTTCGATAATAGAGTTAAAAAGGTGTTAAACTACACCTCTGTTGCACCATTTTATTCTTATCTTTGACACCAATTGCTCAAATAAGTGTTATTAAACCCTTTCAGGGGTGTAAATGAACACCTGTAACGGTGTCAAATTTAGACCCATATAAACTACTTTTAAAGGTGTTAAAGCACACCCCATTTTCTTAGAGTGTAGGTTTACGGTTATTCAAATGTCAATAAAAGAATGTTATTAAATATTCTATCAGAGGTTTCAATTTATCACAGTATTTCAGTTCTTCAAAAGTATTTTTGATAGCTTTGAACTGGAAATTTTGGTTAACAGCTAACTCTACGTTTTGAAGAATGTCTTCAACTTTAATGCTCATTTTCTGTTAAAATACGAGTAAATAATAATGATAATAAATTAAGTCTTCTTCATTGAAATGTACTTTAACATGAGTGAATAATATGCTAGCTCCCTATAAGTTAGTCAGGCTCCATAGGCGTAATGTATCCAGCGATTTCTTCTCATTTCGCCCGCGCGGGAAAAAATCCGAATGTTGCGCTCTCTCTTGTCGAAAAAAAAATCCCGCTCGTACGGCTCGTCGACCTGGAGTCGTCGGCTGCTTTTTCACCAAGGGAGTGTTTTAGTCCTGAATGTTTATGTTTTAACATTTTAACATTAAATCATGGCGTTTGTGTCAGTACTGAGACAAAAAATGCAGGAACTCAATGTAATTTACCGATATTGATAAAGAATTCTAAAGATGAGTTGTTATTGTGACTTGAAACCAGAAAATTATACAACTGAGATAAATCCAATCCATTGATGTCTTAACTGCTTTCTTAACCGAGGCTACTGAGCGAAATATTCGGCTGCTTAAATAGCTCCGATATCATTGGCTAGCTTCCACTACACGCGCTTCCGGGGGAAAAACCGGACAGAATAGTAAATTAGATTTTCGTTCACGTGGCGGTCGCAGAGCGTCGCATATAATTGGGAAGCCGGCGGCGCGGGAGAAAACGCTGGAGTATAAAAATGAATTGCCTGAGTAACTCATAGGGAGCTATCCTATTATTAACTCATGACTTTAAGTAATGGGAATTATCTTACTACCGCATCCATCACTGCGGTTCCAAATATTCGCAACATTTCGTCTGCTCGAAATAAATTACATTGTTTTATCTCTCCGCCATAGCCACACCTTTTTAGTTATCGGATAGTCCTCTAGGGGACGTTATTCAAGATATTCTGACGTCACACTATCATCTGCACTAAGACAAGCTCTCATTCAGAAAATTTCCTAATTGTCATACTTATCTACGATAAGTTATAAACTTATGATTCTACTAAGAATACATGTTCCATTCTCAGAAACTGCCACAAATTTGAGTGGTATTTCATAACGTTTAACGTGCTTCAATAATTGAACTGTAGGAATTTTTCCTTTAATTGGACTTCTTTCCTCTGAGAAATATCGTCGGCCTTGTCGCAAGGATGGTAAAGCTGATGGCAAGTTTTGGACAACAAAAGAATATGCCAAAGACCCGGCAAATATAAAGAAAGCCGTGCTAATTTTTTCACTTTCTGAATGTATCTTAGTTCTAGAATGACAGTTGTTCCTTAAGGTTTAAAAGAAAATCCTCCGACATTTGCATTTCTTTATGGATTTACTTGTAAAGTACTTCATTCAGCGTTACTTAAGTTCTAAACTTCAATATTTAAAAATACCCTCATTTTCTTTAGCCATGTTATCTATTTGATTTAACGTAGGGAAGAAATCATTAAGCTTAGTTTGTGAGGAATCATCAGCAGCTGCCATAAACTTCTTACGTTAATTTCTTGAAATTTTTTTTGTGAATGACATTCAGGGCTGTGGTAAATTAGACGACCTTTCCTTCTCAGCTTATTCCCTGGAATGGAGGTCTAATAAAAAAATTCCGCTTCACAAGGGAGATTTTCAAGGCCATTTTTATTTTTGTTTCCGTCTGAATTTTGATATATGTTTTCTCCAACAAATTCTTTATCATCCTGGTGGCTTCTGGGGTTTTCCTGTTCGGTAAATCGTAATGTACACACCATCCAGGGTTCGTACAGGGGCAGTTCTTCCGCAACAGTTAGCGGGGGTTTTGGAAGCTCAAATTTTATATAGCTAACGTCCTTCAGCACCAATGATGTGAAGAAATGTATTTATTTGGGTTTCAATCGAGTCAGCGGGCCGCGGGCGTATCACCTGGGGTCCTATTCTGAGACGTTCGGTAGGACGTCTACCGAACGAAATTTGTCGTTAGCGGCCGAAAATTTCGTTAGAGGGCAAAAAAGCGATTCTGAGGCGTTCGGTAGAGATTTTGTTCGGTAGGAATGGCGTGAAATGATCGGTACGATAACGATAGGGATTTGCTTTCGTTAGGGCTTGTACCGAAGATGTTTTCTTCGAAAAGACAATTTTAAAATGGCGGATATTTTGCGACGTGAAGTTTTAAGGTTAGGAATAATTGCCTCGACGTGATTTAAGACGTCAAAGAATATTTAGAGATAGGCTTCAAGCTTTTGAACTAAATGATTATAGGTTTCGAAGGTTATTTAGAATTAGGAAAGAGATAGTTTTCATATTTGTGATAGGGTTGGCGAGATACTTACGGGGCAAAACGTTTTAGCCATTCCTCCAAATATTAAGGTTAAGGTAAAGATTTCTCTTATTTAGTCTAACAAATACTGTTTAACCATTTTAATGTCATTTAGATTTTAACGGCCATTAGGTTTTGACAGCAAGGCTATTGTTGATATTTAGCCCCGGAGAATATAAGATTTCCAGTCTCTGATGATAAAATTAAGACTAATAAAATAGTGTATCGATTAATTCCACATTTCCTAATTTTCTTTTTTGTTGATTAAATGTTTCGTATCGAAAGATTTAGCAAAATAGCTCAATTTCAAAATCTAAAAATGTTGATTGTTATTAAACGCAGCTCTTTTCTTACGTTCTCTTACGAGTGCAGCCGCGGCGCTGCAGCGTAGTCTCGTAGATCACTGCGTACTGCCGCTACTGCGTAGATAAAGAGGAAACGTCGTCTACTACAAAGTTTCTTTAATATGATTGGTACTTGTGTAGGAGGAAAAAAAACCTTCTATCATCCTATACCGAAAACCGCGTTGCTTCTATCACCGAAGGACGAGGTAACGAAAGCGATAAAAAATGTGTTTAGAATTGCTCCTTTTTCGGGTGGCAGAAAATATTCGTTACGGGCTTTTCGTTAGCCCGATCGTTAGGAAATTTTCGGTAGCGCAAACGAACGTCTCAGAATAGGACCCCTGGTATAAACTCGGAAAGCGCACGAAACGTAGCCCCTGGTAGGTGACCGGAAAATAGCATAGTAAAACGCGACTAACCGGCGCGAGAACGCGAGTTGACGGAAGACTGACCGACGAGAATTACTAAATTGGGTATGTTTAACCCAAAAAATAATGCTATTTTACCAAATTATTACTAATTACTTTGTTTATTGTAAATATTTCCACAATACTGTTAATTTCTTTCCTAAATTAAGGCACACTTTTAGCCACGCGTAGATTAGCTAGTTATGACTCCTTGACTTTTTAATAACAAACTAGGCCTTCCGATTGAAACTTTCTTTACTTTTTAGAAAAACTCTACCACGGTAGATCATTCCTTTAAATTATCAAGACTGAAAACCGTGCTATTTCAATCCAGTCCATTATTGCCGATTGGGAAAAGCTTCCAGAATCAATTCTCTAATTTACTGATAAATCTTAATTTCAAAAAGAGAAATCTGCATGTTCTACCTCACTGTCTTGTCTCTCTACATCACATTTATTAACCCATTTACTCTTTTATTAGCCTAATTTAAACGGAAAATCAGTATCACAACGTACACTCGGTTAAACATTTATTAATATCAGTTATGTTAATATCAGAATTGTATAGTATACTATAAACTTGTAACTAGTAGTAAAATAAAGCAAAAAGCCCAACTATAAATAAATTATTTATGCATGACTTTAGCTAGTGTTCTGTTTTGCTTTTGTTGTTGATATTTTCATTTCTCCGCCTTTAATTCAGCGTTGTCGTTGTTTATTGTTTGAATAGTGCGAAGAATCCTGGCATTACAGAAGAACTGAAAATATTTTTTTTTTTCGTTAGGGGTATATCTTGAGCGTTGTTTATTAGTTTAGCCCATAATATTTTATGGTGATAAAGAGTTCACCCAAAAATATTGTCCAATAACACATCCATTTTCATTATAGCTTCTGAAACATTTACACTATTCTTGGTCAAGTTGCCAAATTCACTATCGGCTACATTAAATTATGGCCTCAAAATTATTAGCAGCTGCTCATCAGCTGTAATAGTTTCACCTTCTTCAATCATTACAGTTTCGCAGCTGTTGCAATTTTTTTGCTTTTTCAGGAGTGTTTTGGCAATGTAACCAGCAAAGTAGGTTAAAATACTTTTCCGAGTCATTGGAAGTGCCTTCAGAGAAGCGGTTGATGGTATAGCTGCGTCAAAATCTTCCATTTCTTCATCGTGGTCATCACAATGGAAGTTCCATAAGCAAATGTTGGTCCAAATTTACTTCTTTACAATTTGATCTTTCAGATTTTGTTTCCAAATAATGAAGAACATAACAATTTTCGAGAGGAATATAAAAATTGTTGGCATGTTGGATTGTCGTTGCTGCCAATTAACGAACGAACTTTGGCGAATAATGTTTCTAAAACATCTTTGTTCAGGTTAGATGTCATGATAAATTTCAGACCATGGTTGATAAAGAGGTCCTCGGATAACTGCAGAAGGGCTGATATAGCTCTTTTCAAACCATTCAAGCTCTGTGGCTGTCAGTAGATGGAGAATACCGATATGAGCCCACTGGCGTCAGACAGTGCCAGATCTGGCACATGGCACCTCTAAATATGGCGTCAATGAATCAAACATGACGTCCACCGCATTTTTTTTCTCTTAAGGCGTCAGTAAATCAAACATTTTTGACCCAATCTTGCTGTGACGTCAGTGAAACGTACATGACGTGTCCTCCTATAGCGTCAACGAATCATTCATGGCGTCAATGAATCAGACATGGCGTCAGACGGTGCCAGCATCGTGCCAGATCTTCGCACCAGTAAATATGGCGTCTCTCTTATCATAATATATTATTATTTGAACTGACAAGGGAAATAAACTCTATGTCCAAAACTATGTCTCACATTGCCAACAGTAAAGTGAACTTTCGATCTGATAAGAGAACCAATAATGATTTCGAAATGATAAAAGCATATGCCCCGATTTATCCATTCTTTCACATACCTGCCGAGGAAATGAACAAATATTTGATCTTCCTAAAAGTATGGATTAACAGTAAATAGAAGAGATGGCAATTGTACCTCCTAAACACAAACATAATCAAATTCAAACCATACTAAACAATGATAAAAGGGTAAAACTCATTTCAAAATCATCGGTAAATTTCCTCCGAGCGTGAGCAAGCAAAGGTTAAATTGATAAGTGCAGAAGTGAACTAATTTCAGAAATATGGCGGGTAGACTTTCGAACTACCCTCGCTTTACTCCATGCGTTTAATTCACTTCAAAAGTCAACATGATTAGAGCAAACTTTCCTATTAGTGTTCAAACCTCCCCTATTATTGTTCATACTTTCCCAATTATTATCCCCATCCCGATATGAACACCAGATACTAGTGTTGCCGTCTTTAAAACAATGATTAGATACTAATAAGCCTACTTTCTATTGATTAAAGACATTTATTCCAATAGCACCATATCATAAATATCTTTATCATGTTTATACAATGAACAAATATCGGATATCATAATAAAGCGGAATAAAATTAAATCAAATACCCTCTATTCTATTAGGTAAATCTAAGGATAAAAATATTTGTAAGATAAAGCAGGATACAGACCTTAGATTCTATCCCTAAGCACTTGGTCAAAAGTGTATCGAAATGTGAAAATGTGTGATTGAAAGTGTGAACCTACCAAACTACGATTAAAAGTGGTTAAAAGTAATTGAAAAGATAACCAAAATACTATTTAAAGTGATGGTGAATGATAGAAAAGGTGACGAGAATACTACTGAAAACTACACTATCGCCGTTCAAAGTTTCACTCTTTCTGTTCAGAGTTTCACTAATTCTGTTCAGAGTTTCACTAATTCTGTTCAGAGTTTCACTATTTCTGTTCAGAGTTACACTATTTCTGTTCAGAGTTTCACTATTTCTGTTCAGAGTTTCACTATTTCTGTTCAGAGTTTCACTATTTCTGTTCAGAGTTTCACTATTTCTGTTCAGAGTTTCACTATTTCTGTTCAGAGTTTCACTATTTCTGTTCAAAGTTTCACTCTTTCCGTTCAAAGTTTCACTAATTCTGTTCAGAGTTCCACTATTTCTGTTCAGTCTTTCACTATTTCTGTTCAGTCTTTCACTCCTTATGTTCAGTGTTTCACTATTTCTGTTCAGTGTTTCACTATTTCTGTTCAGTGTTTCACTATTTCAGTTCGGTGTTTCACTATTTCTGTTCGGTGTTTCACTATTTCTGTTCGGTGTTTCATTATATCTGTTCGGTGTTTCACCATTTCTGTTCGGTGTTTCACTATTTCTGTTCAGTGTTTCACTATTTCACTATTTCTGTTCGGTGTTCCACTATTTCTGTTCAAAGTTTCATTATTTCTGTTCGGTGTTTCACTATTTCTGTTCGGTGCTCCACTATTTCTGTTCAGAGTTTCATTATTTCTGTTCGGTGTTTCACTATTTCTGTTCAGTGTTTCACTATTTCTGTTCGGTGTTTCACTATTTCTGTTCGGTGTTTCACTATTTCTGTTCGGTGTTTCACTATTTCTGTTCAGTATTTCACTATTTCTGTTCAGTCTTTCACTCCTTCTGTTCAGAGTTTCACTATTTCTGTTCAGTGTTTCACTATTTCTGTTCAGTCTTTCACTCCTTCTGTTCAGTGTTTCACTATTTCTGTTCAGTGTTTCACTATATCTGTTCAGTGTTTCACTATTTCTGTTCAGTGTTTCACTATTTCTGTTCAGTGTTTCACTATTTCTGTTCAGTTTTTCACTATTTCTGTTCAGAGTTTCACTATTTCTGTTCAGAGTTTCACTATTTCTTTTCAGAGTTTCACTATTTCTGTTCAGTGTTTCACTATTTCTGTTCGGTGTTTCACTATTTCTGTTCAGAGTTTCACTATTTCTTTTCAGAGTTTCACTATTTCTTTTCAGAGTTTCACTATTTCTTTTCAGAGTTTCACTATTTCTGTTCAGTGTTTCACTATTTCTGTTCGGTGTTTCACTATTTCTGTTCAGAGTTTCACTATTTCTGTTCGGTGTTTCACTATTTCTGTTCGGTGTTTCACTATTTCTGTTCAAAATTTCATTATTTCTGTTCGGTGTTTCACTATTTCTGTTCAGTGTTTCACTATTTCAGTTCAGTGTTTCACTATTTCTGTTCAGTATTTCACTATTTCTGTTCAGTGTTTCACTATTTCTGTTCAGAGTTTCACTATTTCTTTTCAGAGTTTCACTATTTCTTTTCAGAGTTTCACTATTTCTGTTCAGTGTTTCACTATTTCTGTTCGGTGTTTCACTATTTCTGTTCAGAGTTTCACTATTTCTGTTCGGTGTTTCACTATTTCTGTTCGGTGTTTCACTATTTCTGTTCAAAATTTCATTATTTCTGTTCGGTGTTTCACTATTTCTGTTCAGTGTTTCACTATTTCTGTTCAGTGTTTCACTATTTCTGTTCAGTATTTCACTATTTCTGTTCAGTCTTTCACTCCTTCTGTTCAGAGTTTCACTATTTCTGTTCAGTGTTTCACTATTTCAGTTCAGTGTTTCACTATTTCTGTTCGGTGTTTCACTATTTCTGTTCAGTGTTTCACTATTTCTGTTCGGTGTTTCATTATATCTGTTCGGTGTTTCACCATTTCTGTTCGGTGTTTCACCATTTCTGTTCGGTGTTTCACTATCTCTGTTCAGAGTTTCACTATTTCTGTTCAGAGTTTCACTATTTCTGTTCAAAGTTTCACTCTTTCTGTTCAAAGTTTCACTAATGCTGTTCAAAGTTTCACTCTTTCTGTGCAAAGTTTCAGCCTTTCAGTTCACTATTTATGTTCATAGTTTCACTATTCATGTTCAAAGTTTCACTATTTATGTTCAAAGTTTCATTAGTTCAAAGTTTCACTATTTCTTTTCAAAGTTTCGCTATTTCTGTTCACCTAGAATATAAACGTCTTACTCTTAATCGGAATACATTAATTTATGATTTTAAATTTCTTTTGTATTGTGAGATTTAGAACTCAAGATAAATTCCTAATCCAACTGCAAAAGTTTACATGGAAAACGATTTTTCAATGTGAAAGATACGTAATGTAAAACGGATGATTTCAAAGTTCAGACTAAATAACAGAAAATCAATGAAACACCATCTCCTCATTATCATTAATTTATGTTTTGATATTATTGCAGTTTGGTTTCTAATATGTTTATAGGTATTTACGTAACAGAAAACGTTTTCAAATGGCCGAATTGCGATTAAGTTTTCTTCACAAGAAACTAAAAAAGTGGTTGAAAGTGACATGAAGTGTCTATAATTCATTTTAAAGTATCGGCAAAACACTAAAAATTGGTTAAAATTTCGCTAAATGTTTAGTAAACGGTCCGTTATTCGACTTAAATATATCCGATATTGTTAATATCTGACTATTATAAAACAGATAATGAAGTTGAATGACGAAAAAGAGGTCGAAAGTGTTGTTAATCTACTAAAATTCAGATGAAACTGACGTGAAATGAGAGCATTCGATTGAAAGCGAACTAATACGACTAAGAAAGTGGATCAAAGTTTTGTTAAACTACTAAAATGTGGTTCAAATCACATTCAAAGGAACTAAAAAGCAGTTGAACGTTCATGAAATGACAAAAGTACAATTGTAAGTAATGTGTTTAATATTTTTATAAATTTTACAAGGGTATAAATACTTCTCGCGGATCTCAACAGTGTATGAAATTTGATCACACGCATGTAACTAGTAATTGGTCCATTAAAGTATCGAATGTGGATGATTACCAAGAAATAAACCCTTTTGATTTCAATCGTGATTTGATACTATCATAACCAAAACTTCGGTATATCACGACGTTTAGAGGAGACCTTTAAGACACTTAATACTAGTCAAATCCTATTGGTGAGATATTAACAATTGCTAAACTTGCTTGCAATATGAACCAAGGCTTTGAATGCAGAATTTATCCCAGTCTGTTTATTTTATCAGTAAAGATCTTCTCAAGATACACTTTCTTATCAGTTTGATGGTTTGATAAATGGAAATTTCACTGGTGATAAATTATAAAGTGCATCGTCTAATAAATCCCCATCTCTTTTATCGGTATCATCGTCTTTTCGATCTTACGTTGAAATTTCAAAATATCATTTAACCACTTTGGAACAGAAAAACCCCAATGCAAAAACAGACGGACACGTGTAGGTTCAATAGAGAATGATGTACCACAGACATTGGATGGAAGTGTCAAGGCTTCCAATCTCAGAACCGGGAGGGGACCGCCTAATAAAACACGCGCCGGGGGAAAAAACACGTGTGGCGGCCCACCCCTGGTCCTGAGATTGGCAACCTTGACACTTCCATCCAATGTCTGTGGTACATCATTCTCTAATGAACCTACACGTGTCCATCTGTTTTTGCATTGGGGTTTTTCTGTTCCAAAGTGGTTAAATGATATTTTGAAATTTCAACGTAAGATCGAAAAGACGATGATACCGATAAAAGAGATGGGGATTTATTAGACGATGCACTTTATAATTTATCACCAGTGAAATTTCCATTTATCAAACCATCAAACTGATAAGAAAGTGTATCTTGAGAAGATCTTTACTGATAAAATAAACAGACTGGGATAAATTCTGCATTCAAAGCCTTGGTTCATATTGCAAGCAAGTTTAGCAATTGTTAATATCTCACCAATAGGATTTGACTAGTATTAAGTGTCTTAAAGGTCTCCTCTAAACGTCGTGATATACCGAAGTTTTGGTTATGATAGTATCAAATCACGATTGAAATCAAAAGGGTTTATTTCTTGGTAATCATCCACATTCGATACTTTAATGGACCAATTACTAGTTACATGCGTGTGATCAAATTTCATACACTGTTGAGATCCGCGAGAAGTATTTATACCCTTGTAAAATTTATAAAAATATTAAACACATTACTTACAATTGTACTTTTGTCATTTCATGAACGTTCAACTGCTTTTTAGTTCCTTTGAATGTGATTTGAACCACATTTTAGTAGTTTAACAAAACTTTGATCCACTTTCTTAGTCGTATTAGTTCGCTTTCAATCGAATGCTCTCATTTCACGTCAGTTTCATCCGAATTTTAGTAGATTAACAACACTTTCGACCTCTTTTTCGTCATTCAACTTCATTATCTGTTTTATAATAGTCAGATATTAACAATATCGGATATATTTAAGTCGAATAACGGACCGTTTACTAAACATTTAGCGAAACTTTAACCAATTTTTAGTGTTTTGCCGATACTTTAAAATGAATTATAGACACTTCATGTCACTTTCAACCACTTTTTTAGTTTCTTGTGAAGAAAACTTAATCGCAATTCGGCCATTTGAAAACGTTTTCTGTTACGTAAATACCTATAAACATATTAGAAACCAAACTGCAATAATATCAAAACATAAATTAATGATAATGAGGAGATGGTGTTTCATTGATTTTCTGTTATTTAGTCTGAACTTTGAAATCATCCGTTTTACATTACGTATCTTTCACATTGAAAAATCGTTTTCCATGTAAACTTTTGCAGTTGGATTAGGAATTTATCTTGAGTTCTAAATCTCACAATACAAAATAAATTTAAAATCATAAATTAATGTATTCCGATTAAGAGTAAGACGTTTATATTCTAGGTGAACAGAAATAGCGAAACTTTGAAAAGAAATAGTGAAACTTTCAACTAATGAAACTTTGAACATAAATAGTGAAACTTTGAACATGAATAGTGAAACTATGAACATAAATAGTGAACTGAAAGGCTGAAACTTTGCACAGAAAGAGTGAAACTTTGAACAGCATTAGTGAAACTTTTAACAGAAAGAGTGAAACTTTGAACAGAAATAGTGAAACTCTGAACAGAAATAGTGAAACTCTGAACAGAGATAGTGAAACACCGAACAGAAATGGTGAAACACCGAACAGATATAATGAAACACCGAACAGAAATAGTGAAACACTGAACAGAAATAGTGAAACACCGAACAGAAATAGTGAAACACTGAACTGAAATAGTGAAACACTGAACAGAAATAGTGAAACTCTGAACAGAAGGAGTGAAAGACTGAACAGAAATAGTGAAATACTGAACAGAAATAGTGAAACACTGAACAGAAATAGTGAAACACTGAACAGAAATAGTGAAACACCGAACAGAAATAATGAAATTGTGAACAGAAATAGTGAAACACCGAACAGAAATAGTGAAACACCGAACAGAAATAGTGAAACTCTGAACAGAAATAGTGAAACACCGAACAGAAATAGTGAAACACTGAACAGAAATAG
Organism: Phalangium opilio; assembly: GCF_054372755.1. Taxonomy (NCBI): domain Eukaryota; kingdom Metazoa; phylum Arthropoda; class Arachnida; order Opiliones; family Phalangiidae; genus Phalangium; species Phalangium opilio. Next base: position 4,715,388 of record NW_028324185.1, read on the forward strand.
TGAAACTCTGAAAAGAAATAGTGAAACTCTGAAAAGAAATAGTGAAACTCTGAAAAGAAATAGTGAAACTCTGAACAGAAATAGTGAAACACCGAACAGAAATAGTGAAACACTGAACAGAAATAGTGAAACTCTGAAAAGAAATAGTGAAACTCTGAACAGAAATAGTGAAACTCTGAACAGAAATAGTGAAACTCTGAACAGAAATAGTGAAACACTGAACAAAAATAGTGAAACACTGAACAGAAATAGTGAAACACTGAACAGAAATAGTGAAACACTGAACAGAAATAGTGAAACACTGAACAGAAATAGTGAAACACTGAACAGAAGGAGTGAAAGACTGAACAGAAAGAGTGAAACTTTGAACAGAAATAGTGAAACTCTGAACAGAAATAGTGAAACTCTGAACAGAGATAGTGAAACACCGAACAGAAATGGTGAAACACCGAACAGATATAATGAAACACCGAACAGAAATAGTGAAACACTGAACAGAAATAGTGAAAAACCGAACAGAAATAGTGAAACACTGAACTGAAATAGTGAAACACTGAACAGAAATAGTGAAACACTGAACAGAAATAGTGAAACACTGAACAGAAATAGTGAAACACTGAACAGAAATAGTGAAACACTGAACAGAAGGAGTGAAAGACTGAACAGAAATAGTGAAACACTGAACAGAAATAGTGAAACTCTGAACAGAAGGAGTGAAAGACTGAACAGAAATAGTGAAATACTGAACAGAAATAGTGAAACACCGAACAGAAATAGTGAAACACCGAACAGAAATAGTGAAACACTGAACAGAAATAGTGAAACACCGAACAGAAATAATGAAACTCTGAACAGAAATAGTGGAACACCGAACAGAAATAGTGAAACACCGAACAGAAATAATGAAACTCTGAACAGAAATAGTGGAACACCGAACAGAAATAGTGAAATAGTGAAACACTGAACAGAAATAGTGAAACACCGAACAGAAATGGTGAAACACCGAACAGATATAATGAAACACCGAACAGAAATAGTGAAACACCGAACAGAAATAGTGAAACACCGAACTGAAATAGTGAAACACTGAACAGAAATAGTGAAACACTGAACAGAAATAGTGAAACACTGAACAGAAATAGTGAAACACTGAACATAAGGAGTGAAAGACTGAACAGAAATAGTGAAAGACTGAACAGAAATAGTGAAAGACTGAACAGAAATAGTGGAACTCTGAACAGAAATAGTGAAACTCTGAACAGAAATAGTGAAACTCTGAACAGAAATAGTGAAACTCTGAACAGAAATAGTGAAACTCTGAACTGAAATAGTGAAACTCTGAACAGAAATAGTGAAACTCTGAACAGAATTAGTGAAACTCTGAACAGAAAGAGTGAAACTTTGAACGGCGATAGTGTAGTTTTCAGTAGTATTCTCGTCACCTTTTCTATCATTCACCATCACTTTAAATAGTATTTTGGTTATCTTTTCAATTATTTTTAACCACTTTTAATCGTAGTTTGGTAGGTTCACACTTTCAATCACACATTTTCACATTTCTATACACTTTTGACCAAGTGCTTAGGGATAGAATCTAAGGTCTGTATCCTGCTTTATCTTACAAATATTTTTATCCTTAGATTTACCTAATAGAATAGAGGGTATTTGATTTAATTTTATTCCGCTTTATTATGATATCCGATATTTGTTCATTGTATAAACATGATAAAGATATTTATGATATGGTGCTATTGGAATAAATGTCTTTAATCAATAGAAAGTAGGCTTATTAGTATCTAATCATTGTTTTAAAGACGGCAACACTAGTATCTGGTGTTCATATCGGGATGGGGATAATAATTGGGAAAGTATGAACAATAATAGGGGAGGTTTGAACACTAATAGGAAAGTTTGCTCTAATCATGTTGACTTTTGAAGTGAATTAAACGCATGGAGTAAAGCGAGGGTAGTTCGAAAGTCTACCCGCCATATTTCTGAAATTAGTTCACTTCTGCACTTATCAATTTAACCTTTGCTTGCTCACGCTCGGAGGAAATTTACCGATGATTTTGAAATGAGTTTTACCCTTTTATCATTGTTTAGTATGGTTTGAATTTGATTATGTTTGTGTTTAGGAGGTACAATTGCCATCTCTTCTATTTACTGTTAATCCATACTTTTAGGAAGATCAAATATTTGTTCATTTCCTCGGCAGGTATGTGAAAGAATGGATAAATCGGGGCAAATGCTTTTATCATTTCGAAATCATTATTGGTTCTCTTATCAGATCGAAAGTTCACTTTACTGTTGGCAATGTGAGACATAGTTTTGGACATAGAGTTTATTTCCCTTGTCAGTTCAAATAATAATATATTATGATAAGAGAGACGCCATATTTACTGGTGCGAAGATCTGGCACGATGCTGGCACCGTCTGCCGCCATGTCTGATTCATTGACGCCATGAATGATTCGTTGACGCTATAGGAGGACACGTCATGTACGTTTCACTGACGTCACAGCAAGATTGGGTGAAAAATGTTTGATTTACTGACGCCTTAAGAGAAAAAAATGCGGTGGACGCCATGTTTGATTCATTGACGCCATATTTAGAGGTGCCATGTGCCAGATCTGGCACTGTCTGACGCCAGTGGGCTCATATCGGTATTCTCCATCTACTGCTGTCTCTTACAGTCAAGAACAAAAACTTTTCAAAACAATTCAGGTTTTTTCTGCTTGGCTTATAAGTTTTCAAATTTCTGGAATTGATAACGTCAAAAAGGGTGTGAAGTTCTTTGATGAAGTTTGCCGCGGTTAACATTGTTGCTCTAATCTTTTAGACATCACATAAATTCCCATTGATACAGAATGTCTGAAGAATTGGGAAGCCAATATAACGTTCATTTTTTGAAATTGATTTGGGTCAAGATGTGTGCATGTTAATTTTGGGGCTGGTCGAAAAGCCTCCACTGAATGGCCGATATGAAAATGCTGAGTTTGTTTTCACGATACCCTATCTTACTCGTTAACTTCGAAGCCGTACTTCATTAAAATGTTTCTTAAACATTTCTGTAAATGTGGAGGATCTGACGTAAAGAAAACCGTTTGATTATTCGCGCCCTGGTCTGAATGAGTTTAAATCCTATGTAAATGAGTGTTTCTATGGTTTTTGTTAGGATGTCCTGAAGAATAGCTTTTTTTTCGTTGAATCCTGTGGCTGCATTTAATAGTGTCTCACGCAGAGAGCATAAAAACTGTAGCATGATTGTCACTTTCCCACTTTCTTTCGTCACCCAAATCCCTAACACTTCAAGTAGAATCATATTGAAGACATTCCTTCAGCGCCATTTCATCATCGCATTTACCTTTAGTCGCAATAAATCAATCATTTCTTTCGTAGGCCGGGAGTACTAGGGACTTTCTATAACCAGGAGATTAGAGTTCGATAGGCTGGCAAGAAGAACATTTGCCTTAGTTGACTATAAATTTAGGCCATTGAAAATATAAGGCAAGACAAGTTTGTTTGTCTTTCTCTGAAAACCTTCTTCCTCTTGCCCCTTTTTGCCCATATTTAATTTCATTTTTAGAAATGATTCTCCTTTTTCAGGAAAATAGGGAAAAAAGAGCAACCCCATCATTTATTATTCGAGGCGCATCATTAGGGTTTTGTTGCGGTTGTATCGTAATTTCAACCAATATTTGCACTTCGCTAATTTTGTTTTAAAGAGTTCTTCAGGCGTAAGCTTGTAAAATTTAGAAGAAGTTGAGAATGCTATAAATGCTTTTCAATCCTGTGTCCAAGCCTCTCCAAAGCCTAACTAGTCTGTTGCTCACAATATACCTTAGATAGCACTGCATGGTGCGGCTACACACCCCTTTCAATGATAAAACAACACCTCTGTTACAAGGTTTTCGACGATCAGAATTAACGCCTGTTACAATGTTATATTTTAGTAAAGATTGTGAAGTTATAATATAAAAATATCAAAGTATACTTTGTCTACCATAAACTACACTAGGTTTCACATTGAATACTTTTATAAACTTCCATTCCAAGATCACGTTAGCGAAATTTAGTACTCTCACCCTAAACATGTGGGAATTGGGAAAATCAGTCTGGTGTTTCAAGGTTCACGAAATAGATGGCATAAAGTACCTAAACATAGAGGACAAAGGTTATTTCACTGAACTTTGACAATGATGTACACAGTTTTCTAACATTACACCCCCTCGTTCAGTGTCAATTGAAAAGCTAACTGAACTGAACCACTCTCTTTCCTTGCTTGCATGAACTACCAATCTCAGCCTAGAATCCAATTTCACCTCGAAACATAAGCCGCCAATAAGAAGCCAGAATGCGGTTCTCTACGGACCAATGAGCGACGATAATCCAAGTGGATGCGGAAGGCTAAGCTTGCAGAATACGGTGGCTTAATGGTGTTGCAGACTGTTGTGTATAAATATAATAGTATCTCTTATCTAAACAAAAGCTTTAAAAAACATCTCAGTACTGTACATAAGGTAAAACTATGGCTGTATCAAGGCACTCACTCTCGCGCTCTCACCAACGATGTAACACTTAACTTATCGGATTTAAATTACTTTTATACTTTTAAACTTACGAGTTATCTTGTTGTTATTCCGGGAATATACAAAAAATTCGCGACGGAGGCACCTTCCGGGGAAAGTACGAACGCTATTTAAAACCTAAATAAGTCGCGACATCATCATGGAAACAATCAGTCAATTTGGATCCTTCAACAGTAGAACAGAGCCCTGGCTCTTATACACTGAAATACTGGAGCAATTCTTCATTGTTACCAAGAATACAGTGGACACCATGAAACGCGCTCAACTACTAACCTTCATTGGACCCGAGCCATACGCAATCTTAAGGAGTATTGTATCACCAGTCTCGCCCAAAGACTTGACCTTCCAAGCGCTACTTGATGCACTCACTAAGCATTTCAACCCTGTTCCATCCGAAGCAGTCTTGGAAATAGCACAGGTCCACAGGTCAAAAACCAGTTTATTAATTGCTCGGACCAGTTTTTTTATTCAAAATCCGGGGGTTACTGGTCCTTGGGACCAGTTTATTAATTGAGAATTTTTATGAAAATTCAGGAGGGACCAGTTTAAAAATTCTAGTTATTATAAATTTCTACTCCATGGATATAGTCTCCTAGCCTTGACATTTTCTCATTCTTGCCTATGTTGCCTTCCTTGCTACAACCACAGCCCACTCGATCACGCTTTGGCTTCACACAATGTTTTTCCTATGTAAAAGCGCGTGTTGGTAATTATGAGCTTTTTCGCTCGAAAAATCCAAGGAGCCAGCTTTTAACATGACCGGCTATGGGAGGAACACAGTTATTTTGCCCTAATTTTGAAACTACTGGTGCAAACCTCTTGAAATTTTAAAGTGATGTGCAAAACAACGTTTGCTATGATTTGGAAATTTTAAAAAGTTTCCCTTCTATAGTTTTTTTGTATAAATATTAGAACGAAAATTAGCCCTACTTAAAGGGCTTGGTTTTGGAACGGTTTAATAAGTTTTTCCGTTTCACTTGTTCGAATCTCTTGAAATTTTAGTGAGAGGCACATTGAACGGTTTTAAGTTATGATGCAAAGTTTCAAAGTTTTCAAAGAAACAATTCACTTCCAAAAAATTCATTAAAATTGTGCTTGTGCATAATCCTACAACCTTAGGGAAATTTTAGGAAAAGGACTATTCGTTTTAAAAGTTTGAAATTTTCCACAATAATTTAAAACCTTTAAATATGCCTTTCACTAAAATTTCAAGAGACTCGAACCAGTGAAGCTGAAGGTAACAAATTTAAACTGTTTGAGACTAAGCCATTAAATTATGGTTCATTTTCGTTTTAATGTTGTTACAACTTTGCACAAAAATACCAAACATTATTTTGCAAATCTCATTAAAATTTCAAGAGATTTCAACCAGTATTTTCAAAATTAGGACCAAAAAACGGTGTTCCCCCCAATGACGGAGTTAACTCTGATTTTTGACATAATTTTTGCATCTATAGCCCGATTGAATGGGCTGTGCGTCAACGAAATACTCTCTTAATTTTTCAATAGGATTAGTAAAAAATAAATTAGGGATGGGGTCACTGGTCCCAAGGACCAGTTTAATATTGTAGACGCTGGGGGTCACTGGTCCCGAGGACTAGTTTCAAAAAAATCCTTATTTCCAAGACTGATCCGAAGTTATTCAGAGATACAAAGTTCATCATCAGAGAGAGAGGTCCAAACGAGTCAATTGCCACTTACATTGCAGAGTTACGCACCATGAGTAAATATTGTAACTACAGACAAGTTCTTGAAGATATGCTGAAAGACAGATTGGTATTCGGCTGTCGAGACGATACGCTTCAGAAGAAAGTAACACCGTCTGTGATCTATTGAAAACGCACAACTAAGAACCGTTTAACACCAAGCTAACATCATTTTCTGAACACGAAGTAGACGTGGCGGGAGTCATATATCCGATCGTATCCTAAAAGGAAGAACAAGTCAGATTGCCTCTTGTAATTTATTGTGATCAAGGTCCAACACTATGCGGCCGGACTTGAACTTCGTCGAGACTACTTATACTTCAAAAAAGAGTCGCACCACTAATATCTTCAAGTCTTCAAAAAGACGCCGTTAGATGCTGTTTTAGACAAATACAGAGTTATTCGATGATGAACTGGGATGTCTAAAGGAAATAGAAGTTCACCTTCAGCAGAAGACCAATGTCCTACCCAGTTTCCACAAAGCACGATCAGTTCCGTGTGCACTCAAGGAGAAAGTTGAAGACGAATTGCAAAGACTGGAGGATCACTCAGATTCCACTCGCGAAGTTTGCAACACCAATAGTCCCTGTAATGAAGTCAAATGGCAAGGTCCGTATCTGCGGAGATTTTAGTGTAACACTAACAATGTCATCGATGCCGACAAATACCCTTTGCCAAAAGCAGAAGACATTCGCAAAAATGGCCGGATGCACTGTCTTCTCGAGGATTGATATGAAGGACGCGTATAGCCAACTACAACTCGATAAGGAATCAAGAAAGCTCACGGTCATTAACACATCCAAGGGTCTATACGAATGCAACAGATTGCCATTTGGTATCTCGTCAGCCTCTGCCATTTTTCAAACACATATGGAGATTTTACTTGCCAGTCAAAAACGGTGTCCCCATTCTTATCAGTTTCCTTTAATAAGGATTCTAATACAGATAGTTCAGGCTCGGTTTGTGTTGAACGATCACTTGTTTCTGGTTTAAGATTTGTTTGAATAACTTTGAGAAGGTTTAAAAATTAAAACCCCACCATGACATTTAAAAATTTGTCTCACTCCTGTGTTTCACAGGAATTTTTCGTTGCTTTTCTTTTTCAGTTTGAATCTTAACGTTATAGGTCAACGTCTTCTAAGTCTCTGCTTCTATGTTCTGGAAATGTTTTTTGTGCAGTTGTCTTACTATCGGTAAACCAATGGTAGTTTCATTTGATCGAATCTTATGTGCTAAACCTTCTAAACTAGCGGCAGAACTCTTTAAAGTAACGATTTAATTAGACTGCTATTTATATAGAGAGCTCAATATTACATACTTACTATGCTACGATTTCTATAACGCAGTGAATTTTCGTCGAAGTTTCCAAACAAAGTAGGTACAGCAGACTTATTGAGCCTTCCAAATGATGGGACCATTTGCTTCTCTACATTCAGAATAGCTAGGGCTTCCCTGTTTCTTTTAAACGCATCATCATGAAAGTGTAACGAACATATCTTAGATATTTCGGTTAGTTTTGATTCTTGCAGTCCCAGAGCATACTTTTAAATGTGTGTGAGGTAGCCAATCTGAATCTTTTCCTAATGCAGCAATCCATTTTTCTTTTAATCATCATCACTAGGAAAGCTATGGAACGTGACATCATCGACACATTTATTCGAATTGTTGTCACAGCCGTATACAGCACATTTGCAGCCAACCATTTTTGAAATTTGGACTGTTAATTATTCGTCTAATTATCAAATCCGAAGAAGTTTTAAAGAAATTAGATACGTTAGTTGTACTTCAACTTAATTTACCTCTGATGCAGGCTACAAATATTTCTTGGTGGGATCCAAAAATCATAGAGCACCACCTAACTATCCTGAAAGTATGAAGGCTCAAAATTGAAAATTGTATGGCTGTGCACCTAACCCTTGGCCTAAATTCATAATCTGTAATAATTTCAGGCCAAATATCACTTTTATTTGCCGAAAACAGTTAAGCTTTAAAAACCTCTGGATAATTATGTTTTAAACTATTTACCTTTTCAGAGTTTTTTGTATCCAAACTAAAAATCCAGACTTTTAACTTCAGATTAGTCGAGTTACTAGCTGCTCCAAGCAAACTGTGCTTATCATCAAAGACTACAAGTACATTATAAAGCACCTTAGTCGCCGCCTATGATTCAAAACCGAAAAAAAAATACGAGAAAACTATACGGGGCAATTTCGAATTCTAATATTTTCCGTAACTTTTTTTGATGGAAATATGAATTCTGATGAATACAAAATCAGAACGAAAACGCAACGGTGCATTTTCATTGGTTCTTGTTAACTGCCCCTGATTGGTCACGGAAAATTCAATACTCCATATCGAGATTTTGTTGAAAAATCGTGTTAGGCTTAGCGAGCTCAAATCAAAACTTTCATAATTAATTATAAATTAACGAAAACGATTTGGTGAGTATTGTTTATGTTTTTATGGATATTTTAACAGCCTAAATCGATTAAAAATAACTGGTTTGCCTCCTTCACTATCCCTTTAACGCATAATTTTTAGGAATGTAATGAAACGTAATTCCCTCCGAAAAAATATCACTTAAACAATTAGGTGCTACACAACGACATTTCGGGGATTTTTCTTATACATAATAATAACACCGCTTATACCTTGGTTTCGATCAAAACAAACACTGTCTATTGCGGCAGCGGTATTGCCTATAGTGGTAAGTTTTACACTTGCTCAAAACTTACGGAAGATTAACTGTTTATTTTACAAAAACACGTTCAAACTTTCCAAATATAATTTATATCACAAATTAATAGTATAAGACGGCCATTTGAGGTATACAGGGTTTCATTATTTGTTAATCTCACTAAAATGCTACTAACTGTGAAGGTGTGTGATATAATTCCTGAAACTCAACCAACGTAGAGGACCAGATCATTCGTTAAAACAATTTCTATACTATTGGACCAGTAAGTATGTTATGTTACGTTAATCATTTTAAAAACTATTTGTTACCAGCAGTGGATTTTTTTAATTCATATATATAACAGTGGTGCTGGTGGATCTAGGAGGACAGTGTCGTTAAGTAATTTAATTAGTCAAATAATTTCCATGTTTACATCTGCGCAGGTTTTTCAAACGTAACCACGTGAGAAACGGAGGGTTACGTTGTTCACTATTTCCACAGTTCACATTGCCGTTTGTTTATTTGTCTAAATTGCTATGAATTGTTTAGGTATTTAATTTAATTACTGGTGCAGCGGTTTCGTCCAGAAACCGTTGCAGACGACAAAAGGGACAGACATATTCTCCGGAATATGTCCGCTCCATTCGTCGTCTACGTCACTTCCTTCCTTCTCTACCCCCCCCCTTATGATCTATATCTATATAAATCAAAGTCCTGACTGACTGACAGACTGACTGATAATCAACGCCCAGCCCAAACCGCTTGCCCTAGAAGGCTGAAAATTTGCAGGAACGTTACTCATAAGTAGTAGGCGCGTACTAAGAAATATTTTTCCAATCCGCCGCCATCTTAAAAAATGGCGACCAGAAATGTAAAAAATCTTCTCTATGCAACAGAGTCCGCGCGTTTCTACCGATTTCGCAAATATTTAGTACACTGGTTTGCTTTAACCTATAGACTGGCTGAATGGTCTTTTGGGTTCGATTTGTTGCCATCTTTTTAAATGGCGGCCAAAAACTAAAAAACCCTTCTTTATGGAATAATGTCCGCGTGAAAAATATTAAAAAATGTCCCGACGGGCTGACGGGCAACGCCGAATGCCCTCGCTCCTAGGGTGCTACAAAAATATCAGTCATCAGTAAAATCTACCCATTCTTTTTATTATTTTGATGGAAGCTACCCATTCTTTATATTATTTTGATGGAAGTTCTTATTACACGCGAGCGACGCCGCGGGTAACAGCTAGTTTTTCTATATAAACCCGTGAAAGACACACGGTTCTCTCTCTCTCTTCTTCTTCTTTCTTCACGTCAAGTCGCCGGAAGCCGTCCTCGAGGAGAAGCCCTGCCTCGCATCTCGCGATAGTTTTTGTTTACGTGCAGTCGTCCCTTGGAAAGGGCCAATAACATTCAAAATAGATATGGAGTGAGTATCCCTGACTTGGCACATGTACCTGAACCCCCACAAACTAGTCAACCCACTCCTATTGTAGAAGTATTTCAAGATAGTTCATATACTAGGGCCAAGAGATTTATGAATAATTGGGCCCCAATTAACCAAATTAATCCCCCAATAATGTCTACTATACCAATCACAGTTACTAATATCCCTCCGTGTGGAACCATACCACATAGTAGCTCGGTAACATACTCAAATGCTCCTATTAGGCAAAATATAGCGAATCCAGTATCTGTCGGACAGACACAGAGGCCCACTAGACAGGTACCAAATATCCCTCAAGGAATGGGATGGCCCGAATTTAAAGGGAGACTGAAACGACACTATAAAATTGAGGATGAGGAAGCCAAGGTTAGAATAGATCTAAATAATAGGCTACAGAAACCAAATGAGTCAGTAGATGAATTTTTCGGTTATTTGTCAAGGGTAAACCTAAATCTATATCCCCCAATACCTGATAATGAGTTACTTGTAATGATAAAAAGAAATCTAAGAAATATATTAAAAGGGCTCCTTATGTTTATCCCCCTGTACACTACTGCGGATTTACATGATGCTTGTTTAAAAATTGAACAAACCTTAGGCCTAAATAAGCCCAAATCTAGTCAAACCCCAATTAAGACAAATCAAATTGAGGAAAAAGCTCAACAAACCCCTGAGACTCAAGTTAAAACATATCAGGAACCAAAAATAATTAGAGAACAACCAGTATATCAGATACAACCTCAGGTAGTCTCACAGTCACAAGTGATACCCCAAACCCAAATATTGCCTCCACAGCCAGTTATACAGCAGGTAGCTCCCCCAACAACGGTTTATACCCCAGTAACAAATCCACCAGGGTACATTCCGCATATGGGAACATATTATCCAAACACGGACACAAACTTCGAGCGGTTCCTCCCTCAGGGGATCACAACCCTCCCTCTACCGGAAGGATCCCAAAATCCTTTCCCGGTCCAGTATGTCCCTCAAAGCTACCCAGCTCCAAATTATAGAGTTCCTTTCCCAGGACCCAACCCCCAAAACAAGGCAATCTCACCTTGAGCCAAGAAATCAACTAAGACGACAAAATCTACAAAGAGACGAGTACCCTCGCCGGACTCGAGTCTTCGAATCAAGAAATCAAACTACTGAAACCAGAGAACGAGAACCTCGACAGCTAGCCCTTCCTCCAGTTCCAAGACGTCAACAGGACCAGACCCAGGAAGGACAAATTCCTCCGGTAGTCAACCAGGGCGCCCGACAAATAACCTGTTTCAACTGCGGTGGTTTGGGTCAATACGCAAACGAGTGCCCATCCGCCAGAATGGAGAGAAATAAGAGGTCAGTTTCCGGGAAACTCCAACTCGGGGGGGAATACCAGAGGACGTTTCCCTCCCGCAACTCAATAGTCCCTGAAGAAGAGGACCGAATTGTGACCACACCACTTCATCTGGCCACAATTAAAAGACGAGGACTCCAAAAAAAACCCTCATTTAATAAAAATAAAATTTGAACACACAATCCTACATACAAGAATCGATAATGGTGCTGAAGAATCCATGATAAGCCTAGACCAATGGAGGGCCATACAAAGATTTAGGGGAGAAAATAGATTAGAACCTAAGTCAGAAAGATCAGAATGCATAGTTATGGGGAATGGACAGTACTCTTTTACTAAAGGATCAACCGTATTAGATTTTGAAATAAAATTCGAACGAGACATCATTAAGAATTTTAAGTCAAGAGTTTCATATTGTCCCTTCACTCCTATGTGATGCAATATTAGGCCAAGATTTCCTAGAAGATTGGAATACCATTATCGATTTTGGAACTTTAACATGCTCAATAAATGGACTAACACTTAAACTCTTAGAGGTGTCGGAGGACAAATTGCCCCCGTCACCTCAAATGGTAAATAACGTCAACGAAGCAGTTGATTCAACCTCTCTCTCGTACAAGCAGAAAAGAGAGTTGAAGGAACTCCTTCTCAGGTTCCCTCAATTATTCAGTGACAAGTTAGGACGAACCAGTCTGGTCGTCCATGAAATACACACAGGTAACGCTAAACCTACACATAAAAGAGCATACCGAGTTAGCGACGAAAAGAAGAAGATCATCGAACAAAATATCTACGACATGCTTAAAGATGGCATCATAAAACCATCAACTTCGCCATGGGCTTCACCAGTCGTGATCCTTGAACAAGACGACGGATCCGGAACAGGAAAAAATGATCCTTACCCTATTCCTCGTATCGACGAAACATTAAGTAAGTTGGGTAAGCCCAAATACATCACAGCGCTGGATCTAAAGTCAGGCTACTGGCAAGTCGAGATGGAACCAGGAAGCTCACCAAAGACCGCCTTCATCACGCACGCCGGGAAATACGAATCCAACGTTCTCCCTTTTGGACTTTGCAATGCACCAAGTACCTTCCAACGGTTGATGGATGAAGTATTCCGGGATGGAGAAAACTTCTCTATCGTCGTATACTTAGATGACATCCTGATCGCATCCGAAACTTGGAAGGAGCAGAAGAACGCTCTGGAATACGTCATGACCAAATTGAAGAACGCCGGCCTCACACTTCAACTGGAGAACTGCCGATTTTTCTAGTCAGAAGCAGTAGTCCTGGGACACGTCATCAACGAAACAGGAATCTACATAGATCCGTCCAAAGTGGAAGCCATCAAGAATTATCCCCAACTAAGAACGCTGAAACAACTCCAACGATTCCTTGGAATGGCTGGATGGCACCACCGATTTATACCACACTACTCGAAGATAGCCACTCCGCTAAACCAGTTAAAGAGAAAAGGTGTCAAGTTCGAATGGGGTCCCGCTCAGTAGGAAGCTTTCCAAAAGATCAAGGACGCCATCTGCAGCTCTCCACCTCTTGCAGCATACAAACCAGATGCACCAAGCATCCTAACTACGGACGCCTCAGATGCCGGCCTGGGAGCAATGCTATCTCAAATTCAAGACGGAATTGAAGTCCCGATCACTTACGCCAGCAGAAATCTAAGAAATGCCGAAGCAAATTACAGTACATCCGAGAAGGAATGTCTGGCGATATACTGGGCCATAGGACATTTTCGTCCATACCTGGAAAGCAGCCCTTTCACCGTCGTAACCGACCATAAAGCACTGCAGTGGCTATTTGGACTCAAGGAGCCAAATTCAAAACTCGTCAGATGGGTGATGTATCTCAAAACCTTCGACTTCAAAGTCCAACAACACAAGAAAGGAGTCGAAAACATTGTCGCAGACGCCTTTTCAAGAGCTCCACTTGGAATGTTCGCCATGTCAGTCGCCTCCACTGTGGAAGAAGAAAATCAAGAAGCATCATCCGAAGACTCTAATGTCCCATCGGATCATTCCCACCATGCATATGTTTTTCCGTCATATCCGCACGCGAACTTTCACATTTTCGACCGCGATGTCATCATTACCGCCCAAGGAGAAGACCCAGTTATTCGCGAAATCATTGAACTATTACGACGGGAAAACCCGCCGGAACACCCAGATTTTGAGATGGTCAACAACTTAATATACAGGAAAGCGTCTGGAACACGTCCAGCAAGAATCTATCTACCAAAATCACTCCGAAGGGAAACCATGAGACTTCTACACGACCATCCTCTCTCCGCACATCGAGGAAATTACAAGACAAGAGAAAAAGTCGGACATCGATATTGGTGGCCCGATCTGGACAAGAACGTCAGGAAATACGTCAGAGAGTGCGTCCTCTGCCAACAATACAAAATAAGCAACCGAAAAACTCCCGGACTCATGATATCAACCGTTCCAACTGGACCCTTCGACAAGATAGGAGTGGACATCATGGGACCATTTCCCGTCAGCAGAAGAGGATATAAATATCTACTCGTATTCACAGACTACATGACCAAGTTCGTCGAGTTACTCCCATTAAAGAGAATAACAGCAGATGCCTGCGCTCTAGCCTTAAAGAACTTTGTTTGCCGCTGGGTAGCGCCAAGACAGATCCTAAGCGATAGAGGAACTCAATTCGTTTCCTCTTTATGGCACAACACATGCAAGCTATTCAACATCGGACCAATCCATACTTCTCCATATCATCCTCAGTCAAACATCACAGAACAAGTAAATCGAGTTCTCGGAGAAACCATCTCAATCTACGTGGAAAACAATCACCGAACGTGGGACGAAATCATAAACGATCTCGCCTTCGCGATAAATTCAGCTCCACATGAGACAACAAGGAGATCTCCACTCTACCTCAATATGGGAAGAGAGCCAAGACTCCCATGGGACATTGACATCGGTATGCCCTTGGAAGAATTTGAAGACAGATCCGAAACATTGAAGATCTTAAAGGACCAATGGAAATTGACAAAGGACTTCTCGAAATTGGCTCAAGCCAAACAGAAAAAGTACTACGATTTGAGAAGAGAAGATCTCGAATTTGACGTTGGAACGATAGTTTGGAAACTAACTCATCCTCTATCTAAAGCCACTCTTGGACGAATGGGAAAACTTTGCCCGGATTGGACTGGACCGTTCAAGGTCATAGAAAAAAGAAGTCCTCTTGTCTACATCCTCGAAGACATGATCTCTGGACAGAAAACAGGTCCCATAAACATAGCTCAACTCAAACTTTACCAAACTCCAGAAGTTCCCTTGGAAGAGAATGAAGACTCGGAAACTCCGAGAGAAGAAATCGTTGAGCCAGTCGAAGCCATCCCCGAGGAGAATATCCCGGAGGATGAAAATACTCGACCAAAAGAATTCACCTCTCCACCCAGACCAAGACCAAGAGCTCCGGCTCCAGAAAAAAACACCACCACAATATGTACCAGAAGACAGACCTCAGCCTTCATCCGAGTCATTCGAGGAAGTAGAAGAAATGATCGGCCCATTCCGATTTGTTGACAGAGTACCGAAAAAGAAAACCCAAGAGCCAGAAATACGTCAACCAGAAGAAAGCCAACCGGAATTGGAATGTCAGGACAACATTGTCAATCAAGGAGAGATGCATCCTGGAACCGAGCCACTGCCTCAAGGACCTCTAACTCCTCAAGCGACAATTCAAGTGAATCCCCCTTCAACTCCGATAGTCGAAAGACCAAAAAGAGATCACCCACACAACAACAACAACAACAACGACAACAGAGGGAATCAGACCTAGAAGAAAAACGCTGCGAAAACTAAGCACATCTACTGATGACGATAGAATGTCCGAACCGGAACCAGAAAAACGAGGTCATCCCACTACCTCTTCCGCCGCTCCTGGACCGAAAAGACGACCGGTTAGAAAATCATCAAGTAGCAGCATCTCCAGTGACGAAGCCGAGGTCCCCGATCTCCGAAAAAGAAGTCACCCAACGACCACATCATCTTTCATAGGACGAAAGAAGAAACAATTAAGAAAATTATCAAGTAGTACCACTACTAAAGAACCCTTAATCATTCCAAATCCACCTATTCAAAGAAGAGAAAGACGTCCACAAGCTCAACTACGAGATCAACTAAGTTCATCCTCAGACGAAATAGACCGAGTCGCCGATAGAGAAAAAAACGAGAAAACGAACCAGAGTTCCGACAACAGGAAGTTCTTCGGCAAGACCAAAGATAAAGGCTCCAAAAATTCATTCACTATCGACGAGTCTGGAAGGAGAACCACAGCATCGAGACACCACTCCTGAACCACTCATCTCCTTGACCCCTGAACGTTTAGTTCCCGTACATGAACTGTCGGAATCCCAAAGTAGCGCAGAAATTAACCCTCCTATATCATCTTCTACTCAAGAACAAATTCCGACTAATTACGAGAAACCGTTCAAGAAGGGATGGGTTCGCGAGTTATGCTACCGCCACACTGTCCAGCCTGGTAAGGTAGATATGGACGTATACTACTATCCCCCAGGACCAAAGAGCCGCATGCTACGCTCACGAAACGAGACATCCCAATATTTACAAGAAAAAGGAATCATCGATTTAGTGCCAGAAGACTTTAACTTCAAACGAGTACCGATAGCAAAACCTCCTTGAGAAAGAGTCCGGTTGGCTCACCCACGACGTACCGTGCTAACGGCCGTCTAATATTACACAATCATTACACATTCAATAACTTCTTCCCTTGGGAATTTATTCTTAATTATTATTTCTGTTCTCATTTTCTAATGATAGTATAATTTTTAGAGCTAGCCCGAAAAAACCGTTACACTGGGCCACGGGACCCAGAATGACCACACAAAAAATCAACACCGTAGCGCCAGAAGACTTCCTATTGGACCCCCTAGTGAGAGACTTCGAGATAGTGTCGCTACCAGCCGCCACGGTTTTCCACCAAGAAATTTCAAAACACAACGCCACTGAAAATCCCCGACCTCACCCTCAGGACGTAATAATACTACACCCGGACCCCGAAGAGAGACCGGACATGGAAGCAGAAGCCGCCGGAGCGGAAATTCCAGAGCATGAAGAGAGGGATGAAATCCCCATTGAAATCAGAATAGCAAACTCAATCGAAGCAGCAGCAACGGGAAACCTCCCTCGGGAAATACAAACCATCGCCGCTTGAACAGTCGTGGAACGTCCGACCACCCTCGCCAACGATGAAGAAAGAAATCCCCTAGAGCTCCCAGCCGCCACAGTTGACAACCAAGAGGAAATCCCTCCGGAGCCCCCTGCTAACCCCGCCATCGCCCGGGAAAACGTTGAAGAAGAAGAAGAAGAAGAAGAAGAACAAACCGAACCGATAGTAGCCAGAAGAAACATTCAAACAGAAGAACCAGCCGAACCCGAAGCCTCCGCCATTATACCGGTTCCCCCGTCGCTCATCGACCCACCGTTTCCCAGTTCGAAAACAACTTCTTGGACTATGGACAAATACCCATCCCCCAAGAAAACCTTTACGAACTCGATGATTATGCTAAAATATTTCTTCAAGAACAACCATATCAACGCGCTCCGCCAAGGAATAGGGAATTGTTCCCGGTCACATGGGAAAACATCTCACAGGGCGATTTAGTGCGCTTATATCCCGTCACTCCCCAGGGATTTCCCCTGATAACAAGACCTCCCCCTCACTACAAATGCATCGCCTGTAACGCTGAGGGACTACATCGATCATCACTATGTCCAAGAAAATTCGTCCAAAAAGACCGCCAACTTGGCATATACAACACACGCGTCGCGTATTAGAACTTAATTTCAACATGAAAAAAAAAGAAAAAAACATATTTTGTTCGTTATAACGGGTTACGTAAACTCCTTTTCCTTATCTTCCCCTTACATTTTTCTATCCTATTTCTCTTTTTTTTCGAGGGGGCGTTTGCAACGGTTTCGTCCAGAAATCTTTGCAGACGACAGAGGGACAGACGTATTCTCAGGAATATGTCCGCTCCTCTGTCGTCTACGTCACCTCCTTCTACCTTCTCTCCCCTCTTTTTCTTTATGATTTTTGTATATAAGCCCGTGTAAGACCCACGGTTCGCTCTCTCTCTTGCTCTTCACTTCAAGTCTTCGGAAGCCGTCTTCGGGGAGAAGCTATTTCCCGCGACCCGCGATAAGTTTTGATACTCGCGCCGTCGTCCCTCGGGAAAACTTTCGCGAAGTTTTTTGTAAATTTAAAAAGTTATTAAATTCGTTTTTGATTCTCAACATGAGCCGAAGGTATGAATAATTTCTTTATTAAATTGCAACGGGAGGAAATTATTTAATTAGGCCTATCTTAGAACCCCCGTTTTTAAGACTTAACGTTGTCACAAGGTCCCCCTAAATTAAATCAGGGCTACCTAACGTCCTGTGACGGAATTCCCCTCTTCACGACCGGCCACTTTAATTTTCCCAGGGGCAGTCCGTTGCAGTTAATAACAGAAAGCCAAGCCAAAAATAAGGATCCCTGAATTATAGTATTTTGTAGGAGAAAAACCAATGTGTTTATAGGATATTATAGGACCATAAGAAAATAATATATAGGAGGCTATATATTATTTTCTTATGATAGGACTAATAATTTTGATCATATATAATAATATTTTGGCTTAAACTATGTAGAAATATCTCAAACCACAAAATGGATTTTAGTTTGAAAATTCAGAGGAACTTAATTAAAATATATAAAATATAAAAAATTCTGAGCTAGCTAAGCAATTTCGTTGTTAAATCAAACGCGATCTCGGTAAAAGAGCTGTTAATGTTTGTTGGGTTAGTACCAAAGGTCAATACCTACAGGAGATAAGGATTTGGTGCTACCGAACATATAAAAAGAGAGTGTAACGCTGCAGGCGGGCAGTCTTGATTTTAGTCACAATAAACATAACATTGGCAACCAACATGGTGTCAGAAGTCGGGTACGCGGAAATTTAACGTTCTCGCGTTTAACCCATACCTAGTCTCGGACATATACCCGCCACCACGAATATGGCTGCCTCCGGCGTACCGGCGCCAAAGCCTGTAGAATGTACAGTGGAAGCCGCCGAGAATTTTGCCACATTTCAAGAAGATTTTGCTGACTACCGGATTGCAACGGGCCTCAACACAAAAACGGATGCCGTTCAGGTTGCAACTCTTCGCTCGTTACTGGGAGACGAATGTCGGAAGGTACTCAAAACTTTAAATCTCTCAGCTGAATCTCAATCCACTACTACAGCGTGGGAAATAAGGCGGTGGCACAGGGCAAATTACCAGTTTAAAAATTAAATCGGAGGGGGTCAATGGTCCTCGGGACCACTAAGATAATTCAAGGGTAACTAGAGTCCAAACATTAACTCTAATAGTTTAATTATCCACTTTTCTAGTTTAGCAGACGGCGTGTCCTGGTCAATGGTCATTGTGAAATGGACCAGGTTATTTAGTCCAGTTTGAAAAAAACCTTATTTCCCACCCTGGTCCGCCATAAGCAAAAGACGTGACGTCATGCGAGACTGCGCAGTACGAATTTACTTTCATCATCGCGAAAATTCTCCCCAGAAAAGAGCCATCTAACGGTTACTAAGCGCAAATTCAAAATGTCAAATACAAATTACTTCTGTTGTACATTTCCAGGCCTAGTATTAGAGAAGGCAGTGATCAGTGTACAGTGGAAGTTTATCGTCAAAGATCAGTGCCGTAAACTTTAACCCCAAATTAAGTTATTAACGCCACCTATCTTATGAACTAATCAGTAATTTCGTGCCGGCTATTTCAATTTAGTTATTCGTTGCTGTCTGCTCTATATTTGCTTTGTCTTCATTGAATCAATTCAACATACTAGGGACAGCCGCTTGTTAAGGTAATGATATGGTAACATGGTGTAATGTTGATTAATGTATATTTTCGTATAAACAATGTGCTTCAAACATTTGTATGAAAACTAATTGAATTACGTTTTAAACGTCTAATCTATATTAGTCACCTTGATAATATAGAATTTTCCACGAACCACAACTACCTAATCTTAATAAAGGCATAATTTATAGAGATGGGCTGACACCGATATATCGGTTTATCCGCCGATCAGTATCGGGTCATCTCTTAATGGCCATACAGCTCCAAATGATAATACTAATGTAATACAATGAATTGATAACAAAAATAAAATGAACCAGTACAGACTAGAACAAGAGATACGAGTTAAATTTGAGCCATGTTGAGAAATAAAGTTTAGGACTGTGAGAGTAAATGTAAATGTGCAATTTGACTGGCAGAGTGAAGTTTTATTTGTCTTGTGAAACAGTTACTTTCTTATTCCTTTGTAATTGTCAAGTTGTAATTAAATGTATATTGATATGTTCTAAAGTTGTCAAGATTTATTTATAATTATTGTAATGAATTATACATAGTATGGCTAAAAAACTGAAAAAGGCGCCATATACCCATGACGAGTTAGACACCTTATAAACTCAGTTGGAGTCTGTTCGTTCATTGGTAATCAATGACTTTGGGAAGACGCCTGAAGAGAGGAGAAGTAGGTGGCAGGAAATAACCAATCGGGTTAATGAAGTCCACTGTCAAAACCGCACTCCCGAAGAAATTTAAAACAAGGGTCCCAAGAGGACCATTACAATTTTGCGCCACATCTCGTATAAATTAAGCACAGATTATGAGTCCTATCTTCTATTATCATAAAGCAATAAATATGAAATAAAATTAAAAATTAGGTTATCTCGCTGGATTAATTAATGTAGAAATAGCATTAAGAAGAGTAGCTCCACAGTCAATAATTGCAAAGTGGAAACACTGGCGACATCTTGTATATTTTAGCGAAATCAACACCTGGCATTTTCCAAAATATATATTTAAATTATATTTAAAATTACTATTTAAAATATTATTTTTTCATATTATTTAAAATAAATAATTTATATAATTTAAAATAATATTTTGTAAATGAATTAAATAGCTTAAAATAAATATAAATTTTTAACCAAAATTTCAAGGTAGATTCGAACGCGCGACCCTCGGCTTCAAAAGAATCCACGAGGAAAAAACAGTCGAGCGGTTTACCCGCTAGGCTACGAAGAGCTCTGCAATTTCCCTTCTGTTTGCGTACTGTATACATATTCTAAAGCTAGAGTTGACTGACAGCTGAGGGTGAAAATTAAGGCGGAGTTTTCGACGCCGTCCAATAAGCGGTGTGACGAAGACGAAACGAAGGAGGAGTTAAACTTTCCGTTTATGCTCCCCATTATTTTACGCTCATCGCTAGATGGCGCAAAATAAAAATGGAGCTCCTTAAAGAGTGAGTTCCGCAAAAAGGTGGCAATTCTGTCGAGGGAGTCCTGTAAAACTGGAGGTGGAGTAAATAATTCGGAGGCATTGACACCCATTGAGTCAAGGGTTGCTTCCCTAATTACAAAGGTGTCAATGATAGGCATTCCTAATGCCTTCGATTTTGGTGCTTCCCAGTTTGGGGTATCTTTGGATAGTTCCTCTGAAATGTAAGTACTTATTCAGTCGTCATACAACAAATTCTAACGGATATGGGGGCAAATTCTGCAACATTTTCAGTGAGTTTTGATATGTGATAACTATCGCTAAAACAGTTTTGGTGAGTCAACACCCGATTTTATGTCAGGGCTTGGTCTAAATATCCAATTACTATGGGGTCTCATCAAACCTTGAGGGTTGTGTCGCGACTTCTTTCGTGCTTTTTTAAAAACAAAGATTGTCAAAGTAAACGTTTATGGGTTTTTCATTTTCACAACCCGATGTCGTGATAACTCAATACGGTAAAATTTTAGATAGTTTTATCAGCACGAGCGGAATCGAGAGATATGCAACACTTAAGTTTGAGGACACCCAAGTCTTATGTCAGCCAATGTGGGGGGGTTCCCATTCAACCGAATCTCAATGGACAGAATCGCATTCGACAGAAAATGTTTGGCTAGAATTTCAAAATCTAGCCCAATGGCTATATTCCCGATGGACCGAAATCCCAATCGTCCGAATATGCCTTACAACTTGAAACACGATAGCCGTCAGCGATTCGGTGGTGTAGTTTTAAAATATATAAATTAAAAGTTTCGTGATACTAATAAAAACGCTCACTTCCATTCCTTCAAGGCAAGAGATATTTAGAATTAATAAACAAATTGTGCTTAAAATGAAGTATAATCTTAATGGTAGTTCCATCAATTTTTAAGTTTTAAATTACAATTTTAATATTTTGCTTTCCGGTAGATTAGGTTCGGTTCGGTTTGGTTATTTTCCTATTAATTAGCTACCACCTTTTCCAAAATATTCTCCTACTAATTAGCTACCACCTTTTCCAAAATATTCTCCTAATAGTTAGCTGCCACCTTTTCCAAAACAATGGTTCCAATAATTCGATGCCACCTTTTCCAAAATATTCTCCTATTAATTAGTTGACACCTTTTCCTAAATATTTTCCTACTAATTAGCTGCCACCTTTTCCAAAATATTCTGCTATTATTTAGCTGCCACCTTTTCCAAAATATTCTCCTATTAATTAGTTGACACCTTTTCCTAAATCTTTTCCTACTAATTAGCTGCCACCTTTTCCAAAATATTCTGCTATTATAATGGGACTGTTCCATTGGACCGAATCCGAAACCCGGAGAAGTGCGGGTTTCCGCTCCAATGGGACTGATCCATTGGACCGAATCCGAAACCCGGAGAAGTGCGGGTTTCCGCTCCAATGGGACTGTTCCATTGCACCGAATCCGCCAAAAGTGGGGGTTTTTCGGTTGATTGGGACTGATTTCGGCCGAATGCGATTCGGTCCAATGGGGCAGAGCCATTAATGTTGACTGTACTCCCTAAACTAATAGTAATCACTTGCAATAACTCGCTAAAAAGTTACGAAATAGGCCCCATGGCCCGAGAAAGTATAGTGAACTATTATTACAAACTGCAGTGTGTGCAATTAAATTTAAAACAATTGCAGCCTAACTTCTGAAGCCAATAATCCCACACCTGATAAGCAAGACTGTGAGGACCCTTTAATCGCAACCAGAAGTAAATTTACTTCTGTCGCAACTGATGTAGGTTCGCGTTTTGCAAATTTTGGTAAGTTTAAATTTTGCTAAGGTTTCGTAATGTATTTCCCATGTCATTATCATCATTGCTTTCAGAACCAGATCCAGGAGCAAGCTGCTCGTACAGCGCTACTCCCGTTTCAAGCGAAGATAGGGAAAAATCCCTGTCATCACAAATATCGGATTTTTTTTCAAATTATGGTAAGATGACATTTCATTAATGACTAGTTATGTATTTACCATGTCCTTGACATTATTTCTACAGAACCGGGAAGCTGCTCAAACAGCGGTCCTACAGATTTCTCTGAAGACCATTGAGAAGCAGTTCCGCCTTCCGTTTTGGATGAAGAAGATTCCTGTTATCCACCTACTACTTGTAAGTATGACATAAACATGGTTATAACAATGGTTTATAAAATGTATATGTAAATATTCACAACCCCGACATTTCGGCAAACCTTGAATAAAGAGGGTTAATGTCTTTCTTTAAATGTCCATTTCGTTGTTCTTTATTTCATCACTTCTTTTTATTGTTTCTGCATGCATGGCCTTCCGTTTTTGTTGGATTTATAAATCGTCTAAACATTCTTATAGCCGAGTCCCTGCGTAGCAAGAAAAGACCCCTGCCAACAGCCAATAGGCTTTTGGATTCGGCGGATGCGTGTTTGGAGTCAGACCAGAGAACTCAAGAGGCCCTACGCATGTTCGCGTCTGCTATGACGGAAATGACCCACATGAAAAAGGTCAGAAATGAAAATGAAAGAGTGCGTAATGAAAATAAAAGGGCCAAAAATGATAATGAACGGCTAAGGGTTGAAAATGAGAGGTTCAGGCTAGAAACTGAGCGAATTCAAGCTAACAATATGGCCGAAGCTTTGAGAAGGTTGGAAGAAAAATCTCAGCCAGAGAAAAATAAGGATTAGTTTTGTTTTTGATTTTTATGACATGCTCAAGTTCAGCATAATCCTGTAAATATTCATTTACTTAATGCCGTGCTAGATCGTCAAAACAACGTCTCCCTAATTTATTTTATTATTTTCATTGCTAAATTGGGCATGCACTTTTATCATCACGGTATTTATTATTCATGTTCACGTTGGCATGAACTCTTTCCAATTACTATATTCTCCATTGTCTCATTTATCTGGGTGCACGGCAGTGCACCCTCCAAGTTATCGTGCACTACCAGCAATCCTTTACCCGAAACATTTCAGTCTCATTTTCACCCCCTTGTAACTCGGTACTGGGGAATAGTACACCACTCATATTTGCACCTCAAGGGCACAGTGTTAATCCTAGGATGTCCTCCAACTTCCAGCTTTCTAACTCATTTGGTTTGTGTGATAATCCTATGTGAAAATGACACATTATGAGACTGACTGACTGACTGACACATCATCAAAACCTCTAAGGCATTTCCGGTGGTGCTAAAATGATGAAATTTGGCATACTTGTACCACTAAGCATACAAGCAAAGGGAAAAGTCCCAAAAGCGTGTTTTAGAACTCACTTCTTTTCACGGCCAAACAACTTGGCATATTTTCACAGAGATGTTTTTGTTGGGATAAATTGTACTCATTGTAGATATTTCATTGACCTACTTTCATATGCACTCTTTCCATTCTATCATTATTATTATTACTATTATTTTCTTCACGCTCAGTTTGGCGTGCAAAATTTTCGTTTCCATCATTACATGAGTTACTTCCATGTTTTTAGAATTTAATTTATTGCTTGCGTACCCGCTTGCTTTTTATAATCTAATTTAATACTCGCATGCGTCTTATAGTCTAATTTAATACTCGCATTTATTTTATAGTTTAATTTAATATTCGCATGCTTTTTATAGTCTTATTTAATAATCGGATGCTTTTTACATTCTAATTTAATATTCGCATGCTTTTTATATTCTAATTTAATATTCGCATGCTTTTTATAGTCTCATTTAATATTCGCATGCATTATATTGTCTAATATAATACTCGCATGCATTATATTGTCTAATTTAATACTCGCATGCATTTTATAGTCTTAATTTAATACTCGCATGCATTTTATTGTCTAATTTAATACTCGCATGCATTTTATTGTCAAATTTAATACTTGCATGCATTTATTGTCTAATTTAATACTTGCATGCATTTATTGTCTAATTTAATACTCGCATGCATTATATAGTCTAATTTAATACTCGCATGCATTATATAGTCTAATTTAATTCTCGCATGCATTTCATAGCCTACTTTAATACTCGCATGCATTTCATAGCCTACTTTAATACTCGCATGCATTTTATAATATAATACTCGCATGCTTTTTATAATCGAATTTAATACTCGCATGGTTTTTATATTCTAATTTATTATTCGGATGCTTTTTATATTCTATTTTAATATTCGCATGCTTTTTATAGTCTTATTTAATATTCGCATGCTTTTCAAAATCTCGTTTTTTACATGTGCTCTTTGCATGCGTGTTATTGGTGTGGATCTAATAAGGCAATTAAATGTCCATTCAATATATAATTTATTGCATGTGTTCGGTGTTATTTCCTGTATGTTCCACTGGATCATGTTTCACTATGCAGATTGGTCTTATAATTAGTAGACGAATTCTTCATAAAATCACTTGATTTTCATTTGATTCGATGCGGACATAGATCTCAGTTCTACCGGGCGGGTTTAAAAAAAACGAAAAGTCGGTTACCCCCTGCTTTAATGCATCAATTCAATACCGCTACTGGCGTGCTTTTATTCTGTTCACGGGTATTTTGCTTTTCACGTATATTGATGACGACTACCCTTTACTCTAGATATTATTTATAACCAGCATACAGTTACCGAACCCAACATCTCTGCAATTTATTTATATTCACATACTTATTTACAGGTGTATTAAACTTTACTTCATCCATCTGACCATCTGGAGTTCAGTGCTAGTTTCTGTAGCCCGATTTCAAATGACATCCTCCGAAGTCTTCACACCTATTCTACATAAAACTTTACTATGCTATTGTCATTAATCACATAATTACCTATTTCAGACTTATGATATTCATATCGAGAGAAACAGAGGGATTAATATACCAATTGCTGTATGCTGAAATGGAAGTAAGAGTTCATTAGTTACTTGTTATGTTTCATAATTTATCTCGAGTACCAGTCGTAAAGGCCAAAGCGCGTGATCTGCGAGTTCCACTTGCAAGGCGCGATGGCTTGACAGTCAGTGTCTGGAGAATCTGGTTCGTCGGCCGATGGAAGAGGTCGGAGACAGGATTTTCAAGTGCGTCAACACCTGAATGAGGAACAGACAATTAAAATATTGATAAAAGGGTAAGTGTGTACCTCAGTCTTCAGCATGCCATTCCATGAGATTATGATATATCAATAAGCTCCAAATTGTGAGTGCCAAAAGAGCATGAACTGAGCATGAAATTGCTTTTGCAATTTTGGTCTTCCTAATAAAAATACTCTGTGCTCAAACTAGACTTTTAACATTCATTTTCATCACGTAACAAAAGTGAAGATACAAATTGGGTCATTTCTGATTAGTTACCACGCGTGATAGGCCCTCTCCGTTTCAACCCATCCGCTTCACTGAGTTCTAGAAGGTCGATGGCCAGTTGTTATACAATCAGTTAATACGCCCTGCCTTTCAGTGAACAAAATTCCCAAGTCACGCTCAATGTCACGTGCTACGGTTATCACATCGCGCGCAATTTTTAACATATCTCTTGCCAAATAACGCTCGCAATAGAGCCTGACTTGGAAATTGACGTTGATATTTTAAGAAAGTTAACCGTAATAATAAATAAAATGCAAAATAATGTATTTAAACCTCTAATTTCCTTTTTATGGACGTCATAGACTTTTTCTGGGAGAATGTTCATCAAAGGTTTTCCACTTTCACTTTGTTTTCTTGGCCTTTTTGAAGATTTGTTCTAAAATTTAACAGAATAAATTCTAATTGGACGATTTTTCTAATTTTTAAAATGAAGTGAAAGCAAATCTCTTACGGGATGATCCTTGGACAACCAATTTCTGTCAGTTGACATGGCTTGAAATGAATGTAAATTGGTGGAAGCACAACCTAAAAGTATTTTTGTTAATGAAAAAAAAGCATGAGTACCATGTGCTTTGGCGTAGGGAGTGGTGGGCCTTACATTTGTGACTGTCAGGCATGCAACTTTGAAATATGGGCGTACACGTTAGATAGTGATTCTTGCCACATGTAATATTGAAAAATATTTGGTTTTAGACTTAATATATTGACTGAATGGAATAAATATGGTTTTACGCGTGTTTTAGGCTTTTTGTAAATTTACAAGACGATATTTAGGGGAAACTAAGTTTTGCCCGTTTGCATTATAAATGTGAAGAAAAGTATGATCCAATTCTTTTTGTCCAGGGATAAATGAAAGCCAGTCGCTTGTCTGTATAATTTCATATGCGTGAAAATGATGACTATATGACGTGCTGTTCAGAAGTTTCCCACATAGCAAATATTCATGATCTTTAGTTTTCAAAATAAAGCTCAATTTCATAAAAACCGGGATTTCTTCCGCGTGGACAATTTCAATTGGAATAACAACACCAGGTTTGTAAATGGAGCTGCTGTATTTTAACTCAGAACACTGTTGAAAAGATGTTTCTTGCGCACCATATTTTTGAACCAAGTGCTCACGCAGGCTTAGAGGCAAGATCGAAAATTTTATCTTTTGGCATTTCCTGGCATAGTCATCATTTTCAAATGCACAATTAGAGCTGTAGTTGTAGCATTGTTGATATTGGTGGCGCTCCGCCATTGTTTTAGAAATGTTCGTATAATTTCGTCCACCAGTGGCAATGCGCTTCAAGATTTGATGTTTAGCCTCAAAACGCATACACTATAACCTTCGCAAAGGACCATACTCCCTCAACAACGTTCCATAGTGCAAAAGGTAGTGCATTTTTGGGGTAAGTTTGTAGTTAGGACTAACGAGACTTTTGAACAAATGGGAAAATTGGAAAAAAAAGTTCGTTTAGTTCTGGTAGCCACATTTTATCAACTACTGATGCTTCAACGATATCAGATATTTTTCTCAAAAGCAGTAGCAATTCTCACGAGAGCGTATTAGCTGGCACTTTGGACCCAACAAGGAAAGGCAGCATGTATAGCAAACAAGATTTCTGAGAAGCAGATCCAATGAGGTGCGAATCTCTAGATACCATTCTCTTTTTCAAAATGCTTGGCTTGTTCTTGGAGTCCAAAAACCCATATTTCTACGTTGATATTCTGGTGTTGATGTACTTCAGGCGTCCGCAACCTTGTTCTCAACTCCCTTCTTGTGTATGATCTTGAAGTCATACGTCTGCAGGTACATTGCCCAACGAACAAGTCGAGAATTTGGTTCTTTCCAAGTGAATAACCACTGTAGTGCCTTGTGATCCGTGATCACAGTGAACGGTATGTTCTCGAAGTATGGCCGGAACTTCCCAACTCCTCAATAGATGGCAAGACATTCCTTTTCCTTGGTGGTATATCTTCTCTGGACGTCGGTCAGTTGCTTACTGCCACTGGCACCCGACTCCCGCTCCCTTGGGGTCGTCGCCCCCTTGTCGTTGAAGCAGAGCAAAAGACCTTGTCTTGGCGGAGGGGGGCCCGAGTTCGGTGTGCCGGTTAGGATGGTTCCTTGGGTTCGCCCTTGGTTCGGACCTTTCCCTGCCCCGTTCCGCAAACGTTTTGCTCGGCCGCTTCGCCCCCGCCCGGGTGTTGCTGTGGTTCATCCCCAGCTCTTGGCAACCCTCTGGGGGCCGCGGATACATTCTTGGACCGTATGACACTGCTGTGCTCGGTGGGAAATCCCCCGTCCTCTCGAGCCTTCTGCTGCCTTAGTCCTGCCCTGTCACCGACCACCTCCTCCTGTTTGGGGTCGCCGCCGACGGTGTAGTGCTCCCGTCACCTGCTTAAGGGGCGTTTGTCGCGTCCGCTGGCTGTAGCCCGCGTGCCTTGACGGTGGTTTCGCAGGTTCCATTTGGGTACAATGATGATAGACGTTTGGGGGGGGGGCGCTGATAAGGCCCCCCCGCGCCAGGTGCAGCGCCTAATCAAATGTTATCTGATGCCACTGGCACCGACGTCATCTTGGATTTGCGACAGGAAAGTTCCAAGTCCGGCGTCGCTAGCATCCGTTTTCAGGATACAAGGCAACTTAGGGTTGTAAGCCGCTAAAGGAGGCGCCATGCAGATCGCATTCTTGATGGCCTGGAACGCTTCCTGCTGTTCTTTCTTCCACTGGAACGGAACGTCTTTCTTCTTGAGATGGTTTAAGGGGGCAACGATTTTGGAACACTGCGGGATGAATCGTGAGTGCCATCCCGCCATGCCCAGAAATCTTTGGATTTCTTTCACGTTCTTTGGGACGGGAAAGTCTACTATAGCCCTAGTCTTGGAAGGATCCATATGAATCCCTCGTTCATTTACAATATGCCCTAACACGGTCGCTTCGTTTTGCGCAAAGCGACATTTCTTAGTCTGAAGCGTAAGTCCCGCTTAAGACAGTCGGTGAAAGACATATTCCAAGGCTTGCAAATGGTCTGTCCACGTACTGGATGGAATCTCGATGTCATCCAGATAGACACAGATGGAAAAGTGATGTCCATCCCTGAAGACTTCGTCTATAAGTCGTTGAAACGACGACGGCGCATTGCATAGACCGAACGGAAGTACTTAAATAATAATAATAATAATAATAATAATAATCTAAGCTTTGCCTATGAAGGGATTTCCACACTTAGCCTTTGGCTTGTTTACAGGTGGGTCCCTTTACAATGCATAGAGGGGTGGTGGCTAGCCCCTATGCCACAGCTAACCGACAGCGCCCTATACTAACTATTACCGTTAACCTCTGCAAGTTTTGATGGAAAGGAGAAACCGGGTTAGACCGCGGAGGAAAACTCCTTTGACAAGCGGGGAGAGAACTTGCAAACTCTACGCAGAAGGATTTGTTCCCAGATTTTCACCCGGTGCCACAGTCCGGGATCGAACCCGGGATCCTCTTGCTGCGAGGCGAAAGCGCTAACCGCTACGCCACCCCACTTCGAACTCGTACTTTCCCGCATGCGTGATAAAAGCAGTCTTCGCTTTCGCTTAAATAAAATCGTTTGGCAGTGAGGGAAGCGGAAGTCTATTCGCGCGCGTCCCTTTGTGAAGGTATAACGTCGATCGCCTAACACTATACATTGAGTCTCTTCTTCTTCCGGAAGTACTAAGTCTGGTTTCAGAGTTCTGACTAAATTACGCCACTGATATAAGCTGATAAAACAAGCATCAGCGCCTTAATCTAGTCTAGACGCGAAAGTGCCACGCGAATACACGGCTTCTATGGCCACGGGAGGATCAACCTCACAGCAACGCACATCCATAGAACCAAATTCCATAGGGGGATTTACTTCGCGCGGCGGGAAGACGATCCCCTTTTTTGTCTTCCCGCTTTCGCGTTTTCCGAAGCTTGTCTTTGCGCGACTTCTTGTTTGTCCGGACAGGTTGTGGCATAATGCCCTAAGAGTCCGCACTTGTAGCATTCTACGCGTCTTAAATCGTTTTGCGCTGTCTTCACGGGCGTAGGAGTCTTTGATCTATTGGCATTGCTTGCGTTAGGTTTCGCAACCTTTGATTTCGTGCCTCGGTTTAGTTAAATTTCTTCTCCCACTGGTTTCACGCTAGGTAGACTTTGCCCTTTTGGTAGGATACAACGAGCTAGAAGGGGTCGTTCGTAAAATTTCTTCTGTCACGCGGCCCTTTTCTATAAAACTGCGCATTGTCCTTATGTTGTCGTTAAAGACGTGGATGCGTGTTTCGGGGAGGATATTTTCTTGCAAATACCAACAAGTTCTGAGTCAGTGTACGCAACGCGTAGGTTTTGATTCATCGCGGTAATACTGGCGATATACGCGTCAAAAGATACATCGGCAGGTTGTTTAAACTGCGCTATTTCAAGGCGAAGGGATTCCTCCGCTCGTACCGAAAAGAAATAGTTTCGAAACGCGCCTCTTACTGTACTCCACGTAATTGTTTGATTTGGCCTATTCATGTCTCTAAACCAGATTAATGCACGGCCCCTTAATATTTTGGGGGAGAAGCGCGATAATGTCATTTCCAGTCATGCTGTGGTATTCAGCGAATTCCGTCAAAGTCCGAAGGAATTCTGGCGCGCTTTCACCTTCAACACCACTAAATATTAACTGAGGGGGTGGATAGTTTTTATCAACTGCGCACACTAAATTCGGAGCATTCGGATTTCCGAAATTCCGAAAGCGCGTATAAGCAATTGAGCAAGCGCGGCGGAATACTCGGGGATTTTCAAAAGACGCGAAATTTCAAACTAGGCTTAATACAGTGGGTAGATGTGTTTTTTTTTGTTGGTTTAGATCAGTGAAAATTATTGTTTTTGAAGTTCCATATTTTTGTTGCGATGGATGAGGAAAACGTAGTAATAACCTGTTCACTGGGAGAAGAAGAAGAACGGAAACGTTCACGAAGGCGAAAATTTTGGGTTCACAATATTAATTTGAAAAGATTGGATTTTGGAGAGTATCACACTCTGTTTCCTGATTTGGTTGATGATAACGCCAAGTTTTTTCAATACGTTCGTATGACTAAATACCGCCTTGCAATTGAAACTCAAGAAAAGCTAGCTGTGCGCTTAAGGTGAGTATGCCATTTGGCAAAAAAAACTTGTAAAATTTTCCTTCGAATTCATATATTTTTCCAGAACTGCTACGGCAGTCGCTTGTTGAGTAGAGCTCCCTGACACTCTCTTTTGACGAGCGTTTGTGTTGGCCGTGGCGGATGATGACCTTTGTGTCTCGCTTGTTAATGGAGTAGTTGACAGAATTGGGATTGTTGTAGGGGCTTGTTCGGGATCATCTACGAACTCTTCTTCCTCCACATTACTTCTCTCTTGTGTTGTTGAAGATGTGACGTTTGACAAACGATCGTCGTCGTCACTAAGGTATGGGGCAAGAAACTGCAGCTCCATATGATATTTGGGGGGCTTCATTTTTGAAGCTGCCTGGCCACTTTTCGTTTTGCGCAAATTTAAAGCTTTGCGTTGATTGTCCCTGATTCTCGTCCATTGGGACTTGCAAGTTGCACCTGAAAAAGGCAATACATTCAAAGATGCTACACACTAGCGCCTATAACACGTACCACGAATGCACTGATTAATTTATAACCATAAGAGATCATCATTATAGACGCTAACAACAACAAAATATGCATTTTTTGCGTTTTATATATGAATACTTTTCTCTTTCAAAGATTTTTTGCTACTGGGACTTCTTTCCGATCACATGCGTTTTTCCTACCGACTGGGTGAGAGTACAATTCGAGAAATTGTGTATTCAACATGTGATGTTATTTGGACAGTTTTGAAGCCTATTGTTATGCCAGAACCCGATGAACAGTTATGGATTTCATCTGAAAGAGGCTTCCGAGAAAAATGGAATTTTCCAAATGCAGTGGACGCCCTCGATGGAAAACACGTTCTAATTCAAGCACCCGTAAACTCCGGCTCAGATTTTTTGTTACAAAAAACATTTCAGCACTGTTCTACTAGCGTTAGTCGACGCTAACTATAAGTTCCTAGTTATCGATGTTGGTGCATTTGGAAAGAACTCTGAAGCTAGCATATTTCGAACTTCATCTATGGGTAAGGGTTTAGCGGATGGAACTTTACAACTTCCTCAGTCAAAGCTACCTCCTGGAGGATATACTATCTTGCCTCATGTCATTGTTGGGGATGAGGCTTTCCCATTATGCACATACTTAATGAGACCTTACTCGCGTGATGACGTGCACCAAAACGAGGAGAAAAAGATTTTCAACTATCGGTTAAGTCGTGCAAGAAATACTGTAGCGAATACGTTAGGGATCTTAGCTCGAAAATTCCTACTTTTTGAACGCAAACTGAATGTTTCCCATGAGCATTCTGTTGCTGTTATTGCGGCTGCTTGTAGTCTACATAACGTTTTAAGAGACGACACATTTCATTGGACTGAGTCGGATCTCCAAGTTTCTCTTACCAACGTTCAAGGTTTGAGAAGTCTAAGAAGAATTGGTGGTACCTCACGTCAAGATGCTTTAGAAGTTAGGGACAATTTCAAACAATATTTCAACTCAGATCTGGGTTCAGTTGAACGGCAGCAAAGAAGGGTTTGAGCAGGACAGCGCCTGCCTTCATTTAATTAAATAACCTGATTTTGTTTTATATTACATTGAATGTCAAGTTTGTTGGGAAATGCCTTATCGTTACTTCATTAAAATATACCACTGTATTGTTCAATATACATAAATAAATTGTTAAAGTACTCGCTGGGCTGATTCATTCTCTTGCCAATCTCTTCCCAAATGTTATCCCTTCGCTGCTGGTTTGAATATTCTGAGTGTCTTAAATTGTATAACTCTTCATGCTCTTGAACAATGGTGATCAAACGCGCTGAATCCATGTGAAAGACTGGCAAAATTCACTATGTCCAAATTACTATACTTAAACTTTCGTCGCGAACACACTACTGGCTGTCAGCGAAATGAAATAAAAAGCAAACTATTGTTACCGGTATAACATCAATTTTGTATTCTTTAGCGAGATTCCGAATAATTTTGTGATTCAAATTTTTAATAATATTTCTCAAATCGCCGTGCTTTAATTAGTCAGGGTAAACCTTTTCAACTGTGCTGATACAGGATTTTCTTGACGCAATCACGAAAAAAAAAGGTAACCAAACGTCTACTGAATGCAAATTGAGCGTTTTTTCAGATTTTCCCGTATTAAATTCTTTATTTAATTTTATAATTATAAACACCTTTCAACTTTTAAACTAGCATTATTTTAGAAAATGTAATAAACCTGATGAAAAACAGTGCAATTTGCCTAATCTTGAAAGAACGCCATTTTATGTCTCACCTACATATACAATCTGAGCATGCGCGGAGCGATTTTTGTCTTGGCTCCGTACGGACTATACGGAATGAATGCCCCTATCGGGAATCCTCGTCGGCATTGCCGACCTCCGATACGTACGATACGGACAGATGAGCGCGTTCTCATTTGAAACAGTGCTAATAATAATAAAATTCGATGCGTGCGATCCGTGCCGTCCGTCCGATTACGATAGGTGTGCGCTAGCCTAAAATGCGCTTTCCGAGTAGAAATCCTTGTTAGTTATGTTATATTTATGTAAAAAGGAGAAAATTATTAATTTTTGAAAGTACCATCTGGAAATTTGAGCCTAATTAATCCTGTAACACGGGTAACATTGGACGCCATGAATAAATGTGACCGCATTCCTAATGGGAAAAAATAAATATTTTAATTAATATCAATCTAAGAAAGAGTGGGTGATAAATCATTGCACATAAAAGAATGATGAATCATAAAATTTGGCCAGTGAGATTTCATTAATGGCGTAGTGTTTGAAGGATATTGCAGCTTAGAGATATTTTGAGTAGCTTTTTTCATGAAAATTAATAAAGATAATGATCAGAATTCATGTCTTTTTTCATGAAAATTAATAAAGATAATGATCAGAATTCATTAGTCTTTATGAATTTAGTGGGAAGTGTGGGCCTGTCAAGGGGTTGGCGTTGTGCTTGGCATCTCAATCGAGTTTGGTTTGTGTGGGACCATAAATATATGGAAGATCACTACACTTATATTTAGAATTTTCACAGAACAGAACATAATATGTTTGGGACTAAGGCTCGGTGTTATACAAAGACATACCTATTACTCTTTGTAGTCACTTTGAGGCATACAAGTGTTCAGAATATGAGTTTATTTCCTATGTATTAATGGTAAAAATCGCCTGGAGAAAATGAATAATTAACGGTTGGCGACACCCTAATCGGTGTGTGCTATATTTCGGTGGGATATGCATAATTTTGTTTTTATTTCTATCTCTTTTACAAGCACTTTTGATAAAATCGAGAATACACTGTTTGAAACCAATAGAAATTTCAGATGAGTAAAACAATTGTCAGGGTGATATGAGGAGACTTGAAAGATGGATAGGTGGTATACAGCCAGTAGCGTGGCTAGGGTTTGAAATAAGGGGGGGGCTAAATCTGGGCAAATGTTTTAAAAATTATTATTAGAAATTAATACTTACGTTTTTTATATTAGTTCATTATAATATGTGTAGGCCTTTCTATCCGAAAATTTGTGTCAACGTAAAATTATTCGTATTTCAAAGATATACACATTTTTATTAATAAAGAGTACGGGACCGAATTTATTGACAATCAGACAATTGTTGGCAATGGAATTTCACTCGCGCATAGTTCAGTTCTAGTTTTGGTTAGCTTTCAGTCGCCAATACTGGTACTCCTTTCAAAAGAACGTGAAACATCTTAATTTTCTTCATCTGTTGACTTGTAATCTGTATTTATTTGTTTTTAGTTAATTTTTTTTCTTGAAAATTATACGGTTTGATATTGATATTCATCTCTACAAAGACTAAACTTGACCAATCTACCAATATAATGTGCAATATAAAGGTATAGAATTTTCGTAGGGTTAAGAGCAATTTTTTGGTCAGGTTTAAGGACTATTTTGAGGGGGCTATAACCCTCGTCCCCCCAAAAAGGCTCGCGTCGCCAATGGGCTGCTCAGCTAAAATGATCAGAATAAAAATAGAAAAATTTATTGCTTTCAGCATAAGTTACTTAATATTATTATTTGTTAGTTTATTACTAAATTCCTAGAAGGCCGCTTAACCTTGGCCCAGCCGCCGTGGCCGGTCTCTGTTCCAAAAATTCTCTCTCAACCCTCTCAGTCTAGGAGTGTATACATAAATGCTCAAATGGACTCCTACTGTCAAAAATTATAGTAAAATGAAATTAATAAAAAGTGGTCCTCATCAATTTTAAGTAAAAGTAGGAATTAATAAACTAGTTATTTGGACCAGCCACCTTCAAAAACTGGTTCATACTATAATAAACTGGTTTTTGACCAGTAAAACGGTCTTATTCCCTGGCCAAGTGTGGATCCCGGACTGTCAGGACTCTGACTGATGGAAGATTTCATTTTCCCGGTGTCCTGACCCTCGACACTTCTTTCCATAACCCCTTAGCATAGCCCAGTCGATTACGCCCTCTTTTTCTCTGCTCCATATTTTGAATAGGGCACTTTTTAGGCGTAAACCTAAAGATTTGGAAACTCAAAGTGCTTAAAACCTAAACATTCGCAAAAGATACACGTTCACAACTTTGAAATTTTGAGCCTGGATGTGTTTCAAATCTTTTTAGACTATTCGATTCTTTTATCATCGTTATGGTACTCTAAAAAATAAACTATCGCGGCAACCCTCAAATTTTAGTTTAAGTTGACGGATAATTGTATCGCAGCCAATCTGCCGCCATGGATCAATATTTTGCGCCACCGACTTGGGTTTAAAATGACGGTTACCTGTGGCCATTCCCGAAATTCCGTCACGATTCAAACGACGTACATTTAAATTAAAATATTAGTTGACATATTTTTCAGTGGACAATTGGTCGACATTGATATTTCGATTCCATCGAGTTTAAAAAAATTGGTATTGATATCTGCTAATTAACGATATTGGCCTATCGGTTTTTGGTAAAACGGTTCAAATCCTTAAGGAAAAGATTAGTTTTGAAATGAGATAAATTCTGATTTTACATATATGGACTAATTTATTGTACGTAATTATTTATTTCCCTTAGCGAAATTTATACTGAATTTTGTATACATTATATCCATTTCGGTTTTAAAAGCTATATCGTGCATCATTTTCCAATAAATGGGCTAAAACTAAATTAAAGCTAAAGTTAATTTTGCAAAATTGTTACAACTTAATTTGTAAAAATCCAATGCTTTAAAACATATTACATGTATATAAACCAATTGTATTGACCAATGAAAAAGGTAGTGACGCTAAAGTTTTTGAGAATAAAGTTTCAGAACAAAATTGAAGTGAAAAAGTGGTATTCATTTGTCAAAATTTAAAAAAAAGATTAAAAAAAGAACTATTCAAATAAAATACATTTTTTTATTAATAACACTCTTACGGTAGATACACATTAGCTGGAAATTGAACAATTACACCTACAGTATTGTTAATATATATTTTTTGGCCCTGTTTGCGACTAAATGAGCATATTTCACTGACGCGGGTATTGAAATCGGAAACCCAAATTATAAGTTGAAAAAACAAACTGGTTTTAAAACATCGGTGATTATAATATTACCGATCAAAGGTGTTGCACAAGTAAGAACTCAATTTCTCTATTTCGTCACTGGTCATAGTACTGTCGTCCCAAGCAACAGTGTAATGTTTCGGTCGGCTAGGAAGGTTCCCGCGTTTGCCGACGCTATTCAGGTCATCTTAGGGCATATAATGAGCGTGATATCGTTTTTCTACCAGGACGAATGTTATTCACGGTTCGTAGTCTGTTTGCCTGGTCATAACTCTAAATTCACTGATACCTTTTTAAACATGGCCCAAGTTATCATATCACTTTTTTGGATAGGCAAGAAAACATTTAAAAAACTGTACGTGTACTTCCCAGACTGAAAACGAGAGAGATAAGGCGATGCCACTTTCCCATTTTGGACGGAGACTCGGGAATGAGCTCCTAATTTCATGAAAACTTAGTTAAAAAGCATAGAGACCCCGCAAAACTCCGGTAGAGCCCTTAATTAACCATTTTGTATGGTCTTCTCAATCATGGAGAATTTTTATCTGCAAGTGTACCCTATCTCTAGGATGTT
This sequence comes from Phalangium opilio, assembly GCF_054372755.1. NCBI lineage: Eukaryota > Metazoa > Arthropoda > Arachnida > Opiliones > Phalangiidae > Phalangium > Phalangium opilio. The sequence goes on from NW_028324185.1 coordinate 4,753,045, forward strand.
GATTAGAAATTACGTACCTGATCTCGAGGCACAGTGTGCTGCCAATCCTTTTGGCAATTAACCCCTTTCATTAAAAGAAAGGATCCATTGGTTAAGCTAACCGAAATGGTAGCACGAGTTGTACCTGTGGGGCGCATTAGAAACTTTCTTTCCGCGCCGAAAGATAAAGAAGCAATAGTTGAATGAACCCCACATTCATTATCGGAGTGCCATCCAACACTATCATCTCCATCCCTGTATAGATTGACCACTGTGGCGTTGTAGCGCACTTAAGTTTCTTTTTCTACCTTTGTTTTAATTTTCTGCAGGGTCTTGGTCCAGTGACCAATACTCCTATGGCATATTCTCCCATAGTAGTAATTGGAAAATTTTCTGTTTTAACAGATATAAAACACCTTTCGAGGATGGTATACGTTCCCACCGTCGTAGAGATCTTTGAACTCAGTCAAGAGTGCATCGATAGTTACTTCTTTTTCAAAGGATGGAATGTAAACTATCGACGCACCCTTGCTGAGTTCTATCTCTCTACGGGTGGTTGACGAAGGTGGGACATGGGTGGTCTTTGGTGGTGGCGGTGGTGGTTGGACCTGGCTGGTCTTTGGTGGTGGCGTTGTGGTGGTTGGACCTGGCTGGTCTTTGGTGGTGGCGGTGGTGGTGGTTGGACCTGGCTGGTCTTTGGTGGTGGCGGTGGCGGTGGTTGGACCTGGCTTATCTTTGGTGGTGGCGGTGGTGGTGGTTGGACCTGGCTGGTCTTTGGTGGTGGCGGTGTGGCCAAGACGTACCGAATTATTCCCGTCTTAAATTTTTTTGGCCTTTTTTTAAGATCCTGCCTGGTTGCTTTTCCTATAAATAAGTCAATTTTAGGAGAGCTGTACTGACTTTAATGTATAAGGAAGGTTTTTTGATTGGATATAACTTTTTTTGTATGGTATTAACTGTTTTGAAAAAATTCGACAGAACTGCAATTCGGACCCTAAATATGTGGTTACAATTTCAAAGAGATCCATTTAATAGGTTATTTTATAAAAAATAAAGTTGCTAAGGTTGGTTTTCATTTCCATAAAATTCATCACACCTCTTGATGGAAAAGCGGAAATTTTTCCCATAGAATTAGCATGGGAATTTTTTTGGAAAAAAACATTCCGGTTACTCGGATTTTAGAACAAGTTGGGAAAACTAAAAAATTACCTCTCCGAGTCAAGAGGTCTCTATGGAATTATTTCTCTTTTTTTGAAGTACAAATTTACGAAATATTAAAGCAGTATTCCAAGCATAGCGAACGTACAGTAAAGCAGACGACATTTTACATCCAATAAGGATAAATCTTGGACACATGGAAATCAGTCAATGGGGAAAAGAACAGGAAAAGAATTTTACGCTTCAGCTGTTTACCGTATATTCTGATAGCTACATTCACAACTGGTTTGCAGTGTAAACACTATCGTCTCGTCTCACCTCAACAATATTCTTTGTTTGCCAACATGAGTGTTAACGTTAAATAATACCAAAGCTAAATTGTAGCTAGACGCACTGATAGTCCATGCGCACCATAAATAGGATAAAAACTCTGTAGCTTAGCCCTACTAATCTTATTGCCAGCATGATCTTTTCTTCTAATATAAAACCTTAACCTGATTATTTAAGAGTATATTAAACTTTAGGCTCACTGTGAACCGTTGATGTCTCTTCATTTCAGACACGAAAATCAAAACCCAAAGTTTACTTCACCTCAGGCCTCAATTATTTACTCTTTATTTCACTAAGCCTATTGCGGGTAATACTAGTTATACCCGCCGTAGTGTAGATCTTTGCTTTCTTCATGAAATCACTAAACCAAGGATTATTCTATATATAGACGTAGTATAGCTTAAGTATTATATAAACAGCCATTTCAAATAACAATATTAAAAAAATCTTTCGAATATCAATATGAAACAGAGCTTTAAAGCTACAAAAGTATAAATGCATCATAATTATGAAAAATATTTCCACATATTCACTTTATATTATGGATAAAGGGACTATTATGGTTCTGTAGGATTTCTTTACACATCAAAACAAAACGAACTTCTAACGCAGCGCACTAGTGTAACAACGGAGAGACACACACAGACAAAAACATAGACTGCTTTTTAACTCTTTCCGTATTAATTTTGAGTTGAGAAACAAGATTATCTTAAATATTAAAATAAATATAATTAATATTTAATATTTTCTTCGTTAGTTATTCGCCTTATTGAGCGTTACATCGTTTTTATAAAGAACAATTAAACATTCTTGAGAGACTTGACTAATATTGACGTTCGAAATGAAGCATACGCCTGATGCTTCGCCTTACTCAAATAGGTAGTATATAAGGGTTTTGAATAGCAGCTATGGATAAGAACAGCGCAATAACGTGAACCTTTGGTGGAAGCCCCGCCATTGGGAGGCCACACGTTTCTCGTAACTGGGCAGCAGCTCTAGCAAGAGCAGCTTCATGCGACAATAATATTTTAGACGCCAATTTAACCTTGCGTACATTTATCCCATCTTCTTTAAGCAATATTTTGCAACCCTTGAGGGTCGCGGTCTCTCTAAGCATCAGCACAAATTCGTCTTTGTTTCTCGAAAAGATCATTTTAACATCCATAGCATTCACCAGATATTCGGGTATATTAAACACATTGCAAAAATAGGGGCAGTAAAATTCGATATCTACAGATTTTTCAACGGCTTTCTCTCTGACAAGAAAACCACTACTGGTTAGATCGTCCATCTTACTCGCCTCGTCTTTAACCCAACCAGCGCAATACTAATGGGTATTTTTAGCGGCTAGTCCATAGTTTATAAGGTATTCGATGTAAGCGCGAAATGAGTAGTTGTTTGCCACCAGCGTTATGAGGGTGGAAACAAAATAGATTTCCGGTAGAATCCCGCCGTCATTTTTGGTCACACTTAACAGGGAGTAATGCATTGTTTGTGCATGTAATAATCCCGTTTCCGGGGATGTGGTATTCGACGGTAGAGGTGTCATTGAGCGCTGATAGAGGTTTATTCCAGGTCCATTGTCCTAGTTCTATACTTGTCTGGGTAGGTGTTGAAGCAAAAATATCGAGTTCACTCTTCAGGGCTTGAACGGAGAGCATTTTATCGCGAGAAAATGTCGCGTGGTTTCTTCTTTGCTCCCTTGAGATTAACTGATAGTCTTTTCAGCTTGAGCCTCTTTATAACGCCCGACCCTTTCTGAGGGTTGACGATATTGTCCACAGTCTCGTTAAATCGACTCTTGGCAGCCGATTTTATATTCTGTCCTTCGGCTACATCGCCTATTATTTTATACACCGTCGTAGCGGCTTTAACGCCTAGATATTTAGCGCCCTTAACTAATAACGGTCTAGCCCATCTAAATAAACCCTTGAGCAAGCCCCCTACCCCGTGGCCATTTTGGTGTGGTCTACCAGAAAAAACGCATGAATCCTCTCACCAATCTGGTCAAGGTAATACGACCGGTACTCGCAACGATGACCTAAGACGTCTGGTTTGGACATGATCTAAAATGTAATTTACAGGTTGTATGTCCAAACTCGAATGCCGTCGGTTGACCGAGACTCTTTCTGATATCTATTTCTAACGCCTCGAAATAACGTTAAGCAAATTTAACATAGTGAGGGAATCGAACGTTTTAGTGACTATAGAGCCATAGCGTTTATCTTCAACACCGACAATACGAAGTAATGGCGCTATCGTATCACCTACCAGTTCATTGCTTACTATATCGGAATAGACAAATAGCTGATCCGGTATGAAGTAATTTAATCTGGCAGGTACGTTGCTTCTAAAATTTATCTCGGATTGATCGTTAGGGCAACTAAGCGACATAAGATCCTCGTTATAACCGAGGAGTTTAGATAGGACCGGGGAAAAGGCTATCGACGTGTTTCGTCTTACAAATACAACCACGTGATTGGTGAGGGGGTCGCTGATAAAAGAAAACCGAGGTTCGTATTCCCACGACTCGAAGCTGCGGTACAGCTGTTTCAATAGCGCGGGTAAACTGATATAATAACCGCCGGGTATGTTGAATATATCCCCTATGGGGGTGGATTTTTTTACGGTATCAACATGATTCACTACGCCACCATTCTTAAAAATACCTCTGGAACAAAGATCGGTAGCTTGAGGATGAACCGTCGGTTTTTTAGGAGATATTTCAGTAACTGCTAACTCCATGTTACCTTCGCCTTCCTTAACATTATGAAAGGATACTGGATATATTATCTCAACTTGAGCAACCTCCCAATGTCCCCCATCCAATTGTTTACATTTTGACAGTTTGGAAGAGTAGCAGGCTGTGGTATTTTCGTAAATTTGCATACTAGCGTTGCTAGGAAGCGTTAGGTAGAAAAGAGACTGCATCTTGAGCATAAATCGAACTAGACATGGACTCCGGGTATCCCAACCACTTTACAAAAATCTCCTTTTGTTTGTTTCGAGTACGTTGAAGTAAACCCTTCTCGATCCTGATCTATCGACTGGAGCTCCCTAGCATAATACACGCCTTTTATAGGATGTTCATCTAAATCTTTCAATCTGAATGCAGTTGGGTATCTGTCTATTTTCCCTATAGTCTTAAACACTTCCATTGTAAAGTTATGTTCATACCCTTTCTCGAAAACCATCTTATTACGAGAAATTCTAACGAAGTCTCCGACTTTCAAATCTATCGTATTAATAGCCGCGACTTTCTGTTTAAAGTATTTTCCGTAGATGGTGTCAAAAACTCTATGTGCGTTAGTTTCCTTAACCTCGGATGGAGCAATTTTTATGGTTGAGTGGAAGGAATTATTAAATACCTGAACCAAAGCCGACAATAAATCCACATATCTCTTGGTATTGTTGTGCGTAAAGTACCTAAACATACGTCCACTTTAAAGTTTGATTAAAGCGTTTTACTAGACAAGCCTTTATATCGTCGTTCTCGGTAGAGAAAATTGCCACCCCTTTCACCTTTAAATAGGCCTGAAAAAGCTTATTCTTAAACTCTGTCCCTTTATCCGTCTGTAACTTTGATGCTAGTGTATCCTTAAATTTTTACTCGAGTGCGGATACCATCTCTACCCCAGTTTTTGTTTTCATGGGTATTGCCCACGCCTTTCTACTGAAACAATCAATCACTGTTAAAATATAATTATAACCATCGTTATGTTTAGCTAAGGCTCGCATATCATTTAAATACGCCTGGTATTGCTCGTCTATATGGTGAACCATAACCTTGTTAAGCTTAAACTTTCTAAAAACCTTTTTGTGTAAAGCTTAAACTTTCTAAAAACCTTTTTGTGTAAAGTATATTATTATTATTGTTGATGAGGAGGGTACGCGCCCTAGCACCGATGCCAAAGGCATATTGTGCATCCTCGTAATCAGGCCTTAAATAGGCCTGTAGCTGCAGCGTAGCGAAGAATTCGCTCCACCGTGAGAGAGGAGACCCTCGAGGGTTCCAGGGTGTGTGAATCAAAATATTCTAATCTAAGCGAGGCGAAGTAGTCGCACTCGCAAAGTACGTGGGCGGATGTTTCTTCCATCTCCTGACACGACCTACAGAGAGGGTCGTCGGCAAAACCCATCAGATGGAGGTGCCTATTAAGCCGGCAATGCCCGGTCAAAAGACCGGTGGCCAGCCTAATATCCCATCTGCCGAGCGAAATTAGGTCCCTAGCACGAGACCTGCAGGGACCATCGACAAACAACTTTGTCTGTCTCTGGCCCTCCATGCTGTGCCAGAGCTGATTTTGTATGACAGTCAACCTGTCATGCAGACACCGTTTGACGTGCCTGTAAGGGATGGGGACGGCCGGCTCCGGCCCCAAGAGCTTGGCCTCCGCACCCCTTTTCGCAAATCTATCGGCTTGCTCATTGCCATAATAACCGCTATGCCCTGGCACCCAGTACAGCAGAACCCTGTTGCAGGATGCCAGTCGCGCTAGCAGGTCGAGGCAGCTACGCACCAGTTGAGAAGAAATCTGACACTGGTTCAGAGCGTTCAGGGCAGCCTGACTGTCAGAATAAATTCTCACAGTCCGTCCGGTATACCCTTTGTTAATACAGTAATCTGCGCAATAACAGATCGCGGCAATTTCAGCCTGGAACACACTAGCGAAGGTGCCCAGGCAAGCAGAAAAGCCGACCCTTGTGGTTTGACAGTAATAGCCGGCGCCAGCGCCGGAATCAGTCTTGGAGCCATCGGTGAACCAAATGGTTTCACCCCCAGTGCCAAGAGGCAGCAGGTTAGTCCACTCTGCCCGACTGGGGAAGTGGATACTGAATGGCTTAGTGAAATCAAAACTGGTAACGGTTTTGTCAGAGCACATCGTAAGCGACGGCTCAAGTGCGGCGTACTCCCGAAAGAGCTTCGTATAGCTGTAATCCCAAAGTCTTGGAACCCAACAGCCACTAATGTTGAGCCTGTAGGCTCCCATGACAGCCTCCTCCTCAATGAAGAGATGAAGAGGAAGCATGTCAAGGAGCACCTCCAGGGAAGCAGTTGGGGTCGATCTCATGGCCCCCGTAACACCAATGCAGGCAAGCCTTTGAAGCTTGCGCAGGGCAGCCTGCACCGTCTTAAGCCGGACCCTTGTCCACCAGACAAGTGCCCCGTAAGATAGTATGGGTCTGATGATCCCAGTATAGAGCCAGTGTACAGCCTTGGGGTTGAGGCCCCAAGTCTGGCCGACAGAGCTCCTGGTCCTCCAGAAGAGCATCTTGGCCTTCTTAATACACCGATCAAGATGCGGCTTCCATGTGAGTCTACAATCAAAAGTCACCCCCAGGTATTTCACCTCGGAGGACTTTGTCAGGACCTGGCCAAAGAAAGAGATATCATTGAACAGATCCTTAGTATTCTTCCTCGTAAAAGGAACAAGGACAGTTTTATCAGGATTAACGGTGAGGTTAACCGCCTGACACCATTGCTCCACGCTAGAGAGAGCAGATCTCATAAGCGCGGTAACAGTATCCGGGAACTTCCCCGTAAAGACTATCGCTACATCGTCCGCATACCCGAAGCAGCAACAGCCCCCAGCACCCCCGAGCCTCCCCAGGAGCTCGTCCACCACCAGGCACCACAACAGGGGGGAGAGCACTCCACCCTGAGGGCAGCCCCTGCTGGTAGTCACCCCTAGAGAGTCCCCAAGGAGGGACGCCGACACCTCGCGGTCGGTAAGCATGGACTTGATCCAGCGGCCAAGAGTGGCGCTGATGCCAAATCTCTCAACAGCTTCAGTAATAACCGAGCTAGAGACTTTGTCAAAGGCCCCCTCGATATCGAGGAAGACAGCCAGTGAAATTTCCTGAAACTCGAATGCCCTATCCAGGCAATTCGTAAGGCCGTGAAGGGCCGTCTCAGTGGATTTGCCTTTTTGGTAGGCAAATTGTGAAGAAGAGAGAGGAGTTATCGAAAGTACCTCGTCTCTGATGTACCTGTCCACCAACTTCTCCAGAATTTTGAGGAAGAAGGAGGTCAGGCATATGGGACTAAATGCTTTCGCCTCGAGATAGGAAGCCTTCCCGGGCTTGGGAATAAAGATGACCCTAGAGCGTTTCCAGTCACGAGGTATGTGACCGAGAGCAATGCAAAGTCTGTAGATCTTGCATAGCGGAGAGGCGATGTGGTCTAAGCCCTCCTGCAAAAGCAGAGGGAAGACCCCATCGGGTCCCGGAGACTTGTAGGGCTCAAAACAGTTGACAGCCCACCGAAGCTTGGGAATCGTGACAACCTGTCTGGCTACAAGCCAGTCTTCCCTCTTAGCCCTGTGCAGGACAGGGTAGAGAGAGTCAGGGTTTGTTGGATTAATAAAAGTAGAATCAGGAAAATGGACCTCCAGCATATGCTTGAGAGTCTCAGCCCCAGATTTAGTGTACACACCCTCCCGTAGCTTAATAGCATTAAGTCGATGTGTGCTGTCGTGCGCTAGAATCTTCATGACCCTAGCCGTGGCAGGGACATTGGAGATTTGCTCACAGAAGGTCCGCCAGGAGTCCTTCTTAGCAGCTCTAATGGCCCTGTTGTAGGCGTTAAGGGACTGCCTGTATCCAGCCCAGTCACCCGTGCGCTTGGCTTTGTTAAAGAGCCTGCGCGTGTATTTACGAAGCCGGCTGAGATCCGCGTTCCACCAAGGGACAAGCCTCGAGCGGTTGACGGTCTTAAGTGGGCAGTTCCGGTGGAACGACTCCATGATGGAGCACTGTAAATCACCAGCAGCCCGATCAAGATCCTTAGGTGAAGTAAGTTTAAGAGTGTGACCCCCTCCGTAGCGTAGGATTAGGTCTTCCCTATAGCCGGCCCAATTAGTCCGTTTTGGGTTGCGTATCTCCGTCCCCGCCGGGACAGAAGTAATCGCGACAGTAAAGCAGATGTGCCTATGATCCGACAGAGACGGTTCATTTGACACATGCCAGTTAGACACGGAAGACACGAGGTTTTCTGTGGCTAGCGTGAGGTCAATGTGTAAAGTATAAGAATCCCTACCCTTTAACCAATCTAACACTTGTTGTCTGGAGAACCCCGAGGGTTTCGCTACCAAGTGTATTTTTTCCACCCCTCCATAACTGGCTTCGTGATATGGATCAAAATAAATTCCTTCTAGGATTTCGGAGACATTTTGAAGAGGAGCCATGGGACCCCTATCAGTCCAACCTTTTTAATCTTTTTCACCGTAGTCTTCTTCTTAGTTGGGGATTGGGAGATAGCAGATAACGGATATTTGCGAGAGTTAGCCGAGTCTTTTTTACCGATGATGTTAGATTTTGCTATTAACAACTACTTCTCCGTTACCTAACCACCTAAGCTGACCAGGGAAATTTTCAATACGATCAACTAACTTCTGAACACGGGCTATATACTTAAGAGGAATATCATCCATCCAAGCCATGTTTGAACTCGATATGGGGTTGTTCTCTAGCAACAGCTGCTTCGGTTGCTTGGCTATAGTATGTAGATTAGTGTACCGTAGTAAAGTCTGCTCTTCGTAAATGCACGCGCAGGCTCTTTAACAAAGCCAAGCGCACGGGTGACTGGGCTGGATACAGGCAGGCCCTTAACACCTACAACAGGGCCATTAGAGCTGCTAAGAAGGACTCCTGGCGGACCTACTGTGAGCAAGTCTCCAATGTCCCTGCCACGGCTAGGGTCATGAAGATCCTAGCGCACGACAACACACATCGGCTTAATACTATTAAGCTGCAGGAGGGTGTGTACACTAAGTCTGGGGCTGAGACTCTCAAGCACATGCTGGAGGTCCATTTTCCTGACTCTACTTTAATCAATCCAGCAAACCCCGACTCTCTCTACCCTGTTCTGCACAGGACTAAGAGGGAAGACTGGCTTGTAGCCAGACAGGTTGTCACGATTCCCAAGCTTCGGTGGGCTGTCAACTGTTTTGAGCCCTACAAGTCTCCGGGACCCGATGGGGTCTTCCCTCTGCTTTTGCAGGAGGGCTTAGATCACATCGCCTCTCCGCTTTGCAAGATCTACAGACTCTGCATTGCTCTCGGTCACATACCTCGTGACTGGAAACGCTCTAGGGTCATCTTTATTCCCAAGCCCGGGAAGGCTTCCTATCTCGAGGCGAAGGCATTTAGGCCCATATGCCTGACCTCCTTCTTCCTCAAAATTCTGGAGAAGCTGGTGGACAGGTACATTAGAGACGAGGTACTTTCGGTAACTCCTCTATCTTCGTCACAATTTGCCTACCAAAAAGGCAAAACCACTGAGACGGCCCTTCACGGCCTTACGAATTGCCTGGATAGGGCATTCGAGTTTCAGGAAATTTCACTGGCCGTCTTCCTCGATATTGAGGGGGCCTTTTACAAGGTCTCTAGCTCGGTTATTACTGAAGCTGTCAAGAGATTTGGCATCAGCGACACTCTTGGCCGCTGGATCAAGTCCATGCTTACCGACCGCGAGGTGTCGGCGTCCCTCCTTGGGGACTCTCTAGGGGTGACTACCAGCAGGGGCTGCCCTCAGGGTGGAGTGCTCTCCCCCCTGTTGTGGTGCCTGGTGGTGGACGAACTCTTGGGGAGGCTCGGGGGTGCTGGGGGCTGTAGCTGCTTCGGGTATGCGGACGATGTAGCGATAGTCTTTACCAGGAAATTCCCGGATACTGTTACCGCGCTTATGAGATCTGCTCTCTCTAGCGTGGAGCAATGGTGTCAGGCGGTTAACCTCACCGTTAATCCTGATAAAACTGTCCTTGTTCCTTTTACGAGGAAGAATACTAAGGATCTGTTCAATGATATCTCTTTCTATGGCCAGGTCCTGACAAAGTCCTCCGAGGTGAAATACCTGGGGGTGACCTTTGATTGCAGACTCACATGGAAGCTGCATCTTGATCGGTGTATTAAGAAGGCCAAGATGCTCTTCTGGAGGACCAGGAGCTCTGTCGGCAAGACTTGGGGCCTCAACCCCAAGGCTGTACACTGGCTCTATACTGGGATCATCAGACCCATACTATCTTACGGGGCACTTGTCTGGTGGACAAGGGTCCGGCTTAAGACGGGGAAGGCTGCCCTGCGCAAGCTTCAAAGGCTTGCCTGCATTGGTGTTACGGGGGCCATGAGATCGACCCCAACTGCTTCCCTGGAGGTGCTCCTTGACATGCTTACTCTTCATCTCTTCATTGAGGAGGAGGCTGTCATGGGAGCCTACAGGCTCAATATTAGTGGCACTTGGGTTCCAAGACTTTGGGACTACAGCCATACGAAGCTCTTTCGGGAGTACGCCGCACTTGAGCCGTCGCTTACGATGTGCTCTGACAAAACCGTTACCAGTTTTGATTTCACTAAGCCTTTCAGCATCCACTTTCCCAGTCGGGCAGAGTGGACTAACCTGCTGCCCCTTGGCACTGGGGGTGAAACTATTTGGTCCACCGATGGTTCCAAGACTGATTCCGGCGCTGGCGCCGGCTATTACTGCCAAACCACAAGGGTCGGCTTTTTTGCTTGCCTGGGTACCTTCACTAGTGTGTTCCAGGCGGAAATTGCCGCGATCTGTTGTTGCGCAGATTACTGCATTAACAAAGGGTATACCGGACGGACGGTGAGAATTTATTCTGACAGTCAGGCCGCCCTGAACGCGCTGAACCAGTGTCAGATTACCTCTCTTCTGGAGCGCAGCTGCCTTGATCTGCTAGCGCGACTGGCATCCTGCAACAGGGTTCTGTTGTACTGGGTGCCAGGGCAAAGCGGATATCATGGCAATGAGCAAGCCGATAGATTTGCGAAAAGGGGTGCGGAGGCCAAGCTCTTGGGGCCGGAGCCGGCCGTCCCCATCCCCTACAGGCACGTCAAACGGTGTCTGCATGACAGGTTGACTGTCATACAAAACCAACTCTGGCATAACATGGAGGGCCAGAGACAGACTAAACTTTTTGTCAATGGTCCCTGCAGGTCTCGTGCCAGAGACCTAATTTCGCTCAGCAGATGGGATATTAGGCTGGCCACCGGTCTTTTGACCGGGCACTGTCGGCTTAATAGGCACCTACATCTGATGGGTTTTGCCGACGACCCTCTCTGTAGGTCGTGTCAGGAGAAGGAAGAAACATCCGCTCACGTACTTTGCGAGTGCGACTGCTTCGCCTCGCTTAGACTAGAATATTTTGATTCACATACTTTGGAACCCTCGAGGGTCTCCTCTATTACGGTGGAGCGAATTCTTCGCTACGCTGCAGCTACAGGCCTATTCAAGGCCTGAATACGAGGATGCACAATATGCCTTTGGCATCGGTGCTAGGGAGCGTACCCTCCTCAACAACAATAATTAATAATAATAAAGTCTGCTCGTATAGACGCCATTTCGAACTATCATCCAAATCCTTTCGAACTTGAATAGAATTCATATCAACGTCTAAAGCCGTTACCACCTGTTTTTGGGGGTGGGGGAAGGGATCATCTTTGAGCGTCTCGCTAGGCACGAGTAATATTTTTTGGGCGTACTGCATAATTATGAATTATTTCCGGCTATCGCGCTGATAATCGTAGATGCGAGGGGGAAGGGGAACGAGAAAAATCCGCACCCGTCTTGAACTAGAATGGCGCGTTTACGTTTCCAGGATAGTTTTTTACTGGCAATCTTCCTTAGTTCCCTCAATGTTTGGCTAACCGAGCTTTTTGAGACTCGTTTAATTTTACTTTTCCTTGTAATGTATTATGTACACACTCTGATATTGCGTCGATTAATAATTTCTTGGCACTTTTCAGTAAAACCCGCCTCTGACCACGTTTCGATTTAGCTAAGACACAAAGCAAATCTCTTTGCGAGCGAACAGCGTAAGTCATTCTAGTAGAATGCCGCATCTTTCCTAATTTATAACCTGGAGACGTACACGACGCTCGACTCGTGAGGAAAAATTCCGGTTCTAACGCAATGGTTCTCCGGACATCTTTGATTCATATCAAGTAGTAGGTAGCCGAAGTGTAACCATCTTAACCCGGAAATCGAATTAAAACAATTAATCATTAAATTAATAACGAAATACCTTAAGTTAACATTATAAATATATTACTAGCCCTTTAAACTTAAACTTATCCCTTTAAAAAACTGAAAAGAAATTCTTTCGTGCAAAAGAAAAGGAGCTAGCCCCTCAATGTTGACACAGAACTTTCTAGAACTATCCTATACCCCTATATCCACAGTGCAAAATGAAATACCTAGCAACGAAAACTCTTTACAAGAACCCAGAGAAATGTCACGCTGATTTAGACCCCAAGCAACAAGACCTTGAGTCACTATCCTGGTACCTGACCCGAGAAACTTCTTGAACATTTTTTTTAACCCTTAAACTGACCAATCCCCATTTGGTCCCAAAACAAAAAGTTTTGCCTATTCGTTGATAACATGACTCCGCCCGGTTACGTAATAAATATGGTCCACTATTCGCCAAACCAAAGTCAATCAACAAACGTCATTGTCCCAGAAATCCTTGCGAGAAACTAGAAGTTATATATACGAAGTCCCTCCTGTCCCACCCTCAGTCGATATCTGAACCCCTTAACGAAACCCTGTCGGCTCAACCTTAAGAAACCCTTAGAAATCCGGAGTATTATTTTATTGAGATTTTATTTTTTATTCATTTTGATACCTTTATTTTTCATCAATTTGAATCCCCAAGTTTTCGGAAGAGAATCGGAAAGATTTTTTTATTCAATTTGATACCTTTATTTTTCGTCAATTTGAATCCTTAATGTTTTGGAGAAACTCGGAAACATTTTTTTTTAAACCCCTAAGTTGAAGAAGAGAAGGAGCGCGAGTGCGCGAGATATTAAAAGAAAAAAGAAAATAATTAACCCTTAAATCGCGAGAAAAGAAAAAAGATCCTGAATTAAAACCCTTAAATCGAGAAGAAGAAAAAAGATCATGAACCCCTAAGATGAAACTGGAAGAGGAGCTACTTGGCGTAAGAAATTAAAAAACTTGAAACTATTTTGATAAACTGACTTGAAACTATGGTTAAAGAACTTAGATTATGGTTAACGGATTGATTCATTTTTTTTAAAATCCTAACTTTATATTTTTGAACATTAATGTTTTTATTGCATAACTGCATGATTTGAACCTAAAAAACCCCTAAATTTTAACTTTGAAACTTAAAGGAGACATTCCACAGAGGCTATAAATTGAAAACCCCCCTTTTGATTTTTGTTTAATTTTTTATTTTGACCCTTAAAAAGTGTGTGAAAATTTATGAACAAGATTGAATATTATGTTGAATATTAAAATTTGGATTATAATCTATTTTGACTCTCAATTGACACATACCATCAAACGCGGTCACTTTTGATTCAGAAATTTTATAAGCCCCTCGTTCCCGTTAAAAGGCCTTAACTCTCCACAACCGACTGCATTCTAACATCTTGTCTAGCGTTAGCGAGGTTGAATCATAAGTGAAAAGAGGTAGGCGTTTATCTTATACTCTAACCCCTCTAATAAGAATCGAACACTCCACCTTACTCCCATAAAATCTTAAAGAGCGTAAAGAAAAGGCTTATAGAAGTGGCTACTCGTAGCGTCTCCATAGGCGTCAGCTACGAAACTCCAGTTTTCAGGGAACATTTGTCTGGCATTGTACTCAATTGTTGTTTATCGCGAGGTGACTTCATGAGTATGATATAGTGCGCATTCAAAGAAATATCTCGAGAGTCTTTAGATTGGTGAAATAAGTTTTGAGTGATGAAAATTACGCTCAGATTTCTGTGATGACTACCCTTAATAAATAGGGGACCGATCCGCCCCTTGTTTTCGACCATTAGATCGTCGATTATAAGGAGGCAGGGTTTATTATCGATATATTCAGTTAAATTTGGTAACCCCTCCTTGAAAGTAACTTTGCCTTTCAATTTATCAAAAAACGGTTGCCATTCTCCGTAATACCAATGAATGTCACTAAATTTTGGTGAGAACATTACATCCTGATACTCAATTAGTTTGGGAACCAGTTGAGTCTTACCGGACTGGGACGGACCAGCCAAATTGCGTTAAATGTATGATAGAATGAATACATAACCGGATCTTTCAACTTTCAACGAATAAATGAGCGAAGTCAAACGGATATTTACCTATACAAAACCCACTGGTATAACAATTTCTAAACGTTCAATATTGTGACGGTTTCTGATAACCTAAACTATCGTTTAAGTAGTTAGTTTAATTTTATCTCCATAGAAGCGATCATCTAGCTTTAAAAAACTTTACCGAAATGGAACATTTGCGAAATATATATATATATATATTATGCGGTTAAACCACTCTTTGATAGCCGAGGAGATATTCAGAGAAATCACCGTCGAAGGAAAATTATCATGCACTCTCTATAGCATATACGACCAAAAACCACCTCCCCATTATGGTCAACTCTCCTTTTCCCTTTACTGTTTTTGATTTATTAACAACGGCAATATCTTTTCTGAGATGGGGGCTTAATTTTAGGCCAATATATCCCAGCCTACTCATGGGCCCATGCTTAGAATGTGTCCCCCTAAAGATCTATCACGTTCTAAACCAACTCAAACGAAACACAAATTTTTCACTAGTCGTAACAAAAGGTGGGTGAAACCGACTAAAACTTTAATCCCTGTTTAAAAAATGTTATATTTCGTTACTAATATATGTAACTATAACCATTTAAGTCTATCATGTAACTATAACCATTTAAGTCTATCATTAACATTTTATAAAATTAACATGTATAATACCACCTTTTATCTTTTATCGTAAATGTTTAAAAAAAAATTATTTAAATTTTATAGTAACTTCATATAAGTTACCAATATTACACAGTATTTTATTTTTAAACTATAGGGCGACAGCAGAAAGGGCATTAAAAAATGGCATACGTCTCAGTTTCAGAATACATCGAGCCATCTAGTAAGGCTCAGTATAAAGAAAGTTCGTTTTTTTGACAAGATTCAAAATTTTATGCAGACGCCATATTTGGGGAGCGGGATCAAAGGCTTCAATAATGAATACGTCTAAAATAACTAGTAAGAAACCTAAATTGACATATTTTGAAACTCTTAATGAACATATTAAGAAAAGGTATAGAGAAAAAACTAGTTTAATAGGTGATACAGACCCTTATTTACTAAAAAAAAAAGATTTGAAGTTTTTGAATGCCCAAGACACCGGTGGTGAAACGAGCAACTCGTTTGACTTGCTACCACCCGTTAGTTTTCCTGATATGTATGTTTGCTACCACCCGTTAGTTTTCCTGATATGCATGTTTATTTAATTTCTGGACAGTCCCCTTTCACTCATATGCAACTGAAAAATAATAAAGCACTTGAGGCTTACGATCAGTTTGTTTGTGGTTTCGTAAGAAACGTAGGGCTCAAAACCTTCCCTAGGGATGATAATGACGACAAAGTGCTCATCAAATGCCAAGTAAGTTCACATATTACTTTGATACTCTGCTCGAGTAGTAGTTTATGAATATCTAAATTTAGGTTATGCATTCGCAAAGACTCAGAGAGAAAGTGCTAGAACCATGGGTGATTGCGGGAAGTTCAGGTACGATTCATTGTGGACATTGCACATGTATGGCCGGCTTAGAAGAATGCTGTACACACATTGCAGCGCTACTTTTCTATGTTGAATACGCAGTAAGATTCCGAGAAAAAGTAACTGTTACTGGCCAGAAAGCTTACTGGATGGTTCCTATAACTAAAGAGCCATCGTATTCGCCTGTTTGCCAAATGGATTTGAGTTCAGCGAAAGCAAAGAAAAAAGAGTTAGATGCGAATGTAGAGGGCCTTACTCCGTCAAAACCCAAATCGCTCGTTCGCAAGCCACTAAAAGAGGTTCCTCACTTCAGCGCGCAAGAAATGAGTGAATTTTGGGATGAAATTCATAGCGAATCCCCGAACTTGGCTACCCGTACAAAAATTTACGGCTGCATTTTGCTGTTAATTAGATTTTTTAGAATCTGCAATATATTGCAAATAAACTGGAATATTCTGGAAAAATACTGGAATAAACCTGAAAAAGGTTCAACTTCAGACAAAATTAAGATGCATTCCAGAGAGCAATGCAGAACATTTTGGACGTTTCGCAGAAAAAATATCTTCCGTTGGAAAACTCAGTACAGCAGTACACAAAATTTAGCTACTCTAGAGTCATAAAATAGCTACCTTACAGCTAGAAAACAGAGGGAAAATAGTAACTACCGTAAGAAATCAGGATGTTTGTAGGCTCATTACAGGTACTGTACCTTCCAGATATATTGTATGCATGTTACAGTCAGAAATTGCTAAGTTTGTAGGATAATGGCAGGCGGGTTTCGGATACTTTTTAGGATGATTGCAGGCGCGTTTCAGATACTTTTTAGGACCATCACAGGCGCGTTTCAGATACTTTGTAGGATAATTGCAGGAGCGTTTCATATAATTTTCAGGACCATTATAGGCGCGTTTCATATTCTTTGTAGGATAATTGCAGATGCGTTTCAGATACTTTGTAGGATAATTGCAGGCGCGTTTCAGATACTTTGTAGGATAATTGCAGGCGCGTTTCAGATACTTTGTAGGATAATTGCAGGCGCATTTCAGATACTTTGCGGGGTCATTGCAGCCGCGTTTCAGATACTTTGTAGGATAATTGCAGCCGCGTTTCAAATACTTTGCAGGATCATTGCAGCCGCGTTTCAGATACTTTTAAGCAACATTACAGGCGCGTTTCAGTTACTTTAATTTGTACGATAATTGCAGATCCTTTTCAGATACTTTTTAGGATAATTGCAGGCGCGTTTCAGATACTTTTTAGGATAATTGCAGGCGCGTTTCAGATACTTTTTAGGATAATTGCAGGCTCTTTTCATATATTTTGTAGGATAATTGCAGGCGCTTTTCATATACTTTGTAGGATAATTACAGGCGCTTTTCGGATACTTTGTAGGATAAATGCAGGTGCTTTTCAGATAATTTTTAGGATAATTGCAGGCGCGTTTCAGATACTTTTCAGGATAATTTCAGGAGCGTTTCAGATACTTTGTAGGATTATTGCAGGCGCGTTTCAGATACTTTGCAGGGTCATTGTAGCCGCGTTTCAGATACTTTGTAGGATAATTGCAGCCGCGTTTCAAATACTTTGCAGGATCATTGCAGCCGCGTTTCAGATGCTTTGTAGGATCATTGCAGGTGCTTTTCAGATAATTTTTAGGATCATTGCAGCCGCATTTCAGATACTTTGTAGGATAATTACAGGCGCGTTTCAGATACTTTGTAGGATAATTGCAGGAGCATTTCATATACTTTGTGGGATAATTGCAGCCGCGTTTCAGATACTTCGCAGGATCATTGCAGGTGCATTTCAGATACTCTGTAGGATAATTGCAGGCGCGTTTCAGATACTTTTTAGATTAATTGCAGGCTCTTTTCATATATTTTGTAAGATAATTACAGGCGCTTTTCGGATACTTTGTAGGATAATTGCAGGTGCTTTTCAGATAATTTTTAGGATAATTGCAGGCGCATTTCAGATACTTTGTAGGATAATTGCAGGAGCATTTCACATACTTTGTGGGACAATTGCAGCCGCGTTTCAGATACTTCGCAGGATCATTGCAGGAGCATTTCATATACTTTGTGTGATAATTGCAGCCGCGTTTCAGATACTTTGTAGGATAATTGCAGCCGCGTTTCAAATACTTTGCAGGATCATTGCAGCCGCGTTTCAGATACTTTTAAGCAACATTACAGGCGCGTTTCAGTTACTTTAATTTGTACGATAATTGCAGATCCTTTTCAGATACTTTTTAGGATAATTGCAGGCGCGTTTCAGATACTTTTTAGGATAATTGCAGGCGCGTTTCAGATACTTTTTAGGATAATTGCAGGCTCTTTTCATATATTTTGTAGGATAATTGCAGGCGCTTTTCATATACTTTGTAGGATAATTACAGGCGCTTTTCGGATACTTTGTAGGATAAATGCAGGTGCTTTTCAGATAATTTTTAGGATAATTGCAGGCGCGTTTCAGATACTTTTCAGGATAATTTCAGGAGCGTTTCAGATACTTTGTAGGATTATTGCAGGCGCGTTTCAGATACTTTGCAGGGTCATTGTAGCCGCGTTTCAGATACTTTGTAGGATAATTGCAGCCGCGTTTCAAATACTTTGCAGGATCATTGCAGCCGCGTTTCAGATGCTTTGTAGGATCATTGCAGGTGCTTTTCAGATAATTTTTAGGATCATTGCAGCCGCATTTCAGATACTTTGTAGGATAATTACAGGCGCGTTTCAGATACTTTGTAGGATAATTGCAGGAGCATTTCATATACTTTGTGGGATAATTGCAGCCGCGTTTCAGATACTTCGCAGGATCATTGCAGGTGCATTTCAGATACTCTGTAGGATAATTGCAGGCGCGTTTCAGATACTTTTTAGATTAATTGCAGGCTCTTTTCATATATTTTGTAAGATAATTACAGGCGCTTTTCGGATACTTTGTAGGATAATTGCAGGTGCTTTTCAGATAATTTTTAGGATAATTGCAGGCGCATTTCAGATACTTTGTAGGATAATTGCAGGAGCATTTCACATACTTTGTGGGACAATTGCAGCCGCGTTTCAGATACTTCGCAGGATCATTGCAGGAGCATTTCATATACTTTGTGGGATAATTGCAGCCGCGTTTCAGATACTTCGCAGGATCATTGCAGGTGCATTTCAGATACTTTGTAGGATCATTGCAGCCGCGTTTCAGATACTTCGCAGGAGCATTTCAGATACTCTGTAGGATAATTGCAGGTGCGTTTCAGATACTTTGCAGGGTCATTGCAGCCGTGTTTTAGATTCTTTGTAGGATCATTGCAGGTGCGATTTAGATACTTTGTGGAATAATTGCAGATGCGTTTCAGATACTTCGCAGGATCATTGCAGGTGCATTTCAGATACTTTGTAGGATAATTGCAGGTGCATTTCAGATTCTTTGCAGGATCATTGCAGGCGCGTTTCATATACTTTGCAGAGTCATTGCGGGTTTTCCTATCAATTATTGTGAATCAGTAGCCTTATATACCCTAAATTTCCAAAAAAAATTAAAGAGGCTTACGCTTGAGTTCAAACGTCAACAATAGCTATGTTTAAAATGATTTTAGGAATAAAGTTTCTTAAAACGATTTAACTAGAATTAAGGTAAATTAATGACGATTAAATTAATAAATATCATTTATATTTATTTAAATATTTAAAAATAGCCTCTAAATTGCGTCTCGACTTGGAGAGGTTAATTTTGGATTCCCAACTTGTACTCATCTCTTACAAAAATATAAAGCTGTAATTCATCTGAATACACGCTTTTCTGACTTGCTAAAGTAATATCTGAGATGGTCCAACTGTTTAGGTACATGTACATTAAGTTCTCACCACATCTAGATAAGAAGGTCTTTTCGTCTATCTAACATCCACAACATACACACTCACAGAACGTAATCGAAAAATTCTTTCAAACTTATAGCTAAAAACCGATTACAACTGAAGGGAAGGGTCCCGACAGGCTTGTTTTACGTCTATCCGCAACCAGGAAAACTGCTGTAAACTTATATGATAGCGCTAAAGTACTTTGGTTCGCAATTTCCTTCACATTTCGAGCGCCATGGTGATAGTAGATCTTGTCTTAATCGGTTTCTATCCACGCTTGTTTTTCGTGTACCCGGGGCCACAAACACACACATGCACACCCACACAGAAAGCTAGGGTCTGGTCTCAAAAACTGGAATTTACTTTTTTTGGATGAAAAATTGTTTTTCTACGACTTTTTACCTCAAATAGAAGTAACTCTTATTTTATTAGGTTTTGAATCTATAGAACTTGACTGCCAACACCTTTGAAAGCTTGGAATCCTTATGTTGTTAGTATTGGATACGCCTTAAACATAACTGCATAAGTTCGTAAGATGTGTTCCATAAGTTTGTCACTGGTTACTTCATGAAGTGGTGTAGGTGAAACGTCATATTCTCGTAAAGCGACGCCTGTTGAGCCATTGTCAAAGGCTTAAAAAGGCTAAATAGGAAGTTGGACTGCAAAACCGAGTGTATTCAATTCTCGCGTCATTCTCGAACTAGCTCTCAGTAAGTCTCTAGCATTACGAAGTATAGGCAGTGTCATACTTATTGAAACATATCTGATAAACTTATGTTAACTGTATATACAATACTGGCCCATTTATGACCAAAAAATGTTTCAATTTTCTATCTTTTATGGTGGTTTAAATATTTTTAGGATCGAGACGTGACAGTATTAGATCAAAAGATTTTATTAAGATGAATGAGTAAAGCTTTTTTAGATGCCTTTTTAGGCCTAACCAATTCTTTATTCAAATTTTAGAAAAATAAAAGCAGTAATATTAATGCCTAACAGAAGCAGATAAAAATTTAGGGTGCGCTCGAAGTTGACTTCCCGTACAAAAATTTTAAGCTGTAATTCATCTGCATACGCGCTTTTTTATCGCTACCACGCTGTAATAGGTATACATTAAGGCTACATTTCTGCAGCTCAAAAATCGGGAAAATTTCACAGCAATTCTAGAACTGCAAATTGACTGCCGTTTCTTCATTTTCTGTTTGTTAACTGTTAACTGTCTAGCCTGGCAGAAATATGCAGCTCAATTCTGCAAACGCTAAGCAAAAGTAGAAATACCAGCTGTTAGTTTAAAACTGTAATTTGACCGTTTTAATAGACATGTTACAGGTCTGCAAAAGTGATAGAAAAGTAGAAATCCAGCTGCTAATTTAAAACTGCAATTTGGCCACATTTATAGGCATGTTACAGGTCTGAAAGAGTGATGGAAAAGCAGAAATGCAGCTGCCAATTTAGAACTGTAATTGGACCTTTTTTATAGACATGTTAGAGGTCTGCAAAAGTGATAGAAAAGTAGAAATCCAGCTGCTAATTTAAAACTGCAATTTGGCCACATTTATAGGCATGTTACAGGTCTGAAAGAGTGATTGAAAAGTAGAAATCTTTAGAGTATGTTTTATTTGACCCAAAATACGCGAAAACCAAGGATTATCTACCCTCAAGATGTTTTGAAATTTCTTTAAGGGGAGGGTGAAATGGAAAATTTAGTGATTTTAGCGATTATTTCATAGCGAAACATCCTTGAAATAATTCTGAATGGGAAATAGATTGCCATAAACTAAATTTATCGTATAATTAAAGAGGCTGTGAAGCCAATTTACTTTAATACATTATCGTACATAAATGAAATAATAACAGTAATCAGAATAACAATATCCCCTTTTTTATCCACTGTCGGGAGATATTTTGAAATTTCATCAGTGCATATCCCCTCGCGCATATTCCATGGTCTTTCTTAAATTTTTGAACATAAACTATGCAATTTACGAGCCTTTATCCACTTTAGGGAGATGTTTTGAAATTTCTCTAGTGGATATCCCCTTCAGTATATTGCCATAGTCTTTTTTATGTAATATTTCACTTACCATCCATTATCCTTTTCTCGGGATCTATTTTGAAATTTCTTTAGTGGATATACCCTCGCGCATATGGAAGGAAAACGGCCGCGGACTAGTGGTAGAATTGAGCGCATGAAATCCAGCCCATCGATAGCGAAGCGATGGTCTCTTAGGAGCAAAGAATACCTTTTATTTAGAAAAAAATTGGTGCAAATGGTGGTTAAAGACCACGTGCCATTCCTCACAGTGGAGAAGGGGGGCTTTAGGGATGTATGCCATACGCTGAATCCCCAATGTCGTCCTGTCTCAAGAAGGACACTTGTTCGGGATATGGACTCCCAGGCCAACCATCTTCAACCGTCGGTAAAGGTAGGCTATTTGACTAAATTTTGGAATTTTATTATGGATTTTAAAAAATAAAATCGTTACAGGAGATGTTGGGGAATATTGCCAGTCAAGACATCCATGAAACTCTTGACATATGGAGTAGTAGAACCAGGGATTCCTTCTTGGGTCTACGATGCCAATTCATCGATGAAGATTGGTATTTCCGAAACCATCTGGTCGGCTTTAGTCATTTTCCGGGGAAGCATACCGGAGAGGCCATCAGCAAGAAATTGAAGGAGATGAGCGAGGAGGCAGGATATGAACGTCACAAGGTAAATATAGCTCTCTTGACATTGATATTTTGAAAAGTATGTCCAACTTTGGCAAGGTTTATGCTTTCCATGCAAGGTCTTCTGCGTTTGTGCGGACAACGCGGCGAACATATCCCTAGCCTTGAATATGGATAAAGTTTTTAACGATCCGTGGCCCACAAACCTAACATTAGTTAGGGCGAATGAGATTGAGTCTGAGAGTGAGGATGAAATTGTAGTTCTTGATCAAGGTAGTAACTTTATTTTTTTGCACTATGATAGTTTTCTCCGTCACTAATGGCTGCATTCCCAAAACATAACAGGCTTAAATGGCGCGATGGGTTGGGATGCAACCTCTCAGGCTTCTTCCGAGGGATGGGACGATTCAGAAGATGTAGTCTTTTTGACCGCGGATTCAAGAAAAAAATGCGTCGCCCATAGCCTACAATTAGTTGTGAATGGAGCACTAAGAAACTGCTGAAGATCACAACGCATGGTCAAAAAAGTCAACGAGTGGATCACATGGCTTCGCCGTTCACCGAAATGGACCGATTCATTTAAGTCACGATCGCCGGGAGGGCGAGACCTGAAGCAGGATGGTGGTGTTCGATGGAACTCCGTTTTTATGGCTATAGAACGATTAATAGAGGTATTTTGTGTTTAATGAAAGTGTGACGTAACATATTTAATATAATTGTTTTATTTTTCTTTTCAAAAGCCTGGCATGATTGAAGCTCTAAGAGCTACAATCCTACTGGCAAAGTCGGACCGAAATGGTCCTGACCATCTGACTTTGCCCAGTGAAAATGATATTTATATCCTAAAAGATATGTTGGCTCTTCTTCGTCCGTTTAAGTGGTCGACTGACCTCTTCCAATCGCAGGCCCCCGTGGCATCCAAAATGATTCCAACCCTGCTGGGAGTATTTCAGCAAGTAAGGGAAATAATGAGTCCTTACTTGCATAAACTACAATCTGAGCTCTTGAAGCTCATGGCTAAGAGATTCGAGGAAGAGGTGTCGGATAGCGATTACGTCCTAGCAAGCCTCCTTTATCCAGGAATAAAAGCTTCAGTTTACATAGAAACAATTGAATTTATTATTATCTTTTAAAAGGGCCTTTCCAAAATCCTGAATGGATAGATGATTATCCAAACTTTAAATGTTGGACAAAAGAAAGAGCAGTGGAGCATTTGAAGACAATACTGACGGCGCTGGCTGAATCAATACCAGAAGCGGAAAATGACATGCACGATCTTTTCCCTGAACTGGAGCAGCCAGACTATTCTGGGCCCAGTGCAGAAGAAAATCTAGAAGACTACTTAGCGGAGCCACTTCTCGAGGATGAGGACCTGTTTTCGCCGCTGGGTTTTTGGAAGCTGAAGGAAAATAGATTCCCTTATTTAGCCAAATTGGCTAGAAGGTATTTGTCCATCCCCGCTTGCTCCGCAGATGTTGAGAGAATGGTCTCAATTGCGGGGTATATTCTCAGAGCAAGACGGTCAAAGATATCGTTCAAGCGCGTGGCTGCAATGTTGATTCTTCGAGAAAATAGCAGCCTGATGACAGAGAAATAGATGAGCCAGAGGTGAGTTTTCGATTCCCTCATTATGCATGCACTTCAATGAAATTGTAACAGATTAGGCCTTACTATGCTCGCTTTCTCATTATATCCCGTTATATCCTGTCATCTGCTCTTCCGTAACCGAGATACTAACTAAACATTAAGCTCCACTCGCACTCTACTAACCAAAGGACTACCCAGTAACTAGTATATCACAGACAATACCCCTACTCTATCTCAGTTCAAGTGTCACTAGCAGACAGGATATCCCTAGAAATGAACGAATAGCTTATCTTTTATCTTCTTTCTTCTCTTTAGGAGTCCGTCCGTCGTCGAGTCACGCATTGGCGTAAAGAGGGGATAGGGCTACTGGCGAAACCCCTCGGAGTGAAGCGCGTACCCGGTACACTTCCTCCAAACATACATCGAGTAAATTTAATCTTAAGAACTACGCCGCCACGTCGTTCTTATGATTAAACTACTCGGTTCTATCGTACCTCATGGGTGACATGGAAACGATAGGGTAGATTTTTTTCTCTTTTTTCTTGGGTGCTCATCTCTGGATTACAACTTTACAATATTGGCGTCTTAAACTTAGGTTTGGAACATTACCTGCTTAAAATTGCCTTCCTAATATCACATACCGACTAAATTTTAGACTTAAGGAAGGACACCGTCACGTCCGGCTTAAGACCAAATAACTCTTTTTTTTTTCAGTCAGTGAACGGTTCTGGATTCACCCACTGCTGGGATTCGTTTTTAAGACTTTGTGCATTTGATACTTGGAATTTAATATAGTTTTAAGCTTTGACGCTGCCACGTCAAAGCTTAAAGCTAAATTACATTCCTGCGTATCGCTGCACATCCCACTGGAAAGAACGTGTAGGCCGAAATTACTAACGAGTTTGCTGATTTGTGACGTCCACTCGGCCGCTTTTCTCCTATGTTTGAAACAATCTTTTCTGACGTAACTTTTTAAAAGATTGTTTAACAAGACTAACGCAATTTATGTTTGTAACCTCATTTTATTTTTACGACTAATAAAATAAAAAAAAACTTGGGCTTTTCCGCCTTGAATCTGAAAGACACTTTAATCAATTGTTACATTTAAACAAGTCACCCAAACCCTTAATATAAGCTTACTAAATTATGCCCAAACTAAAAATCGTATTCATGATAATGGATATAAATATTATTTTTCACTGTTCGCTAACTTGGGTTTAATAACTTAAATTCTACATGGCATAAATTTTAATCGTTTAATGGCAGAGAGTATGCAGCCAGTATGAGCTACAAAGATGGCGGCCACTGTTAAGGCGGGGGAGCCTAGTTTCTACGTTTTCTCTCTTTTTTGGGGAGGAATACCTGTCAATCTTTGATTGATTTTGTATGCTTAAAGGATTTTTGGTAGGAGTAAATTTATAAAGACCATAATATAATGTAAAAAGTTATTTTCTTTAAAAGTTCTAATATTAAAGATAAGTTCTCAATTTGTAAGCTTATAAATGAAGACCATAATGTAAAGTGAAAAAATGAAGACCATAATATAAAGTGAAAAGTTATTTATTTTCTTTAAAAGTATAGGTTTTAATATTAAAGATACATTTTCAATTTTCATATTAAAATGTATTTGATTAATTCTAAAATAATTTCGTCTATCTTCGTAAGGAAGAAGATAAATTTTAATATTATTTTTAAATCTTACGCAAGGCATCAAGTCGTTCTTTGATATACAAAGCGTTAAGTTGTTTTCTAGCGTAGAGTTCTAGGACTAGTCTTTCGAGATCTTTAGTTTTAACTTTAAAGGTATGATAAAGTTCTTCAGTGTTTTCCATGGGTTTTTCGGGTGTTTTTTCCTCGGTCTTGATTTCGTTATTTATATTTTTGGTGTATGTTTCTGTTTCATCAAAACTGAAGGGTATATTTTTTGTTAGCCCACCTCTAATAAAGTTGCATTTGGGGAAATGTTTTAAATGTTCTTCGTAAGGATTATCATCGGGTTTCCATGCTAATAATATTCCATCGCATTCGAAGCACTGTACTAGATCGTCGGTATGTAATGAATAAAATCCCGCTCTGCTTAAAGTTTTTATATAGTTTCCGTCTTGAGGCCAGGAGTAAAAAGTACGATATCTCTGCAGCTCCGAGTTCATGATGAGGAATGAAAATGATTATGGGAATATCCAACTTATACATCTGCCAAACATTTCCCCCCCTTTTCTTTACCTCCCCTCTCACATTCCAAGCATTACCCCCCCCCCACATTCCTTAATATATGAAATAAAAGAACACAGTATTAAAAAAAAGGTGACACATTTATTTTTTAAAGATGCGAAAGAAATTACAAAGAGTATTTTTTAACAAAAGGATTAAGTTATTCTTTACGGGCGTGTTTCAACATGTTTGTAACAATGATGTCATTTTTCAAACCATCTCGTCCAAACTGCTTCATGAATGATTTGTGGCTCTTTCTTTTTGTTCTTTGTATTATATAAGCAATACAGTATAGTCCGCATGTCGAACCCGACAAGTTTTGTAGTCTTCTTTTGTTAAACGACCATTTTCTAGAATTTCTTTTAACAAATTCTTTAATCGAGGGGAGAAAGTTCCCTAAAGCCAATGAGTCAAAATAATAACCACGTCTCTTGCCATCAAAGTAGACGCTGACCCAGTGAGATCCGTCATTATAGTGATTGTCTAAATTTATTATAATGGACGAAGGAAACTTGTCAATTTCTGTGGGTAATAAATCACTTGGATAAACCCCCATGAAATGCGGCGTGAATCTTAGAAATCGTGTTATCTGTTCTGCATTCATTATATCTCTTAACAAACGATTGACACGTTTCTATTTTTATCTATTTGTAACAAAGCCTGGAATTCGGATAGTACGATGCAGCTTAGTGTAGTGGGCGTGGGTTTTTCAAAACCCAATTCTAATCTTAACTGTCCCTGCTTCGTAGGACTCCAATGATCGGAATGACTCGCGCTACCGTCAGGTGTCAGGTCTAAACAGTATATGGCGTAACCCGAGGCAAAGTCATCCATAGAGATATTGTTCCCCTTGTCGTTGTAGTGACTGTTTGACCCTGAAAATAAAGTGTAGTAGCTTCGGACAAATTGCTTTTTACTGTAGTGGGGTTTTAAGGCTTTCGAGGGGTATTGTTCAGAATTGATGAATGCTGCTAGATGATTGACATTCCAATGTCCAAAGTCAAAGGGGTTACTATCCAACGTTCCATTGTAAGAGGTATGTTTTACAATAGCGATTGTAACCCGTGAAGGCTGGGTACCTAGATAGATGTTTCCGATTGATGTGTTTAAGATATTTGGCGCAATTGTGAATATTTTAGTTTCCGTTCTAGTGTAACTATATTGGGCGGCTTTAATGCTTAAAGCTTGTTCGTGAGCAAATAGAATTTTAGGAGCTAATTGAAGCTTTAAGACGTATAATACGGCTTCAACGATTACGGGTTTATAACCATTGCCTGACGCGTTAAGTTTACCCATAAGACAAAAACTAGCTTTGCTTCTATGTAATTTTAATTTCATAGAAACGCCGTTTATCAGGTATCGGGGGATATTGAACATATCTACGTAAAGGCTGGAATACATTTCAATTTCCTCGGATAATGCTGCGAGTTTCTGGCGTTTAACAAAACCCATATTTTCTGTAAGCGAATCCATGCTTCCGCCTGTATCCTTGTAAAACAAGGAGGCACCCAAATGGGATTCTTTAGCTGCCGGACCGTATGACGTCAGGGCCGAGAGCAAAGCAGTGTACGCGTAGTTACTAGCAGCTGGTGTTGTTGCGCAATCGCCCAACTCCAAATCGACACGCTCAAATTGACTATGCTGAAAATTATTTACGGGTCCAACTGCGTCAGTAGCTGTTAAAGCAGTTCCATCTTCATTTACAATTTTAGTTCTGGTGTACAGCATTGTTAAGGCTGTATCCACGTATTCGCTACCGCTAGACGTTACTTCAAATTCGATAGGTTGGTCGCCTTTCAAAGATGTCAAAGGTTGATAAGGAACCCATTTGGAATTTTCGATGGCTGTTTGAAGGGGAGGGGGAGCGAAAATATCGAAACCCGTGCTGCAAGCTTCAGTCATTTTTAGGGAGAGAAAATATCACGAACCGTTTTGAATGAAAGTTTACGTTTATCTGATTTAAATTTGTTTGTGTTGTTTTGTTTTATAGATTTCTTTCTCTTTGGTGTTTTTTCTTTTTAGCTAGTCTTTTCTTTGCAACCCCTCTACCGTATTCTTGTTGCACATCATCCAAAGTTTCGGTGAACCTTCTTTTAGCCGAAGTTTTCAGATCCTTTCCAGAGGCGACGTCGCTTATGATATTTGAAGATGTGCCCAGAAACTGTTTACCAAGGAACTTTGCCCCTTTAATTAAGAAAGGTGATACGTATCTTCCGAAAGATTTCAAGAACGAGCCAATACCTTCCCCGTTTTGGCCATGCCCTTGTTGCCCTTGTTTCCCGACGTAAAAAGTCAGACCTGATCCTGACTGCGCTTGTTGGGTATAATAATCCGTGTAAACACATCTTTTGTTATCTAACGCGTTGGACTTGCGCATCTTAAATGAACTTTACAGTGCAACAGTCCAAATTGAAATAAAGCCGGTTCACCCATGTGGTCCTTTATATGGATGCCAACCTCGCTAATATAATGTTTTGACAGAGGGACGTAATGGGGTGAGACAAACGTAAGACACACGGTATCCCCGTGTTTCTTGTCTTCGATGGGTATAATACGTAAGAGGGGGGCGTGGGTGTTACCGACAATTTGTCCTTCAACCAGATCGCAATAAATATATAATTGAGATGGTACGTGATAGTTTAACCTGGCTGGTCTATCGCTCAACCCTTGTATATTGAGAGGGTTTCTGTACCCCAAAATTGCAGCTAATGATTCGTGTGTTTTGAAGATAATTTTCGTATCTCCAGTGGCATCGGTTTTTAGTTTTACATGCCCCGTCGTCTCGTTAATATGAAATAAAGAAGAGGTTTTTTCGCATACTTTGGAAGTATTGATAGTTTCCACAATGTGGTTAAGTGATTTGTAATGGCCAGCCGGTATATTATGTAGATGACAGCTTTCGACTCTACTAAGATCGCCATCTTCTTTTCGTTCAACCTGGTTGGTAACGTCGAATTCCTTGGGGTTTTTAAATTTTTTAGAGCTACTTTCTTCGATTAAATCTTCAAGTGTTTTTCTCTTGCTCACCTTCCTCTTACTCGTTTTGTATATAGCATTGTAGAAACTGCTTTCATATATTATTTCTACTAAAGAAATTTCCCATTGTCCTTGTAAATTAATAGGATCGGGAAGTGTAGTGATGTAATTACCCATAGTGTTATAAGGGTAGACATCCATACTAGCGTTGCTAGGTAAAAATAAATAGAATTCAGATTTTCTCGACATTTTCGGCGGTTACCCACGAGTTCTGCGATTTAGGTAGACCGATAAACGATACAAAATATTCTAATGTCCCTTTACGTTTACGTTTCTTGAGTATAGTATCTATCTTAACAGTTTGGGCTCCACTGTTCGAATGAGCTGATCAGAGTAAAACAACCCGGTTATATGCTTGCTGTCCAAATCTTTCAAACGATATAATACGGGTTTTCTGAAGTTCAAAATAGAGGAATTGACAAATACTTCCGTTGAAAAATTTGGCTCATAACCTTTAGAAAATGCTGGTTTAAGTTTGTTTATTCTTACGTAATCTCCGACACGAAATTTGACGTCTTTTTAGTAGGCTTATTACTCATTTCCGGTTTGTAAATGTTTTTGTACACTTCCAGAACGTTAGAGGGGGAAACATAGTCGGGTGTCATTTTTATTACGGAATGATAAGAGGCATTGTAGCCTTTAACTTTGTCTGTCAAATGATCTATATATCTATGAGAATTGAAATGAGTCAACATTTTGAATATTCGATGTTTCAAAGTTTTAATTAAACGTTCTACAAATGGACAGTGGAATTTTTCTGACGTCATAGAGCCGAATTTGATTTAATTTTTCTTAAGAAGGTTTTGCGTCTGTGAATTAATAAATTCTTTACCTAAATCAGACCAGATGGCTTTAGGTTTGCTTTGTTCGATGATAACCTCGAGAGCTTTCGTAGCCTCGGTCGCGTGTTTTCTTTTCATGGGTACTACAAAAGCTTTTCGGGAGAAGCAGTCGATACCCACCATAAGATATCTGTAGTCGTCATAGTATTTAGCGATTGACCCCAGATCAGCCAGATCTACTTCGACTCTATCCGAGATGTTAAAGACGGGGATTTTACGCCTTTTCAATTTATGTATAGCTGTTTTATGCAGTGTGTAAACGTCAGTGGTTTCTAGAAAGGTTTTGACTTCGTTTCTCGAAATACCTTGAGATTTGACAGCCTTGTACAATGGGTTTAAACCAGTGAACCCTGACCGGTGTTTGCTGTTGAGATAAGTATTCTTTAAAGTTTCTACTTTTTGCTGCTTCGATAAACCTCCCATAATGTATTCTTGGCTTTAAAAGGTTGTTTATTCGAAATAAAAGGGCTCGTTTTATTTTCAAAAGTTAATCTCTTCTTCGCTCTTATATACGTTCGGGGTCGAAGCCGATTCTTCAGCGGTACAGAACTGGGCGATGCCTTGGTTGAGGGGGGCGGTGCTAATGGAGACGTTGATTTGCTTTTTGGCGCTAGAAAGTTTTGCACAAAAGGTTGAAATTCTGTCCACCCCTCGGTGGATTACCTACGAGTGAACAGGCTACTCCGTACTTATTGAAGAAGGTAGGTTATATAGTAAAATAAACTAGCTGAACTATACCTGAATCTGGGATCTTAAGGTCGTTCACGAAGAGAACCCCCGAGTCATCCCAACGTATACTAGGAGCGTTACTTGCTAAGTGGTCGAATATTTTCTTCGCTGCTCCTCTATATTTCAGGGGAAACATATTAATCCAGCTGTCTTGTTTATTCGATGGGCGGGGTTTCGAGATGTTTTGGTAGCGCTTCATCGCCTCTTCATAAAAAACCCATTTAGTTCTTTCATCTAAAGATTAATTTGAGATAATCGTGCTCATCTCCTTATCCAACTCCGATAACACTGTATTGTTTCTTGAAATCTTATTATTTGATTTTATTAATTGATTTGATGGGCTATGACTTTGTTCAGGTTGTTGTTGTTGCTCCAAGGGTACTAATGTCATTTTATTAGCGTAAACTAGTGTTTTATTCATTTTGAGAATAAGCCACCTAAAAGGCTTGAAATTACGGGAAAGAGCACACTAAGAAACCGCTTCCTGTTTGTTTAGATAATATGGTTCTTTCGGCTTTCCAATGAGTGTTTTTGCAAGAAATTTTGCGAATATGTTTCTTATGCTTACACAATTTATTATATACGTCTGGTTTCAGATTTACAGCTCCTTGTAAGGCGTTATGACAGCACTCGCTGATTGAATCAATAATTTCTCGATTAGAATTTTTAAGAATAGCTAATCTTTGAGGTTTATTAATTGCCCCAACGCTGCTATCAAATTGATGTTTTTAGAGGCTAAACTTTTCTTTTTATTACCCGATTTTTTCTTGACCTTTCGCGATGGTGACATCGTAAAGAATGATTAAATTTTAGTAATGTCCTTAATTTATATCGTTTTCTTCTTGGGAGTATAGATGACTATTTGTTCTCCCGGTAAAATATTTGTTCTAAACCTTAAATCGGAATGACACTTCTGGGTTAAATCGCAAAGTAAATACCCGTGTGGTTTTTCAGTCGCATCCAGATAACATTCTACAATAAATTTACAGTTGTTGGGTGCCAATTGTTTAGAGGGAGCCACTAATTGCATAAGATCTCTCACAGTTTTCATAAGAATCATGTAATGCGCGTTTAAGGAGGCTGTTCTCAAGTTTTTTTCAAATATATTTTGTAAAAGGGTGATGACGAATAATTTCCTATGGTGCGATTGCTTAGTAAATATTTCTGATAAAATATTATTTTTACTTTCTAACATGAGATCGTCTAAGACGATTAATATTGTTTTATAGCCATCGTATATAGTGACGTCGGGTAAACCTTGACGCATAATTACGCCCATTTTTTTCAATTTATCGTAGCAAGGCTGATATATACTATAATGCCAAACAACTAAATCGACTTTAGGTTCAAACATTTTATCCTTATTTTCAATTATTAGTTTACATAAAACTGTTTTACCAGATCCCAAAGACCAAAAATAATCAAATTTCCAGGTGTAGTGAACGGTATCATAGCTAATGCTTGAATGAAATTTATTTGTAACTATCATTCGTACTTAAACGTATTCAATTAATACGCGAAGGCGCGCGTGCACCCCGGGTCGCGAACCCCAAACGCGTGGGGGGCGGTAGGGGGCCCAAACGACACGCTGGGGGTGGAGGTGGGAAGCGCGGCTGACGCGGGTAGGCCACCGTGAACACGTTGAAATAATTTTGAAAAGTAAGGCCATCATGCTGCTTTTCACTATAGTAGCCTCTATAAGCTTTTAACATGTACTGTCACTATTTGAGATGGTAAATACGGTTAAACCAAAGACCCTCGTACGGTCAATCCAAGAAACGCTGAAGGGGTTTCTCTAAATGTCCCCAAAAAAAAGAAAAGTCACCTGAGAAACTATAGTCCAATGGCAAGGTTTCTGATAATTTTGCCCGCGAAAATTTTCTACCCTCGTACATGTTAAATACCTCGAAGTCACTTGTCTGTTCTCGAACACGCCTTGACTCTAGTAAAAAGTATACAAGTTGGGAAACCAAAATAAACCTCTCCGAGCCGAGACGAATTTACTTTCTAAACACAGGTCCACCAGCCAATGAGAAAAACCGGAAATACAGAGTTCAAATTGGCGAAATATTGCCAAGGTCTTTAGCAAAGGCTTAAGCGTTTAACAATTTCCTTTGTATCCTCAATAATTCTAATGAGGACCTAAAATATATCACTGAAGGGCGTATTTAACTTTCGGCTCACTCTGAAACGTTAACACCTCCTATAATCGTTTCAACACTTGTGAATAGATGAAGAATTAACATCCATATTATCTAATGAATATAAAAAATGCGTTTACACTATATGTATATAAATGTAGTAAACCTGAATTAAAAAGTAAACACCAAATTTGAAATGATAATATCAAAAGATGTTCTTGGAATATTAAGATGAAACAGGGCTTTATAGCTACACAACTACTTAAAGAATCGTATTTCCGAAACATATTTTGAATATTTCCATTTAATATTCTGCAAAAAGGAAATGTTATCGTTTTGTAAGAGATCTTATCATCCTACTCGCTTTATTTTAACTTTGATGTGCGTGTAGTGTTTCGATTCGGATGCAATCTTCATTACTCGTTCTATATAAACTCTCACTTGAGTCATTACATAGAAATAAGTTTATCGCCCGCCAGTAAATAACTTTAAAAATAGTTAAATCGTTTAAAATAAAGTTGTTCCTATTATCTTTCGAAACTTTGCTAATATTGACGTTTAAAACAAACGGTACCCCTCTTGCCCGCTTTCTTCAAATTTTGGGGTATATATACGATTCGTTTCCATTATTATAATAGATTAAAACGCATTCGCGTGAACCGATGGTGGAAAACCTGCCATTGGGAGGCTAGACGTTTCTCATAACCCTAGCCGATCGCCGCGTATATCTTAAAACCAAACGATAACGATGGAGAAAAAGCCGGAATGGACAAAGACCTGAAGATGGTGGTGCATAGAAGCTGGTGTCAATGTGGCATTGACGAAGATGGTGGTGCTTACGAGCCAGCAAGTACAGGCTAGTGTCCATGTGGGATGGACAAAGACTAGCAGATTGTGGTCCTTAGTAAAGACTGGTGTTGGTAGATGAATGGCCAGATTTCCGTGAACCGCGAACGCGTTCCGGAAATCGGGTTTTTGTTTGCTCCGATTTGTAAACTGCGAACGCGGTCACGTGGGGTGTGAAAGACACACAGACAGACAGACACGTCCAGTGTAATACCTCTCCATGATGTCATCGTCACTCGGAGAGGTAAAAAACCTACAATTCTCTTTGAAAAGTAAATTTTCGGGGATCTGAAAGTATTTGGTACTTCTAAACTAAAATAGGCGTTTAATATTTTACAGAATGTTCGCGTATGGTGCTCAATTTCTTTGACCATTATTTTATTATAAGTCAAAGAAATTCCTTGCTTGCAAAGATGCAAGCTTAGCGCTCCCGGGAATTAAATTCATTTTAGTTCCATCGGGTGTATATGCGCATGCATTCTTGTCCCAATGGATCGAATCCGAAACCCGGAGAAGTGCGGGTTTTCGCTCCAATGGGACTGTCCCAATGGACGGAATCCGCCAAAAGTGCGGGTTTTTCGGTTCATTGGGACTGGTTTCGGTTGAATGCGATTCGGTCCAATGGGGCAGAGCCAATGTCTCAACCATTTACTGTAACATGCTTATTACCCTAAATTAAATATAAATTGGTCTTTACAATCATCATTTTACAATAATATCAAATGAATTGCGTATTTCACCTTTCCCTTATATTTACATAAGACTTCAAATCGTTGCTACGCAATTATTATCGGAAAAACATGAATATGGTCACATTCGTCAAGTCCCTGGTGGCTATATACCACTTATTGTAAACCGCCCAAGGCGCGGGAGTTTGATCTAATGGAATCTCAGCATTTAGGTTACGGTCGAATGGGGATACGGTGCATTGGAAAGAAATCAACACAAATATCGAGGGTCGGAATTATTGGAGATATAATGGTCCACTAAACTATTCAAAACTATGAGAATTTGTCATTTAAGGCTGTCAAAACTACCACTGTAAGCTTTCCAAATTGTCATTTACACCATTCAAAATTGACACATTATCTTTGTCAAATTATTAACTATACTGTTCAATTTTGCATCTCTAAGAAGAAATTTTACCACACACAGTGTTCATTAATGAGCATGAAAGTGCGCAACCTAGCACACTGTTTAAGTGTTCAATTTTGGTCCCTGTAATAACTGGTCAAAACTGAACGCAAAAGTGTCCCCCCAGTGTGTTGAGGCTCTGCACAATTATTTGTTCAAATTAGAACAAATATTTCTTATAGTGTAGGTACCCTTTTTGAAGTTTTAACTGTTTTTTCGTGTTCTCATTAGGTTTTGTGTGTTGGTCGTTGTTCAGTAAAATGTTAATCGTCAATGGTGGGTGAGAGCAATCTACTTCAACGAGTAGTGTTTTATCTTTTAGAACCTATGTTTCCGTGCAGGGGGTTAGAACCAGATTCAAGATGTTTCCCGAAATATTATGTATTAGGGTCAGCTGCCCTAATTTGGAACACCTTTCTTAAAATCGTCATAACTTACGTTTGAGAGATTCAACTGGATATTTTAAGGGCTCATTTGGAAGAATGAACATCTCTCTATCCATAAAACACGGCCTCAAGACTCTATCATAAATTCCAGAGACGATACGAGCGAAAATAGACAACCTCATATTTTGCATAATTTATTTTTTCCAAAATGAAGGGAAAGTTCTCCCATGGGTCTCGGGAAATAAGCTTTCACGGCCAATGGGAAAAACATAGGCTTACGAAAACGATTCCATTGAAAACCTCGGATCTTTCTCTTCAAATTAAAACCTTTAAACGCCAGGTTAGGCCCACAAATTATTGAGAAAACTCCAATAGAAAATATGTCATCATTTGCCTAAAATGGAACACCCCGAAACACGGAAATTTACTCTCTCTTTTTACATCCATAACTAATGTTTTACTCACTAATGGACAACAAAAAAGGCCTTACAAGAAGCGTAGATTCATTACTTTTCCAATAATTTTGGTCCCGTAAGCGTAGATAAAGATACGGGAATTTTTAGCCCAGTACCCAGATTTAGTCATAAACGTGATGCCAATTTTAGCTGATTTAGCATGTGGCCGAGTGATATTGGGTTAAGCTATACTTCCAAACACCGTATCATGACTCACTTGAAGTAAAATGTAGATTCGACACAATTACGCCAGAAAAACCTAACAGTGTAGGTTACTTTGATCTAACTTGGAAATTATTTCATTCGAAATACCGTTAGTGTGCATTTAATTTACAATGTTTAACCGTAATGAACTGAAAGCGCGCCAATTTTTGAAGCTTTAAGCAGATGACACTCAGTTCCCTTTAAAATAAATGTACAGGTATAAAATGGCTAGCGTTGGTCGCTAGAAGGTCGTAGCATCGCTAACAAATTATATTTGCTTATTATTAGTTACAAAAACTCAGATATTTTCGTATTTAAATTAGGGTGTTCCAAATTAGGACGGGGTGTTCCAATTTAGGACGGGGGCGTTCCAATTTAGGACGGGGGCGTTCCAATTTTGGACGGACCGTTCCAAGTTAGGGCTGAAATCGACCTTTCTTAAAACCCATTTTGCAGGAAAAGTACGCGTCTTAGCAATCTTAAAATGGGTGCAATCGATCGGCAATAGTTCATACTTATTTTATTGGTCTGCTTTTTAACTTCACTAACTTATTTGGTACTGAAAAATCTGACTTTCCAAAGAGCTTGACAAAGAGTTCCAAGATAGGGCTACTGACCATACATTACGTTGATTGAGGTTTAAACTTAGAACAAAATGAAGGACAGTTTCTGCCTTTGGTTTAACCCAGGAATTACATGCTGTCGTCAACCCTAGTTCCCAGTTGACTCAAGGAATATTTAAATCTCCAACGATTATATTGGACTGCTTCTAGTTGAACATGAAATTCATCGAAATATTGGATATATATTGTTCCTTTGCTATCTGAGGTGCGAAGAAGTGATTTCGGATCAAGGTGTTCGATCCATTTCGCCCGTCTATTTGAACCAATACGCACTCGAGTCGATACTCTAGATCAGTTCTTCTCTTAACGGAATGAAACTACTTTGCCAGAATCAAGATGCTTCCCCTCTTTTGTCCTTGATATAAGTTTGTACCCGATCGGCTCTAAAAACATTCATATCCGGCGGAAAAAAGTCAGTGTCAAAATGTGTGTGGTTTAAGCAAAGAATGGTTTCGGTCAGGCATACTACGTCGTCATCATTGTTAAATAGGTTGGCCTTTACGATATCTAGTTTAGGCCTCTGATATTTTTATAAGCGACTAGCAGCTGTCGATTAAAGCAAGGCAATAAATTTCTAGTGCTTCCTCTCTTCATAATTTCGCTACTCGGTCCTGTCACTGCACAATAATTTGTCCGGATATTGTAGTCCTCATTAATTTGTTATTTCAATGTCAGGACGGGTGTCAGTGTCTTTATCAAGGCTCTCAGCTGAAGACTTGTCATTTTTGTCTAGTAACTCATCATTGTTCGTGCCGAATGATTTGTTCCTTGGTCTAGCTTCTTGGCCTTCAGGGTTAATTTGGATGTTGTATAAACTCGCGAAATTGTTTGACATGTACGTCCTTTGGCCAAATATCGGGATCCTATAGTCTTTCATATTCATCCTGTAAGGCGGATATATAGAATGAGGAGAATTTAAGGTGTGTTAATTTAAATTTTAGACATTTGATTGTTGTAAAGCCATGTCTATCCAAAAGCCAATCTCTCAAGTCGACGCTAGTCAGTCCAAAATCAAAACGTGT
Organism: Phalangium opilio; assembly: GCF_054372755.1. NCBI lineage: Eukaryota > Metazoa > Arthropoda > Arachnida > Opiliones > Phalangiidae > Phalangium > Phalangium opilio. The sequence continues at coordinate 4,790,821 of NW_028324185.1, forward strand.
TGCAAATACGGCCTTTTTTCGCAGCACAGTTGTATGCTCTTTTTCCGCAGCTTTGAATAGGGCCCCTGATAAGCTTCCGACTACGATTTGCTTTCGCTTATTCAACCCTAGAACACTTGCCATTTTACGAATTTTTCGTTGTGTTTGACTTTGGTTTGTTTGATTTTCTTCTCGTTACTCTAACCGATGCTTGAGCAGTAGTGTTGGGCACGTTGTGGTCCTCAGTCATGTTCTTGTCCTCAGTTCCATCAGGTATACGGGTCATGAGCGAAGTGTCATCTTTTTCGTTTAATTCAGAGACCTCTCTCGAAGGGTGTCCGTTGATCCTCGATTGTTTAAGTTTCAGGGATTGAATTTCAGAGGTAAGGTTTCCCAGCTTAATAGTGCCCTCCGATCGTGCGGAGAGGTTGTCTGCCAATAGAATTGTCAACGTTTTATTTCCGCATTTTAAGTACTGTATTTCCACTTGCAGATTGTCCAGCTTTGAAGTGTCCATCATAATATTCGATAATCTGATGTTTTCAGCACTCAAAGCCTGCAGCTGTTTTCTAAAAGCGTTCACCATTACCACTAGAGACTTGATTTCCCTCGCCTGCGTTTCAGTTACTGATTTTACTGCGTCTGTTTGTTATCGTTGTTTTCCAATACCGTTCTCGTGCCTGTACTTATCAACTTCGCAACATATTCCGAGATGTGGTCTTGTTGGGATTTTCTTTCGCTTGAATAGAAGGTCTTGATAGAGTTAAGGGAGCCGGCTGTCAAATTAACTTTTGATACTTTCATTTTACTTGAATCTTCCTTATATGAAAAGTTATGAGGGCCACTGGTTGGGAATATATAACACTAGTTTCTTTATCTTTGTTCCCAGTTACATTACTTCCCATATCATTTGTTTCTAGCTGCGGAGTCATTGGCTTGCGATGAATTAAAAGGATTTAAAGGTAGTTAACCATCACTTCTTTTTCTTTTACAGTTATTGCACGTATGTTTAGACAGAACCCCATCCCAAAATTCTAAATTATCCTCCTCAGCAATAATGTCTAAACACTTCGTATGTACTCTAGCGGAACATAGCTTACAAGGAGTAAACCTTTGACTTCCATAAACTCCCTTTCCACATTTTGGACATAATATTAGATAAGGGGCCATTTAAACAATTGTTTTCTCCTCCAAAATTAAAAAGGGTGATTAAATATAAAAAGTGCTCACATTTCGGATTTGCCTAGTTCAATCGTAAAACCTCAGATTAATAACCCCCTGGATATGAAAGGAAATAGGGAGGCATACTTGAATAGGGCATCGGCATCTCTAGCGCCCCTATAGTCAAAACTTGGAAAAAGGTTACCCCAAACAGACTCAGTAAGCGCGTGACCGCGTTTGCTACTCCATGGTCGGCTACTTTTTATCCGCGGTTCCCGTTTCTTTTTCTCTTCTCATCCCGGTACCTGGTCCGGAGGTTTTGGTCACTAAATTCGGTCGGTTTTTGGTTTTTTTATTTATGTAAAAATTAGATTAAACTATAAATTTGATAAATCAAATGACATGAAAGAAATAATGGTCTTCGAAGACACAAAAAAACCGTTTACGTTTGCTAGGTCTTGCCAGAAAATCCATACAATTCAAGTTGCGTCGTCTGCATGGGGTGACAAAGTTTTACGTTTTGACGTCTGAGGGCGCCACATGGCGATACTATTTGAAAACGCCCGGTTTTGCTTACCTTTCATATCCAGGGGTTATTAATCTGAGGTAAAACTAACTTGGGCGTAAAAATTCTGAAAAAAAATATATTCCCCAAGTGCTCCTTTTCGTGGTAGGAATAGAAAGTACTTTACACTGATTTATTTCCAGGAACAGAGTGTTCTCAAGACACAGAGAAGTTGGCGTGGCGATAAAAAAATTCACGGGTACCGTAAAACGGGCCTCGATCACGGGTAAAATTACTTAAAGCATAGCGCGGCTCCTGTGAATCCCCTACAAGTTGACTTTCCTTGCGAACTCCAGTTTTGGCTTGGCGAAGGTAGGAGGCATTTGTGGGCGGGATTTATACATGCATGTATAAATCCCGCCCACTAGTCCTTGCCAAGCCAAACCCGGAGGAAAGTCAACTTGTAGGGGATCCACAGGAGCCGCGCTAGGCTTTAATAAATTTCGACGCGGTTTTCACTCTGTTTACAGACTTCCATGGTTACTCTGGCGCAACTGAAACGTTTAATAATGATAATAGTAAGAAAGTAGCCCAGACAAAAAAGTTCGGTGTGAACTGAGAGGTAACCCCAGCTTAAACTCCATAAATCAAAATTTAAAAAAATTTGTAAAATCCCAGGTCTAGTCGTTCAGTACACGAAAAGATAATTTGTTTTCAAAAGGGTTTGCCACTCATATGTTGGAGTGGTGATATAAATGTTAATATCCCGTGCTTTGTAAGATCAAATAAATTATGCATGACGTCAAGGTGACGAATTCTACACCTCCCTTTAATTCAAGCAGAAAGACCCAGAAACTGGCCGGTTAAAGATTCCATGTAGAAGAAATCAATGTTTTCCTGCTAGTACTGAACTTGTACGAGACTATACGAATGAATTGCACTTAAAGCCGACGAATTATTTTTAAACGCCTTTCGCGCATATATTGGTTATTAAAAAAATTATGGCGAAAATAATCTATAATGATTTCCAAAACGAGGGTCAATGATGACAGCGACAGAAGGACCAGCCATAGTTGAAGAAGGGTCGCGATACTCTCAAAGGAAAGCGCAAGAGGAGCCGTATCTACTTCAACGCCAAGATCCGAGTTTAATTTAAAGCCTTCGGTTCTTTCCAAACGACGATAGAATGGAATGTGTTGATTAAAATCAAAGAAAGATCGTAGCCTAAAATGAGAGATCGCATTTGTAAAAAATTCGGTTATTACTAATACCACGGATAGATTTAATTTTAGAAGTAGGAATGGAGAATGGTTTGTATTTAATTCAGTCCGACTCATAGCCCAGAATAGAGTCCCTCCCTCCAACACGTATCGAAAAATTTAAATTATCTTATTGGCTCAATTAAACTACGTTTTGATGACATTACTGACGGGAACGGTGCAAAATAAGTAATTCATTTTTACCTCTGTCGCTATGACCCGCCTGTTCATTCATACCCCTCCGTCCCTCGTGAAAGGAGGTTCCGGACTAAACATACTAATATATGGTATTCCATGCAGCAAATCTAATAATAATTATCGAAATCATTGAGGACTTTATATTAGAATGTCTTCTGCTTATATTTTGGTTCCACCCACAATTCTCGCTTCACAAAACTGGTAGCGGATCGTCTGCATGGGTTATGACCAATCACGAACGCTTGTAATTCTCTTTCCTGGGATAGTCTTTAGTCCAGTTTTCATTAGCAGCATTGGCATGCTATTATGTTCCCAGTTGTATGTTAATGTAAACCCCAAACTACACGCTCAATGATTTGCGCAAAAAACGTGGGACCGGTTGTTTTACTTACAAAGTATAAATAAACGTTATCCAGACTAACATTTTCTATCCAGACTAACATTTGCGCAAAGTTCAAAGCCACAATATTTTTTGGGAAATGGAACTTCATTTTCAATACACTTTGCACAATATTTCAATAAAAAAACTGAAAATACATATTGTGCGAGTTTTTACCTCTCCAACGGACGTATGTCACGGAGAGGTTCTAATTTTGACGTGTCTGTCTGTGTGTGTGTCTGTTTGTCTGTTGTTACACCCCAGGGGACCGCGTTGGCAGTTGGAAAATCGGATCAAATGTGTTCTCAGTTTCCGGAACGCATATACAGTTCCCGGAAATTCGGAAAATTATATTCCACTTATAGTGGCTATTACTCCAATGTCTGTCTATCAGCACCATCCTCTGGTCATTTGTTCATCAAACATGGACACCAGTCTGTTCTTACTGGCATCAAAACACCACCATCATCTGCCTCTTTGTCCGTCCCACGTGAACACCAGTCTGTACTTATTGGCTCCTAAGCACCACCATCATCTGACCTTCTGTCCACCCCACATAAACATGAGTCTGTACATCCTGGTTTCAAAACACCATCATCTGTTTTTTGTCCATCCCATATGGACACCAGTTTGTACGTACTGGCTTCTAAACACCACCATCATATGGTCTTTTCCTCCATCTCACATGGACACCAGTCTGTATGTACTGGCTTCTAAACACCACCATCATCTGGTCTTTTTCTCCATCCCACATGGACACCAGTCTGTACATACTGGCTTCTATCTCCATCATCATCATCGTTAAGGTTAAAGGCCTGTCCAGACTAACACATTTTGGGCGTTCGCATCTTTGCTTCGCTTTTTTGCAACATCGCTCTACTTTCCAAATTGGGTTTTCGTTACTTCGCGTGCTCCTTTCGCGAAGATGCAAACTTCTTGCGACTAGGCCAAGAACTTCGCGCCTTCGCGAGAAAAGCACCAATGAGGAAGGGTGGGGTGTGCAGGGTGTCGATTAGTTTCGATTTTATCACTTTTTCACAATGACGGAAGCAGCGTGCAGCTCAATCGAGTCACTATTAAAAAATATGGTCAACGTAGATGGTGCAATGATTTTTAAAATTTCATTGGCTCTCAGAATAGGAAAAGCAAAATATTTGCGTGTATCTGACTAGTAGGGCAAACATGTTTCATGTACTGTTACGAAGATGCAAATAAACGAATGCACGAACACGCTACTGCGAGCTTAATGTGGACAAAGCTTTAGACATACGCGGCGATCGGCTAGGGTTACGAGAAACGTCTACCCTCCCAATGGCAGGGCTTCCACCAAAGGTTCACACAATTGCGCTGTTATTACCAATAGCTGCGATTCGAAACCTTTATATGTATACTACCTATTTGAGTAGAGCGAAGCAACAGGCGTATGCTTCATCTCAAACGTCAATTTTAGTCAGGACTCTCAAGATTGATTACTTGTTCTTTTTTAAAACGATGTAGAGCTTAATTAGGCGAATAACTAACGAAGAAAATGTATAATATTAATTGTATTTAGTTTAGTATTTAAGATAATCTTATTTTTCAACTCAAAAGTAATATGAAAAGGGTTAAAAAAGCAGTCTATGTGTGTCGGTTTGTTGTTACACTAGTGCATCACGTTAGCAGTTCGTCTTGTGTTGATGTGTAAAGAAATCCTACTGAACCTTAATATTCCCTTTTTCCATATACGTGGAAATATGTTTCGTAATTACGATGAGTTTTGTAGCTGTAAAGCTCTGTTTCAGTTTGATATTCCAAGGATATTTTTTAATATTATTATTATTTGATATAGCTGTTTATATATTACTTAAGCCATACTACATCTGTATATAGAATAATCCTTGCTATAGTGATCAGGAGAAGAAAGCTTTTTCGTCGGGTAATTAAGTATTATCCGTAATAGGCTTAGTGAACCAAAGAGAAATAATTGAGACCCAAGATGAACTAAACTATGGGTTTTGATTTTCTTGTTTGTTAAGAAGAGACATTAACGGTTCAGAGTGAGCCGAAAGTTATGTAAACGTTTAAATAATAATGTCTAGATATAATTAATAGAAACTGTCTTTGTAGACAAAGACGGGAAAAATTTTGAGATAAGTGTAGAAAATTAAATGCCTGAAGTTCCAGATATTAAATTTTCACTAGTCAATTTTCAACACATGACTATAAAACATCAATTATTTGAAAAAATTCTTATCTTAGTTTTTTTCACCAAAATTACTAAAATTACCTAGAAAAAAATATATTAATATGACACTTATATATCATTTTAAAAATAATTCGCGTTTTCCATTTTTTCTCTCAAATATTTACAATTGATAGAAGATAGAAAAACGTTAATCGCTGATAAAGTGTAGACCGTATCAAAACGAGAAGTGTTCGTAATTCGAAGTTTCAAATATTGACCTAATGTATAGCTCTCTAAAGATCACGATCAATCTACAGATCTTTTTGACACTAATATCAACATGAAAATCAAACTGCCTATGTTACTTTCCGCTTCACAATATTTCTCATTTAAAAATATGAAAATTAAACTCATAAATCTCAATTTTTTCAGATATGCAAGTATTTGAATCTCCTTAAAGGCCATGTCAGTCGAAAGTAAAACCAGGGTGGAGAGACTTCAGTCTCAAGTCTCTCCTCCCTGGTAAAACGTAGTGTCAAGCTAGTATCCCTTAAAAATTCTAGAAGAAGCCTTTTTCTAGAGCTAATATTGGAATCAAAATTCAAGGGGAAATAATGTTGAAAAATATGTTCGCATATGAAATTTTGGTGAAAAAAACTAAGATAAGAAATTTTTAAAATAATTGATGTTCTATAATCATGTGTTCAAAAGTGAAAATTGAATACCTGTTACTTCAGGAAATTAATTTTCTACACTTATCTCTTACTTTTTCCCGTCTTTGTCTACAAAGACAGTTTTTATTAATATCTGTTACTTCAGTCTCAATATTAATTAAATTAGTTTAGAAACCTTAGGTAGGGATAGATTTTTTTTAAGACGGAATGCACAACGTTTGGACTTTACTTTAGTCCGACTCATAGCCGAGTATATAGCCCCTTCCTTCAACACGTAACCAAAAAATTAAATTATCTTATTGGCTCACTAAAACTACGTATTGGTGACGTTGCCAGTGGCGGATCATGATTTTGTGTGGCCCCGGGCGCAACCTGATCTGGAGGCCCCCTATTGGCTAAGAATGGGATAGTATATTTAAAGAAACGATGTATCACAACGTTCTTTTATTTTTGAAATGAACAGAAAATTAGAATAAGGAAATGCAAAAAATATTTTCAGGTATTAGAAAAAAATTCAATTCCTACTAAAGACTTTCCCAGGAAAGAGAATTACAAGCGTTCGTGATTGGTCATAACCCATGCAGACGATCCGCTACCAGTTTTGTGAAGCGAGAATTGTGGGTGGAACCAAAATATAAGCAGAAGACATTCTAATATAAAGTCCTCAATGATTTCGATAATTATTATTAGATTTGCTGCATGGAATACCATATATTAGTATGTTTAGTCCGGAACCTCCTTTCACGAGGGACGGAGGGGTATGAATGAACAGGCGGGTCATAGCGACAGAGGTAAAAATGAATTACTTATTTTGCACCGTTCCCGTCAGTAATGTCATCAAAACGTAGTTTAATTGAGCCAATAAGATAATTAAAATTTTTCGATACGTGTTGGAGGGAGGGACTCTATTCTGGGCTATGAGTCGGACTGAATTAAATACAAACCATTCTCCATTCCTACTTCTAAAATTAAATCTATCCGTGGTGTTAGTAATAACCGATTTTTTTACAAATGCGATCTCTCATTTTAGGCTACGATCTTTCTTTGAATTTAATCAACACATTCCATTCTATCGTCGTTTGGAAAGAACCGAAGGCTTTAAATTAAACTCGGATCTTGGCGTTGAAGTAGATACGGCTCCTCTTGCGCTTTCCTTTGAGAGTATCGCGACCCTTCTTCAACTATGGCTGGTCCTTCTGTCGCTGTCATCATTGACCCTCGTTTTGGAAATCATTATAGATTATTTTCGCCATAATTTTTTTAATAACCAATATATGCGCGAAAGGCGTTTAAAAAGTAATTCGTCGGCTTTAAGTGCAATTCATTCGTATAGTCTCGTACAAGTTCAGTACTAGCAGGAAAACATTGATTTCTTCTACTTGGAATCTGGGTGCACGGCAGTGCACCCGCCAAGTTGTCGTGCACTACCAGCAATCCTTTACCCGAAACATTTCAGCCTCATTTTGACCCCCTCTTAACTCGGTACTGGGGAATAGTACACCACTCATATTTGCACCTCAAGGGCACAGTGTTAATCCTAGGAAGTCCTCCAACTTCCAGCTTTCTAACTCATTTGGTTTCTGTGATAATCCTATGTGAAAATGACACATTATGAGACTGACTGACTGACTGACTGACACATCATCAAAACCTCTAGGGCATTTCCGGTGGTGCTAGAATGATGAAATTTGGCATACTTGTACCACTAAGCATACAAGCAAAGGGAAAAGTCCCAAAAGCGGGAGTTTCCCCCTTTTAGCCCCTGAAATGGGGGTTTAAAATTAGAGTCATCATCTAAACCTCTAGGGCATTTCCGGTGGTGCTAGAATGATGAAATTTGGCATACAAGTAGGACTTAGCATACAAAGAAAGGGAAAAGTCCCAAAGGCGGGAGTTTTCCCCTTTTAGCCCCTGAAATGGGGGTTTAGAATTAGAGTCATCATCTAAACCTCTAGGACACTTCCGGTGTTGCGGGAATGATAAAATTTGGCATACAAGTAGGAATTAGCATACAAAGAAAGGAAAAAGTCCCAAAAGCGGGAATTTTCCCCTGTTAGCCCCTGAAATGGGGGTTTTATAATTTATATCCCCTCGTAATAGGACATTATAATTTAATTTTTTCGTCTTTTAATATTAATATTTTTTACTAATATGATTTTTTCGTATTATTGCAAAATTTATTTTTTTTACATAATGTTTTAGTAATTAAATTTTTTACTCATTTCCTTTTCATTTCGTCTGAAATGGTTCTAAGCGTGTTTTGATTCATTTAGTTTTTCTTAAATCTATTCTGTTGATTAAAAGTGTTACTTGCCACAATATTGTGTTCTTCGAATAGAAATACGGTTAACAATTATCACAGCCTGAGAAAAAAAAAGAAAGTTGAATGCAAAAAAGTTGAAAAAGGCAAAGCCAAGTAAAACTCTTGGAAAGAACAAATAAAAATCTAAAAGTACAAATGTTTATTTCACTTCATAATCCTACTTCTATAAATCTACAAGAACATGCACGTACAAAAAGGAGTGAAATCTCACCAAAACATCTCTGTAAAAATATGCCAAGTTGTTTGGCCATAAAAAGAAGTGAGATCTAAAATACGGCCAAGTTATTATCTCCAGGTGAACCAACATTTTATTCGACTTAAGTTAAAACTTCTCAAGAATGTTTTTCTGACTTGGCCATTAGCATTCCAAACTTGCATCCTTCTTCTTTGCACCCGTGAAGGTTAATAACGGAAATTACAAGTTTAACCACAAAGGCTTATCAAGAATATTTAACCAATTTGATTTAATATTTTAATTTCGATCCATATCTGGAATTAAACGAATCCTTGATATGCAAATGGCCAAGTCAGAAAAACATTCTTGAGAAGTTTTAACTTAAGTCGAATAAAATGTTGGTTCACCTGGAGATGATAACTTGGCCGTATTTTAGATCTCACTTCTTTTTACGGCCAAACAACTTGGCATATTTTTACAGAGATGTTTTTGGTGAGATCTTTAACTGGCCAGTTTCTGGGTCTTTCTGCTTGAATTAAATGGAGGTGTAGAATTCGTCACCTTGACGTCATGCATAATTTATTTGATCTTACAAACTACGGGATATTAACTTTATATCGCCACTCCAACATATGAGTGGCAAACCCTTTTGAAAACAAATTATCTTTTCGTGTACTGAACGACTAGACCTGGGATTTTACAAATTTTTTTAAATTTTGATTTATGGAGTTAAAGCTGGGTTACCTCTCAGTTCACACCGAACTTTTTTGTCTGGGCAACTTTCTTACTATTATCATTATTAAACGTTTTAGTTGCGCCAGAGTAACCATGGAAGTCTGTAAACAGAGTGAAAACCGCGTCGAAATTTATTAAAGCATAGCGCGGCTCCTGTGGATCCCCTACAAGTTGACTTTCCTCCGGGTTTGGCTTGGCAAGGACTAGTGGGCGGGATTTATACATGCATGTATAAATCCCGCCCACAAATGCCTCCTACCTTCGCCAAGCCAAAACTGGAGTTCGCAAGGAAAGCCAACTTGTAGGGGATTCACAGGAGCCGCGCTATGCTTTAAGTAATTTTACCCGTGATCGAGGCCCGTTTTACGGTACCCGTGAAATTTTTTATCGCCACGCCAACTTCTCTGTGTCTTGAGAACACTCTGTTCCTGGAAATAAAAACAGTGTAAAGTACTTTCTATTCCTACCACGAAAAGGAGCACTTGGGGAATATATTTTTTTTCAGAAGTTTTACGCTCATGTTAGTTTTAACTCAGATTAATAACCCCTGGATATGAAAGGTAAGCAAAACCGGGCGTTTTCAAATAGTATCGCCATGTGGCGCCCTCAGACGTCAAAACGTAAAACTTTGTCACCCCATGCAGACGACGCAGTTTGAATTGTATGGTTTTCCTGGCAAGACCTAGCAAACGTAAACGGTTTTTTTGTGTCTCCGAAGACCATTATTTCTTTCATGTCATTTGATTTATCAAATTTATAGTTTAATCTAATTTTTACATAAACAAAAAACCAAAAACCTACCGAATTTAGTGACCAAAACCTCCGGACCAGGTACCGGGATGAGAAGAGAAAAAGAAACGGGAACCGCGGATAAAAAGTAGCCGAGCATGGAGTAGCAAACGCGGTCACGCGCTTACTGAGTTTGTTTGGGGTAACCTTTTTCCAAGTTTTGACTATAGAGGCGCTAGAGATGCCGATGGCCTATTCAAGTATGCCTGTGTGGAAAGGGAGTTTATGGAAGTCAAAGATTTACTCCTTGTAAGCTATGTTCCGCTAGAGTACATACGAAGTGTTTAGACATTATTGCTGAGGAGGATAATTTAGAATTTTGGGATGGGGTTCTGTCTAAACATACGTGCAATAACTGTAAAAGAAAAAGAAGTGATGGTTTAATACCTTTAAATCCTTTTAATTCATCGCAAGCCAATGACGCCGCAGCTAGAAACAAATGATATGGGAAGTAATGTAACTGGGAACAAATATAAAGAAACTAGTGTTATATATTCCCAACCAGTGGCCCTCATAACTTCTCATATAAGGAAGATTTAAGTAAAATGAAAGTATCAAAAGTTAATTTGACAGCCGGCTCCCTTAACTCTATCAAGACCTTCTATTCGAGCGAAAGAAAATCCCAACAAGACCACATCTCGGAATATGTTGCGAAGTTGATAAGTACAGGCACGAGAACGGTATTGGAAAACAACGATAACAAACAGACGCAGTAAAATCAGTAACTGAAAGCAGGCGAGTGAAATCAAGTCTCTAGTGGTAATGGTGAACGCTTTTAGAAAACAGCTGCAGGCTTTGAGTGCTGAAAACATCAGATTATCGACAATTATGATAGACACTTCAAAGCTAGACAATCTGCTAGTGGAAATACAGTACTTAAAAATCATTAACTGAAACGCAAGCGAGGGAAATCTAGTCGCTAGGGGTAATGGTGAACGCTTTGAGAAAACAGCTGCAGGCTGTGAGTGTTGAAAACATCAGATTATCGACAATCATGATGGACATTTCAAAGCTGGACAATCTTCTAGTGGAAATACAGTACTTAAAAAATCAGTAACTGAAACGCAAGCGAGGGAAATCTAGTCGCTAGGGGTAATGGTGAACGCTTTGAGAAAACAGCTGCAGGCTGTGAGTGCTGAAAACATCAGATTATCGACAATTATGATGGACACTTCAAAGCTGGACAATCTGCTAGTGGAAATACAGTACTTAAAATGCGAAAATAAAACGTTGACAATTCTATTGGCAGACAGCCTCTCCGCACGATCGGAGGGCACTATTAAGCTGGAAAACCTTACCTCTGAAATTCAAACCCTGAAACTTGAACAATCGAGGATCAACGGACACCCTTCGAGAGAGGTCTCTGAATTAAACGAAAAAGATGACACTTCGCTCATGACCCGTATACCTGATGGAACTGAGGACAAGAACATGACTGAGGACCAGAACGTGCCCAACAATAATACTGGTCAAGCATCGGTTAGAGTGACGAGAAGAAAATCAAACAAACCAAAGTCAAACACAACGAAAAATTCGAAAAATGGCAAGTGTTCTAGGGTTGAATAAGCGAAAGCAAATCGTAGTCGGAAGCTTATCAGGGGCCCTATTCAAAGCTGCAGAAAAAGAGCATACAACTGTGCTGCGAAAAAAGGCCGTATTTGCAACACGTTTTGAATTTGGACTGACTAGCGTCGACTAGAGAGATTGGCTTTTGGATAGACATGGCTTTACAACAATCAAATGTCTAAAATTTAAATTAACACACCTTAAATTCTCCTCATTCTGTATATCCGCCTTACAGGATGAATATGAAAGACTATAGGATCCCAATATTTGGCCAAAGGACGTACATGTCAAACAATTTCGCGAGTTTATACAACATCCAAATTAACCCTGAAGGCCAAGAAGCTAGACCAAGGAACAAATCATTCGCACGAACAATGATGAGTTACTAGACAAAAATGACAAGTCTTCAGCTGAGAGCCTTGATAAAGACACTGACACCCGTCCTGACATTGAAATAACAAATTAATGAGGACTACAATATCCGGACAAATTATTGTGCAGTGACAGGACCGAGTAGCGAAATTATGAAGAGAGGAAGCACTATAAATTTATTGCCTTGCTTTAATCGACAGCTGCGAGTCGCTTATAAAAATATCAGAGGCCTAAACTAGATATCGTAAAGGCCAACCTATTTAACAACGATGACGACGTAGTATGCCTGACCGAAACCATTCTTTGCTTAAACCACACACATTTTGACAATGACTTTTTTCCGATTGATATGAATGTTTTTAGAGCCGATCGGGTACAAACATATATCAAGGACAAAAGAGGGGAAGCATCTTGATTATGGCAAAGTAGTATCTTTCCGTTAAGAGAAGAACTGATCTAGAGTATAGACTCGAGTTCGTATTGGTTCAAATAGACGGGCGAAATGGATCGAACACCTTGATCCGAAATCACTACTTCGCACCTCAGATAGCAAAGGAACAATATATATCCAATATTTCGATGAATTTCATGTCCAATATAATCGTTGGAGATTTAAATATTCCTTGAGTCAACTGGGAACTAGGGTTGACGACAGCATGTAATTCCTGGGTTAAACCAAAGGCAGAAACTGTCCTTCATTTTGTTCTAAGTTTAAACCTCAATCAACGTAATGTATGGTCAGTAGCCCTATCTTGGAACTCTTTGTAAAGCTCTTTGGAAAGTCAGATTCTTCAGTACCAAATAAGTTAGTGAAGTTAAAAAGCAGACCAATAAAATAAGTATGAACTATTGCCGATCGATTGCACCCATTTTAAGATTGCTAAGACGCGTACTTTTCCTGCAAAATGGGTTTTAAGAAAGGTCGATTTCAGCCCTAACTTGGAACGGTCCGTCCTAAATTGGAACGGTCCGTCCTAAATTGGAACGCCCCCGTCCTAAATTGGAATACCCCGTCCAAATTTGGAACACCCTAATTTAAATACGAAAATATCTGAGTTTTTGTAACTAATAATAAGCAAATATAATTTGTTAGCGATGCTACGACCTTCTAGCGACCAACGCTAGCCATTTTATACCTGTACATTTATTTTAAAGGGCACTGAGTGTCATCTGCTTAAAGCTTCAAAAATTGGCGCGCTTTCAGTTCATTACGGTTAAACATTGTAAATTAAATGCACACTAACGGTATTTCGAATGAAATAATTACCAAGTTAGATCAAAGTAACCTACACTGTTATGTTTTTGTGGCGTAATTGTGTCGAATCTACATTTTACTTCAAGTGTTTACTACGGTGTTTGAAAGTATAGCTAAACCGAATATCACTCGGCCACATGCTAAATCAGCTAAAATTGGCATCACGTTTATGACTAAATCTGGGTACTGGGCTAATAATTCCCGTATCTTTTCCGCATCTTCATCTACGCTTACGGGACCAAAATTATTGGACAGGTAATGAATCAACGCTTCTCGTTAGGTCTTTTTTGTTGTCCATTAGTGAGTAAAACATTAGTTATGGATGTAAAAAGATTGAGTAAATTTCCGTGTTTCGGGGTGTTCCATTTTAGGCAAATGATGACATATTTTCTATTGGAGGTTTCTCAATAATTTTTGGGCCTAACCTGGCAATTAAAGGTTTTTTTTGAAGAGAAAGATCCGAGGTTTTCAATGGAATCGTTTTCGTAAGCTTCAAAAAGGGTACCTACACTCTAAGAAATATTTGTTCTAATTTGAACAAATAATTGTGCAGAGCCTCAACACACTGGGGGGACACTTTTGCGTTCAGTTTTGACCAGTTATTACAGGGACCAAAATTGAACACTTAAACAGTGTGCTAGGTTGCGCAATTTCATGCTCATTAATGGACACTGTGTGTGGTAAGATTTCTTCTTAGAGATGCAAAATTGAACAGTATAGTTAATAATTTGACAAAGATAATGTGTCAATTTTGAATGGTGTAAATGACAATTTGGAAAGCTTACAGTGGTAGTTTTGACAGCCTTAAATGACAAATTCTCATAGTTTTGAATAGTTTAGTGGACCATTATATCTCCAATAATTCCGACCCTCGATATTTGTGTTGATTTCTTTCCAATGCACCGTATCCCCATTCGACCGTAACCTAAATGCTGAGATTCCATTAGATCAAACTCCCGCGCCTTGGGCGGTTTACAATAAGTGGTATATAGCCACCAGGGACTTGACGAATGTGACCATATTCATGTTTTTCCGATAATAATTGCGTAGCAACGATTTGAAGTCTTATGTAAATATAAGGGAAAGGTGAAATACGCAATTCATTTGATATTATTGTAAAATGATGATTGTAAAGACCAATTTAGATTTAATTTAGGGTAAATAAGCATGTTACAGTAAATGGTTGAGACATTGGCTCTGCCCCATTGGACCGAATCGCATTCGGCCGAAACCAGTCCCAATCAACCGAAAAACCCGCACTTTTGGCGGATTTGGTCCAATGGGACATTCCCATTGGAGCGAAAACCCGCACTTCTCCGGGTTTCGGATTCGATCCATTGGGACAAGAATGCATGCGCATATACACCCGATGGAACTAAAATGAATTTAATTCCCGGGAGCGCTAAGATTGCATCTTTGCAAGCAAAGAATTTCTTTGACTTATAATAAAATAATGGTCAAAGAAATTGAGCACCATACGCGAACATTCTGTAAAATATTAAGCGCCAAATACTTTCAGATCCCCGAAAATTTACTTTTCAAAGAGAATTGTAGGTTTTTACCTCTCCGAGTGACGATGACGTCACAGAGAGGTATTATAATTATTCTGGACCAGGCAACTTTTAAACTGGTCATTTGCCCTGTGTCACCGCCTTATTTCCCACGCGGTTCACTAAATACACTTGATATTACAACATTTTGCAAAACCGCGAGTAAAAATGTTACCGAATTAGGCGCCATTGGTTTTAGAGTAATTAAAATGTTCCACTGCGAAGCGTGCCGGTCACGAATGGGGATGTAACGTCTTTAGAAACCTTTTAAAACGCAAAACCATACACGTACTCTCCCAAAAGTAATTAATGTTATGATAAAATGTTTTCGGGGAATGGAATTGTGGTCGAAAAGCCGAGATAAGTAAATTTTTGAAATTGATTACCAGTAAAATAATTTATTTCAACGGAAAACGGTAATGGAACGTTGTTTTTTCTTAAGCATCCCTTTAAGTTTCAATTAAAAAGGAAAACTAATATCTGATCCTTCAGACAAGTGATAACCTCAGTCTTATCGATACTTTTTGGGTCTTGATTCTAATCAAGACATTTTTGATTAATAAGCTTAAGGAATTACAGCCGGTCCGTAATGCCACTAATGTTAAGGCCCTTAGAAATTCGTTATATACTACTGAAATAAGCCTACGTAGCCTTAAGGCCTTGGAAGTGAACGTGGCCGAAAAGGCCTCTTTCCTTTGCCCAGCTCTACTCCGTTGTTTGCCAAATGAGATACGAACAGAGTTTTGTGTAAAAATAAGCCCCAATCTAACGGCACGGAATGGGATGCTGATAAATTAATTAGTTTCTTAAGGAGTCAGGTTGAAAGCCGCAAAATGTCAGACATGCTTGGCGCGAGCCCAGCGACAACAGAAAGCACTGGAAAAGCGGAGGGTCACCAGGATAGGTCAAAATTAAAAAGTAGGCACCCGGCATCGGCCTCAGCTCTGTCGATGGGGGCGCAGCAAAAGCCCCAAGAAAACCAATATTGTATATTTTGCAAAAACAATGATCACCCGTCGCCCCGATGCTCTAATTTTACCATAGAGGAAAAGAAAGCTGAAATTAGAAATAGCAACAGATGCTACACCTTCCTTCGCCTTGGCCATGGTGCTAGAAAGTGCATGCCCAGGTTCAAAACTTGCAAGGAATGTGGCAAAAAAACATAATTTTGTTATTTGTGAGGATAATCCATCACATAAGAAAACTAGGGAAGGAGTAGCGATCACTGAAAATTCCGTAACCTTAGCCACTGCCCCAATAATAGCCAATAAAGATGAACAGATCTTGCTCCAAACCGCATTAGCCAAGATAAAGGACCCCCTAAATAATCAAAACCACTGCGTAGTTAGAACTCTCCTAGAAATGGCAGTCAGGTCAGCTTCATTAAACAAAAGGCTGCTAAACAATTAAATTTACCCAAAGTAGGAGTGTCCGAGCTAGATGTCTTTCACTTCCTACAAGAAATAGCCACAGAGCGTAAGGCGGACATAGTTAAGGTCAAATTGGAAATTAGAGAAAACCCACAAGAATCCATTGAGATTTCAGCAGTTGTGCTTCCCATTTTATGCCATGCGTTTACGGAAATGAACGCTTTGGATTTAGAGAAGGTTGTTAAAAGCAAGGGTTACCAAATAGCGGACAACGTGAGGGAAGCCAATCAGCGAGGTTCAGAAATTGAAGTTAAGTTCTATTGGGAGGAGATTATTATTGGCTCGCAGTTAGTGGAAAAATTGATAGAATGGGACCAAGGTTGATAGCAATAGAAATTTAAATTGGGATGGTGCATCCAAGGTCCCATAAAAAGAAGTAAAATCTCCCTTGGAGTAGGAACCAATCAGGTGTCAACTTTGCTAATACAGTTAGGCCCAAAGCGAGTAAATGAGACACTGAAGAAATTCTTTGATTTAGAGAGCATTGGTATAGACAATAGGGAAACAATAAACCCTCAGCTGGACCAAACATTGACCACCCTTTTCGAGGAAATAAAATTTGACGAGAAACAAGGGCACTATTGCGTCAAATTTCTATGGCAGGTGAGACGCGAATCCCTGCCAGATAATTACAACGTAGCTTTGAAAAGAATGCTTACACAGGTTAGGAGATTCAAGTAGGACCCTAATTACTATGAACAGTACAAGGGGCTGATCAATGAGTGGTTGAATCGGGAAATT
Organism: Phalangium opilio; assembly: GCF_054372755.1. Lineage (NCBI taxonomy): Eukaryota > Metazoa > Arthropoda > Arachnida > Opiliones > Phalangiidae > Phalangium > Phalangium opilio. The sequence continues at coordinate 4,808,076 of NW_028324185.1, forward strand.
ATTGAAGAAGTTCCAAGGGAAGAATTGAAATTATCTAAACCAGGGACTTACTATCACCCACATCAGGGGGTAGAAAGAAAGAATGTGGAGACAACTACCAAATTCCGGGTAGTATTAGACGGCTCGTCACACCCCTACGGAGTACCCTCGTTAAATGATTGCCTAGCGGCAGGACCTAACCTCGTTCCTGACCTCATGTTATTGTTGTTACGATTTCGATACAACAGTGTGGCCATTGTGGCCGACATAGAAAAGGCTTTTTTGCAAATTAATTTGGAGGAAGAGGATAAGGGCTCGGTTAGAATTTTATGGGTGACCGAAGAAAATGGAAAAATGAAAAATAATAAGTTTAGGGTCCTTAGCATGACTAGAGTCCCCTTTGGCGTGATCTCAAGCCCCTTTCTTTTAGCGGGAACCATTAAATACCACGTGCAAGGGACCGAAAACGTCCCAGAGATTGTAAAGAAAAAGGTTAATAATGACTTATTTGTAGATGACCTCACTATGGGAGGCCAAAATGAAAAACAGGCTTTAGAAATATCAGTGGGGGCGGCCGAACTAGCCAAAAAGGCGCGCAAGAAATTTAGACAATGGGGAACCAATTCCGCAGAGCTAGCACGTCTTTGGTCGGAGTATAACGAGAGGGGTGAAGCAAAATATTTTGACCATGAATCACAAAATAAAGTTAGGAAGATTTTAGGGCTAAAATGGGATTAAGGTAGTGATTCTTTCTCTTTCGATCTGTCAATACTCATAGAAGTAGGAAAAGCTATGAAAGTAACCAAGAGGCAAGTGTTAAGCTTTAACTCGCAAATCTTTGACCCCTAGGGCTTCTATCCCCGTTCACTATAACCGCGAAAATTCTTTTTCAAAAATTGTGGGAATGTAACCAAGATTGGGATAGCGAACTGCCCTCAAGGCGTAAATTAGAGTTCTAATCTTGGTGCCATGATTTGGAAAATCTCAACAAAATAACATACCTAGGTATTATTTTTCAAATTTCAATGGCAAAATCAAGGAGCTTGAGCTGCACTGCTTCTGCGATTCGAGTTTAAAGGCCTACTGCGCTGCAATTTACGTTAGGTTTCAGTTGGAATCGGGAGAAACGGGCGTAACCTTAGTAACAGCAAAACCCCGTGTAGCCCCGCTTAAGGAACTAACCTTGCCCCGGCTAGAGCTAACCGGATGTCTCTTGGGAGCCAGGTTAACCAATCACGTTAAGGAAATCTTTGGTGAAGATATGAAATCAACCTATTTCTGGACGGATTCGATGGTTGCTCTGGGTTGGGTAAGGGGTGATAAAACAATTTGGAAGCCATATGTGTCCAACCGCATAAACGAGATACAAAATTTAACCTCAAAACAAAATTGACTTCATTGTCCTGGCAAACCCTGCGACGAGGGGAATCACGGCAAAAACTTTAGCCCAAAGCGAGCGATGGTGGGGAGGGCCCCCTTGGCTTCGAGAGCCCAAAACTAGTTGGCCACAGGAAATAAAGACAGAAATCAATTTAGGCCTAGTTGAAGGTGAAAGGAGAAAAACAGTATTATCGATAAGCTCGAACAAGGGTGCGGGAATTCAAAATTTGATAGATTTAGCTAAGTACAGCTCCCTCAACAAAGCGCTACGCGTCACCGCCTATCTTTTGCGCGCTACCAACATTTGGAAAAAGGGTAAGAAATTGGAGGGTCCCATTAGCTCGGAGGAAATGAACAAATCCGAATTATTGTTGATTAAATCAGCACAAGCCCAAGAGTAGATAGGAAGTGTCACTTTGGGGTCATGGCGTCAGTGTGCCAGATCTGGCACATGATCTGGCACCAGTAAATATGGCGTCAATGAATCAAACATGGCGCCCACAGCACTTTTTCCTCTTATGGCGCCAGTGAATCAAACATTTTTCTCACAATCCTGCTGTGACGTCAATGACGTGTCTTCCTATGGCGTCAGTGAATCAGACGCGCCCTGAAAATGTTAGGCTTATGTGTCATATTACCTTTCTGATATATGATTGATTGATCTAAAAAGAGCGCCATGTTTACATGGTCGGAAAGTCATTTGACATTAAAGTATAAAAGACGAGGACGGATTAAAGATAAGGCATTCTACATCCTCCCTTGAAGTACCGATCCAGATTCGAAAAATGTAAGTATAATTATTTTCATATATTTATGGTAGTTAATTTCGCCCGTATTCATGGATATGGTTTTCTACCACAACAGGGTTGAACCTTTAACCTCCTTTGAAACCAGCAATACACAGAACGAGTTTTCCAACTCTATTCGGTGTAATGTGGATCCGAGAAAGAATTATCCAATTATTGTAGAATCTGTCGTAAGACGAAAGAACTTAAGAAGAATTAGGAAATTCAAATCCATCGGACGGGAGAACCGAACGTACAGTCCCCGACAAAAGTTTCTGGACATTTTCATTTGGCTGCCATTTTGTTCCTATTTGAGCTAGAGTAACAAAATAGGACTTTCTAGATAGGTTGCCTTCTCAAGATTATTTTAAAATTACAAATGACACTGTGGCGCTAATAGGGCGTTAGCCATAGCGGAAATAGTAAAGCCCCCCGCTAATGACGTTACGAAATAATGCTTCAAATGGATCAATAATTCTATCGTTGCACGCGTCTTGTCACGTAGAATCCGAAACTGTTTTCAAATTGTAAATCGGTTCAGAAAATCAAAAGTTATGACCAAAAACGTGACGTTCAAAACAATAGCAAATAAGCCTAACGATTATTTATTTGTTCTATATCAACTTAGCTCAGTAGTAAAACATTACGATTAGAAAAACAAGATGTTCCAACCCAAGAATTTTTAGTTCCACACTGACATATGAGAAATGGGAACTTATGAATTAGACTCAGTCTTCGGAAATGGAGGGTTGTTGGTGGCGGTTTGTAAACGTCTAAATATTTAGAGATTTGGATATGTTTAAAGATTTTTTATAATTTACTAGTTGCTTATACAGTGGGTGGATATTTAGGGATAATTCTTTTGACGGATATTTTACGGCAGACGGCGTTATGTGTTGAATTGGTATTAAAAGTTGGACGAGCCGCGGTATTGGATGATGGACAGTGTTTCAAGAATATACTTTGAGATGGTTTAAGGATCAAAATAGGTGGCATGACTAAAATACAGGTGTAACAGAACTTATTTGACGTTCGGTAATCAATTTTTGGACGCCTGAGAATTGGATGTTGAGAAATGCTCTGAAAATAATATTGTGGGAATAATATTTCGACGGCAAATTCATGAGGATGGTTGAGAAGACATATTGTTCAATTCAAAGTGGATGAGAATGGTTTGAATTATAATAATATATATATATACAGGTTAAATTATACGCAAGTTCTTATGACCAGTGTTGGGCAAATCGCGAATCACGTTGTACTACCAAGCGGGGGAAATTCGGTGAATGATCGAAAAATTCGCGAATTTGCCCACCTCTGCTTATGACATGAAAATATTTTACGACGTGGATAATTTTAACGTATTTCCCGCTTTCTCGGCTTTACTCTGCAAGTTTTCTTATTCCCAGCACATTTTAAACCTGATAACTATCCATTTAAACTTTACTTAAGAATTTGGTTTTTTGAAAACTATGGCTGTTTTTGGAACATAGAGCAAAAAAAGAGAGAGAGGCCCCTACAAACGATAACCAGCAGTGTTTGCAATTGTATCGTGTTTCAGCGTATGAAGGTTGCTCTATATATGTTTTAGCTTAGAGTAGAGCAGTTTCAATGATCATCGGAAAACAATCAGACTCAATAGCCTATACTTTTCCTGCTATAATATAGTCGGTAAGCGCCTTGGTTTGTGACATTGAGAATTTAGTATCTCAATTTTTCTATCGTTAATTTGGCAAAAAAATAAATTGAGTCTGCTTCCATTATTAACCTTGACTATTTCCCCTAAAATAATTTGATATTATTCTTTTGTAGTTTAAAGTTTACGTTTCATAATCTATATGGATAGAGGGACACTTAGATATACACAATAATCTAAGACGCCTTGGATTTTTTACTTGAAATGAGAAATTTAACGAGCGCCCATGTATAGAGTTAAATACCATTTTCTTGCCCTGTCAAAGGTTGAAGCTTCTCCAAGGTTTTTCGGATAGAAATTTTATTTTATTTATGTATTTTTTCGCAGATGAAGTTTTACTGAAATTATATCATGAATATTTAGAAAAGAATTCATCTTGAATATTTAGGAGAATTCCAACTTTAATATTTAGAATAAAAAATCCATCTTCAATCTTTAGTATTTACAGAGTAGCAAAAAAAAAACAACCGGCGTTGCCCATCGAGATATATTATTACATTTCAGGCCGCCATTTTTAACGAAGGTGGAAAATCGAGCTTCAAAAGACATGAAGTCAGTCTTACGGAAATTGGGAACCAGTGTTTTAAATGTTATAGATTCGGTTGAAACACGTAGACGCGGCCATTTTTCAAGATGATGAGGAATTGAAAAAAATCTAAGAGCCCGCCTACTGCCTTTGAGTACCGTCCCTGCAAAATTTCATACCTCTAGACAAAGCTGTTTGGACTAGGAGTAGAATATCAGTCAAATTGTAACTATAGATGTTAAGCATACAAGTTACTGAGGTTTACGTAGGCGTCCTTGTGATTTAAATTAAAATTTCGAGTTTAAAATTGAACTTGTTGTCTTAGATTAGTGGTGTCTTTCAAGTTTGAGTAATAAATGGTTTAGAGAACACTTTAGGACACGGGTTTGATTTGTTGGTTTTCGAGTATTGTTTCCGGTTGTAGTATACTTTTGACGGTTTATTTACTGTTCTAAAAACGCGATAGAGGTTTGCGTGCATTTCAATGTCGCCATTTCAAAAAGCTGCGATATCAAATTATGAATGGTTTTAGCATTTTTAAAATATTATAATTTTTACTAAGCGCTATTTTAGAGGAAACCTTTTCGTATATTTCTATGTAAATATTGTAGTAATATTGTAAAATATAATGTTTACCAAAGGTTCTACCGCTAAAAATTTTAAAAATCAATTTCTATTTATGTAAAAAGGCGGATCTCATGGCGAATTCCACTGGGTCCTCCCGGAGCGCTCCCATGGAGCAATAAACATGGGAGGAGTAGTTGCCGGATCGTTAAAGACTGTTTTTCCGTAATTAGGGTCTCTCATTTTTATTGCTCCATGGGAGCGCTCCGGGAGGACCCAGTGGAATTCGCCATCAGTCTGTTTTTCCTTCCAAGGTTTTTTATCCTACTGGGTACCATAGGAGCATGGATAAAGAATTCGCGTGAGGAAATTTGTTTTCACGCTATAGGATAGGCAACTCCCCTATTTCTGACGACAGCTTATTCTGTGTAATCTGATTCAGCTTGGGTTGTCAGCACCCGCAAAGCTGGGTCTCTATGTAACGTAGCTTTGTGCGTGATGACAAGAGACGAAGAAAATAATGATTCTCTGGATTTAAAATATCCGCGAGTTTTAGCTCAAATGTATGGGCGGAAATTCTAGTAGGCTTCGAAAAAAGTTGAAGTGCCTCGACTGTCGAGTGTCGACTTCATAGTCGAGCCAGTGACTTTTAAAATTTCAAGTAATACTAATTTAGACTATTACAGAAGGATGTTAGAGTTAGTATTATAAATATTTATTACGTTTCTAAATCTTTTGGGAATCTAAAGAAATAATTTTCGCTATTTTTAATAGCACAACGTTCCTTGATAATGTTTGAAGGACCCACCAATTGAATACATACGACTATGCACGTATTTGAAACTAAAGCATTTGAGATAAAAATCTCGCGGATATTTATAATCCTTTTTTTTCTTCGTCTCTTGTCAGCACGCACAAAGCTACATAACATAGAGACCTAGCTTTGCGCGTGCTAAAAACCGAAGCTGAAAATAGAGTATATACAGAATAAGCTGCTGTCGGAGATAGGGGAGTTGCCTATCCTATAGCGTGAAAACAAATTTCCTCGCGCGCATTCTTTATTAGAGGGCTGCAAACTGAAAAAAGTCATTCCCAAAGCCTGCCAACTCCAATGGTAAAATTTTCACAAACGCCACTGCCACCCTAACGCCACTGTTATATTTTCAACTCCTCCCTAACGCCACACTAAAGTTCATTTCATTTTTGAATCCCTGCCAAAGCCAATTGTAGGGTTTCACACGAATTCCAATCCCTGCCAAAGCCGATTGACATATTTAAAAATCTTTCCAATCCCTAACAAAGCCAATTGATAAATTCAATAATATTTCCAATCCCTGCCGAAGCCAATGTGAAATTTGACAATTTTATCAATCCCTGCCAAAGCCAATGAGAAATCCGACAAGTTTTCTGATAATCCCTGCCAAAGCAAATGAGATATGCGACAAGTTTTCTAATACTTGACCAAACTAATGAGATATCCGACAAGTTTTCCCATCTCTGCCAAAGCCAATGAGAGCTTCAACAAACTTTCTTACTCCAAAAACAAAAGCATTTAACCTAACCAATTTTCATTTATATTTACCCCAACGTTTCCCAGCCGGCCGTGTGATATATTATGAACTTATATATTATGAAGGTTTTTCAACGTTATCCCACTGCATTTTTTCAGTTATTTTTATTATAAACTTGAACATCGTTTATAATTGTAGTTTTCCTTTTTACGTTTAATCTAAGGCGACGGAAAAATTATGACCCTCTAACTTAAAAAGAACAAATAGTTTTAGTTTCGTTTTCTCTCGCACTGCAATGAATTTGATTTTTTTTGCGGAGGGACGGCTGTACCAGCCGCGACCGTCATGTGCCGTCTGTGTGGGGTTGAACTTCATGAATCCAGCTTGCGCCAAAACAACCGCGTGGGAAATTCAAAGAGGAAAAATTGACTAATATCACTAATGCCACCCAACTCCGGTTGAATAAAATAGGGCTGGCTCTCAATGCCACCAACTCCATTTGGATACTATAAATGCCAACGCCAGCCAAAGCCACCTGAATCCAAAAATAATCCAGTCCCGACCGAATCCCGTATAAGTTTTCGAAATATTTCCACTCCCTTCCGACTCCGTTTCATTTCAGAGATAATATTCCCAAAGCCACCCAAAGCCAAATTATTTATTTTACCCAACTCCAACTCCGACCAAAAATGAGGGAGTCCCTTGGCTTTCTATGGAGTTGGAGTTTTCCCAAAGCCTTTGCAGTCCTCTATTCTTTATCCAAAACAGAAGGTTGAAATTTGGCAAAGAGTTTCCTGAGACCCCGTGAATGGTATCCGTAATTCTAAAACTCCCACAAGTGTTCTTTCAGTGGTTGAACTTATTTTTTCCCTTGAAATGAATGAAAGTCAATGAATTAATTAGAAATAGTCCAATGCCTGATCTATTGCACTACCGGATTGCTGAAGTGTTTCGGATTATATTGATATTGTATTTTTTCTATGATGGGGATAATTATCGGGGGATTTTTCACTTTTCTCGGATAGGGTTAACAACCGAGGATTTTGTCTAGGGATGGCGGATTTTTTACAATTTCAGTAATGGGAGATTATGCCTGGGGTTCTTTGTCTTGGAAGTGTTTAGTCCGTATACCCATGTGAATCGATAAAACCTAAAAGGTATTTTTCAGTTCTTATATGTAAATCGAGATATTGATCAGGGTTTGAACACACTCCTGCTGTTTATACGTCAATCAATCGTATATCGCGGTTTTTGCATAAGTAAATAAACTGTCGTAAGTATACCAATACAGAAATTAGTACTGGAAGACCAATAAATCAAACCCATGTTCTACAATGCCCTCTATACCATTTGTTACTCAAATTTCAAAGACACCACTAATCTAAGACATCGAGTTTTTTTTACATTGGGAATGTCAATTTAAATCTTAACCACGTCTAGGAAAGGTCAGACACTTTTAGGCTTAACATCTATAAAACCATTCGTTATAATTTGAAAATATTCATAATACATTTTTTCTCTATATATTCATGATGCATTTTTTCTCAATATATTCATGGAGAATTTTTTTTCAAATATTCATGATAGATTTTTTCTTAGTTATCATGATTGATTTTTCTAAATTTTCATGATTAATTTTTCTAATTTTTCATGATTAAATTCTTGAAAATATTCATGATGAGATTCTTAAAAATGTTCATGATCAAATTTTCAAAAATATTCATGATTAAATTTTTGCAAACATTCATGATAAAATTCCTGGATATTTTCATTAGTGAATAAACGTAAATCGTAACATCATCTCCAACGTAGGCAGGCACTTGTTTACCGTGATTATACACTTTGGCGTGGCTGATGAATTAAGTGATTGCCATGCTGCAAGCTTAAAAAACAAGGCATCCTACCTACTCGGAAATAAAATACAAAAGGTATTTATTTCTCGTTTCATGGAGCCCAGCCCCTATTATTATTATTATTATTATTATGATGTTGATGACTGTGTAATTTCCAGTGAACTACTTATATAGTTTTTTATATACACATTAAAAATCCATTTCATTCATTGTTTGAAGACTACTTTTTTAAATACAACGTTCTCTAATTAACCTTAGGTTTAACAAAAAATATATGGCATTCTAAAATTTAAAGAGATAGTTGTCTAATTTCAAAAGTGGTGGAAAAATTAAACTTCCAGACAAAAGGAGAAGTATTCGAATATCAATATTTTCATGTCATTAGGACAAGTGAGTCTTTTTAATTTAAATAATATAATAATTCGAACCATTATCTTCGGAGATTACCATCCATTTCACAATGAGGATTAATATTGGCATCCTTCTTCAAGAATTTGTCGTTGTTACATTCTTCTCTAATTCATGTCATCGTGAATCTTCATTCCCGATTCTCCGCTACATTTCCATGGTAGACACGTCACCTATTCTGCAAACTGGAGTTCTGCCACGATATTTATTCTCCAAGCACTCAAAACATTTCTTAAGAAAATCCAAACCAAACATTTTTATACCGAAAAGACACCCAATCATTATTTACCGAAAAGACACAAAAACATTAATCATCGAAAACCCACCTAGAGCTCGGCATTTTCGATCAATTATCCACAAATTGGTGGATAACCGATTATTTATAAACAAATTTGTGGATTATAATACGATTTAACATGCAAGTTCTGTGGATAATTTTCGGGTATGGATAAAGATAAAATAAAGTGGATAATTGATCGAAAATGCCGAGCTCTAAACCCACCCACCCGTAAGCTACACAAAATATTTTTTCTTTAAGAGCTTAAAACATTTACTACAGAAAAGCCACAGAAGAATTCAACCCAAAAGGCAAACTTCGCGCATTATAGAATATTTGGAAAATTTTTAATGTCGAAAATCCTTCCACTTTAGCAATCACAACTTGCTTATTATTCCAAATTCACAGACTTAACACTACCCTGCACACAAAATCCAGAATTTCTACTATCCAAAGCGCCATCCAAAACCTTTATTTCTAAGTTTTAACCCTATTGTCCTTTTAAAATCGAGACCCTATTGGCAATTAACTAATAAATCGCCACATTACTGAACGTAATTCTTAAAAACTCATCTCTATAATTTCAGAGTAAAACTATGCTATGGCTTGAACATCCTGTTTTTCTGATCGTAATGTTTTACTACTGAGCTAAGTTGATATAGAAGAAATAAATAATCGTTAGGCTTATTTGCTATTGTTTTGAACGTCACCTTTTTTGTCATAACTTTTGATTTTCTGAACCGATTTACAATTTGAAAAGAGTTTCGGATTCTACGTGACAAGACGCGTGCAACGATAGAATTATTGATCCATTTGAAGCATTATTTCGTAACGTCATTATCGGGGGGCTTTACTATTTCCGCTATGGCTAACGCCCTATTAGCGCCACAGTGTCATTTGTAATTTTAAAATAATCTTGAGAAGGCAGCCTATCTAGAAAGTCCTATTTTGTTACTCTAGCTCAAATAGGAACAAAATGGCAGCCAAATGAAAATGTCCAGAAACTTTTGTCGGGGACTGTACACGGGTATATAAGCACTTAATAATCTCGCATGCAGTAATATTGTTCTATTTTTTATGATGGTGAATGTCTATGTGTTTAATCATCTTTTTTTTGAAGTAGTATTAATTTTGCATTTTAGTGAATTTGTTTGATATCAAAACCATTGTAATTCGTATTTTCTAACGATGTTTTTTTAGTAACGATTGCGCATTTTAACTGTATATCAATATTTTAGCGCGTAGTAAAATATATATTTTTCAGTCAATCCTATGAGGATTTTTTATTTAATAACTAGTATTGTGCTTATTCGCCATGTACTCTATGTAACCCACGGGTATTTTCTAATGTTTTTTTTAGTAATATTTCGCATTTTAACTCCAAATTCATATTAAAACTAATGTAATCCTTATGTTCTGAGTTTTTTTAGCAGTACTGCTTCATTTTAACTTCTAATCAACTACCAAACTGTGCAAAAACTGCCGTAATACCACGTTTATGGTATTAAAATGTACTATTGTTCTAACCCTGTATCTCGTTTACTAACTATAACACCCTACTTTAGTACCGCATCATAGGGTTAGTTGAACCTTTTTTAATGTAAACCTTATCTCAATTAAAACTAGTTCTTTAGTATAACATAAACCTACATGGAGAGACCTCAAAATCATACAGAGAATAGCATTACAGGATGGGTGGGTGTAGAAAGGGTCTAATGAACCTATAGAATTACCAATAAATCATCCACTAAATGTATACAATATCCTAAAGATACACCAAAATAATACCACTATGGACATTGAAAGCCGTCACCATCGACTAGTCACGTGACGTCCTACCACTATATAAAGAAAAAATTCCCTATAAATTCAAATTTCGCGCCATCACCTTAATAATCAACTCAATCTCCCGCCACAACTAGGGGGCGTTACAATTCAAATTTACCGCCAACAATATCACGTGATACGTGACGTCATCAATATCCCCTCCCCCCATCATATTTTCCCCTCGGGCACGGTACCATCTAGAGAGAAGAACGAACCCCCCTCCTCACAGTACCACCGTATAGCGACAATCTTGTCGCTAAACGGTGGTCTATACTCTCTGATCATCATTAAGTAACATGTATTTGTGATTTAATTGGGCTTCTAATTGAGCAGCTCTATGGTTTAAACCATTACGATTACGCCTCACATTAGTGATCCTCTGTTTGTGGCTAGTTGGAGTGAGCAATTTCATTGGACAGCGGCTTTCTTCCTTGGTTCGTTTAGCTTTAGATGATGGAGTCAAGTCTAGCATTCTTTTTCTTTTATTTAAAATGGTTTTCGACGATATAGAGCAGCCTCGACACTGGAGTTTCTTTGAACTTTTCTCAATTCTGTACACCACTGGACATAACTTCGACTGTAACCGTGTTAAGGGCTTGGTAAATGATTCCACACTAGAAAGTCCCAAGGCTATCTCGTTATTCCTGGGCAAAATGCGACCTGCTTTCCACATAATAAATGTATAACATCATCAATGTAAGCGTGATCAACAATCACTTTTGAATCAATGATGGTAAAAATATTATTTACTTCGATGGCACGAAATGGTATGGCAGTTGTGCATTATTCGGTTTCTGTGATATACACTTGAATCAAATCGATATCTACTTGAAAATGCTTGGCCATGTTAGGGTTTGAGATCATTAATAAATTTTCTCCCTTATAATTAGATGAAAACTAAAATATCATGAAAAAATTGTTACTTATTTAATACTTCCGATTATTTTTTAAAAGTATTTAAACTTACTCTTAAGTGTAGATCTAACGACTGAAACTTGTAAATTAAATCTTCAAAAGCTAACTTAGTTGGGGAGGAATGATTTAGAAAGTCATATTCAAATACCACTGTTACACATTTATTTGTTTGAACGGTCTTGATAAGTTTCAAAGAAAGAGTCTGTGCAACTATGTCTGAAAAAAACCCAATGTATTTAAAATTAATTTAACTGCCCAAAACAATTATTAGTGGTAAACGCTTACTGTGTGTGTTCTCCTTCTTTAGGTTTGGTTTGCCAATTGAAATAATGCAACACTCAGAAGCTTCATTTCTAAATAACTTTTGGTTTTTTATCATAACCGTCTGAGTACTGCTTGTTTTTTATTTAGTCTTGGTTTTTCTACTAGAGTTTGGGTTGATTTTACTAGGGCCCTGCGAATCTTCATTTTTACTATTCGACAACGAATATTTGCCTAATAGTAGGGTTCGATTCGTTAGTTTTACAACTCAATCGAAGTTTCGAAAAATAGTTACATTCGAATCGAATACCCGATTGACATGGTTTCGAAATATAATTACGAGACGAATATTCGCCTCGAACTTTGGAAAGATGATATATCGCATCGAATATCGAATATTTTAGTTCAATATTGTTATTACCATAATAACAATGTCCTGGACGTTCTAGGATTCAAACCATGCTGACGGACAAGGTACAATTACAGCCACCTTAATACGTAAAGACAATGTTCCCTATTTTCAACAGCATTATTTTGTACAGTTGAAAATAAAGTACTCTTTCAGGTCAAAGATATGTTTATTTGCTAATGTCCATTAAATGATATGCAACATCGCCTTCGTTTAATACAAATGACAATTCTAATTTTATAGAGTGCTAGATAATATGGTTGAGCAACTATCTATATTTAGCGTTTATGGACTATTAATTTTACATGTAAATAACAAGTCTTTGTTTGTTCGTCCCCAGATAAGTGTTTCAGCATTGTAGTTTGATAGAGAATGACGATGATCAGAGAATATTTGAGACCCCACAGAATTTATCCTTTCTGATGCGCAGTTTGTAGCTTGAATAACCAGTAAATCTCGAATGGCCTTTGATAATAAAACATAAACGTGACGTGTGTGTCTCCAGTATAGGATTGGATCACCATCACGATCCAATACAGGTTCTTTAGTATAGTCTTCAATCTCGGCATGTAATTTCTTGGAAGGGGTAATATTAGAAAGAACATTTTGTTGACTTCCACGTACCTTATTGAATAAGGTGTCAAGTAGGCTTCGTTCAGTTCTTGTTTCGCCACAACCGTTGTCGTTCAGTACAGCCTGGTAATGCGTCTCACTTGTTTCATCATGAACGTTAGCATCGTTGAGGTCGTTGTAATGCAGCTCATCTAAGTAGCGTTTCACATCCAATGTGTGCTGGCCGCTTAGTAAAGTGTCTTTAAATCGTGAGTCCACAAACCTGGCTGCCAGTAGGTGGTCTTTAGTTAGATCGAATCGTTCGTTGCGTTGCTTCTAGACTTCGTCTCTGAAGGCTTTAACTCCTTTTCCTGTGGCTGCCTTTACTTCGTCTTTCAAAATGAAGATAGTTGGAACAATAAGGCTGGACGTGACTGATGTATCAGCACTGAAAATTGCAGTGGCTTCCGCTATGATGCTCAGAATGGGCAGAGAGGATTCCAGAGTGTTTCTCAAGGGTTTGGTCAAAGGCAACGGTGGAGTCTTCGCGCTGTTTTTCTTCTCCGTGCATTCCACCAGGGCAAGTGATACTGCGACATCGTTTGTCTTCAGCCAACGCAAAAGATTGAACGTACTGTTAAATCGAGTAACAACGTCTAAGGGAGGTGATGACTCAGGACTTCCATTGTCAATTTGATGTTTCTTTAGGGATTTTGCACCTACTGTAGAGCAATGGAAAAATGCCCCAATTCTATGAGCGCACTTGATGACATTCTTTATCATTATTTGACCTTCCAACGCTCCACAAATCGCAAGCTGTGGCTTATGCCACTTCACTCCAAAAAGTCGTGCGGTGCAGGGCATCGAGTTAGTTGTATCTGTGGTAGAGAAGAACACTTGTGATAGGTCTAGATTATAATGCTTCAACTGTGTCCTTATGAGGTTTTCAGTTGCCGCTGACGTATGGTCAGCATCTCGAATTTCCAAGTTCGACACTGATAAGCATTTGGAGTACAAAACCCATTCATTCTCGTTGATATAATGACATGTAACGACCAAGTAGTTACTACCCTTACCACTTTTCCAGTGATCAAACGTTATGAAAAATCGTGAACTACCAATATCGGTCTTCAACGTTGACTGCAGCTTCTTTTCCAGATCAATTCTTGTGTCGTTTAATTTTCGAGAGAGTGTTGTGGGATGTGGAGGACTGTATCGACCTTCAGTTAGTACAGAGCATAGATACTTGAATCCGGAACCAGCGACTGCCTCAAACGGTCTCGCATCGGCTGCGACGTATGTTAGTACAGCTTTATCATACTCATCCTTGTTTAACTGTGGTAAAGGTTTACGTTTCTTATGTGGTGATGCAGTTGACGTTGACCCTGAATATAGTGACCGTTTCTCTAAAGATGTTTTAGCTTTGTGAGCTGTGTGTTCTTTGGTCTTTGCATACTGAACGGGATGCTTCCTTTGCAAGTGACTCCATAAATGAGAGGATGTTCCACTAGACTGTATGGCAAATGTTTGGTGACAAGTGTTACACCCTAAGTCGGTGGCAGATTGAACGAAACCATTTTTTTCGACGGGGCGGTCGGGCCCGCTTCGGCTTCGTTCTCGTTTTAGTTCAAGTTTAGGCATGGAGGCCGCCATTTTTGATTTTGTGCCCATGCTTCTCGAATATTCTACGGCTTAGCTCCGACTTTCGGATTTCTATTATTTATTGACTCCGTAATCCTTACAAATGCCTATTGCTTTTATAATAGAATAAATAATTAGGCTTACTAATTATTTGGATACATAGTTTTTACTAATGATTAAAGGCTATTTTTCGGGGAATATATTGTCGGCATAAAATAAATTGGCTTAAATCTTCCTATTTGAATGAGCGAATCCGAACCGTGCCCAAGCTTTAATAATCAATTTTATCGTGAACGCAAACAATCGGACTCGTCCTCGGCTTCTTCCAAACCTTCGGAATCATCGGGATCCCCGCTTCATTCAGCTAAGCCTAATCTCGTGGTCGGAAGCCTTTTACGCCCCCCTCGGTTAACCGCAACAAAGATGGCTTATGCATACGATTCAAATGAGGAACCCCTGTGGGATGAGAACCCCGACCTAGGTCCTGATAGAACAACCCAGTCTGAACAGGGAAATATATCATCTCAGACCCGCGCTCTAATGGAGGCAGAAAGACGAAGCGAAGCAAATTTAACCCTTTTTAATCAAAGAAGCCAAAGTCCGGTCCCTAGCGGAAATCTAACAAGGAGAAACAGATTTGGGAGCATATCAGATCTCCCTACAGTACAAGTAACTCCTAGAAGTAGCCCAATTAGACCCTCAACTGAATTAAGCGCTTACGCAGGGGCCAAACTGTTTATGCAGAATTGGACTACTTCTACGCGAATAAATCCCACGATTACGTCGACAGCCACAATGCCTTTAGCTAACCAAACGACAACTTCCAATCATGGAACCCTCCCAAGGAGAAGTTCCGTTAGTCACATGAGTGCCCCGATACGATTGGCTAGAGCAAATCCGGTAGGACAATCACAGGGGACCATTAGTCAAACCCCAGTTGCCCCCCAGGGAAATCCTCAGCCTCCTCCTGGATCTCAGCTCCATGGTACACAGGGTACAGGTCAAGCCCAAGGGACACCAAATCCCCAATCACAAGGAAATCCTACTGCCGGAGGCGCCCAACAGGCAGCTTTTCTAGCTTCAATTTTACAGTCATTTTCTAATCTGGCAGTATCTAACCAAGGAAATGTAAAGGGTTTAGAGCCCCCTGAGAGGCTAGCATTCTATGGTAAAAGGAGCGAGAGCGTCCCTGAGTTCATTAGGAACTTTGAGGAGTACGCAAGTTTGCACAAAATTAGTGATGACGATAAAATGCTTTTTATGCCAGTATTGTTACGGGATAATGCCCTCTATTGGTTCCGCTCCCTTCCCCCAGGAGTTGATTGGGCAGAGTTTAAGGGAAGATTAAAAAGGCACTATAGAATAAAGGATGAGGGAGCTAAAGCTAGATTAGACTTGCAGACCAGAAAACAGAAACCTAATGAGTCCATAGATGAGTTTTTCGGTCATTTTATTAGGGTTAATCAGAGTTTAAATCCCCCAATACCAGAAGATGAGTTACTCGTCATTATGAAACGTAATCTAAGGATGGAATTTAAGGGATTACTCATGGTCCTCCCAGCGGACACAATAACAGAACTACATGACGTTTGCTTAAATATCGAACAAACTTTTGACTTACATCCCCCAAGCCCATCCAAGAAGGAGACTACCCTACCTAATAAAGCAACTCAAGACCCCATAGTATTTAGAGAACAGGTAGCTCCCGCGATTGTGAATAGCTCCCAGACAGGGACTGGTCAAGGGTGTACCAATTGTATGGGACATGTTACTAATAGGGACATCCAGTACGGAATTACTAACACTCCTCTTCCGGACGGATCACAAACCCCTACGTCTACCCCAGTTGTTCCACAAGGTCCTCCAGCTCATAACTACCGAGCTCCTTTCCCGAGAACAAACCCCCAATCTAGGCAACCTCAACGGGACACAAGAAGACGTCCCCTACCAGACGATTACCCTTGTCAAACTAGAATCTTTGAAAGAAGAAATCCAGCCTATGAACCACGAGAGCAACTACCTCGACAACGAGCTTTTCCACCTCCTCCAAGACGCCACTCGAACCCGGAGAATCAAGTTCCTCCGACATTCCATCAGGAAGCACGTTCCTTCACCTGCTTTAATTGTGGTGGTCAAAATCACTATGCAAGCGAGTGCCCCTCGCCCCGGGTTGAAAGGCAAAGAGACCAGAATCCGGGAAACGCCAACCCGGGGGGGAGTCACAGAGGACGTCTCCCTCCCGCGTCTCGATAGTCCCTAACGAGGAAGAAGGAATTGTGACAAGATCACCCCTTCGACTTGCCACAGTCCAACGAAGACGAGGTCTTCCAAAACGGAATCCTCATTTATTAAAGATTAAATTTGAACATTTAAGCCTACAGACCAGAATTGACAATGGGGCAGAAGTATCAATGATCAGTCTAGATCAGTGGAGGGCCATTCAAAGGTTTAGAGGAGACGTGAGACTAGAGCCAAACTCTGAGAAATCCGAATGCATAGTTATGGGAAATGGACAGTATTCCTTCACCAAAGGCTCTACTGTCTTAGACTTCGAAATAACGTTTGACCGGAATATTACGAGGCGATTTAGCCAGGAATTTCATATCGTCCCCTCCTTACTATGTGACGCCATTCTAGGCCAAGACTTCCTTGAGGACTGGAACACGATCATCGACTTTGGGAACTTGACTTGTACCATTGATGGACTTTCCCTTAAATTAATCGACGTATCGGACGATCAATTACCTCCATCGCCCCAGATGATCTCCAATGTAAACGAAGCGGTTGAATCAACCTCACTTTCACGAAGACAAAAGAGAGAGTTGAAAGAACTCCTCCTGCGATTCCCAGAGTTATTCAGTGACAAATTAGGGCGCACTAGTTTGGTACTGCATGAAATACACACCGGCAGCGCGGCACCTATCCATAAAAGACCATACCGCGTGAGCGAAGATAAAAAGAAAATCATTGAGCGTAACATCTACGAGATGCTGAAGAACGGCATTATTAAACCATCGACTTCCCCATGGGCTTCTCCTGTCGTTATTATTGAACAAGATGAGGGATCCGGGACCGGAAGAAAAAAGTACAGATTCTGTATAGATGTTCGTGAACTTAATTCCATCACAGCGAAGGACCCTTATCCGATTCCACGGATCGATGAGACTCTGAGTAAACTGGGAAAACCGAAATATATAACGGCCCTGGACTTGAAATCTGGCTATTGGCAAGTCGAGATGGAACCAGGAAGCGCACCCAAGACTGCCTTCATAACTCATGCCGGCAAGTACGAGTTCAATGTTCTCCCGTTCGGACTTTGCAACGCCCCAAGTACCTTCCAGCGCTTAATGGATGAAGTCTTTCGAGATGGAGAAAAATTCCCTATCGTCGTATATCTGGACGATATCCTCATAGCATCCGAAACATGGAAGGAACAGAAGAATGCGCTAGAATACGTCATGAACAAATTGAAGAACGCTGGCTTGACTCTTCAATTGAAGAAATGTCGATTTGCTCAGTCAGAAGCGGTAGTCCTGGGACACGTTATAAATGAAACAGGAATCTATATTGATCCATCCAAGATGGAAGCCATAAGGAAATATCCCCGGCCAAGGACCCTAAGACAGCTTCAGCGATTCCTGGGAATGGCTGGTTGGCACCATCGTTTTATACCCCATTATTCAAAACTGGCGTCCCCGCTCAACCAATTGAAGAAAAAGGGAATCAAATTTAGATGGGGTCCTGAACAAGAAGATGCCTTCCAGAAAATCAAGGAAGCCATCTGCAACTCTCCACCTCTGGCTGCGTACAAGCCAGACGCCCCCAGTATCCTGACCACTGATGCCTCAGACTAGAGGGCTGCAAACTGAAAAAAGTCATTCCCAAAGCCTGCCAACTCCAATGGTAAAATTTTCACAAACGCCACTGCCACCCTAACGCCACTGTTATATTTTCAACTCCTCCCTAACGCCACACTAAAGTTCATTTCATTTTTGAATCCCTGCCAAAGCCAATTGTAGGGTTTCACACGAATTCCAATCCCTGCCAAAGCCGATTGACATATTTAAAAATCTTTCCAATCCCTAACAAAGCCAATTGATAAATTCAATAATATTTCCAATCCCTGCCGAAGCCAATGTGAAATTTGACAATTTTATCAATCCCTGCCAAAGCCAATGAGAAATCCGACAAGTTTTCTGATAATCCCTGCCAAAGCAAATGAGATATGCGACAAGTTTTCTAATACTTGACCAAACTAATGAGATATCCGACAAGTTTTCCCATCTCTGCCAAAGCCAATGAGAGCTTCAACAAACTTTCTTACTCCAAAAACAAAAGCATTTAACCTAACCAATTTTCATTTATATTTACCCCAACGTTTCCCAGCCGGCCGTGTGATATATTATGAACTTATATATTATGAAGGTTTTTCAACGTTATCCCACTGCATTTTTTCAGTTATTTTTATTATAAACTTGAACATCGTTTATAATTGTAGTTTTCCTTTTTACGTTTAATCTAAGGCGACGGAAAAATTATGACCCTCTAACTTAAAAAGAACAAATAGTTTTAGTTTCGTTTTCTCTCGCACTGCAATGAATTTGATTTTTTTTGCGGAGGGACGGCTGTACCAGCCGCGACCGTCATGTGCCGTCTGTGTGGGGTTGAACTTCATGAATCCAGCTTGCGCCAAAACAACCGCGTGGGAAATTCAAAGAGGAAAAATTGACTAATATCACTAATGCCACCCAACTCCGGTTGAATAAAATAGGGCTGGCTCTCAATGCCACCAACTCCATTTGGATACTATAAATGCCAACGCCAGCCAAAGCCACCTGAATCCAAAAATAATCCAGTCCCGACCGAATCCCGTATAAGTTTTCGAAATATTTCCACTCCCTTCCGACTCCGTTTCATTTCAGAGATAATATTCCCAAAGCCACCCAAAGCCAAATTATTTATTTTACCCAACTCCAACTCCGACCAAAAATGAGGGAGTCCCTTGGCTTTCTATGGAGTTGGAGTTTTCCCAAAGCCTTTGCAGTCCTCTACCTCAGACGCAGGTTTAGGGGCTATGTTGTCACAGATCCAAGACGAAGTTGAAGTTCCAATTGCCTACGCTAGCAGAAATCTCAGAAATGCTGAAGCGAGTTACAGCACATCCGAGAAGGAATGTCTCGCGATTCATTGGGCTCTTAGACATTTGCGCCCATATTTGGAAAATAAACCATTTACGGTGGTAACAGACCACAAGGCTCTACAATGGCTTTTTGGACTCAAGGAACCCAATTCGAAACTCGTCAGATGGGCGATGTACTTACAGACCTTTGATTTCAAGGTTCAACACAAGAGAGGAGTCGAAAATGTCGTTGCTGATGCCCTCTCAAGAGCCCCAATTGGCCTTTACGCTATGTCAATTGCTTCCTCAGTCGAAGAAGAGAACCCAGGCGCATCATCCGAAGAATCCAATGCACCATCGGATCAGTCTCATCTCGCTTATATTTTGCCACCATACCCACATGCGAACTTTCACATCTTCGACCGCTATGACATTATAACAGCTCAAGGGGAAGACCCCGTTATCCGCGATATTATCGAACATTTCCAACAAGAAAATCCACCGGAACATCCCGATTTTGAGATGGTCAATCATCTAATCTACCGAAAAGCATCGGGAGTCCGTCCAGCAAGGATATACTTACCAAGATCTTTGAGAAGGGAAGCAATACGGCTTCTACATGACCATCCGCTTTCCGCTCACAGAGGGAAATACAAGACCAAAGAGAAAGTCGGCTATAGATACTGGTGGCCCGACCTAGAGAAGGACGTAAGACAATACGTCAAGGAGTGCGTCTTATGCCAACAATATAAGATTAGCAACCGCAGAACTCCGGGACTCATGATCTCCACCGTTCCAACTGGACCATTCGATAAGATTGGAGTCGACATTATGGGACCTTTTCCAGTCAGTAGAAGAGGATATAAGAACCTCCTCGTTTTCACCGACTACATGACTAAATTTGTCGAACTGATACCGTTGAAGAGGATAACTGCAGACGCCTGCGCATTAGCTCTCAAGAACTTTGTCTGTAGATGGGGCGCACCAAAACAGATCCTCAGTGATCGAGGAACGCAGTTCGTGTCCTCTTTATGGCATGACACATGCAGGTTATTCCACATTGGACCAATTCACACAGCCCCTTATCATCCGCAATCGAACATTACCGAACGAGTTAACCGTGTCCTGGGCGAAACGATCTCCATTTACGTAGAAAATAATCATCGGACCTGGGATGAAACGTTGAATGCTCTCGCCTTTGCAATCAATTCCGCTCCCCACGAGACAACAAAACGATCCCCGTTCTATTTGAACATGGGAAGAGAACCTAGACTCCCATGGGACATAGACATTGGTATGCCGCTTGAAGAATTCGAAGATCGTTCCGAGACGTTAAGAATCCTCCGAGACCAATGGAAACTAACGAAGAACTTTTCGAAACTGGCCCAAGCCAAACAAAAGAAGTATTACGACCTCAGGAGGGAAGACCTTGAGTTCGATGTTGGTACAATAGTTTGGAAGGTAACCCATCCGTTATCCAACGCCAGGCTTGGCCGAATGGCCAAACTTTGCCCAAAATGGACCGGCCCGTTTAAGATCATTGAAAAACAAAGTCCTCTAGTGTATATCCTTGAAGACATGATATCGAGACAGAAGACAGGCCCTATTAATATCTCCCAATTGAAATTGTATCAAACACCGGAAGCTCCATTGGAAGAGGACGAGGAGCATAGTTCTCCAAGAGAAGAACGAATGGAACCCATCGAACCTGAAAATCCTAACCAAGAAAGCGAGGAGACGCGACCGAAAGAAATTGTCTCTCCACTTCGACCGAGAGAACGCTTTACAGGTGGAAGACAACCCCAAGAAGTTCCAGAAAACGTCGTATCTGCGGAAGAAGTCCAGAATATAGAAGTCGTCAGGCCGAGGACCCCAGTTGCTCCAGTAAGGACAACAGAATTACCACCTCGTGAAGGAGAGCCTTCCCACGACGTATCACAAGAAGGACCACAACCACCCTCTGAATCGTTCGAGGAAGTTGTCGAAATGATCGGACCATTCCGATTTGTAGATAAAGTTCCGAAGAGAAGATCACAAGAAACAGAAATCATTACGCCGACCACTCCTCGAGCAGAAGTACCCCAACCGGAAGAGACACGGCAGGAACCCCAAGAGCATAATGTTATTCAAGAAGTACTTCCGGAACCAAATCCATCTCCACAAGGAACAGTACCTCCCTCCGCGACTGCACAAGTATCTCCGAAACTTACAACCGGGAGAACGAAGAGGGATCACCCTACCACAACGTCGACGGAAGGGATCCAACCTAGGAAGAAAACTCTTCGGAAATTGAGTACGTCTACCGATGACGACAGAGCGTCCGACACGGAACCAGAAGGACGAGGTCCTCTGATGCCCTCCTCCCCGGCTCCAAGACGAAAGAGACGACCATTGAGAAGAAAATCAAGGAGTAACCCCACTAGCGACGAACCTGAGATCCCCGATCTCCGTAAAAGAAGTCACCCGACAACAACGTCGTCTGGTGTTAGACCAAAGAGGAAGCAATTTAGAAAGGCCTCCAGTAAAAGCCCTTCGACTAAGGACTCCAGGAGTCGGACTAAGCAACGAATAGTTCAACCGAGAGCTCAAAGGCGGGATGAATTGAGTTCGTCCTCCGAAAACGCGGACCGAATTGTAAGCGCAGGACGAGGAAACAAACGAACCAGAGGGCCAACAACAGGAAGTTCGTCCACCAGACCCCAAAGAAAAATACAGAAGGCCCATACCTTATCAACAAGTCCAGAAGGCGATCTTCCCCCTTCCGCCGTAGCAGAAGAAACTGAATCTTCGAGTAGTGAAGATGACACTCGACCCCTAATAACTCCCTCCATTCCAGAGCATAGAGCCACAAACTATGAGAAACCCTTCCGGAAAGGATGGATTCGCGAACTATGTTACCGCCATACAGTCCAACCCGGAAAAGTGGATATGGATATTTATTACTATCCCCCTGGTCGAAAGAGCAATATGTTACGCTCTCCCAACGAAATCGGTCAATATTTGAAAGATAATAGAATACGAGATTTAGAACCAAGCGACTTCTGCTTTAAAAGAACGCCCATAGCCAAACCACCCTGGGAGCGAGTGCGACTAGCTCACCCGAGGAGGACCATCTTAACAGCAGTCTAACTAGATGCATGGACGCGGCACGCTGGCTAATGGTCACCCTCTCTGGATCTAATGTTTATTGTTTGATCATTTACAGGATGGAACCGCCACACTTTTTATATAAGTCGGGAAATGTCCGGCTACGCCGCGGAAACCACCAATTACGTGCGCCGGAAGATTACCTTCTCAACCCCATCCCACGGAACATGCCGATCGTCTCGTTGCCTCCGGCAAGACACTTTCTTTCTGACGATATTCTTCAATCCCTAGACGTCTCACGTCCGCCCCAACGAGATGAGGTCCCTGTCTGCCTACAACCCTGTCCACACCGCCAGAGCCAACCCGCCGACGACTCAACGCCGGATATTTTGCATCTGCATCCGGAAGACACCGAGCGCCAAACTCTACTTGACGACGAAGAGCGTGAACAACAAATTCGTCACGAGGGCAGACCTCCCCTCTTTCCACGAAATTTTAGGGTCCGCATCACGCGCCCCATTTCAGCACCTGTCTATATACCCCTTCCCTCAAGCGTGGATATGACGCCGCTGCTGCCACCCGCCACTACTTTACAGGAAGCCATGGAGCTTAGTGCTCAGCTCTACCCAGTGCCCTACCCGTCCTCAGCCGAAACGATGGAACGTTCTGTCCCTGCTCCCATGGAAACGGAAATCGCTGGTGCCAGTGCAGCTCCAAAGACGAGCGTAACTGCGCCCGTCTCTGCCACGTCAGCCCCGCCAGTCACTGCAGAAAACGTTAACATCCCTGAAGCAGGTGCTGCCGCCACTCTTCCAACAGAAATAGATCTTGACGCCACTCACGCAGACGATCCCACTCTCGATTTCGGAAGTCAAGCCATTAATCAGAAAGCAACGAGCCTTAACGATGTTCCTCACCACCCCACAGTGCCATTCAGGGACACCCTGCCCTTGTATACGCAATATGAACGTATGTTCCAGGACAACGGCCCCGTTCCCATCCCGCAGGAGAAGCTGTACGAAGTTTCAGATTATGACCGCCTCTTTGTGCCAGATCTCCCGTACCTCAGAGCACCACCCCGCAACCGCACCCTGTTCCCGATTGCCTGGGACGGAATGTTAGAGTCAGACCGTGCTCGCTTATATCCGGTAACACCTGGAGGGTTCCCATTCATCACCCGTCCGGCTGCTACCTACGAATGCCCAGTATGTAACGCGGTAGGCCTCCACCGAGCGATGGTCTGCCCCAGAAAATTCATCCAGAAGGATAGGAAGAGAGGTATCAAGTCTTCCTATATAGATTTCTCGGAATATCCCGCGCAGTAACATTGAAAAAAAAAAAATTTTTGTTTCACACCCTTTTTGTATCAAGCACATTTTTGTATCTTTTCTTATACCCCGCACTTGGTTCCTGTCCCCCGTTCTCTCTCTTTGTTGTGTGGGCGGATGCAACGCCTCTGCAGACGTCGTTGCAGACGACGGCTGGGGAGCCAATAGTCCCCGACTTATGTCCCGCCAGCCGTCATCCTTATCTTATTAACCCCTCCCCCTTTTTTTGTACGCGATTGAAAACGAAGGTGATAAGAAACACCGGTTCTCGTATAACGAGCAGTTGCGTTTTAGTTTTGACCGCGAACAAGAAAAATAATAGTCGCTGACATCAGGAACCAGGTTCGGGTTTTGTTTATGACATTCCGCGCATTTTTGAGTCGCGTCATCCATTTGGAAAATTAAATTTGAGTTCTTTGAATAAAATATATTTCATCGAGAGCATAAAGGTATGTGTTTTCTTGCTTCTTGAATATTTTCCGCTCGGAACAATAGGCCGATAAATTCTATTTTTCCGCGGCTTGTAACGATTCCCCTTTCGCGACCGGCCACTCTATTTTCCGACGGGGCAATCAGTTACAAGGTCCTCATTATATTTATTGAGGATACACAGGGAATTATTAAGCGCTTTAACCTTTCCAAATGACATTGGCAATATCTCACCAATTTGAACTATGTATTTACGGTTTTTAATTGGGTGGTGGAACTGTGTTTAGAAAGTAAAATCGTCTCGGCTCGGAGAGGTTTATTTTGGTTTCCCAACTTGTTTAACTCATATGGTGTGTTTTTAAGTTAAAGGTTTTTCGATATGAGCTTAGAGCGTGAAGGGTGAAGATAGAAATCATCTACACGGGACGTGTCTGTCTATCACCACGTTCGCAGTTGGAAAATCGGAGCAACCGTGTTCGCAATTTTCGCACCGCGTTCGCAGTTAACAGAAATTAGGAAAATTCTACTTCATTACGCTCTCTCCACACTTGTCTTTCGTATGCTATATACCACATACACGCCAATCTGTACTTATTAGCATCTGACAACACCATTATATATTGGTTTTCTGTGTATACCACATACACGCCAATCTGCAACATTGGCTTCTTCTCCATTATCATCGTTGGGGTTAAGATGTACGCGCTTTCGGCTACGGTTACGAGAAACGTTTAGCCTCCCAATGGCTGGGCTTCCACCAAATGCTCACGCAATTGCGCTTATTCCTAACATTTTTGAATTAATCGCTTTATATACCCTAAATTTCCAAAAATTGTGAAAACGGTGTACACTAGAAGTCAAACGTCAACAATAGCTATGTTTAAATTCATTTTAAAAATAATGTTTCATAAAAAGGCTTAACTAGAATTAAGGTAAAATAATGACGATTAAAAAAATTAATATCAGTTATATTTGTTTAATTATTTAATAGCGCTATATAAATAGCAAGGTTCCAGCTTGAGAAAACTTAAAGAGGACAGTTCTAACATGCAGAGCTATACCCCTTTAAGCAAGGGCAGTTCTCGCATGCAATGTGAAACTGCATAAAAAGTTGGTCATTTTCACAGACTTAATAATTAGTATTCATTGAGTACCTTATCCCGGAAATATCGGTTTACATGAAGCCGATATTGGCCGATACCGATATCAAAAAGATAGGCCGATATATCGGTGCATCCCTAGTTCTATCAAGGTACAATACCGCCTGATTACGAATTTTTTGTTAATTTTATTTTCCATGAATATCATCTTTAAAAAAATGTTTAAAAATTTAGTTTTTCAATAATTTTTTACTGTTCGGATTGACTTTAATATTTAAACAGTAATGAAAATGAAAGACCTTTTTTAAGAAACCCGCAGTACTATAATTTTCCATTTTTAATTTCAAAACGGTGTTTTAAAAGTTTTATTTTACACCGAATTTACACTTCAAATTGACCACAAAAACTCAAGGTAATAAAACTCTCTTTTGGGTGTTTTTACGGTGTAAAAAAAGTGTTTTCTTAAATTATACCCTTTTAACACGTTTTTAACACTTCCCTTTCCTTGAGTGTGGGTTCTCTCTTTTTTCTTTTTCTGTGGGTCTCTGTTGATACTCTTGGTGCCTGACTGCCTAATGTTCAACCACTATAAAACGCAACTGTTGAGGACAACTGGTGGAGCCAATGCCATTGAAAAGGTACATATTTTTATAGATTAATTTCATTTCTACTTGTCGGTTAGATATGGCGAGTTGGCATCTTTACATTTAAATAAAATACTCAGTTCCATCAAAACGTATTATGAGTCAGTGTTTCTGTTAGAATTAGGATGAAAAATCTAGTATACAAGCGTATGAAATAAGTGTTCGTTCCAACTCTAACAGATAAATCACAACTAAGTAACACGTCAACGAAACCCATTTAAGATTTATTTATTTGCAAATTACAAGCGTACAAAACCAGTGTTTGTTCCAACTATAACAGAACTATGTAACACAACAAAGAATATTCGCTGTTAACCGAATCGTCGTCTTTTCAAGCGGCGTTCGGCATAAAATTCACCTAAGGATGAGCGTGGGAAATTTTCCTATTGGTAAGCTTCGGGGCATGTTACTCGTTGTGTACTATGCTCGCTTTCTACGTACCGTGCTGTTCACAGTTAACAAGAGCATTCATCCTCTTGCTGCGTTCCCACTATACTGTATATTGATGAGAAGCGAAGTTCGAATCCATTTGTTTTTTCTAGGGTGAATACCATGACGAAATCCACGCAAATTGTTGCCATTAAGTTAAACCAGCAAAAACTAAACAATACTTTCGACATTCTTGACGTCATTAGTTTTAAGATTAAAAGTTAAACAATTAAAATAATCGCTCAGATTCAAAATTCTAAATAGTTCCAATAATGGCTGATTCAGAAAATGAATTTTTTTACGAAATGTTTATCCGTAAATTTTTAATTAAGTCTTAATTTCAGAAGTAAACCACGCGATTGCAGTCCTGTATAAGTAATTAGCAACGCGTTCAAAGTACCGGTAAGTGGTAGATCCATTATATGATATGTTCATAAGATATGATCCATTAGTTTGTTTTCAGTGGCGTCGCAGAGCCATGGAGGGTAGGGGTGCTATATTTATAAATTTATAAACATCTTCTAAAATATTAAACTTAAAGAGTGTAACAAGAAGCTCAACAAGGTGTAATAAGACATAATCTATGAGATTGAGCAACCTTCCTTATGAGAATTAAATGTTGTTTCTCACATCTATTACAAAGTATATTGAGAAAGGCCCGCAAATTAGGGTAAATTGTAAGGCATATGGAAGATAAAAATTATAAAAGATTTTTTTGCCTTTTCGGGTCTTTGGAATTTTTGACCCTTGATGCTGTTTCTGAAGGTTTGCAATATATTTATGATATTGCCAAAAACGGATTTATGAACTAAGAACGTCGGATCATAGCTTTAGCCTCTGGTACCATCCTCGCATACTTTATAGAGAAACTTCTAACTAATATTTTGAATCCACCCACAAATTTTGTATATAGCAACTTCTAGTAATCGGAAATGTCATTCTTACCTCTATTTTCATGGTTAAATATTTTTTCCAAATTGCACCAGTGGTAAAAAAGCAAGTGGACAACAATGCGATATAACTCCCGATTTAGTGGAATTAAGTTTCAAAGCTAAGAATATATATAATTGATGTTTCTTTAAAATTTAAAGTGTCTGGTTTTTCTTTCTTTGTACTAAAATTACTATTTGTAGTACAATTATAAGTTATTATTATTATTTACTTGCCATATTCAGCATCTATATTTAAAGCCCAAAATATAAGAGAATAAGGCCGATAGATGGCGAGAAAGAGTTTTGAAATTATAAGCCACTCCCATCAAAACATACAAAGTAGTCCAGGATGGGTAGGGAATTTACTACGTTCAACGTTCTTCTAATATAAATCCGTTTTTGATATTGTTGATAATTGTAAAGTTACTTTGATTCGGTTTACATTTAAGGGCCTATTAAAAAATATTACTTCGTGTGGTTTAAAGCTTAAACGTTATCGCCCTCTTTTTAATCCAGTAACGTGGAATGTCCATGAAATAAGGTTAGAAAGTGGTAATAGAACCGATAATATTTCAATAAATATAATAAATTTGTTTATTTAGTTAAAGGAGGAAAACTAACAATTTGGAATTAAATTTAGGGGTTAAGGCCAAGTGTTGGGTTAGGGGAAAATGTCATTGGTAATTAAAAACACGGAGTACGTGTTAATGTTAAGGAACTTAAAAATTAAAAGACAAGACGGTTGAGCTTAAAAAATTTGAGACTGAAATATATTTCTCAAGACATTGACGTGCAATATTTCTTGAATTGTATCGGAAGTAATTTGGCTTGAAATGAAAATTTTTAATATTAAAATAATTCAATTTTAAAACACATATATTGATGTTTACTTTCCTTATAAACCTTTGTATCAATTTAAACCGTGCTTTGGGGAATTTTGTCGTAAACACATTTTGGGGGGTGTTTTGTCTTGTTGCTGGGGGTATTTTGTCCTCTGCATCCATTCGGGGGGAAATTGTCCGGGGGATTTTGTTTCAAACGTAAGGGGACTATGTCATTTTTTTCCCTGTTGGGGGATTATGTCCTACATTCCGATTACAGTTCTCTATTGCATTACATAACTATTTTAACGTTATCAATCTTGCAACACCAAATGTAATAAAAAACTATTTTCAGTGGAATAGTACTATTCCATTGAAGGTCTAGGCTACAAATACTGAAGCCAACCTGTATACTTAAAGCTAGTCTCATCGCGCTTATATCCCATTGGATAGAATCGGTTGGGCAGAATCCCATTCGATCGATGACGCGGAAGCCCATTCGATCGAATCCCATTCGACAGAAATCCCATTCGGCCGAAAATCCATTCGGCCGAAAATCCCATTCGACAGGAGTGCCATTCGGTCGGAAATCCCATTCGACAGATTGGTCATGTGAACGCATCCCATTTAAGCGCGTCAAGTGCAAACCCCTTAAGTACAAGAAGAGAAACCAACCGTACATGGCGCAAGCAGCCATTCTCGTTCTGCCAAGAACCAACGCTAGAGGTAGTGAACGATGAATGGCGTAGCTTTTTGGCCCAAGCTTAAAGCTGCTGTTAACGAGAATTCCGGCTTATTTATGGAATAAATGAATTCGTCTATATCCGATTCCACACACCGAACCTAACCCAACCTAACCTAACCTAGCCAACGCTAGAGGTAGTGAACGATGATTGGCGTAGCTTTTTGGCCCAAGCTTGAAGCTGCTGTTAACGAGAATTCCGGCTTATTTATGAAATAAATAAATTCGTCTATATCCGATCCCACACACCGAACCTCACCTAACCTAGAAAATAAGAATATTTTGGAAAAGGCCCATGTTTATTTTCAATGACCTTAATAAATATAGCATTATAAAATGCGAAATCGCACCAATGGGAAATTCGCTCCAACGAGACTTCTGTCCAACAGAAATGGGAAGTCTGCTCAATGGGAATATGATAAAATGCGAAATCGCGCCGATGGGAAATTCGCTCCAACGAGACTTCTGTCCAACAGGAATGAGAAGTCTGCTCAATGGGAATTAGGTCCATTGGGAACAGCCGGCTAGCTTCGGTCAATTAGAACAACTTATTTTTTATTTCGGTCCAATGGAATTTCGTTCCAATGGAATTCTGTTCAATGGTTATATACCCTCATCGCAGGTGATCATATCCATAAGAATAGAAAAACCGCGCTTGTAAGTAATTTCTCGATTAAAAGTTTTGTTTACAATTAACTTGGGAAGGTTTTTGAATCTCTACGAGCCAGATTTCTCTGTAAGTGTGAAACAGGCCCTAGGTTAAACCTAGCCTTATAAACGTTTAAGTCATCGCAGCATCGTAGTACTATACTTTTAGTCTTAAATTAAGACTATGTTAAATGTTTAATAGCCAAACATTTATCTTATTTCTGGAATAAAGAAATATTAAATTTATACAATATTTATTGTTCTTTAGAAAATATTCAGTTTTCTAAAACCTAAAAATCGATTTTTTAAATTTAAATCGGATTTTTTGGATTTTAATTGAACAACTAGATAGTAAATTACCAACATAAAACCTTTTGAGTCAAAATTAAACCAAAAGCAAAATAATCATGACATTTAAGCAGCTATTAGATATTTTCTACAAAGTTATTCTTATTGCTACTATTCAAATGCTTGTATAAAAAGACTAGCTTGACCGCTATTTCATTTCCTAGCCTATCCAGCAAGACAAACTGGAGTTCTGGAAAAACTTAAACTTAAATATACCAAAACCATGATTGTTTTTAATTATAAGTCTTTTCTAGTTAAGTTTCTTTTCTAGTTTCTTAAACTACTTCTTGGAATCTTAGAAAACATTTTTTTAAAAATAAAAATATATTCTTGATTTTAATCAAATGATTTTTTAAAAAAAATCGCTTGATTTAAATAAGTGATTTAAATCCAACTGATTTAAATCAAACAACCCTGCTAAAAAAGAAACGTGGTATATTTTAGGCTTAGAGACGTTACAAGTGTAAAAGTGTTTCCAATGGCAAATAATAGAAAATGGGACGATGTTCTTTTAATATTTATCACATTTATAAAATCTATCGAGAGTGAATTTTAATGATTAAAATTTCGTATTGTTGTTGAAAAATTTTCAACAATACCCTAAAATGTCTGAGTTTATCCCAAATATTATCAAAATCATAAATTTCTAGTCGCTAAGCCAAAAAGCTTTTCCGATAAGCCAGTATCAGATTTAACGCGTAAGAACCAGATATTGAAGAAATAAAAACTGAGGGACACCTAAAAACCCTGTCGATTTGCCGGAGACTTTTTACCTTGTAGTCAAAGTCAGAGTTAATTATGTTGATCTTGAACGCTAGATTCAAAATTGAATTTTTATTATTTTGTGATGAACGTCATCTTAAAAACTTTTAGGAAATTCAAAAGTAGGTGAGAGTTCTTTGGTATAGGTTGCCCAAATGGAGAGTGAACTAAAATAGTTTCTTGTCCTAAAAAAAGTAAGTTTAGTTGGTCAAGTGCTGTCAATCAACGAGTGGTAAGTTTGAGACAACACTCTTTGCAAAGTTTAAACTAGAATAAATATGAAGGGAAAAAACGCTTTGGTCCCATTGAACCGAACTTCCATTCGACAGAACGGTTTTTTGGTGGTGTCCCATTCGACCGAACGTAGCCAAAAGGTGCGATTTTACTTATAATATGGTCCCAATGGACCAAAATTCTATTGAACTGGAAGAAGACATTCTGTAAGGTTTTGCATTAAATATAATTTTAATTTCACAACTTATTTTTGTTGAAATAAATGTGAGTTGAAAATGTATTACTGCACTTATTTTAGCTATGTTTTACTTTCGGCGAACCTCACCTACCCTAGCCTAGCCTAACCAAACGTAACCAAACCTAGCCTAGCCTAGCCTAGCCTAACCTCACCTAACCTAACCTATCCTAACCTAACCTAACCTAACCTAGCCTAACCTAACCTAGCCTAACCTAACCTAACCTAACCTAACCTAACCTAACCTAGCCTAACCTTACCTAACCTAACGTAACCTTACCTAACCTAACCTTGCCTAAACAAACCAAACCTAACCTTGCCTAAACAAACCAAACCATTCCTAACCTCACCTAACCTGGCCTAAACAAACGAAACCAAACCGAACCTAACCTAGCCTGGCCTAATCAAACCAAACCAAACCGAACCTAACCTGGCCTGGCCTAAACAAACCAAACCAAACCGGACCTAACCTAACCTACCCGAAACCAAAATATTAAAATTTTAATTTAAAACTTAAAGACATTGATGGAACTACCGTTAAGACTATACTTCATTTTAAGCACAATTTGTTTATTAATTCTAAATATCGCTTGCCTTGAAAGGAATGAAAGTGAGCGTTTAAATTAGTATCACGAAACATTTACTTTTAAAATTATTAACATTCCTTTCGTTAATTCGAACCAACAACCTATCGCTTCGTAGTCCAACACCGTATCCACTAGACCACCGAATAGTGTTTCAAGTTACATTGATGTATTTTTAGGGGCATATTCGAACGATTGGGATTTCGGTTCATCGGGAATATAGGCATTGGGCTGGAAATCTAAAACCATTGAGGGATATTCGGTCGAATGGGATTTCGGTCCATTGGGAATTCGGTTGAAAGGGAACATACCAAAAAGCTTTGAGTAAAATGTAGTTACACGAAAAGCAATTATCGTGATTTAATCGAAATACGTATCCAGTTCCATTTCTCTCAGAGCCCATTCAAAATTTGATTTCTTCGAAGCGTACCAGATTTCACCGATCAAGACCAAGATGGATATCATGTTCAAAGTAGCGAACACTATGAACATGACGCTGACATCATGGAAGGACGTCTCCGAAAATTCCATATTTCTTTTTTCAATCAGATATTTCGAGCACCATTGATTATTGAGAAGGGTATTCGCTCGGATTTGATGCCCAGTTTCCCAATAATTCATAATTCTGCAATCAGAATAGCAGACTTATAGTACCAATGATGCAGAAAGAACCTCAGCGACCTGGCGTCTCATTGAAATCGCTTTCAATAGTACGCTAACTTTCCTTTCACAACATTACATTTTACAATTATTTGACTCACACATGTAATATTTTCGAGCAAAAGAACCAAACAACATTCGAATATAATTATAATAATAATAGTTACAATAATAATAATGATTGTGATCAAAAATCACGGGAATCTTATATAGTGTACGGGGAAACTCGTATTTTCATTGCAGACTGAATTGCGGCGAGTGGAAAAGGCTTAGAGCCGATCGAATGATCGTGGATTCGTGCCAGGAAGTATTGTGATGTGATTATTTTAGTGTTGTTTACACTCTAAGAAATATTTGTTCCAATCTGAACAAATAATTGTGCAAAGCCTCAACACACTGGGAGCACACTTTTGCGTTCCATTTTGAACAGTAATTACAGGTACCAAAATTGAACACCAAAAAAGTGTGCTAGGTTGAGCACTTTCATGCTCATTGTTGAACACTGTGTGTGGTAGATTTCTTCTTAAAGATGCAAAATTGAACAGTATAGTTGACAATTTGGCACACATAATGTGTCAATTTTCAATGGTAGAAATGACAATTTGGAAAGCTTACAATGGCAGTTTTGAATGGCTTTAGTGACAAATAGGCATAATTAAGGTGGCAGTTTTGAATAGTTTAGCGAACCTCCGATATTTGTTTCCTTTCTAATGGACCGAATTCGAATTTGACTGGCATCAAAATGTTGAAATTCGATTAGATGGAACTCCCGCACCTTTGGCGGTTTACGAAAAGTGATAAATAGCCTCCGAGGACTGCACTTAACGAATGTGAACATGGCCATTTTTCTCCGATAGTAATGGCGAAGCAAAGAATTAAACTCTCAAACGATTTCAAGTTTTATGTATATATAAGGGAAAGGTGAAATAGGCAATAATTCGGGATATTTAATTTGATATTATTGTAAAATGATGTTTGTAAAGACCAATTTATATATAATTTAGGATAAATAAGCATGTTACAGTAAATTGTTGAGATATTATCGGATATTATTTTATTTTTAATGAAGCTTTTTTAAATAAACCTCATAACGTATTAGGCAAACTGACAAGATTGAACACCTTCAATGTCATCGTGGATAATCCAGCACACCTTTCACGATTGAACGTCTAATATTTCCAAACTGTTCAAGAATGAACAATTGCGTTCAAGTTTGAATACCCATTGAACGCTTTTTTCTTAGAGTGTACCCTACAAAACATTAGTGTGGTTTAAGTAAAGTCTTAGAGTCTATTGAATTTTGTATGTTATTATTATGAAAGACTAGCATCGTGAGCCTATATCGTAAATATCAATCCTTAAAGGAATAATATACCCATAAAATGTTTTTGCTGTAATCCCTTTAATTACACCCAAAACCAAGATTTCCAGAGTTGAAAAAAATTTACATTAAGCATATTTTAAAATAAATCAGACAACTAATTGCATTGAGGACCTTTTGGCGCCTGTATGGTGCTTTTCCGCAAAGCCAGAGAGAATGCGATACGTCGCTCTCATATATTAATTCAGTCCTCTATCTTATTGGCCGAGGTATCTATAGGACAAGCTTCTACTAAAAAGTAAACTCGACTATTACGCGTTTGAGCGCAAGACCGGCGACAAGGTACGTTGGCAGCGCCCGTAGAGATACTATGGTAGTAGAGCCGTAGTCAAGCCCGTAGACCGCTGTAGCCAAGACCTAGTACGCTAGCGAATCGTGGCATATCGTAACCATTTTGATGCACGTCTATAAGGGTACTTATAGTGATCGGGAACAGTATAAAAACTAACCTCACACCTAGAATTAACACTCTGACAGTCTTTTATAATACAAATTGGTATTTCGGCAATTAATTTTGATTCAAATTGACCAACGAAACGACTAACGAGAGCTAAACATACTTGAAGACTACTTGTCAGACTAAAAAAAAACCCGACCTAAATTCTTCTGCTTGGAGTGCTAAAATCTCATTGGCTAAACGTCTATTTAAACCAGCCAGTCATCTGGCAGGTGCAGGTCTGGCCAAGCACGACAGTGAAGTTAAGAGATAGGGGTTAATGGTGATGTCGATATAAAATTTTATTTTAATTATAAAATGTAAACTATCGCTAATAATTTAATTTCAGTAGTACCACTATCTTTATAAAAGTACTATTGAGCTAAGAGACAAAAAAGTTTATGGGTGAAGCATTCCTTTAACTCAATATTCTATGATTTAAATATTAATTTTTCAAGCTAAGTATAATTTTTGTGATCCAGTTGAGACCATTTTTGTTCATATTATATTCTTTTGTTAATAGATCCTTAGAAGATTGCGTCAAGTGTCGTTTATTTACTACTTTAAGAGGAATTTTAGCTTGACCATTGACGACGTTAGTCTATCAATTTATAGGACATTGGTCCAGTGAGGCAGTGACCCCTATCTCAAAGTTATGTTATATCCGTCCCTGATTAAAAGATAACCGACATAATAACTCACAGCAAGAAAAGAGTGAAAAGGACCGTAATTAATCAAAACACTTCCAAGATATCCAGGGACACTTTCTCTAAACATTTAAATGATTAGGACCCCAAATACAAATCTAAACAATAGGGTTGGTTCCACACGGAGAGGGTACTTATAACCGTATTTTGCTATTTATCTAACCCAAATCCAAATCGACATTTGAATCTCTCGCCAAACATTTACCCATCAGCCATCCCAAATGTACGTTTGGCTTAAAACAGGGTAGAAAATTCATGGAAAGTGTGACTTGGTACCCTTTCGTCCCCTTAATTGAGGCCTTACTTTTAATATATGTATACTTTTGCATCGGGGTATGCCGCGTTCGACCGAGCGCCCTTATCTTTCCCGAAACAGGTTTAGCAAGTACGTTAGGTTGGAGAACTTAGAACGGAAATGTTAACGCATGCTCTGGCTAGCATAAGCCTCACAGTCTAACGATTTCATGTAGTATGTATGAAAGCGTACAATAAAACTGGAATGAAAGATGAAGTCCTTTGCACATGAGATCACCTACGTTATTTCCAAAACCTTGCAATAGATCCTTCTAAAAAAGGAAGCCACAGTATCCTCTGCTTCATATAGGGTTAAGACGGATCATCCGGTATATTGGTACAAAGACTTTAGCTAGGGCTTTAAATTCACCAGTCCACCCAAGTCCATATGAATTTTGATTGAAGTCGTTTCTTTGGATCGACATATCGGATGGGTAAACAACAGTTTCTGTTTGCCCTTTATTTTTAAACAAGGATATAATCTAGTTATAACGCTGTCGAATAACAGTACGCGCTCTTTCAGACGATGATTTACAAAATAACTACTTAAAATAAATCTTACAAATCATTATTGAAGTATTTTGCTGTTTCAGGTTTAGGTCGAAAAAACCATTTTTGTAAATTTTTTTCTTAAGCTTCCGGCGTCATTGTTTAGGAGATATTGGTGCGTAAAGTGCACATCTAATGACATACCTGTTCCTTAATAACCAGTGGAAATTGTTACCTCATGTTTATGACGTTTTTGATGAAATTTGATGCGTTGTTTGACATTGCAACACTTTGAAAAATCGACAAGAAAGGATCTTTTCCGTAATGTAATGCCTTATTTTGCTTGTAACCGTGACGACAAAAATATTCCAAATGAGTTAGACTGCTGATATATACTGCGTTTCCTTTGTTGAAGATAGCATCTAAGTCATTTGGGTTGTTGGGCGGGAATTCCTTCAATCTTTTTTCGTATTCTTTAAATATATCCGGACGGTTGGCCTGTTAATGAAGGTGTTTCTTTATACTTAACCATATTTATTTTAAGCTAGGTTGACATGATAATGTTTTCTGCTTCCTTCCAGAAATCGGTGATCTAGTTTTATCTTTATCCCTAGAGTCTTACTATTCCCGAAGTAAATAATGAGGATTATGATACCTTCCAGCCTTTACGTCAGGAATAAAAGAATTTAATATTGAACTGCACTTGAAGCCGCTTTTTTAATACCTATATAAATCAAATTCCTGACTGACTGATAGTCAACGCCCAGCCCAAAACGCTGACCCTAGAAGGCTGAAAATTTCCAGGAACGATACTCATAAGTAGTAGGCGCGTACTAATATTTTTACAATTCACCGCCATCTTAATAAATGGCGTTTCAATCGATTTCAGAAATATTTTGTACACTGGTTTTTCTTTAACAATATAGACGGGTTGGATGGTCTTTTTGGCTCGATTTTTTGCCATCTATCTAAATGGCGGCCAGAAATTTAAAAATCCTTCTTTAT
This sequence comes from Phalangium opilio, assembly GCF_054372755.1. Taxonomy (NCBI): domain Eukaryota; kingdom Metazoa; phylum Arthropoda; class Arachnida; order Opiliones; family Phalangiidae; genus Phalangium; species Phalangium opilio. The sequence goes on from NW_028324185.1 coordinate 4,845,074, forward strand.
GGAATACTGTCAGAACGAAAAGTAATGAAAAATGTCCTGACGGGGCAACGCCGAATGCCTTCGCTCCTAGCGTGCTACAAAAATATTAGTTACCAGTAAAATATACCCATTCGTTATATCATTTTGATGGAAGTTCTTATTACACGCGAGAGACACCCTGGGTATCAGCAAGTACCTCAATAAAATCGTAGCTGTTTTTCCCTCGATGTAAAAGAATACGCAAGTCCGGGTATTTCAAGATATCGTCGAAGTAATTTATGTTGCGATCAACGTGCACCGTTAATTTTGTTGACAGGTTGGCCCTGAAGTTTTCTACCAAAAAGAAACAACCGACAAAATAGATCACACATATAAACTTCTCGGTAGTTTGGCATTTGTTGGCCAAGATAAGAGAGACCCGTCGTAGTCCGGGTACGAATCGATTGGTATAGCCCAACATGAGATTCCAAAGTTTGAAGCTGAACAAGATGAGGAAAAGACTGGTAAAAAGCCAGACCTAAAAAGTCAAAATGTCCCCTTAAATGTAAAAACGGTTCGCTTCTTATGAAATGTAAAATTCTGGAACACCGTGGTCTAGTCATATTGAACCACCGGCTGGTCAGTAATAATTAATTTGAGAAGACACATGCCTGAGGATGAAAGACTTGAAAGACTCCGGTCAATGATATTTCGTATTCGGCTTCGCGGAAATAAGAAAGCATGTTGTGCTCTGTGAACCAAAATGGGTGCGTGCAAGTTTCGTTACGCTTCGCCTTAACATCAATGAGATAAGTGTTAAGTGTACGAGTTCCCATGTCAAGATCGGTGAACTAAAACGAAACAGAAAATCAATATAATTTTCCACAAGAATGTCTATGCTTGTAGAAAAAAGGTATACCGTCGCGTCGCTTTTTTCCATTACAGGAATGAAAGTAATATTTACCCTGAAATAGAGAAATACAACAAATTATGTACTACGGTAAAATTGTTCATGTAAACGATGGAAAAAATTTACCTCCCGGTCGGAAACAAAAGGAATTCAAAGTGAAGTCTATCCCCCCAAGTATGATGATTCAATTCGAACTTTTTCGTCAAAATGTTGTATTGGTTCTAAGGAAACAAATGCGTAACACCAGAAGTAAGATAAGGGGACTAGAAGTACTGAGCTAACCAAATTCTTCACTTGGCGAAAGTGAATATTCTTGAAAACACACCAATGGTTGGCCCTCTGGTAGCGGTTTCTGAATTTTCCCTCCAAAACGTGAGACGCTCGCGGCGGTAGACGGGCAAACTAGATTCAAGCAACCGCGTCCGTGTTCCGCGGCTTTAGGTTGAGGGGAAGGGGGTAGGAAATGTTCTTAGAACTCGACCAATTTTTATTTTTGCACACGACATCTAGATGGCGTTAGCAAAAATCTTACTCGATACGGAAAATTTGACGAGGGAAAAGCCACTCAGGCATATCGCCCGAATTTACGGCATTAAACCTCCAAAGAGGAAATACCGGGGGAATACGTCAGTGCCGATCCCTCGGATGTCGTTCGCTTCTCGTTGACGAGGGGAAAGCCACTCTGTAATTTAGTCCTTTTGAGGGTGTACGATGGGAAGCGTATTTCGCTAGTTGCCTGATCCCTCGAATGCTGTGCGGTGCTCGCGACGTGCTGGTTTGCCTAGTCGCCTCGCTATCACGGCGATTCGATATTATGTACGTAAGATAACCCAGCTCGTATTTTAAGCTTAAGATGATACTGAGAATAAACAAGGAGAGATTGCCCTGTGAAGACCGCGCGCTGTTAGGGGCGCGTCAGCTTTACCGGGAGTCTTATATTATGTACGCGGGAAGCTCCTATTTTCATTGCCGACTGACGAAGGCAATGCTTTGCCTTTGCTTAACTGAATTTTCTACTTTGATTTAAATATTAATTTTTCAAGCTAAGTATAATTTTTTTGATCTAAGTGAGACCATTTCTGTTCGTTATATATTGTTTTACTAATAGCTCCGTAGAAGGTTGCGTCAAGTGCTGTTTATTTACTACCTTAGGAGGAATTTTAGCTTGACCATTGACGATGGTCAATCAAAACTGTATGAGGCCATTGCCCAACGTTCACTGAGCCGCTTCGTCACATTATCACATGTAATGATAACTCGGATATTCTGTTGAGATTGTTTTGAAGTTGCTAACTCTCGATTTTGAAATTATCTACTGTCTTGTAACACTTGAAGTTCCGATTTAATTTTATAAACAGATTTGCATCATTAGCCGATATTGTAAAATAACCGATATCAATAACAAAGCTTAACCAATATTTTTAACTCAATGAATCTAAAAGAACAATATAATCTTTAATGTTTAAAAAATATTCTGGTAGTATTTATGAAATATTAATTAAAAGACTTAGTAATTCTCTCGATTAGTAAAATCAATTGTCGGTAAGTGTACTCATACAAATGGCCAATTGATTTAAAATCCTGTATAGAAACTAGTTCAAATAAAACGAAAGTTATATACAGGGTGATTCAGAGATGTATGCGTTCCTTGCAACAGTAGATTCCTTGCAAAATTTGGAGTCGAATTTTCCTGAGCCGTTTTGGTCTAAACCGAACCGTTACAGAGTTACAAGCCCTTAAACTCCGGGCCCATTCGGGCCCTAATACCCCTTCAGACGTGTAACGTGGAAATTATCTTTTTCTTTTCATTCCCTATCGTTACACTAGCTGTGAAACCATCTGGTCCGGGTGACCTACCTGTTCACTATTGGGAGGTGGTGCTAATGAAGAAACTGGACCAGTGAATCCAGGGTGTCTTTGGTTTCAGTTAAATTAATTAATGGGATATCGAATAAATAGTCAATATGGGGAAGTTACCATTTCAATTGACATTTAATATAAATGAATTATTAAGAATCATAAAACAAAAATATTACACTTAATAAACAAAATACATAAAACTAAAATTTGAAGCGCTTCTTAGTTTAGGAAAAGGGGCACTCTTTGTTTGGAGTGTTTGAGGCCTCATTGTATTAGATGTATTGGAATGATCTTAAAGATATTACTTAAGATATTACACTTAGGCTTCTCAAGCCACATTAATTAAACTTAAATTGTACTTTACGTGAAGTGACGTCTTTTAGTGTCCTCGTCGGGTTGATCCCAAATGATGGGTCCGTAAGTACGGCGGCACGCGCGCACACGTGATACACGAAAGGTAATTAGTTCTTAATTAGTTCGGGCGCGATTATTTCACGTCCCATTGCTGGGTTTTGTTGGTTTCGCGCTGCAGCGCGATTTCTCCTTATCGGAGTTTATATTCTCCTACTTTTGAGCTCGCGTTCCCGACATAAGTTTTTAACCATTTTGTTTTTTTTAACTCGTCGTGGCTTTAAAGTTCAAGCGAACCATCTCGGCCGATGGGTCAGGAGCGAGTGAGCGAGCTTTCTCTTTTTCTTTTTAACCCGTCCTTTTGGGTTTTTGGGTAGGTCGTTGACGCCAACGATGACGTCGGGGGTTTTCTTATTTGCTATACATTGCTTTTAGTTGAAATGGTAACTTTCCATACAGGGGGACAGTGATGTTTGAAGAAGGGATTAGAACGGGAGTTAGGGAAGCCCTGGCCAGTAACTTTCCTAGATCTCCCGGACCACCAGGGTTGACAGCTACCACGCCTGAACCATGGCCAGTATTGAATAGGCGTGAAGTGTGTTTGTGAGAAGAGGAAGAATATTAATTTAATGAGAGTTTAAATTTGTAGTTGAATTTTGAAATTTAAGTATCGAATTGGAATTTGTATAATTTAGCGTTACAATCCTCCCCAACTTAATGTCGAACGTCCTCGTGCGACCAACGTTACCACCTACCCCAAGAATGCCACTAGGAACGAATAAGAGGCATAACCAGAAACTAATAACTAATAAGCTAGCTCAATAAAAAAAATTATTGAGGTTAACATAAAAAAAATTTAAATGGACGGGCGTGATCAAGACCCTGACCATGACATGAAATACAAAAAAACTCTAGAATAGGGGAACAACAACTGAACCCATTTCAATATATACAGGTGCACCAACTAAAACAAACTTGCGCAATCATACAAAAACAAAACGGAGAGCATTCATACTATGATTTGACTCTGCCAGTTAAGGGATCCCTGGGACGCAATGTGCGACCACCATATTTACGAAGGTTGATGACGCGATTATGATATCGTCCAGGTACGCGCAAACTCCTGAACTACTTAAATCAACAAAGAGGTTATTAACCATTCTTTGAAAGGTTGCGGGGGCACAAGTTAACCCGAACATAAGTACCTTGGGTCTAAAGAGACCCCTATGGGTTACAAACGCGGCAATGTCCCTATGGTGCTCGTGCAGTGGCACCTGCCAGTATCCACTGCGCATGTCTAAAGTCGTGATATATTTGGGGTTTCGAATCGACTCCAATATATCGTCGATCCGGGGGAGAGGATAAGTATCCTTTCTAGTTATTGAATTAATTTTGCGGTAATCTATGCACATACGAGACTCGTCTGAGTCTTTCTTTGGGATTAATATAACAGGAGACGACCATGGACTATTAGAGGGTTCTATAATATCCTGTGCCAACATATCGTCGATTATTTTATCTAGTACTTCTCGCTTAACGGGGGAGAGGCGGTAAGGGGCGCTAGATATAGAGAGATTATCACCCACATCAATGTAGTGTTCTACAGCTTGCGTTCTCCCAGGAACCAAAGAAAAAATTGTCTGATATTTAGAAACTAACGCTCTTAATTGTGTTTGTTTGGCAAACCCTAAAGGGGAAGTTCCAAGTGCCGCATTGATGCCTTCTACGTCTATAAAATGATTGGAGGAAGCTAAATTAAAAACTCTTCCCTCGTTTAAAATTACTGAATCAAAAGGTAATTGATTATTAATGTTATTTGGATAATGGAAAAGTCCTTGGCCATAATCAATAATCATTCCCACGTGTTCTAATAGGTCTCTTCCTAAAATGCAATCATAACGTAAATTGGGGACATAGGCTGCTTCGAAAAGTACTTGTTTTTGCGGAAGACAAAAAGGAATTGTTACTAAGCCTTGGGTTGCCAAAAGTGTAGAGTCCGGCTGTTCTAAAACTAAATTACTTTGGGTGGTTCTATAACCTTGTTGTTCTAAAGATGGTTTAAAATTGCTATTGATAAGAGTATGGGTTGATCCAGTGTCAATTAAAGCTACGCAACGGGTTGAGCCTAAATTAATATGAAGAAAATCTTGTGTCCTTAAAGTTAGAGGGTCCCCTGGTGGCGATATTCCCGTGCTAACATGTAAGGGTTTTAAGCTTGAGGCGGCGGGTCCATGGGGTTTCGACCCCCCTGATGGAGTACGTCGCCTCTCTCCGCGTTTCCCGATTCAGGCCAAGAAACTAGGTCTGGACAATCAGGTCGTATATGTCCCACCTTGTTACAGTGCAGACAAGTGATATTGGAATTCACATAGATACGTTCGGACTGTGGTCTAAAATTTTGGTTCGGGTTATACCTAGGTTGATTGTTATCATATCGATTAGGTGGTGGATTGCTATTAAACCTAGGCTGATTATTATTATACCTATTAGAATTATTGTTATAGCGATTCCCGCCATATGACTGGTTTGAACGAAAGGTTTGGGGATTTGGGCGACCATGGTTGCCAGAATGATTTGGTGGCCGCGCGTTATTTGAATTACTAGGGGCTTTCTTAGAATTAGCACCTTCCGCTACTGTTTCTTCCCGTTTTTCCATTCGAACGACTTGCTCAATACCCATAGCATCGTCTAATAAATCGCGAGTATTGGCATAGGTTTTCGTCATCAAATATTTCTTAATCCCATTACGCATATTGCTACGGATAATGGCTGTTTGTTCCTGTTCCGAGGCAGGGATATTTAATTGGCGGAACAGTTTTTGTATTTGTTCGACATATTCGCACACGCTTTCTTGCGGTTTTTGAACTCGTTCTCTAATTTTGTCATTGATTCTATTATCATTTCCCGCGCGTTCGAAACGAGATCTTAATCCTCACTCAAAATCATGCCATGAAGCAAAGGGGCGGTTATCTAGATAATAGTCAAGAGCGGGGCCAAGTAACATCGTAGGTAAAATACGACGAAGAAATTCGTCGTCAGGGACGTTATGGGCTAAGCGCATTTGTAAAGCTCACTTTAGAAAATCTTTGGGTCCAGGATCCGTGGGGTTTCCTGAATAAGGGGTCGTCTGTAAAGGCGCGGAATACATAATGGGTCCTGGCGCCATAGCGGCTAGTGGCGCTGCAAAGTTAAACTGACTGGGCTGTGGATGCACAGGTGCATTGGTAGCAAAATTAACAGCACTACCCCCAAAACCAGGATTGGTAACTATGCTATTGGGAAAAGAATTAACACTATGAGTTGTCAGTGCCTGTATAGGCGGGGTGTTAGGTATTCCAAGGTTTTGCACAGTTGGGGTGGTCTGAATAGGTATTGGTATTTGCGGTAATGATACTGTAGGGGTACCTAATGTTTGAGTGTGCGTTAGCGAATGCTGTAAGGGTGGTATAGGGGTACCCACATTTTGACTTTGAGGTATTACTGGAGGAACGCCTACATTTGATAAGGATGTAGGGGGACCTACATTGGAAATTTGTGATGTAGGGGGACCTACATTAGAATTTTGTGCTAATGATGTAGAGGGACCTTCATTTGAGATTTGCGATACATTTGCACTTGGAGGTACTAGTGGAGGGGTACCCACGTTACTCTGATTTGCTAATAATTGTAAAAGCATATTTTCTAAATTTTTCTGTTGGTCCGCTTGCTGCTTTAGCTGCGTCATGATAAATGTTAAGACATCTGGCGGCGGTGTAGCACTGCTAGCTACATTAGAAGGTACCGTTTGTACTGTGGAAACGGGGGTACTGACCCCAGAGCCCGAGGCACCAAGTGGTATTAGTGGATTACTCATAGTAGTAGTTAGGGTGTGGTCATGGGCCACAGGGGTTGCTGTTGAAGGGGGAGGTGTTTGCGGATTATTTCTTGAGGGAGAGCTACTTCGCGAAGAAGGATTACTGCGAGCGCATAAAGGCATTGTGCTATTAATTCGAGCTAAATAACGCTCTCTCCGGGACTTTCTACAAAATTCCTTATCTTCTTCGTCAAAACGAAAATATTGGTTTATAGGGAAGTACGAGAGTACCAATTAAATGTATGGGGAGGTTAAAATATTAAACAATAAATAACTGAAGTATCAAATCAATTACTGGAAAAATCAAATCACAAAAGTAACCTGAGCGAAACCCAATGAGGGGTTCAATTATGCCGATAATAACAATCAAATCATATAAACTAATACCTGCTACAAATATAGAGCAACGGCAACCAGGAGATATTGAGACAAATTCAGCTTTGTTTAAAAAAAATATTTCTACCCTACGTTCCTTCACATTATATCCTATCCTAACGTTCCCCCATTAGTTCCTATTGACATTCTTTATGCAAAATCCCGGCTGGGCCCCCATTTTGTAACGTGGAAATTATCTTTTTCTTTTCATTCCGTATCGTTACACGAGCTGTGAAACCATCTGGTCCGGGTGACCTACCTGTTCACTATTGGGAGGTGGTGCTAATGAAGAAACTGGCCAGTGAATCCAGGGTGTCTTTCGTTTCAGTTAAATTAATTAATGGGATATCGAATAAATAGTCAATATGGGGAAGTTACTATTTCAATTGACATTTAATATAAATGAATTATTAAGAATCATAAAACAAAAATATTACACTTAATAAACAAAATACATAAAACTAAAATTTGAAGCGCTTCTTAGTTTAGGAAAAGGGGCACTCTTTGTTTGGAGTGTTTGAGGCCTCATTGTATTAGATGTATTGGAATGATCTTAAAGATATTACTTAAGATATTACACTTAGGCTTCTCAAGCCACATTAATTAAACTTAAATTGTACTTTACGTGAAGTGACGTCTTTTAGTGTCCTCGTCGGGTTGATCCCAAATGATGGGTCCGTAAGTACGGCGGCACGCGCGCACACGTGATACACGAAAGGTAATTAGTTCTTAATTAGTTCGGGCGCGATTATTTCACGTCCCATTGCTGGGTTTTGTTGGTTTCGCGCTGAAGCGCGATTTCTCCTTATCGGAGTTTATATTCTCCTACTTTTGAGCTCGCGTTCCCGACATAAGTTTTTAACCATTTTGTTTTTTTTAACTCGTCGTGGCTTTAAAGTTCAAGCGAACCATCTCGGCCGATGGGTCAGGAGCGAGTGAGCGAGCTTTCTCTTTTTCTTTTTAACCCGTCCTTTTGGGTTTTTGGGTAAGTCGTTGACGCCAACGATGACGTCGGGGGTTTTCTTATTTGCTATACATTGCTTTTAGTTGAAATGGTAACTTTCCATACAGGGGGACAGTGATGTTTGAAGAAGGGATTAGAACGGGAGTTAGGGAAGCCCTGGCCAGTAACTTTCCTAGATCTCCCGGACCACCAGAGTTGACAGCTACCACGCCTGAACCATGGCCAGCATTGAATAGGCGTGAAGTGTGTTTGTGAGAAGAGGAAGAATATTAATTTCATGAGAGTTTAAATTTGTAGTTGAATTTTGAAATTTAAGTATCGAATTGGAATTTGTATAATTTAGCGTTACAGACGGTTCGTAAAATCTTGGTATAATAAGAAAGCTTGTTTAATACTCTTGTTACTTTTGAAAAAAAACAAACAAACTGGTCGTAAAGCTATTTTGGTTAAACGAAATTCAGGTTTTCTGAAGAAACATGCGATATCTAACATTGCCCCTCACTATCTTTCTCAAGCAAGCGTTTAGTTTTAACGTGTCGTTTGAAGAGGGTATTAAACAAGAGGTGAAGAGAAGTTTAAAATGAGCTATCATCGGTGATTGCCAATTTGAGAAGTTCTTAATTTCAAATTCACATTTTTGCCTCCAAGCTTCCGCTAAAGCTTTCCACCCTCTTCAGACGAAGCATAAAAAGTACTTTCAATAATTTTTTTTTGTATAATTCTTTATTTCGATGTAACAAACGATTTAAATCGCAACAAAAGGTCTTCAACGACTTATGAAAGAAGTTGCTCAAAATGAGAACCATTGGCGTTGATGCATGCCTGAGCCCGACGTCTAAAAGACCCTTGCACACTGTTTATCATTTTCGGATGTTCTCGAATGTTCGCCGCAGCGTGTTGAATGCGCTCCCAAAGAACGTCTCTTGTTGGCACTGGTGAAAAGTAAACCATGGCTTTCATGGTTCCTCACAAGAAAAAATCCAGTGAATTTAAATCTGGAGAATGGGGAGGCCACAGCACTGGTCCATTGCGTCCTATCCATCTTCCTGGGTATTGTTCGTTTAGAAATTCCCGAACCGCACGACTGTAGTGCGCGGGAGCACCATCCTGCAGGATCCACATGCGTGCTCGGGTAGCCAAAGGGACGTCTTGCAATAGTAAAGGTAGATCTTGACAAAGAAATTCCAAATACGCTTCACCAGTTAGACGTTGTGGAAGCAAATACGGACCAACAAGATGGTTGCCAACAAGTCCGGCCCAGACATTTATGGAAAACTGGTGCTGATCTGGGTGCACGGCAGTGCACCCGCCAAGTTGTCGTTCACTACCAGCAATCCTTTACCCGAAACATTTCAGCCTCATTTTGACCCCCTCTTAACTCGGTACTGGGGAATAGTACACCACTCATATTTGCACCTCAAGGGCACAGTGTTAATCCTAGGAAGTCTTCCAACTTCCTGCTTTCTAACTCATTTCGTTTCTGTGATAATCCTATGTGAAAATGACACATTATGAGACTGACTGACTGACTGACACATCATCAAAACCTCTAGGGCATTTCCGGTGGTGCTAGAATGATGAAATTTGGCATACTTATACCACTAAGCACACAAGCAAAGGGAAAAGTCCCAAAAGCGGGAGTTTCCCCCTTTTAGCCCCTGAAATGGGGGATTAAAATTAGAGTCATCATCTAAACCTCTAGGGCATTTCCTGTGGTGCTAGAATGATGAAATTTGGCATACTTATACCACTAAGCATACAAGCAAAGGGAAAAGTCCCAAAAGCGGGAGTTTCCGCCTTTTAGCCCCTGAAATGGGGGTTTAAAATTAGAGTCATCATCTAAACCTCTAGGGCACTTCCGGTGTTGCGGGAATGATAAAAGTTGGCATACAAGTAGGACTTAGCATACAAAGAAAGGAAAAGTCCCAAAAGCGGGAGTTTTCTCCTTTTAGCCCCTGAAATGGGGGTTTAGAATTAGAGTCATCATCTAAACCTCTAGGGCACTTACGGTGTTGCGGGAATGATAAAATTTGGCATACAAGTAGGACTTAGCATACAAAGAAAGGAAAAAGTCCCAAAAGCGGGAATTTTCCCCTGTTAGCCCCTGAAATGGGGGTTTTATAATTTATATCCCCTCGTAATAGGACATTATAATTTAATTTTTTCGTCTCTTAATATTAATATTTTTTACTAATATGATTCTTTCGTATTATTGCAAAATTTATATTTTTTGCATAATGTTTTAGTAATTAAATTTTTTACTCATTTCCTTTTCATTTCGTCTGAAATGGTTCTAAGCGTGTTTTGATTCATTTAGTTTTTCTTAAATCTATTCTGTTGATTAAAAGTGTTACTTGCCACAATATTGTATTCTTCGAATAGAAATACGGTTAACAATTATCACAGCCTGAGAAAAAAAAAGAAAGTTGAATGCAAAAAAGTTGAAAAAGGCAAAGCCAAGTAAAACTCTTGGAAAGAACAAATAAAAATCTAAAAGTACAAATTTTTATTTCACTTCATAATCCTACTTCTATAAATCTACAAGAACACGCACGTACAAAAAGGAGTGAAATCTCACCAAAAACATCTCTGTAAAAATATGCCAAGTTGTTTGGCTGTAAAAGAAGTGAGATCTAAAATACGGCCAAGTTATTATCTCCAGGTGAACCAACATTTTATTCGACTTAAGTTAAAACTTCTCAAGAATATTTTTCTGACTTGGCCATTAGCATTCCAAACTTGCATCCTTCTTCTTTGCACCCGTGAAGGTTAATAACGGAAATTACAAGTTTAACCACAAAGGCTTATCAAGAATATTTAACCAATTTGATTTAATATTTTAATTTCGATCCATATCTGGAATTAAACGAATCCTTGATATGCAAATGGCCAAGTCAGAAAAACATTCTTGAGAAGTTTTAACTTAAGTCGAATAAAATGTTGGTTCACCTGGAGATGATAACTTGGCCGTATTTTAGATCTCACTTCTTTTTACGGCCAAACAACTTGGCATATTTTTACAGAGATGTTTTTGGTGAGATGACTTCCTTCTCGAGTTAAGCTATGTCCGCACTAGGGTAAAATATTCGCTTCGCTCGCCACGCACGCTACGCTCGCCAAGTACGCCGAGAAAATCGCCTGTCCACACTGAGAAAATTTCGCGCGTAGCGTACGTAGCGAAGACGGCGAGAGAGACGAAAAATGTTCAACTGGTTGAACTTTTTACGTCGATCTCGCCGGCGTAGACGACGCACGACCAATCAGCGTCCATCATTTTACGGACGTAATATTTAAAGAGCTGCATCGGCTTTTTTTCTTCACAATAGTCTGAATTAATTGCATGTTGAATCTTGGTTTGGCTGCTATTTGGAGTTTTTCTCGTTAAATGTCGGACAACGAAACTAGAATTAATATTAATGCAAATGCTCAACGAAGAGTTTATCCCCGTATCGTTCGTAATAATATCTCATTTTGGGTGTGGGGTTATAAAAACCCCGATCTTTTTTTCTGTCCTGGAAAACTTCTCTAAACCAAATACGTTTTACATGGTCCCTTTTCTTTTGTTTTCGAATTAATAGCAATGCAATAATTAATTTATTCGCATGAGCTAAACGCTTCACTCTACTGCAATTTCCCGACATTACCTCGATCTATTCACAGAACTTATCCCACGTGACAAAGAAAAGGACGCGGATTGGTTGTGCGTCGCCTACGCCGGCGAGATCGACGTAAAAAGTTCAACCAGTTGAACCTTTTTCGTCTCTCTCGCCGTCTTCGCTACGTACGCTACGCGCGAAATTTTGTCAGTGTGGACAGGCGATTTTCTCGGCGTACTTGGCGTAGCGTGCGTGGCGAGCGAAGCGAATATTTTACCCTAGTGCGGACATAGCTTTAGATGAGGGTTTTCTGCAGTCCTGTAGTGCAAATTGTGAAGGTTTATTATGCCTGTTCTGGAAAAATTCGCTTCATCCATGGAAAGAATGATTGAAGGGAAGGAAGTTCGGATCGTTTGCGTCGCGTTGTAATAACCAACGGCTGAAATTAACTCGCTGTGGATAGTCATTTAGTGTTCACCAATTAGTAAACGAGACGTTTGTTTCGTTTACTAATTGGTGAAAATACAAATTTCTTATGGCGTAGATTACGGATTTAGAGGACTCTCAAACGCAATGAAATAGGCCAGTTAGTTTTTTATTGCAATTTTTCCTTGTGAATCCGGTTTCTATTACACCAAAATACCTAATAAAAGTCATTTTGGGCTTATTTTGAAGTATATAAACGCCTTTAGTTTCCCTGCTGAAGCAGTGAAAATTTATTTGTACCCGATAAATTATTCTGAATAGATAGAACTTATTAAAGTCCGCAATGGCGAACCGAGCGTTTAATAACTTGACGAATAACGAATACGCGGACATGCATTTGTTGTTAGGGGAATGTCGTGGTAACGCGAACGAAGCTGCGCTAAGGTACGCTGAACGATTTCCTAGGAGACGAGCACCAGACCCTCGCACGTTCCTCAATGTTGATCGACGATTACGGGAAACTGGCGCGGTTATTCGTGGCCTAGGCGTTAGGGATCGCGGTATTGTTCGTGATCGCCAAGAAGACGAGATAATGAACTACGTCATTGAGGACCCAACGGTAAGCACCCGGAAAATCGCTCATTTCACGGGTATACCACAATCCCGCGTCTGGAGAGTTATTAGATCGAACGGACTAAGGCCCTATCATTACCAGCGAGTTTAGGAGTTAACACCAAATGACTATCCACAGCGAGTTAATTTCAGCCGTTGGTTATTACAACGCGACGCAAACGAATTGAACTTCCTGTCAAGCATTCTTTCCATGGATGAAGCGAATTTTTCCAGAACAGGCATAATAAACCTTCACAATTTGCACTACTGGACTGCAGAAAACCCTCATCTAACTCGAGAAGGAAGTCATCAGCACCAGTTTTCCATAAATGTCTGGGCCGGACTTGTTGGCAACCATCTTGTTGGTCCGTTTATGCTTCCACCACGTCTAACTGGTGAAGTGTATTTGGAATTTCTTCGTCAACATCTACCAGTACTATTTGAAGACGTCCCTTTGGCTACCCGAGCACGCATGTGGATCCTGCAGGATGGTGCTCCCGCGCACTACAGTCGTGCGGTTCGGGAATTTCTAAACGAACAATACCCAGGAAGATAGATAGGACGCGCTGGACCAGTGCTGTGGCCTCCCCGTTCTCCAGATTTAAATCCACTGGATTTTTTCTTGTGCCATGGTTTACTTTTCACCAGTGCCAAAAAGAGACGTTCTTTGGGAGCGCATTCAACATGCTGCGGCGAACATTCGAGAACATCCGGAAATGATAAACAGTGTGCAAGGGTCTTTTAGATGTCGGGCTCAGGCATGCATCAACGCCAATGGTTCTCATTTTGAGCAACTTCTTTCAAAAGCCGTTGAAGACCTTTTGTTGCAATTTAAATCGTTTGTTACATCGAAATAAAGAAATATCCAAAAAAAAATTATTGAAAGTACTTTTTATGCTTCGTCTGAAGAGGGTGGAAAGCTTTAGCGGAAGCTTGGAGGCAAAAATGTGAATTTGAAATTAAGAACTTCTCAAATTGGCAATCACCGATGATAGCTCATTTTAAACTTCTCTTCACCTCTTGTTTAATACCCTCTTCAAACGACACGTTAAAACTAAACGCTTGCTTGAGAAAGATAGTGAGGGGCAATGTTAGATGTCGCATGTTTCTTCAGAAAACCTGAATTTCGTTTAACCAAAATCGCTTTACGACCTGTTTGTTTGTTTTTTTTTTCAAAAGTAACAAGAGTATTAAACAAGCTTTCTTATTAGACCAAGATTTTACGAACCGTCTGAACGGGGTATTAGGGCCCGAATGGGCCCGGAGTTTAAGGGCTTGTAACTCTGTAACGGTTCGGTTTAGACCGAAACCGCTCAGGAAAATTCGACTCCAAATTTTGCAAGGAATCTACTGTTGCAAGGAACGCATACATCTCTGAATCATCCGTATATTTCTCTTTTAATATCAGAAAACGTTAAAATTTCTTAAATTTCGCGAATTAAGCAAAGAAGCTGGAAATTTTTGTGTCAGAAAATAATAAATTTTAACATGATATATTAAAATTAAAGAATAGCTTGATATCTTTTCCAGTAGATAATTGTTTGATATTGATATTTTAGTTTCATTGATTTTAAATAAATTGTTACTGACATCGGTTAATTTACGATATTGGCAAATTGATCATAAATAATAGTTTAAAAAATTTCAATTAAACGGTTTAAAGCTTAGTTTTATAATGAGTAAAATTCTAATGTAAAATACTAATTTTAAATTAATTTATCGCAGATAATAAATTTATCGTAGATAATAAATTTATCGTAGATAATAAATTTATCGTAGATAATAAATTTATCGTAGATAATAAATTTATCGTAGATAATAAATTTATCGTAGATAATAAATTTATCGTAGATAATAAATTTATCGTAGATAATAAATTTATCGTAGATAATAAATTTATCGTAGATAATAAATTTATCGTAGATAATTAATTTATCGTAGATAATTAATTTATCGTAGATAATTAATTTATCGTAGATAATTAATTTGTCGTAGATAGTTAATTTGTCGTAGATAGTTAATTTGTCGTAGATAATTAATTTGTCGTAGATAATTAATTTATCGTAGATAATTAATTTATCGTAGATAATTAATTTATCGTAGATAATTAATTTATCGTAGATAATTAATTTATCGTAGATAATTAATTTATCGTAGATAATTAATTTATCGTAGATAATTAATTTATCGTAGATAATTAATTTATCGTAGATAATTAATTTATCGTAGATAATTAATTTATCGTAGATAATTAATTTATCGTAGATAATTAATTTATCGTAGATAATTAATTTATCGTAGATAATTAATTTATCGTAGATAATTAATTTATCGTAGATAATTAATTTATCGTAGATAATTAATTTATCGTAGATAATTAATTTATCGTAGATAATTAATTTATCGTAGATAATTAATTTATCGTAGATAATTAATTTATCGTAGATAATTAATTTATCGTAGATAATTAATTTATCGTAGATAATTAATTTATCGTAGATAATTAATTTATCGTAGATAATTAATTTATCGTAGATAATTAATTTATCGTAGATAATTAATTTATCGTAGATAATTAATTTATCGTAGATAATTAATTTATCGTAGATAATTAATTTATCGTAGATAATTAATTTATCGTAGATAATAAAATGTCATGGTCTTGCTGCACCAGCTTGCTTTCTCTTTAGTGTAGGCGCGATGGAAGCGGCATAAAATCCTCAAATTTGTTCACTAGTGCCAGGATCTATTACCAATGCTAGAGCTCTTTATTTCTAGTCCCCTTATCTTACTTCTGACAACACTAAATATAATGCGTTAAGTTCTACACTAGTCATTCCTGTTCCTTTAGGAATGAACTCAAACTGGAATCTTTAAATCATCAAGCCTGTTTGGGCACTATTGAATCTGGCTCACGGTTAGAAAGTTATCTATTTATTGTTGACCACACAATTATCCTCAAATATGTGAAAAACACAACATAACGTTTAAGTATATTGAGATGACAAACTAAAAAACTTATCAAAATATATTGTACTTACCAATAGCAATACGACTTTCAGTAAAGTTTTAGTATCCATGAAGTAGGCTAATGTATTAAAATATCAAAGAGGAGAGAAAAATCAAACGTCTCGAAGCAAACACCATACCACCAATATGTGACGGAAAACCTGGATTTCAAAGGAGAAATTGAAAGACAAACAAATAGTATTTACAATGATGCATGAACAATTGCTTATATTTGAAGTGTTGGTGAAAGGCTCGGGAAAAGTAAATCATTGTTGCACCATACTATTCTGCTAGCTTGAAACAATCCAAAACAGCCAATTTGGGAAAATTGATAGTCAACGCCCCTTTTTTGAAACCTCTTAAAAACATCGATCTCAAAAACTGAAAACGAGAGCAGCGATAAATTGTATTATTGTTGTACTCACTGGCTACATTACACAGAACATTGTACAATATTGAAGCCTCCGCATGATTATGATAATATAGGAAATATCATGAAACCCTTTATTTAACTTTCAAGGTAAATAAAAAATATCCTGGACGCGTCTGTCTGTCTGTTTACAAATCCCAACTTCCAGACCGCATTCCAATTTCTCTGATATTTTTATAATTGTTTTACACTACACTACGCTAGTTATTCCAATTGTGTAACAACCCACACTCTTACTGTCCACTATTTCTCCAACCGCCAGTTGCAGTTTTCGCACATATTTTACTATATTTCAAAAACTATTCAAGCTAGCGCTCTGGAATGAAGCGCGTTATAAAAGTTTTGCATTTCTCTTTCATATTTTACCCGTTCCAAAGTTGTCCTTTGCATACTTATACCGGAAACAGGAAATGTCAAAATTATCAACTTTGAAAATATTAGATTCTCGCAGATATAAATGAAATTTTCGGATTCCTTCGGGTCGATTCATATTTGCAAAGTTTTCACCAAATTCAATTCGGATGAATAGGACACGAGTAATCAGTCTTTATTAAAAATATGGCAAACTTGGTTAGAGTGGCGATAATTCATAATCGAGTATCGAATCTTTGTCGTAATAATACTTGTTAGACGTTATGTCACTTTATGCATATATATGATTGGTCTTGTAGCGCAATACTTTGAAACAAATCAGACGTTCGTTAAAGGGATGGTGAAGTGGAAAATAAAAAACAATTTATTGATTCTTCTATAAGACCAATATGCATAGTGAAAATCCAGGAAATAACACCGAACGATTTTTAAACTACAATAAGTTTGAAATTTCATGGATAATTTTAAATAAGGACCTCCGACGAATCGCGTAGCGCCGTTTTTTAGCCATATCGTAGTATACGATAGGCTCTTAGTTTGACCCGAGGCGTAGTAACAGTAGTAACAGTAGTGGCCGGAGTTTTCGCTATCGTTATCGTCAGATTTTAGCTTAAAATGAACTTTATATTACCACAACCCACCCATAGGGGTAACTGGGCTCGGTTAGAAATTTAATTTTAATTAAAATTTTTTCAAGATCGCAGCCGGGATTCGAACCCGGGGCCCTATTCTACTACGATCGTTCACGTACCGATTTCAAATATACCGCTTGTGTTACCGTCGCTCTCTTAACTATCCTCTTAAAAAGTGCTATTCTGAAAGGGTCGCTTCGAGACATCGGTAAGTCGTTGAGCGGTACGTGCTTTTAACGACTGTCGTTAGAAGGTCTCTCTAGCTACACGTGTTTCCGACTTAGCGGTCCAATCAACGCGCATATTTTTGTTTACATTTTTTTTGCCATCGTCTGCTACATAGAGCGCCAAAGTCTTTGTTATCAAAAAGTCGAAGCTTCGGTTATCATTGTAATTGAAAGGTATTGCTTATATTGTATGAATTACTATTATCATGTGCGATCAAACAAGAAAGCGTGCGGCTAAAATATCTGACAGACAGCGGGAACTTATGCTCGAATTTATGGAAACTAATCCTCAAATGATAAGCAATAAATTTACTCCCACTTTTACCAAAAAAAACATGTGACACTCTGTGGGAAAAGCTAACTCTCAAGCTAAATTCTGATGGATTAGAAGCAACTAAAGACACCAAGAAATGGAAGAAGGTAAAACGATGAATCAAATACTATTGTATGAATTTGTTTTTGAAATTAATTTCCTTAATAGTCATTTACGGATTGGAAATCGGATACAAAAACTAAAGCCGGAAATTTAAAAAAACCTAAAACTGGTGGAGGAGAGCGTCCTTCAACTGAGCTAACTGAGCTAGAGCTAAGGTTGTTAGCATTAGTGGGTTCAATTTGCGTTGAGGGTAATCCGAATGTCCCTGAGGCTGGTTTTAGGGATTTCCAAATGGTATGTTTTTATGAATATTATCATTGTTTTGAAAGTATTTTTTAACCTGATATCTAATATTTAAGGATGAAGATCCAAATGGACTTCAAGCTGTAGTTGACAGTGATAATCAAGGAATAGGTGGCAATGAAAGGGCCAAAACTTCAAGCGCTACTTTGGATGAAAACTTAATCCTAACCCATTGTGATACGTCGATTGACAACCCACTTACTTTTATGGTTGTTGCCGATAAGCCTGAAAAGGCTGTAAGTAATAGTTCAGGAACTGAAAAACTGAATAGTGGTGAGTTTTGTCCTAGTATAAATTATGTAACTTTTATTATAATCAATGTTCAAGTAAGACATATTTGAGTAAAAGTAAACCTTTAAACATTGAATTTTAAGTATTAGCTAAAACGTTCGTAGAGGTAAATATGTAAATAACCGATTTAAATAATGGTTTAATTGAGAATATTAAATTAGATTCAACTTCGCAACAGCCAAGTACCTCTGGAGAATGTGATAAATTACCGTCCAATAAAACACCTAACAGAAATAGTATTAACATAAAATCATTCTATGATATGTTTTAATGTAGTTTAATGCTACAATTTAATTCTAGGAAAACATATGGATGCTACAAGGTTTGAAACTGCTTCTACGGAATTGATCCAAACCGAGCGTGATAAAAATGATATTTTAAGAGGAATTCAAGTGTCATTAGAAAAACATGCTGTGGCACAAGAAGCTATAGCTAGTGCCGAGGCTTCAAAAGCTGTTTCAATCGGAGTGATAGCTAATGCAATATGTGATTATGTAAAGAATTTCAAAAAGTAAATCCTAAAGTCAATTTTTGAGTTCCTTGAAATACATTTTTCATCCCACCTTTTATGATCTCAATATATTAAGAATAAAAGTTTTCTTTAAATATGCAAGTTTTGATGGTGTTTATTTAATAAACTGAATACAGACATTTTGAACAATATGAAGACATTCTTTTAAGCATATAAATTAACAATACTAAATGAAGCCATTTCCTCTGGAAACGTCTTTACCTTCTAAATCGCCTTACAATTTGTTCCCTGACTCTTTCACCAGCTCTTAAAAAGTTGTCATTCCTTTGGGGCACATAAGGTGGTACATCTACGTGTTGTCTAGCCCTCCTTCGATCTCTAATTACTTCATCATCACCTTCGTCGTCACTGTCTGAGAATTCGTCATCGGCTGGTACATGAGTTGCATCTCTTCGAAGGTTATGCAGTACGCAACAAGCGTATATAATTCTTCCCGCAGCTGTCGGATCGTAGTGCAGTGTTCTGTGTCCAAGGAGACAGCGGAAAACCTGCTTTAAAATACCTATTGTACATTCAACAATTTGCCTGGTTTTCGTAAAGGCGGTGGTGTATCTTTCTTCGGCGGATCCAGCAGGCGCATCCAAAATGGGAGTCATTAGCCATGGTCTTAGTGGATAGCCACTATCGCCAATTAACCATGAATGCTTCCCTTCCCTTATATATGCCCTTTCTAGGTAAGCGGAAACTTGTGACATTCTAAATATGTGCGAGTCATGAGCAGAACCTGGGAACTTTGCATTCATGTTAAGAATACGGTAAGTGTGATCACAAATGATTTGAGCATTTATGGAGTAAAATCCTTTCCGGTTCACATATTGCTGTTCCCTAAATTGCTCATTTTGTTGTGATGGTGCAACAATTGCTATATGTGTGCCATCTATAGCTCCTATCACACCGGGTATTCCTCCTATTTTGCAAAATCCAGTTTTTATCTGTAATTCCTCTTCTTCGGTTGAAGGAAACTTTATGTGATCCGCCATACATAGTTCTATAATAGCTAGACTAACCTTCGAGACGCATCGGCTTACCGAAGGTTGACTAACAGTCAAGAATAAATCTTGACCAACTGATAATTGGTAACATCCAACAGCAAAAAATCTAATTGCTACAAGAACCTTTCATTAAAAAAAATAAGTTTAGGTCGTTTATAATTATCCTGAATTAATGATATGAAATACCTTCACATCCACGGGTAAAGCTAAAGCGTGATTGCCTTCCAGTCTATGTCTGAGAGTATCACACAGTGCGTTGATTGAGTCCTTGTTTAACCTGAATAATCTCTTGAATTTATAGTCCGACAACATTTCAAACGCAGCACATCTATCTCGCATAACTCTTTGTCTTCGTAAGTCCCTTTGCGGTTGATTATTTTCTATTTCATATAAGTGCCATAATATCTCTAATTCGTGAAGCATGAGCGCCATTTTCGATCGTTGGTACCTCTGAACTACAGGGTTAAGCTGTAGTTATGATAACGACTCTTTCAAGCGATCTTTAGAGTCACCGATCAGTTCAGAATACCGAAATTTTGTCATAGCGACAATTTTATAGCGCACCGACCGGAAACTGTCGGTATGGATCTCACCGATCGGAGTAGAATAGGGCCCCCGGGTCGCTCACGTAGTAGACGGAAATTCTACCACTGAGCTATAGAGACTTGATAGAAACCCCGAGTTTTTTATTATTTATTTTTATCTCTAAAATTTCAGGGTGATGTGACGTGGGGTACCTCTTAATCTGTGGGGTCGGATGCTTTTGAATTTTTATCTGTGGGGTCGGATACTTATGAATTTGTATGTTTGGGGTTTTTATATTTATTTCCTTTTTATTTATGTGCTAATTAAATAGATAACGATTTTCCCCGTTTCATGTGTTTCGTTCTCGTTCGGTAGCTATCGTCATCTATGTTATGTTTGACTGGAACGTTTAGGCGGTTAATTCAAATGTGGGTTTAGATAGAGCTAACATAGTGTTAAATGAGCGTTATGCGTTTGAACATTTTAGCATTGCTAAAGGTAATTCAAGGGGATAATCACTAAAATGCGTAATCACTATAACTAAACTTTCTCTTTCAAAAGTTTCTGGGCATAAGTCCTTGTTTGAAATTTATAAGATGCGATAAGTTTGCATCGGCATAAGTCTATGTTGTAAACTCATCGAGGGGATTATCACCAAAAACTATCTGTTCTTCGATTCGCCGGAATATTAGAATTACAGCATAAGTAAATTTATACGGTTATAATTTAATCACTGTTTAGACTTTAGAGTAGGGAATCGAGGGGCTATTCACTCTGATTTTATGCACGGTAAATCATTTAATCATTGAAAAAGATAGCGCTATTCACTCATTAGGGTAAGGTATAGAGGGGTTATCCACTCATTAGGGTAGGGTATAGAGGGGCTATTCACTCGTACGATATGGCTACTATTACGAGCCCTTGGGCCGTCTTGTTTTATTAACAATCTTCTTGCGCCACGCTCCATGTTGAATAAATTTATCGCGAGATTTGAAAAAATTTGCGCGATGTGACAATTGTGGTGCGTGGCGTGGAGCGTGCCACGAGAATTTTGTTAAATAAAAGGCAGGGCGTTACGCGATTGGTCGGAGGTCCTTATTTTAAATTATTCTTAAATATCAACCTAATTTAATTTTAAAATCAATGGGAGGTATATCCTGAATGTTTCATTATGCAGACTGGTCTTATAATTAGTAGAAAAATTTATAAAAAAATCATTTTAGTTTCCACTTCCCCTCCCTTTAAGAGAAAACTCTCGTCTTTTGAAGAGGAGAAGCGGTTTGAAAATATTGTTTTTTGGGTTATAATATCATAATATTTAGAATTCATATTAATTACGTCTGGGTATTCAGCCCGACTCATTGCAGCCTAGTGAAAATCTCATTCTTGATAGCATAGGCGCTCCACGAGATCACTTCAAATTAATAAAAACTGTCTTTTTAGACAAAGACGGGAAAGTGTAAGAGATAAGTGTAAAAAATTAACTGCCTGAAGCAACATATATTCAAGTTTTCACTTTTGAAGACATGATTATAAAACATCAATTATATTTAAAAAATTCTTATCTTTTTTTCACCCAAATTACTTCAGTAAAATATTTAACAAGAAGCATGAGCATCATTTTAAAAATAATACGCGTTTATATTTTATTTTCTATCAAAAATTTACAATTAGGTAGAGAATTCGGCCCTATGAAGAAAATAAAATGGACAGAAAATTGTTGAGAGGTGATAAAATAAAAACCGTATGAAAACTTAACAAAACGTATGTTCAAAATAAGTGTATGAATTTTGAATTGATGTGCAGTTTTTGAATGTTTTTTTTTAAGAATTAGGCCTAATTCCCGCGCGCGCAAAATATTCATGTTTTTTGTTTTGTATTCATTTGTGTTATATATATTTTTTGTAAACTTTGAATTATTAATGTTCCTTACAAAAACAGTATAGAAAGCTTTATCTGGAAATTTGTGTAAGAAAAATAAGTATAACTGCTTTAAAAAGAATCTTTGACCGAAGGGATCGGTTCGCTTGAAAAACAAAGCAATAAGACTTGTTAGCTTGGATAGGACAGATCAAAGATTCTGGATATTATATGACATGCACGTGCATTAGTAAAAAGTGAAAGTTAAGATAAATAAAAGAGAAAATGAGGGGATAGAATAATGAGGGTAAAGGCCGATGCTCTAGCCAAATTTGCAAATTGGTAAAAACATAAACTGAACTTGGACATAAAAGAACAATCACTTGGGAATTGGCTAGCGAAGAAGCTAGACGTCCTTAGTCGGACATAAGAAATAAAAGAAATGAAGCTCAGACCTAGGCAAGGAGCTATAGTCTTCGGACAAAGTAATTAAAAAATGGAACTTAGGAAATTGAATGGTACCACGGAAATAATGAAATAATGGAAATGATAATGGAAAAGGTTAAGATACCTAGGAAATAAAAGAAATGGAAATGGTTTAGATACCACGGAAGAATAATGCAAAAGAAAAGTTAAAGTAAAGAACAGTTTGAAATAAAAGAATTTGAGTTGATTGGAATTGAATAAAGCGTTGAATTCGTCTAAAGCAAAAAACTGAGTGACTTTGTGATTGATTGGAGTGATTTTTATAAGTTACGCGACGAACGGGGACTTATGGTTTCGATTTTTCAGTCGGTCGGAACACTTAAGATGGCCCCGGCCAGATTACACTTTTGCGCGCCCTCTAGTGACTAGAATTAGTATTACTATATTCATTGACCCCGGCAAATTTAAAATTTTAGGTTTTTTTCCATTGTTTATAAAATAGCATTCCGATTATGAATAAGACCAATCTAGTAAGAATTTGGTTTACAGTTTAATTAAATAAGTAATTAACAATATCTGTTCTATGAGTGAACTGGAACCTAATATTTGTAGGATAATATATACCCAAGACGAAATGCTTTAAGCATATTTTAGTATGTTCTCTTAAGGACTCAGCTCCAAGGCCCTACTTTTGTTACCAAAGCTTACGTCGCTTAGCGGATAATTTGTACGTTGCTTCTCCTTGGTTTTTTAACTGCCCGGTATTCGAAAGAAGCACAAGTTTTCTGTTTTACTTGAGCTTCTACAACTCTTCAAACATCAAATTCTAACCATTTTATTCATAAAAACTGGGTACACACTACACGTTAAACCGACGAGCCTATTTCTACCAAAATGGCTTCGGTACATGAGCCTGGGAATCGGAGTAGGTTTATTGTTAAAGCAGTTTGTTAAACCGAAGTGAAATGAATTTGGAATGATTGATAGTGAGTTAGTGAATAGTGACTCCCTATTGGATGTATCTGTCGCTAGAAGACGAATTAACAAGCATTTCTCAACTTTCTCCCTTTGCCATCGGTCCTTCGGCTTCAGTATTGTTTTGTCCATGATATTGCTGACGTTGGATTGGAGACTTAATCAAGGATGTGGTGTGTAGGAGTAGAGACTCGTAGTTTCCCCCATTCTTGGCCCATGCTTCCCCTCTACCTTATTTGTCCATTAAAAAGGGGTATGAATTTTGTGCCTCCCTCCAAACATAGACGAGGCTGACGACTCTCGTCAGGAGCCCATGTAAACAATAAAGATGGCCGCGACCTACGGACGCTCAGGAGGTATAAGCCTCGGTCTTAAGTGTATCGGGGTCCGAGTAACGGGAGGTTCTGAAGCGTTTGCAAATCTTATTTAAATTTATATTTTTATTATTATGTTTACCAATTTATATTACTGAACGAATTGTACCTTATACTGTAGCAGACCACCCTAAAATTTAGGCCAAGGTTTTTCAACTGTTGCTGATATTTAACTAGTTATGCCACCGCATGGATATTTTAAAATCGTTTCCTAACATTAGAATAAGGTACACACTTCGGCATTTTCGCGTATGAGCCTGAGGTTAGGAAAAAACATTGGCAACCTAGGCCATCGTCACGAAAGCAAACTAACAAAAAACTCTTGGCAACAGAGCTGCCAGAATACAAAGTTTAAGGAAGACAAAATAGTAAAATATTGCTAGTCCCTTCTTAAACAAAATTATATGTTATTTCTGGACTGGTACAGTTTTACTACCCCCATTATACGAAAGGCCTATTAATAATTATCGTAATGTTCTTTTTATTGATGAGGTTAAGTTGTAAATTGTTCATGCCTATTAATAATTATCTTAATGTTCTTTTTATTGATGAGCTTGTTGTAAATTGTTTATGCCTATTAATAATAATCTTAATGTTCTTTTTAATGATGAGCTTAACTTGTAAATTTTTTATTTGATACCTTCATAGTAACGTTAATAAAACCTTCAATACCTTGATTTAACCTCAGATTAATAACCCCTGGATATGAAAGGCAAACAAAACCGGGCGTTTTCAAATAGTATTGTAATGTGGCGCCCTCAGACGGCAAAACATAGAACTTTGTCACCCCATGAAGACAACGCAGTTTAAATTGTACGGTTGTACCGGCAAGGCCTAGCAAACGACAACAGTAAACAGTTTTTTGTGTCTTCGAAGACCATTATTGCTTTTCTGTCATTTGATTTATCAAATTTATAGTTTAATCTTTACATAAATAAAAAACCAAAATCCTACCGAATTTAGTGACCAACACCTCCGGACCAGGTACCGGGATGAAAAGATAAAAAGAAACGGGAACAGCGGATAAAAAGTAGCCGAGGCTTAAAAAAGCATGGAGTAGCAAACGCGGTCACGCGCTTACTGAGTCTGTTTGGGGTAACAAGTTTTGACTAGAGGGGCGCTATAGAGATGCCGATGCCCTATACAAAAATGCCTCCCTATTTCCTTTCATATCCAGGGGGGTTATTAATCTGAGATTTAACTTTTCATTTATAGTCCTTATTTAATTTAAGGATGATGTCAGTTTGTAAGTCTTGTTAATTTAATTCCCCCTTTCCCACAGAGAGGGTCTGAAATTTAAATCACTTGGCAGAGACTGGAGGTCTTCAACATTCATTGAAAGACTCTCATTCTCAATGGGCATTTAAACAAGACGGCCCAAGGGCTCGTAATAGTAGCCACATCGTACGAGTGAATAGCCCCTCTATACCCTACCCTAATAAGTGGATAATCCCTTTATACCTTACCCTAATGAGTGAATAGCGCTATCTTTTTCAATGCTTAAATGATTTACCGTGCATAAAATCAGAGTTAATAGCCCCTCGATTCCCTACTCTAAACAGTGATAAAATTATAACCGTATAAATTCACTTATGCTGTAATTCTAATATTCCGGCAAATCGAAGAACAAATAGTTTTAGTGATAATCCCCTGGATGAGTTTACAATATAAACTTATGCCGGTGCACACTTATCGCATATTATAAATTTCTAACAAGGACTTATGCCCAGAAACCTTTTAAAGAGAAAGTTTAGTTATAGTGATTACCCATTTTAGTGATTATCCCTCGAATTACCTTTAGCAATGCTAAAATGATCAAACGCACAACGCTCATTTAACACTATGTTAGCTCTATCTAAACCCACATTTGAATTAACCGCCAAAACGTTCCAGTCAAGCATAATATAGATGACGATAGCTACCGAACGATAACGAAAGACATGAGGAGCGAGGTAGGAAACGGTGAAAATCGTAATCTATTTAATTAGCACATAAATAAAAAGGAAATAAATATAAAAACCCCAAACATACAAATTCACAAGTATCCGACCCCACAGATAAAAATTCAAAAGTATCCGACCCCATAGATTAGGAGGTACCCCACCCCACATCACCCCGACATTTTAGAGATAAAAATAAATAGTAAAAATCTTGGGATTTCTATCAAGACTCTATGGCTCTGTGGTAGAATGTCTGTCTACTGCGTGAGCAACCCGGGTTCTATTCCCGGCTGAGACCTGAAATTAGAGACTCGAAAGTGTGACTTTAGACATTTTAAGATATAAAATATGATATGAAATTAAAGCTGCCTATACCCTTTAAATACCAGTCGTCAGTAATCTAGCTTAATTACCAGTCTTCGGTAATCTAGCTTCCAGCCGTCGGTAATCTATCTTCATTACCAGTCGTCGGTAATCTAGCCCAATGATCAGTAGTCGGTAATCTAGCCCAATGATCAGTAGTCGGTAATCTAGCTTAATTACATGTCGTCGGTAATCCGGCTTAATTACCAGCCGTCAGTAATGTATCGTAATTGACAATCGTCGGTAATTCGGCTTAATTACCAGCCGTCGGTAATCCTGATCAGTTACCAGTCGTCGGTAATTCGGCTTAATTACCAGCCGTCGGTAATCCTGATCAGTTACCAGTCGTCGGTAATCTGGCTAGATTTCCAGCCGACGGTAATCCGATTTAATTAACAGTCGTCGGTAATCCGATTTAATTACCAGTCGTCGATAATCTATATTAATTACCAGTCGTCGATAATCTATATTAATTACCCTTAATTGGTAATCTAGATTAATTACCCTTAATTGGTAATCTAGATTAATTACCCTTAATTGGTAATCTAGATTAATTACCCTTAATTGGTAATCTAGATTAATTACCCTTAATTGGTAATCTAGATTAATTACCCTTAATTGGAAATCTAGATTAATTACCCTTAATAGGTAATCTAGATTAGTTACCCTTAATAGGTAATCTAGATTAGTTACCCTTAATAGGTAATCTAGATTAGTTACCCTTAATAGGTAATCTAGATTAATTACCCTTAATAGGTAATCTAGATTAATAACCCTTAATAGGTAATCTAGATTAATAACCCTTAATAGGTAATCTAGATTAATTACCCTTAATAGGTAATCTAGATTAATTACCCTCAATTCGTAATTTAGTTTATTTATCTTTAATTGGGAATTATCTTTATTTGATAATCTTGTTTAATTATCTTTATCTGATAATCTTGTTTAATTATCTTTATCTGATAATCTTGTTTAATTATCTTTATCTGATAATCTTGTTTAATTATCTTTATCTGATAATCTTGTTTAATTATCTTTATCTGATAATCTTGTTTAATTATCTTTATCTGATAATCTTGTTTAATTATCTTTATCTGATAATCTTGTTTAATTATCTTTATCTGATAATCTTGTTTAATTATCTTTATCTGATAATCTTGTTTAATTATCTTTATCTGATAATCTTGTTTAATTATCTTTATCTGATAATCTTGTTTAATTATCTTTATCTGATAATCTTGTTTAATTATCTTTATCTGATAATCTAGTTTAGCCATCTATAAAAGGTAATCAAGTTTAATTAGTTTTAATCTGTACTGAGAAAAGTTAAAATGTCCATTAATCTATCTTTTTGTTCTAAGAATTTGACTATATCCGCGGTAAAAAGTCCAATAGTGGCTTCGTACGCTACATAACTCTTGCTAAAAAGTCGCAAGTTCCATAATTTCAGGGTAAACACGTAAGTCAGGGCATGTAATTAAAACTATGATAAACAATACCTGATGAAAAAAATAGGCGCTTATTATGGATTAGGGCTTTCATATAAGACCGTTTTCAAATCTATCTAACGTATAGTTATTTTTTTAATGTAAAATGGGTAAGTTTGGAAAATATCCCATGTTATTTTTATGGATATTTTCCAGATTTTGTCCAAAATCTGTGATTAATTTTATGGAAATGAAAACCACACTTATCAACTATATTTTTTATAAAATAAACTAAGTAATGGATCTCTTTGAAATTTTAACCAAATATTCAGGGCCCAAATTGTAGTTCTATGGAATTTTTTAAAAACAGTTAATACAATACAAAAAAATACAACCAATCAAAAACCCTCCTTATACATTAAGAGCTCTCAGAATAGACAAATTAGACTATTCCATATATGAAACAACTTCAGAGGAAATGGCTTCTATGCTAGGAACACTCGCTACGCGATTAAGCTTTGCTAAACGGAGCCTGGGGTTGCCTATAGCATCCCGCGTTTAGTGCAAAGGTGGGGCTTAATATTAAAGCCGACCGTAACCAAAGCATGGGCAATGGCGTGTTTCACAACTGACATTCAAAGCCACCGATGGAAAAGCCTAAAAATTAAATGAAACAAGATGGACAAGCCCATAATTAAGCCACATCGTTTACGTACTCTCGCTATCCCTATTACAATAAATATACTTCTAGTGAAATATCCCCTAATATACTGGTCAGGGGGAAAATTTTTTAAATGGATGCTTAGCAACGTGAATCACATGTCGCCAACGGCCGTAACTAAATTACTAATACTACTTCCACCACTACTACTCAGGGAAAACTATTAGCCCCATCGATACCTTGTAGCGAAGAAGAAACCAAAAAATTTCCAAAGCGCGCTTCAATAAAATCCTCGCCCGCTTGGAGCGTTTCTCTCTATCTCGGACCGTTCCTATATACTTTAGTTTTCTCTTCTACTATCTCTGCAACCCGCTTTCAACAAGCGACTGTAGAAGAAGCAGTATAGTATCAGGCTGGCATGCCGTAGGTCCCTGGTTCTAATCCCGGTTGTGGTGGAGATGAAAATAAATATTATAAATTTAAAAATCGTTGACCAAAAAATAATGGAGCCAGCGCCACCTAGAAGTGGTTTTACGAAGTACAATTTAAAAATAATGAACGAAACATCTTCTTCTTCTTCTTCTACACACCAAGTCAAACTAATAGCCCAGCATGAAAGCCGGTAACAATGTTCACAACTGAAAATAACAGCTAACAGCTAAAACGAACCCAAACGGTAAAAATTTGAAGTTGGTCTCTCTGCGCTGCTGGTCTACTACTCCATTCGCTTATTTTTTATGGCAAAAACACAAACTTAGGGAGGTATTAGGGTATAAGGGCATTTTGTGTTTTAAGACTTGTGAAGGAAGGAAAACGAGCCTGTTTAATGAAATTTTAGATAACTTTGAAAGAAATTTATAAGATGGCATAAGTGTGCATCGGCATAAGTTTAAGTTGTAAACTCATCGAGTAGATAGTCATTAAAACTATCTGTTCTTAGATTCGCCGGAATATTACAATTACAGCATTAGTAAATAATTTGAAATGAGAAATGACAGACTGTCAGACAACACATTTTCTGGTTACCCTGATACTGTTATCCAGAATTTTCCTCTAATATATTTTTTCCTAACCTTTGAAAAGGTCCATTTTCACTTTACCAGACATTTACCTGACTTTCTAGGACCATTTTCTTCCATGACTTTTCAGGCCCATTTTGAATTTACCAGACTTTTCCCTGACTTTTCCTTGACTTTTTAGGCCCATTTTCAATTTCCCAGACTTTCTCCTGAATTTTTAGGCCCATTTTAAATTTCCCTGATTTTCCTTTGAATTTAAATAATTAGAAATGAGAAATGTCAGACAGTCAGACAACACATTTTCTGGTTACCCTGATGCTGTTATCCAGACTTTCACTCTAATATATTTTTCCCTGACCTTGAAATAGGTCCATTTTCACTTTCCTAGACTTTTACCTGACATTTTAGGACCATTTTCAATTTCTTAGACTTTTCCCTGACTTTTCAGGCCCATTTTCAATTTCCCAGACTTTCCCCTGACTTTTTTGGCCCATTTTCAATATCCCAGACTTTTCCTTGCCTTTTTAGGCCTAATTTCAATCGAAAAAAGTTATTAAATGAAAAAATCTATATGGTTATATTTATGTTGAAATGAAAGCTATTAAATCCATCTCTTTGTCATTTGGCTCCGTTAATTTCTGAAACTTACCAAAAACTAGTGTATTACATATTTAACCAAAATTCATGTTAATTAACCATACAAAAAACGTTATGAAATAAAGAGCCTGAGAATGGATCCCCTTAAAACAAGAACCAAGACCTGTGAGTGTTAGTTTGAAATAATTTTTGAAAATGAACACTTTCGTTTCTTTGATATTTACCTACGATAATTTCAGAAACTTTGAAGGCTAAGTTGGAAAACCACTGTAACACTGAACAGTCTGTTACACATTAAACATAAACCAAAATAAATATAATTTTAACTATACATGTTATAAACGCCTTTAAAAAAAACGCGCCCTCAAAATACAAAAGCTACGTTAGTATGTCGAAAATTAAGAAAACATGTTAGAGAACCAATGAACAGCAATCTTTTGCACGTTTAATACAAAATTTAAATTTAAATAATGCAAATGTAAAATGTTATTAAACGATAGACTATAGAATAATTTCTTTCCCAAATACGGCAACGTCATAACCCTCTATCTCTTACCTTAGTTATATCCGCCCTCCCCTTCCCTTTCGGGGGCAAATAGTATTCTCTAGTACAAAGTTGCCCCTAACGTAGGGGATGCAAAGATCACTCCCCCTCTCAACCGAAATTACTCTATATACAGTTCTGTACGTCATTATTTCCCTTGAAAAGTTGTCGCTAGCGTTCAGCCAGCGGCGGTTTCATCATCAAGGTGTAAAATTTACCTCTACAGCTGATTGATGTGTCCTAGCTGTCACAGATAATAATGTAGTAATTAATTGATCTTCCAATAAGATTAATAATTAATTTGAACATACAAACAGTATTCGTAATGTCTGGCTTAGTGGCTTTTATCCCAACCGAAGTTAATGTTGCCTATTCCTATAACATCAACATAATGCTACCTTGACCGAGGCTTAGCGAAATTGGCTTAGCGAAATTAGTTAATAATAAAATATTCTGTTGGCTTTTAAAATTAAAATTAATTTTAGTAAATTTCATTGACGTTTTTTGTTGTGAAAACAATAAAAATCATACCTTATTAGCCACCTCTTTAATTCCAATTCCCAAATTTTAGTTTTAACCGAGAGCTCAAACGCCATGTTTATCTAGCTAAAGTCCCTCTAACGGCGTGAATCACGACAAAAACGCCGTAAGTCCAATTTAAAAAATTAGGGCTAAAATGCGTGTCTCTAATAGTGCTAAAACGCCGTAACTTGAATACCCAAAACAACGTAACTAGAAGTATGTGTTTATAATGATAAGAATCAATACTTAAACTTAATTGATCTTAATGAAACTAAAAAAAGGCGCTCCAATGAACTGTTCTCTTTCATTTAAGATGGTTCCCAAACGTATCGAATGAATAGTTTTCCTTATATCCCTGCGGGGTTGACCCCCACTTTCTATAAAATTCCCATGTTATGTCTATGGAAGAATATTGTATCTTTCACCAATTGTCGGATTAATTTTATGAATTCTAAAACCACCCTTAACAACTTTTTTCTTTATAGAATTAACTATTAGAAACTTTAACACAAATTAGGGCCCAAATTTTAGTTCACTGGCAAAATTTCAAAGCAGCAAACACAATACGAAAAATGTTACGGCCAATCAAAGAACCCTTCTTTAGCATTAGAGGCAGTATCAAGTCTTATCAAAGAGAGCGACCGCTCTCCTAGAATTTGTACGAGTAATAATTCTATCACTGTTTAGGGTAGGGCATCGAGGGGCTATTTACTCTGATTTTATGCAATGTAAATCATTTAAGCATTGTAAAATGTAGCGCTATTCACTCATTAGGGTAAGGTATAGAGGGGTTATCGACTCTAAAGGGTAGGGTATAGAGGGGCTATTCACTCGTACGATGTGGCTACTATTACGAGCCCTTGGGTCGTCTTCTTCATTTTAAGTTGATAGTTTTCTATCTAAATCCAAGACAAAATCCTAAAAACCAAATGAAAATCCTAAAATCCATATGAAAATCCAAGTTAAAATCCTAAAATCCAAATGAAAGGAAAACGAGCCTGTTTAAAGAAATTTGAGATAACTTTGAAAGAAATTTATAAGATGCCATAAGTTCGCATTGGCATAAGTTTAAGTTGTAAACTCATCGAGTAGATAGTCATTAAAACTATCTTTTCTTCGATTCGCTGGAATATTACAATTACAGCATTAGTAAATTTATACGAGTAATAATTCTATCACTGTTTAGGGTAGGGCATCGAGGGGCTATTCCCTCTGATTTTATGCAATTTAAATCATTTAAGCATTGTAAAAGGTAGCGCTATTCACTAATTAGAGTAAGGTAGACTTAAGGTAAATTAATGACGATTATTAAGTTTTTAAGAAAAACCTCATAACTGGCTCTCGACTCGCAGAGGTCTATTTTTGTTTCCCAACTTGTCTTATCATTTAATATGAACCAATTGCCTTATAAATTTACAAAATAAGTAAAAAAGATGGTCGCTAGAAATTAAACGTTTCAAATAGCAATGTTTTAATTTATTTTGGAATAAAGTTCCTTAAAACGACTTATCTAGAACTAATGTAGATTTCCGACGATTAAAATAATTAATATCAATTATATTTATTTAGTTATTTAAGAAAAATCTCTTAATTTGGTTGTTAGCCCTCGTCTTGCCTCGGAGAGGTTTATTTTGGTTTCGCAACTCTTTTTATTATTCTACAGATAACTCTCGGATAGGTTTCTACTTCTTAATTGTTTCAACATATTGCGATGAAAACTAGTAGATACGCCGAGTGTTAAAAGTAATAAAAATCAATTTAATTTTAAGAGTTCTAACGGTCGGCTTATTTGTTAAAGAACCCACTCTCAAATTTTTTCCCCTTAAAAAAATGGCGGCCGCAAACGGGGTGAAAATGGGGAAAAGAGCTATCCAAATGACGATTTGGCCGGCCATTTGGCTTGCCAAATGTTTGGATAGGGTTTGAACCAAATGAAAAAGGATTTGGAGTTACAGTATACGGATTAGTGTCATTTGGGGATGAGCCGACCCCAAATCCAAATCATTTGGATTAGGAACGATCCAAATGTAGTTAGAGAATAGGGTCTCTGGTCAAAATTCTAAAATCATTTTGAAAATCCCAAAATCTTGAAATCCCGTACACAAAATCGCTCCATGTCCGGCCGCTCGATATTCTGAAAGTTATGTTAGCCCTTATGCTTGGCTCTCGAAGTTGGAGACGCAAGCTGGATGGCGCGCTTAATTTCCCCCCTTGCTTTGCTGCTCAGCCTTACCTTTCGCTTGCGCGACCGCCAGCTTGGGTCCTCAACAGTGCGTTGTATCACACCTCCTCGGTGGTGAGAGCTGGGCAACCACTGCGTTTTGTGGGCTGAGCTGATACGCGCCCTTCCCAAGCCAAGGTGTGCAGGTATCGTGCTGAGGGCTGTGTGGTACCGGGGAAGTTAATCTACGGTATCTCGAACGATCCCCTCGGGGCACCAGGCGAAACCCCGTTGTAACTAGCCTTCCACCCGGGTTGAGGACTACCGGGTGGCGACCTTTTATTTGCCTCTTTACTCGTGGGATCTCTATGGATTCTTTAAAAACAAAAACCAAAACAAAACCTGGGCATGGAGCCGGTTCTACCGGTACCCAGCCTTCTCTCAGGGAAGGAGGCAACTCCCAACCTGCTTCTGGGCGAGATGCTGCCTCTGGCAGCAGCCACCCGCAATCGGCGGAAGGCCAAAAGTCGCCTCCTGCTCCTCAATCGGGTTCCACCAGGTTGAGTGAAGCAAATAGGAGGCGCAGGGCCAACCGCCGAAGAAAACAACCCCAAAAAGGTGGCCAGAACTCTGCACTGGGTGCAGGAGATACGGGCCGAGATGTGACTCCTGTACCTTCGGGTGCTGGGAGAAACGTCCCGGGTACGGACTCTACGCCTGGTGCAAGAGAAGCTACCACCCTTTCTGGCAAGAGAGCTAGGACAGAGGACCCTGATCCCTCGCCTAGCTTACAAGCTGCGGCGTCAAAGAAGACCAAGTCTTACTGCGACGTCGCCAGTATTGTCAAGATGGCCATCGTTAAAGATGGCTATCCGACTAATGCGGTCACGGAGGAGGACGTCGTTCCTATCCAGGCCGCTATACTTGACGCATTGGACGCTGAGCTTTCTTCGGGAAGCTCGCTGCCACGTCCTCTCAATTTCCACATCATGGCTGGGGCCATGATCTATTCATGTGGGGATTCTGCGACCAGTGAATGGCTCGTGAAGGTGCTACACCATAATGAGCGTGCCATAGGGGGAACACGGCTTTCAGTGATGAAGGCCAGTGAACTCCCGAAGCCGTTCAAGGTGTCCTTCCGGACCAAGGACCGTCGCACCACTGATCCGGCGGCTCTTCTCCGGCGATTGAAGGCCTACAATGGAAGGTTTCTGACCGACTGTTGGCGGTGCCTGAAGTCGTTCGATGAGAAGAGCACCAGACGCTGGATCTTCCTAATTGATGGCTCCTCCATGGAGGCCATCAAGGAAGCCGGCTTCGAGGGTCTTACTGGTGTAGATGTCGGGACATTTAAAGTCCTGAATGCGCCAAAGGACCCTCTCCAGAATGCCTCTGAGGCTTCTGAAGAAGAGGGTAATACTGCAGCCAGCGTGAGTGGGGAGCTGGCAGCAAATATTGCTAGTATTAATTTAGAGCCATCCCTTCCAGATAGCTCAGACATTGACCTCGGGACAGAGTCCGACTTCTTGAAGGACTCTGATACCGAGAGGACCTGCGCTCCTGTTACTGGGATGGAGCTGGGGGCCGAGGGTGCTGCTGGTGGTGGCGAAGGAGATACCGGTCCTGGATCGGGACTCCACGCTACCGCCAAGCGGTAGCCGGGGCCGCCTCTCTCCCTAAGTCATGAGCATCAAGGTGATCCAGATCAACCTGCATCACTGCAAAGCAGCCTCGGCAGTTCTCTGCCGGAGGTTTGCCTTAGAGGGCCTGGATGTGGCCCTCATTCAGGAACCTTGGATTCATAATGGCAAAATCCTTGGTTTAAAGAATGCAGGTAATATCTCTTATGACTTTACCTCACCCAACCCCAGGGCGTGTGTTCTGACCAGGAAGGGTCTTGACATCCTTCCGCTTCCGAACTACCTCACTAGGGATACTGCTGTGATTAAGGTAATGCCCTCCTCTTCTGGAGAGGCAACTGGCCTTATCATGGCGTCTGCTTACTTTCCCCATGATGCCACTGGCTCCCCTCCACCACAGGAGGTTGTCACTCTTGTCGACCGCTGTGAGAGGCAGGGGGACAGGCTCATTCTGGGTTGCGATGCTAATGCCCACCATGTCACGTGGGGCAGTAGTGACTGCAACAGACGTGGTGATGAACTGCTAGAATATCTGGTCGGTACGAACCTGCATATTCTCAACAGGCACAATGAGCCAACCTTCGTTACTTCTAACAGAAAGGAGGTCATTGATGTCACCCTGGCCACAGGCAATATCAGTCTGTCGGTTTCTAACTGGCATGTGTCTAATGAACCGTCTCTTTCGGATCATAGGCACATCTGCTTCTCGGTCGCGGTCAAGTCAACTTCGGTTAAGACGGAACTGCGTAATCCCCGTCGGACCGACTGGTCCGGCTACAGGGAGGAACTTTGCATCCTACTCAGAGGTAATGCTCCAAAGCTTTCCTCGGTGCTGGAATTTGATTTGGCAGTTGATCTCATGCAACAAGCCATTATCAATTCCTACCACCACAACTGTCCGGCGAAGCCTGCCAGCCGGCCGAGGCTCGTTCCTTGGTGGAATACGGAACTTGGCAAGCTTCGCAAGCTCACTCGTAAACTCTTTAATAGGGCTAGGAGGACTGGGGACTGGACTATTTATAGACAGACCCTTAACAAGTATAATAAAGCCATCCGGGAGGCCAAAAGGAACTCCTGGAGGGACTTCTGCGGTAGCATCTCTGATGCCCCCGCTACTGCCAAGATCATGAGGATCCTGGCTCACGATAACACTCACCAGCTCAGCACCATCAAGGTGGCAGAAGGTGAGTTTACCAAGTCAGGGACTGACACCCTTAAGCATATGCTTAAGGTACACTTTCCGGACTCCGAGGCTTTTGACCCCACAAGCACCGACACTCCCCCCGTGCACTTTCGAAGAGCACACAGGGCGGACTGGGGCATCGCCAATAAGATAGTTACATACTCTAGACTTAAGTGGGCTGTAAATTCGTTTCAGCCCTATAAGTCCCCTGGCCCAGATGGCGTCTTTCCCGCCCTCCTTCAGGAAGGCATAGACGCCATTGGCCCCTATCTGTGCAGGATATTTAGAGCCTGCATTGCTCTGGCGCATATTCCAGATATCTGGAAGCGCTCGAAGGTTATCTTTATTCCCAAACCTGGGAAGACGAGCTATCTTGAGGCTAAGGCATTCAGACCTATCTGTCTTACCTCTTTCTTCCTAAAGACTTTAGAGAAATTGGTGGACAGGTATTTGCGGGATGGTGTTCTTTCCCACACACCCCTGTCCACTTTTCAGTTTGCCTATCAGAAAGGCAAATCTACAGAGACGGCGCTCCATGGCATCTTGAACTGCCTTGACAGGGCCATCGAGTTCAAGGAGATGTCTTTGGCCATCTTCCTTGATATTGAGGGGGC
The DNA here is from genome assembly GCF_054372755.1 of Phalangium opilio. Taxonomy (NCBI): domain Eukaryota; kingdom Metazoa; phylum Arthropoda; class Arachnida; order Opiliones; family Phalangiidae; genus Phalangium; species Phalangium opilio. Next base: position 4,881,974 of record NW_028324185.1, read on the forward strand.
CTTTGATAGGGTCTCTAGTGAAGTTATCCTTCGCGCTGCGGAGCGGTTTGGTATTGACGACACTTTGTGTCGTTGGATAAAATCCATGCTCACGTACCGTAGGGTGACGGCGTCTCTTCTCGGGGAATCCTTGGAGATCTCCACCGACCGTGGCTGTCCTCAGGGAGGGGTTCTTTCCCCTCTTCTTTGGTGCCTGGTGGTGGATGAGCTGCTGGGCCGACTCGGGGAGGGGGGGTGTCACTGCTTTGGCTATGCGGATGACATCGCAGTGATTGTTACAGGGAGGTTCCCTGCAACTATCGCTGCACTGATGAAATCTGTCTTACATGATGTTGAGGAATGGTGTAGGGAAGTTAACCTCACCGTCAATCCCAATAAGACTGTCCTTATACCGTTTACCCGGAAAAGGACTAATGACCTCTTCAATGATATTTCCTTCTTTGGACAGGTTTTAAAGAAGTCCTCCGAGGTCAAGTACCTTGGCGTGACTCTTGATGCCAAGCTTACTTGGAAATCCCATCTTGATCTGAGCATCAAGAAAGCCAAAATTCTATTTTGGCGTTTAAGGAGTTCAGTCAGCAAGTCCTGGGGTTTAAGCCCTAGCGCTGTAAACTGGATTTATACTAGGATCATCAGGCCAGTGGTCTCCTATGGAGCCCTTGTCTGGTGGCCCAGGGTTCGCCTTAAGACAGCCCAAGATGAACTACGCAAGCTTCAAAGGCTGGCGTGCATCGGTATCACGGGGTCCATGAGGACAGCCCCCACAGCCTCTCTGGAAATCCTTCTCAATATGCTTCCCCTTCACCTCTTTATTGAGGAAGAAGCTATTATGGGAGCCTGTAGGCTCAACAACCTCGGCTGGTGGAAGCCCAAGCACTGGGACTTCAGTCACACCAAGCTTTTCAGTGAGTACAGCAGTACTGAGCCATCACTTGTGATGGTCTCAGATAAGTCTGTTATATCACACCACTTCGACAAGCCCTTCAGCGTGCACTTTCCCAGTCGCGCTGTTTGGGAGACCACCCCAGTCCTTGGAACTGGGGGGGAGTCCGTCTGGTTCACGGACGGCTCTAAAACGGACTCTGGAGTTGGTGCCGGGGTCTACTGCTTGACCAAGAAGTTTGGTTTTTACGAGAGCCTTGGCAACTTTGCCAGCGTTTTTCAGGCGGAAATCATGGCCATTTGTTTATGTGTGGATTTCTGCAACAAGAAAAACTACCGCGGACGGACGATTCAGATTTATTCGGATAGTCAGGCCGCTCTCAAGGCGCTAAATCAGTGCCTTGTCGATTCTAGACTGGTGCTCAGCTGCCTGGATCTGCTGAGTTCTTTGGCTGCCCGCAACAAGGTTCAATTGCTGTGGGTGCCAGGGCACTGCGGATACCTGGGCAATGAGAGGGCTGATATGTATGCCAAAAGGGGGGCTGAGGCGAAGTTCTTCGGACCTGAGCCTGCGGTTCCCATCCCCCATGGCATCATTCGCCATAGGATTCACTGCCGGATGTCTGCAATTCAACTGCAACTCTGGCTAGACATGGATGGGCAGAGACAAGCCAAGGAGTTTGTCCCGGGTCCTTCTATTACTAGGGCAAAGGAACTGCTTGCCCTTACCAAAAGCAAAATTAGGCTGGTCACCAGTCTCCTCACTGGACACTGCCGGCTGAATAGACACCTGCACCTACTGGGCATCGTTGATGACCCACTCTGTAGGTTCTGCCGGGAGGAAGAGGAAACCTCCTCCCATATCCTATGCTGCTGCGACTATCTCGCGGCCATGAGGTTTGAGCATTTCGATATGCATACTATGGAACCTCACCAGTTCTCTACTGTCTCGGTCAATCGGATTCTCCGATTCATCGAGGCGACAGGACTCTTCGCAGTCTAACCAGTTCGGGGCGCACAATATACCCTTGGTATCGGTGCTCGACGCGGCGACGCGTCACCCCCTTCAACAATAACAATAACAATAGCCCTTATGCTCTCGTCAAGGCTTAAGGCATTATAGTGCATGATTATAAATGAAGCCAGTATGAAGTTTTTTTAAATTTTAAATATATTTTCTGCATTTATATATACAAATATATTTGTCCTAGATTTGGTTTTAAATTATCAATATGTTTCGGTTTAGTCCAAAGCACTAAAAAAAATGAAATGCTAAGTATAAACTTTTATGATCTCGGAGAGAGTCGGTACGTTACAATAGACTATACTAATATGATATTTGTTTGAAATTTAAATATTGAATATAATGTATTTAAAAAAAATAGAAAACCTAATGATAGTTTTCAGGTTACCCTGAATGATCTGGACAAATAATGAATATTTTATCTCTGTAGGCGACGATACCATAAAATATACATATAAATCCAATACCACCATCTTGATGTTAGGTTAATATTATAATTTTGTTACTATGTTTTCAATTAACATAATGAAGAGCGTAATGATCTCTGCAATAATATATGATAACAACAGAAATGAATTTGAGGTTAGTTTTATATTTTAGTAATGTTTCCGAGAGTAATCAAGAAAATGAAAATTATCTGTTTCACTTTAATGATGTGAGAATAGGTCATGATATAAATATAATAAAACAAGTTGGGAAACCAAAGAAACCTCTCCGAGTCGAGACGAATTTACTTTCCATTCGCAGGTCCACCATGGACGAACCAATACTGAAGGACGGATGGCAGAGGGAGAAAGCTGAAAAATACTTGTTAATTAGCCTTCGAGCGGCAGATGGTAGCAAACCGGATAGTGGGGGAATCAACGTTCTTACGAGGGAAGCAGCTAAAGTCTTATTTTGTCTAGATGGCGCTAGCGTTTTCCGGGATTTGACTCCGCATTTTCATAACCCCCGCCATTTTGGCGCTGAAAAGGGGGAAGTAAGCTTTACATTGGTTGTTTAGTCGCTTAGTATTGGGGACAGTATTGGGCTGCCATTGGATCTTCAGTATAACTTCGTCCATGGGTCCACCAGCCATTGAGAAAAACCGGAAATACGTAGCTCAAATTGGCGGGATATTGCGAAGGTCATTTGTAAAGGTTTGATCGTTTAACATTTCCCTGTGTATTCTCAGAAGTCTAATGAGGACCTAATATCTACCACTTAAGTGTGCATTTAACTTTCGGCTCATTCTGAACCGTTAACACCTCTTGTAAGAGAACACGAAACAAGGTCAATTCTGGTTTAAATCTAGGGTATCTTATTTCATAGACCCAATCGCTTCAACACTTATAAAGAGACGAAGTATTAAAATCCATATAATGTAGTGAAATTAAAAGTTGCGTTTGCACTATATATAAATGTAGTAAAGCTGAATTAAACAGTAAACACCAAATTTGAAATGTTAATATCAAAAGATGTTCTTGGAATATTGAGATGAAACAGAGCTTTATAGCTACACAACTACTAAAAGAATCGTAATGCCGAAAATTATTTAAAATATTTCCATTTAATATTCTGCAAAAAGGAAATGTTATCGTTTTGTAAGAGATCTTATCATCCTACTCGCTTTATATTAACTTTGATATGCGTGTAGTGTTTCGATTCAGATGCAATCTTCATTACTCGTTCTATGTAAACTCTCACTTGTGTCACTTCAAAGAAATAAGTTTATCTTAAATAATTAATTAAATATAAATGATATTAATTATTTTAATCGCCAGTAAATAACTTTAAAAATAGTTAAATCGTATCGTTTAAAATATAGTTGTTCCTATTATCTTTCGAAACTTTGCTAATATTGACGTTTAAAGTGAAGGGTACCCCTCTTGCCCGCTTTCTTCAAATTTTGGGGTATATATACGATTCTTTTCCATTATAATAATAGATAAAAACGCATTCGCGTGAACCGATGGTGGAAGCCCTGCCATTGAGAGGCTAGACGTTTTCCGTAACCCTAGCCGATCGCCGTGTATATCTTGAAACCAATTGATGACGAAGGAAAAGAAGCCAGAATGTACTGACTGGCGTCCATGTGGAATGGACAAAGACCTGAAGATGGTGGTGCATAGAAGCTGGTGTCAATGTGGAATTGACGAAGAACAGAAGATGGTGGTGCTTGGAAGCCAGCAAGTACAGACTAGTGTCCATGTGGAGTAGAATAGCCAGGGGAGACAAACACAATTTTCCAAATTTCCGTGAACTGTCAATGCAGTCCGGAAATTGGGAACACGTTTGCTCCGATACGCAAACTGCGAACGCGGTCACGTGGGGTGTGACACAAACACAGAGAGACAGACAGACACACCCACACGTCCAGTGTAATACCACTCCGTGACGTCATCGTCACTCGGAGAGGTAAAAAGAAAGGGAACTTGAAATTGCTTTGGTAATACACTTGTTTACATATAGCCACATAAATGATGGGAGAATAGGTTATAATATACGTATATTAAAGAAGGGAACTTTTAAAATTGCTTTTGGTAATACTCATGTTTATGTATAAAGCCACAAAGTAATCAACAACATGAAAATGCTTAGGAAGAAGTTTATGTTCTCGAATATAAACGATGCGAATAAGATATCATTACAAATGCAGCTAACTTGGAATGATTAAAATTTTCAGGTAGACCTTAATTATCTGCAATTGATTGATTTCTTAAAATATATCATTACAAACTAATGATTTGACATGATTACAAATTTATATTTCATGAAGTCCAAAAAAAAGAAAAATAATATGCGTTATGAGAAATGATTACAAATGGAACTATATAGAGGCCTTAATTCTGTAAAACGTATTTTGTGCAAGAAAGTAAACTATATATAGATTAAAATGTGTGTATAATAAGTGCTGCTAGTTTTTATGTGGGACATATTATAATTGGACTATTTTGGTACAGGAGAGTACCTTTAACGCTAGGATATTCTAGCGTAGCATTCTCGTTTTCATAATATATGACCCTGAATAATTACCACTCCTCCTATACTTCACAAGCTTAGAAAATGGACATGGTAAAACTGTTATTCAATACACTAAGTCAGTTTAAGATGCTAGCTAGTTCTAAGCTATTGTCTCTAGTTTACCAACCGCCTATCAATGGTGAATTAACTTACCACCCTCCTACCAAGGGTGAGTTGCGTTACTATCCGCCTGCTAAGGCAGAATTGCGTTACCACCCGCCTACAAAGGTTAAATTATGTTACCACCCGCCTACCAATGGTGAATATAGTTACTACCCGTCTACCAAGGTTGCATTAAGTTACCAAGAGCCTATAAATGGTGGATGAAATTACCAACAGCCTACCAATGGTGAATGAAGTTACCAACATTCTACAAATGGTGAATTAAGTTACCAGCCACCTACCAATGGTGTATTAAGTTACCAGCCACCTACCAATGGTGAATTAAGTTACCAGCCACCTACCAATGGTGAATTAAGTTACCAGCCACCTACCAATGGTGAATTAAGTTATCAACCGCCTTCCAATTGTTATATTACGTTACTACCCGCCTACCAATGATGAATGAAGTTACCAACAGCCTACCGATGGTGAAATAAGTTACGACCCGCCTAACAATGGCTTACTAATTTACCACGCGCCAATCAATGGTGAATTATGTTACCAACAGCCAACCAATTCTGAGTTATGTTACCAACCTTTTACCAATGGTGAATTAACCTACCACCCGCCAATTAATAGTGAATTAAGTTACCACCCGCCTATCAATGGTGAATTAAGTTACCACCCGCCTATCAATGGTGAATTACGTTACCACCCGACTACCAAAGGTGAATTACGTTACCACCCGACTACCAATGTCGAATTAAGTTACCACCCGCCTACCATTGGCGAATTAAGTTACCACCCGCCTACCAATGGCGAATTAAGTTATATGTTAAAAAAATCTCCCCTTTTCGTATTCGAATAGACCGCTTATAATATGTTTTTAATGAGAGCATTATTTGAAAATTAAAACGCGTTCTCCCTTGAAAAAAATAAATTTCATGATAATAGGTTTCGGGAAAATGGAATCGTTGTTGAAAAATCTGAGATATATTATTTTTTATTTCAATTAAATTATAGGAAACTAATCCATTAGAAGTAAGATCAGGTGATTGAATTAATTTCTAAGGAGTAGTAAAATACGGACTGTCTTTAAAATTAAATTAAAAAAAGATATCCGCGCATCAGTCAACTGGAAAAACCCTTATCGTTTTTTTGGTTTTCTTTGGCTCGGCCAAACCTAGTAATTTTTATGTAATACGCATTATGATTATATAAAGGCAATTGTAAAAGCCTAGCATTTGTGAAATTTTGAAGTCTCCTTTTTTACCCTAATCTAGCAACTTTCGAACATCTACTTTCCATCCGAATTCATATCTTTAATTTTCATAAACATTTCGTGTAAAATATTATAATTTCAGATATGTTTAAAAATCGATTTTTTTGGGTGTTATTCGTTTAAGTTCGAATGTATTTAATATGTTTCTTTCAATGCAGTGTATTAAAGTACATGCAGTAGTGATGAAATAATGATTTGCAATTATCAGTGAAAATAATTAAATGTAACGTACTAACTTTTTATTACTCTCAGCCGTGGGTTCCTTAAGTGGTGCAGCAACAGTTGGAGCAAACACGAATATAATAAACTCTCTTTATTTATTTAAGCTATAAAAACCATTATCTTCCTCTAACCTTTAAATTCCATATCGATTATTGCATTTTCCGATTTTATTTTTACTCAGTATTACGCATAATGTAAGTCCCGCTTGAACGTTAACTGTTTACTTTAATCTCCATTTACTAACACCAACTAAGGGTGAGCAGAGACAAAGAGCCCTTTAAAACTTGTTCCAAAAAACGTTTCTGCTCATATAACTAAGTAGTGTTATTGACATTTTTACTTTTACATTTAATCTAGTAGAAAATATACCTAGCTAGATTATTCTCGGTATTTTGGTCAGTATGAGCAAACAACAAATGGATCTTCGGGCTTGATTAATCTCGCTCTTTTCCGCAGTATGCGTGCAAACAAATGTATCATCGACCTTAATTATTCGTAAGTTTGTAAAATGTCGAGAATTCGGCCCTATGAAGAGAATAAAATGGACAGAAAATCGTTGAGACCTGATAAAATAAAAACCGTATGAAATCTTAACAAAACGTATTCTTCAATTGTAAAGTTTCGAATTACGAGATAATATCGTGCTGTATAGCTCTCAAAGATAAGGATCAATCTACAGATATTTTCAACACTAATAACTCGTTCACAATATTTCCAATTTTAAAATATAAAAATTTAAACTTTTCAAGAGATATCTTTTCAGATATCAAAGTATTTCAAACTTCTGCTAATAGCAAATGTTAGTCGAAAGTAAAACCTAGTATCAAACTAGTATCCCTTAAATTCTTCTACGTGACATTTTTTCTTGAACAACTATTGAGAACAAAATACATGGGTATATATTGTTGAAAAATATTTCAAAAAATGAAATTTTTGTTAAAAAAGTAAGATAAGAATTTTTTTAAATAATTTTTGTTTTATAATCATGTCTTCAAAAGTGAAAATTTGAATATTGCAACGCGTGACGGTTGGAAGTATGTACAAGACAGGGAGAGTTTCGATTAATATCTGAGTTTAATGTTGTTGTATTACGGAAAACATAATCGATAAACAAAATAAGAGTAAAAAAGTATACGGTGAGCTTAGCAGGCGCTACTACTATTGGCAGTGTCTTCCGAGGCAACAGCAAGGTCTTCAAGGTCGTCGTAATGACGGCCCGCAAAAGGTTTCGCGTTGGACAGGTGAACGGGAAAGATGCGGTGTGACCGCCGCGTCCGGAATGCTGACGGGTCTTCTACTTGTAGCGTGGTGAAGCCAACTAGTCGCACTACCTGGTATGGGCCTTTGTATTTGGCCAAGAGTTTTTCGGACTTCCCGACCTGTCGGGTAAAGTTCCGGACTAAGACAAGGTCCCCGGGACGGTACAAAGGACCGAGAACGCGTTGACTGTCGTAGACTCGTTTCTCGCAAGCCTGTTCGCGAATTATCGCAGTACGTGTAAGGGAACGAATTTTTCCTTGGCGGTCTTTCATTTCCGATGGCGTGGAGGAGCCCGGGTTAGGCGGGGAAGGCAGAAGCGTCTCTTCCGGAAGGACTGGTATCCGCCCGTGGACCAATTCAAACGGAGTCGCTTGGGTGGTCTCTTGCAACGAGGTGTTGATGGCAAACGTTGCATAGGGAACAGTATCGTCCCAATCGCGATGGTCGGGACTTAAGTATGCAGAGATTACGTCCGCCAAAGTGCGGTTCGCACGCTCCACGAGACCATTAGCTTGGGGATGGTAGCTAGCGGTCACGCCGTGTTGAACTTTCAGTTCGTTGAGAGCTTGTTCGGTTTGATGGGATACGAAAGCGGTTTCGCGATCGCTAATGAGGCGTTTGGGGGTTCCGTGGCCCAGGGCCAGGTTTTCCAAAATGAATTCGACGACGTGTCGTGACTCGGTGGTGGGAACAGCTTTAGTCATGACCCATTTGGTCAGATGGTCTACAGAAACCAATAGGTGTTTGTTGCTTTTTCGAGAAGTTGGGAAAGGACCGAGGTGGTCTACACGCACCGTTGCAAAGGGGGAGTCAGGAGGTGGGATCGGCTGCATGAGCCCGGCGGGTTTGCGTGGTGGTATTTTGCGTAACTGACATTTCGTGCACGATGAGACGTAGCGTTTTACTGTTTTTCTTAGTCCTGGCCACCAGTACCTCTCCAGTATCTTGTCTTGCGTTTTCTCAATACCGAAATTGCCGGAAGTTGGAGAGTCGTGGGCCGCGAAAAGCACGTCTCGACGTAGCGATGGTGGAATTGCGAGTAACAGTCGACGTCCAAGGGCTTTGAAAGGGTTTCAACGGTATAGTAAGCCAAGTGGATTGGAAGTCCTGTACAGCTCTTACGTTTTCAGGATCTGGGCCGATTCCTTCGGCGGATACCATGTGACCTAGATAACGAATTTCACGGGCCACGAAATTGCACTTGGTAGAGTTCAGTGTGAGCCCAGCTTCTCTGATGGCCTGTAGAACGTGTGTTAGTCTGCTTTGGTGTTCTTCGAAAGTCGGAGCGTGTGTCACTATGTCATCGAGGTACACCAATGCCATCGTCCATTTTAGTGAGCCCAGCACCCGGTCCACGAGGCGCTGGAATGTGGCTGGGGCGTTGGTTAGTCCTAAGGGCATCCGCCAAAATTGATAGAGTCCGTCAGGAGTGACGAAAGCAGTCTTCTCTCGGTCTTCTGGTGCAACACCCACCTGCCAGTATCCGTTTTTCAAGTCCAGTGAGGTGAAATATCTTGATCAAGTACGTCATCGATACGGGGTAAGGGGTAGACGTCTCTCTTGGTAGTAGCACTTAGTCGACGGTAATCGACGCAGAAGCGCCAGGTACCATCTCGGCGTTTAACTAAGACAACTGGCGCAGACCAGGGACTTTGTGACATTTCGACGATATAATTTTCCAGAATTTCCTCCACTTGTTTTCAAATAACTGTCGCTCGTTTTGGGACACACAGTACGGCTGGGCATGGATAGGTGGGTGATTTCCTGTGTCGATGGTATGTTCTACTACATCCGTTTTCCTAAGGCTCTCAGTGGTGACCGAGAAACAGTCCTTGAAGGCAAAAAGTAGGTCGGTGAGTGCTTGGCGTTGATCGGGTGTAAGATGCTCGCCCATCTTGATGGATTGTATGATTTCCCGAAAGTCATCTACAACGCCGTCGTCAAACTTCCCGAGAGTCAGGATGCAGGATGGTTCTACTGTGCTAGTGGTGGTTGGTTTGGTATGTTCGACCTCTGTGTAGTGACTCAGTACTTGGCCACGTTTTACTAACAGGTTCTCAGCATCGTGATTCACAAGGAGTATCGAGGCTTCTCCGTGGTTGACGGGAGTTAGGGCGGCCGGACTAAAGAAAACCTCGCCCGGCTTCGACCACATCGTTCTTTCGGTTAGGATATTGCCACTTGGTAATATTTGAGTCTGGGATTTGACACGTATCCACATTCCAGTTTGGGCTGGGATTGTTAGGCTATGGCAACTGACAAGACATAGAGGGAGAGAGGATTGCCCCGGCTCTGTAATTTCGACGATGGGGTGCTCGTGGAATGGGGAAGCCATAATGTCCTGGTTGTTCGTACAATCCGGGTCGGTAATGTTTGTGTTTGGGTTATTGCTGTCGGTCCTGAACTCGGCTGCAGGCTCTATAGGCTGTAGTGGTGCTGTAGGTTCGTCGAATGGGCGAAGGATAGTAACTTCTATGTGTCCGTTAGGAAGATAGTTAATAATGGCATTGTGCTTAGCACACGAGTCAGACCCAAGAAGCATTGGGTAAAGCGCGTTCGGTACGATGAGAAAGTCTACATCGCTATAAGACTCATGCGCTCGCAGCTCGAGTCCAAGCAGTAAATTTCCGCATGGTATGACTCCAGCTTTATTGAAGGCAATAAGCGGGTTGCCTTCCCACGGTTTCACCAAATCTGTTAGTCTAGTGGCGTGGATAAGTCCTTGGTCAATAACGCACTTCCCGGCACCCGTATCTAATACACAGTTCACGCAACCGAGTTCGCGCACAGGTATATCTAAAACAGGGACACCATTTACTATCCGTCCTGTGAGTGTTATAATGGGGTTGCGAGGTTGGCTGGTCCCTTCCCCCAATAGGGTCCGGCCTAGAAGTTTCCCTGTTGGGTAAAGTGTTTGGCGGCGTTACGAACGTCTTGGGAATCGTTGGACTGGGAGGACTGTTGTGGTCGTTGGTTACAATCCCGGGCCCAGTGACCGTAGAAGCCACACCTAGGTCATGGTGTACGCGGGCCATTAGTACGTAGTTGAGAGGAGCGCGATGGACGTTGGCTGTCAGATTTGAGTTTTTCAACTTCATCTTTTAGGGTACTGACGACTGTTGCTAGTACGCGTATGACGGAAGCCGTTTGCGCGCTGGCATCCGGTGGAGTATTAGTGTTCGGACTCGCTGATGGTATGAGATAGCTGCCAGATGGAGTCGAAAAGAAACGGGGTCCATTGCTGAGGGTGTGTGCTGCAACGGGAGTAGCAGCAAAGTTGCCATTGGCGAAATGTTGGGTATAGTTCGGCGCGAAACCGGGGTTGAGAATGGGCGGGGCGGCGGAATGTTGTTGGAACGCGGCGTTAGTATCGTACGGATGAAGGTCGGCGGTCCAAGAGGCGCGATCGGCATCTTCTAAGGAATTCCCCACACGGAGTAGCTCGCTCGTCGTTGTGCAGGTGGGAGAAGCGCTCAAAATGGCGGCATGTGAGCGGTTTCGCATTCCGGCGATGATGTATTTCAACGTGGCAGGGGCATCTGACGCGAGGTCTCCCTTTAGGCATATGGCTCACCCGGCTGTTGGGAACGTAATCTCATTTCAAGTAACCAGTCGTCGGTAGTTTTTGAGTCCGGATAGGCGTGATGGAAGGCCGTTTTCCAGGCGGGCCACGTGGTGTGTTCGTGACCGAAGGTTTTTTGCCAAAAATCAGCTGGGCTGCCCACGATGAAATATCCGGGGGAAATCGAGACTTTCATCGCATCATCCCAACTAAACTGATCAGCTAATCGTTGAAAGCCTTCGATCCAGTCTTTAGCGCTTTCGTTAGGGTTAGCCTCGAATGGAACGATATGAGTAAAACCGTTGGCATCACGGGGTAGGCGGCACGGAATTGGCGCGTCGCACTTCGCCCATTAGGCTATTAACGCTTTGTACGTACTGGGTGAAAGGGCTTTCTTCGGCCATCTTGGTTCGTTTGTTTGTTTTTCGTTTCGTTCCTCATTTAGCGGTCCCAGCAGGGCTTAAACGAGAAACGGGGATCCGTGATTTTATTGGGCGATCCACGATGACAATTAAGTTAATCCACAGCGGTGTATGGTATGGTATGGAGAACGGTAGGGCGGTCGAGAAAGGCAATGAGGGATAATTAATTTCGATCCCACATCTGACACCAAAAATGCAACGCTTAACGGTTGGAAGTATGTACGAGACAGGGAGAGTTTCAATTAATAACTGACTTTAATGTTGTTGTATTACGGAATACATAATTGATAAACCAAATAAGAGTAAAAAAACTATACGGTGAACTTAGCAGGCGCGAGAAAGGACTCGAGGGGTTCCTAGTCGAGGGCGAACTGCTCGTCGAGAGTCCACAAAAAGGAGGGAGAGGAAAAGAGTTGCTATTTTGGATAAAACGTGTTTGTCCAAGAGAGTGACGTCATGGAAAAATAACGGAGGCCCAGTGGTCTTCTTAGGGTTAGAAAGGTAGCATAAGGTAGTGTAAAGGTGAGTGTGTGTGGAGGGGGTGGGGAGGGGAAGCGGCTAGGAAGATAATAATAATAATAATAAAAGCTTCTTTATTTGAGATATTCTTTTCAGGAGTCAATGTTCCCTGATTTACAAAAGAGTCTCAGATTAAGTAAAAAAATTTTTAAAATTAAAAATAACAACAAAGTTTTGGAAAATAAATGTATAGGTCAACCAGGGAAATATTTTACATATGTGAATACCGATTTCTTGAAGGCTGCGATCGTTAGACAGGCCTTAATATTATTGGGCACTTCATTCCAGAGTTTGATGGCTTTGTTCTTAAGACTTAAATTACCAAGCTTAATGGTACTCTTTCTATTATCATTGTAGTAGTTAGTAGCACGAGTATTATAGTGATGAACATAGTCTAGTTTGGTAAATAGAGATAGGATGTATTCAGGGGCTTTTCGGGCGTTTACGTTGAACATGAAAAGAAGAACTGACACATCATGTATTTGATTTAGTGTCATCCAATTTAATTTTTCTCTTAGCGCCGTGGCGGAGTGACGCTTAAAGACTTTGCATACCAGCCGGGCTCCATGGTTATGGATAATTTGTAATTTATCTAAGCTGCTCTTGCTGGCTGAAGCGCCGAAAAGGATGATACCGTATGTCAGAATTGGGAGTATGAGAGTTTTGTAGAGCATACCGTATGTCAGAATTGGGAGTATGAGAGTTTTGTAGAGCGTGTTCAGGGTTTGAATTGGGAGGTGCTTCTGTAGGGGTCGTAAGAGCCACATTTTTTGTCGTGCTTTCTTTATTTTCTGGTCAATGTGCAAGTTCCAGTTAAGTGTATTGTTAATATGAGAGCCTAAGTATGTGAACGATGTCACTAATTCTATATTTAGTGAACCGAGTGTGTGGAATCCATAGTCAGCATTTTTAAGACTAGGGTTTAAGATCATGAATTTTGTCTTTTTCTCGTTGAGCGTTAGCTTTCGGGAGACAAGCTTCTTTTGCAGCTCCCTAAGATCTTTTTCTAGGTTTCGGATTAAGTTTGTTAAGATCGGCGATGAGTCCAATATGGCATTGTCATCTGCGTACTCATGGGCTGTTGCATATGTTAGGCATTGGTGGATGTCACTAGTGTAGACATTGAATAACAGTGGTGCCAGAACACTACCTTGTGGGACGCCACTCGAGATTGGTGCCATTGCTGAGTTTGTTACGCCTACGGAGACACACTGTGTCCTGTCCGAAAGGTATGATCTGAACCATCTATAGCTTTGCCCTCCGATGCCATAGGTCTTCAAGAGTTTCAGTAGGATTTCATGGTTAACTCTGTCGAACGCTTTTGAGAGGTCGACGAAGACAATGCCTACAAAGTGTCCTTTCCCTAGCCGGTTAATGGTTGTTTCGATTAGATCCGCTTCGCAAGTTACGGTAGAGTGACCAGCACGGAAGCCGGATTGTTTCTCGTACATGATATTGTTTTGTAAAAGGTATTCGTAAAGTTGATCTTAGACAACACGTTCGATTATTTTTGAGAGGCAGGGTAGAATCGTGACTGGGCGAAGATTGTTTGGTTCTGTTGTTCCGTTTAATTTTGGCACTGGGATGACTTTCCCTTCCCTCCATTTTTTAGGAAATATTCCAGTTTTCAGAGGGAGGTTTATGATATTCGTGAGGGTAGGGCAAATGATGTGCGAGAGAGCTTTCACTAGCGCTGGCGATAGGTTATCTAGTCCAGTTGCTTTAGCTGTATTTAAGTTCGTAATCAGTTTTAATACTGTGGCCTCAGTAACAGAAGTAAAGCTAAAACTTCCCGACGTAGCTTTTGGGAGATTGAGATCTGTTGCAGCAGGTCTTTGTTCCTTGAGTGATGCGTAATATTTATTGAGTTCCTCCACAATCTCACTTTCGTTGGTAAAGTCTAGTCCGTTTATCGTTAGGTGGGAGATTTTATATTTAGCAGGCTTCAAGTGTGGTTTAAGGGTCTCCACATATTTGTGGGGGTCGATGCAGTATTCTTAACGTGGTGCGATAGGCATGTTCGTTTGGCACTATCAATCTTGCTGTTTATAAGGTTTCGAAGTCTTTGGTATTCATTCCGATATATTGCATTTTTCCGACTTTTCCTTAATAATATATCTCGTTGATGCATGCAGTGCTTAATTTCATGTGTTAGCCAAAAAGGCGTGTTAAGTGGCGCTCTCTTGTCTCGCTTAGGTGCATAGTAGTCCCAGCTTTGAAATATTGCGGTGTAAAGGCGTTGTAGTTCAGAATCTGGGCTATTGATGATTCCCTCATTGTTGGGTAGGGTATCCTGTACTTCCTTTACATAGGCAACTGTGTCTAGATATCGAAAATTTCTCACACATCTGATTATCTTCGGTATGGATACGGTTTTTTTACGTCTCAGGCATAGTACAATATCATGGTCCGATAAGTCGTGAGGTATGACTATGGCTTTCATAATCCTACATGGGTAGTTGGTATAGAGTTGGTCCATTGCAGTGCTAGTACTCATGGTTATTCTCGTGGCTTCATTAATTAACTGTGTGAATTTAACCATTATGTTTTGCAGTGATTTGGTTTTAGCAGATTTCTTAGCGGCAAGTAGGTCACAGTTAAAGTCGCCAAGAATTAAGACTTCTGCGTCAATGTTCGTTGTCATTACATCATCTTGGTTTTTGAGTTCATCTAGGGTTTAACCCATGTCTGCTACATTTGGTGGAATGTAACATGTGCAAATGTACAGTGGTTTTGTGCTTGTTTCATAGAGAGTGATCCATAGGTTTTCAAAGTTGGATTGAACGTTACTAGTGAATATTGAGGTATCCATTAATGATATGTTTAAGTGTTCTTTGTGATAGAAGCCTACGCCACCAGCGTTTCCTGCAGTACGGTCTTTCCTAATGAATTTGTAGCCAGGGATATTGAGAGGGATATCAGGAATGTCTTGTGTTAGCCACGTTTCACAGATGCCAAGTATGTCAATATTTTGTTTCTTTAATAGTGCTTCTTCTTCCATTATTGGTTTGAAGTTGTTCTTTTTCAGGCTTCGTACATTTAGGTTTGCTATTTTCAGGCCTCTTGGATGTATAGGTACGGGGTTTGAAAACCGGTTTTTAATTTTTGGGTGGAATACTTCAGCCCTAGGATTAAGATTGGAGTTCGATAGTTGTGTTAGTCAACAGGCATCTAATCTTGGTTGGGTGCATGAGGGTCGGTATCGTGATATACGTAGGACACTGGGTCAGTTTCCTAGATTCATGACGATTTTGTCGAATTTTCCACTACATTTGATGGTGAAGGAGTTTTTCCAATTTCGACCTTCCTTTATAAGTGATATTTCTGCTTCGGTTATGCCTAACTCCTCCAGATGGCTCTCAATTTCTTCTGTCGTAATTTCTACATTACAGTTGCTTAACAGATATGTTGATTCAGGTGCATAGGAAAGATTGAGTGCAGCGGCTTCCTCGTTTGATCCCCAGGTCTTTTTCCCTTCTTTTTCACCAAGTTTATGACAGCTCACACCGACTGGCCAGTTGGAAGCGTCAAGCACATCTGCGCAGGGGGTTGAAGTTCGGAGGTCGGCATTCTGATTCTTGAGATCTTAGCGTAATACGTAGACCGCTAACAGTGATGTTCTTACTTTCTATATAATTTTTAATGTGCTCTTCTGTGCTAGATTTTGAGCAGTTACCAATAAAGTATTCACCGTGTATCGTACTTATATTCATCTTGCATGTTGCGAGTTTATCATTCGACATTAGGCCAAAGTTTCTCTTGGTTGATTTGTTTGATGCTGATTTTTGGGATTCGACAGTTGTTCTTGGGATATTGTTAATGGCCCTGAAATGGGTAGCGTTTCGCAGATTGTTTGGGTCGCTTGCTATTCTAGCTTTCCCGTTTATAATACTATTATTCGGTAATGAGTGAAAGTTGGCTGCTGCTGAGTATAGGGGACGAAGTGCACTTTGACCGGATAGCGCCTCAAATCAGAGGTAGCTTCAATATCTTGCCGAGGCCTTACTTCTGCAATATTTGAAAGCAACTTATTGCAGGGTAGGTCCATAAGATGAGCATTTTCCAGAAACATATATGGTCCGTGGGTCTAGAGGTACGGTGCTCGCCTAGGGTGCGAGTGGTCCCGGGTTCAAATCCCGGACGGACCCGACATTTTGCAGAAGTAATTTAGTGAATATTTGAAAGCAACTTAATACAGGGTAGTTCCATAAGATGAGCATTTTCCAGAGACATACATGATCCGTTGGTTTAGGGGTATGATACTCTGTTTGGGTGCGAGTGTTCCCGGGTTCAAATCCCGGACGGACCCTAGTTTTTGCAGAAATAATTTAGTGACTATTTAAATGCAACTAGTTAAATTATAGAGCTACTAGCCGTTACCCGCGGCGTCGCTCGCGTGTAATTAGAACTTCCATCTAAAATGATATAAAGAATGTGTAGATTTTACTGATGACTAATATTTTTGTAGCACCCTATAGGCACTCGGCACAGTCCGTCAGCCCGTCGGGATATTTTTTATTACTTTTCACGCGGACATTATTCCATAAAGTAGGTTTTTAAGTTTTTGGCCGGCATTTTAAAAGATGGCGAAAAATCTAACCCGAAAGACCATTCAGCCCGTCTCAAGGTTAAAGCAAACCAGTGTACTAAATATTTGTGAAATCGGTTGAAACGCGCGTACTTAATTGCATAGAAAATATATTTTACATTTCTTTGCGCCATTTTTTAAGATGGCGGCGGATTGGAAAATTTTTTCTTAGTACGTTCCTGCAAATTTTCAGCCTTCTAGGGCAAGCGGTTTGGGCTGGGCGTTGATTATCAGTCAGTCAGTCAGGACTTTGATTTATATAGATATAGATAGATGAGTTTAGCATGTTTCACTTTCGTACATGGTCCGTTGGTCTAGGGGTATGATAATCGCCTCGGGTGCGAGTGTTCCCGGGTTCAAATCCCGGACGGACCCTAGTTTTTGCAGAAATAATTTAGTGTCTATTTAAATGTAACTAGTTAAATTGTAGGGCTAGGAGTTTAGCATGTTCCAGTGTCGTACAGACTGTTAAAAAAGTTTTTGCGCGTTGCGTTTTTCGCACATATTTTACTATATTTCAAAAATTATTCAAGCTAGCGCTCTGTAATAAAGTGCGTAATAAAAGTTTTGAATTTCTCTTTCATATTTTACTCGTTCCAAAGTTTTGCTTTGCATACTTATACCGGAAACCGGAAATGTCAAAATTATCAACTTTGAAAATATTGGATTCTCGAGGATATAAATGCGATTTTTGGAATCCTTGGGGTCGATTCATATTTGAAAAGTGTTCACCAAATTCAATTCGGATGAATAGGTCACGAGTAATCAGCCTTTATTCAAAATCTGGCAAACTTGGTTAGATTGGCGATACTTCATCATCGAGTATCGAATCTTTGTCGTAATAATGCTTATTAGATGTTATGACACTTTATGCGTATATATATGATTGGTCTTTTGGCGCAATACTTTGAAACAAATCAGACGTTTATTAAAGGGATGGTGAAGTGGAAAATAAAGTAGTTTTTTATTAATTCTTCTATAAGACCAATCTGCATCGTGAAACATCCAGGAAATAACACCGAACGATTTTTAAACGACAATTAGTTTGAAATTTCATGGATAATTTTAAAGAGGGATCTCCGACCAATCGCGTCGCGCACTGCCTTTTTATAAACAATTTTCTCGTGGCACGTTCCGTGTTGAATCAATTTATCGCGAGATTTGAAAAAATTTGCGTGATGTGACAATTGTGACGCGAGACATGGAGCGTGCCACTGCCACGAGAATTTTGTTAACAAAAAGGCACGGCGCTACGCGATTGGTCGGAGGTCCTTATTTAAAATTATTCTTTAAATCTTAGCCTAATTTGAATATTAAAATCAATGGGAGGTATTTCCTAAATTTTCATTATTCAGACTGGTCATATAAGAACCGATAAAAAATCACTTTAATTTCCACTTCCCCCTCCCTTTAAGAGAAAACTCGCGTCTTTTGAAGAGGATAAGCGGTTTGAAAATATTGTTATTTGGGCCATGATATCATAATATTTAGAACTCATATAAATTACGTCTAGATCTTCAGCCCGACTCATTGCAGCCTAGTGAAAATCTCACTCATGATGGCATATGCGCTTCACGAGAACCCTTCAAATAGACATATTCAACTATTCCATTTAAGAAACAACTTCAGAGGAGATGGCTTCTATGCTAGGAAGGTTCGCTACGCGATTGAGCTTCGCTAAACGGAGCCATAGCCTCCCGCGTATAGAGCAAATTTCAGATTGGCTCACGGGTCAGTCCAGGTGAAATCAGGCAGTGTCCCGACGGCACCATCACCGATTTTGAGGAAAATTTAACCAGTTGAAATATAGATTATTTCATTGGGAAATCCAAGTTTTCAAGGTAAAATTCAATCTAGATTTTAAGATATGAATAATTGAAAAACCCTCACATGGGGGAAGGAAACTTTTCACCCCCAATTCCAGCGATTTTGACAGCCGATATCTAGGTAATAAAACCAAATATAACCTTGCAACCTTTTTTATTCTTCAAATGGGTGGTAGAGCCAAGATTAAGCTAATAATAGTTTGCGACGAACTTTTTGTTTTATTCCTATAAATCATCAAAGTGCTCTTTGAATTCAACCAAACGCGAAAAGTAGCCTATAACTTAATATCTCCCGACTCCAAAAACCAAGCTAAAATAAATCAAAGATAACGCTTTCTGGTAGTAATTAAACCGGTGAACACGAAAAAATTCTAGATTTCGAAAACCGCCAAGATTTGAAAAAAAGTAAAAACATGGTGGTCTTTGAAGCCGGTTCACGGGTAGTTGAGCGGTTTTCAAAAGAGCGTTTTGGAATAAAGCGGTTCCTAAAACAGCGGTTTGCAAAACCGCGTACAAGCAAAACCGAGGTTGCTGTTTCCGCGTTTCTCAATACAGTGCTATTTCCCAAAACAGCGATTGCTGTTTCCGCCCAAACTGTGATTGATAGGGAGGGAAATATCTATTATATTAAGTATATAGGACAAAGAACAATATTATGCAAAAAGGAGTAATGTTATATCGGAAGTAAATATATAATTTTTTGGAAAAGGCATATTATTTTGGGAAGTTAATGAAGATAAACAACAATATTTTGGAAAAGGCGTACTTTCGTACGCTCAAGATATAAACGCTGTAATCAAAATGCGCTAAAACGAGAAATGGCTATAATGGTAAACGCGTTTATGAAAAAGCCGTTTTGGACAATGGCGTTTTGATAACACGCCCAATCGACAACATACCTTTGAAGCCGTGCCAAGGTACCACCACAATTGAAATATGCACCAAAGTACAAATCATCTGAAAGCCCTTGTTTTAATCTATAACATATCTAAAATCCCAGGATGATATAGAATTCCATCGTATGTAAACGCGGCATCAAACCTGAAAGAAAATCTGAAAAAAGTTAAAATTTTAAGTTAGCCAAAACAATTGGAAAATGATTATGAACGCAATATAGATGAGAAATTACTACTTTTATTGTATGAAATGAATTATTAGCACAGGTTTTTTATCATTTAAAAACATACACTACATGTGTGAAAAATTTAATGTTATTATAACTGAGAATAAGGATCATTTTGGATAACCATTTGTAAGTAATAGAATTTTTTTGTAATCTTTAGATGACAAGGAGAGCTTTTTTCTTGAGGTAAAATTATTAAGTTCAAGTAAAGTTATTATGTTCAAAAAAGGAACCCAGCATACGTCTTCTCTTTCTGGCCAAGATAGATTTCTACCATTTCTCTCCATAAAGGTTACCAAAACATCATTGTTTTCTACGCTTTTTTCCTTGATATTTCCGATGTACCACTCTTTATCATAGGTAAAAGCAACGTATTTGCCTGGGTTACATTCATCCCAATCAACCTGTTTAGCTTTACTGAGAGGAGTGAAAAGTTCTACCTTGGTGGCAAAAGCATCCGATGATACTCTTTTCATATCTAAAAGTGTTTCTGACAATGGTATGAAAGCATGGTGTGATCGAGTTCCTGGTATAGTTTTAATGGACGCATACCTTTCCGCCAATTTAAACTCTTCTACGTGTTGTAGGACGTCTTCTTTGGAAAGGTACGCAAATTTTATATTTGCTATGTTTGCAGCTGCGTACAAATACATTTCTTTGGGATTCTGAATTTGATTAGCGTACGCTGCTTGAAGGCTGGCTTTCGAAACAAGTCTCTTGACTGTATCCCCAATCCCATCACAGGGGCTTTTTCCATGGCTCGTAGCAAAGAAATGCCACTCGGCATGAATTCCAAAATCGGTATAATGGTGGCATAAGTTCGATAAGTTTTTGTTATTTTTATACTGGCTGCCTGCTCCGTCACTGAAATATGTCACCTTCTTAATCATAGGAAGGGATGCCTTTATTTCCGTTGTTAATCTTCTTAGAAAAGAGTGCACAGTATTTGCGTCGTGATGAAGGTAATCCGATATGATACAAAAATTGAAATGAGTCAATCCAGTTCCATCTTTGAAATATACTACGAATGGATGAAGTGTCGCTTGTGTGTTGGTCCAGTGATGACCCTGAATGGCATCTTGTATTAGAAAAGTGTAGTTTTAGCAAAGTCAAGTACACTGTTAAAAATAATGGTTCATGAATGGTATAAAAAGGGTATATCCTCTCCCGCTGCACCATTAATGGTTTTAATTTAGCTAGACAATGGTGTGATTAGGGTTTGTTTTGATTGGCAAACCACTGATGGTGTATGAATGGTTTATCTTAAATGTTGAACTATTCCATATATGGTTTGTTAATGGCATGTTAGGATAAGTGGTTAAAATATGGTTAAGAAATGGTTTATGTTAAAAACTTTTGACCATTCCATATATGGTTTGATAATGGAAAGTTGGATATATGGTTCGAATTTGGTTTAAAAATATTTAACCATTTTTTCTCTATTCCATATAGGGTTTTGGTAATGGAAAGTCAGGATATATGGTTAAAATATGGTATAAACATAGTTAAACATTTTTCTATATTCCATATTAGGTTTGATAATGGAAAATTAGGGTATATGGTTAAAATTTGGTTTAAAAATAGTTAACAATTTTTACTCTATTCCATAACAAGCATAAAATTGAAACGTTGGCACATTAGTTTAAATTTAAACTGTTGACACAGCCATAGTTTTTTTCTTCTCCGAGTGACGATGACGTCACGGAGAGGTATTACACTGGATGTGTCTGTATGTGTCTGTCTGTCACCGCGTTCGCAGTTGGCAAATCGGAGCTAACGTGTTCGCAATTTGCGGACCGAGTTCGCAGTATACAGAAATTCCGAAAATTTTACTTCCTTGCTTTATCTATCTAATTTAACGCCAATCATTAACTATCCGTTACACCTTCATCTGCTGTCTAGCCGCCATTGTTTCGCCCAATGCCAACCGCTATTTATTGGCTTCTAACAACAACACTGTGCACTCGCCTTTCGTGTACACCACAAACACAATAATCTGTTCTTATTGTCTTCTAACACCACCATCTACTGGTCTTTCGTCTATACCACATAGACACCAATCTGCAACATTGGCTTCTACTCCATCGTCGTCGTTAGGCTTAAAATGTACGCGGCGAGGGTCTAGGGTTAAGATAAACGTCTAGCCTCCCAATGGCAGGGTGTCCACCAAAGGTTGACGCAATTGCGCATTTTCTCATCCCTTGGTGTGAATCAGTCGCCTTATATACCCTAAATTTACAAAAGTTCTGATATAGGTGTTCGCTAGAAGTATAACGTTAAAGATAGCTATGTTTAAAATTATTGTAGGAATTAAGTTTCATAAACCGACTTAACTATAATTAACGGAAATTACTGACGATTAAAATATTTAATATCAGTTACATTTATTTAATTATTTAAGATAAACCTCTTTCTTTAGAATGACACAAGTGAGAGTTTATATAGAACGAGTATTGAAGATTGCATCTGAATCGAAACACTACACGCATATCAAAGTTAATATCATGTTAATATGAAGCGAGTAGGATGAAAAGATCTCTTACAAAACGGTAACATTTTCTTTTTGCAGAATATTGAATGGAAATATTTTAAATATTTTTCGGCATTACGATTCTTTTAGTAGTTGTGTAGGTATAAAACTCTGTTTCATGTCAATATTCAAGAACATCTTTTGATATTAACATTTCAAATTTGGTGTTTAACTTTTAAATCAGCTTTACTACATTTATATATAGTGTAAACGTAAATGGTAACTTCAGTAGATAATGTGTATGTTGTTGCTTCATTTCCCCAGTGTTGAAACGATTGGGCCTATGAAGTAATTATCCTTAGATAAAAACGAAAATTGACCTTGTTTCGTGTCCTCTTTTAGGAGGTCTTTACGGTTAAGAGTGAGCCGGAAATTAAATCCACATTTAAGTGATAGATATTAGGTTCGCATTAGAATTGAGGATACATAGAAAATGATTATACGCTTTAACCTTTACAAATGCCCTTGGCAATAACTCGCCAAATTTGAACTATGTATTTCCGGTTTTTCTCATTGGCTAATGGACCTGTGTTTAGAAAGTAATTTTTGGTTTGAAAGAGTACGCCCTCGTCTTAACTCGGAGACGTTTATTTTGGTTTCCCAACTTTTAATGAAACAATTTATTTTTTATTACCTATCCGAGTGAATTATGTCACGGAGAGTCCCAATTTCGACGTGTGTGTCTGTTGCTACACCCCAGGGGACCGCGTTCTCAGTTTGCAAATCGGAGCAAATGTGTTCTCAATTTCCGAACCGCAAATACAGTTCCCGGAAATTTGTAAAATTGTATTCCTCTTACACTGGCTATTACTCCATTGTCTGTCTAACACTACCAACTTCTGGTTTTTGTCCATCCCACACGGACACCAGTCCGTACTTACTGGCTTCTATACACGACGATTATCCGGTCTTTTGTCCATCCAACGTGGACACCAGTCCGTACTTACTGGCTTCTAAACACCACCATCATCCAGTAATTTGTCCATCCCACATGGACGCCAGTCTATACGTACTGGCTTCTATCTCCATCGTCATCGTTAAGGTTAAGACAGACGCAGTGATCAGCTAGGGTTACGACAACCGTCTAGCCTCCCAGTGGTGGGGCTTCCGCCAAAAGTTCACGCAATTGCGCTGTTCTTATACCTGAGATTTGAAACATTTATATACTCCCGATTTGAGTAGGGCAAAACAGCAGGCGTATCCTTCATTTCAAACGTCAATATTAGTCAAGTCTCTCAAGAATGTCTAATTATATTTTTTAAACGATGTAACGCTCAACAAGGTGAATAATTAACGAAGAAAATATATAATATTAATTATATTTACTTTAGAATTTAAGATAATCTGGTTTATCAACTCAAAATTAATACAGAAAGAGTTAAACAGAAGTATATGTGTTTGTCTGTGTGTGTCTGTCCGTTACTATACTAATGCACTGCCTTAGCAGTTCGCTTGTGTAAAGAAATCTTACAAAACTTTAATATTTCCTTTTTTTGTAATATAAAGTGATTATATGGAAATATTTTCGCAATTTCGATTCCTTTAGTAGTTAGGTAGTTTTAAGGCTCTGTTTCATTTTGACATTCCAAGGATATTCTTAAATATTGTTATTTGAAATGGCTGTTTATATATTACTTAAGCTATATTACATCTGTATATAGAATAATCCTTGCTTTAGATAATACTAAAAGAACGCGAAGGCTTATACTTTGACGGAAAACTCAACCATTATCCATAATAGGCCTAGAGAATCAAATAGTAGACAATTTAGGACCGAGGTGAATTAAAATATGGGTTTTGTTATTCTTCTCTGTAATGAAGAGACATTAACGGTTCAGAGTGAGCCGAAAGTCAAATATACATGTAAATAATCGGGTTTAGATGTCAAACTAAAATAAAGCTTTATGGTGGCCATCAGATTATTGAAAGGTCCGGTCGTAATCGGTTTCTAGCTACTCTGAATATAGTTGGGGTGAAACGAGAGGATGGTGTTTACACGGCAATCGAGATGTTAATGTAGCTTTCATCATAAAGGGTATAAATATCATCCATGATGGGAATAATAACGGTTAAAATATCATCGATTATGGGAATAATAACGGTTAATATATCATCGATTATGGGAATAATAACGGTTAATATATCATCGATTATGGGAATAATAACGGTTTAAAAAACATCCATGATGGGCATAATAACGGTTTAAAAAACATCCATGATGGGAATAATAACGGTTTAAAAAGTATCGATTATGGGAATAATAACGGTTTAAAAAACATCCATGATGGGCATAATAACGGTTTAAAAAACATCCATGATGGGAATAATAACGGTTTAAAAAGTATCCATGATGGGAATAATAACGGTTAAAATATCATCGATTATGTGAATAATAACGGTTTAAAAACATCCATGATGGGAATAATAACGGTTTAAAAAATATCCACGATGGGAATAATAACGGATAAAATATCATCGATTATGGGAATAAAAACGGTTTAAAAACATCCATGATGGGAATAATAACGGTTTAAAAATATCCACGATGGGAATAATAACGGTTAAAATATCATCCATGATAGGCATTAAAACGGTTAAAAGAACATCCATGATGGGAATAATAACGGGTTAAATAACATCCATGGTGGGGATAATAACGGGTTAAATAACATCCATGGTGGGGATAATAACGGGTTAAATAACATCCATGGTGGGAATAATAACGGGTTAAGAAACGTCCATGATGGGAATAATGATGGTTTAAATAACATCCATGATGGGAATGATATTGGTGCTGTACCGATCCATTACATATGCACATAAGGGTTCAAAACCAAACCGGATAGTGTTTGGTTTTCTGACAAAAACGATATATATTTATTAATGGAATAGAAGTAAACCATTATTTTTTACAGTGTAGAACGATTGCTTCATTTCCCGGCAGGTGATCTTTGCTGATATTTAGGAAACTAGCCTGCTCTTTCGCAATGAAGTGATGCGGGGCTAAAACTTTGAACATTGCGGAAAGTTTTTCTTTATACTCAATGGCTGAAAGTTGAAATTTCTCCAATGAGGCATGGTGGGTATGGACCCATTGCTTCACTTCTTTGAAGTCATCATCATCAATGTTATTATCATCAAAGACAGCTCCAACGTACGCTTCCAGTGCCTCAGAGCCAGGACAAACTTCGCATTGGCTCAGCATGCAGTTTCGATTTGAAATATCACACACTTGTTTTTCTAATAAGTCTTTGTATGAAATTCGTTGATTTGGAAAAGAGTAGAGGGCCAGTTTAACATTTTGATAATACTCACACACACAAACTGAATGTGTGCCTGGTTTCCCAGCAATAACACAGTGCTTTGGTCGAAGCTCACAGAACTTAGAAAATCCAACTTTATCATCAGTTGATTTCAGGAATGAGGCGTGTAGTTCCTTAAGGTTTACCAGCATCAGTCGCTTTTGCACCAACTGCCTTGTACCAGCTACTTTAACTGATACACATTCCTTCTTTCCAGGGCACATCCTTGAATACTCGTCACTGTTGTAAAAATTGATCACTTTTTCTTTTACGGTGCTTTTGAGATATCTCCCTTGCTTAGTGGGGCAACCAGGTAGAATACCCTTTTCCCGTCTTAACCTCCGGCTGGTGTTCACCATATATTTGGAAACGTTAAATTCATTAATTATTTCTTGTTAGGTGTAACTCTCTGGAACTAAGTTCAACAAATTTATTTTCTCTTGGCGTGTAGAATTATTATTTTTGATTTTCAGGTCTTTCATTAAATTAGTTAATCCTTCGCAGTTTTTACAGGATTTTTGAAAAGAAGCAGAATAATGTTTTTCAGTAGAACTTTCAACAATCAGTTTTCCCATTGCATCTTCATACGAGGGACTTAGTTTTGAAATCTTTGATTTAATTTATCCTGGTTTTTCTTTAGCACTAACTCTCTTTACGGGTGACTGCCCAACAGCTGCCAGACTCAAGTTTAAGTCACTTGTTTTAATTTCTTCTTCAGGCATGAACATTTCCCCGCTTCCGCAACTTGATCGAAGTTCGTGATCTTCCAATTCTTTGGAGCATAGTTTTTGGCAATTGATGCATAGTTTTTGTCCTGGTAGAAGCTTTTTGCCTGCAAATTGCTTTGAGGAATTTATGGAAATTGCATAAAATGGAACAATTGTTCGAAGATTTGCAGAGATGAACTTCTTATGTTTTCCGAAAGGGTCACAGCAATATCTTTGTAGGCTTTCGAACTTTGATATCAACTTATTTTCGTGATGAAAACAAAGTGTCACACTTTCGTTAATTGCAAGTCCAGTTCTAAGATGAAGAAGCTCTTTGTTTTTTTCGGATAACGAACTTAAATCTACAAATATTTTATTCCCGGTAAAGTCTGTTGCGTAGCAACTCTCGTTTAAATGAAGGCCAAAAGAACAGCAACCATCATCAACATTTGGTATATTTAGTTCAGTCTCCATTTTCTAATTTAACACTTGCAAAGAAAGGAACATAATACTCGTACAACCCAGTTAAAAAACCTAAAATGACTCTAAAATATTGGCAGGCGAGCTAACAGACAACTTGAGGCTGAAGACTAGTGGGGCTGCACTGTTGAGACAGAGAGAGGAATCAATTTGATCATAATAAACAATTTAGCTAACACAGAACCAGTGCCCCATCCATCAACAATTTTCATTTAGGTGTATTTAAAAGAAAACAACATTGTTACTGCACATTTCATACAATAAAAGTAGTAATTTCTCATCTGTATTGCGTTCATAATCATTTTCCAAATGTTTTGGCTAACTTAAAATTTTAACTTTTTTCAGATTTTCTTTCAGGTTTGATGCTGCGTTTACATACGATGAAATTCTATATCATCCTTGGATTTTTGATATGTTATAGATTAAAACAAGGGCTTTCAGATGGTTTGTACTTTGGTGCATATTTCAATTGTGGTGGTACCTTGGCACGGCTTCAAAGACCACCATGTTTTTACTATTTTTCGAATCTTGGCTGTTTTCGAAGTCAAATGGCACCGCATCCCTTGGTCGTACCATAAATCTAGAAATTGTTTCGTGTTCCCCGGTTTAATTACTACCAGAAAGCGTTATCTTTGATTTATTTTAGCTTGGTT
The DNA here is from genome assembly GCF_054372755.1 of Phalangium opilio. Lineage (NCBI taxonomy): Eukaryota > Metazoa > Arthropoda > Arachnida > Opiliones > Phalangiidae > Phalangium > Phalangium opilio. The sequence continues at coordinate 4,909,461 of NW_028324185.1, forward strand.
TTTGGAATCGGGAGATACTAAGTTATAGGCTACTTTTCGCGTTTGGTTGAATTCAAAGAGCACTTTGATGATTTATAGAAATAAAACAAAAAGTTCGTCGCAAACTATTATTAGCTTAATCTAGGCTCTACCACCCATTTGAAGAATAAAAAAGGTTGCAAGGTTATATTTGGTTTTATTACCTAGATATCGGCTAACAAAATCGCTGGAATTGGGGGTGAAAAGTTTCCTTCCCTCATGTGAGGGTTTTTCAATTATTCATATCTTAAAATCTAGATTGAATTTTAACTTGAAAACTTGGATTTCCCAATGAAATAGTCTATATTTCAACTGGTTAAAGTTTCCTCAAAATCGGTGATGGTGCCGTCGGGACACTGCCTGATTTCACCTGGACTGACCCGTGAGCCAATCTGAAATTTTAAACTTTTAATTACGTGTTGAAGGGAGGGGCTCTATACTGGGCTATGAGTCGGACTGAATTAAACACTAACCGTTCTCTATTCCTACTTCTAAAATTAAATCTATCTCTGGTGAGGCTTAATAATAAAGCCGACCGCAACCAAAGCATAGGCAAAACTGACGTTCAAAACAACCGATGGAAAAGCCAAAAAATTAAATGAAAAAAAAAATGAAAGCCGGTAACAATGATCACAACTGAAAATAACAGCTAACAGCTAAAACGATCCCGAACGGTAAAAACTTGAAGTCAGTCTCTGCGCTGCTGGTCTGCTACTCCTTTTGTTTATTTTCTATGGCAAAAACACTATTTTTGGGCATCGAGGAGTAGTGAAAAAAAACATCAATGCAGTTACTTGCTCGATCATTTATATAAATATATTACTTCGGGTTTGATAAATGCAGTTAGGGAGTAATGGGGATATTAGGTCATTTTGTGTTTTAAGACTTATTATGAGGGAAAGAAGACATGCCTTTTTTGAAGAATTTTTCGAAAAATTTTATTATCTTTATTAATAATTAGTTTAAAGCTGACAAATATTAATAAAATTTGGAGCAAAATTTTCAAATAACAATACTTCTTTCGAGTTTCAAATTACAAGACTTCCTTCGAGTTTTAAATTAAAGATAGTTCGTTTGCTTTATTGAACTATTTATTACAATCAAGACTGTCACTTTCAGTTTCAATTGCTGCTTAATATTTAACTTAACCTCCCCTAGCCCTTAACCACTTCTTTTATTCAATGAGAGACATAAACACTAAATAGGGTTCAAGTCGGGCGAAAGAGCGGCCCCGTGAAAAGTGTCACTTCCTTCGTTCGCCCGAAATCTTGCAACGAGTCGGGACGCATGGGCTGGCCAATTGTCCTTCAGAGCCTGAAACCATACACTAAAACTATTTTTTATGTTAGATAAGAATAATTGTTAGCTTATAAATTATATTAATACCGGTCACGATTAGGGCTGGTTAATCTTACGCAGAAAAGAATACCAGCGAACCGGGCGGATCTGTTGAATATTACAATGCTTTACCTCCTAATTTCATTAGACTTTATTTCTGTCTTTAAGAATAAGACTAAGAATGTTTTTAAATTGAGGGTGAAGTGAAAAAAATGTGTTTTTATCGATTCTTCTACTAATTATGAGACTATTCTGCATAGTGAAACATCCAGGAAATATCTCAGAATGATTTTAAAATTCAAATTCGGTTTGGATTTTATGGATAATTTAAAGTAATAACCTCCGACCGATCGCGTAACGCCCTGCCTTCCTGTTGACAAAATTCTCGTGGAACGCTCCATTCCCAATGGAATTTATCGCGAGATTTAATAAAAGTTTCCCACGATGTGACAATCGTGGTGCGTGATATAGAGCGGGCAACGGAAATTTTGTTAACAGGAAGGCAGGGCGTTAAGCGATTGGTCAGACTTGCTTATTTCAAATTATCTATAAAATCTGAGCCTAATTTGAATTTTAAAATCATTCGGAGACTTTATTTCCTGGAAGTTTCACTATGCAAAAGGGACTTAAAAGTAAAAGAAGAATCTATAAAAACACTTAAGTTTCCTCTTCATCTTCCCTTTAAAGGCTAGGGTAGGTGCAAAAAAAAATCAAGCAACAATTAAAACAGAAAGTGACTGCCTTGTTTGTAAAAATAGTTCAATAAAGCACACGAGCATTCTTCAATTTGAAACTCGAAGGAAGTCTTGTTATTTGAAAATTTTCGTCCAAATAATTTTATAGATATTTTTCAACTTTTAAAGATATTGAAAGTTATTCGAAATATCTGGTTTTCTTTCCTTCACAATAAATTTTTTAAAAAACACAAAATGCCCTAATATCCCAATACCTCCCTAAGTTAGTGTTTTTGCCATAAAAAATAAACAAAAGGAGTAGCAGACCAGCAGCGCAGAGACCAACTTCAAGTTTTTACCGTTCGGGCTCGGTTTAGCTGTTAGCTGTTATTTTTAGTTGTGATCATTGTTATCGACTTGCATTTTTTTAATTTAATTTTTAGGCCTTTCCATCGGTAGCTTTGAACGTCAGTTGTGAAAAACGCCTTTGCCCATGCTTTGGTTGTGGTCGGCTTCATTGTTAAGCCTCACCAGAGATATATTTAATTTTAGAAGTAGGAATAGAAAACGGTTAGTGTTTAATTCAGTCCGACTCATAGCCCAGTATAGAGCCCCTCCCTCCAACACGTAATTAAAAGTTTAAAATTTCAGATTGGCTCACTTAAACTAGGTTTTTATGACGTTACTGACTGGGACGGCGAAAACTACGTAATTCCTTTTTACCTCTGTCGCTATGACCCGCCTTTTCTTTCATATCCCACCGTCCCGAGGAATGGGTCCGGGACTTTGACGCGCGCCTAGATTACTCTGTTCCCTATTCCTACCTCTAAAATAAAATCTTTCAATGGCCTGACATTTGCTCTATACGAAGGAGGCTATAGGCAACCCCAGAAGCTCCGTTTAGCGAAGCTCAATCGCGTAGCGAACCTTCCTAGCATAGAAGCCATCTCCTCTGAAGTTGTTTCTTAAATGGAATAGTTGAATATGTCTATTTGAAGGGATCTCGTGAAGCGCATATGCCATCATGAGTGAGATTTTCACTAGGCTGCAATGAGTCGGGCTGAAGATCTAGACGTAATTTATATGAGTTCTAAATATTATGATATCATGGCCCAAATAACAATATTTTCAAACCGCTTATCCTCTTCAAAAGACGCGAGTTTTCTCTTAAAGGGAGGGGGAAGTGGAAATTAAAGTGATTTTTTATCGGTTCTTATATGACCAGTCTGAATAATGAAAATTTAGGAAATACCTCCCATTGATTTTAATATTCAAATTAGGCTAAGATTTAAAGAATAATTTTAAATAAGGACCTCCGACCAATCGCGTAGCGCCGGGCCTTTTTGTTAACAAAATTCTCGTGGCAGTGGCACGCTCCATGTCTCGCGTCACAATTGTCACATCACGCAAATTTTTTCAAATCTCGCGATAAATTGATTCAACACGGAACGTGCCACGAGAAAATTGTTTATAAAAGGACAGAGGGCTCTACGCGATTGGTCGGAAATCCTTATTTAAAATTATCCATGAAATTTCAAACAAATTGACGTATAAAAATCGTTCGGTGTTATTTCCTGGATAATTCACTATGCAGATTGGTCTTATAGAAGAATCAATAAAAAATTACTTAATTTTCCACTTCACCATCCCTTTAACGAGCGTCTGAATTGTTTCAAAGTATCGCGCCACAAGACCAATCATATATATATGCATAAAGTGCCATAACATCTAACAAGCATTATTACGACAAAGATTCGATACTCGATTATGAATTATCGCCATTTAAATCGAAGTTGCCAGATTTTGAATAAAGGCTGATTACTCGTGACCTATTCATCCGAATTGAATTTGGTGAAAACTTTTCAAATATAAATCGACCCCAAGGAATCTGAAAATCGCATTTATATCCTCGAGAATCCAATATTTTCAAAGTTGATAATTTTGACATTTCCGGTTTCCGGTATAAGTATGCAAAGGACAACTGTGGAACGGGTAAAATATGAAAGAGAAATGCAAAACTTTTATAACGCACTTTATTCCAGAGCGCTAGCTTGAATAGTTTTTGAAATATAGTAAAATATGTGCGAAAACTGCAACGCGCAAAGACTTTTTTAACAGTCTGTACCTACAAGCACCCACAAGTACCTACAAGCACCCACAAGTTGGTAATCTGGCTAATGACCAGTCGTCGGTAATCTGGCTAATGACCAGTCGTCGGTAATCTGGCTAATGACCAGTCGTCGGTAATCTGGCTTAATTACCAGCCGTCTGTAATCCAGCTTAATTGACAGCCGTCGGTAATCTACCTTAATTACCAGTCGTCGGTAATCTACCTTAATTACCAGTCGTCAGTAATCTACCTTAATTACCAGTCGTCGGTAATCTACCTTAATTACCAGTCGTCGGTAATATACCTTAATTACCAGTCGTCGGTAATCTACCTTAATATCCAGTCGTCGGTAATCTACCTTAATTACCAGTCGTCGCAGCGGCCGCATCAACGTCACGACGGCAATATTAAAACCGTCTTATCACACTATCGATAGGCCATTCCAACCAAAAGGCAATAAGAAGAAACAATCGGATTATTATGAGGCAACTATACGTTAAAAAAGGCCAATATTGGTCACGCTGATATTTCCCAATAAAACAGTGTATAAATGCTAAAATATCGCAGATTGGGGCAATTTTTAAAATTTAAATTAAACATACTTAAAACTAATTTTTCTTAATAACAAGAAAAATGGTCCTAGATTATAGTGTAAAGTTTCATTTAAGATCGTTCCCAAAACTAACCAACGTATAGTTTTTCTAAATCACGAATAACCGATTTGTTTTTTTCCAAAAATTTCCCATGTTATTTCTATGGGAAAAATTCCTGTTTTTCATCAAAAGGTGTGATTAATTTTATGGAAATGAAAACCACCCTTAGCAACTTTATTTTTTGTAAATTAGACTAATTAATGGATCTCTTTGAAATTTTAACCACATATTGAGGGCCCGAATTGTAGTTCTGTGGAATTTATTCAGAACAATTAATGCAATACAAAAAAAAACTACATCCAAACAAAAAACCTTCCTTATACATTAAGAGCAGTATGAAGTCTTATCTAAGAGAGCTACCGCTCTCTCAGAATAACCAAAAATATTCGTAAGAAACCCCCAAAAATATTCTTAAGAAACCCGTAACAAATACCCAAAAAATCTTAAGAAAACCGTATCAAATTCCCCAAAAAATTCTTAAGAAAACCGTAACAAATCCCCCAAAAATATTCTTAAGAAAACCGTAAGAAATTAGTTAAAATATTTCTAAAGAAACCTTTAAGAAATTAGTTAAAAATATTCTTAAGAAAACCATTGGGAAAAAAGTGCCAAACTTCCCAATAATTCCCAAAGAAATCTCTTAAGAATTTCTTAACGAATTTCTTTATAAAATTTCTTAAGGTTTCTTAAGAAGTTTTTTGTAAGGGTAGTGACGTATCAACGATTCAAAGGGCGCGAGGATTTCCAATATATGGTCGCGTATCTTTTAGATCAATGCGCTATGTATACAATATGTTTCGAACACCGAGTATCTGAAAGTGGGAAAATCGCTCGTGTTACGAAGAAATGCCCGATGTTTAAAGATAGAGAGCCTCAAGTAAAAGATATCGAGTACCAGAATCAGGTGGAAATTTTGAAACGATTCATATTACCTAGAAGTACCATTATTTTGGAGGAATTAGATGACGGGCTGTTATTTACCCGATTGTGTCACGGTATAAATCAACCAAGAGCCAAAGCCCCGGAAACGGATTCACCGGCGCCATTGTGTTTAGAAGAAAAAGCCGAATTTTACGGAAATGACTTTATAAATGTTTACGGGAAGAATTGAGGAAATTAGGGACTCTCGATAGTATCTACGAGGAATATTTATCCTTTTTATTTCCCGGTAGTCGTTAATGTAATCTTTTCTATAACCGTCAATTGATTAGGTCTTTGTTAATTGTTAAGGGGTTTTTAGGACGTGTCTATACTTGTCTTTAGTCGTGACGTAATCGCCAGACTTAAGAGAGTGTTCGCTTATGTAGCGTATGTTAACTTATTTATTATCTGTTAACGTCTCGAATTTCACTCGAGACAATTTTCTTCACTCCTACATATTATCCGTTACTCGGTCATTGCGCTAGAAAGATATTACTATCAGAAAATTGACTAAACAAGATGTCGCGAATACGATTAATGGTATTGACAGCGCTGTGTTGAAGAGAATCCCTATTTATCATATATAATAACGTAAATAAAGGCCTTTTTCGGCGATAGGACAAGTTAGTTATAAATGGTCGATAACATAATTTAGCCCTATGGTTATAAATGAACGAGTAACTGGATAAAATAAAGAGATATGGTTGAAGACTTGGAAAAATAAAAGATGAAATTTAATATCACTGTATATGTACAGATATAATGATGAAAAAATAAAGGCGTTCATCGGCGATGGGAAAATTTTATAAATTGTTTATAACTAAGTTTAATCTTGACCCATGGTTTCACTCGAACTAGTTGGATAAAACTAAAGAGAAGCAGATATGGTTGAAGGTTTAAAAAATTAATATTATTGAATCCATACCCCCACAGTAGCGATAATAAGTAATATGACTCCGCTTAAGTGTAATCAGAAAGAGCTATTCATACCCTTACATTAAAGGATAGATATCTTTGACTTAAAGCTAGAAAAGACAACGCTCATTTAGTATAAAAGATGAGACTTAAAGGACGAGATTCATTCGTACCGAAAAAATACTTTACTAACAATTTGCGATAACACATTTCTATGAAAAGGTGAGTACTTTGTACTTTTCAAATGGACTGGAAAATTTAGTAAAAGGGAAATAGTTATTTTATACAGCGAATCAAAGTAAGAGACCGAAATGGAAGAAGAAAATATAATAGAATCCCCGAGAAAAAAACAAAAAATAGAAGACGTTAAAGTGACGTCTTTACAAGATATCGCTATAAATAATTTGATGCATGTTTTTAAATATAAGTTTCATAATGAAAGATATTTTAATTTTAACGATGTAAAAAATTTCATACCGAAAACCTTTAGGGGACACATAGAATCAGTCTTTTTTAAAGCCGCCGAAGTAGATAAACATCGAGCACCTGGAACTTTCGAAGATTTGGATATAAGTATATCAAAATCGTCTATAGAGAGAGAAATAGTGTTTGACGAATTCAGTCCCTTAACGTTCGAAGAATTTGAACTAGTGCATCGCAACCGGATAGAAACGCCACCATTTATCTTATCAAATGAACAAAATCATTTACATTACCAATATTACGTAAAAATATGCTATTGTGGTTGCCCGCAAAATTATAGACGAATATGTCCCGCTTGCTATTTTCATCATAGTTTAAACGATTGTTTAAACGCTAAATATGAACAAGTAACTGATCACTATCAGGTTAATAGTAAAGACGTGCTACGCAATTATATCTGGAACTATAATAAAAGCTGGTGTTCCAACTGCATTTTACAACCATTATTCTCATTAAAAGATGCTGACGATTGCGAACAAACTACTGATTGGCATAGTCCCTCAAATAATTATCCCTTCGAACACGGTTTTATCGGGGAAGACATTAACCGTAACACTGTTCCAAGACCTACAATAGAAGATGCGTTCTAACAGTTAATCACATACAGGCTCCGCTCCAACATGGTGCTATTTAAATATCTTAACAATGGATTCATTTTTACGGTTTGAGCCTCGTAACCAGAAAAGGTTCCATTGAGGAGAAGGAAAAAGCCTGGGTTTTATTATTGGTTAGTAACGCCCACGCTTTCTCTTTCTCCCATACGGTTCTATAATCATCTCTTCGAAAATGGTTTTATCGGCGAAGATATTAATCGTAACATTGTTCCAAGATCTAAATAGAAGGTGAGTTCTAACGGTTAAAATATATAAAAGCGCGGCATTAACGGATGAAATTCATTCGTGTCGAAATAACGATACTCTCAACTATAGTTTTTAAGATTGGTGAGTACTAAATATTTATCATTGGATCATTAAATTTCTGGGAAAATTGGTATTCATTTGCTTTCGGAAAGAAATATAGATTTGAAGTGCTTTCCCGCTAAAAAATGTCGGACACTTCATCGTCGGACACTTCATGGTCAGACGATGAGGTTAAACCAGTCGATTTAGCTACTAAATTTCGACCAGAGCTATATTATACGATAGATAAAACATCAAACCGTGTATCTAGGAAATATAGATGCGTTACAACCGAATATAACGTTAAATTCCGCAACTTAGAAGAACTTAAATTAATAAATATTCACGATCAACTTTCCCAAATTTTGAATTCTCTCATAACTCATGTTACGCGAAATGCTGAAGAATATAATTTAATAAGATTCGCCCTGAGCTCTGACGCTTTAGAGAACCCTATCAATTTAAGATTCATGGCTATAAATGAATTAACTTCTGATCGGTTACTAGCTAGTATTGAAAAGGTGGCGCAGTCTAAGCGTAATCTTATACTTGAGGGTACCCTAAAAATTGATGTTATTCTTCTAAAATGTAAAGTTCCAATGGCAAGTACCTTCCTTATCTAGTTTTTGGGCTTATATGTTAAAGATATTTAAATCATCAAGACCCGTCTGCCACGTCAAATGAGAAAACGGACCACTAAACATCGGGTCACGTTTTCCCACCTTGTTAAAGTGAGAGTGATACCGTACGAAGATCGAGTCAACTACGAGTTCATAGACGATATTAGAGAACGTTTTAAAAATGGAGAACGGGTTAGAGTATCGCCTCCGCTTAGAAACACCGATGACCATTTTACTGGCTGGCCCAAGCAGCTCGGGGAAAACAACGTGGGTAATAAATTTACTCAAATATAAAGACATTATCATGGACAAACCTCCTGATAGAATAGTCTATTGCTATAGTGTTTATCAGGACATTTTTGATGAACTGAAACTCTTTTTACCTATTGAATTCCACGAAGGACTAATTCCTAATGATTCTGATTTTTTTGATAAACGAATAAATAATCTTTTAATCCTAGACGATCTAGCTAACACCTGTACCAAACAGGAGTTTATTAGTAATCTTTTTTGTGTCGGGAGTCATCATTTATCTTTAAGCATCGTGCTGCTGTCTCAAAATGTCTTTAACCCAGGTAAATATTCTAGAAATATATCATTGAACTGTGATTATATCGTTATGTTTAAAAATCCTAGGGATAATAACCAGGTTCGCTATTTAAGTCGTCAGCTTTTTCCTACAGACACCAAACGCCTAACGGAAGCGTACGAAGAGTGTACCGAAAAAGCGTATTCTTATATATTAATAGATCTAAAACAAAGTACCGATAATAGTTTAAGACTTAGGTCCAATATATTCCCCAATGAAGGACCGATGGTAATCTACGTTAGAAAATAATAATCCTAAAATATAAATCTCAATTTATTTAACCTCATTTCGAGACATGCCTTTACCCGTGTCGGTTAGGAACCAATTACCCTTTTTAAATCTCTTGCGTAAAAGCGGTGTGAAACAAAGAAAACTTTTAATATCAAAGTGTACGCGACCCCAATTGGATTGTATAAGCGGTATTTGTTATAATTTGAAGAACGGCGGTATTCCATTGAATCGACATAAAAAGAAAAGACTTCAACGTTACAAAAACGTAATAAGGTATTTATCCAAGAGAGGTTTAAGCGATAAAAAGAGGCGACAGGTGTTAATTAAACAGGTAGGAGGATTCTGGCCGGCGTTGCTTTCAATGTTAATACCGACAATAGCTTCGGTCTTTACTAGATAATGAAAAAGTGCGTTTTAGTACCAGCGGCTTTACTGACGGACAATCAAAAGGAAGTTAACAGTTTAGACAACGCCATTAAAGAGGTACTGAGAAAACCTGGTTCTGCTAGGACTGTTCACGAGCCGAGCTGAGCGAGCTTTTTAAAAGCTCGGCTCGGCTCGAGTCAAAAAAACGGCGGCTCGGCTCGACTCGAGCCGAGCTGGGTCTTGGCTCGGCTCTAGCTCGGCTCGGCTCGAAAATGATCGAGCCGAGCCGAGCTGGCTCGATTAACATATACATGATTAAAAAAAATTGCTACTACTAACGTCAAACTTGAGAATGACTATAAATGCCATCCCATGTTTAGGAATGTAGTGGTTCAGTAAAACCCGCTCTTTAAAATATGCTCAAGGTTAGAGACGAGAGATTTTTCCCACGCTTTATTTCATGTAAAGATACAACGGAACGCTATTGGTGGAGAGAATAAAGACTAAAAGGAAAGCACTATATCAGTGACTAAGCTCGCGAGCCGGCTCGCGAGTCGGCTCGGCTCGATGCCTATCGGCTCGGCTCGGCTCGACCATAAAAAAGCTCGCTCGTTAATTAATCGAGCCGCAAAAGTGGCGGCTCGGCTCGGCTCGAACTCGGCTCGCTCGTCACGAGCCCGAGCTGGCTCGAGCTCGTGAACAGTCCTAGGTTCTGCCGAGGAAAAATTGAAGGAGTACCTTTTAACTCTTCAAAAATATTTATCTTTAAAGAGTTTAGCGGAGCCACCAAGCGTTACTATCTTGCCACCTACAACGAATTCGTCTTTTCCAGCACCCGGAGTGTCGAGTAAAATACAGCCTCTAAGTCCTTCATCCTCGTCTTGGATTCCTCGTGGCCTACCCCTATCCAGAATATACCTATTAATATCTCTACCCCCTCCCAAAATGTCCCTACTAATATCGCTACCCCTTCCCAAAGTATCCCTTTTAATATCTCCTCGAGTCTGACTACCCCACAGCCTATAATGAGTAGTACAGCAATGGCTCAAACACCGGCGATATCGTTTACTACGCCAGCGTCTCTCTCTCGAACGACCAGTATGCCAATTTTAACACCCATGGGACCCGCGGTACCGAAACAGTCCGGGACGTCTCAAACGCCGAGTATGCCAGTTTTAACACCCATGGTACCGAATCAGCCCGTGGCGTCTCAACAGGCCTTATCAACGAAGGGCGCTTCTGGTTCAAAGTTCCGGAAACTTAACCCTAACGATGAGACTTCGCCGAAAAAAAGACTCGCGAAAATTCCATCTACGAAATCAAAACCGTACCCTACACAAGCCAAAATAAAAAAGATCGCGAAGCTAGTTTGAAAGAACTTCAAAAGCCCGAATCTAAGATCGAATGGGTAACTAATAGAAAGGCAAAAAAATAACCTTAATAATGATTATTACATTTTATATAAAAGCATCTAACTCATTATATTGAAAAACACGTATCTGATTATATAAAAGCATGTATCTGAGTATATAAAAAAGCATGTATCTGATTATATATAAAAGCATGATAATTACAATTTATATAAAAAAATTATAATCGAATAATAAATATTTTTATTCTCGCATTCAATACAAATGTATCTGATTATTAAACATTACAACTTTAATATTTTATTGGTTACATTTTTCATATCTATGTCTTAACAAGTGCAGGCAGATATTCCATAAACATAAGGCGTCATTAATTTCCGTTTTATTTTCATACATTTTCAGAACTCTATGAAACGAATTTCCCAGACATCTTTGAATAAGAAAGAATATACAATGAGGTCCGCAACAAAGGGAGAACATATCTTGAATTAATTTATCGTTATAGATCCATCTGGACGCGTATTTGGACAGGTTAATTTTATACGTATCCGGGCTCTGCCCGTAACTGCAGAAAAAATTACCTTCGCCATTTTCAACGTAAATGCCTACCCAATGAAGTCCAGGATCCTCGGCTCTCTCCGTGTTCAGAACAAAACAAAATTTCTTCTTTCTAGGTTTCCTGGGAAGCATGTCTCTAGGAAAAGTACCTAGGTAGTAGGGTTTTGTCCTCTGATCGCATGATAATATTTGATTTATTTGTAACGTATTCATATCACTTTAGATAGTTCGTATTCGTAAAACGTTCCTTTAATTATTTCGTTATTTTTGTCTTTAACAACGTATACTGGAGGATTACGGTACAAAACCTTATCAATAATAAAGATCTCTTTTGTAAAGTAGCCTTTATATCCCTTTGAAAAGGTTTTTTCAAATTTACTCAACCTTACAAAATCACCTTCTTTTAGCTTAGGTTTTGTCCCAGGTTTAATGGTACCGAAAAGACGGTACCACACCTTATGCTCATTTTGTAGATTAACATTGACTGGCGCGATACCAGTTGAGCGGTGTATCGAGTGATTGTAAGCCTTAACTATTTTTGGTAACGCACTCAGATAGCTACGAGTATCAGCGCTAGTTATGAATTTGTGTATTTTCTCTTGAACCGTTCTGTTAAATCTCTCGCAGATCGCAATTTTTTTATTCCCGTAAGCTACGTAGTGGTGAATACCTTTCTCTTTAAAATATTGCTGAACTGGTTTAGCTAAAAATTCAGAGCCAGCGTCCGTATTTATATTCGTGGGTACAACATCTTTATGTATTATTTTGAAAGCTCTTATAACTTCCGCGGAAGTCTTGTTTTTAATAGGTACAACGTAGGCGTATTTACTCAAAACATCTATATTACTTAACAAATATTTCATACCCTTGTTGTATCTGGAAAGTTTATCTAAAACTATTAAATCAGCCTGATGAGTCTCATCCATAGATGTCACTGTAATTTTATTGCGAGGAAACTTTAATCGACGATAACGATGAATAGTATAGGTGGGTTGTTTTAATAGAAAACTCTCAACTTCTTTCCTCGAAGACTGAGGAACTCCTTTCGTTAATTTATCCAATCCCGAAAAAGAGGAGGGATTTTCGGGGTCGTAGTACGCGTTTGAGAGAGACATTTTTTCTAAACAAGATCGAAAATGATATCTGATAATATAACGTAGTTGTAGGGTAATATATACGAGGGAGAGATACAATTTTCTGGAATATTTTCTAAATAAGGAAAAAATTGATATATAACGTAGGTATAGGAAACGCAACAATAAGAGTAATTTATATTTTATTCGGTTATTTAAAAATTAACAATACATTGTTTTTAGACCGACAAAATTTCCAAGAATATATTTTAAATAGATACGTCATTAAACACTGGATCATTTAGGACATTAGCTTCGGTAGTGGTTGTTCTCTGGCGAATATCTCCTGGTCCCTTGGCACCGTTTATCGAGCATTTCGATATTAAATTCATTTTGCACTTCTCCGAGGTAACGCATTCCAACGATTTCAAATCCTCTCGGAATATTTTCAGACGCCTTAGAGTAATCCATGACCCAAAACACGCGAGATAAGAGTGATATCTATTTTTTAACCGTACATTAGTTCAGTTTTTAGACCGACAAAGTTTCCGAGAATATCGTTAAATAAAATTGAGACGTCGTCTTCGTAATCTCCGTATTCCTCGACAAAGGATTCTAGAATTCTTTCGTAGTTAAGCAACGGAGTAGCTCTAATTAGGTTTTTCTCCACTCTCTCGCTCCAATTAGTATCCGTGGGTAAACAAGTGATATCGTGGGCGATTTCGTTATGACAGCTGATATTTTCGCACGAATCAGTGAAATTAAATAAAATATTGGTCAAACTGTCCAAGATAATCTTCTTCATTATTTCTCTGGCCTCTTCTTTTCGCTTTAATTCGCTACCAATGACATTTTTCAAGTTCTTTAACCTTAACCAACTGTCCTTATTTAATGAAAATCCTTTCGATGTTGGGAATAGAATATTATATCTATTATTCGATCCTCTAATATATTGACGAATATCAACTATTTTTCCTCTCTGACATACGAAGCATTCTAGTTTAACTCTCTGAGTACCGTCAACTAACCAAGTCAGAAATCGTCCCGTTATTCCGTTAAAGAAAGCGTCAATATCCGCTTCGAAAGTCCATATACTATTCCAAATACAACTGTCGAAAGACGCTTCGGTTTTAGTATCGAGTCGTTTGACATTGAAGACGGGAAGAATTCCGCTTCCAACGTAAATGTTTTGCTTCTCCGATAGGTAGTGTACTTGATTCATCTCTAACCGGTTATGAGAGAATGCTTCTAAAATCAGAGGTTATATAGAGCCTTTTTACTCGGGATTAAATAACACCGAGCGATCCCTAGTTATCATGATAGAATTTTCGAATTCGGAATAAATTATGCACGTGACATTGTGTGGTAAATTGTTTTTAAATTTCATATTGATACGTAGATTTCCTTGTCGGGGCAAAGAAAGATGACTAGCCCCCGCATTTTCATCCGGGCTTAAATCTAGGCAGTACAAAGCGTAACCTTTTTTGTACTCTTCGTACGTGATAAAATTCCCCTTGTTTTTTTCTGTATGTATTTAAAGAGGTGAATAACGACATGTACTCTCGAGTGTATAGATTGTTTTCGTAATCAGGCGTAAAGGCTTCCGAAGGATAGGTATCAGTACCGACGTTGACGGATAGGTAATTAAGATCAAAGGTTTCAAAATTAAAGGGGTTTAAAGAATGATTACCATTAAAGGCCGAGGTTCGAACTAGACTTATAATTACTCTTTGAGGTATTTTACCTAAGAAGACGTTTTCTCGATTAACGTCGTTCATTCCAGCTGGAATTGAAAAGGTTTTCACGACTGTTTGATTCAAAGGATAGATGGCGCTGGTTTGCTCTAATACCGTAGCGTGGGCTAACATTATTTCGGGATTTATTTTTAGTCTTTTAACGTACAATGAGGCATTATCGATAACCACTTTATATTTCTTATCAGCGGCTTCTTTCGATATTACGCAAAACTCTGGTTTAGATCGAATAAGCCTAAATCTAACGTCTACATTATTCAATAGGAAACGATTTAAGCGACAAATATCAACGTGTAACGGGGCGTATAAATCTATCGTACTCGATACCTTGGCTCTCTCGGCTCTTCTTAATATCCCATTGGTAGTAAGATTTTTATTGGCTGCCACCCAGGCGGAATCGGGATCGATCGGATTATCCTTATAATACAACCCTAGATTTAGTTGGCTTTCTTTAGCATCTATACCGTAATTTAATAAATTCTCGAGATAAGCGATATAAGGGGCTCCTTGGTTAGGGGACTGAACGCTCGTGTTTCCTAAAAAGACGTCTATTTGGGAAAAGAGGGCGGCGTGTAAAAGATTAACCGGAGCTACTTTGGTTTCAGCGGCTGGTACTTCGGTGCCGTCCAAATGAAGCACCCTGACCTTCAGCCTTAACCTAGTTTTAGAAAGGTCGATATAATGTTCGCTCGTGCCAGGGACAAAAAATTCCAAAGGTCCACTATCCGTAACGGAACTTAAAGGTTGATAACTTTCGTCGCTACTAGTTATAATATTAGCGTTCAAAGGGGGTGTCGCGAATAGGTCTAATTCCCCCATCATCCCTTCGAATTGCGCCATCTTGTTTTATGATAAAAAATCGGCCTTTGATCTACTTTTCTTCTTGCGTATCTTCTGACGTTTCCGTCGAATACCAGACCCGTACTGAGAATTAGCCAGACTATCGCCCGCTTTATGAATTAAATTTGAGCCCGCTATTTTTAGATTCCTTTTGAACGCTCTCTTGGGTTCTTCTCCAGCGCTCATATCTTGAATAAACCTTCCACCAAGTCCTAAAGCTTCTTTACCCACGCTCTTAGCTATCGGTTTCGCTAGAGGAGTTAACATTCTCATCAAAGCTCTAAAAATCCCTCCTAAACCAAATCCTTTCTGCACTAATACACCTGGTGGAGATCCAAGGAACTGTTCCTGATAATAGGACACGTACCTATTAGGTCGAGACATGTCGTCTAAAGTGAATTTTGATAATGATGCGATCCGATATAAAGGATATAGGAGCGTCGGCTTCGTCTCTAATATCAATTTTGATAGTTTCAATTTCGTTGGATCTTATAGGATAATAGTCTATAGTATCGTATGTGATAATTTTCTCCGACGTATCGTTTTTAGTGGGAATGACGCGTAGAAGAGGTTTGAAACCAGAGCCTATAAACTGGGGGTATATCAGATCAGTGTAAACGTATAAATATTGACTGACTAAATCCGGTTTGAAGTTGGCGTTTGCAGACCCTAATAGACGATTAGTTTGGTCACCGAATCCTAACATAGAACCTAATTTGTTACGAACGCCTCTAAAAAGCACGGTGCACTCCTTATCAGTCGTTATTCGAACGGTACCGTTATCGTTTAACGAGAAATTAAACCGAGATTGATGAGCTTCGGGTATCGCTCTATTCATAGCTTCCAATAGGGCGTCGACACTATAGGGTCCCTCAGGAATCTTTACCGTTACCATACGATTTTGAAGTTTTAAAGTTTTTTTCAATTTTATCTCGATATAATTATTGGTGTAGTTTATCGTAATATTTCTAGCTTGTTGAGACAATGGAATGGGACAAATGTATTCCCCAGTAATGTACTCGTCCGTTTCGAATCCTAAAACCTGAGCCAGAGGGCCAGGAGCTAGCCTGGCCTGGTGACCGGCATCGACTGATAATTTAACTCTCTTGATAGGAGGCCCAGTCGGAACTGACATATCTATAACCTGTATTTTCACGGGAAAATTCTGTTTTTCAAGCTGAACGGTTAAGTCACGCACCAGTTTATTCTGCATTGAAAGAAATACGGCGTTTCCATTTTTATCTTTCGAACCTTCGTACTTTTGCGGTATTAACTCTACTCTTCTAACGTCCCAGCCATCATTCGTTAAATATCGTTCAGGTACCTGTATTTCGAAAGAGTTACAGGTATTGTCTATTACGGTTGAAATTTTCGGTGTTAATATTTCCGATAAACCAATTTCCCATTCGTTTGAAAGAATAATTGGTTTACCTAATTTCACCGTGAAAGACGATTGTGAATTATCGGGATATTCATCAGTTTTATCACTTGACAGAGTAACGAAAAAAGAATTGACCGACATAATTGATACTTTATTTAAAAATGAATGAGGATTTACACGTTATTCAATTTTATTTAGAAATAAAAGGTTGAACTCGATGTGATGGTTAGAGCGGGGTTCGATCTCGCGACCTATTGATTGGCGAACAAACGCGGTAACCACTACACCGAGAGCAACCTTAATCGCTTCTTACGTTATAGAGAAGATTACATTAACATATACTTGGAAATAAAACGGGTAAATGTTCATGATAAAAACTATCGGGAGTACCGAATTTACTCATTTGTTCCTGTATGTATTTTATAAAGTCATTTCCGTAAAATTCGGCTTTTTCTTCTAAACACAATGGCGCCGGTGAATCCGTTTCCGGGGCTTTGGCTCTTGGTTGATTTATACCGTGACACAATCGGGTAAATAACAGCCCGTCATCCAATTCCTCCAAAATAATGGTACTTCTAGGTAATATGAATCGTTTCAAAATTTCCACCTGATTCTGGTACTCGATATCTTTTACTTGAGGCTCTCTATCTTTAAACATCGGGCATTTCTTCGTAACACGAGCGATTTTCCCACTTTCAGATACTCGGTGTTCGAAACATATTGTATACATAGCGCATTGATCTAAAAGATACGCGACCATATATTGGAAATCCTCGCACCCTTTGAATCGTTGATACGTCACTATATAACGCATTTTGTAAGATCTCCCTCGGAAGTCACTGCTCTCTTCAAGGCGTTCGTCGAATAACCGAGATAAAGAGAGATCGCTCTCTTATCAAACAAACTCTTATTTAAGTCTGGCGATTACGTCACGACTAAAGACCAGTACAGACACGTCCTAAAAAAACCGTTTAACCATATAGAGGGAAATTTTTTAAATTGATTCCAAATTTTTGGATTCATTATCGCAGAATTCAATCATGATGTAATCAGTACATTGTTTTTAACATTTTATTTCAAAATTTGATTTGTTTTTTACACCATTGACATTTTCGTTTGTTTATATATATGTCAGGAAATAGTGAATATGGTAAAAGTAAAGGATAGAGACCAAAAAGCGCAACTACTGGGTTCATCGTCAACATTCCCAAAATAATTCCTACAGGTACAGTTATAGGAAGTAGAATAATATATGTTCCAGCTATAAAAGAATATTTGATTCCAACCTGTAAAACCCTCAATATACAACATCTATTATTACAATATTCTTTAGTCTTGGATTTGCTTGTACTTGAAACGTATTTCTCCGTTACTGACACATCTCTCCCAGACTCGTCGTTAGAACAATTTATAGGTATGTTACATGTTGAAAACCCTTGAACAAGCGGACATTCCGGGGAATATTTTCGATGCTCCTCATTCTCCATTAGAAGTCACTGCTCTCTTCAAGGCGAATAACCGAGATAAAGAGAGCACTCTCTTATCAGACAAACTCTATCTGGCGATTACGTCACGACTAAAGAAGTTCACGCCCTTAACCAATTAACAAAGACCTATTCAATTGGCGACCCCCACTCTCGACCAATAAACGAACTCAGAGAAACCCCCCCGGATAAAAAACCGGTGTTCCCCCATTCTAGACTCACGCGAGTATACACGCGCGAGTCTAGCGCGCTAGAAGGCTGGCGACCCAATTAAATGACCTAATTAACTCTCCATATTTTAGGTGGTTCACTACTACTTGCAGAGCTTTTAGAATAAACCCAAAGTTTACCACCCCCTACACACCTAAGGGAAATCCCACCGAACGAGTCAATAGAGTAATAGGCGAGCTTATATCATTCTATGTAGGGAATCATCATGATAGATGGGATGAATCCCTTGACCTTCTTCAATTTGCTATCAATTCCGCACCCCATGAAACCACGGGCAGATCCCCATTCTTTTTGAATTTAGGGCGGGAGCCACGTCTCCCTTGGGATTTAGACATTGAAGAACCCATTCAGGATCCTGATGACCCCAGTCGTAGTAAAGCTTTGAAGGTGGTTCTTAAGGAACAATTAGAATTCAGTAATGAATTATCTAAGTTAGCAAAAGCTCACCAAAAGAAATACTATGACCTCCGCCATGACCCTCTTGAGTTTGAGGTAGGAACCCTAGTATGGATGGAAACGCATCCTTCATCAAGTACGACAGGTCAGCTTATGAAAAAGCTTAGTCCTAAATGGGCTA
Source organism: Phalangium opilio (assembly GCF_054372755.1). Taxonomy (NCBI): domain Eukaryota; kingdom Metazoa; phylum Arthropoda; class Arachnida; order Opiliones; family Phalangiidae; genus Phalangium; species Phalangium opilio. The sequence continues at coordinate 4,928,546 of NW_028324185.1, forward strand.
GCTAAACATTCTCTCGTAGTCTACAAGTTAGAAGACGCTAACTCAGGGCAGAATGTAGTGAAAGTTAACTTAGAGCATCTAAAACTCTACTGGACAAACGTAGCTGTTTTCGATAATGCCGGAAATGCCCCTACTTCCCAGTCCGAAGCTGCAGATGATCCTGGGAATAGTCCCGCAAGAAACGGTGGTACCATGGACCACCCTCCTACGGTGACTTCCTCAACTACGTCATCTGAATCATCATCATCATCTACTTCACCGTTACCGCCTCTAGACGGTCAGGAAGTCAATCAACCGATTATTCCTGTTATTCCAGATGTCCCTCGAACCTCGACATCAAGTACTCTAGAAGATCAAGCAGCGGATCAACAGATCCCTACTGCAATCCCAGATGATTCACATCAACCTACAGACTCTGATAGTGAACCGGGCATGGCCCTTTTTGAAGACCCTCCTATCCTACTCCATACCTATCATTATATGAGAGCTTTCCAGCTCAATCATCCATCTACGGATAGTCCGCCTTCTGCGGCAGGGGAGGCTTCCCCGTCTGATCATGAAAAATCAGTCGAGGAACCACAGCTACACAAGTCAACCTCCAGTTTTACGGAAGAAATTCTCACGCCGGAACACACAACAACGACTTCTGAACAATCAGTATCAGAACCGGCGTTACACCATTGTCCTTCTTCTGGTTTTTCGGAAGAAATAGTACCTCCTGAACAGATTTCTACTCTTACAGAAGCAATATCTATCCCTGAACAGATCCCTCAATCGAAATCCCAATCGCTGCGTGCGTCTGACAGTTCATCGACCACGTTATCGGAGTCTATGAGAACTCCTAGATTAAACAGGGCTACTTTACTCGATATTTATTTAGAACCTTTTATATTGGGATGGCGACGAGAGGTATGTAAGAGGGCGACGGTTCAGCCCGGAGGTAATGAAATTGATATCTATTATCGACCTCCTGATAATAAAAGGTTAAGGTCACCTTATGAGGTCCAAGTTTACCTTAATAATAATAACGTCCCGAAACTAAAAAGGGAATATTTCTGTTTTTCCCGAGAGCCGATCTCTGTCTTCCCATGGGAGTTTATCTCCCAAGCAAATAAGAGGAATTACTAATATATCTAAGTTTAGATGACCGAAGGAGGACGTCCACAACCCATATACTTTGATCCTCCGTGAGGAGAGACTAATATCACGGTAAAAGGGAAGCCCTTCGGGTATGAAGATTGAACAGAAGCTCATGCAGCACCAATGAAGAAAAAATCATTTTTCTGTGAAAAACCTTTTGTAAACGAACTTAGAAATACCTATACCCCTGCTAATGATTTTAAGGCATCCTCGGGGTAACCCTAAACTGAAAAAAAAATCTATTCTATATTCTTGTATTATAAACAAGAGTTCCCAAAGAGGGGGTGGATGTAACATGGCTGCCAGAATCATTGGAGGTTCCACTCCTTGGTTCTGGCAGGGCAGATCTAGCTTCCATGTTACAAGACACTCCCCATTCCACAGTTGTAATATAGAATAATTCAGAATTTTGTTATCAGTTCTTATGTTGACGTTCGACGAGAATAGTTCTTGTTATGATTTCTCCTAAGACGGAGCGATTTTTTGTACTACCAGTTCGGTACTTCGGTTCAGTTAACCAATAAAGTTGTTGTTACATTTGGATTAAAACTGTAAGTTGTCTTTACTCAGTTTTATGGCCCTCGGGAGAATCTCCCTATTTAATTAATTCCTATCGAGGGTTACAATATGTTCAAATGTTCTAGGTCAAACCCTAAAAGTCCTGGGCTATATATAGAAAACTCGATAGTGTACTTACATTATAACGTAGAGTTTCCTGCGGGACTATAGTTGCTGAATTCCGCTGCTGGGGTACTTTAGTTGCTGGAGAGAGCTTGGTTAGCCGTAAAATGATCTTATCACCACGTGCACGAGTTTTTATACATGATAAACCGGAGACCTTTCATAAGTCCGATAAGATTTCTAGTCAGAATGAAGACATCGATAAGTTTGGAAATAGCGTGAGTGATATCGGTTATTGGTTCTGATCAACCCCCTGCCATGTGGAAATATATCGATAAACAGTTCTTGTTTCCGTTATCGGTTCTGGTTTACCCTCACCACGTGGAAAGATATCTTATCGATAAATAGTTCTAGTTTCGGTTCTAGTATACTATCTGGAAATTTTCCTACCACGTGGGAACATATCTTTTCGATAAAAGATTCCATATTTCTTATCGGTTCTTGTTTATCGCCGGCAACGTGTCTGTTCGCGTATCTAGATATTTTAAACCACCACTACATGTAAACCAGTCTTAACATTTTAATTTTCCTCCGGAATGGTTTTAAATGGTAAGTTGAATTTATTTTATGGGTGAAATAATGCATATCTGCTACCATATACAATAAACAGAGATCCGAGGCTTAATATTCAGCTTATATTTATATATAATAAAGACTTGGTTTGCCGAAGCCTTAAAAACAAAACGATAAGAGTTTTTCCAGTTGACTGAAGAGTGGATATTATTTTTTCTATTGAATTTTAAAAACAATCAGTATTTTACTACTCTTTTGAATTTAATTCAATCACCTGACTTTACTGCTAATGGATTAGTTTCCAGTAAATTAATTGAAATAAAAAATTACTTATCTCAGATTTTTCAACAACAATTCCATTTTCCTGAAACATTTTATCATGAAATTTATCCTTTTCAAGGGAGAACCATGGACGAACCAATACTGAAGGCCGATGGCAGCCCATAGAACCCCATACTAAGCGACGAAACAACCAATGTTAAGCTTACTTCCCCCTTTTCAGCCCCAAAATGGAGAGGGGTTATGAAAAATACCGAGTCAAATCCCGGAAAAAGTTTAGCGCCATCTAGACAAAATAAGATGTTAGATGCTTCCCTCTTTAGAACGTTGATTCCCCCCATATGCCCCCACTGTCCGGTTTGCTGCGATCTGCCGCTAGAGGGGGAATTAACAAGTATTTTTCAACTTTCTCCGTCTGCCAAAAAGAAAGTGTCAATTTGATTAAATTTACACGATATCCCTCAAAATAATAAATGCACGATAAAATGTTTCAGTAAATTGGAATTGTTGTTGAAAAATCTGAGATAAGTAATTTTTTATTTCAATTAATTTAGTGGAAACTAATCCATTAGCAGTAAAATCAGGTGATTGAATTAAATTCTAAAGAGTAGTAAAATACGGATTGTTTTTAAAATTCAATAGAAAAAATAATATCGACGCTTCAGTCAACTGGAAAATCTCTTATCGTTTTGTTTTTAAGGCTTGGGCAAACCAAGTCTTTTTTATATAATATCTGTTCCTTCAGCCTTAATTTGTATTAATCTGTTATAAAAATAATTATATGCTTGTCAACCGTTACCCCTTTAGTTTTAAATAAAAGTTATGAAACATATAAAATATTTATTGGACAATGTCTAGTGTCCTGTGCTGATTTACGGCCCTGAGATAGTTTCACCTATCCTGACCTGGGCCGGAAATAAAAACAGCACACGGAACTTTGTCCAATAAATTTTTTAAATGACCCATAATTTAGAAAATCGCGTCAGGGATTTTCTATATATACTCAATCCTAACTCTTAATGTTAATCTCTACGGAGCTTAACATTACGACTTGAAAAGAATTTTCAGAGTTTCGCAACCAAAAGGGAGCACTTTTTTCACAAAAAAACTTTACAGCAATAGTCTAGCAAAGGCACATTTCTCAGTGTAAAGTTCAGTTGACCTTTTTTATAGGTTTAAAAAAAAGTTATTTCTAAACCATGGGCAAGCACGCGCACATTTCATTGAAAGTTTGTTATTTTAGAATTTTCCCTTCTATATACTAAGAATCTTAATAAAAAATAGACAACGAGCTTTCCAAGACTCGAACCTGCAATGTTTCGTCTCGAATGCAAACGCGTTATCCATTACGCCACAAGCCCGTATTTCGTAACAAAAACAAATTATCCAAACATTGTATTTATAGGATTATTTCTTTTGTGATGTATAAAAGATCTGTATAAATAAACTCAGAGCTTGCTGTCCTTATGATTTATAAGGATCAAAAATTGTCCTTAAACCTCGAAATTATCCTTGTGCTCAAAAGTTCGTATTCTACTCCTCTCCCTATTAAAAATTGTCCTTATTAAGGATCAAAAATAATCCTTAAGTTAAGGAGAAGAAAAAGCTGTCCTTATTTGTTTTTCAAACTCAAATATGGCGGTATTTTTCATGGAGTTAGAAATGTTGCGTTTAGCCACTATAGCTCATATTGAGGAAACACCAAGACGGGATTTAAGTGAAAAGGAAGCTTTTTCGCGTTTGCATGTTTGAAAATGGTTCTTCGAATTAGAGAGATTTTTTCGTGAGGGAGTAAAGTCCCTCGCGAAGGAGATTCTTATGTTGTGAAGGTAATATGTTTTCAGTTACATTAGTGAAAATGACTTTTCATTATTAGGTTCAAAAATAAATAACTATACCTAATTAGAGATTTTTTATTGACTCGCTTTGATATTCGTTATTATAAGCTTATTTGATAACTTAAATTGGTTTGAAGTTAAAACCGAAATTGTTTTAATCCAATGCGGTTCTACTGAAGGATTATGCATTTAGGTGTAACTATGCATATTACGCTAGCACAGTTTAAGGTATTGATATTAAACGGTCATTGATTTACGATGACTTTTCGTCATTCATGAATTTACGAAAAGTTACGGTTCTCCATTTATGAAGACTTATTCCACAAAAGAATTACGTTGTTGTACAATAATAAAATACTTCATCACATTTATGAATATTTAATTTCTTTTCCATCAAAACACCAGTGAATGTTTAATATCATAGAAGAATCGCACTGAATTCAAACAACCACCACTGAATTAAATAATTAGAGATATATTCTTTAAAACTAATAATGAAGTGTCATTTTTCCTAGGCAGTTGCATTAGGCCTAGGAATCTTTTCTTTTCCCTTACCTTTCAAACGTTAATAATTTCCTTCGCGAGTGACTTTACTCTCTCAGGAAAAAATCACTCGCTCGAATTGAGGGAGAAACTCGTAAATTCAGTCGTTCCTTCAAATTCAATGAGCACGAGGGGTTTAATTTTTTAATCTCCTTCACTTTGTATGAAGGAAAACAAATATGACGGGCATACGCTTTTTCACTCCACGAGGGAGATTTTATAACTCGCGCTTTTCCCACTCTCAGTTTTTAAAAGAGAGTGAACGAGGGCCTAAGAGGCTAAGACTTGTGTACTCAAACTACCAAAAAATCGTCTGCTGAACTGAAAGAAACGCTATTGGCTACGCTGCCGGTAAAACGTCACGGCGTGTTTACTCTCCTTATCATTCGTAAGGATGGGATTGCTCATAAGGAGAATGGTTGTAGAATTCGAATTTTGTGAAATATTTGAAAGATCCTTATCCTATCCTTAAGACCGAAATAAGGATTTGTCCTTACGAAGGGAATCCTTATAAATAAGGACAATAGTAGAATCGGACCCCAGGTCCTTCCTCATCTTTTGAGATATAAAACCTTAAATGCTTACGAGGTTAATTTTTGCGACATTTCTAGTGTAAAATAAGAGAGTTCACTTCATCCGAGAAATTTAAAAATTTCCCGTCACGACGTTCAATACTCGCTTTAATATTGGTTTGAATGCCTTTTTTTTAACAGTCAGTTTTTCCGCTTGACAGGAGCCCGTCACAAATACAGCATGATGTCGTGTCCATTTTTACGCTTGTAATGTTATGTCTTTTTCCCGTTCGGTGTAGAGAAAGTATAATTTTTCCCGTAATCTCTGCCCTTAACACTCTTATATTCCTTCTACTCGCGATTATTTTTATTAAAATTCCTTTCTCGAGTTTTGAGCTTTGCCCTGATTAAGGTTTGTTTTGGTTTAGGTTCCATTTTCAAAACTCTTGTAAATATAGCCAAAAGGCATCTAAATCCCACGCGGGCCAAGGCTGACTCTGATTTCGCAGGTCGTAAAAGCTAGCAACTCTTCTAAAGCCTTGTTCACACTTACACAAAAAACCGATTCGAAGCACTTCAAAACGCTTTCAAAGTGACATGTGAACGGCACAATACGATTTTGGAATATCCAGCAATAAAGCTATTATTATTTGAAAGCGGTTTGAATTACTTCGAGCCGCTTTACCCTGTGCAAGTGTGAACATGGCTTTAAAGCAATTTCGTGCCCCCTACACCATGCAAATCATTTGTATATATGCACGTGCACAAAGATTATAAACCTTCAAAATTACTTAGGCCTAACGTTTATTAGGAAAAAGGCTTTTGTCACATAAATATATGGTAGATTTTATATACAAAGTGATCAAAATCGAATTTGAATCTCAAGAAAATAATCGTAACTTTTGAACGGTAAGTCGCAAAGAGTTGGTTCAAAAACCAATAGATGGATAATTGGAAGAACTTTCTTTTATAAATTGAACGTTTTTATGTTTGACCTACCGTTCGGCCGTAAATCGCAAAAAACCAAATTTTCCAAGATGGCGGCCATTTTTGGTGGTCTTCCACCAACCGGAAATCCAGGGAATTTTTTTCCCTTAATAAGCACCGCTAGTACTTCCAAATACCGTTGGAATTAGCTTGTTACTAATTTGTTCTAGGTTTGGTCGTATTTTCGGCTAATTTCCCTGTACTACAATGCGTTACTTTTTCACCCAAATAACATTCTCGGCCAAAGGGGTTTGGGGTAATCAAGAATGTTATTTGAGTGAAGCTTGACCCTGGTAATGTATGGCTAATAGTATTACCTATATATTACCTTTTCACTCATACGACTCTTTCCAAAGGTATTCCCCATTATAATAAAAACGGCAACCATCTACGTAGCTATACTATCGTACCCCATGTATAGTAACAAGAACCCATACATTTAAGAGGAATCATTCTGTAGCCTCCCGGACTCCCTTTTATTAGTCGCCAAAGATTGAGTGAGTAGCCCCTCGACTACCATTAAAAACAGGCAATGATTAAGTGAGTAGCCCCTCGATTCCCTTTTAAAATCTCCAAAGATAAAGTGAGTAGCCCCTCGACACCCACTAAAACAGGCAATGATTAAGTGAGTAGCCCCTCGACTCCCTTTATAAATCGGCTATGATAAGTAGGTTGCCTCTCGACTCTTTTGAAATCGAAAATGATTGAGTTAGTAGTCGCTCGAATCGCCAATCATTACTTATGAATTAGTGAATAGCTCCTCGATTCCCTTTAAATATTACCAATTATTAAGTAGGTAGCACCTCGACTCCCTGTAACAATCGCCATTAAATAAGTGAGTAGCAACTCGAGTGACCTTAAAAATCGCCAATGATTTAGCGAATAGCCCCTAGACCCCCTTTTGAAATCACCTATGGATAGCCCCCTATAGACTACCTTTGACGCGTAAGCGTTTGAAAGAGAATTTGGCTTAGGGTTTCGTTTTCATTCTCTACTTAAGTGAGGCTAAAATTTAAAATCAATTATAGCATTTCCCAACGTATGTCAGCAAAATGCTATAATTGATTGTGACATTTCCCAACGGATGTCATTTAAAAAGTTTCTTCAAAAATATGTGCCATTGCGCATCCGCACCGAACTCTTATTTAAATCATTCTTTTCCGGTACGCGACAATTTGGTCTCGCCGTTTTGGTCTCGGGACAAATGGGTCTCGGGACAATTGGGTCTCGGGACAAATGGGTCTCGGGACAAATGGGTCTCGGGACAAATGGGTCTCGGGACAAATGGGTCTCGGGACAAATGGGTCTCGGGACAAATGGGTCTCGGGACAATTGGGTCTCGGGACAAATGGATCTCGGGACAATTGGGTCTCGAGACAAATGGATCTCGGGACCTAACCCAACCCAGCATTGTTTGGGGGTAAGAAGATTATTTATATGAGTATTAAAAGCCCGCCTCTTACCACGAACAATTTATTAGCAATAATAGAAATATTTTGGAAAATGTGTCAGATAATTAATAGGGGAATATTTTGGAAAAGGTGGCAGCTAATAAATTGGAGAATATTTTGGAAAAGGTGGCAGCTAATTAATTGGAGAATATTTTGGAAAAGGTGGCAGCTAATTAATTGGAGAATATTTTGAAAAAGGTGGTAGCTAATTAGTAGGAGAATGTTTTGGAAAAGGTGGCAGCTAATTAATAGGAGAATATTTTGGAAAAGTTGGCAGCTAGTTAATAGCAGAATATTTTGGAAAAGGTGGCAGCTAATTAATAGGAGAATATTTAGGAAAAGGTGTCAGCTAATTAATTGGAGAATATTTTGGAAAAGGTGCCAGCTAACTATTAGGAGAATATTTTGGAAAAGGTGGCAGCTAATTAGTAGGAGAATGTTTTGGAAAAGGTGGTAGCTAATTAGTAGGAGAATGTTTTGGAAAAGGTGGCAGCTAATTAATAGCAGAATATTTTGGAAAAGGTGGCAGCTAACTATTAGAAAAATATTTTGGAAAAGGTGGTATCTAATTAAAAGGAGAATGTTTTGGAAAAGGTGGTAGAAAATTAGTAGGAGAATGTTTTGGAAAAGGTGGCAGCTAATTAATAGGAGAATATTTTGGAAAAGGTGGCAGCTAATTAATAGGAGAATATTTTGGAAAAGGTGGCAGCTAATTAATAGGAGAATATTTTGGAAAAGGTGGTAGCTAATTAGTAGGAGAATGTTTTGGAAAAGGTGGCAGCTAATTAATAGGAGAATATTTTGGAAAAGTTGGCAGCTAGTTAATAGCAGAATATTTTGGAAAAGGTGGCAGCTAATTAATAGGAGAATATTTAGGAAAAGGTGTCAGCTAATTAATTGGAGAATATTTTGGAAAAGGTGCCAGCTAACTATTAGGAGAATATTTTGGAAAAGGTGGCAGCTAATTAGTAGGAGAATGTTTTGAAAAAGGTGGTAGCTAATTAGTAGGAGAATGTTTTGGAAAAGGTGGCAGCTAATTAATAGCAGAATATTTTGGAAAAGGTGGCAGCTAACTATTAGAAAAATATTTTGGAAAAGGTGGTATCTAATTAGAAGGAGAATGTTTTGGAAAAGGTGGCAGCTAGTTAATAGCAGAATATTTTGGAAAAGGTGGCAGCTAATTAATAGGAGAATATTTAGGTAAAGGTGGCAGCTAATTAATTGGAGAATATTTTGGAAAAGGTGGCAGCTAACTATTAGGAGAATGTTTTGGAAAAGGTGGCAGCTAATTAGTAGGAGAATGTTTTTGAAAAGTTGGCAGCTAATTAATAGGAGAATATTTTGGAAAAGGTGGCAGCTAACTATTAGAAAAATATTTTGGAAAAGGTGGTATCTAATTAGAAGGAGAATGTTTTGGAAAAGGTGGTAGAAAATTAGTAGGAGAATGTTTTGGAAAAGGTGGCAGCTAATTAATAGGAGAATATTTTGGAAAAGGTGGCAGCTAATTAATAGGAGAATATTTTGGAAAAGTTGGCAGCTAGTTAATAGCAGAATATTTTGGAAAAGGTGGCAGCTAATTAATAGGAGAATATTTAGGAAAAGGTGGCAGCTAATTAATTGGAGAATATTTTGGAAAAGGTGGCAGCTAACTATTAGGAGAATGTTTTGGAAAAGGTGGCAGCTAACTATTAGAATGTTTTGGAAAAGGTGGCAGCTAATTAGTAGGAGAATGTTTTTGAAAAGTTGGCAGCTAATTAATAGGAGAATATTTTGGAAAAGTTGGCAGCTAGTTAATAGCAGAATATTTTGGAAAAGGTGGCAGCTAATTAATAGGAGAATATTTAGGAAAAGGTGGCAGCTAATTAATTGGAGAATATTTTGGAAAAGGTGGCAGCTAACTATTAGGAGAATGTTTTGGAAAAGGTGGCAGCTAACTATTAGAATGTTTTGGAAAAGGTGGCAGCTAATTAGTAGGAGAATGTTTTTGAAAAGTTGGCAGCTAATTAATAGGAGAATATTTTGGAAAAGTTGGCAGCTAGTTAATAGCAGAATATTTTGGAAAAGGTGGCAGCTAATTAATAGGAGAATATTTAGGAAAAGGTGGCAGCTAATTAATTGGAGAATATTTTGGAAAAGGTGGCAGCTAACTATTAGGAGAATGTTTTGGAAAAGGTGGCAGCTAACTATTAGAATGTTTTGGAAAAGGTGGCAGCTAATTAGTAGGAGAATGTTTTGGAAAAGGTGGCGACGAATTATTGGGACCACTGCTTTGGAAAAGGAGGCAACTAATTAGGTAACCAAATAATCACGAGATCAAACCGTCCCGAGACCAAATAATCACGATACCAAATAGTCCCGAGACCAAATAATCACATTACCAAATAGTCCCGAGACCAAATAATCACGATACCAAATAGTCCCGAGACCAAATAATCACGATATCAAATAGTCCCGATACCAAATAGTCCCGAGACCAAATAGTACGAGACCAAATCGGTGAGACCAATTAGTCCCGCGACCAAATCGGCGAGACCAAAATGGCGAGACCAAAATGGCGAGACCAAAATGGCGAGACCAAAATGGCGAGACCAAAATGGCGAGACCAATTCGGCGAGACCAAATTGTCCTGCTCCGTTCTTTTCAGTTTTCACTCTCTTCAAAAATATGTGCCATTGCGCATCCGCATCGCACTCTTATTTAAATCATGACCGCTTTTAAAATCATTCTTTTCCGTTTTCACTCTCCCTTTAAAAAGGCGAACGATGCTTTTTCTTTCAGACCAAGTGAAAATAATAGCCCATCGTTAGATGTTCACCAAACGATGTAGCGAAAAACCCTGGATAAAGAATGCGCGTGAGCTTGAAATTTTATTATCACGCTATAGGATCGGCAACTCCCTATCTCGAACGACAGCTTATTCCGTATATACTCTATTACAAGATCGGTTGTCAGCACGAGCAAACGTAGGTCTCAATGTAATTTAGCCTTGCGCCAATGTAATTTAGCCTTGCGCGTGCTGATAATAGGCTAAAAAACTTCGGGATATTTTAAACGATTTTAAATCCTGAAGATCCTGAAGTTTTTGTCTCTTGACAGCACGTACATGGCTAGGTTACATCGAGACCTAGGTTTGGGCGTGCTGACAACCGATGTTGTAACATGAGTATATACAGCATAAGCTGTCGTTCGAGATAGGGAGTTGCCTATCCTATAGCGTGAAAACAAATTTCACGCTCTCAGGCATTCTTTATCCATGGAAAAACTATCGCGCTACCTTTAAGATTGCTAAATTATTATCCGTAACCTGGAAAATGAAAAGCAAAAGCACGCGTCTTCTATTAATCGCATTCTATTCTAAATTCTGTGCACCCGACACCCTGGGAAATACATCTTATCCCGCGTCTAATTGCCCCGCTTTCAATTTGAGAAACCTTCTACGCACTTTCCAAGAAGGACAATCGCGTTTAAAGATACGAGATCCCACGCATTTTTATAAACCAGCTCAATCCATTCAAACAATTACCATTCAATTACTAATTTTAATTTGTTGAGAAAATTAATTAACGCGCAAGTATGGCTAATCGTAATAAAAACATCAAACTATATAATGAACCTAATGATTAGGTTAATGTAATTTGATTACTTGGATCGATTAAACCATGAATAAAACCCGAAAATTCTAAATTAGACGGGGGCATCTTATGATGAATAAAGTAATACTAATTATTGTCACTAGAGGGCGGGAAAAAGTGTAATATCAGTGGGTCATCTTGTTAATGTTCACCAGAGTGATAAATTTATAGCTCCCGAATTAAGATGGTGATTATTTGAAAATTAGTTGCAATGGATTATAAAATGCTGGTCATAAACACTCGTTAATGACGAGGGCACTTTATAATAAACTGATTTCTAACTTAAACTGACACACGTATCAGAAGTGAAATCCTATATTAACGAGAAAATCCTACATTTTCATAGAATGACCTATAAAATCCTGCGTCTTCGCCGAATGACCTAAAATTAAATTAAATAAAATTTTGGGCCTAAATAGCATTGGCGACCATCTAAGCCGAAATACCTAGTCGCTATTTAGGCCCAATATTTAAGTTTGGCAACACTGAAAATGCGCTGTACAGTGGAGAAACTGGCACTCGTCGTGAAGCACTCCGTTGCCTACAGAATAAGTAGTTCAGTGATGCCAGGTGGGAAAAGTGGAATTTCCCTTTTTGGTGGGCCACAATTTCCTTGGTTCAGGGTTGCCAGATTCGGCGCATAGAAAATGAATGAATTATAGCATGACGAATGTTATTGCGATGTATTCTCGTCTGCTAAATAACTGATCGATTGTGGTCGTTACCAACAATAGATCAATTATTTAGCATAAGACTTTTGATAATTAAATGTTTAGTAATTACTAAAAACAGTAGCAGTGCTGCCAAAAAATGTGAACTCAACTTAAATAACAAGTCAACTTGATGAAGTTGTTAAATTTTTTATGTTGAGATTGTTGGCTTTGAAAAAAAATTCTTCCCATGGAATAGACCCAACCAACAATTAAACAAGTTGGCTTGGTCTAGCCTCCATCTAAGGGATAGGATCACGTGACTAACCAAGTTGACTGTAAATAAATCTCTTATTTTTCTGATTGGTTTAGAGTCTGACTCTTGGGATAAAACGGGTTCTGCGCAGGGCAAAAATCAAACCCATCATGTTATCCCTTTCTCTTATCAAAACTCGAGCTCGAGATCTGAACCGTTATAAAAATTAAAAAGATTTGTTGATTGGGTCTCGTTCCCTAGTCTAAAAATTTTAGGTTTTCAGGAGTCAAAATTTCCCTCAATCTGGCATCTCTGGGCCACAAGTTCAAGCTTGGCTGAAGGTGGGGGGGCTTTACCTTATATATTTCGTCGCGTGATGGCGCTAGTTGCCATTCATCTATAAAGGGATCATTCATTAAAGCATGAACCTCCTATATAATGGACCAGAATCTTAATGGCAGATCCCATGTTAAAAGTTTCTAGCTAAAGTGTCCCAAAATAATAAAGAAAAAAAAACAGCTAGCAGACGACAAGGTCTTAGAGAAAGATGATACAATGCAGGGCGGGAAATAAGTATTTTTTTGAAACTGGAAATTGGGCCAACGACCCCCCTGGCCTGGAATAAATAAACTGGTCCATGCCCATTGACCAGGGCGCGTCGTCTGCTAAACTTTAGAAGTTGATAATTAAAATAGTTGAGATAATGTCTGGACTCTGGTTTGGTTACCCTTGAATTTTCTTACTGGTCCCGTGGACCACTGACCCATCGCCCCTCCGATTTAATTTATAAACTGGTCCAGGCAATATTTAAACTGGTCATTTGCCCTGTGCCACCGCCTTATTTCCCACGCTGCACGGTATAATGTAAACAAGTAAAATGGCCGCTTAGTCTCATTTCTCTAAGCCTTGGGACTAATGTTAATTTTTTGTCATCCATTTAAATGTGAAGTTTAATAAAGCAATTAACAATAGTTAAAATAAAGATTTGGGCCTTTGCCAATTGTGAAAGTGATTCAAGGAAATTGAAATGTAGAAACATAAGTTTTGAACCCTTCACAAAATCACCACCACGTTTGTTTACGATGTACTGAGCTGAGCGTAACATGCGAAATTGGCGAGCAACTGCGCACAGACGTTGTAAGCGGTGAAATAAATAAAACTTCCCAGTTTCTAATCCTTCTAGATTGATGGTTCATGATTTAAAGTAAATTTGCTTTGGTTCATTGAGGATTTTGATAATTTAATTTTTTTATTATTAAATATAATTAATTTAATTATGCTAAAAGCTAAAATTATAAATCGAAAAGCATAGACAGCGCGACAACTAACGTCGGATAACCTTGTAGGAAAAGAACTTCTATTTTAAAGACCCCCAAAACGTAACCCTCATATTTCTTATTCTAGTTAATGGAGTCACCAGAGAGAATTTAGAAGGGGAGTGGAAGCAGTGTTTCCACTCGAAGGTTAGGATTTTCGCCCATTTTAGGTGCAAAAGTGCTGTTTTTCGCCCCATCTGTAGTAGATTTTCGCCGCAAAAAATCCCGTAATTTTTTTCTCTTTTTATTGGTCCAACCACAGCCCACTCTATAGGGTTAGGCTGCAAACGCTATGTAAAAGCCCAGATCAGCAATTTGCGCTTTTAATTTTCACATCTCATTTAAATTTCAAGAAATATGAACCAAATTTTTAAAATAAGGGTCAAAAAATGGTGTTCCTCCCATAGACGATCATGTTAAAAGCTGACACCTTTTATTTTTCGAGCTAAAAAGCCGAAAATTCCTGATACGCGCATTTACATAGGAAAAATTGTTTGAAGGGGCTTTTGTAGCGCGATGGAGTTGGCTGTGCTTGAGAGAAACACAAAGTGTAGCCAAGTTGAGCCAAATCGATCACGCTTGTTGCGTCCCATTATAATTTAAGACCGCCAAGCAATGGCACCAAATTCACCAATCACTACCACCTATGTGAGCGTAATCAGACCCTGAGCCCATAGCCTACTAGATATTATAAAAACTGAGCAAAAATGTGTGATGAAAAGAACTGAACCATAAAAAAAAATCTAAATAAAGTTTTCGCCGCTTTTTTCGCCGTTTTAAATGGTTTTCGCCGCATTTTCGCCGCTTTTCAATATTTTGGTGCTCAGAGACTAGATTTTCGCCGAAAACGGACTTTTTCGCCGCAAAGTGGAAACACTGAGTGGAAGGGGTGGTTTGGAATGTAGCGCAACGTCGTCTGCTAAACGTTATCTAGGCAGGTCGATTTAAGGGTATGATGCGTTTGTAACAGAGAGATTTTAGAACACGTGACCGGAAACTCGCCTACCCCAAAAAGCTCAACGCGACATCTTGTTTGGGCGTCATCACGTTTAATAGAGTCAAAGGGGGGGCCTTCCACTCCCCTTCTAAATTCTCTCTGGAGTAACGCGGGGGAATGGATTAATCACCGGTAAAGAAATCTATTGATAATCTGTTGATCCCGAGACCGGGCTCACTAAACCTGTATTACCTGTACCTATGTAATGTACAAAATAATGAGCGAAGGCTCTTCCTTTACGGAAATCCATAAACAGAGTGAAACAACAATTAAGCTTCCCATAGATGGCAGGAAATTGCACTTCTTTAGTAGTACCAAAGACAATATATACCAAGAGGAGCAGAAACTTTGTAAATGGGGACCGGCTCTGAATTTTGAGAAACAAATTCCGGTTGTTCACGTGACCGCGTCGTCTTGTAGGAGTATCCTGTCGTCTGCTAAACACGTGACCAAGGCAGTATAGAGCGGTGGCTATAAAAGCCTGGGATCCAGGAGGAGTGTTGTTTCGTGATCGAGTGAGGTCGGCGGTGGGTAGTTACGGTGTCGCGGTCTCACGGTATTTGATAAGCAGCAGGCGACAGGATATGAACCGATCCCCTGGCAGTTCACTGGATATACCGAGAGTGAGTTATTATTATTAATAGTTCTACTGACATAGCGGTAGCCTAGGCCTAAACCTGTTACAGTCTACTTAAAAATTACCTTTAGTACGTCAACGGACGAACCAGAGATCAACCTTTTGCCACCACAAAAAATAAGCAGCCGACATAATTTAACCCATAACAGGCGTCGCTGCTTAGCCAATCAACAAAAACCGGATCTAGTTACTCCGAAACCGTGACTGGGCTTTTCAAAAGCCTTGTGAAAGGCTAGACTTTCTGCTCCTCTTGGTATATTCTCTTTGGTAGTACTTGCGTAATCTAATACATAGTTTACAGGCGTGGAGGATTCCTACCATTAACACAAGGAGACCAAGCGACTTGGAGTGTAAAATCGGCTGCTATTTTACACTCTAAGTTGCCTGGTCTCCTTGTGCAAATGGTAAGAATCCTCCTCGCGTGTAAATTATGTATAAGACAGGCTTGGAAATAAGGTTTATTTCTGAAATAGTCCTCCGGACCAGTGACCCCTGATG
This sequence comes from Phalangium opilio, assembly GCF_054372755.1. NCBI lineage: Eukaryota > Metazoa > Arthropoda > Arachnida > Opiliones > Phalangiidae > Phalangium > Phalangium opilio. The sequence goes on from NW_028324185.1 coordinate 4,944,476, forward strand.
TCTTAAATATGAAACTGGTCCCGGGACCAGTGACCCTTCCCCTATTAATTTTTCTTCTGGTCCCAGGACTTGTGGTCGTTCTCTCTTCTAAAAAAATCTCTCTCAGCTTAGGGTTGTATACACAACTGGACTCATGGAGTCGAAATTTATGTTAAAATCAAAATAATTAAAGAGGTCCCCATATCAATTTTTAATAAAAGTAGGAATTAATAAACTAGTCATTGGGACCAGTGACCCTCACGTTTTGAATAAAAAAAGTGGTCCAAGCTATTAATAAACTGGTTTTTGACCTGTAAACCTGTCTTATTTCCTAGCCTGGTATAAGAGAAGAATAACGTGACCGAGGTGAATCCTCAAAGAGTTTTAGGAGCCGAGACCAACGTGAGCTCGAATTTAAATATTGAGCCCTGCTCGAGCCCGAACATTATAAAGCGATGTTCCCGAGCTGGGTCCCGTTATTTAAACTGTAACCGTTCTGTCGAAACCCGGTCAGAATTACCCAGATTAGAATAAGTCAGATCCGACCCTAGTTTAAGTCTTTAAGCAGACACGTATTTAAATTAAGACAAGGTAACCTTTCATAAAGGGAGCCCTTACAAAACTGTCAAATTTGAGTCCGAGCTGAGCTCAGACTTATTATAACGATGAGCCCTAGCCTGAGCTCAGTCCCGTTATTTAAATAATCAAATTTGAGCCCGACTTGAGATTTCTTTAGAAAGTGAAAATTTCGTGAGCCCGAGCCGGACTACTCTTTATATTCAAGAGGTGGGGGTTACTGGTCCTTGGGACAACTTTATCAATTGCAAATCTACAGAACCAAAGCAGGGACCAGTTTATTATTTTGAACACTAGAGAGGGGGTCACTGGTCCCAAGGGCTAGTTTAAAAAATACTCTTACATCCCAGACTGCCAGTACAAACCCTACTAATACCTATTCGTAGGCAACGAGCACGGGGAAACTTTAGGAGAATAAAAAGGCCCTTAACACTCTCAAAAATATTGACCAATTACGTCTGAATTGGGCCAAAATATCTTTTCTAGGCCCAAATTGCGGCTCTGTCAACGAACGGAGGTTAATTTTAGGCCTGTGCGAATACTCGAATGAAGGCGAGTACTCGATCGAGTACTCGACTCGAGACTCAAAAAATCCAAATTTTAGGACTTGAAAACTATTTCGAGTCCTTAAAAATCTTCACAATTGGACTCGAGAAGGACTCAAACAGAGACTTGACGCCTTATCAAGTCCAAAAATATTTACTTTGCGACCCGGAATTTTAAGTAGAGCGATTTAAAGTTTAGAATAGACAGGTGATTGGACAAAAATTTTACTTCAGCTAAAGGAGTTAAAGCAAACCAGGACCAAAAGTTAAAATTGTTGTTTCTGCGCGTCACTTTCGTCGTGAGATTTATACTTTGCGAGTAGAATTTATCCTTATTAGAAATGAATTTATTATAATTCTTGTATTTTTAATTATGTAAAATTAAACTAAATAAATTAAATTAAAGTTAGTATTAAAGAATTAATTTAATAGGACTCGAGTGGGACTTGATATAATTTATCAGGACTCGACACTGGACTTGAAACCTACTTTTGAAGCTGACTTAAGGACTCGAGGACTCGATACCAATTAAAAGACCCGACTCGAGATTCTATAAGAGCTTTTTTTAAGGACTCGAGACTCGACTCGAACCCCAAAAAACTGGACTCGCACAGGCCTAGTTAATTTTGTATGGAAAGCAGTTCTAATATCAAAAGCGGATCAATGTAATAAGCCTCCTCGTTGGTATACTTCATTGAGAAACGTCGTCTGCTTATATTTCGACCCCACCCACAAATCTTATAGCGCCTTCTATTGGTCAAAAATGTCGATATCATTCTCATCTCTATTTTCTGGACCAGTCAAATAATTCGGTAATAATAAGTACAAAGGAGGGTTCGTAATGTCATTAATACCAAATTAAGAGTGAAAGGAAAGGAATGGGGGGGGGCTACTTACCCAATCCGTCAATTCCTCGCTACTAAAATATTCTTCAGCGGGAACAGCGGCGTTGGCGTGACTTTGCGCGGGCGTACCCGAAGACGATACCACGGAACTGTTGGGTACTACAAGTAAAGAAGAACTTGAGGTCGGAGGTGTGCTCTGTTTGGGCATTCTACTACCATCGCTTCCTGGCCCCCCCCCGATCCACCCCCGCTTTTACGGTGCAGCAATGGACTTTTCTTGCGTTTCATCCTCTCTTAGTTCAGCTTAAAAGAACACTCGCAATCATAATCACTTTAATGTAGAAATACTTAAAGGTCAAATAGAGTAATGGCACCTACTTGCCTTTGACTGAATCAAGCTCTATGGGTAGTTAACATGGAGTGCCACTACTCTATAGTCCTAATGGTAGTTTATTAACCAAATTAATGTAGAACACTTAATGATAAAATTTTTAATAAAGAAGTCTTACCCTAATAATTCTTATTCCCGAATGATGTGTTATTAATTATAAATTAACACAGCTTATAATCATTAAGCCTTGGTTCTTTTCCTTGCCCATTGGAAAAGATGAGTAAGTGGAGGAATATGAGCTATTTATATCTCACTTTGAAACTGTACGAATAACAATAATAAAACTTAGCTCCATGTTTAAAATTGTAACAAAATTATAACAGCGCTATTTAAAACCACAAAACCTACAGTTAAACTTTAGGAGTATCATTTACAAGTCAAGGATTACGTTTACCCAGCTTCGCCAGCCTTTCACGGCAAACGGGAGAACTCTATATTACACCAAAATTCCAAACACATTCTCCAATTATACCAAAATCTAAGAAATAGGAGTAATCATCCTAAACGTCGTCTGCTAAAATATTCTAAATGACTTCGAGCTTCGGCTACGGCTTTTCGGGGTAAAATCAATGAGATAGATATTATTTTCCGCTTCGCAATATTTTCAATTTTAAAATATAAAAATTTAAACTCTTCAAGAGAAATCTTTTCAGATATCCAAGCATTTGAATCTCCTAGAATCAAATGTTAGTTGAAAGTAAAACCAGTACCAAGCTAGTATCCCTTAAACCCTTCTAAGTGACAACTACTATTGAGGACAAAATACTTGGTAAATATTGCTGAAAAATATTTTGGGAAAATGAAATTTTGGTGAAAAAAAGTAAGATAAGAATTTTTTAAAATAATCTAGCTTAATTACCAGTCGTCGGTAATCTACCTTAATTACCAGTCGTCGGTAATCTAGCTTAATTACCAGTCGTCGGTAATCTAGCTTAATTACCATTCGTCTGTAATCTAGCTTAATTGCCAGCCGTCGTTAATCTAGCTTAATTGCCAGCCGTCGTTAATCTAGCTTAATTACCAGCCGTCGGTAATCTAGCTTAATTACCAGCCGTCGGTAATCTAGCTTAATTACCAGTCGTCGGTAATCTAGCTTAATTACCCTTAATTGGTAATCTAGATTAATTACCCTTAATTGGTATCTAGATTAATTACCCTTAATTGGTAATCTAGATTAATTACCCTTAATTGGTATCTAGATTAATTACCCTTAATTGGTAATCTAGATTAATTACCCTTAATTGGTAATCTAGATTAATTACCCTTAATTGGTAATCTAGATTAATTACCCTTAATTGGTAATCTAGATTAATTACCCTTAATTGGTAATCTAGATTAATTACCCTTAATTGGTAATCTAGATTAATTACCCTTAATTGGTAATCTAGATTAATTACCCTTAATTGGTAATCTAGATTAATTACCCTTAATTGGTAATCTAGATTAATTACCCTTAATTGGCAATCTAGATTCATTACCCTTAATTGGCAATCTAGATTAATTACCCTTAATTGGTAATCTAGATTAATTACCCTTAATTGGTAATCTAGATTAATTACCCTTAATTGGTAATCTAGATTAATTACCCTTAATTGGTAATCTAGATTAATTACCCTTAATTGGCAATCTAGATTAATTACCCTTAATTGGTAATCTAGATTAATTACCCTTAATTGGTAATCTAGATTAATTACCCTTAATTGGTAATCTAGATTAATTACCCTTAATTGGTAATCTAGATTAATTACCCTTAATTGGTAATCTAGATTAATTACCCTTAATTGGTAATCTAGATTAATTACCCTTAATTGGTAATCTAGATTAATTACCCTTAATTGGTAATCTAGATTAATTACCCTTAATTGGTAATCTAGATTAATTACCCTTAATTGGTAATCTAGATTAATTACCCTTAATTGGTAATCTAGATTAATTACCCTTAATTGGTAATCTAGATTAATTACCCTTAATTGGTAATCTAGATTAATTACCCTTAATTGGTAATCTAGATTAATTACCCTTAATTGGTAATCTAGATTAATTACCCTTAATTGGTAATCTAGATTAATTACCCTTAATTGGTAATCTAGATTAATTACCCTTAATTGGTAATCTAGATTAATTACCCTTAATTGGTAATCTAGATTAATTACCCTTAATTGGTAATCTAGATTAATTACCCTTAATTGGTAATCTAGATTAATTACCCTTAATTGGTAATCTAGATTAATTACCCTTAATTGGTAATCTAGATTAATTACCCTTAATTGGTAATCTAGATTAATTACCCTTAATTGGTAATCTAGATTAATTACCCTTAATTGGTAATCTAGATTAATTACCCTTAATTGGTAATCTAGATTAATTACCCTTAATTGGTAATCTAGATTAATTACCCTTAATTGGTAATCTAGATTAATTACCCTTAATTGGTAATCTAGATTAATTACCCTTAATTGGTAATCTAGATTAATTACCCTTAATTGGTAATCTAGATTAATTACCCTTAATTGGTAATTTAATTAGTAACCCTTAATTCGTAATCTAGTTTAATAACCTCTGATTGGTAGTCTAGTTTAATTACTTAAATTCGTAATCTAGTTTATTTATCTTTAATTGGGAGTCTAGTTTAATTATCTTTTATTGGTAATCCAGAATAATTAGCAGGGAAAAGTTAAAATGTCCATTAAGCTAGTTTGAATTTGACTATATCCGCGACAATTTAGACCCGTGTGTTTTGTTGGCGCCGCGGTAGCGGCCGCGTCAACGTCACTGCAGCAATATTAAAGCCGTCTTATCTCACTATCGATAGGCCATTCCAACCAAAAGGCAATAAGAAGAAACAATCGGATTATTATGAGGCAACTATACGTTAAAAAAGGCCAACAGTGGTCTCGCTGATATTTCCTAATAAAACAGTGTATAAATGCTAAAATATCGCAGATTGGGGTAGTTTTTAAAATTTAAAATTAAACATACTTAAAATTAATTTTTCTCAAAAACCTTAAAAATGGTCCTAGAAAAAGGTTTAAATTTTGATATAAAACCGTTCCCAAACGTAACAAACGAATATTTCATTTCAAAAGGGTGGCGACAAAATGGCCAAATTTGAAAAAAACTCCATGTTATTTCTATGGGAAAATTTAACTTTTTCACCAAAAGGGCTGATTAATTTTATGGAAATGAAAACCACCCTTAGCAACTTTATTTTTTATAAAATAAACTAATGAGTGGATCTTCTTGAAATTTTAACCACATATTGAGGGCCCGAATTGTAGTTCTGTGGAATTTTTTTAAAGCAGTTAATACAATACAAAAAAAGTTATATCCAATCAAAAAACCATCCTTATACATTAAAGTCAGTATGAGGTCTTATCTAAGAGAGCTACCACTCTCCTAGAATTTGAAAAGTGATGGCAGTGTCATAAGTGATCCAAAGGATATTTCGAAGGAACTGTGCAAAATTTTCTCAACAAAGGCTGAAGGTAAATCTGACCTGTCATTTGCTTTAAACCCCAGAAATAAAATTCAGCAAGAGCTCTCATTAATCGAGATCTCACCACAGGATGTGTCGAACGCTTTCGCTTTTAAACTTAAGCCAAAATTAACATGTGGAATTGATGGAATACCAAATTTCATTATCAAAGGCTGCCCGCATTCACTAATCCCACTTATTATCTTCATCACAAATATGTCCATTAAATGCGGCATATACCCCGACGCGTGGAAATATTCTCTCGTTTCACCAATACTTAAAAAAGGTTGCAGATCCGATCCCCAAATCTATCGCTCTATATTGTTGCTATGCTCCTTAAGCCTAGTCTTCGACTACATTATGAATAAGAAACTCTACGCCTGGTTCCTCCAAACCTGCCAGTTCAAAAGCATGGGTTCCTGAAAGTGAAAAGCGTAGAAACCAACCTGTTAACCTTCTGCAACTCTGTGACACCCGTAATTTAGAGCAAAGGGCAGGTTGACTCAATCTATATTGACATGTCAAAAACCTTTGAGCGAGTCTCACATCAAATACTTTTAGAAAAATTATCCTACTATGGCTTAAAAAAAATGTGCTAAATGGTTCAAAAGTTATTTATCCGTAAGGAAGCACCATAAAAGTTAAGAAAATGATCTCATCGATATCTTATGACGTTACCTGTGGTGCACCTCTAGGTTCTTCAATTGGCCCTCTCTTATTCAATATCTACTCCGCCGATCATCCCGATGTGCTTAAAAACGGATATTTTGGAATTTGCAGATGATACTAAATTAAGTAAATTGATTATATCGGACAAGAACTGCGAAGAATTACAGGCTGACCTGATCATTTACTATTGGTGCAACAAGAATAACATGTCGATAAATGAATCAAAAACAGTCATTTCATATACCAGAAAATTAAGCAATAAACTTGCTTTCGACTACAAAATCAATAAAAATCACTTCAACGTCAAGACCCTGTAGTTGACCTAGGAGTAACCTTCGACTACCGTTTCTTATTTGCTGAACATATTTGTAAGACTGTCTACTACCAAAAAAATTTTCAATTGCTTACTTAGCATCGCTAAAAATTTAATTCGAGGTACTGTTTTCAAACTTTGTATAAATCTCTAATTAAATCACGGTTAATGTATTGCTCCATCATTTATAAAAATTGTAGTAAATAAAATCTTCATAAATTAGAAAAAGTTCAAAACCATTTACCTATTATAAGTATCGCTACTTTTCTAAAGCCATTCCCTTTAATTATGAATCCTATCTCTGTCAACTAAAATGAGAAAACCTGTCTTGCGCCACTGACAAAAACGACATATTATATCTAAACGAGCTTCTATTGTTCAAAATTAATTGTCCCGAACTAGTTTCATACATCAAATATAATTGTCAAACCCAAAGTTTCGGGAAAAAAGGATATTCAGTGTTAAAAACTTTAAAAGTTCCCCATTATGACGAATATTTGACACATTCAATAAACTTAACAAAGATCTGCTTTTTCCCAACGATAAATTATCTGCGAAAAATTTAAAGAAACTATTTTTCAACGAATGATTTAATATATACAGGGTGTTTCTGATAAGCATGTCATAAATTAAAGGGTGTGTTCTTTGGGTCAAACTAAGTGAAAAGTGTCAAAGAACATGGGGTCTACAACGCTTAGTTTCGGAGGTACGGGCCCCCAAACATTGATCCCCAAAACGTGAAAAATGTCACAAATGTGGAGTAAGAAATATCGGCTTGCTCATCTTGTTTAGACACTTCCAATACCCTCCCATCTTAGAATTCTAATGAGCCATTTTCTAGCAGAAGCGTATTATTAAATGTAGAAGCGTGCAAGGACTGGTTAATTAAAGTTGTTTCAAAGTGACAAACAAAGAAGAGTTTCCAGTTAACGTATCATTTATTCGTACATGTACAAATTTAGCAGCAGTCTCAGAGGTATTGTTCAAAATGCCCGCCATTAACATTAATGCAAACATGTGCCCGTCTAACGAACGATTCTTGGACATGTTGAAAGATGCCTGGTGTGTTTCGGATTGTTTCACACCCTTCCAGTATTCGTTGTCTCAAGTCGTCCACATCACGGACTTCACTCTTGTACACCAAGTCCTTCATATGACCCCAAAGGTAGAAATCACACGCATTCAAATCGGAAGATCTCGCCAACCACGGAACTGGTTCTCCTCGTCCAATCCACCTCAAAGGAAATGTAGCGTCGAGATGTTTTTGAACCATACGGCTGAAGTGTGGTGGTGCCTCGTCGTGCATAAACCACATGTCACGTAGCAATTCTAACGGTATGTCCTCAAGTAGTTGCGGTAAAATCTCTCTTAAAAACTCGAGATATGCCTCTTCATTTAGTCTGGGTGGTAGAAATTGAGGCCCTAATAAATGTGAGCCGACAATTCTGCACCACACAAACTAAATTGAATTTGGTGACTCCTAACAGTTGTTACATGTGGGCTTATCTGACGCCATTCATGGTCATTGTGATGGCCTTCAAATCTAGCCCTAAACAATAGGCGTCTAAGATAATCTGCATGGTTAAGAGCTTGCACTTTCTGAATACTCCTCCTTCTGCAAACCATCTCTAAGAAAATGTCGCATAAGCCAGAACGTAAAACCATCAAAAACAAAAAGATTTTACTCGGATCGTAAAAATTGCGGTCGGTTGGTATAAAGTGCGATGCGGTTGTTCACAAAGTCACAGAGTCGCTTAAACCCTCGGTAGTGACATAATGGCGTACACTTATGAAGAATAAGCGGTTATGCATCTTATGTATCTTATCTATGGAGGCACGGAGACAATATCAGGAACAATTTCCGCAACGTCGCGTACCGGATAGACGAACATTCGAGGCTGTTGACCGGCGCTTAAGGGACACGGGTCAACTACAACCACGAAATGATCGGGAACGAGATCTTCAAGAAGGCATCGAGGACATCGACCAAGACGTTCTCACCATGTTCGAGTATGACCCATCAACTAATACCAGACAAGTTGGACGACAGTTAGGCGTCAATCACATCTTAGTATGGAGAATTCTAAAAGTGCATCAGTTTCACCCGTATAACATTCTCAAGGTGCAAGCACTTAACCCTGCAGATTATCCTAGACGTCTAGACTTTTGCTGGTGGTTTGTGGCTAGAGTTAAAAATCATCTATTCTCACGCGCTCTTTTAGTTACCGATGAGGCATCTTTCTCCCGTGAGGATATTTTGAACTATCACAATGACCATGAATGGCGTCAGATAAACCCACATGCAACAACTGTTAGGAGTCACCAAGTTCAATTTAGTTTAAATGTGTGGTGAGTAATTGTCGGCTCACATTTATTTGGGCCTCATTTTCTACCACCCAGACTAAATGGCGAGGCATATCTCGAGTTTTTAAGAGAGACTTCACCGTAACTACTTGAGGACATACCGTTAGCATCGCTACGTGGCATGTGGTTCAGAGACCTGCACGGGCCGAAAAACCAACTATGTACTCGGACTCGGGCCGGGTTTCGGCCTTATTCAAAATGCTAAACCGGGCTGGGCTTGGGTCGGGCCTGAAAAACTTTTAGAATTCTCCATACTAAGATGTATGCTCTACGCCCATCGTTCCTAGCTCTCCCTTGTCTCTGGTTCTGATCATTTTGATTAGTTTTACTATAACAGTCTCTTGCATAATGCCCTATTCTTCCGCATTTAAAACAACGATAATCTCGGGACTTGTCTTGCGACCGATGCCTGGATTGGCTTCTATTATGGTTGTAGGTCCTAGCATTATTATTATTATATCGTCCTCGCTTGTCGATTTTTGCCGCAGTAAACCCTATTTGACTATCGCCATGTACTTCCCTACGTTGCCTATCATGTTCGGATATTAGTAATTCCTTAACATTTTCAGGTGTTAATTTCTTATCATCTCAGTGATACGCTAATGCAGATATTTGACTATATTGTGGCGGTAACTTGTGAAGCATTTGGAAGGCTATCTCCTTTTTCGAAATAGTTAAGCCTGCATCTTCTAATTCTTCCGCTAGACTAACTATGGTCGCTAAACACGCCGCCATGGAATCCGTTCCATTATGCCAACAACTTATAAAGTCCGATCTCAAATCAGCCATTCTAGCCTTACATTTGGGTTTATAAATTTTCTGTAATGTTATTATCAAGCGCAAGCGATACCTTTGATAATGCCTTACGGGATTTTCTTTTATAAGTTGCTATGTCTTCGGGATCTGCCGTAGCAGCCGGTTCAATTAAAGTGCCATCCACTACATCCCATAAGTCAAAATCCAAGAGTGCCATACGCATGTCAAATTTCCATAAATCATAATTTGAATCATTGAGTTTCTTTAATGAGAATGTCCCACTCTGTTCGTCGTGGTCAGACATATTGATTATTCTTTCATACGTGTATGACTCTTCTTTATTATTAAGCCTTGGTCTATCTTTACATAACTTCACTTGACTATATCGTTATAAGCCTTGGTCTATTCTTCTTCATACATTTCACCAACATTTTGTCTTACTCACCAATTACCCAGTTCAATAGTCCTTTGTTCCTTGTTGTTTGTTTCAAAGACTCCACTTGACTATTCCTGTTGGCAACCACGCTCTGCTACCATGTTGAAATTTAAATCGTGAATCAGTTGCCAAAACAAGAACTCGCAATTGTGCTTATTAAAATAGTTAATTTATTAGTCGAATTCTATATTTCCCTGGGTTAAACTTATTAATTTGTATATTACATAGAATAGAATCATGTTTAGTTAATTTAACATGTTAACATCTTGAGACCGGTATACGAACTGACTCATTTAGCCAAAAAATGCTTATCAGAAAGCTTATCACTACATCGCAAAAAGAGGGGAACATAAAAAACCTTATCAGTTTATGTCCTTTAGTGACGTCACTATTTAAATATCTAATAAAAAAACTGACTTATTTCAACATGTTTGTTAATAAACCTCTCCAGAATCTCTCGGCATGGTCAAATTTTCCAAACTCCGATTCTCATATATTTTTTTCTTTTCTTTAAAGAGATACTTCTAATTAAGAGAAAAAAGACGTTCCAGCTTGTAAAATTTTCTTTCAACGCGGAGAAAATGCTATAGCCGCCTATAATTATTTAACAAAACAAAACATACAAGGATATAAAGGCAAAAAGACTGAATTTTCCCTTCTTTAATTATTTTTTATTTAACTATCACATGTTTAAATCTAACAATATTAACCTAACATTTTAGTTTTATTGATTTTACTCTTGAAAATTCGCTGTTTTAAATTTGAACAATGTTTGTAAAATTCGCCGTTTTAAATTTGAACAATGTTTTTAAAATTCGCCGTTTTAAATTTGAACAATGTTTGTAAAATTCGATCCATAAAGGATGGGTGGGTTATCCTTTCAGCGGGTGTACCCGGGCGGGTACGGGTAGGGTTTTTAGTCTTGCGGGTTTGGGTGGGTAATTTCACAATGGGCTAAATTATGCGGGCGGGTACTGGCATATTCGTGGTGACGGGTGCCCAACTCTATCCCCGACAGTATATAATAAAAAGGTCGTAAAAAATAAAATATCAAAATTATCTAAAACACTAGAGGCCTCAGCGATCTGGTGGCATAGTGGATAAGGCCTTAAGCATTGGAGTGAACTATCCTCAAGAACATCGAGCACCGCAGAACGCCGGCAGAGTTCCAAAGAGCCTGTTTGAATCACTCTAATGTCAAAACTTCTGTTTTACAATAGGAAGCGGGTGGATCACTATCCAAGTATATGCTTTTCAACGTATCCTGTTTTGCTCCCAAATTCGGACGACCGTCGGTTTATGTACGCCCAGCAGCCTGCACCATTCTTCTAAAAGGGACTCCAATCCAGTACTAAAAGACTTAACTACGATCGAAACATTCATATCGAAGGAATTGTTTCCGGATCTCGCAGTCAAGCCAACTTTAAATTGGAGCCCAAATTTCCCGTCGTCCAAATTAAAAAAATAAAATTAAAAAATAGAAAAAATTTAAGAATCACCAACGGGAAACCACACACCCGGACTTTTTTACCCGCGGATCTCGATTACGCGACGCCCCGCAGTGTCAGTAAATTAAACGAACTTTCAACTAGCCTCAAGAACTTTGCGCACCGCAGAACGCCCGCAGAGTTCCAAAGAGCCTGTTTGAATCACTCTAATCTCAAAATTTCTGTATTACAATAGGTTAGTACCACCTTTTTTCCCTCTTACTGTAGTTTAAGCGAACTCTGCCTGGCCGCGCACAACATTTCTGATAAGCATACATGAGAACCCGCCAGAAAACTAACTCTAACTCAAGTGTACCCCCGAAAATGCACAATGATGATACAAGCGTAATTTTGAATGAACTTAAAACCATCTCTTGCAAAATAGATGACATTTAATGCGACTTAAAATCAATTCGTACTGACTTATCCAATACCCAAAAGAAAGTTGACCAAATAGAAAATAACCAAACCCGTATCGAAACTATCCTAAATAAAGTCCAATTCGAAATCCAAGATATTGCCCCACTTAAAATAAGAGTTACCGAACTTGAAGATGACCTAGTAGATATAAGGAAGCAATCAGGATCAGATGCTGAGAGAACCCGTATGCGCATAGACAATCTCGAGGTCACAATTAGGCGGAAAAACTTGGTTATCAGAGGTCTCAAAGACAGCGAGACCGAATCACGCGACCAACTATGCAAAACCGTTAACAACCTGCTCAATAACAAAACTCGAGGTTGAGGTGTTCGTGACACCTGACGAAGTGTTTCGCAGAGGCCGTTTTTTTAACGGCCAAGATAGGAAAATTATTTATCAGGCCAAATCGTACGACCAAAAAATGCAAATCCTAGAAAAAATCCCCAAACTCCATGGTTCACAAATCTACATCGAGCACGACTATACGCCAAACCAACTCCATGCACGCTATAAACTACGACAGTATGCCAGAACGCGCAAACCAAAACCACATAAATGGATAGCAACAAATATGATAGAAATTGGAGGTAGTGCCTTCAAATACGACTTTGTGCAAGATAAAATTATAAAAACTAAATAACTGAAATCGCCGCTATAATTTATACTATCTTTCATTACTTTTGTTCTTAAATTTTGAATAATCTTTCAACCTAGCTCCAATAAAACTATGTTAAATATCTTATACAGTAATATCCGTAGCGCACGCGCAAACTTTGCCCATCTTCAGGCCACATACAAAACCATCTCCAATATTGATATTGACATTTATGCCCTTTCTGAAACATGGTTCATTGGAGACAATTATGAGTATTACCCTAATTTCAAATTCGCAGGCCATAACATAGACTATGAGATACGTGATGTGGGCTGCGTACTTTCACCAGTAATGGATACCTTTACCATACAAGTTGCCAACGCCTTCTTAAGTGTAGTTTATAGACCCGAGGGAAACTTTGACAATTTTTTAGTCGAATTCGAAACTTTGATTAATGCCCTTGGCTCCCCCGGCAATACAAAAATTGTTATAGGTGACTTTAACGTGGACCTACTCGATAAAAACTCAAAGTCAACACGCCTCCTCGACCTAACCCAATGCTATGGTCTCGCCCAATCCGTTTCATCACCAACTAGATCTAGTAACTTTACTGGTACTTTGCTCGATCATTGTTATTCGACCCTAGCAGTAGACCTTATTGTTTTAAGCGACTATGACGTGTCAGATCATTATCCTCTACTTCTCCAATTCAGATTACCTTTACACAAAAATGATGAAATTAAAATCACAAACCTCTCTGACCGCAATATATCCAACTTTCTAACTGAGGTAGCCCAAACAAATTGGGACTTAATTAACAACGCAGACAGCATCGACAACGCATTTGACGAATTTCTTGGAAAAATAACCCGCATATATAATAAAAACTTCCCCAAAATTGTCGTATTCGAAGGAACCTCACACAATTGGATTATTAGCAACATCAAACAAGCAATTAAAATTAAAGATTAACTTCGTAAGTTGGTCTTAAGGAAACCTACCGCGGCAAACAAAGAACTCTATCGGCAAGCTCGTAACCATTGCAATAATCTCACACGTAATGCCAGACTAGCATATTTTAAATATTCCCTTCAACAAACGCAAAATAACCCCAAAAAAACGTGGAAAACTATTAACTGCCTCCTTGGAAGGGAAAACAAAAATCCAAACCCAAATATTGATGCCACTCATAACACTTTCAACATGTTTTTTAATCCCGACCATCAGGATCTCCCAAATAAAGACAACTACAACCTAAACTTGGATGGTGTCTTTGTATCCCCAACTCATTATTTTTACATGGCATCAACGAAAATGAAGTACTACTCATAATTAAAGCCCTCAAACCCAACTCTACTCCAGGCTTTGACGGAATCTCACCTAAAATCATCAAAATTGCAGCCCTTTTCCTAATTAAACCACTAACCGATCTTATAAACCTCTCCTTCACAAGTGGGAAATACCCAGAATGTCTTAAGAGATCGATTATAACCCCCATCTTTAAAAAAGGTGAACGCAATGAGCCATCTAGTTACCGCCCTATAAGTGTTCTATCTGTATTTGCTACCATCTTTGACAAAGCATTTTACATAAGATTATTATCATTCTCCAATAAATATAATATGATCAACAAAAATCAATACGGATTCAGAGAGAAAAGTAGCGTAGAATCGGCCCTAGCAGAAGTGTACAAAAAATCCTAAATTGGCTAGACAAAAGCGAACACTCCTTGGGAGTGTTTTTAGACCTTAAGAAGGCCTTTGATCGCGTCCATATCAAACGCCTGATTGAAAAATTAAGTAGAATGGGCATCACTAACAGGAAACTGTGTAAGATAGATAAATGGCTTAAAGATAACTTTTTAGAGGTCAATGTCGAAAAAACCGTGTACATGATCTTCTCTAATAGAAACAAACCCAGAACACCCACGGGAAAGGTCCTACTTGGCAGAACACTATTAATGAAGTAGAAACCTATAAATATCTAGGTTTAACATTCGATCCACATCTACAATGGTCTGCACATACAGAGCTAACAATAAGAAAGCTCACCTACACTACTCACCTACTTAACAGAGTTAAAAATATCTTAAGTAAAACTCTTCGGGTTCAGCTATATCAATCACTATTTCACTGTCACCTGACCCATTGCACAACAAAACAAAGTCTAGACAGAATCTTCTAAATTCAAAAAAGAGCCATCCGAATAACCGTCCTAAAACCATACCTTGAGCACACTACCCTGATTTTCGAAGCTCTAAATATCCCCAACATATACGAAGTAATCGACAACTGTTCGCTTGTATTTATATTCAAATCTCTAACACTTAACCTCCATAACCCCTTCGTCTACAGCGCCCTGTCGAAATACTTTACCCGCAAACCTAACATACTGGACTGCCCCTTCGCCCGCTCTTCCCTCAAACTGAACTATATATATTGTCGTGGAGTTAATTTATTTAACGAACTATCCCCATCTAGTACATTGAGTATCATAGAATTTAAGAAATTAGCACGAACGTTCGTTCACACCAAATTCACATTAATGAAACCTTAAAATATAATATTAATAAATAACGTTATCTATATATGTATAAAAAGATGTTGTAAAGCATACACCAATAAAACATGTAAAAACCTCCTGGCTTAAAAGTCGTTCAACGACTTAGCCATGTCCCAACAAACAAATTTTGTATATGTTTGGAATAAACTATTATTATTATTATTACTCCAAGTTTTTGTTCCAAGTAGTAATCGGCGCGGCTTCGACGCGCTTCATTTGGAAAGCGGCCAATAAATCTTTCGGTGGTTGAACGTTCACCGGATGAATAGAGTAGTGATCGTAAAGATCATTGGCTTCACCCTCAGAAAGTTTTCACAACAAAGCCTCGGACTGTGTTAAAATTTTGTAGGCGTCGCCTGGTGCCTGATTTTCACCCTGAACGCCCATGTTTGAAGCGTTCTGGTCAGCTTGCACGTCGTGACTACTATCTGCTGGTCCTTCCGTTGGAACCGCGGGAGAAGCACGTGTCATTACATCAGAGGCATCGTTTAAGAACGCAAGTGGATCAGTGACGCTCAATAATTCACCGGGAGTAGATGAATTTTCATTTCCTTCACTATCTTGCGTCCCACAAATATAATCCTCATTCATTGTCGAAATATCAATGTCGTTGTACAAAGGATTAATTTTTTTTAGAACGCTGAAAGCTTTCAAGACTTTTTCGAGGCAAACAACCTGTTGCCAAACTTTTTTCTTCGCAGTGGGAACGCCATTCACCAAAATATGAAGTTCGTGATTTTTCGGCAACTTCTTGGGAATCATCATCAAATTTTTCTCCATCAGTATTGGCAGATAAATTACCCTGCCCTTCAACGCTTTAACCGTTCCGAATTGCATATAGGAATTGGTTTTAGTGCGTAATCGCACCACAGTGCGGAAAGGCTTCACAAGCTGAGTTAAAACATTCTCGAACATGTTTAAATTGGTGACATCTGGCGAAGGATTGTCAACCGCCAAGTTGTTGAGAAAACATCTAACGGGAACTTTTCCCTTTCCTAAATCCGTAGCGTAGTATCGACATAGATGCATGTCTGCTTCTCTTGCGTCCGAATTATTAATTATCCAGCCAGCTCTTAAAATCAGGTAGACCTCGTTATCAAAAACAGCACTGTTTACCAGTTTTCAACCGCTCTTAAGTCAGATTTTTTTCAACAATCTAAAGCAGCAGTCGCAAGGAGTATCGTGAAACTCGTTGGTATTTAGCGCCGCCCGAGCGAATTGACTTTCGTAACGACTCAAGATTTCACTTTCACCGAGAGTCGGTCTTGGAGCGTTCACGCTTCCTATGGAAGCATTGTTTTGTTCTTTGTTTAAATTTTTCCCCAGTGCGGCAAGGATTTTTCTCGATTCCGCCATGACATCCGTGAGTAGAGATGTGAAATTACCGTAATTTTTAAAAACGGTAATTTACCGGGTAAATTACTGATAAATTACCGGTAAATTACCGATTGAAATTTTGGGAAAACAAAAATTACCGTTCAGTCAGTAATTTTTGGTAATTTATATTTTCCTGTGCTTACAATGCATTACTTCAAACAAAGTTTAATTGTGAGCACTATCTGACTCCTTTACACGTATTTGCGGCTTTTGCTACAAGACGAAAGCCGTGGCCTTTCTATTCTGATTTCTAATTAAAGAATTATTAAAAGACTGATTTTTAGCGCAACTTTGTAAGTACTCACTAGCGAATAGCGCCTGGTGAGTCATTTTGGAAGTAAAAACAGAAATAATTGATCATTTAAGTTTAAAATGAACATTTAATGCGTACTAAAAGTGTTTCGTAATTTACCACGGTAATTTACCGCCGTAATTTACCGGTAAATTACCATTGTAAAATTACCGTAAGATATAAAACGGTAATTTACGCGGTATTTGGTAAATTACCGACTCACATCTCTATCCGTGAGTGAATCGTACTCACCAGTTTCAATTTCAGATGAAATTTTTGTCAAAGCGTTGATCAAGGCCTTTACGTGATAAATATTATTCAGAATACATTTTATTCTAGAATGAGGAGCCAGTTCAGCAAATGACTTTGACAGCAGTACGCGGTGTGTCCTAAGAATGGAACTATTCTTGCGACGATTTCCGTACCGTCTGGTGTCATAGATACGTTGCATTTAGAGCAAAATTGGTTTCTTAAATCTGAGCCAAAAATTTTAGTCAAAGATTTTCCATTCGCATTCGCAACCGTGTTTACGAAAGCTAGTACTTTCGAAATGGCTTGATTTCCCACATAACAAATGTCGCTGCATTCCCAATAAACGGTTTTCGGTTTAGTTTCCATAAGACCACCTTCATTAATCACGAAATTAGCTTTCGGATTCTTCTCCACAGTTTCCACAATGTTGAAAAGACTCGTATCAGCTCCAAACTCATTAACTTGGAAGACTGGTTCAATGTCACCAGCTGTGCTATTGTTTTTTATGTCAACAAAATTTCCCATTTCGTCAACAAACAATTCTTTAGATGAATTACTAGCACGGTCTCTCAGCACCTTTCGTACAAGACCATCAGAATCTAATTGGAAAATTTTGCAGTAACGTGACTCGTCGTCATTTTTCAATATTTTTCCATTATTTCCAATTACATAATAGGTGATTTCGTGGAAATATGCTTCTTTCAGGCTATTGTGAAGCCTTTTCCCACCCACTACTTTCTCTAAACTGTCTTGATTAACAGACCCAATTTTTTTCATTTTCTCAGCAATATCTTTATATTCACTAAACACCCCTGATAGGTTGGCGTGGTATGCCGAATACATTTGTCTTTTCAAATGTAATATTCTACCAGCTAACAATTGGCATTTTAGCTTGTGAGAGACAGATTTGGTGGATCTGTTTCTAGTCTCAGCGTCAACAGACTTCGATACCGCTAATCTTTCAGTTAAACGTGTGACTAGAAAACGTTTGTAGCTTTCAGCCATTAATTTCTGGTTTTTCGTTTTGAAAATCCCTGGATTCAAGAGCTTCTTCACAAAACCCATTTTACCCTTCTGAATTCGTTTCTTATTAGTTTTTTTTTATTTTTTGTACGCACATTAATGCCGCCACCTGGCGGCATAGTTTTCGTATGTACTTTCACTTTCTCAAGCAGAGATTTACGCAACACTTAGTTTTTCGCATTCTTACCTTGAAAGTACGCATTGTTTTTCAAATAGTATTTTTTGCAGTATATCTTGTTAGCGTGACTCCTCTTCTAAGTTTTACTCTGTAGTTGCAATTTTAACTTTTCTTGCGCTCTCCTTTTTTGCATTGCTTGACGCAACTTTTTTCCCTTAACTGCTTCAGTTGTAACCATTGTTATTATTCGTAAAAAGGTGCAACACAGTCTGTATTTTTGAAACAGATCTTAATTGCACACAGCGTGTATTTTTAAAGAACACCTTTGGTAGCAATAAAGCGTTGCACAAAGAAGTCGTTGGACCCCAAAGAAATCCAATAAAGCGTTGCTCAAAGGACACTTTGAACCCACAAAGATGTCCAATCGAGTGTTGCGCCAAGAACACTTTGGACCCACAAAAATGTCCAATCGAGTGTTGCGCCAAGAACACTTTGGACCCACAAAAATGTCCAATCGAGTGTTGCGCAAAGAACACTTTGGACCCACAAAGAATTAAAATTATATACACTCTTATATAAAAAAAGCATACAGTAAAATGAAGTAGAAAGTATTAGGCTTAACGTGAATGGAAAAAAGAAAAATTAGAAAGGTGAAAAACAGAGAAATAATTTAATAAATACCCTGTAAAGAAATCAAACGAATTAAACTAAATAACCCTCAAAAGATTATTTAGAAATAATAATTAGTAGCAGCCGAAATAATAGGTACCAAAACCCAAGAATCACCCTAATTTCCCGAAAAATTAATTTTAGGCGCACTCTGGCTGGCTGTAGGAATAGGTCAACGGATGGAGCCACTGAATTTTTTTAATAGCAGGGTTGGAAATAGGGAAATGATGTGTCCAGTGACCCCCTTCCCCCTCCGTTTGACTACAAAATTCATAAGACATTGTCCACTAGAATGGGCAAAGATAGTTTCGTATTTTCCTAGTCAAGTTTCGGAAAATTGAACAGTCACAATGTCCAGTGACCCCCTCAGTTATTTAAAAAATAATGCAAAAAATTGAACCATGTCCCGTGTCCACTCCTGTGCTTATTACCGGCCCTGATACGCATAGTTTTTAGCCGTTAGAAATTTCCATCTGGCACGATGCTCACGAATGCCAATTCTTTTTCTTTCGACTCTTCAAGGAAGCCGTCAAGGAGGAAAAAGAGTGAGTTCTTTGCTAAAATATATTAAGGATATTTATATATAAATGTTTCTTTAAACTAAGGTATATATTTAACGACTTGAAGAATTATTTATATGAACAAGGCATAGGCCTATTTTAAAAATAAATTTTTTGAACACTTATTGACGTGAAATTGTAATTTTTTTTTAAATTCCTTGTAAACGAACAAAGGCTATGGATAGATGTACAATCCGCGGTCGAACCGTCGCGGTGCCCGTGGCGGTCGTGGGGGCAGGGTAGGAAAACGGGGCTCAAGGCGGCCCCGAATTTGCTACAATTGAAGGAAGGAAGGACATATTAAACGTAAATGCCCTCTCCTCAAAAGTATGGGATAAATTTTTAAAAGCAGTTAACAATTCAGTTGAACAGTATTATCTATAAGTGGTTTTGCATTTATATTTTTATTACAATATAAATACTATTTCTATTGTAATAAAAATATTTATTAAATAGTCAGTTGTATGGTATTGTCAAGAAGTGATAAACTCTTAAAGGAAGTTTTCTATTTATTTTTTTTGTATCGGAAAAGTTCTTACAATACAACGACGCTGTTAGGGAATGTTTGTACGACAATGTTTGTAAGTGGTCAGCTTTCCTAAAACGGTTTTCTTTTTTATACTTCTGCCTTTTCATTAATGTGCAAAAAGATTTGAGTTATAAATTTAGATAATTGTTAGAGCAATTGTATGGCTTACCAAGTAACAGGCAGATAGATAGTCTAATTTCAATAAAGATAGTTAATAGCCTTGATAGTTATTACCTCTATTCTTGGAAGGGCAAGGAAGCGCCCCAAGGTGAAGAGAAGAGTGAGGGGGCGCCATCGCAAGCGTCCCAAGGTGAAGAGAAGGGTGAGGGGGTACCATCGCAAGTGCCCCAAATGGATGAAGGGCCGGCCACTCTGGTGACGGTTTATTTTTTTTGTAAGCATTATAAATAATTAACCTAGTTAGAAATGAAGTGATCAATTATGTTAAACCGGGGCACAGTAGAAATGCAAAATTTTTAACGTTAGACTTGAATTTCATAAAAGCATTCCAAAATTTAGGAACAAATATAATTACGAAATATAGTTGCTTAAGCATAAGGAAGGTACATTGGCACCCTATAAATATGACCAAAATATTCCTCCAGAATAGGCAAGGTTTGGTTAAGGTTAAAATGTATTATTATGAGTTAAGTCTCATTGGTTCCTCTCTTTGCAAAAACAAATTGGTGGGTAGTAGATTAGCCAGCATGGTATGGGTGCCAATGAAGGGACCTGTTGCTTGAATGCACGCGAAAATTCAAATTTTAAACTAGTCTTATAATTTAGGTGTAAGAAGTTTTTCTACTATTTTCCTGTGTTCCAATAACATTCTTCTTAGAATATAATTTTCTCTTCTTGTTTTATGCATCATCATTCATCTCTTTTCTTTTTAAATTGAAATTATTATTTATTTATTTATGTAAGTCACATATCTTCAATGCCATTAAAATGTTCCATAGATAATTATTTTTTATTATTCATTCCTATTTTATTTAATCATTTAAATTTTATCTATTTTGACAATTTTATTGTACATTTAAATTTCACTAAGCATTGATTCATTGCAACTTCATGAAGCATGCCAATTTTATTATTCTTGAAACATGCCAATTTTATTATTCTTGAAGCATGACAATTTTTTATTCTATGATGCATGCCAATTTTTTATTCTATGAAGCATGCCAATTTTTTTATTCTATGAAGCATGCCAATTTTATTCATTTAAATTTGATTAAGCATCCAGATTTTATTATTTTTTAAATTTGATTATAAGCCTCCAAATTTTATTATTTTTTTTAAATTTGATTATAAGCATCCAAATTTTATTATTTATTTAAATTCGATTAAACATCCCAATTTTATTATTTAAATTTTATTACGCATTAAAATTTTCTAATTTGTACGACAACCACCCAGACTAATCAGCGTACACCCTGGACTTTTGACTGTACTAAAGTGATTACTTTCTATTTTTAATTCATTAACATTTTAATAATCGTTGCAATTTTATGTAGTAATTCCACATTAATCATAGTCAATGTATTATATAATAAACTATTTAATCAAATGTAATGTGTTTCTAATCATTGTTTAGAACGTAAACTGACAATAGCCTTGATATTGAACACCTTAATTTTTGAGGATATATCATGTTTTACTAGCTGCGAGATACTTGAATATATTATATAACGCTGTGTGTTGTGAAGGAACTAGGAAATCCATCATGAACGTAATAGTTAATTTCCAAGCAGCAATGTGTTTTAAAATAAGTTTATCATAAGAGGCATAAAAAACTTATGGTTTTACTAGTGTTAAAATTAATCTACTTCCAATTAAGGAGTTAAAAAATAAAAATCAATCTATTTAACTAAAAAAAATATCTACTTGGTTCGATGAAACCGAGTGAAAAACTGGGAACAAAACCAGTCTACGTAGAGTTTGCAAGTTCTCTTCACGCTAGTTAAACATATTTTGTCAAAATTTCAATAACCCCAATCCAGGATTCCCTTAAAACTACGTAAAGAATTGAAATAGTTTTAAGTAATATTGACTTAGTCTGTTTGATATTTTCCTGAGAAACTTCTTAAGCACAATATAGTCAGCGCTACCCTTAGAAAAGCACAGAGACAAACCAGGAATGCCTATACTTTAAACATTTTTTTGTTAAAATTGACTTACGTTTTGTTTGATAACTCCAATAGTTTCAAAATCTTGTATTTAGTATAAACCAAAATTAATTTAAAATAATCTACTTATAAACTTCTTTAAAAGAACGGTACACTGGAGAACCAGAGCTACATTCGTATCTTCAAAATTATAAAAAATATGGTAGACATCTGATGAACAGCAATGGTTAATCATGTTTATTATACAGTCCTTTGATTTAAAAAATAAGCCATGTAAAATATTGTTCAATAAAATAATAAGATATACTGACCTATCATTATTATATTCACACTAACATTTAATGAATGTACGATTCATCGCTCAGATAATTACTGTTTCCACTAAGTAGATTTAGGAACAGCTTATTAAAATACCCAAGCTCCCAAAGATAAATTATTGTCATAAATTATTAATCTACCAGTAAGATTGTTCATTTATTTATTCTAATAATGCTGGGAAAGGCGGGTTATTATTGCAGCAGAATAATCTACAGGCTACAGCGGGGCCTGGCTTTGATTGTTGTTTTGGCCAAGGCTTATTATAAATATAAAACCATTTTTAGTACTGTTCCAGGCAAAACTAATATAATCGAGAACTATATCGATGTGGGTGACAGTCTTCCGATTTCCAGTGCCCCCTATCGTTTTTCACCGGCTAAACGCCGTATTTTAGATGGAATAATCGACGATATGTTGAACCAAGATATAATTGAACCTTGTTGTGGTCCGTGGGCTAGTCCCACTATTTTAATACCCAAAGTCCCAAAACAAGGCGAATCAGGGCTACCTACGAATGACGAATGGCGAATGTGCGTCGATTATGGGAAGCTCAATGCGGTCTCTCGCAAGGATGCTTATCCGCTTCCTAGAATCGACGACATTTCAGAATCTATACGCAAGCCAAATTTTATCACTACTTTGGATATGCGCAGCGGTTATTGGCAGTTGGGGCTTCACGAAGCCCACCGTGATTTAGCGGTCTTTTAACTCACCGCGGTCTTTTTAGACCAAAAGTATTAATGTTTGGATTGACTAACGTCCCTGCGACATTCCAAAGGATGGTGAATAATTTATTTTTAGACCTATCGTCCTTGGGCGTTTGCGCGTATTTAGACGAACTCATTATCGCTTCAACCGATTTCGCCACTAACCTTCGCACGTTGGAACAAGTTTTTAATCGTCTCATGAAAGCAGGTCTATCGGTCAAAGCGTCAAAAACGCAATATTGTAAACGAAAATCTAAGATTTTAGG
This sequence comes from Phalangium opilio, assembly GCF_054372755.1. NCBI lineage: Eukaryota > Metazoa > Arthropoda > Arachnida > Opiliones > Phalangiidae > Phalangium > Phalangium opilio. The sequence continues at coordinate 4,968,126 of NW_028324185.1, forward strand.
TCATATCGTCTCTTTTGAAGGCCTTATGGTTGACCCTGATAAGACAGAGACAATGAGAAATTATCCAACCCCGAAGAATGTGCGCTAACCCCGAAGAATGTGCGCCAACTTCGAAGATTTCTCGGAATAGGCGGTTTATTAGGAATTTTTCTAAATTATCTAGTCCCCTAAATGCACAGTTACATAATGATATTAAGTGGCATTGGACAACATCACAAGAAAACGCATTTACCACCATCAAAGAGAAATTGTGTTCGGCTCCAATTTTAAGCTACCCCGATTACAACCATCCGTTCGTCATACATACTGACGCTAGTAATTCTGGTGTTGGAGCTGTTTTAAGCCAAACTATTGGAGGCAAAAAGCATGTAATTCAGTATGCGAGTAAAGACTTAAGTGACGCTGAAAAGATATATTCCACAACAGAACGCGAGATTTTAGCGTTAATATTTGCCATTGTAAAGTTTAGACCTTATGTCGAAGGGACAAGGTTTGACGTGCATACCGTCCACAGTGCCATACGTTGGCTCCATCAGGCCCCGGATCCAACCGGAAAATTTTCCCGGTGGAAAACCCGGCTTCAAGCCTTTGATTTCAATGTTATTCACGTGCCCGGTAAAGAAAACCCGGTAGCAGACGCTCTGTCCCGAATTTCGGGAAAAGATAGCAATATAGAGAGTGAGGAGGAAAATAACTATGTGACGACGGGAGAAATTCTCGCATTAACTGCCAATATTCAAATGTAGCCAATTGTTTATGATCAGGAGAAAATAACCCTAGGATTCTAAAAACGATTTTAAATTTTTATGAATAACAGTATGAGTAGACCCGCTGTCTACTAAAGCTAAACACGGAGTTTGACCTAAAAATATATACAGGGTGTTTCTGGAAAGTCTGGCATAAATTAGCAGGCATGTTCCTTGGGTCAAAAGTAGTCCGAAAGGTCCTATGACGTTTTGGAGTAAAGCGCTCCGTTGCGACGTTATGGGCTCTCAAAAGTAGGCCAAAAAACAAAGTGATTTTGCAGAATTATAGCACTAGTATTGGGGTTTTGACACAATTGTTTTCGATTATTGAGCATAAGGCAATGATCGAAATAAGTTCAAACCTAGTGGAAGACAATGAACGTGTTAAACGACCAAAAGCGTTAATCCCTTTGTTTTTATTAATGATTGTAATTAAAGGTAAGGAAAGTAGCTCAGATATCGGTTACTTGTTTGTTCAGATGTACTGGTAACTGACCAGTCTTTTATTCTTTATTTCAATTAGACACATTACTTTTACAATAATTCGAATGAACCCCTTAAATTTTACAATAATTCGAGTGAACCCCTTAAGTTTTACAATAATTCGAATGAATCCCTTAAATTTTACAATAATTCGAGTGAACCCCTTAAGTTTTACAATAATTCGAATGAACCCCTTAAATTTTACAATAATTCGAATGAACCCCTTAAATTTTACAATAAATGGAATCAATTCCATTAATTTTACAATAAATGGAATCAATTCCATTAATTTTACAATAATTTGAATCAATTCCATTAATTTTACAATAATTTGAATCAATTCCATTAATTTTACAATAATTCGAATCGAACCCATTACTTTTACAATAATTCGAATCGAACCCCATTACCTTTACAATAATTCGAATCGAACCCCATTACTTTTACAATAATTCGAATCGAACCCCATTACTTTTACAATAATTCGAATGAAACCCAATTACATTGTTCTACAAAAATTGTTCAAAATGGGCACCATCAACGTTTAAGCAATCTTGCGCGCGTCGTTTGAAAGATTCACGAACACGTTCGAAGATTCCTGGCGTGTTACGGATGCTATCACATCCATCAATTATCCTTTGTCGTAAGTCTTCGACATCGCGAACTTCACTTCGGTATACCAAGTCCTTGAGATGGCCCCAAGGAAAAAAATCGCATGGGTTAAGATCGAGAGATCTTGCTGGCCACGCAACAGTTCCGCCTCGACCTATCCACCTCCGGGGAAACGCGATATCAAGATATGCTCTAACTTGAAGGCTAAAATGGGGCGGTGCACCATCTTGCATGAACCACATTATTTGTCGCAGTCGTAACGGTACGTCTTCTAAAAGCTCCGGTAAATTGTCACGCAGAAAGGTCAAGTACGCCTCCCCATTTAGCCTGGGTTGCAAAAAGTAAGGCCCATTAAATGATCTCCTACAATTCCCCACCAGACGTTCAAACTAAACTGAACTTGATGTTTCACGACAGTGGTCGCGTGCGGGTTTTGTTGCTTCCGTTCGTGATAGTTATGTAAAATAATTATCCTGTCACGCGAGAAATTGGCCTCGTTGGAAACTAGCAAAGTACACGGAAAGTCTAAGTCATTTACCCGTGCCACCAACCATTGGCAGAAATCGTCCCGTCTCGGATAATCAGCTTGTACCTTTTGCAAATGGTATGGGTGGAACTGATGTCCTCGAAGGATTTTCCAGACGAGTACATTGTTAACGCACAATTGCCGCCCGACGTTCCTGGTACTGGTTGTTGGATCATCTTCGAAAATTGTCAAAACGGTGTCCTCTACATCCTCGCCGCACGAGGCTCAGGTCCCGACGGTTGAAGTTTCCCGGTTTCTCTCAAGCGTCTGTCGACTGCCGTAAATGCTTGTCGATTGGGAACTTGTCGTTGAGGAAAGTGCCCCTGGTACATGCGCCGAGCTTCCACCGCATTTCCCCGAGCCAGTCCATACATAAGATGGATATCTGAGTACTTTGCATTCGTGAAGTAGACCATGATTAGTTCCAGATAAGCTTCCAAATGTGCACGCACGCCATGAAGCACGTTAAGGTACACACATTTAAGCCGTCTGTAAAAAACCTACAACTTCTGACGTTGAAAACTACCCTAATGTTTAGACCAACACAGCATAATTTGTTTTTAACGGAGGTGGATAGGTCGAGGTGGAACTGTTGCGTGGCCAGCAAGATCTCTCGATCTCAACCCATGCGATTTTTTTCATTGGGGCCATCTCAAGGACTTGGTATACCGAAGTGAAGTTCGCGATGTCGAAGACTTACGACAAAGGATAATTGATGGATGTGATAGCATCCATAACACGTCAGAAATCTTCGAACGTGTTCGTCAATCTTTCAAACGACGTGCGCAAGTTTTCTTAAACGTTGATGGTGCCCAATTTGAACCATTTTTGTAGAACAATGTAATTGGGTTTCATTCGAATTATTGTAAAAGTAATGGGGTTCGATTCGAATTATTGTAAATGTAATGGGTTTGATTCAAATTATTGTAAAATTAATGGAATCGATTCGATTTATTGTAAAATTTAAGGGTTTCATTCGAATTATTGTAAAAGTAATGTGTCTAATTGAAATAAAGAATAAAAGACTGGTCAGTTACCAGTACATCTGAACAAACAAGTAACTGATATCTGAGCTACTTTCCTTACCTTTAATTACAATCATTAAGAAAAACAAAGGAATTAACGCTTTTGGCCGTTTAACACGTTCACGGTCTTCCACTAGGTTTGAACTTATTTCGATCATTGCCTTATGTTCAATAATCGAAAACAATTGTGTCAAAACCCCAATACTAGTGCTATAATTCTGCAAGATCTCCTTGTTTCTCGGCCTACTTTTGAGAGCCCATAACGTCGCAACGGGGCGCTTTACCCCAAAACGTCATAGGACCTTTCGGACTCCTTTTGACCCAAGGAACATGCCTGTTAATTTGTGCCAGACTTTCCAGAAACACCCTGTATAGGATTTCTATAGGGTTTGATTCTCCGTTAAATCTTGTGGTAAATTGAGGAATAGGTTAAGTTCTATTTTTAGGGGTTGAATATTGTAAGTTTTCTCCGCGAGGGATCTGAGTAATATCAGGAATGTTTATCGTTTCTTGTTCTCTCTCATATACAGGAAATATAGGACTTTTCAACTTTTCTTGAAAAAAAGTAGTCTGATTTGGATAGGTTCCTCTATAGGTTCGTTTCTTGGAAAAAGTTCCTCTCTATTTGGTCTCAAGGTAACGTTAGTAGGGGGGTTGAAAAATTCTTTTACTCGTGTCGCATAGGGGTCTTACGAACGTTTTTCTTCGTAAATAGTGGAGGGGAGGGATTCTTTCCGGTTTCCTTTCGGACATAAGGGGTTGATGTAAACATAGGATTAAATAAATCTTCCTCTTCCTTGGTTTCCTCTACTTTTTCAGGGTTTTCTTCTCTATGAGCTTCTAAAGATTCTCTCATACTATCTCGTAAAGCAACAATAGTCTCAGTAAACAATTGTCTCAGTAAACAATTTTTGGATAAATTGTTGTTGTTGGGAAGCAAAATTTTCTTGAATTAATCGATTTATGTCATGCATATAGTTAGATTTGTCAACATTTGTACGTCGAAATAAAACACCTATTTTCATAATAAGGTTTCCCGGGAATTTCAATATCTTATTATATAAGATCCCTACCAATAACAAAATTATGTAAATGGCGATATTTAATACTAGATCTGACGAGTTAAGGGTAATGTCCGTCATTTTGATTGCTCGATTTTTCTCAATATGTTCTCAAAATAATACAGGGGTTTTTAATAATTGAACCAAATTTGACTTTCACACAGGATATACAGGATATACGAGGGTCAGTTTCTTATATCATTGACATGTGAAAATCTGACGAAGGCTCATTATAGCTCAGTCAACTTTTGGCAAGGCCTAATACCGTTTTGCTTGACTGCATTTCGTCGTCAAATTCCTTTTAAAGCATAGATCATATAGTATCCACCCTTGATTTTCATTTCGCGACACACGTTGGATTCGTAAACCTCGACGCGCACCACGATTAGAAGCATTAAAATGCAAACACAACAACACACTGAGCGCATACATTTTTAGTAAATAACATTTCACTACAGCTGTTTTCGGGGCTGAAGCGAGACGGCGATAAAGAAAAATTCTCCGGGGTGGTAGTTTCGAGGGAACGAAATTCAAATGCAAGGCGCGTCCCTTGAATTCGAAAATACCGACGTTTAACGCAATTATTATATTGACCTCTTATACAATTAAGTTACTTTAAGAAAACAAAGCACTACTTTCAAAGTCTAAACTTTCAAAATTCGACGATACGAGAAGGCGAAGTAACGGGCAACGAGAGGCAAACATTTTTTTAAATGGCAAAAATTAACGGTAAGCCAAGGCTTAGCGCAAATTCACCGCCTTAAAAAAAGGGCCAAGTTTAGAAATAGATCGTGGGACAGTAAAAAGGTGGAAAATTATGATATTAGGCTTATATTAAAGCTTGAAACCTACTTTATATTATATTTAAAATCCATCCATAAGCAAATCCTCAAAAAATATGAAAATGACCACGAAAAAGAACCCACTCTCAAATTTTTTTCCCCTTAAAAAAAATGGCGGCCACAAACGGGGTGAAAATGGCGTAAAGAGCTATCCAAATGACGATTTGACCGGCCAATTGGCTGCCCAAATGTTTGGATAGGGTTTGAACTAAATAGAAAGGGATTTGGAGTTTTGTTAAGTCGAAGGTTAATTATAGAACGTATTTAAAAAAGTGGTCTTTAAATAATGAATGAAATGGATTTTTAATGTGTATATAAAAAACTATATAAGTAGTTCACTGGAATTTACACAGTCATCTTCATCATCATAATAATAATAGCTTCACTTCCATTGCGCTGAATCCCAATCAACGGAACCAATCCCATTCAACCGAAAAACCCGCACTTTGGCGGATTTATGATTCGGTCCAATGGGACAACCCCATTGCACCGAAAAACCCGCACTTCGGGTTTTTCCCGGTGGAATTTAAATAAATAAAATCCCGGGAACGCAAAGATTTTATCTTTGTTAGCAAAAATTAAATTAAACTTAAAACAATTTAAGACCTACGTAAAATGAACACTAGATCCAAGCATTTTCTAAATAATTATTTTAAAACTAAGGATTGTAAGAACAAAATAGTAATAAATCAGCAAAATATGACATAATAAAACCAATTTCTAATATTTATTTATAATTTGATGTTATATTCATCATGAAAATTCTTAAAGCCAGCAGTTTTATTATACTTGAAGTGTATAACCGCTCCAAAGAGGAAGAGACGTCCTCCTAACCAAACCTAACCTAACAGTAATTATTTGGAAAAGGCATATTATTTGAGAAGTCAATGAAGATAAACATCATGCACTCGACCAATGCCATTAATTAACACGCGATTCGTTCGCGCTAGGCCTATTAAAGTTTTGTACTCAAAACTAGATGGAGATTGTTCTGGTCCATCGGTGTCGGTGTTCCGTTTTGTCATCGTCTTCTATATCATCCTCGGTGATGGACCAAAGAGGCTAAGTGTCGACGCCTCGGCTATCGACGAGCGGCTATCGGGACTCTGTTCCGGCAGGTTTCTATCAAGTTGCGGCCAGCGCAGGACGTTAGATTTCCATTCGGTATCCTAGAGCCTCGTGGCTATTCCTTGGTGTTAGCTATTTCGGGTGATCAGGCTTCGGTAACTGCTGGCAAGGATTCGTCTGGTTAAAGTTAAAGACTCCTTCAGACTGCTTTTTAAAAACTGTCTCTTCATTTCTTGAGTAGCCGAGTTTTATTCCATTTTTAAAACCTCCGAGTATGAGGGGAGCCAATCCTTTCGGTGGTCTATCTGGACACTTTGATTTTCGAGACCAATCAGGTGGTGACTTTTGTTGTCATTGCTCCAACAGGTCGAGTTTGGATGGTGGGAAAGATTTCTTAGTCCGATGACATAGGGTACTTCATGTTACCCCAGCAACCCGTGCTTTGTTTGTAACTCTTTTTAGATCTACTATTTCAGGGCATTGGCCGTTTTATAAATTTGGCATGGTTTGAGTTTTAAAACGAAGGAGCATGCACGCTCGCGTTATTGAATAGATGGCTTTTGTCATGCTTACAAGTTTGAAACGGTGGGCTCGCCCACTAGGGGGCTCTATGTATAGAGGTTGTTTTCAAATAAGAGTTTTGCTCACAAGAGCTTTATACGCATCAGATGAGTTTTTGGTATGGCGAAATGTTTTTTTGGATAATAAGATAGAAAAGGTTAAAAGGAGTTAAGAGGTCAGTGACGGGGTCAGGCTTATGCTAAACTGTAGTGGGGCATTTCCAAGACTATTGAAAGTTGGTTTTGTTATAATGAGATCAGAGGTCAGAATTGGGTTAGCCAATGGGGAGCTATGACGTAGTAAAATACTTTGATCTCACGAGGTAACCTCATATGGCATAACGGGATAGGGCAGTCAGTCATGAGCTAGCTAGCATGCTGTACAGTCGAGTCCAGAATAAGTATCTTTTAAACTTAAACTATAGTATTTAATGTCAAGTTATTAACACAACTTAACATGGTGATAGAGTTGATCGCCATTTCACACGCCTCGTTTGCTCACTCACTCGCTTTTGTCTGCTGATTCACTTGCCAAGGCCCACTTTACTATGGCCTCCATCACTTGCCCTTAAGCTTTCGAACCAGGGATAGATCCCGCTTCGTCTTGGAAAACTTATAAAGAGGAGTTCGGTTATTTTGCTGCCGCTGCCAAACTAAATAGAGAAACTGTTCCTACTCAAGTAGCCATTTTCCTCCACATACTAGGAGCCGCTGGACGCCGTATATATCATACATTGGAGATACCTGAAACAGGGGATGATCGCACAGTGCCTATAATACTTGCTGCATTTGATCTCTATTATGCACCTTATCAAACAGAGGTATTTCATCAATACGCTTTTCTTACGTCTCGACAAAGCCCTACACAAACTTTTGACGAATTCTACACTGACTTGAAGACCAACGCCCAAGCATGCAATCTCGGACCTCAACAAAATCCTTTGTTACGCACTATGATCGTCGCTGGCATCCAGAATGAAGAGCTCAGACTACAACTACTAAATAAAGGCAATGCTCTGGACTTAGACACTGCAATAATCATGTGTAAGGCGCATGAAATCACCAATGCTCAGGCTCGTGCCATGTCTACTACCACAACACAGCCTTCGGCAGCAAAAGAATTCACTTTGGATGCTCTTAATCGACACAGATCCACAATAAGACCGCGCTTTAGACACAATCAACAATCACAAGAATTGCAACGGTATTCTTCTCGCGGCAATACTGCTAATTATCAACGTCCACCATTTCACCGCAGTGACCCAAACTCTCACAGCTCTCATCGTTCCAATTATCAATCCGACCCTCAACGTACGACACGACCTTGCCAAAATTGCAACACGCAGCATCGATATCAATCATGCCCAGCCAAAAATTCCAAATGTTTGAAATGCCAACGTAAGGGTCACTGGGCTACTTCATGCCGCTCAACCTACAGTCTACAAACATATCCCATCGAAATGGACGACTCAAATGACCAATTCTCATCCTTTGACGAAACTGATCAGTATTAACAAGATTTCCAACATGAAGATCAAACATACACTACGTATAGCATCAGTATTCATCCTCGACAGCGTCACTCAACTTCACCCACCACGGATCTGACATGTCTTTCGACTGCCACTACATTCAGATGCAATAACCCTGGTGATGAATTATATGACGAACTTTATCTATTTAACACTCGACATAGATTCAAGCAATTAGATATACAATTCTCTACCATACCAGCCCCCTCTACGTCAACCACTCTACACCGTTTCCTCCTATTCCGGACACTCAATTCCTATTGATGGCGTTGTTGATCTTCCTAGCATGTCGGGCACCGCCTACCTACCAAATTGCCCTTTCTACGTTACGTCACACAACCATGTACCCATTCTTGGAGCCGTTACATCACAACAACTGGGGCTAATACAACACACTTCCACACCATTGGGTCCGCCACCACAAATAAGACCCAACACCGAACACACTCATGCAACCTTCATAGGAACTCAGCCCAAAGATATCGCAACAACACGATCCACTACAAATACTGGCACAGCGACAGAACTCATTGATCAATATCATATGATCTTCGATACTGTTGGTAAGCTACCGGCTGAATATGACATCAAATTAAAACCCAACATTGTACCTATTGCATCAGCATGTCATAAGATCCCTCATGCATATCGTGAAGCTACGCACAAGGAACTGGATCGTATGTTGAACCTTGGGATTATAGTTCCTGTTAATGAACCAACTGATTGGGTTCACCCTATCGTAGTCGAACCGAAGCCAACAAAACTACCTAACGCTGACTCGACTCAGGAAGTTCGTATTTGTCTGGATCCCCGGAATTTAAATGGTGCCATAAGAAGAGAACCCTATCCTTTACCAACCACGCAAGAAATCTTTGCGGAACTAAAAGGTTGCACAGTATTCACCGTCCTTGACGCTCAAAGTGCCTTTTGGCAAATTCCACTCACTGAGAACAGCTCGCGCCTTTGTACATTCGCGACGCCACATGGACGGTACCGCTTTAAACGACTTCCTTGCGGCATCGTCACTGCAACCGAAGTCTTCCAGCGTCAGATGCGAGATATTTTCCCCGCTCACGAATTTCCTAATGTCCACATCTCTACAGATGACTTTTTGATAGCAACGTCAGACATGAAGTCTCATTTAACTGTACTTCATAGCATCCTAGAACGTGCCAAACAATATAATTTACGATTCAGTAAACGAAAAATGCAACTTGCGGTATCACGCATCACCTATCTTGGACACCTGATCACAAATGAAGGAATCCATGTGGACCCTAGGAAAATTGAAGCCATTTGCTCACTCGCACCGCCTCAGGATAAGAAAACGCTTCAACGTTTCTTAGGCATGGTAAATTATATATGCCGTTTCATTCCAACATACGCCGAAGACACGGCACCACTCAGAGACCTACTTAAACCGGATGTACTCTATGAATGGACATCAACACACCAAAGACACTACGACTCGCTGAAGACAAGTATTTCATCAGCACCAGTACTTCAATTTTACGACCCTAAACTACCAAACGTTATCTCTACAGATGCCAGTCAGCACGGAGTTGGTGCAGTATTAATGCAAGACAACAAGCCCATCGCATATACATCCACGACTTTTACCGATACACAATCAAGATATGCGCAGATTGAGAAAGAGTTTCTTGCCGTTATTCACGCATGTGAACATTTTGATTTTTATATTGCTGGCACCCAAGTAACAGTAGAAACTGACCATAGTCCGCTCCTGGCAATTGTAAAGAAACCAATGACTCTATTGTCTCCACGACTTCAACGCTTACTTCTGCGTTTCTTCAGATAAAACCCTCAGCTGGTTTATGTTCCTGGAAGCAGGATGTATGTGGCCGACGCTTTATCCAGGGAACCTCTAACGGACTGCCAAATAAACACTGACATATTGGATGGCCCACATACAGCAGTCTACACTATAACAACGTTACATACATGCGCACTGGACAAATACAAGACTGCAACTGATCACGACCCAGTCTTAGCCCAAATCCGCGAATATATTACAGATGGCTGGCCAAAATATCGAAATCAACTGACTCCAGAGGCCACTACATTTTGGCAATATCAAACAGAACTTCATGAAGAAGATGGATTATTATACGGAGGGACAAACCTGTTGGTGCCTAAAGCTCTTCAGCAAGATTTATTAAACCAAGTTCACGGCGCCCATCACGGGATTAACGCATCAATTGCCAGGGCCAAACAACACGTTTTCTGGCCGAACATGATTGCCGACATTACATCATATGTTCAAAACTGCACAATCTGTCGCAGTAGAGACCCGATGAATAAGAAACAGCCACTAACACCTCATAGCATACCACAATATCCCTGGCAAACTGTAGGGACTGATCTCTTTCAAGTCAATTCCAAGCCTATAATCTTAATGATAGACTACTATTCAAAATATATCGAAGCTAAAGAACTAAGACTGACCAACGCACAAGCCATCATAAATTTCATGAATCCACAATTCGCAAGGCATGGAGCACCTCAACGATTGGTATCTGATAACGGTCCACCCTTTAATTCTCTTCAATTCAAAGAATTCCTTCAACAATGGCATGTCGATCACGTTACATCAAGTCCACACTTCCCACAATCTAATGCAATGTCCGAAAGAGCCGTACAAACCATAAAAAATTCTCTTCACAAGGCACAACAAGAAGGGAGAGACTTACACTATGTCTTAATGGAGTACCGGACAACTCCCAAAAGTAATGGTTTATCTCCGGCCGAAATGCTGATGGGACGGCGTTTACGTACGCCATTAACAACGCACATAGATAAATTGAAACCACTTTATCCTACAAGACGCATTGATGCAGGGTTGCGAGACAATAACGCAAACATGATACGCCAATCAAATCATCGTTCATCATTAACACCTTTATATACTGGTCAGAAGGTTCGTTACTACGCGGCACCCCGTACATGGTTACCCGCAAGAATAATTGCACATGCTCAAGAACCACAATCATATCACATTCTGACAGCGAAAGGTCAAAACTTCCATCGAAACAGAATACATCTGCGTCCGGACTATAGTCAAACGAAAACTAACCCTACTATAAAACCAATAACGGCTAGAATTCAGATACCGATGTACCATAACGCCACAGCAAGGATTGGACAATTTCCAGGACAGAACCAACAATCAACGCACCAGACTCGTGTTCAGCAACATCCAGGACAGAATCAACAATCAACACACCAGACTCGTGTTCAGCAACAATATCAAAATCCACAATCACAACAAACGCAACCACCAAGTTCAGCACAGAACCACACAACCCTGATAACACCACCACAACCTGAACCAACTCGAGATGAAGTAGCGGTCACAATTCAAAATATCCTGGAACCTCAACAAGTACCTACTGTTCCGAAGACATTCCAGATTCATAATCGCATTCAACAACAAACCTCGCTAACACCAAGAATTGAACCAATCGGAACACAATTCACCAGAACTACAATACCCGGAAACTCACCTTGTATTCCCTATCGGCAACCCTTCCCGCAACAGCCCATACAAGAAGAAACTATACCCAAACAAATAAACAATCAACAAGAAAGAAAACATGATTCAAGAGTACGTCGACCTCCACAAAGATACTCGCCAAATTAACGAACAATTAATAAGTGCTTAGTTTAAAAAACAGGCTGTTTTATTCTCTGTTTTATTTTGTTAAACTTTTAAAATTATTACTAGACAGGTTGTTTTTATTTGTTAAACTTTTAAATTATCACTAGAAAGGAAGGATGTTATAATGAGGTCAGAGGTCAGAATTGGGTTAGCCAATGGGGAGCTATGACGTAGTAAAGGACTTTGATCTCACGAGGTAACCTCATATGGCATAACGGGATAGGGCAGTCAGTCATGAGCTAGCTAGCATGCTGTACAGTCGAGTCCAGAATAAAGTATCTTTCAAACTTAAACTATAGTATTTAATGTCAAGTTATTAACACAACTTAACAGGTTTTACTATAACAACTTAAAAACCCAATAACAGCCATAATTTCGAGGGATGGTATAATGGTGTGAAAATATAAAAATACTTCGCTACATTATATATTTCAAGAATGTTACATGAAGAACTGGATAATAATGCAGATATTGCTGACTATGACATTGATTGGAATGGCCCGCTAACAGAGGAAGATAGTGACACAACAGTTGAGGTACCTGATGTTGATAATCCCATAGCGGGAAATCTTAATGAATTTAACAAGCATATTTCAAGAAATGGAAATGTGGAGAATGATTAGGGAATTAATATTTTTCTAAGTGCTCTTAGTTTCATGAAAAATCATAATTTTTCAAATTTAAAAAATTGTAGCAACACTACTTTTGGGGGTTGAAAATTTTAATTATTGATCCTAGGAAGAAAGATAATTCCCTCCTGAGGGATACAATTCAACATATAAAATCTAAAATGCCTTCTGAAGCATACAGTATATGAGCTTAAATAGAGATGGTTTTCCACCTTCAGTGTTTAGACTGCGTTTTAAACCTTTTATTTTTATCAACGGTAAAAAAGGAAAAACTTGTTTCGAAATATTGAACTTGACAGTTTTTAACGAACTTTCTTACTAATCAGTAAAAATATTTACAAGACTTTCTTGCTATGAATTGTTAAACCTAAACACAAATCAAATGCTATTAAAACTGCTTCAAGAGCATGGTATGAATTCTTTCAAGGGATAGTTAAGTAGGACAAAATAATTTTTTATCGACTAAGCTATTTAAATGTGCATAAAAACACAATATTATTACCCACTGAAACTCTCGCGTTAAATTACGATCAGACTAATTTGCTCTCGCTAAGCTTTACTTCATTTTTAACAAACAAAAGTTCCCGCGACCAATCAGTGGCCATTAATGGCAGCAATTTAAATCCCCTAAATCGATCATTCACGTAACTTGACACGGCAAAAACTTTATTTCACAAATAACTTAATTTTTAATGGAGTTAGGCCTGGCGAGTTAAAATCCCACTTTGGTTTTTACTCGTAAATTAACACGAACGTTTTGGTGAGTAATCCTAATGGTTTTTATGCATACTTAAACGGCAAACTCCTTAGAAATAATTTTTTTCCTACTTCACTATACCTTTAACGTGCATAAGCGCAATGATTTTTATTATTAAAATTACGTCTGAAATAGTTTTACAAGTTGAAGAGTAATAATCTGTTAGACCTTCAATAGCGTGGAGTAAAATCTTAAAACGAGGTGAAAAAGAAATCTATTTGATGCTTCGCCTAAAAGTAATCCAAGTTTTCCTACTACAATCTCAAGCCTGTTCCCAATGGTTTTCTTTGCTCGAAAGGACGTACACCATGACTTTTAAATTCAAATCGTGCAATCGCTATGTCCAGTTTCTGTGACGTCATTAGAAAAAAGTCAAATATTGAAATTAAAAATTATTATTTTACTAGCCAAACAGAGATTGCTTTCAGAATCAAAATCAAACAAAAATGGCAATGCCCCAACATTTACATGCATATCATTTTTAATAGGGGTGTGCGAATACCACTTTTTGAGTATCGAAACGGTTACCGAATACCAAAAACTTTTTCCTCATCAAATACCGAAACGTATTTCAGTCCAGATCGAATACCGAATGGTTAGGCCTTAGTAGTTTTTTTACAAACCGATTAATCGCGTATAGTTAACCCTAATACTCGCCAGTGCTTGGCTTAACTATTCGCGATTTATCGGGTAGTAAACCTAATATTCGTGAATAGTTAATACAAAGCAAGGAGAAAAACAATTTGTAGCTCCTAAATTACAAATACCTCTCCTAATTGGTGGCCTGGTATTTCCTAAAATATTCCTATGCACTTGCTGGTAGTTTTTGATGGGAGACAATCAAAAATGGGATGATATTTAATATAATAAGGTGGGTTTCGCTAGTACCAAGGACCTAAATTTTTGGTAGTCGAACTTTAATCGAATAAACAGTTCGGTATTCGATATTCGTATCGAATAGTGAAAATGGGCTTATCGAATACCAGATCAAATTATTTGGTTCGGTTTTCGATCGAATTCACTGCACATCTCTAATTGACATTATCTAAAACTGAAGCTTTGGTTATAACATTACTTGAACAATTATAAACTGTTCGAACTCTAATTGCATCTTTAAGAATATTAAATATGTTCGGATAAATGAAATTGAAGGTTTTAACTTTTAAGACTTCCTTTAGCAAGTAAGAACAAGACGTCGTTTCTAAATATAATGATTTTGTTACAAAAAATATTACTTTCCTAAACACAATTCAAATACATACCAAGCCAAAGACAAAATAAAATTATCTTTCTCTTGGAGAACCGCATCAAATAAGTTGGCAAATTCTTGGAAAGTTGAAAAGTTCTCGGACACAATAATATTTTCAGTACATGCTTTGGCATAAGGAGCTCTTCCCAATCCTTCACCACGTTTAAATGACACCGATATTTGTTTTGGCAAAGATGACGTTCCTGTATCGTATTTCAGGAAAGTGGATAAATCCTTGACACTAAGATTTCTTAAGTAGTTTTTCAAGAAAAACAACGTAGTATCCTGATTGTTAAAGCATATTCGTCATTATCAGTTGTCAAAAATTCAACCACTATTTCAGATGTTGGGCGCGCCATGGTATGCAGAGAGTCAATTCCAGCTAAAGTTAAGCTGTTTAAAAACAATTCCTGGATTTCATTCAATCCATTAAAGATTTCACTCATTAAGAACAAACGTTTAAACAGTGGCGTCGCCAGGTTCTCGAATTTGGGAGGGCTTATGTCCCTCGGATATTTCTGGGGATATCTCTAGGACCTCCTAAAGATGTTATTGTTTGTCCCCACAATATCCCTGAAACATCCATGAAATATATCAAGGATATCCTAAAGATACTATTGTTTGAACGCAGAATATCCCTGAGGCATCCATAAAATGTTCATACTAATATTCGTTGGAGATTAAAAGGAATTTTCTTTGGACGTACAAAGAATACATTTTGTGCTTAGAGCGACATGAAAAAAATTGGATAAAAAATATAAATTTCATGTAAAGTTTTATTGCACATTTTAAGTTTGTTACATTCTCCTAAAAAAATCGCTCACTTAAAGTCCCTTTCTGGTTAAAAGCTAAATAATATGAAATACCGCGAACATGACAGTTAAATATTAACCGATGTTTGATCTGATAAAAATAAGTTAACCTAAATAAATTGATTTTCAGATGCTGTCTATTTTCATATCAAAAATGGCAATATTTTTATAAGTATTCGAGGTTAAATATTAATTTTTTCTATACTTAATAATTAATATTAAGTATAGAAAAAAGTTTAGGCCTTTTTTATCGAGATTTCCTTTTGCATGTCTCAGTCGTGATTTCATCTCATCTTCTACGTCTTTTTTGGTGCATTGAAATGCGTCAGAGGCCATGGTTGCTTCTATATTATTGAAAATGATACTAGTTAATATACATCAACCACGTAAAGTTTCGGTTAAAAACAGGTTAACACAGACTTAAGGCTCAAGGCTCGACTCACGCACGCCTGCATAGTTTAATAGCGTTAAATTTCCATATTTAAACTCACCAATAATTTGTGACATCATTATGAAACTTTTAAACATTTGCTTAGTTTTGCGTCCTTCCCAATTAAAGAAAACTAAGACTTCATTAGTCAAAATTTGTAAAAATATTCTTTGACAAAACGTTTTACGTTTGATCCACCAATATTTTTCAAATATTGAAGCTAAAATAGAAATATCACAAACACATATAAATGTCTATTTAGTATTTACTTATTAGTTATTACTCTATTATTTTACACATTATACTTACGAATTGCGTGTTCGAGTCGATTGATTCGAGTTTAGTTTCGAGATTTTTAAGATCCTCTAGCGATTGAATTGGAAAGGAAAAATCAAATTCCACTACGGGTGAAGTTGGGAGTGTAGTTTTTGCTCCGTTTGCGTCCATGCGCTTCATGATGGCTTCCATTAATGACATCATGTCGTTACCGTTGATTTTTATAATTTCTAAATTCCTATTAACGCTACGAGACCAATCTGCGATAAAAAATACGAATTTAATGTTACGTCCAAAAATTTAATACACGCAAATTAAAAAACTACTGAAAGCCGATTTTGCAGTTTCGTTTGAACACCTTAAATTTGATTCAACTTATATCAATTAAATTTGTGACCTACAAAATCTGCTTTGAACTGTTATTTGATAAATTGTACCTTCTTTGATCAACATCCATCCGGAACTACAAAATCTAGTAAAAAAAGAGGAAATTGTATCAATAATTGTATTTCAAATATAGTCACTTTACAAATACCTTTGGTATTCATTCTTTGTGAATAATTTCCGTTAGTGAGTTTTGCCTTTTTTTTGCTCTGAATGAAAATTAAGATTCTTTGGTTAGAAATGCATGGAGTTAAAAAGAATTTTCACAGTTTTTGAGGTGTTAAAAACGCTTAAAAGAAACGTTCACCCAAGATATAACATAATATCTTAAAATAACTGTCTTTTTCTAAATATAAATATTAAATCAAAATATTAAAAAAAATTAGAGCACTCATTTCAAAGTAATTACCTTTTAATTTGTCTTAAAAACGATGACTACTGTAAGTCTTGCCATGGCGCGGCAGTCCTCGTTTTTAAGACAAATTAAATGGCAATTACTTTTAAATAAGAGTCCAATTATTTTTTTATATTTCCTTTTTATATTTAGAAAAAGGCAGATCTTTTAAGATATAATGTTATGTTGGTTGCACTTTTCCTTTAAAGGGGTATTGTCATTTGTGTTTTAGATTAAGATTTATAAGTGTTAATAAAAGGGAGGAGTTTAATGTCTAATTACCTCTATTGATACTCTTTGCATGATTCTCTGGGCTCTGTCATCCTGATTTTCTTCATCTGGTACAAAATGGGTAACTATTATAAGTAAAATTATTTTTAAAGGGAAACTTAAAAGAGCTCTTCAGAATTCAATGGGAAAAAATATGTATGCCAAAAATACCTTTATTGAAGCTCGCGGCATGCTGTTCTTTATTTTTACTCATGGCACACTGTTCTTTGCTTCTTTCTGGTTCCAGTATTTCTTCTTCAAAATCTGGTTTAATTTATAAATAGGAAATAATAAGAAAACCGTCAGAAAATTAAGCTGTCTAAATTGCTATAGTCACAATCGTTTAAATCAGGACCGCACAGCCCTTTTATATGTACCTTGACTTGTATTCAGGATTTCGAGAGGCTTAGGGGTATAATTTTCAGGTTTTTCAATTTTATTTCTTACTTCCAATTCAGAGTCTTCATCTAAAATATATATGTTAAGTAATTAATCTCGACTTACGAGAAAGCGAATGCCAAACATATTTTTCGAGTGCTACTTAGAAAGCCTTTTAACAATAACATACCTGGATACAAGACTTTAGGTGTCCTGGCTCTCTTTACGTTGCCTGTTAAAAATGAGGATGAAATAAATTCACACTTTCTTTTAATAACGGTAAAATAAAGATTGACGCCATTTTCAATCTTACTTTTAGAAGTTTCTTTTCCGTTTGTGTTACGCCTAAATATTGGCATTTTTGGTGTACTTTGTTCACCACTTGAGCTACCAGTTTCATCAGTACTGTCGTCAGAACTGGCACCAAAATTCTTTGCTTGCCTTTTTCGTCTTTGTCCACGCCCCCTTTCTTTTCCAGTACTGCCGGACTCTTCATTCTCCACACGCTTCATTTTCTTTAACGCTGCTTCATATGAAGCTATTGAATAAATGATTTTTTATTAATTCCGTTATTTTATGAAAGCATAAGCATTTAAGCATACAGCAACGAAAAATAATGTCGATTTCATATGATTCCCACGTTTCGATTTGCTGTGTTATCTTTTTGGCTAGTGTAGATGCTTCTTTTTGATTTGATGGAAAGACGCTAAATGCATCAAGTTCGTCAACCCAGGTGTAGGGTACTACAGCGAGACTGTTAGTTCCCTTGAATTCAACCACAAAAAAAACGGCTATCTTCAGAAGCCAACATATTAATTCCTGCAGCAAGATATTAAATTAAAAATGAATTAATAAAACAAAATAATTATTGCAAAATGGGATATGGATGTAAGCGTTTATTAGAATAAAATCATGCAAAACTAAAAAAAAACAAATTAATTGGAAAATGGGATATGGGTGTAAAGCGGTTATTAGGATAACATATCATGCCATCCATACCTAATCATTGTTTCTCTGATGCAGTAGATTTAACTAGAGAAATTCATTTGAGGTTCCAAGACTGTGTTTTTGGTCTTTTCCTACTACATCAGAAAGCTTCCAAATTTTAAGAGTTTTGGAAAGGTTACTGGCTTTGACAACTCCAACATCACTTGATAAACATGGCTTTGAATGAAAGTTTTCAATCTTTTCAAAGTTTCGCCCAATTATAACACGGTTTCCCCCTTCCTTCAATGTGGCTATGTTGTAGACGGTTACGTAGGATTTGTTCTTCAAAATGATGCAACTGTTGCTTTCGTTGGTGCCAATTGTAAATCCATCCATTTCCACTTTTCTATATTGTGGGCAACTACACCCAGGGAGTAGAGGACCATTACTGTGTATCATTTTGAAGATTTTTAACTTTTGTGAAAATGTATTGCGAGTTGAATTAACTTTATCGTTTTCTAAATTTCTTTCTTCGTAAATGAAACTAATAATTTGCTTCAGAGGTTGCCCGGAATTGCTCATTTTATTTTTAATTGTTTGTAAATGGTTTTCAAATTCGAAAGCACTGAACGTATCTAGAGGGCCATAATTCTTAACATCATTTGGAAGATGAACGAGCGCATGAACATTATATGACACTAAGTGTTTCCCATAAATTATTGCAAAATATTCAACGAAGTAACGTAGAAGTTCTTCAGCAAAGGTCATCATTGTTACATAGAGGTTTGGAGATGCCAAGATACGTATAGCAACGTGTAGGCAAAGGAAATGTTCATAAATATTTTTGGTAGAACATTTTTTAAAACAAAATGCCCGAGTACAAAAGAAACTGTCTAAACTCAGTTGCTTTCCAATGACTAGTTTCTAAGAGAGAGCGTGATTTTCTAACAAATTCTGCACATGTCAACCCGGAAAGAGACAGTAACGCTACAGATACCGCTGATGTCTGCTCAGGTCTTAATTTAAATGTGGTATTTTTCCCAGAAATCCATAAGTTTAGCATCTTTCTCATAACCCCAAGACAAACTAGATGCATATACTCTAGAGGAAAATGTTTAACCATTTTTGAAGTTTAGAATATCTTCTAGAATTGAAAAACCATTATGATGCGGTTTTTGAATTTTTTCCCTAAAACTTCTGTTACTTCTTAGCCCGGAATCATTTTCATTAAAACAAACTCTCCCTTGTAAATGCTCCCCTCTAACCATACACTTATCACACCCATAATACCCGGAATGACCCTTCGTTTGACATATATCACAAATAAATCCGGTTATTTTCAATGGAATAAAAGTATTATGATCGACATTAAGGCCTTTATCACTATTTGATAGCATTTCTTCCACGAAACGTGTTAGGAAGACATTACAACAATTGTGTTTAGATTTCCCCTGATATATACCAATTACAAAGGGCTTACTGTTCTTAATTGAAGTTATCATACCCAATATCGGCCAAAACTGACTGTTTGAACTGTTTTTCAGAGGAATTCCATCAATACTGACTAACATTTCTATATTATGAATGGGCGAGTCAATTTTTTTTAATGGTGTGAGCAACACCAGATTCTATTGCGAAGTGGAAATATTGTCCAGTGCTAACGTTTTCTACATTGATATATCTTGGTGTGCCTAGTAAGGAACAGTAATCTTTGGGCAAATCTTTATGACAAGTCATTTGTTTTCAATAGCGATAGTAACTTGTTAACAGATGACTTCTTAATTCGATTTTCAGTTGCCCATACAGCTAAACTATAGCGGAAACTAGGTGTACTATCTTCATTATCCTCTGAGCATTGTTCTGTAAGATGAATTTCAGGCTTAATGTTGTTTTCTGATACACAGTTTAGGTCATTTTGAATATCCAAATCAGTAGTATTAATCTCTTCATTTTGCGCTTCAGGTGTAGGAACCTCAACTGACGATTCGTTATTTCTAACATTATCAACAATCTAATCATAATTTTGTTCCGTGTCACGAACAATATTTTGTGACAACCGATTTCTAAGAATTCTTGATTTATGACGAGAAGAAAATGAAAGACGTTGTTTCGCATGTCAATCTTCGTCTATCACCTAAACACCAGAAACTATTGTAAATCTAAAGGTTTCAGCCTTAAAAATATATCAACCTCAGTCTCACATTTCTTACAGATGCTTCAATACCCATTACACTTTTGGAAAAAATCTCGAGACCTAATACCCATTGATTTATCTTGAAATATTTTTGCTTAAATGGGAAGTGTTAATGTAATGAAGCGCTATTCTCAATATTACGTTTAAATAATTTTTTATCCAATCAATAATCCAATCGAAGCCTAGGTCAATTATATCGTAGACTTTAACCTCAACGCACCAAGGCTTCGATTCGAATTACAGTGAATGAATGCCGCCATCTTTTTTCCCCGCTTCACTCCCTAGTCCCAACTCCCAAATTCCGCCCTCGTTTCTTCCGTGGTTCGGCGCTCCTTTCTTCCGACCGGTTCCGACAAGTTCCGAGGCTCCCGAAGCTTCGGCGTCCGCCATTTTCCCGCTTCGATCCCAACTCCTAGCAGCCCCGATACGAAGGGTTGTTTGCAAAATATATCTCAATAAATCCAATGTAATTCGCTCTAACACAAATTTCTAGTCCTACTTTTACACTACAAAGACGCTAAAAAAACAACTTACTTTTCGTAGTTAAACAGATTTTCAACGATCCTAGCTTTCACGTTGCAGAGGTGCAAGGCAATCACAATAACACGATGCCGCGAACTATATATTTTTCTACCGCCCGATGTACGCGCTCGTCAATTAAAATAAAATTCGCGACACTACCTCAAATGTACACAGATAAAAACTAGTTACGTACGTACGTACTAATTAACTAACACGGTGACGAATCCTCGATGGAACGCGTCTCTGCTACGATCTACGATACTGGATACGAGTCGACGACAATACAAGGAGATCTTCACTCTCCAGAGTCCGAGGAAGAAAGAAAGGCAGCGGTTCGAGTCATTTCTAACTGCAAGGTTGGGTAGAGAGAGATGCCGAAAGAGGGTGTGTTTGATCATGTGATAGAGAGAGCCAATCGTCTTTCACTACTTCACCCCTGCTTTCTCTAAACAACTCAATGACGTCGTTGCATGACGTCATGATTCCGTTTCTTAATTTTAGAGTATTTATGACATGTATGATATGCATGCAATAGCGGAAATGTCGGTTTTGAATGTGAGTGTGAAAAATGTAAATTAAGTAGGTTTAAAATAAAACTAAATGTAAATTAAAATAAATAAAATTTTAAATGTAACATTAAGTGTAAATTAATTAGGTTAAAAATAAAACTAAATGTAAATTAAATTAAATATAACTTTAACTGTAACATTAAGTGTAAATTAGTATACTAATTATAACACTAAATGAAAATTAATTAGTTAATTATAACATTAAATATTAATTAATTAACGTGTCGACATACCATGGATGTGCAATCATTGCAAATAAACGCATCTACAAGAGATAAACCCTTCAATAAATACTACGGACACATTTCAGAGATATATACGGGAGCAATTAAAATCGTATTTCCACTCAATGTACAAGGGATGATATAAAGGAAAACCTACAAGCTTTGCACATAATTATACATCCTGGGGACATAAAAAGGGATAGCACATTCACGGGATATGAGTGCCTTAGAGAAGGAGATTAGCGTTTGCTGGGGACTTGGTTGGGAACTGGGCCTCGGGAAAGGAGCTCGACAATTTTGAACCGGGTAGGTTTGAGGATAATTTTGGACGAGGGTAGGATGGTAATATCCTTCTTGATGGGGATTGTTATTGTTCCCATGCGGGATGTCCATGTTAGTATGAGTTCCCATGTTCGGGATGTACCCTTGATTCGTTCCCGTCTGGGAATAACCAGTTGTACACCCGAAGGCTGAGGAACTACTTGTTGAGAATTTACTTTAGGTTTGGGTGCTATATACCGCAGGGCCTGTTGTATGGGTGGCTCTCTCACATCAATATTTTGCTGCGCGATAGGATTTTGGTTATCGTGGGATGAGAGAGGTTGGTCTAGCTCAAAAGTTTGTTCTATCTGTAGGCATACATCGTGCAAGTCTGAAATCGTTGCGCTGGGAGAACCATAAGTAACCCTTTATATTCCATCCTTAAATTTTGTTTAATTATGAGGAGTAGTTCATCTTTCGGTATTGGGGGGTGTAAATTCTGATTTACCCTCACGAAATAGCCAAAAAACTCGTCGTTGAATTCATTTTGTTTTTGTCTTCTATTATGTAAAGCTATTCGGGCCTTGGCTCCCTCATCCTTAATCCTATAATGACGTTTTAGTCGTCCCTTAAATTTTGCCCAATCAACTCCTTGGGGGAGGGAACGATTCGAATATAGAGCATTGTCTCTTAACAGGAGGGGCATGAAAAGCATTTCATCATCCTCACTGATTTTATGGAAGCTTACGTATTCCTCGAATTTTCTAATGAATTCGGGGACGCTTTCGTTTTTTCTACCATAAAATGCTAACCTCTCAGGGGGTTCTAAACCTTTCACATTGCCCTGGTTAGCTACCGCCAGGTTCGAAAAGGATTGCAAGACTGCCGCTAGGAAGGCTGCTTGTTGGGCACCTCCAGTATTTGGAGGTGGTTGAGGGTTTGATGTCCCGAGGGGTTGACTAGAACCTTGTGTACCTTGAGGTTGAACACTAGGTGGGGACTGAGGAATGCCCTGTAGAATATGTTCTATAGGGGTCTGGGGTTGTCCAGGGTTTACTGAACTGGGTCTATTTGGCCTACTAGGAGCACTTGTATATACAACCGAGCTTCTACGTGGGATAGCCCGATTGGGGGAGGAAATTGGTACTGGCATTGTCGGAAAGTTCGTAGTTGGTGTGGTCTTAGGTACAGCTTGCTTTGGGGACCCCAGCTATTCGTAAATTGCTTTGCCCTTGCATATGAGTTTACTGCAGCCTCTGCCTTTTGTTTGGGAGGACTGGGTCTAGACGTCCCGCTTAACTTGACTAAATCGGGGGTACTCCCCTTGTGTCTGTTTCTAACGAGGCTACTCCCCTGGGAGTCTAAACTTTGACTCATGCTTTTGAATAGGGCTAAATTATTCTCATGTCTTATTCTTTGTTTCTCTTTTGAATTATTAAACCTACAATTGGGGGAGGCCTGTTCTTCCCTTTCGTCCCTTTGATGAAAATACGGGGTTAAATCTAAGTTATCATTCCACGGGGAATCTTCATTTGGGTTTTGGGCATATGCCATGTTTAAATCACTTAATCGAGGGGGCGTATAATATCCGCTGCCACGAGGTTAGGCTTAGCTATCGATAACGTTGATCCTGAGGATTCCGAAATATTTCCCGAAGCTGAGGAGGATTCTGTATCGTGTCTTTCACGGTATAAATTTGAATTTGGGCACGATTCGGGAGGGTTCATTTAAATTTAAAAATAATTTAATTCAAAATTATCGGTCCTGGAAAATAATATCCTCTAACAAGCGTTTAATTCCAAATTAAATTAATCCGATTATTTCAATTTAATTTGAACCCATGATATCAATGGTAGATTTAATAAAATATGTGATTCAACCCGCTTGAAATAAAAATCGGAAAATTCTGCCTCGAATGTTCGAGAAGGAAGGGACAGGGTTGTCATCAGAGGAGGGTCCAGGTGGGCCCGGCCCACTCTGCATTTGGTTTGGCCCTCCCTGTGAAATTCGTGGGGAGAAAATATTGAATAGATGGCCCTAATTATACTTTTGGTAGAAGACAGAACAACTAATTTCTGCAATAAAATGTTAAATTTGATGTGACTTGGAAATGGAATTTATTTATGTTATTGCTATTCTACTATAGAAGCTTAGAAGATTCTTACCAAAATATCATTTTCACTAGGAGACTGAGCTATTACCTGGAAAGAAGAGGGCACAAAAAATCACCTTTTGTCCTCCAGTCAGCTTTTCTACCTTGTGTGAATGGTATGAATCCTCCATGTGTGAAAAGCAGCTATATCAGGCTGAGAAATATGCATTTTTTTAAACTTGGTAGTTGAATTTAAAAGCTGGTCTTTTACCATCTCTAACCTTCAAAATCAAAAAATAACAACTTTATTTTTCAATAATATGGTGAAATACAATAATAATTTTAACGGAGGAGACACGCGGATAAAATAAAAAACTTTTATTGATGTAAAAGATCAATAAATTAAAGCGTGAGCTTTCGACCCGCGGATCTTTATCAAACTACAGAAACAAGCTGAATATAATGTACCGCTATGCTACCGTCGCGAGTCCTCCAATTTGTAAAGTCCCCCCTACGTTTATTGCATTATTGAGTGCAGTATGTCTTTAGTCTCATTAGTGGTTAGTACATAAAATTTAAAATTTTAAAAAATTTAAAAATACTTGCGGCACGCTAGGAATTGTTTCAGTATTTTTTATGGTTTAATTAGTCAGAAACCACTGTTTGTTGATGGGGTATCTTCAAGTGAAATCCTACCTTCTGGACTCTGTATTCACACTTTCACAGGGGTTTAACAAGGAGATTAGGGTTCTAAATCGGTAAATTACCATGGTAATTTACCCGCGTAACTCAAATTTCGAATTTTGTGAAAAATGGTCTAAAAGCTCTGGCCGCGCATGCAAATAAAGTCCATTTTCTTTGGCCCTCCCGTTGCCCAACCTAAAATTTTTAGCTGGTGACGGCGCTGGGAAGGGACCCAATATGGCGGCGATCTGGCTAACTTAGAACTAAGTGCTCGAATCGGGCCCGACCACCCCGTCGGAAAAGAAAGCGACGGGACGGAAAAAGACCGAGGCTCAAAACAAAGGGCACGGCACCATTTGTAACAGGTCCCCATCGTGAAAGTACTATATGGCCGGTCGTCTGGGGGTTGTTACAAGTCCCTTAGATTCAATAGTAAGCCTAACTTGAAGCCGTCACTATCGTCCCGTAAGGGAATCCAATCCAAAGAAAACAAATATACCTTTTCTTAAACTTTGAATAATTTTATTAATTGCGACGTATTTTAAATTCTCAAAAATAACCGGATCCAAGTTTGGATTCGCGACAATTCGCGGAGTACAAAAATATTTCTTCAATTTTCGGAATTAAAAAAAAGCGTTCTTAGACCGAATAACTGACCCGTGCCTGGTCAAATGGAAAACAAAAAGCTAACTGCACTTGTAGAAGCAACTGGCGTTTCTAATCGCCTTGGTTTGTTTTCGGACGAGGGTTTGGGATGAGAAAGGAGGAGGAGCTTAGATGGCGGCGGGCTGAACATAGTCCCAAAGTTGGACGAGGATGCTCAGCCCTCCGTCATCGTCTGCAACGGCTTCAGGGGTGAGGCCGCTGCAAAGTGAAAAGGGGGGTGAGAAAGAAGAAGGATGTGACATCAGGCCCGGACATAAGCACAGGACACTGGACATTGTCCAATAAAATTTTAAAATGTCCCATAATCTTTTGAAAAACTAAGGGGGTCACTGGACAGTTTGACCAATAAATTTCCCGAAGTTTCGATAGCTTGACAGTGGAGACGCGACAGTATTTTTGCAAACTTCAGTTACAATGTCCTATAAATTTTCCAGTCAAACAGGGGGTCACTGGACACATGTCCTATTAGAATTATTTCTTACTTCTGGCCCTGGGTGACATTGACGGCGAATATGTTCGAACTTCTGTCGTCTGCAACGGTTTCGGGGCAAAACCGCTTCAGAGCATACGCTCTAATTCAAACGTCAAAAAGAAGTAGGTTTAAAACGATTTTAAGAGTAACGTTTCTTAAAAGACTTAACTTAAATTAATGATATTTCATATAATTAATATTAATTATATTTATTTGACTACCATGAGATGACGTTCGTGCTTCTAGTCATGCTCAACAAAGTTAAAAAAAAGGAATATTTTTATACAAATATGAAGCGTACATCACGCTTCTCAAAAAAACGCATGGTTTTACGCGATGCGAAAGAATTCGATGCGGAAATAAGCATTTAAATGGGGCTCATCCTCAATTTCTGTTGCCTTAGGGCAACCAATTTCAATTAAATCAATAACGTCTTTGATATTAAAAGTTTCATCTAAAAACGCGCATTTTTCTTTCCCTTTAGAAAAATATTTGACTACACCTTGCGTTGCATAATTAAAACATGCCGATAGTATAAGAAGGTACGTCACCATCTCGGAAAGAAATGCCATGGATGTATTTTGTAGTATAAAAATTAGTTCTTCTGTTATCTGGGTCGACGTGGTATGACTGAGGGGTTTGATTCTCCGGTAGCGATGGATAATTCTTTCGGTATAAATGTCGGCCGTTTATTTTCATTGGTTTCTTCCAAAAGATAGTCGAACGGGGCTGAATTTTCGAACCAACCCTTTAGATACGGCTGGATGATGATGCTTTGCTCTCCCAAGATGACCTCGGTTTGAGCGAGTTTATGGACCACTGTGAGTCCGAACAAAACAATCCAGATATTGAGGAGTTGAACGCCCTCGATAA
Organism: Phalangium opilio; assembly: GCF_054372755.1. Taxonomy (NCBI): domain Eukaryota; kingdom Metazoa; phylum Arthropoda; class Arachnida; order Opiliones; family Phalangiidae; genus Phalangium; species Phalangium opilio. The sequence goes on from NW_028324185.1 coordinate 4,995,323, forward strand.
CGCGATTTTCTCGGCTAGAATTACCGCGCCTGAAGATGTTACCGATCCGATATTATTAACGCCGACGATTCTTTCTTAGCCGGCTATTCTACTCCTCCAATAGCTCCATTTCAAAATGAATCTATGGATCTAGGGGATCCACGTTCATCTCCGCTAGTTCCACCACCAGGTGTGAACGTAATTTCTAGCGGGGTAGTGTCCTTCCTCAATTTTAATCTTGATGAATGGGAATTGCAAGTGCAGTTTGACAATAACATGGTCGAATCTGTAAGCGATTTCCAAGATTACGATTTGGATGACTTTTTACCAGATGATATGATTGCAATTTCGATGACAAATATTAGTAATCCAGGCATTCAAACCGCAGACTATAGTTTTAGAAGAAGGGACCAAATAGATATTGGATACATACTAGAAGTACTGGCTGATAAAGCCTATAATTCTAAAGGAGGGTCCAAGTTTTTTTTTCGGCCCAATTGGAATAAGCATACAGCGCGTGAGGTTACCCCAAGGCGCCTACCGTTCGAAACGGTTAGTAATTTGTAGCTTCGAGACTTTTGCCAGGGAGAAGATATGTATTATACAGATCAAAAACAACGACCGGCTATGTCTCCCACATGCTCTAGTTTTAGCTAGAATACAAAGGTAGCATACAATACATCCCATTGACAAAAGCCTCGAGGCGGATTTCCAAACCCTAAGCCGTCCCGATATTAGGAAGAAGGCAGGAGAGAGGCTTAGGAAGATGGCGGAGGTTATAGCCGTGGAGTCGGAAATACCATTGTACGAATGCGCGGGGGCGGGTGCTCTACCAAGATTTCAATCATATTTAGTTGATTACCAAATAATAGTTTTTAAGGTTAGAGCAAACGTACCCCACCGTATTTTCGTATTGAAAAAGTTGCAATGCATCTTAATTTTAAACACAAAACGAGTCATTTATAAAAACACTTTACAATATTTATCTCATTCGTTCGTTGAAAGTCAAAGAGTAAGGTCGTGCATCCTTTATACCATCCTTTTAACGTGTTGATAGCAGGCCCGTCTCAAAGCGGAAAAATCAGTTTTAAAAATATTAGAGAATAGGGAAACCATGTCTTCCCCTAATATAAGCGAAATACAGTGGTTTTACGGTGAATGGCAACCTTTTTTCGAAAGTTTGAGAAATTTTTTTTTCAAACAAGGTACGCCAGACTTATCAGAATATACAAGAGGCAAACCTTGCCTTTTAATCATCGATGACTTGATGACCGAGAACAAAGGAGAAGTTGGGTCTCTTTTAACCAAGGGAACGCATCATCGCAACTTGAGCGTAATTTATATCGCCTTAAACGTATTCCATCGAGTCAAAGACTCTAGTGTTTTTTTCTTTGAACTCTCATTACCTTATTCTTATGAAATCTCCTAGAGACAAATTGCAGAGTTACATAATAGCGAGACAAATGTATGTCGATATATGGTGCGAGCCCCTTATGAACAAGTTAGTTACATCCTTGTTATTAAATATTTCACAAAGTAAATCGTCAAGTATAACAAAATTCTTGATATTGGGGTCTAATATATTCACATTTAATATCCCCTTCTACGGAAGGCGTGTGATCTAATACCGAATTAAATCATTTCTGTTGATATTCAGTGTAACACCATATTATCCTATCTGTAGGGGGTGATATACATATATCTTTATACTTTATAAGGTTAGCTACAAAGTATGATTTTCCCGATTGTGTCGCTCCGGCTATGAGACCATTAAATGGGTGTTGTAAGCTGTAGTCCATTTTAAGGAATGAATTGCAACCCTCAATAGAATATTTAAACGAAAGGTAATATTTTCTAGACGGCCATAAAATAAAATAAAGACAACTTACTGTTTACTCCAAAATGGAAGAGTAATCTTCTTTATTTTTATTAATAACAATAATAGGGATAAACCCAAAATAACCTCCGTTACAATCAAACTCCGTCTTAGCGGTTCTAAGTAATGTGCTCTCTCTAAGAGACGACTACGGAATGAAAAAAATCATAGAACAAAAATATCACAGCAAAATATTTGAAAAGGGGAGGAGCATGTAACATGGAGGCAATATGCCCTGCCAAATCAAAGGAGTGGAAACTCCAAGGAATCTGGCAGCTATGTTACATCCCCCCTCTTTAGAAGCTATGTGACATTATATTTAACAAAATCATTAAGAAGAACAAAAAGGAAAGGGTTACCCCGAGGAACCCAGGATAAATTGGCAGGGGTAGTGAAGTTATATGTGTTGTTTTATTTTCATTGCTTGTTCACTTCTTCCTTTCGTCGTTGCTCCAAGCAGGATAGCCCTCCGGCTTCCCGTCATTGTTCAGCTGCTTGGCTCCTCTTCCCCGGACAGTCCGACACAACATGATGTCCTATTTTGCGGCATCTCCAGCAGACTGAAGTGCTCCATATTAATGGATGTTTCGCGTTAGCGATTTTGAACGGAATTAATATTTTTGGGAGCGAATTCCTTGGGGTCCTTCCCATGGACCCAAAGCGCTCCCAATTTTTCTCATCTTCGTCGGGGCCTCAAGATGTCTCCACTGGCACGGAGAGAAAGGGCGAATTGGAGATGGGTTTTTATAGCTGGCTTAGGGTTCACAAGGACTTGCGCCCTGAACTTATGATATGCCGTAATAGGTACATTTACGTCCGTTTGGCGGAGAGGTTGAAGCAGGTAACGCGCTAAGGACCAAGGATCTGACTCGGCATTAGATGAAGAAGGAGGATCGGTTGAAGGGTTTAACCCGAAAGAGAGGTCCTGGACGGACGGGGTTGAGGCCAAAACTCACAGGGACAATTTCCCCATTTCTTCCTTCGTGTCTTCTAAAATTAATACATCCTCTTCATCAAAAGGACAGTTGGTTGCAATATGTCCCGACTAGTAGCAATCGTAGCATGAATGGGTAGAGTTTAAATAACGATTTGGCATATAGCAATCCTTTGCTTCATGCCCCAATTCGTCACAATTGATACATTCAATTACTTTCCCCCGTTCCTCCGCTCAATACTCTTCTAACACCTTTACTGATTGTTCTGTAATACTTATCTGCCTTCGTGTGTATGCTACTTTTTCTTTAATTCCTTAGGACTGTCAAACGACCAAGGTGAAGAGTTGTTGTTGATAGACAAATTCGGAAATAGGAACAATAAAGAGGAAATTACAGGGGTAGTGGCCCTTCGCGTTCAGCTCAGTCACGCGTTGTTAAGAGATGGCGCTCTCGTAGCCCTAATTCTGATTGGCTAACATTTCCCACTGGGTGAAAAAAGCATGGCTCCGTCCACCGAGAGTTTTTGCGCGCAACTTTTTCAAGCGATTAGCGTTTTTAGTCATTATTAAAAAGAAAATTGGGTTATATCATTAAGTTATTGTTCCTGAAGTGTGGATTCTGCAAAGTCGGGTGTGTATAATATATTTTAATTATATAAATATTATGGAAATAGATGAAAATTGTTTGATTTCTTATGTAGAATTACTAAGCCTTGGTCAAATATGGGCCCATTAAGAAAAATATGCAGTGTTTTGGATTGTAAGCAGAGAGGATCTTCGAAAAATGTAATTGAGTTTAAAAGCAACTTTAATATTCCCAACCTAATTAATTATACAGGTTTTTCAGGTTTCATATCATAAAGTCCCGTCGTTAAATTGTGGGAGAATGCGACTTATTTGGCTTTAAAAAATTCGTCGCCGAGGCTATCTTTATAACCCGCTCAATCGTATTCTTGTGTCTTCAAATCATTTTAAGACATCCGAGTTTCTACAAAATCGAGCAAATGGCAGGAAATGTTTGAAGGCGGGAGTGATTCCATCGATATTCAAGTGGAATTTTGATGCTTGTCCCACAACAGAGCCAACCCCGATGGGGATGTTAAATCTCGAAGATCAAGAACTAAGGATTACCAATCCCGAAGATCAGGAATTGACGATTGCCAGTCCCGAAGATCAGGAACTGACGATTTCTACTCCCGGAGATCCGGAACTGACGATTTCCACTCCCGGAGATCCGTAACTGACGATTTCCACTCCCGGAGATCCGGAACTGACGGTTATCACTCCCGGAGATCCGGAACTGACGATTTCCACTCCCGGAGACCAGGAATTGACAATTTCCGCTGACGGAGACCAGGAATTGTCGATTACCACTGACGGAGACCAGGAATTGTCGATTACCACTCTCGGAGACCAGGAATTGTCGATTACCACTCTCGGAGACCAGGAATTGTCGATTACCACTCTCGGAGACCAGGAATTGTCGATTACCACTCTCGGAGACCAGGAATTGTCGATTACCACTCTCGGAGACCAGGAATTGTCGATTACCACTCTCGGAGACCAGGAATTGTCGATTACCACTCTCGGAGACCAGGAATTGTCGATTACCACTCTCGGAGACCAGGAATTGTCGATTACCACTCTCGGAGACCAGGATTTGACGACTGCTATTCCTGAGGATCAGGAATAGACAATTGCCAAAACCGAATATCACGGATTAAAGATCTCTAATCTAAAAGATCAGGAAGTGAAGCTTGCCAATCCCGAAAATGAAGTATTAGCAATTCCCGAACCGGAAGATCTACAATCTGTTGCCAAAGATGTTATATCCGAAATAGTTACAATTGTGGCTTCAACTGAGGAATGTATTCCGGATTATGATTGTT